>NC_141694.1:280317644-281517644 GCF_964263255.1 Lissotriton vulgaris
GTCTTTATTTCTCATTGACTCCCTCTTGTTCACTTTTTCTGGGTTTTTGGCATGCAGAGCTACCACCTCTCAATACAGTTATGCTATTGGATTGCAGTTTACTTCTGATCGTTCCTACAGATCTTTCATTGTTAATCAAAGGTGTGGAGGCCACAAATAGCAGCTAATCATTTCAATTGACAGGACGACAGACAGAGTTTCACTACATCCTTGACATCCATAAAGTTTTAACTTTGTGGGTCTTCACATATTTTCCCATTGCTTTTCGACACTTATCTCCTTATTCAAAGCACTTTGTGACAGGTAAAAAAGACATAGTGTACCTACAAAAACCCAAGAATATTCATTATTCCTCCAGAAGTTCTTTTTTTGCACTTTTGCCCTTTTTGTATTACATATATTTTTTAATTATTTATGAAACGTTTATATCTATTTTTTGGGATCTTTACGTTCTTTATCACACTATACACGCCTTGCAAATCACCTGAGGGTAGTATTTGGAGATGTAAAGCCGACGTTTCTGCAGAATGAATATGAGCCCCAAACGATGAAAACTGTCAATGTTATCAATGTTACTACATTCATAAAAATCAACCACTTTTAGTGCAACGTGCAGAAATCAGTCCATGATTGTGTCTGTACTAAAAGAGTGCATTTGCAGAACAAGCAAAAATGAACAATAAATGAATATAGCTCTGTGGATTTCAAATCACATACGCAATCACTGCCACATCATCTTGAAGTGCATCATCTGAAAGGCACTTAATGTAGACTTCAAATCCCACCATATCGGACTAGGGACATCTCCGGTGACCTACGCATAACCCAAAAAAACAACATTTCAAGGATAGAAGCAAGAACTGGCATAAAAGGTAGATGATGGGAATTTCATGCTCTTTCGCAAACGTAAGACTTTTGGGGCCAGATGCATCAAGCGAAATGCGCTCGCAAAAGGGCCAGATTCTCAGAATCTGGCCCTTTGCGAGTGCAATTTTTGCATTTGGGATGCATCATCCCAAATGCAAAAATCGCAAATAGAGAATTCTCTAAATTGCGATTGTTTGCATTTAAGGAATCTCAAATTGAGATTCCTTAAATGCAATGCATGAAAGTATCAAAAATAGCGAATTCGCTAATAGGGCACGCAAATTACCACGAAGTGCAACTTCATGGTAATTTGCAAAAACTTTGAAAAATGCACTTTTGTGCATTTTTCAAAGTTTCATGTTGCGCACACACATGCCCTAAGGGCATGTGTGTGCGCAACATATGTGCACAGATCACATTCAGGGGTGTAACAGGGTGTCCTTTGGACACCCCTGCACCCTTGAACTCGCAATCTCAATTTGCGAATCGCTAATTGCGATTCGCAAATTGAGATTGTCTTCCCATTCATTCCTATGGGCCTCTAGGCCCATAGGAATGAATGGGGAGGTATTCATTAATTGCGACTCGCAATTTGCGAGTCGCAATTAAGGAATTCTAAGGAATCGCTATTTTTATAGTGATTGCTTGATGCATTCCATTTTGCTATTCCTTATTAGCGATTCCTTATTTTTCGCTAATAAGGAATCGCAAAATGGATGCTTGATGCATCTGGCCCTTGGACTATAGTGACCCAACTCAAGAGCATCTCTCTAGCCACTCACGCACGACACAAAAAAGCTTCCCACAGAGGTTCACAACTAACATAACAGTCTTCCAACACACACTCCGCACAGGTTAGATTGCTACCCATGTGAGCAAGCGCTATAGCACTCCACATGGCATAGTAAGCACTACAAAGAATATATAGCTTCTCCAATACAGTACAGCAACAAATGCAAAAAGGTAAAATTCAGTGGTGTTATTTGCTTAGATTTGGTCATTTTGAAAACCGAGTGGGGTTTAACTGTTTGGGGTACAACACACGCTATGAAGAAGGTATTTGAAAACAAATAGTTTCTTCACCCGACAATTTTAATCTAATCTCACATCGAAAGCAGCAGAGTAAAATGCAAAGCCTGCCATTGTATATTTGAAAGAATTATGGTCTGCGGTTACCATAAAGTACAGGGATGTTGTCCTCGTTTCAATGCCGTGAAGTTGAAGAATTGCCCCGTACCTCAGACCTCGTGTGTAGAAACCCCTACCTACCTCTCTGACTCTGGAAATACAAAACCACAGTCTTCCGCATCCTCTCCTTCCCAGCAATAACCCTGTCGCTCAGGACAATGGCTTTCTCGCACAGAGAGAATTAGTCTGACCATAGTAAAGCATGTTGCAGGATGATAAAAAGTGCACTTTATCAAGGAAATGACAGCTACTTGTAAACATCTATGTTAAGCTTGGGTGCGTGATATTAGCTGCTTTCCTCAAAGTATATATATGTACTGGTTTAAGTATACCAGAGAGAAACAAGCATTGGCAAAGCCATTAGCTTTTGCCTATGCAAGAGCCATTGGCTTTGCCAATGTGTTTTGGCCATGTTGTACACCAGCGTGGCTGCTGTTCAGCATCGCTTAAAGTTTGTGGCGTATAGGAGAGTGGAGAGGAGTGTTGCTGAGTGGAGTAGAATTGAGTAGTGTACAGTGGAGTAGAGAGTCGTTGAGTGGAGTGTAGTAGAGTGTCGTAAAGTGGAGTGGCATAGAGGGAAGTGACATAGAGTGGAGTAACGTTTTGTGGAGTGGCTTAGAGTGTTGTAGAGTAGAGTGTCATTGTAGGTCGTAGAGTGGAGTAGAGTGCCATAGAGAGGAGTTGTGTGGAGGGGAATAGAGTGGTGTAGAGTGGAATAGTGGCATAAGGTAGTGCAAAGTCATAGAGTGGAGTGGGGTGGAGTAGAGTTTCATAGACTGGACTAGTGTAGAGTGTTGTAGATTGGAGTGCTGTATTGTGGAGTTTGGTAGAGTTGAGTGTCAAAGTATGGAGTGGCGTGAAGTGTCATACAGTGGAGATAGAGTTAAGTGGCATACATTTGAGTAGCATAGATTGTCGAAGAGTGGAGTGTTGTAGTGGAGTATGGTGTGGTGGAGTGAAGTGTCAAAGAATGGAGTGGGGTGGTGTGGCATAGAGTGGAGTGGCATGGAGTGTTGTGGAATTGCATAGAGCGAAGTACAATGTAGTGTTGTGGAGTGGTGTACAGTGGAGTTGTGTAGAGTGGAGTAGCATAGAATGGTGCAGAGTGTCGTTGAGTTGAATGGTGTAGAGTGGAGTAGTGTCATGAAGTAGAATGGAGTGCTGTAGAGCGGAGTTTTGATTCTAAAGACAGTGGTCCCCAGACAGAAAATAGTTGAAAGACAATAAATATAGACCCAATCAGTACTATATTGTAGAAATCTGTCCAGCTGGACAGATATTTAAAGTGCAATCAATTCAATATTTACAAAGAGTAAACAAAAAGCAGTTTTAAGTGGAATACAAGCCTGTATCCAACTTTAGCAAGAAAGACGTACAACATAAAGTGAAGGGTTCAGGCAAGGGAACATTTTAGTTTCCAGCAATTTTTAGTAGAACAAACAGAATATACAGTAGACACCATTACACGAAAATTAGGATATTTTAAACAAGCGTATATGGTGTACAGGGTGTCAACGGCGTTTCAATCCCTTAAGAAAATATTGGGATCATCTTCAGGACATTTTAATAAGCATTCCTGTTTATATATGACTTAATTGTTAGAACCTTGGGAAAATTTGGAGTTAATTTACATACAAGGGGAATTCGGCGTACGTCAAGGTGCTCATGAGATTGCCTATAGTGAGATTTCCGGTTACGATGCGTGAGGCTCCTCTATTTTGAAACAAGCACGTGAAAATAAATGTGCAGTGAAAAATTCTAGAAAAGGTGATGCGAGGAGACAGATAAAAGGAAAAAAAGAATGCAGACGATCAGGATGTAAGCGAGCTCTGGCAAGGGTGTTTGAAGGGGTGAAAATAACCTTATTTGTAGCAGTGTGGTATGTGGCAGTTACACAGGAATGACAGAATTTCCAAAAGTTATAGAAGCGCATTAATGCTAGCGCATGGGGGACCTGAGAGGTGAGAGGAAATCGGCTTACCCTGGGTGAATGGCCAGGCTGCCTTTGGAGGCAAGATAGAGAATGACCGGCGTGGGACCATTTAAAAAAAGGTCTGGGTGCAAGTACGAGGGATGACGTACCGGAAGGCTGAGACCTACAATGGGTAGAATTTATATTAATAAGGTGAGGTACATAGGTTGGAAGTAACCGCAGCGTGCAGGGCGAGCAAGCTTACCGGGTAGCAAGGTTCCATGGTGATGATAGTTCAAGTTGGAGCAAGTCGCTTGGATTCTTGTGCCAGCGCTAAAGGAAAAGAGTAGGGGGGTGGTTAGGGATGAGAGACCAAAAAGTGGGAAGAACCATGGCGTGTGTGGTGACCAGGCTTACCGGTTAGGAAAGATCCAGAATATATATTTAGCAATGTAAACCAAGCCGCGGATGCTGTCTCGAGTACGGTTCCGGAACCATGCGGTTGGAAGGAAGTGGAGGGGTAGATAAGGATTGGAAGCGTAGACTGTGATATGAGGGCAAGTAAAAAAGCTGAGCGCACTTACCGTAGAGTGGAGAGGCATAAAGTGGAGTAGAGTGTCAAAGTTAGGAACACAGTAGAGTAGAGTAGAGTGTCATAGACTGCAATGAAGTAGAGTGGTGCAGAGTAGAATGTCATGGAGTGGCATAGAGTGTCATACAGTGGAATGTCATATAATGTCATGTAGTGTAGTCAACTAGAATGGAGTGCTGTAGAGTGGAGTGGCATAGAGTGAAGTGGCTGAGTGGAGTTGTGTAGAGTTGAGTTGCATAGAGTGGAGTCAAGTGTCATGGAGTGGAGTGTAATTGAGTGGAGTGGCATGGAGTGGAGTGGCACGGAGGGAAGTGACATAGAGTGGAATGGAGTATAGTGTCAGAGAGTGGAGGGGCATAGAGTGGCTTGAAGTGGAGTGGTGTAGCATGGAGTAGCGTGGAGTGGAGTAAGCATGGTGTGATTGTGCACTGCCATTACAGACAACACATTTTCAATTAAAATTGCTGACAGCCTTAGGGTAGTCTTCCCTAAAGAATATGCCTGCTTACCTCCGTATTTTGCTGTATTCTTTTTGTTGGCCTTAGGACTCTGAGCACTTAACCACTGCTAAACACTGCTAAAGTTTATTTGCATAAGCCCTAGACATGGTTTCACTGACTTATCCACAATTGGTGTTTTTAATTTAGCTATATATCCCTAGTAGAGTTCACTACCTGAGCCCAGGGGCTGTAAATTAAATGCCATTAGTAGTCCTGCAGCTCTGATTGTGTCAAACACACAAGTTGCCCTTTAAAACATGTCTCAGGCCTGCCACTGCAGAGCCTGTTGCAGTTTACACGGCCACTTAGCATTTAAAACCCCCTGTGAAGCTCTAAACCTTCCTTTTACTACATAAAAGTCCCCCCTCACGTAGGCTCTAGGAAGCATACGGCAGGGTGCTGTGTTAGTAAAAGGTAGGGCATGTACTTTAAAATGTTATATGTCCTGTACGTGAAAAACATCAAAACGTGTTTTCACTACTGTGAGGCCTACCCTTCTCATTGGTTAATATTGGGAATTATTTATTACACTTATAAGCTGTAAATCTGAATAGAAAAGGAGTAGCTATGTCATGTTTAATACCATTTGAATGGTAATGATAAATCCTCTTTTCTGGCAAAGTTGGATTTAGCGTTACTATTTAATGAGTGCTACTTTTAGAAGGATGGCATTTCTCTGCTCATAAGCTCTGTGTGACTGCAGCCTGCCTCCACTGTAGATCTGAAGTGGGTGACAGCTGAACCTGCGCATTTCCTCTGGACAGTCACATACAGAGGAAGGTTAGGTTTGACTGAGTGGCCATCTGCATTCTGATGGGTCATCCTGGGCACGATGGGAGGAGGTAGCTGACACTTATACCTGAATGGGCAACAGCTGAACTTGAGCATTTCCTCTAGACAGTCACATACAAAGGAAAGTTACGTTTGTCTGAGTGGCCATCTGCATCCTGATGCGTCATCCTTGGCACGATGGGAGGGGTTAGCTAATACTAACACCTGAATGGGAAGTGTCATGTCCGCACACAAATGGTTGCATGCCCCCCTGTAGTGAGTCTGGAGCCAGGGCTGCGTAGGGAGAACCTCTCTGCGCTTAACAGTCCCTCTTTGAAGTCAACTCTTTTTCAAAGGCACAACTGGGTATAAGTACTGAGTCTCTGACCCAACCAAATCAAGCACATCTGGACGTGTAAAGAAACTCTGCCAGGTTGAAGGACTGTTGTGGTGCTATAAGTACTGCCACTCTGCTGGACTGCTGCTCTGGGAGAAACGTTTTTCTGCTGTGCTTGCCCTGCTGCCTGCTACCCTCTACCCCTGCTGAGATAGAACTGGACTCTTGCTTGAATCCAGTGTGATCTCCAAGGGCATGCTGGCTTGCCTCCTGTTTTGAAACTCAGAGATATCAAAGTCTCACCTCCTGCTTCTGTGCCAGTTCCACTGGAAGTGGATCCAGGTGCTTGCTCCAGTGGAACCGATGTATCCTCTGCTGTATGATGCAGAATTGACACATCGCTGCAGTTGTGGGAACATAGCCACCACATCACACTCAGAACCAGCGCATCGCCTCCAGAACCGATGCATTGAAAATACAGCTTCGCCGCTGCTGCAGTGAGAGCTGATCTACACATCCCCTCAACTGCGTGGAGAAACCCTGTGCATCTGCTTGGAATGAAAGCATCTTGGCTTCAGTGTTCATCTTCAGAACTGGTGCATAAGTACTCAGGCATGGACAAAATAGACATATCAAATCGACTGCGGGATAAACACAGATGCATTACTCGGCTGCACCCCGCTTTTCACTGTTGTGACGAGGACCAAGGTTCTTTGTTCAGTGGGCCTTGCGTGGCTCCTGTTCCCAGCCCAGGCTCCAACATGGGTCGGTCTGAACTCTTGACTTTGCCCATCTTCAGCGCGACCAGATCACCCAATATGCGCTTATTGCTTCTAAGCACTATTGACACTTTTATTCTTTAAAAATTCCTATCTTGACTTCTACTTATTGGATTATTGTTGATTCGGTCTTGTATTATTTACAAAATGATAATGTATTTTTCTAAACCGGTGTGCAGTCTTTCTGTGGTGTTAACACTGTTACTGTTTGAAGTGTTGCACACATACTTTACACATTGCGTCTTAGGTTAACCCTGCCTGCTCTGTGCCAAGCTACTTGAGAGTGAGGAAAGGTTAAGTTATGGTGAGTATGTGACTTACCCTCACTAGGAATGAGGTTCCTGTTTTTCTAGACTGCATAGCTCGGCCAACCAGAAACCCAGTTTCTAAAAATTACCAGTCAATTGCACAGACATACTGTTTTACCAATAAAACTATACAGCGCACAAACTATAATGTATATAAATTGGCATTACCTAGTGTAGTGTAATAAAATATTTGTTTTCACCACACTTCTAAATTACAAAAAAATTGCTTCATTTGTGTTTTCCTAATTCTAATATACCCTGAAATATTTGCACAATTTATTTACTGCCATTTAAATATTGTTGTGTACTGGAAATAAATAACATCCTACAGCCATTCCTTTCTCACCCCCAGTTCCCAGCATGATTGTCAGATAAGTCCACTCACTTTGACGTCTAACACAGAAGGCGGTGTGGCTAGCTGCCTAAGATGACGGGCAGACTTCCTTAGAACTCCTGATGGGCATCCAGGAAAATGTTACATCTGTCACCATTCTCACCACAATAAACTTTAAAAAGCTGGAGGAGTGTTACTAGCCACATCTTCACACTGGACGATGGCTCAAAGAGCTAATGAGGGCGATTTCAGGCTGCCAACTACTGCTGTGAGGATTGAGAGGCTGCCCAACCAATTCAGCCAGGTCCGGACAATATTGGGGGCCCCCTTCCACTCTTACTTCTGAGGAATGGATTCTGCTGGACTGGCCAAGGTAAGTCCTCCCCAGGATCCCCGCCGGACTCTGAACCCAAACTGCACTGCCCAGCATAAGTAAGAAGGAATGACTGATCCCAGGAGGTGCCGCAGCTGCCATCAGAGCCTGTGCATTGGTGCTGGTGGGCGGGGATGCCTGGGTGGGAGGGTCCCAGAGACTCTTTTCGATGGACCTTGTGCTGCTTGTCCCTATTACCGGATATTGAGGTGGGTGCAGCGCTGCAATGTTGATGGGAGCGCCTGAGGTCCAAAAGCCCATTGCAGCCTGTCAGCTCTCCCCACGTTGCGGGTAAGGAGGAAGCCCTCTGACGGACCGACCTGGGAATAACTCCACTCTATACACCCCCACAAGCTTCAGCTCCCCACGGCCACTCTACTGGCACACAGGACAAATCCCAACAGAGGCATACTATAGCAAAGACTTGAACTCTCCTGCCAAGTCACCGCTGGGGGCCATCAATCTTACAGCTGAAGCTCACCTAGACACTGTCGAGGAGGAGATACAACCTAAGTCCCGCACCCCATGAGCTTCCAGCAGTACCTACATAGCCACAAATGCATAAAACTGTGACGCGCCACACCAGAATTGGAGGGTGACGTCAACGGGATGAGGAATGAGGCGCAGGCCGGGGCTGCCGGGGCTGCAGCTGCACTGAGTCAGGAAGAAGAGTTACGCGATCCGGAGAAAGCTGATAGAGATTCAAGGAGAGAGACGACAGGCGAGGCAGTAAATCTGGAGATCGAAAGTGGATCAGCCATCCCGGGCCTGGAGGAGGTTCACAACAGAAAGGAACACCCAGAAGCAACAGTCCGGGAGCAGATAATCGGCTCAAACCAGATAAGTCCACTGCCTGGAAGCGAGGGGGGGGGAAATGGGCACACAGAGAAATGCCACAGTAAGAGAAGATATTTCAGAGGCCGAGCTTATGCTAGTACAGAATATACAGTATGTCCAGATGGGTAAGGTGCAAGAGGGGGCTAGTCAATTGACCGAGAGTCTCGAGAGTACATTGACAGCTGAAGTGACACAACAATTATAGGGGAATAATGAAATAACAGGAAGATCCCTTTCAAATAATAACCCTTGTGACAAAACGAGTAGGGTTAAAAACGATTCTCAAGTAGTGACTGAGGGGGTGGATAAGGGGGAAGCCGATAATAGGAGTAACTACTTGCCTACAGTTACTGGCTCACCTAGTGATGATTGCTTTTTTACTGGAAACGACGATGATAAGGAAGATAATGAGGAGAATGAGGAAGAGGAGGAGATTGAAGAGTCATATTTAAGTCATGATTTATCCACTAACTTAGAAGAATCATCGTCACCTACGGAGAGTTGTTTGGAGGCATCACAGACAAATACTTCAGAATTAGAATCTGAATCAGAGCATAATACTGTACTAAAACGAAATCAAGTGGGTAAGTCAAGTAGAACTAGAGGAAGGACTCGTAGAAGAGCTAAGAAGTGTGGGAGCACAGCGCAGTCAGGCGTGGCTAAAAAACTGGACTGGAACTACGCAGCCACTTCACAACTGTATCAGGAGAATGCAACTGGTGGCTCCCTAGAGCCAAACAAGGCTCAGGCTCAGGCACAGACCCATGAGAAAGACTACGCAGCTAGTTTTAAACTTTTGTTCTCAACCTTAAAGCAAATCCAGGGGGAAGCTCGGCGGGAGAGTCAAAGAGCTAAGCATGCGAACAAGAAAATACAAGGGTCTCTGCGAAGGGTCAATAAAATGAATGCGGAAGTTTCTGGTAGACTGGTGGAAGTGGAGGAGAGGACAGGCAAAGTAGAGGATGAAGTCGTAAAACTACGGGAATACAGAGACGAGCAAGAAAAGACTTCATCGGATGTTTTGTGGAAGCTCGAAGATTTCGAGAATAGACAGAGGCGCAATAATATAAGACTACTCGGAATTGAGGAAGGGAAGGAGGGGACTGATGTGCGTACCTTTGTTGTTGAGTTGTTGAAAGGGGCTTTTCCGGAGATGGATAAGTGGGATTGGGACAAGGAGGTGCAGCGGGCACACCGTTTTCCTCTGTCACAAAGAAAAAACACAGGTTCTAAATCAAGGGCCATACTGGTGTATGTGGGAAATTTTTTGTTAAGGGAGGAGGTAATCAGCAAGGCAAAGCCAGTGGCCAAACGGTCATACAAAGATATAACCTTTTTTTGCTCGTCCAGATTTCTGCCACACTACTGTGGAGAGAAGATGGCGCATGAGGCAGCTAATAACACCCTTCCAAAATGTGGGATGCAAGGTTTATCTGATGTTTCCCTGTCGACTCAAAGTTGGTTTTAATGGTCAGTTTAGGGTATTCTACTCTGAAATAGTGGCACAGGAATACCTGACTTACTTAAAAGAAGGGAAGGCACAAAGGGAAGGAAAGGCGCAAAGTGACAGGGCTGCAGCTATAAGACAAACAGCCCATGTGACACAGCAAAAATAAAGGAAGCTAGAGTAAAGAAGGGAGCAGCACGGAAAAACCTGGCGATGCAGGCTTAAGATAGGGATACTGAGATACTGGGAGAGTGGAGGGGAGAGGCCTCCTGGGGGGGGGTTCGGCTGTCAGACATAGGTCAGCATTGACCTATTTGCCAGTAAGTGTGGGGGGGGAGGGTAGGGGTTTGGGGGGAGGGGAAGGGGGGGTGTAGGGCACGGCACAGCAGCAAAAGGCAGAATTATTCACAGAAGTAGAGGTGGGAGAGAGGGGGGATAAGATAAGAGATTTGGGGCTCGAAGGAAGGAAAGGCTTATTTTTTGGTGGTGGGCACAGTCTTAAAAAATCAAGAAATAACGGAAAAACAGATAAGTGTAATATATGTATGAGTATATATGGCAGTAAAATAATGAATCACTTATGGGGACTAGATATGTAACATGGAACGTTTGCGGTCTAAATGATGCCCAGAAAAGACTAAAGGTTTCAGTTAAGTTAAGACAAATGAATGTGGACTTTATTTTTTTGCAGGAAACACATGTTATGGCCTTGCAAGAATATTTTCTGAAACAATTGGGTTTTCAAGTATTAGTAAGCTCACAGCAAGGTGTCAAAAAAGGGGGGTAGCTTTATTATCTAGGAATAAAAATGTGCTATTGAGAAAAAAGGCACAGGATCAATGCGGGAGGTGGGCAATGATTGAGTGTATGATAGATGGGGAGTGGACTACGCTGGTGACAGTATATGGATCAACCGAGGACGACCCAGAGATTTTCTAGTTTCTGGATGTGGAATTAGCCACCTGGGCACCTAGAATTATCATGGCAGGGGACTTGAACATCAATGGTGCGGATGGTTTGGGTCTGGGCTCATTTGGTAAATACTCAGGCAGGAAGAGGCGTGTCTGCCAGGCCCTACAGAGTTTAGTAGTGAATAATGTTCTATCTGATGTCTGGGGGAAAAAGAGGGTAGGAAAAAAGGGTTTTACATATTACTCCGCTCCACACCAAATCTGTGTAAGATTGGATTACTTCTTTGTCTCAAACACAGTTTTATCGGAATCAAGGATAGAAAGACTCCCACGAATCCTTAGTGATCATAATCCCCTAGTGCTCACAACGACTAAGTCAATAAATATTAAACAGCAAAGAGTATGGACTTTTGAAAGAGGGCTACTACAGGAAGATACATATGTGGACCACATGAAAATATGGATTAGGGAATTTGTTTAGATAAATAGAGACAGCTCTGGTGCAGGGGTAGTATGGGATGCCTTTAAGGCAGGGGTCCGGGGGGAGACTCTGAGCTTTAACTCTTATAAGCGTAAACAGGAGCAGAAGCGGAACATAGAACTAGCAGGGGCAGTACTTAAGGCAGAAGAGAAACTGGAGGAGTGTGTTATGAATGGAACCCCAGCAGATAATGCTATGATAGAACTCCTGAAAGCTAAAGGGGATGCGGAGGGAGATATTGCTAGAAAAGCTGCAAACATATACACAACAAAAAGAGAGCGATGTCATGAATTTAGTTAAACAGTAGGGAGAACTCTGGCTGTACGGACAAGGCAACAAGAAGCATCGGGTACTGTGAGGGAGATTAGGGATACCACAGGCAGGATCAACACAGACTCAGAGGAAATAAGGGAGGTTTTTAGATCTCGTTATGAGAAACTATATGATGAACCGATTAGGGGAGATGCCCAGAGAATTAGAGATTATTTGCAGGAAATTCCGGTGGATACGTTCACAGATGAGGAGGCAGAAGGTCTGGAAGAGGTTCTTCAGGGAGAAGAAATAAAAAATGCTATACTGAACCTCCCCTCCGGGAAAGCAGCGGGCCCGACCAAATTCCAATAGAATTTTATAAAGTATTTTGGGACACTTTAGAAGGTGATATAATTAGGACAATGCAACAGGCACAGACAGGTGAATCTATACCCGGGTCATGGGGGGGCGCGGAAATAGTGATCATTTTGAAAAAGGGAAGCCTTCGGAAGAACCGGGGTCATATAGGCCCATTACCCCAATGAATACGGATACTAAGGTTTTCTCTAAAGCATTAGCAACTAGATATGCCAGGATAATAGATAAGGTAGTGAGTAAGAATCAGCATGGTTTTATACCTGGAAGGGGTACTACCCACCATACGCGTAAGGTGATAACTCTAGTCGATGCTGCAGCAGTCTCAGGAGACCCAATGGCGATCATGTTATTAGATGCGGAAAAAGCATTTGACCGGGTCTCCTGGGACTATCTGTGGCATACTATGGAAAGATCAGGAGTTAAGAAAAGATTTATTAAAGCAATTCAGGCACTATATATAGACCCAGTGGCCTCTGTACGGGTGAATGCGGGATCTACAGGACAATTTCGTTTAAGGAGAGGTACGAGGCAGGGATGCCCCTGCTCCCCATTGTTATTCGCCAAGTACATGGATCCACTGATCCGGAGAATAGAGATGTGCGAATCAATAACACCATTACCTACACGAACTGGCTAGTGCAAAATACTAGCATACGCCGATGATGTTGCAGTAAGTACACCGACTCCAACGGAGGCTATTGCCCAAGTGTAAATTGAGGCCCTGAGGTTTGGGGAGATTTCGGGCTATAAACTAAACACTGCTAAAACACAGATAATCAAAAACTGTTATACTACCTGTGTGGATAGTCGAGTTATTCAAGCAGGAATATATCTAGGGGGGACTATCTCGGCTGATTTAGATTGTCTAGTGGAAAAGAACATAACACCTTTAATTAATAAAGTGCGGAAGGACCTGGATAGATTAGATAACCTACACCTATCTATTGTGGGGCGGACAAATGTAGTAAAGATGCTGGTTTTACCTAAGTTTCTTTATTTTTTCAGAGCTATACCCTTATTATTTGACACCAAACTGTTTAAGAAGATTGAAGATTTGATTAATAGATTTATTTGGGCAAAGGGGAAAACTAGGAGGGCACTCAGGTTTATGACACTTCCACGGGAGAGGGGCGGGTGGGCACTACCAGATTTAAAGCTTTATTATTGGGCAGCAGCTTTGCAAAATATGGTAGGTTTGGTGGGGGGGCGGAGTCTGAAGGATGGAACGAGTTGGGGTCATTGGCATTGGCAATATATGGGCCTGGTATTGGGGCCGGAGGCGGAGAACGTGTTCTTAAAACATACAGAACCTAGCTATTTCAAAAGGACACGGTTCAAGACGCTTATGGCGGCCCAGACAGTTTGGAAAGCTTTTACCAAAAGATTTGGCTTGGGGAGGTACAATGTTTACACCAGATTGAAAGAGAATCCAAATCTTCCGGAGGAAGTTGCTACTGGCCCTATACTTACAGAATGGGAAAGGAAAGGAATTAGAAGGATAGGAGATATCCTAGGACAGCAAGGGGTCTATCAGTTTTCTGAATTGCAGGCAAAGTATGCGCTAGACAATAGACAATTCTACAAATATTTACAAATAAGGAGTTTTTTGTATAATAAAAAAGGAGGACCATCAGGATTCAGCAAAAATCCAATTATGGAAGTGATTCAAGCAGGGGAGGACTGTACAATAAAGAGATTTTATGCTGAACTGATAATCTCAAAGGAGGATGATACCGAAAAATGGGCAAATAAATGCAACAATAGTATGGATATTAGTGAGGAAAACTTCTACATGTCCTTAGAAAAGGGATATACATTGTTGTGTTCAGCGCCTCTCCAGGCACAACACTATAAAACGATATATCATCTTTACCACACACCTGCAAAGATTGCTCAGTGGGGAGGTACAACAGCTGTTTTAGGTGTGGAAGCTTAGAGGCAGATTTAACACATGTGTTTGCAACATGCCCTCACCTGCAATTGTTTGAAAAAGGTATTGAGGGTTTTATAAATAGAATATTAGGAACTGATACTCTATTAACCCCCTCGATAATTCTTTTGGGAGTAAAGGAGGAGAAGGGGCAACAGCAGGGTGGGGAGGATTTTTTGTTTGTTGCTATGTCAGTTATGAGACTCTGCATTGCATCCGCATGGCTGGACCCTTTGCCACCTTCATTTCATCATTGGTTGGCCAAATTACTAGCAATATATAACCTGGAGACCGAGATTTATGCAAGGAAGGGGAAAAAGGGAAGGAAAGTTGGTAACCAGATTTGGGATCCTATTACTCGATGGAAAGAAGGGAGTGTGGACTGAAATGTTGGAACTATATATGCTTACTGTGTACTTGACTACATAATCTATGTCTCGCTGCCTTGTTTTGTTATTTAACTAGTAACCCCAATTGGAGCCTTAATTTCTTCATTTTTTTATTCTTGTACCTGTTGGCCAATTAACATAATAAGTAGCGTAGGAATACTAAAGGGAAGAGTCTGTGTGGAATATTAAGATCTGAAATATGTTGATTGATTTATATTTTCAGTGTATTAGGGCTGATCTGATAACCAAGAAGGAAATCGAAACAAATGTTATATATTTTATGTTTTTTGTTTAATGAAATTTATTGCCGTGCTCTGTACATAAAAATGGGGGAAAAACTTTTCAATAAAAAGACTTAAAAAAAAAAAAAAGAACAGTAAAGGCCTGGATGTACATAGCATCCATCGAGCAGGATCTAACCTGTGTAACAAAGGTTTGCCTGTTGCACTGAAACCACCATCTCAAGATGACGAGAGCCCCTAAATGACCACTCCCCACCCTGAGAAGCCTGCACCCCCTTGGCCCCCGGGCCTTGACCTGCATGGTTGGCTTGCTCTCCCATCACCCACATAGGACCTGCACACCCAGTGAATTGACATACCCCCAGCACGCTTGCCTTCTTCACCCTTTCTGGCCGGAGCCTGCGTCATGCAGCAGAGAGGCTCTAACATTGCTGTAACGAACCATGCTGACCCATTTTTACAGAAAGCTGACACTGTCTGTTACTAGAGTGACTTCACAGTATTTTTCTTGCCCACCCCAGGGTTCAGTGTCTCCTTGGACCCCCCCAAGCTGCCCTCCCATCAGGAACACAAGTTGCCATGTGTCAAAATGAGGGCAGGAGGAGGGACCCTACACCAAGTTGTGACAGCTCCCAATCAGGCTGTGTTCTGTCTGACACACAGGAGTGGATTGCATCCCACCAATGGCACTCAGTACAGTGCCAAACAAACTAGATGTAATTTTGCAGGAAATTAGGGATTCAAGAGCTGCCATAGAACATTGCAGTGGAACACAAGACTTGGGCCTGCTCCGCGACGACCACCGTTAAATTGTCTGACTGAGTCAAAGTTGCAGAAATGGAACTTGCGACTCTAAGTCCACAACAGGCAGCCAACACAGCTGAACCGGATGACCTACGTTTGCAACAGCATGTATTACACAACAGGTCTGAAGACGAGGATGGGTGAGCGAGACACAATAATGTGCGCATCATTAGAATGCACAAGGATACGGAGGGACCCAATGCCACGCTGCTCATTGAAAACCGGCTGAGGAGGACCAAGGTGCCTCCACAGGGATGCTTGAACATGTTCACAGTGGAAAGGGCACACAGGATGCCCACACGTTGTCGACCTCCAGGGGTGCCTCCTAGACCCATCGCAGCATGTATGCTGAACTTTAGGGACCAGGACATCATGCTTCAGAAGACCAGTGAAAAGGCTCCAATTGTAGTCGATAACTCTAATGCAGTCCAGTGTAAATGATCATTCTTTCTTGCTGCAAAGAAACAACTCTAAGCAGATATGCTGTTCTTTGAGTCCCCTGAATTGGTCTGCAACTGGCTGGAGACTCACTACACAAATGCCTGTCGGCCCTCACCTCCGAAAACTTCACCCAGCCCCTCAAACCATCCCTCAAAACGTTGCCCGCAGGGGAACCCACGCCGGCCTCCATCTGGAGTAGTGATAGCCACCATGACTTCGACCAGGAAACAAGGACCTCTCCAGCCTTTTCTTAGGTCATCCAGCAGTGCAGCCTCGAACTCTGACTCCAACACAAGCATGGCCCTCTTCCCCACAGTGATACCACAAACATCAGAGACTGTATTTTGACTTCCCTGTCATTGCCATCTCCACTCAAGAAGTTTTGCACTTTATCAGAGGAGCCTCGCTGACAGCTGTGATCTCCTCTGCTACTCTAATCCCATGTATGTATCAATGACTCCTACTGTGTCTTTATGTGGTATATTTTTCCACATTGTCTCTTTCCTGTGGTGCCCCGAAGGAAAGTAAGTTTCACTTTTTGCTATGCTAGATATAGGTATACCAATACCTCCAGCACAACTAGCTGACCCCCATAGCAGTTGCTTCACTACAGAATCACCTAAACCCAGTTGGAAGTGGAGAGGGCAGAAGTTTGCCACTGCATTCTCACCTTTTGCACGAGGTGCAGCCGTATGAGTGTGAGCTGTAATATCCTTTGAGGCTGTGGATACCACGGCGGATGTAAATGGCAGTTATGTGTTTGTCCATAGAAACCTGGAAGGCAGACCATTGGTTCTGGGTAGCATCTATGCCCCAAACATGGAACAAGACGTCTTTTTATCGCACCACTTCTCCGTGATTGCAGGCTGGTCGCACTTACCCTGGCTGGTCAGAGGAGACTTTAATACAGTCATAGACACCCATCTCAATCGTTCACCACCGCCACACCAGTGCTCCATCATGTAGACAAGTAAAAGCATTGCGAAACTGGGCACTAGGATGGCCACAATTGGATGCATGGAGGGAGTTAATGTTGTGAAGAGAGAATACTCATTCTATTCTCAGACGCATAATCTACACTACTGTCTATTCTGTATCTTTTTCCCCTAGCCTCTCCTGGCGAACATTCCTAACTCCACATACCTAGGCAAAACCTTGTCTGACCACAACTCCCTGGATCTAACCATGTCCTGGGGCTGAATCCCTACCACGTTACCCACATGGTGATTACACAGCCTCTCCAATTAGAAGACGTGGTCTTCAGGGACATTCTAGCAACTGCTATCACTAATTACATTGCCAAAAACACTGATACTACTTCATCTTCTCCGATACAGTGGGAGGCGTTTAAAGTGACCGTGAGGGGATATCCATTTTCCCAGGGTCGGAGGCACGACACTCTGTCATACACAACATCAAACAAGTTGAGATAGATATGGGAGTACTAGAACATGAGGTGGCCCATGATGATTCCAGTGCAATGATTTACAGGAATGTCCCATCCTATATGCAGAACTCCTAGATCGCCTGAGTATCATTGATTGAAATACATGCACACCAAAGATACACACTGAGGGTAATATGGCAGGAGCACGATTGTTACGTATGATCCACCCACAACTGTCCCACACCCCCAGCCTCTCAGTGTGCACACCCGCAGGGGCTCGATGCACAACACAAGAGGATAATATTACAAGACATAGAGATTACTATGCTCACCTTTAGAGACCTCGCTCGCCCCGTCCCCTGATAATGTTACTGCCTTTGTTGATGGCCTGCATTTACCACGGGTGCCAATGTCCTCCTGACCGGAGTTGGGAGCCTCACTGACACAAGGCAAAATTCGCAACATGATAACCAAGCTCCCCCGTAACAAGACTCCAGGACTGGATGGCATGCCTGTCGAGTTTTACATCACCTTCACCACCTGCTTTTTTCCACACTTAGACAATCTGTATAAAACATCATTAGAGATCAGTTCCCTCCCACCTACCTCTTGCCAATCACTAGTCACCTCCCTGCTCAAACTCAGCCGGTCCTCTTACAGGCCATTATCTTACAATCAACAGATATAAAAAATACTAAGCAAAGTCTTAGCGAAAAGGCTGCTCCCCATATTAACAGACTTAACCCACACCGAGCAAAATGGGATTTTCCCACTTCATTGTACCACCTTAAACATCAGACGTCTATACCAGGTGGTGGAGGTTGCTAGAGCCAAATACTCTGCCACTGGATGCCTCTCTCTCAGCCTCCAAAAGGTGTTTGACACTCTATGCTGGGAGTATATGTTTGCAATTCTGACAAAATTAGGAATCCCTCCAGCCTATTTTAGATGGATCAAACTCCTATATACAGACCCTATGGCACAAGCTCGAACAGGCTCCCACATAACTTCTGCTTAATCTATATTCCAAGGCACCTGGCAGGGATGCCCCCTATCCCTTCTCCTCTTTGTGTTGGCACTAGAGCCACTAGAACAGAGCATCAGGCATACCACAAGGGCCACCATACTATGCAGTTTCTATTTATGCAAACAATTTCGTAATATACATATGTAACCTGACCATACCCCAATCACCACCTTACTTTGCTTATTTGAAGGTCTCTCTGGCCTTCGAGTTAACCGCAACAAGTTCCACGCATTCTCCAGAAACGCATGCTGGGGGATACCATATTACAGAGAGTAAGTAACATTCCAGTAGCCCCACATACGTTCCGTTACCATGAAACATATATAAATTAATTAAAGAACCATTATTTTCTTATAGTAAGGTTCGTCATCTTCCTAAATTTCACAGCATATTTTTTACCCTTCGTGGGTCCCCAGATGGGACTTCACTTGGCACTTACCAACAACTCACTCTGGGGGCCCACGAAGTGTAAATATGCTGTAAAATTAAGGAAGATGACGAACCTTACTATGAGAAAATAATGATGCTTTAATGGACTACAAATCCCTATATGCAATACAGTGAACATGCCCACTGAGGGTTAAATGCATGCAAATCTTAAAGCATCAAAGAGTCCTTCCGAGCAGATTCCGAGCCAGCTAGGATTAAGAGGCTGAAGCCTCGAAACTCGTCAGCAAAAGCAAGGAAACAAGGAACAAAGAAATGGATCCAAATACTGGGATGAAGCTGCTGGTGTCCTTTTAATAAATCGAAAGATTTCATCAACTATATATATATATATATATATATATATATATATATATATATATATATATATATATATATATATATATATATATATATATATATATATATGTTAACCGTGGATCTTTTAGATGACAACCTATAAGACAATCACTTCCCTCCGCTCACAAATTTTGTTTTTGATCACTCTACCTCTCTAGCGCGTTCCACGATGGGGATGCCACCCGGTCTATAATACTTG
Source organism: Lissotriton vulgaris (assembly GCF_964263255.1). Lineage (NCBI taxonomy): Eukaryota > Metazoa > Chordata > Amphibia > Caudata > Salamandridae > Lissotriton > Lissotriton vulgaris. The sequence continues at coordinate 280,337,117 of NC_141694.1, forward strand.
CTTTGTAATTTGCCAACGGTGGTTCCTGCAGTCTATTTTCATCAACTTAACACCCTAATTAATGATTTGAGATGGGGAATGGATAGACACAGGGTGAGCTACCTAAGCTACAACTCCACCGGAAGAGGGTGAAATTGGCAACTCATGGTACCTCACGATTGGCCCAGATGCCATGCTGACCCAGCAGATCTCTTACACATACTTTGGGCATGCCCCTCCCTGAAGGCTTTTTTGGGTCAAAGTCCACTCTGCCCTGGCAGACTTGGTGGGGGTCCCCACTGGAACATGGTGAATCACTGTTTGTTGGGCCTGTACCTACGACCCAAGACTTCAAAAACCCTATCACGCTTTATAAACCTGGCCCTGCTGCTGACCAAACGGCAGATGACTAGGCACTGAAAATCCTCTTGTGCCCCAATAGTGATTAGTTGGGGGGGGGGTCATACTCTGGGGAACTGCCAAGAGCCATGAATTGCAAAGGGGGAATACCACAGACTATAAAAGCGCCCCATTACCTTGGCATCGGATACTCTCGTAGAATCATTCAAGTCCCAAATCAATAATCCAATGGAGACCTAGCGATAAGGAATGGCATTCCCTTATGGACATTCCGAATACCCCCTCTGACATTCCCCACAACTGTGTTCTTGTATCAAAGACAGCTGGCACGTATCCCATGCTAACCCTACTCAAGGGGTCTTGCCACCTTTCAGCCATCCTCCCAGGACCCTCCTACTACCACTGTTTCCTATTGCATTACACATGACAGAAGACTAGTTGAGGTTAGGGTGGGGTGTGGTATTATTATTTCATTGGAAATGCAACTGTAGTGTAGTTCCTATATTCCCAATAGGCTCTGCGCATTATCTTATAGATTATACGTAGGACTGAGGTCGACTAGGTCTCTATCGAATATACTAAACAAAGGGGCATATGTATCAAGGAAATTCGCATTCGCAAAGGCTGAAATTCGCCGAATTTCGGCCATTGCGAATGCGAATATGCAGAACGGCATGTATGAAGGTATAAGCCATGCAAAAGTGGGAATCGCTAAAAGAGCGAATCTGCAAAATGCGAAAAGAGGCAATCTGCGATAAAATTGCGATAATGCATAATAGCGATTTTTCCGTTTGCGAAAGAATTTCGCAAAAGTTGGGAATCGCATAAAAATCGCAGATTGGCTCATTTCGCAATTCTCAGATTCACAATGATATGTATGACCAATTCGCAATTTGCGAATTTCGCTATTTCGCAGAATTCAGAATCGCAATTACCACCAAGTAGGAGCAGGTGGTAACCACGTGCAAACTATTTAAGCTGCAACAGAATTCAAAAAACTGTTTACCACAATGGCGGGGCTTTACATCATAGCAAGGAGGATGCGACTGAGAGCTGCTGCACAGAGGAGGCTGCGGCAGGAGAGGGTATTCCGTTCGCGCATCAGCATCTCCCAGCGCCTTGAGGAGGAACTCCACACCCATTACAGGCTTGATGAAGACAGCATTAATGATTTGATAGCTGAACTCAGACCCTACCTTGAATTCCCACAGAAATACAGGTCCTCTGTTCACTACACCTCTTGGCCTCTGGAAGTTTCCAGGGGGTGATAGCGTCAGCAGGAGGGGTGTCACAGAGTTCCCTATCGCGATTCTTCCATTCCTTCCTAGATGCCATGGTCCAGAGGATGCCTCATCATATATACCACCCCAGCACTCCTCAGGCAATTGCACAGAAAAATCAGGACTTCTATCAAATAGCGCATTTCCCACTCGTGATCGGATGTATTGATGGCACACATGTTGCAATAACCCCACCCGCACACAATGAATACCTCTTCAGAAATCGGAAATGCTACCACTCACTGAACATTCAGGTGGTGTGTGATGCCAAACACATCATTACAGACATTGTAGCAAAGTACCCTGGCAGCACCCAAGATGCTTTCATCTTCAGACACAGTGGAATCTACCGTAGACTCGCAAGAGGGGAGTTTGGCGAGGGATACCTACTCGGTAAATGCCTTCACACATAGGGGTCATTTATAGTAACTACCATGTGCATGTCACATGCTAACACCTTTTTCTCTAACCCACAGGTGACAGTGCTTATGCTGTTCGTGATTTCATCTTGACTCCCTACCTCAATCCCAACAATGCAAGTGAACGCAGATATAACAGGGCACACATTGCTACCCGAGGCACCATAGAACGGACATTTGGAATACTGAAAAGCAGATTCTGGTGCCTCCATAAGAGTGGAGGAGCACTCCAATACAGCCCCAATACGTGTTGTAAAATAGTGGTGGCTTGTGCCATGCTCCATAACATTGCAACAAGAAAAGGGACACCAGTGGAACTGAGTGACTCTGGATCCTCTGATGTAGAGGGGCATGGACCTGGACCTATGGTAGCTGGTAGCGCGGTAGCAGCAGCTGGGCGACAGAGGCGTGATGAGATAACGCGCAACTATTTTTAGGTAAGAAAAAACAACACAATGCCAAGTAATGCAAGTGTGTAAATTAGCTTTAATTCCTTAATGGCAGGAAACGCATAAAGTGAAAATGAACAGTAGTGTCATTGAATACCTTTGCACATGTTAATGTCACAGTGCCCTTTAAAAAAATAATAAGTAGGATTCACCAGTCACACGCTACACAGCCTATTGGTCATTAGTAGGTGCAGCCCTACTGGTCCTGGCACTACGGCGTCTCTCAAGGGTTGGTGGTGGTGTGATGCTGCTCCTACCAGACTGGTTTTCTTCCTCACTGGGAGTAGGCACTCCCAGCCCAGTAGCGCGTATTTGGCGCAACTCATCCACCGCAGTGGTCACCTGCAATAGTGCACTGGCAATGTCCTGTGCTGCGTGAGTGAATTGGCGCTGCATGTCGATGCTGCACCTTGCCTGTATGCCATACATAGCCGCCAAGCGATTGATGGCCCTGGTGTACCTGTCTTGTCTTTGCGTACTTGTGCGCATTTGGTCAACTACAGCCTGTACACCATCCTGCAGGTCCTTCCTGAGTGCTCGGAAGCCCTCCCTCATCTCCCGCTGTAACAGTTTTATATTTTTTGCCTGTAGGCGCTGCACCTGCAACATGTTAAGTTCCAGGCCTGCATACACTGACTCTTCACCTCGACCTTCAAAAGGATTTGCTACGCGTCGTCTGCGCCTGGCTGGAGTACGTGGCACTTGTTGGTGTGTGGCATGTCCCACTTGGTCTGGCTGTGTGTCAGCATGGTTGTCATTGTCTGCAATAACTTCCGCCTCATCCTGGTATGGTGGCAGAGGCCTGACTATCTGTCTCCTCCCATGTCTGCGCCTGGTCACTGGGCTGTCATCCCGATCTGTGTTGGCATCTTGGCCGCCATCTCCCGACTGGTGACTCTCTGCCAAAGTCCCACTGCCTGAGGGTTGTGTTGTAGATGGTGCTGTGAATAGAACAGCACACATTAATTAGCTTCATTATTTTGCACTGTATAAATAAATTTTGCACTTATATTTCGGTTACATTGTGCTCTTGTTTCACTGTCAAGAACAGCAGATAATGTGATAGACTGTTTTTGCTAAATATTGGACACTTTCATTTATATGTGACTACATCTCCCATAATGCATTGCTATGGCTGCCTGTGTGCCTGCTCTGGGCTGCATATCTTTTTTTGTGCACCTGGCTCACTGCTGGGGGGTGTGAGGGGGTCTGAGGGGGTGTGAGGGGGTGTGAGGGGGTGTGAGGGTTGTGAGGGCATGATTCTTACCTTTTCCTGCTGCTGGCTGGTCAGAGCTGTCCAAATCAGCCAATCCTCCCACACACTCTGGTTGCAGGGTCCCCTCAACCAGTTCCTCCAGGGGTGTAGATGCAGGTACAGTTGAGGTCCCAGCACCTGTCTGCCTGGACTGTTCCAGCCTTGCTGCAAGTTTCTCCTTTGTGCGCAGGCGCAGGTCATACCAGCGCTTTCGGAGGTCCTCAATACTCCGGTGTGTCACACCCACAGCATTTACATGGTGCTGGATTTCCTCCCAGATCTTTCTTTTGCGGGTCTCTGGAACCTCCCTGGATCTTGCACCAAAAAGGAGTTCATGGTTTGACACCATTTCGTGAATGAGGGCCTCCAATTCTGCCTCTGAGAACTTTTGTTTTCTTTTCCTGGTGTTCTCAGTCTCCTGCTGCTGTGAATCCTGGCTGGGCGTGGCTCCACTGTCAGCCATGTTTTCCAAGGTGTGCACTGCTCACTGCCAAACACTCCTTCACTCTGCCTCAGATTCAGGAAGTCAGGTGCAGCATGGGAAGTCACTCCCTTCCTGGTTGTGATGTCATCATGCTGCACCAGGGTTCCTGATTGGATCAAGTGAGAAAATCGCTAATAAGCGATTTTCTCGCCGCGATTTGCGATTTTTCGCTATTATAGCGATTTTCTCCCCGCGATTTGTGATTTTTCGTTATTATAGCGATTTTCCGGTGCGATTTCAGAAATTATGCGATTCCTACTGGTTAAGGAATCGCATTTGGGGTAATCGCAAATAAATAGCGATTTCTAAGGAATCGCTATTTATTTGCATTTTCATTCATACATACCGATTTGCGATTCGGAAAGTGCAATTCGGTAAAAATCGCAATTTCTGAATCGCAATTCGGGACTTTCATACATATGCCCCCTAATTTTGTGTGCCAGCTAACTCAGAGGTCACTAGAAACTTTCTCGAATTCACAAGAAGGGATTAGTTTCTGACAACGGCATAAACATGACAACTTTGTTTCCCAAGAATAAGAAATATATCTCTAGAGTCGCGGAAACAATAGATAAGTATTTCACTCAGTCAATCGTGCATGCTTCGTTTCTACAGAGTTGCAGAGAAATAGAGAGACAGGCGTTTTAAATAAAAAGGGTTTATTGCACAGTCTTCTTTCTCATGCAAGAGAAGTGAACTGCTACAATCTTTATGCAGACTCCAAAGTATAAAGCGTACAGCGAGAACAATATTATAAAATAATACTGTAAGAGCATTGTATGGTTGCTAAGCCATATAAAAATACATTCATAAATAACAATTACTAAAAATACTCAACTGATGCTTCTAAAATACCCCTACCCCAATGTACCTAACCTAAGTCTAGTGTGCGGGAAGAAGTAAGTATTGTGTAGCAAAGGTTTAGTTTTCTTTGCCCAGAATCTATTCAAGATATCTCTTAGGTTCTAATCAGCTCCATACTTTAGTTAGAATGAAGGAGGTCTGGTATCTTAGTCTCAGGACTCGATTTCCCAACACCCCGCAAGGGGAGCTTGGAAACACTGGAGCTGGATTCTCGGCAGGAGAAAGGGAAGTTTCCTGTTTAGTGCGTCAGCTGGAGAGTCGGCTTCCTTCGGCACTTGCTGTAGCAAGCTGCGTCGGGCAAGTAGATAGTCGGACTGCTCTGCACCACCGTTGACTCTTGCTAGAGCAAGTGAAGGTATACTTATACCTTGAAGGTGTCTAAGAATGCCATAGTTTGACTAAAAGCCTGGCATAATAACATCAGGAAAGAACCCCTAGGAAATAGCTGTTCTTTGCAAAGTACATGAGTTCTTGGACAAATCAATATTCGAGCAAGGGGAAGTTCCCTAACTGCTTAAGCCAATTTTCCAAGAAATCATTGTGACGTTTTGTACGGGTGGAAGTAGCCATGCCTGTATATGGTCTGCATGGGCTATGTCTAAATAAGGGCTTGATTTATATGCCTATAAAAAGGCAATGTGAATTTTACCTCTATAAGGGCATGAATCGGGAAAATTCAAGTGGAGCATAAAACGCCACACAACACCCACTCCACTTTAGTATGTACGACATTACTTAGCTTTAAACACATTAAAACATATCTAAGTATGATGTGTTAAAAACCCACCCAAAATACACAAAAATGCATTGGTACTGGTGCATACACGTAAAGTGCATTTGTGCTGTAGGCATTTAAAAGCAATGTTTTATTTAAAGCATATAGATAACATTTTGAAAATGCTTTCCGAAGGAATCCGAAAATATATTTATGAGATGGCTCTTAAATACAGAAGAAAAAGTCGAGACCATTCCATGGCAGAATATATAAAATGTTTGCACGTGGACAAGGTCAAATATTGTGTCTTGGAAGTTTTCAAATAATTCTAGTTCTCTATGAATAGTTCTACTTTAAGCAGATTACTTAGTGACAAAAAATGAATTTGGAAAAACAAAAGCTTGATCATAGAAAAAAATAGAGTTCCTAAATGAGGAACGTGTTTTCAAAAAAATGAAGGTCGAATTCAGAGTCTCTCAGAACACTGCATGCCAACTTCAAAAGTCAGTGTTACTTTTAGGAGAAAACATCAAATCGTCTAAGTCTGTAAAGAATTTGTCTACCATTGTAGGTGTAAGTTGGATTACCTCGTTAAGCAGATTAACCGCAAATAGATGTGAAGCATCGCCGTCAGCATCGGGTCACATTAGCAATGTTAGAAGTAGATGGTACCTGTGCGCCTGTTGTTCCACCTATCTCACCGTCAGTAAGCATGGGTGAATTTTGCGAATCTGGCGTTCGCGAATTTGCGTATTTGCGAACTCGCAATCCGCAAAATCTGCGAATTCTCGCGAATTTGCGGATTTTTTTTGTTTTTGTGTTCGCAAGGGTTTCTGCCAGTTCGCGAGGGTTTGGTACCAGTTCGCAATTGCGAACTTACTTGTCGGCTCGCAACAGTCGCGACTATGACTATGTTGTTTCTACGTCTGGTTCATCATCACAGGTTCCCAGCACCCTCTGTTTTACCACTGCCACCCTCTGTTTCACCCATGCCACCCTCTGGTACATCAATGCCACCCTCTGGTTCATCATCACTGTAGATTATGGGGGGGGAAAGCAAGCACACCTGCCCTGCATCAACTGACATGAATTAATTTTGGGTTGATTTATTAATGTGTCACTGTTTTAAAATTCCAGTCTGGCACCTGCTTCCTTATCAGTAATTTGCTTTCTGTTGCAGTGCATTTTTTCCAGGACCTTTGTGGCCTACTTGTAGCTATTCTATGAGCCTGCTGTGAGGGTCAGAGCAGGGTCATACAATTGTTGCAACTAGCCACTGAACTCTGGAGGGGCCCCAGTCAGGAAGCACTACAGGGAATGGTTACTAATGATGAGTTTGCACTTTTGCACCTGCTGAGTCCTTTCACTTTTGCAAAACTCGTTTTTCTGCAATTTCGCGGGATTCACGGGGCGCAAACTTGCGCGAGATCGAATTCGGAAGCCGCGAATTCGTGCGAATATGCGATTTGTTTTTTTGCGGCGTGTTAGTTCGCAAGGTTTTGTGCGTTTTAGCGAGCCGCTTGTAGCGCAACGGCGCGAAGTTACCCTCGCGGTCGTTCACGGGCGCGGCCATCTTGTTTGCATGACGTATTTCCGTTTCCGGGCGCGATGTGTAATCTCGCAAAGTGTGCGGCTCGCTAGTACAATTTCGCGTGTGTTCGCGAGCAAAATCTTGCGCGAACTTACCCGCGCGGTCGTGAACGGGCGTGGCCATCTTGTTTCTCATTCATTGCTATGGTTCTGGGCATGCTTCTTCTATCCTCTCTGAATCTCTGCCATCCTTTGCTTGTTTGAAGTTTTTTTTGATCTATTTTACTTAATATCTATCCCTCTATTTTTCTAGCTCTATATTTTTGTTTCTGCTACTTTTGGTTAATTTTAAACTACTTTTTTAAACCCTTTTCTTTTCTTCTCTTCTCTTCCCTATTCTATTTTCTTTATTATTTAGCTTCCTTTCTGCCTAGACCATGGTAAAGGGAGCCGGGAAGCATCCCGAGAAGGGGAAGGGTCCCGCACCCCGTGCCCGGCTCCCGTGCGGGCGTTTGAGGGGGGAGCAGGTCGCACCCCGGGAGATCTTCAGCCCGGAGGAGGTGGCCGCACTAATTTTTTATGTTCAGCGCCGCCTCCCCAGGACCATCATGGCAGGCGGCAAGATCGGTAGCGGGTACAGGATCCGGGAGCGCCGGAAGCGGTGGGAGAAGGTGTGCCGGGCCATGTACCACCACTCTCGGGTCCGGCGCACCTACAACCAGGCCACCCACCGCTGGACGGATGTCCTGGACCGGGAACGCGATCTGCTCGACCTGCTCGGCCTTGAGATCCCTGGGTTTGGTGAGTAGTAGTAGCTATTTCTTTACTATGTTTTCTCCTGCTCTGTGTGTTATTATCTTGCAAATTTTTGTGTTTTACCAAGAGCAATAATGCTGCTGATTACATTGTAGGTAAATTATATTTCAAAATCTTCTGTGCATTTCAGGTGCACTGCTCTCCTTCTCAGTAGCGCAGCTACTATGCTTGTTTGTTTTCGATTTTGTGCTCATTTCATTGCCTGTGAAATTATGCATGAGTGTAGTTTAAAGAACTGCCTAATGCTAGACACTAAGGGTCAGATTTCTAATTACCGGCGCATCCCTGCAAAGTAGCAGGGATGCACCAGTAATTGTGCGCCACGCTACCACCACCCATGGTGCGCCGTATTTACAATGCGGCCCACCATGGGCCCAAAACGTCACCAAAGCGTTACGCATCTGTGCCGTAAAGGCGGCGCATTGCTGGAGTTGCGTCGCAACGATGGCGCAGCTCCAGCAATGCTCTGGGGTGCCCTATCTCCCCAATGCTGCGTCAAGCCGTACGTCTGCTTCAAGCAGGCGCAGGGTTTAAGTCACGCATCATTGTCCTCAAAGTGACTGATTGAAATCTTGTCGATTTCCCTCAGCCACGTTTTACAATGCGTTCCTGCGCAGGAACGCCCTCCCTTGCACCGGAACGCCCCCTGATGGCGCAGGGCTTTACAACGTGATGCATCTCCCATATGCGTCACATTGTTAATATACGCCGCACCATGGCGCCTCTTTTGTTCTGCCGCTGCGTCACAAAATAAAGTTAAATGCACAAAGCCTCTGACACCATGGATCACGCAAGTTATTTTATATTCACGTCCTATTTATTGACAGTGAATGCTCTAGTTTTTAGCACATTATTCAAAGGTTCAAATGAGTACACATTGGGTGTGAACAGCTCGATTTTGATTATCTCCTTACATCAAAAAATACATTCGATAACAACAAAGAATAGCTTACTGGCTAATAAATTAACGTGAGACAAACACAATAACAAAATGAGTGGAGACACTTAATAAATTCAAATATAAACAATCCACACATAAAATGAAAAAGTGAATTCATATATCTACAGTATCTTATTTACAAATGATATATCTAGGTCCTACTGTAAATCTCAAGGAGATTATGTTACTGTCCCGGGGGGATGTTGTTGATTTGTCCCTCAAGCGGGAAAGTTAATTGTCCTGTGATATGCCAGGGAAAGTCATATATTCAAGGGATTCTTTAATGCCTAGTGGTGAGATACGTCTCTCACTATATGTCCCAATAATTTAGTTGGATCATATGGCATATATTCCTCCTGGCACCAAAGATGAGCCTACGCGTTTCGACCTTAAGGAAAATATTGACAGGAAAGAAACTTTGTGAAGGTCTTCATCAGGGCTCTTAGTAGGTGATGAGGAGCGTCATGTTGCACCTACAGGAAAAGTTATAGGGGCATGTTTTAGTTGTAGAGTGTAAGATGTATAGGACCATATACAGTGCTTGTGAAAAAAAGGGTTTACAAATAATGATAGGCTCAAATTTTTACATAAATCACGTACCCAAGGTTGAGAAAAGTCAGTACTGCATTCGATGGATACAGTTAGCTTGCAGAAAACGAAAAGTTGGTTCCTCACACTGCTGTGTGGTGAAATTGATTGACTGCAGTCTCTTATTTATTTAGTGCTGTGGAGAGAAGCAGGGAGAAAGGGTTCAAGTCTCCGTGTGGGTGCACCAGGTTTAATTAATTACGCGAAAGAGTGAGGGTGGCGCCTGAATGGAGCTGCATGGGGACAGTTGATGTCTTTTGGGCAGCTTGCGTGAGCCTTGTGCGCTCATTATTAATGTTAATGGAGCTGCATGGGGACAGTTAATGTCTTTTGGGCAGCTTGCGTGAGCCTTGTGCGCTCATTATTAATGTTGCAGGGTGTGGTTTTTCGCCTCGCTAAATTGCTGGTGGCATACGGCGTCTCGTACCTGCAGGGATTAGAAAGGCTCTTCTTCAGCGCTACAGCGTCATTGTGGCGGGAAACGTTCTCCGCAGTCTGGAGGTGCCGGGGTCCGTTGCATACCCGGCGTTACCTTCCTCTGACGTGTAGCTTCTTGCTCGGCACTCGTTCGAAAGGTTTTACACAGTGTTCGGCAAGCGAGGGTTTTCGCGTCCTGGTTAGCAATCAGAGCGGTGCTGCCATTGGTTCGTTCTTCGGCAGTGTTGTCTCGAGGCTTCCAATAGGGCTGAATATCGCTTCGAGATGAACGTGGTCCCGTTGCTAGGTGATCAGGACGCTTTGGGCTGCAGTCGAGGAAATCGGTCTGCACGTTATGATTATGTGTTGTATTCAACACAGAGAACTGGAGATTTCTGATAATTCGTTAAGACCGTGGTTAACTGTATCAAGATGCATAATAGTCTTAGCTTCCTGCTTGGACAGATTGCTGGCTACATTTTGACCTTTTACTTGTTTGACCACAGTCCATTTCAGGTCATCTGGTCCATGGTTTTTTTCAATGAAGTGGGAGACCATGGGTGCATTTTCCTTTTGGCACCGAATTCTGGAGCGATGCTGTGATATCCTTGTTTTAATTGGTTGACTTGTTTTGCCCACATATGCAAGTCCGCAGGGGCAAATAGCACAGTAGATCACGTTCCTGGTGTTACAGTTAGTAAATGTCTCGTGTTTGATTTGTTTTTGCCCATAGTAGAAAATAGTTCCTTCAATGGTACTGTTGCATGAAATGCAGTTGCCGCATTTATAGTGTCCTTTGACAGGCGGAAGATTCAGGAGTGACTGAATTGAGCTGTCTTGTCTCGGTGATGTAGTGTCCGCTCTGACCAGTTTGTTTCTTACACTCTCATTCTTTTTGAGTGCGAAAATGGGTGGATTTTCGAGTGGTTTCAGGCTCCGTACGGTGTTCCAATTTTTTGTGACTATTTTCTTAATTTCTGTGGTGGCTCCAGAAAATGTTGTCACACATACAATTGGGGTATCCTCCTTGTTCTTGTCTTTTGGAGTTAGAAGGGTATCTCTCGGTATATACCAAGCTCTCTTCATGCTTCTCTTCAACAATTTCTTGGGGTAACCTCTCTCCAGCAGTTTGCACATCAGTTCCTGGGCGTGTAGGAAATAGTCAGGTTTCTTAGTGCAATTCCTGCGCAGTCTCAAGAATTGGCTGAATGGTAGATTTTCTCGGAGGTTGCGTTGATGAAAACTCGAGAAGTGCAGAAAGGTATTGCGGTCGGTCTCTTTGGTATATAGTGTGGTGTACATAGCGCCCTCTTCATGTTTGATCATGAGGTCCAGGAAATTTATTTGTTTTTTACTGTATGACAACGTGAATTGGATGTTGGGATTACGATCGTTGAGCCAGACGGCAAATTCTTTCAAGGTAAGCTCTTCACCTCGCCACAGCATGAAGACGTCATCTATATAACGTCTCCAAACTTTTATATGTCCATCAAAAGGATTGTTATTGAAGATCCAAGTGGCTTCATATAGTGCCATATACATTATGGCCATTTCCGGCGCGAAGGGACATCCCATGGCCGTCCCCATGGTTTGGAGGTATTGTGTGTTGTTGAATTTGAAGAAATTGAATTTCAAACAGGTTTCCGCTAGTTTGAGAAGAAAGTCAGTTGGGACATTATGTGGCCGTTCTCTCTTTTCAAGGAAGAATTCAAGTGCTTCCAGGCCATCTTCTTGCGGAATGTTGGAGTATAGACTCACGATGTCCATCGTCAATCAATTTCACCACACAGCAGTGTGAGGAACCAACTTTTCGTTTTCTGCAAGCTAACTGTATCCATCGAATGCAGTACTGACTTTTCTCAACCTTGGGTACGTGATTTATGTAAAAATTTGAGCCTATCATTATTTGTAAACCCTTTTTTTCACAAGCACTGTATATGGTCCTATACATCTTACACTCTACAACTAAAACATGCCCCTATAACTTTTCCTGTAGGTGCAACATGACGCTCCTCATCACCTACTAAGAGCCCTGATGAAGACCTTCACAAAGTTTCTTTCCTGTCAATATTTTCCTTAAGGTCGAAACGCGTAGGCTCATCTTTGGTGCCAGGAGGAATATATGCCATATGATCCAACTAAATTATTGGGACATATAGTGAGAGACGTATCTCACCACTACATTACATGTAAGGGGGGTTGAACCCAAGCAGTCACGGGGACCTGGGCGTTATATGGTATGTGTAAAGAGGGTCCCCGTAAGGAATAGTGTTATGTGCACCATACACTCTAAACAAAAGTAAGTGTTATTTTACAGACAATAATCAAAACTTCTGAGAAAAAGTATTGAAGTTTATTCGTCAATACCCATCGTAAAACACTTATCAGTACATACATAAAACATTGTTAGAGGCCCCAAAGGGGGGGGGAAAGGGGAGAGGTGAGTTGTGAGGGGAGAAAGGTGCTCAAGGCAAGATAAGGTCAAAAGAATTAAAGATAAATCACAATGAACGCAATCAAAATTGATGACTACATGAATCAAAATCAATTTGATACCATTGCCTAAGAAACTTATGGCTTTCAATCTAAATGAGATACACAAGAGACCTTCAACGGTCACACAGTCTATTAGAAATATTGAAGGGACAAGTGCCGGAGGTCTATGTTGGAAGGAGAAGCCGTCGACGTTTCGACCCCTGGCCGTAGGCTAAGTTAGGTCCTTAAACGGGGTCTTCATCAGGACAAGGAAGGGTAGGGTTGAAGGGGCAGTCTTATCTGTCAAATTAAAAGTGAAATCGATCAATTTATTATTCTGAAACTATCGACCCTTTGGACAGAGTAATTAGCAGCAATTAATTTACCATGGGCTTAGGGCTCATTGGGCCTCTAAGTATTGGGGAATTTTTAAGTTAGACCAGCCGTAGGTCTGGTTCAAAAACAAGTGCTATAAATACACAACTACACAGAGGAGGCGCTAACGAATTAAATCTAAAAGGAACGAGAGTTAAAACACTCACTTCATTTGTCTGCCAATCAGCCAATTGGTGAATTTATACTACGCCCACACGGGGCATTTCGAAGAGCAGGCAGTGTTCTTAAGCTGCAATCAAAAGGATGGTAAGGGGTAAATACATATTACATATGAAATGCCTAATGGATGCCTATTCCGACATACGCACTTACTTAAAAATAGACTGAAGTCAGCCTTGGTGTCACCGTAGGTCTGTACCTAGGGGGCTTGCTTCTTAGTCAAGTATGGAAAGCGCAAGTTGTAGCTGGGGAGGGAGAATTAATCCAGAATGTTAAAAGCTACATCATCGAAATGAAAGTTTTAGAGGGTTGCGCAAAAAGAACGCCTATTTTACATACCACTAAGGTAATCTGTCGCTCGCACGACATCAAAAGTCCATCCTGGGTCCGAATAGATCAATCTGCACAATTGGAACCTGTACGCAAAAATGCAATACTGTCCATTAGAAACCCGCTGTTGATAGTAAGGCATTTATCATTGCAATTAAAAATAAAACAAACCCAAACTTACACGCGATGGTGCTCGTCTGTTTGAGATCGTCTCTAGTCGCTAAAATTACTGCCGTGATAGGCTTCAAATGTTTTTCAAATTATTTCGCGGGAAAAATCAATCCTGAGAAAAAACAAATAATCGGGTTTCAGGATTATGTCCGTATTTTTACAAACTTAGTTAAAGTATAGTCAAGCGACTACTAAATGTTGGAAGGACGTTTGTTACCTGGACCGGCGATTATTGCCGCAGTCTACGTGCATCAAGGTGAACCTGCGGGTCCGCTACGCGAAGTTAGAGGCGGAGTCAACAGGTAAAGAGGCTCGGTAAACATAGAGAAGTTACTCAGAGCCTTGCGCAATCGTGAATTGTAGTTTTTGATAACTTCGAGAGGTGTGGTTTATTAGAGGAAAGACTTCTACGCGGAGTGGAAGCGAAAGTCTACAATTGCAGACATAAAATTCCTAACTGATTTTAAGACACTCCCGAGCGTTGTTTATAAACATTTATGAAGATCTTTTTCATCTGAAACCCCAGCATGAGGAAATCAAAGTTACTCGCGCACCTCTTCAACACAAGGGTGTAGGCGAGTGAAACCACGCACAAATAGTTGTGAGACATTCTGATATTTACACAGGAAAAAACATTTCTTATGGCAGATAAGCTCATATGATAAGCTCATATGGGTCATAAGTTTTAACAGAGGTAAAACATTGTATTATTCATTGAGGGCACAACATGAGTTAGAAAAAACTGAAAGCAGCACGCGCACCTCTCCAACATGAGGGTGTAGGCGTGCAGACTTTCATACACATGCAGACATTAAGGCTCTATTAAATGACGAATTGCAAGTTGTACGCAAAAATGCAATACTGACCTTAAATGGTGGGTGGTCGAAAAAGTATCTTTGGGCACCAGAGGAGGTAACCTTCAGGTAGCCCTTAACACAAGGGAATCTAAATGGATGTCCCTCCTGGATTCTATCAAAAATGGTCTGAACGAACAGGATAGTAGCCTGGCACAATTAGCAGCACTTGGGTAAACTATTAGGAGACACATACAGTCGCCCGTGTAATCAGTGTGGCAGTATTACACGACATAGTGCTTTAAGTCATCATGAAAATGTTGCACGTTACCTGATATATTAACTTGCAATTCGTCATTTAATAGAGCCTTAATGTCTGCATGTGTATGAAAGTCTGCACGCCTACACCCTCATGTTGGAGAGGTGCGCGTGCTGCTTTCAGTTTTTTCTAACTCATGTTGTGCCCTCAATGAATAATACAATGTTTTACCTCTGATAAAACTTATGAGCCATATGAGCTTATCTGCCATAAGAAATGTTTTTTCCTGTGTAAATATCAGAATGTCTCACAACTATTTGTGCGTGGTTTCACTCGCCTACACCCTTGTGTTGAAGAGGTGCGCGAGTAACTTTGATTTCCTCATGCTGGGGTTTCAGATGAAAAAGATCTTCATAAATGTTTATAAACAACGCTCGGGAGTGTCTTAAAATCAGTTAGGAATTTTATGTCTGCAATTGTAGACTTTCGCTTCCACTCCGCGTAGAAGTCTTTCCTCTAATAAACCACACCTCTCGAAGTTATCAAAAACTACAATTCACGATTGCGCAAGGCTCTGAGTAACTTCTCTATGTTTACCGAGCCTCTTTACCTGTTGACTCCGCCTCTAACTTCGCGTAGCGGACCCGCAGGTTCACCTTGATGCACGTAGACTGCGGCAATAATCGCCGGTCCAGGTAACAAACGTCCTTCCAACATTTAGTAGTCGCTTGACTATACTTTAACTAAGTTTGTAAAAATACGGACATAATCCTGAAACCCGATTATTTGTTTTTTCTCAGGATTGATTTTTCCCGCGAAATAATTTGAAAAACATTTGAAGCCTATCACGGCAGTAATTTTAGCGACTAGAGACGATCTCAAACAGACGAGCACCATCGCGTGTAAGTTTGGGTTTGTTTTATTTTTAATTGCAATGATAAATGCCTTACTATCAACAGCGGGTTTCTAATGGACAGTATTGCATTTTTGCGTACAGGTTCCAATTGTGCAGATTGATCTATTCGGACCCAGGATGGACTTTTGATGTCGTGCGAGCGACAGATTACCTTAGTGGTATGTAAAATAGGCGTTCTTTTTGCGCAACCCTCTAAAACTTTCATTTCGATGATGTAGCTTTTAACATTCTGGATTAATTCTCCCTCCCCAGCTACAACTTGCGCTTTCCATACTTGACTAAGAAGCAAGCCCCCTAGGTACAGACCTACGGTGACACCAAGGCTGACTTCAGTCTATTTTTAAGTAAGTGCGTATGTCGGAATAGGCATCCATTAGGCATTTCATATGTAATATGTATTTACCCCTTACCATCCTTTTGATTGCAGCTTAAGAACACTGCCTGCTCTTCGAAATGCCCCGTGTGGGCGTAGTATAAATTCACCAATCGGCTGATTGGCAGACAAATGAAGTGAGTGTTTTAACTCTCGTTCCTTTTAGATTTAATTCGTTAGCGCCTCCTCTGTGTAGTTGTGTATTTATAGCACTTGTTTTTGAACCAGACCTACGGCTGGTCTAACTTAAAAATTCCCCAATACTTAGAGGCCCAATGAGCCCTAAGCCCATGGTAAATTAATTGCTGCTAATTACTCTGTCCAAAGGGTCGATAGTTTC
The DNA here is from genome assembly GCF_964263255.1 of Lissotriton vulgaris. Taxonomy (NCBI): domain Eukaryota; kingdom Metazoa; phylum Chordata; class Amphibia; order Caudata; family Salamandridae; genus Lissotriton; species Lissotriton vulgaris. Next base: position 280,353,426 of record NC_141694.1, read on the forward strand.
AGAATAATAAATTGATCGATTTCACTTTTAATTTGACAGATAAGACTGCCCCTTCAACCCTACCCTTCCTTGTCCTGATGAAGACCCCGTTTAAGGACCTAACTTAGCCTACGGCCAGGGGTCGAAACGTCGACGGCTTCTCCTTCCAACATAGACCTCCGGCACTTGTCCCTTCAATATTTCTAATAGACTGTGTGACCGTTGAAGGTCTCTTGTGTATCTCATTTAGATTGAAAGCCATAAGTTTCTTAGGCAATGGTATCAAATTGATTTTGATTCATGTATTCATCAATTTTGATTGCGTTCATTGTGATTTATCTTTAATTCTTTTGACCTTATCTTGCCTTGAGCACCTTTCTCCCCTCACAACTCACCTCTCCCCTTCCCCCCCCCCTTTGGGGCCTCTAACAATGTTTTATGTATGTACTGATAAGTGTTTTACGATGGGTATTGACAAATAAACTTCAATACTTTTTCTCAGAAGTTTTGATTATTGTCTGTAAAATAACACTTACTTTTGTTTAGAGTGTATGGTGCACATAACACTATTCCTTACGGGTATCTCACCACTAGGCATTAAAGAATCCCTTGAATATATGACTTTTCCTGGCATATCACAGGACAATTAACTTTCCCGCTTGAGGGACAAATCAACAACATCCCCCCGGGACAGTAACATAATCTCCTTGAGATTTACAGTAGGACCTAGATATATCATTTGTAAATAAGATACTGTAGATATATGAATTCACTTTTTCATTTTATGTGTGGATTGTTTATATTTGAATTTATTAAGTGTCTCCACTCATTTTGTTATTGTGTTTGTCTCACGTTAATTTATTAGCCAGTAAGCTATTCTTTGTTGTTATCGAATGTATTTTTTGATGTAAGGAGATAATCAAAATCGAGCTGTTCACACCCAATGTGTACTCATTTGAACCTTTGAATAATGTGCTAAAAACTAGAGCATTCACTGTCAATAAATAGGACGTGAATATAAAATAACTTGCGTGATCCATGGTGTCAGAGGCTTTGTGCATTTAACTTTATTTACCTTGATTCCTGCCTCTGATTCCCTAAACAGAATCAACCCCCTGTTACTTTGCAAAGCTGCGTCACAAAAGTCACGCAACAATGGAAAAAAAGAGCCGCAAGGGGCTTCTAAATCAGCCCCTACAGACTCAAGTCCAGTCCTTCCTTTGTACACATGGCGATAAGAAGAAATAGTGGTGGTGGATTGATAGTTTGAGTATTTTAATGACTGGTTAATGTAGTAGGAAACTTTAGTGTGGTCGCTGATCTGCAATCACGATAGAGTTTGTCTGTCACTTCTCGTGCTGCGGACTGCTGCCTGCCAGTCCTAGGGAAACCTTTTTAGTACTTTGTTTAGTGAGTTACATAAGAACTTTCCAAGTCGACGGTCCGCAAATCAAGCAATACTAATAACGTAGTAGACCACATGAGATCGGTCAATATATCCCGTGGAATAGTTGTCTATTTGCTATTTCGCCAAAATATTTTGTTATTGTTCTTTTGAAATGTTTGATATGGTTGACAAATATCATCCATCTTTTCTGGTCTTTCTTTCTTTCATGTTGTACATCAGCTCCACCCAGGGGCAAGAGGACACAGGAGGAGGAGGCTGCTGTTCCCAGGATGCAGGCCAGGATCGGACAGGCGAGGGCTCCTTTGCTGGCCCCGGTAAGTTTTAATTTTAATATAGAGTACCTATTTTTTCCTAGCGTTCCTCATTCGATTTTTTCTAAATCGTCTTTGATCTTCTTGTAGACTGTATCTAAATTCTTATCCTGCCTCAACTATGACTCCCTGTGGTATTACTAGATCATTCTTATTAGCCTGTCTATGTAGCTAAGTAAGATTGCACATTTGGCAATTCCATTGGACTCCCATTCTAGTCAGCAATAGCTCTATGCACTGAGTGCAGTCCTCTGGGGTTGTCCATAATGCCTTTTCAAGTCTTCTAAATGTTTATGCTTTGACAATTGACAACAATAAAAAGGTGAATGACCACCAAGAATGAATAAGATACTACTTTACTTTTGGTTTGGATAGGAGGACAATCCATTCTACTACTGTTGCAGGGACAAATCTGCACAAACAGAACTATGGACACTAAATAGTGCATTGTTTATCAATTATAATAGGCGCAGGTAGACTTTCCACATACCTCAGTGATATCAGACTTGAAGAACCCCCAATCTCCTTACTGACTAGATAGTGTGGCAGAGTCATTTAGCTCCTGAATTCATCGATGATTGATCCCCAATGATGAATGAATATCCAACGCAGGACAAGAGTACGGAGTCAGAGTCCAGAAGTGTCAGAGGCACGGGCTCATGCTTGCAAATTTGAAAACCTTTTGCTCATTCACTCATGACCAAAAACCACAGAGTCTATTTAAGTTTTAAAGCTTTATTAAAAGTTAAAATATTTATTAAAATCAAGCTTGTCATAAAACAGAAACGGTTGATCAAAAATGGAAAAGTGCTAATAGTGATTTATTTCACTCATTTATTGTGGGCGAGCGGAGCCCTCACCTGGTTTGAACTTTAATTTTTCTTTTTGGTGATGAATCGTTGGTCCCTCTGTCCTAGTGGTGATGATGATGATTTTTTCTTAGAAGTGAAGCTTCTGTCTGTTATGAGAAAAATGGTGCGTGTTAAAAAGCAAGCATTCATCAGTTGTGCCAAAAAGTGCAGCAAGACAAGACCCTTCACTGGAAAATTTTACTTTAGAGTAGACAGTCAGAAATTAATAGATTGGTTTCTGTATTCACATTTCTTCATTCCTAGACAAAATGCTAGTGAGTGGTGTATGTCTATGACATCTAACATTCTTAAATGTACTTTGTAGGTGGAACATCTGGTGCTGGGCCCAGCGCGGAGGTGGAGGAGGGAAGCTCTGGGGAGGAGGCGGTGCAAGTGCCGGAGCCGGACCAAACTGCTGTGCGGGTTGCCACGGTAGTGGCGGGCAGTGGTAAGCTCTTATATTCCTTACTTATTGAGATTGCAGACTGCATAGTGTGCTGCTCCCCGTGAGAAAACGTAAGGTTTGTCCAGATGAGAGACATGAAGAAGAATGATTGACATTTAGGGGCCTATTATGATGGCAGACGGACCTGAGTCCGTCCGCCACCATAGAGTAGGAGGGACCGTCCGCAGGTGTAGTGGTGGTCCCTCTGTGGTAATTAGGATGTGAGCGCCACCCTGGCGGTCACATCCTGTATTTTTATCATTGTAATGATAAAAATGTAAGTTGTGCATTTGCATGCACAAAGCAGCAGGCACCGCGCGGTGCCTGCCGCTTTGTGCAGGCAAATGCAGGGGGGTACCATAGGTACCCCCCATGTGCACCCCCCATCCCCCCTTCACCTCTGGGGGCCTGCAACGGGCCCCCAAACAAAAATCCGTAAGCCTTTGCACGTCGGAAATGCCGCCGTGTAAAGGCATGTGTTCCTCCAGACATCCTAATATGGCTGGCGGTGTCTGATAGACACCGCCAGCCATGTTAGTGCTTTTCCGCCGTAGACGGGAGGCGACCGCGGCGGAAAAGCTGTGGACTGAAAAACGATCCCCCAGCCATCCTAATCTGGCGGGGGGTCTTTTTCAGTCCGCTGCGGATTTCCCGCATCCTCCGGGCCGGCGGTGGATTCCGCCGGCCCAGAGGATGCGGGAAATCCGCAATCCTAATCTGCCCCATAGTTTGAATGGATGGATGCCTGGATCATGGTACTATCTGAATCTTAGATAGCATATGTGTATCTAGAGAGAGTAGACGGTCACTGGATGAACTAAGTGTTACTTTGAAGAGCATGTAACACCACACCCGTCCGTCCGTCCCAGTGTAGGAAAGGCAAGGAAAAGAAGTTGTAATTTTGTCCGAATACTACCATGCATAGTAGCAGTAGTTTGTATTGCAAGCACAGCATATATCCGGCTATTACGATGGCCACTCACTACCTCTGTTAATAAGTTTAGTAGAACTCGGTCATTCATGTGTGGATGTATTACTGTTCACTCAATAAAAAGCAAAGCACCTAAAGTCATCCCATATGTAAGTAAATACATACCATGTGCAGTGATAGATAATCAGATTATTTATCTTCTTCATTTTCCTTTTCTAGTATTCATTGGCACTGTAGGGTGAAACTAAAACTTAATTAAGCAGTAGCCCTTGTAACAGTGTATTCTCAGTGCCACCCGTAATAGAAAAGTAACAGCATCACCACCTGTATGTACTGGACTGGTACAGTAACGCAAGTCTGTCTCACTCATCATGGCGGGCGTCTGTTTTCCTCGGGTGCAAGTTGACTGCGCTGGCATGATGCCTGCTTGCAGAAGTTAACGTACCAATTTTGCTAAACAAGAGAGAAGAAGAAGAAGAATAAGACTGTTGTACTGTCATAGTCGACTCTAATGGAGTGAGTCCATAGTGCTCGTAGAATTGATTCCTTAAACTCCCACTAATGTTAGAGCAAGGGTGAAGAAGTGGGACGTTAGATAGATACTGGCCACAATAGTTATGTACTGCACTTGCAAGTTGCTAGTTCTACTGTGACACAACTTTCTGCTGAATAATTTTTTGTTAATCTTAAAGAGCATTGGTTACAGACTATGTCTTTCTTTCTTCATATAGATGCTCCTTCCAAACCAACCCGGAAGGAGCTGGCTACATGGGCCCGGCAACGGAGGCTGGAGGCCACTGTCGCTGAATATCGGCGGCTGGTGGCCCAGGAGGAGGGGGACACGCAGTCTACCACTACATCTACAGGGACTGCTGCATCCTCCTCCGCGCTCCCTGGGCCACCCAGACGGCGCAGGTCTCCAGCGGTACGGAGCCGGGGTACCACAGCCACCCACCACCGCCGAGCAAAGAAATCAGCTGCCACCCACAGCAGTTGGAAGAAACGTATGCACCGCCTTTCCCTGAGGGTTTCCTACCTCGAGCAGGAGCTGCTCAACACCAAAACCCTGCTCGAGACCCTCCGCAAGGAGCATTCCGACCTGGCCCGGAAATTCAACAGCAGCAGCCAGCAGTAGGAGGAGACTGTCCCTTGCCCCTTTTTTAAAGAATTCTGGGGGGTGGGAATTGGGAGTTGGGTTTTTTCACTTTTTTGGACTTTTCACGGACATTTGTTGGGGTTAGGGAGGGGGGTGGGTTGGGTCTTGTGGGAGATTATTTTTGTCAGGGATATAAATATACTTTAAACTCTATCTTAGCATACGTGTTCTTTTTTACTGCTTTTGAGGCTGGTGGGTGGGGGTTTAACAGTAACTTTGTTTTGGTGACACTTAAGTGGCATCTTGATTCAAGTTGTGTAATTAATTGCCCAAATGTTTTCAAAACTAAGTGCCTCTCAAAGAGTAAGTGAATTCAAGAGTGCTAGGACTTTAGTACTACTACCGTCAATCTCTCGTCTCTCCTAATACTCCATTATACTACCTCCCACCAAACGCTTATTTTACCTGTAATTTGTGTTTGAAAGTAGGGCTAGGCCCAGGGCTGGCTCCACGGGAAATGGCGATTAAGGTTGGCAATCCTGGGCGGATGAAAAGTCCAGAGAAATGACGGATGAAATGTCCATGACTGTAGCATTACAACGGTACGACAGAGAATATAGCAGGTGACAGTACACTAGAACAGTGCCACAATGTAGCCTAACAAATGGTAAAGTATTGAAAGTATAACTAGTACTTTCGTTGAATTTCTTTGACATTGGCTATTACTACAAGAAATAGTACTGAAGCTGAGTAAGTCTAGAATATATCCTCGGATTCCTTCACCAGCCTGTTGCTATGACCTTATCTTCCCCAGCAAGTGTGTGGAATTATTGATGTCATTTAGTCACACATCAATCAAAACCACACAGCCCGTGGGAAAAGGGTTAGGGTTTGGAAAATGGATGGGAATGGGGGTTTCTTTTTGGGTAGGTTTTGTTGAGAGAAAAAAAAGCACAGCATGGACAAACAATAATTGACCATAAAGAAATCTTTGGGTACAAAGCTAACCATAAGAAGACCTCAAAAGGACGAAGCATGTCTGTCAGGCTTTTAAATAGGTTCCATTGCGCCGCATCTAGCCTCAGGTCCTTCTGAGCTGTACCCACTGTTAAGAAATAGTGATCGAGTACCGTATACTGCGCATACAGACGCTCAAGCATGTAGAAGGTTGAGTTCCATCATGTTGCCACCTCCTGGATGAGTCCTTGCACTGGTATTCGATGCTCATGTAGCAGGCTCCTCAGATGCTTCCGGGCCTTAAAAAAATGGCTAAAATGGTTACACATTCTTCGGCAGATGGCCACTAACTCGCACGCTGGACTGTCTTCATCACTCAAGAATTTTTTAACAACCAGGTTTATACAGTGCGCCAAACACGGCACTCTGAAATAGTCACCCAGCTCCATGGCCTTAACTACATTGGCGCCATTATCCGTGGAAACATAACCAATCTGGTGTTTTTTTGGGGATAGCCAGTGAAAGACCTTTGTGTTAAACTCATTCAAAATGTTTTCTGCTGTGTGACGTTTCTCCAAGCCAAACATGGCTAGTGTTGCATGTTTCTGAGCAGCTTTAAAAACTTGGTCCGGGTCAACACCTGCGTTTAGCTTTGCTTTAACCCCTGAAAAAAGAGACCCAGTGTGCAGTGATGCACATGTAATCAGCACCTGCGCCACTGGTCCACATGTCTGTTGTCAGATGTATAGTGTGAACAGCACTCTTCTGCAAAGCTGCCCCAATCAACTCCAGCACATCTTCATGTAGTGCTGGAACCGCAACTCTGGCAAAATAGAACCGGCTAGGAACCTTCCATTTAGGGCAGAGCGCTGCCACTAATTCTAGAAAACCAACCCCTTCTACAAAAGAAAAAGGGAGAAGGTCCAGAGCTAGCATTTTAGCCAGCTTAGTGTTATACAGACGTGTCAGTGGGTGGTTGCGTTCATATGGCGCTTTTGTAAACAACATGGTTCTAATGTTACCCTGGACCAAGCATTTACGGGATGATGATGATGACTTCTTTGACCCAGTTACGCTCCCTGATTAACTTTTTCGCATTGGTGTCTCACTCTCTCCCACACTCTAAGTGTGGCTCACATGGGGTGTGCTGCTGACAGGGGTACTGGGTGTAAGTGAAGTGTTTGACACGTCTTCTTCCTCCTCGTCATCATCAGATGAAACATCAACGTTTTCTTGACGTGCAATTCGGGCTTCCTTGATCGCCTTTAGGTGCGCAAACCATTGGACAGCGTGCTGTCTCTTAAGATGACCTCTCTGGCCTCCGGTACCATAGTTGGTACCAAACTTATCACGACTAACTCAAGCTTACAAATGCTACAAATGGCGAAGTTATCCCTTTTTGGGCAAACACTAAAGAAGTCCCAAGCTGGGGACTTGAATTGTCTGTGGGGGCCGGAGGAGGCGTCGATACTGGTGGTCATGCTGCTAATGCCAGATGAAGTGGAGGATGTGGATTGCCGAACTTTACTACGTTGTGCACTTTCACCACCACTAATTGAGGTCGAGGTGGATGGAGGTCCCTTCTGGCGAGGAAGAAATATGGAAGCGGTAGGTGTTGGTGTACTAGTTAACTCCAATGATTGTGGTGTTTCCATTGCCTCCTCGTCGACAACATCATCATCATTACGCTCAGCAGCTTCTCGGGCTTGGGTCAAAATGTCTGTTTGCTGCATGCCCGCTGAGGCTGGAGTGAAGCCTATGATGACTGCGTCGTCGTCGTGAGAGTCTTCATCAGCAGCAGTATCCGCCACTTCTTGTTGAGCCTCATCACATTCCATAAGTATGAGACTTTGGACGAGCTTCCTTTTACGCTTAACTACCTTTGTCAGATCATGGTGTGCCTCACTCTCAGACGGCAGTGGTGCTGGTTCCCAATTCTGATCCATATCATCAAAAGGAGGTGTGCTTGAAGAAGATGTAGACACCACCCTTGATCTCTTCCTTGCTAGGGGTGTGGAAGACAATGAATGATCATCAGGAGGAGTGGCTTCCTCAAATGATACCTCACCTTGATTGTCGATTTCCTGATGTGCCCCTACTTCAGGAGGAACAACTCTTGTGGGCACTTGTGACCCTCCATGCACCTCTGCTTGCACATCTCCTTGTGCTGCCTCTCCTTCCACTTGTACTTTGGCTTGTACTTGCACATGCGGTTGTTGTTGCGGCTGTGGTTGTTCAACACTCGTCAGATGAGTTACAACAACCTGTGTTGATTGAGGGACATTGCTGCTACTTTCTTGCGATGAGCCAACATCACTGGTCGATGGTAATTGAACAAGTAGACTGGCTGCCTCTGCAGCACTCAAGGGCTTGGACTTAAGTTGGCGTGGTGGTGGTGGTGGCACTGAGCCCAATGGAGTGGGGGTGCTGCTCCCAGTTTGGTCCCCAGCTGATCCCGCTGCTGCTGCAGGCGTATTTTTTTTTTTACTCCCAAAAAATGTGGCGGCGGCACACCAGTCTCCTTGGTAACTTGCTTCTTCTGCTCCTCACTGGCAACTTTCTTGCTAGAGGAGCTACAGGGAACATTTTTTGGGGCCATCTTCTTCAGAGCAGGTCAGAACAGCAGGCCGCAGTTGCACGAGTTGCAGAGTTGTCTGTGGCCAGACGTGACTTCGCGTGACGTTATGCTGCACACACACACCGCTGCAGGACTTCTTCCTGGCACTGGTGGTTCTCTTGAGTCTTGTGCACCTAAAAGCAATGGAAGACAGAGGAACATCAGTTCAGTTATACACCCCCAAAAAACAAAAATCACAGAAAAATCAGCACAATCCCAAGCCATCCAGGCCCTCCGTGATGTTTAAATTCAAGACACCCCACAGAAGGACTAGGCCCATGCACCACTCACTACCCGTGGGCATAAAGGTTGAAAGCTAGGCAAAATGGTTGCAGACCTAAGAACACTGCCTGCATTCAAAATGGCCCCCTGCCTCCCAGCACATGGCCAGGGCCTGCCTGTAGCAGCACTCAAAATGGCCCCCACCCACATGGCCTGACCCCATGAACACCCGAAAAAATCGAAAAACACAGAAAAATCAGCACAATCCCATGCCATCCATGCCCTCCATGATGTTTAAATTCAAGACACCCCACAGAAAGACTAGGCCCATGCACCACTCACTACCCCTGGTGAAAAGGCCACAACAACAGCCCAAAAAAAACAAACATCACAGAAAAATCAGCACAATCCCAAGCCATTCAGGCCCTCCATGATGTTTAAATTCAAGACACCCCACAGAAAGACTAGTCCCATGCATCACTCACTACTCCTGGGCATAAAGGTTGAAAGCTAGGCAAAATGGTTGCAGACCTAAGAACACTGCCTGCATTCAAACTGGCCCCCTGCCTCCCAGCACATGGCCAGGGCCTGCCTGTAGCAGCACTGAAAATGGCCCCCACCCACAAGGCCTGTCCCCATGAACACCCCAAAAAAACAAAAAAACACAGAAAAATCAGCACAATCCCGTGCCATCCATGCCCTCCATGATGTATAAATTCAAGACACCCCACAGAAAGACTAGGCCCATGCACCACTCACTACCCCTGGTGAAAAGGCCACAACAACAGCCCAAAAAAACGAAAATCACAGAAAAATCAGCACTATCCCAAGCCACCCAGGCCCTCTATGATGTTTAAATTCAAGACACCCCACAGAAAGACTAGGCCCATGCATCACTCACTACCCCTGGGCATAAAGGTTGAAAGCTAGGCAAAATTGTTGCAGACCTAAGAACACTGCCTGCATTCAAAATGGCCCCCTGCCTCCCAGCACATGGCCAGGGCCTGCCTGTAGCAGCACTCAAAATGGCCCCCACCCACATGGCCTGTCCCTATGAACACCCCAAAAAATCGAAAAACAGAAAAATCAGCACAATCCCATGCCATCCATGCCCTCCATGATGTTTAAATTCAAGACACCCCACAGAAAGACTAGGCCCATGCACCACTCACTACCCCCGGTGAAAAGGCCACAACAACAGCCCAAAAAAACAAAAATCACAGAAAAATCAGCACAATCCCAAGCCATCCTGGCCCTCCATGATGTTTAAATTCAAGACACCCCACAGAAAGACTCGGCCCAGGCATCACTCACTACCCCTGGGCATAAAGGTTGAAAGCTAGGCAAAATGGTTGCAGACCTAAGAACACTGCCTGCATTCAAAATGGCCCCCTGCCTCCCAGCACATGGCCAGGGCCTGCCTGTAGCAGCACTCAAAAGGGCCCCCACCCACATGGCCTGTCCCCATGAACACCCCAAAAAATCGAAAAACACAGAAAAATCTGCACAATCCCATGCCATCCATGCCCTCCATGATGTTTAAATTCAAGACACCCCACAGAAAGACTAGGCTCATGCACCACTCACTACCCCTGGTGAAAAGGCCACAACAACAGCCCAAAAAAACGAAAATCACAGAAAAATCAACAATCCCATGCCATCCATGCCCTCCATGATGTATAAATTCAAGATGCTCCTACCCCCCTCCCGAGTCCCATGGTGCATTTAGCACCACATTTTAAAGTGAGAGGTTGTTTTAAGATCATGTTGTACATGAGTAGGTCACTGACCCTTGGTCTACTGATCTCTCTATTTGAGAACTATCACATTGATATTTTTAACCTCCCCCCCATCCCATTTTGGTTAATTTTATATACATTTGTAGCACTTTTTGGCACTCCACTTCCCAGTGTTAATGATATAATCCTCTTCAGGGTTATATGGATGGTGATAATGTTAGTGTGAAACAACCGACACTGGCATGCCACAGTTTGGAGCACTCTGGATAGACTATCAGACTCATACTCAGTATTGATATTGTGTCTATTTTGTATGTTTTTCTGTGTCTGTCTGTGTTTTTTCCTCCATATAGGTGCAGATATATCCTAAATCAGGATTTTGGGGCCTGGACATTTATCCTTCCCCCCCTTTTTTTGCACTTTTTCACATTTTTTCATTTTTCACTTTCAAGTCCTCTGGTTAGGGTGGATAATTAGAGAGTCCATACCGCCGGGGTTACACTAGTCCTGATGAATGCCTGGGTAAATTAAAACCAATTAGTAGGCTGAAACATGTTGACTGACTAACTTACTCTAAATTAACCAATTCATTACCTTTGGCTGTAAATTCAGACACATAAGACAAATTTTAACCGTGTTACAGGGATCTATCAATAAAATACTTTTTGAGATACCCTTTAGACACGTTTACTTTATCTTTTTCACTGCACGCCTTATCACACAACCTGCTCCGCAGTCTCCTGGCGTTGAAGCACACCGAGGAGGCATTCGGCCTCCGAGGTGGGGCCCTATGATGAAGCATGACACCGACCAGGTCGGTGTGTGAGGGCTTTCCTATCCTCCCAAATCGGGCTGGCTAACATTTTCTTTACATGGCTCCGTCCTTGTGGCTTTTGAGATAAATGTAACCTCTCTTCTATTGTTGTATAAATTCAAGACACCCCACAGAAAGACTAGGCTCATGCACCACTCACTACCCCTGGTGAAAAGGCCACAACAACAGCCCAAAAAAACGAAAATCACAGAAAAATCAGCACAATCCCAAGCCATCCAGGCCCTCCATGATGAAGGCCACGCCTCCCGAAACTTGAGCAACAAGTGTTGATATAACGGCGCTTGCGGGTAGGGTTGGGAAAAATGCATATAAAGTCCTCCGGGGCTTTGGAATGTTATTTGGATGTTTTCCCACCTCCTCAAGGTTTCTCTGGATTTTTTGTATTGGTTAAGAGAGCAGCTACCGTGTTTTCAGTTTCACCGAAACTCTTCCCAAAATTCAGCCGTTAATCTACCAGGGCTTAACCAGAAGTGCATGCTAATGGGTGCCGCTCGTAGCCGCTGTGTGTAACTTTGGACTTTGCTGTTCCAGGAAATCTAGTGGAGCCTTGACCCTTGCCAGGATCACCGGGGAGAGACCGAGGTTTGTCCGGTTCGTGGGCGCGGGACTGCGAGTCCCAGCAGGAGTAGCGCTTGAGCCAACAGCGCACCTGTGACTCTTCCCGCCCCCTCTCCTCCCCCTGCTGCTTGAAAACGGCTCGCGGCCCCCGCTCCGCGGGAGCCGCTCGTAGCCGCTGTGTGTAACTTTGGACTTTGCTGTTCCAGGAAATCTAGTGGAGCCTTGACCCTTGCCAGGATCACCGGGGAGAGACCGAGGTTTGTCCGGTTCGTGGGCGCGGGACTGCGAGTCCCAGCAGGAGCAGCGCTTGAGCCAACAGCGCACCTGTGACTCTTCCCGCCCCTCCACCTCCCCTTACTTAATCCTACCCATTCGCGCGGACGCGGGACGCGCGCGGGACTGAGCACGGGGCGAAGCCCGGGCAAAGGGCGGGTCCTCTGAGGCCCTCAGAGACCGATTGAGGCCGGGCTGGGCCTACTCTCTTTCATCTTTTGACTCATATAGCCACTAGGCTCTGATGGCTCAAAGTCTGGGCCAATCACTTTCAGAGAAGGCTGGGTGTAGCTTCAACGGCCCCTTGGACAATTATTTTATGAAGGCCCTGATCGATCCAGAAAGGGAGAAAACCATGGCTGAGCGCAGGGCAGACCGTCGTCGCTCTGTCGAGAGCCTGAAGAACAAGGCTCTTGCTGATCCCCCACTCAATGCCCTTCCTCTTACTCTCGGACCTACTTCCACTAATGAAGATCCTTTATCTTTGGAAAGCTTTCCACTTCTTTTGCGTGATTGCACTCCAACACCTCTGGGCAACACTGTCCAGCCTCCCAATGACGCCCCTCATTCCAGTGTGATTATGTCCGACGCAGATCCATCTATCCGGACCCTGCTAAAGGCTAAACCTGCTCACCATAAATTGAAAAAATCCGTGCAGGCAATGAGTCACGGCCCACCGCCTGCAAAAAGAAGACAGAAGGGGGGGCTCTTTATAAACCAAAGATTAGTCATTCGGACTTTGGGAAATCACTAAAAACTACTACCAGAACTTCTCAAGCCTTAGTGTCCGCTCAAGATAACATGTTACCTCTCGCTACCCTGATACCTCCCGCTCCAGCTGTAGAAACCGTGAAAACTAATGACTCATGTATAATTTTGGATGCCCACCCTCAAATAGAGGGTTCTACTGTGGCCTCATTGGATAATATGGAACATATAATCAGGTCCTTCATTTTACCAATTATTGAGAGGCTGAGGAGGGTGGAGAAAAAGCTTGAAGTGATCGAAGCTGCAGTTAATAACCACCTGGGATCATCTAAGGCAGTGGGGAGTGGGATCTCACTTGAAGCGCCTTCAGCCGCGGTGGCTTCGAGCACTCCGGCCACTCTGAAAAGTATCCCCCAATCTACCAATTTAACGATCCCCAAGCAAAAGAAGGGTTCTTCCCCTAAAAAGCGTACCAACATACTCCCCATTCCATCTACTGTAGCCGCTATAGGGCCGGGAAAACCCTCTGCTGGGATTGCACAGCACACCACAAAAGGTCCTGCCAGACATATTAGGTCACCCGTTCGAAGAAGCCCCCAGGCAGAATTGCCCCCTGAAGCCCCCCCGTATGTGGTTGTTCTATCGGGCGTTCCTACCTTGCCAGTAAATAAGAGGGAGGGTTTTTTTCAGCTTAAAAACAAAATCATGCACTGGCTCGCCCAATTTAGACCTCTTGCACATAACATCAATGGCGAGATAGTGCATGTCAGAAGACACCCTTGGTTGGGTAGTAGGCCCAAGGACATTGAGGGGGATTTAGTAGTCATAAATTTCAGAGACCCCGAGCAGTCACCTATATATTAAATTGGCCTCAAGGTGGAGGCAGTAACTCTATAGTCCCGCGCCCACTGACTTACTTCTACCCCAGATCCCTGGTGTTTCCCCCTACTTACATCGGTGGTCAAATCCCAAACCATATTGCTCCCTTACTGTCCTACAACACTGGGTATCCACCACAACCTCCACATTTCCACCACGTTGCTGAACCCTTTGGGTGGAATACGGTACCTTTTAGGTCCAGTTTAAATCCTAATAAGAGGATGGAACATTTGAGGCCCTTCACACCCTTGGAGACAGCAAATAGGTTTGATGTCTTCTCTGGTCTGGATAACTGCGACTGAAGATTACTGTCGGACCACAGTAAGGATGGTCAAACAATTGAAATGGGTGTGAATTTGACCTATGGGAAGGCTCAAGCCATTGAATCCCTTTCTGAGACATTAGCTAACATTGTGCCCCCGACAGCTGATCCTATTGTGATGCGCAACAGCAAGCGCACATCTTCGCTGTCTATTCTCTCATGGAACTTAGCCGGCCTCCAGAGTAAATTAGACTGCCCTGACTGGGGGTCATTTATAGATACTCAAGATGTTTGTATGTTTCAGGAGACTTGGGCACGGGAGGATAAATGGCACTCAGGCTATGCGAGCTTCTCAATTCCAGCCAAATGGGAGGGGAGAGGACGGCCTTCGGGGGGCCTTTGTACTTGGGTGGCAGCACATTTGGGTTGCAAGGCCAGGACCCTTAACACCAACTCACGGGATGTCCAGTGCGTAAGTTTGGACTGGCCTAACCATTCACAACTCATCCTGATAAATGTATACTCGTGACCAGTGGGCATAACCAGGCCATCACCCACCATTGAGGAGCTTTCTAAATTTTTTCCTAAAATACCCAAGGGTGCTGTGATCGTGCTGGGTGGGGACTTTAATTGACAGTTCGAGCCGTTATCTCTGACACTGGAGGGAGCACTGATGGAGGAGGATGAACAGTGGGGAATACCGCAACTGGTTGGCCCTCCTCCCAAGCCATGGACTCCCCTCGCAACACAAATCTTGGCTCTTACCCTTAACAATTCTCTGAGGGCCTGTAATGGTAGATTTGGGAGCGATATCCCCCCAAAATCTACGTTCAACAAACCAGGGCAGGAGTCCCACCTGGATTACATCTTGGTTAAGACTGGGGACTGGAATAAGGTCCTGGAGTTTGAGGTAGTTCATAGAAGCGACAGCGATCATAATGCGCTGATTCTATCGCTGGTTCCACTTTGTGGCTCCAAGGATGACCAGCTGGATGAGGTTGTCCCAGATCATAACTTATTTTTAACCAACAATAGGCGCAGAGTCCGATGGACCAAGCTCCTGGATAATCCTGCCTCCATCTCTGAGCTTTATGCCCGGATTCTCCCCATATTAGAATCCGTAGGGGTGATTATTGGTCAAACTGCCCTGGAAGATCCTTTTACTAAGCTGGCCAATCTCCATATTGACTTGGTGGTCACTCTGGCGGAACTTTTGAACCCAGTTGTTAGGAAAGGGTCCCGCAGAGCCCAAAGACCTTCATGGTTTAACCCAGTCTGTAGGAGGACAAAGGCCAAACTGCTCGCCGCACTGAAGCACCCCAGAAATATAGAGGCAATTAAAACTGGGAGGGCGGAGCTGATGCAAGCCATTCACCATGCAAAGGTGGATTGGGATCACTCCAATTGGGAAAATATGCTGGCCTCATTACAGGTTAGAGACGCTCGCAAATTTTGGCAGATTGTGAGATCAGGATCTGCTGAGCCGACTCAAGCTGTTGAGGTCAGCATAGCGGCCTCAGTGTGGGAAGACCATTTTTGCTGCCTGTACGAAGAGGCTGACTAGGGCTTGTTGAAGCCCCAAGCCTGCTCTTCGCTTGAATATTCGTCTCCCAGGGTTGAGCTAACAGCGCAATCTCTGCCCAATGAGGGCGCTGACCCTTTGCATTTCTCCTTGGAGGAGGTTTCTAGGGCAATTTCCAAATTACCAGTAGGAAAAGCCCCAGGATTAGATAAAATCCCGGGTGACCTATTTAAGCACCAACCTGGGGTTTGGGCTCCCTATTTGCTGCTATTGTTCAACGCAGTCCTTCGCGGGAATGGCGGTCCCCAGCACTTGGCTGGGAGCAGAGATTGTACCTATCTTCAAGAAGGGCTCTCCTCTGCTCCCAGCCAACTACAGGCCTATCAGCCTCATTGATGTTTCACAAAAACTTTTTGCGAGGCTGATTCTCGGCCGCCTCCAGGAATGGATGACGGATCATTCGATCTTAAGTGCATTCCAGGCGGGATTCAGGAGCAAGGTGTCAACCACGGACCAACTTTTCCGGCTGGCCCTTCTCTTTTGGAAGACGGTCCGGGTAGAGGGGGGAACACTATATACCGTCTTTGTCGACCTTCGTGCGGCATTTGATTTGGTCCCGCGTAGCAAACTCTGGACGGTACTTGCCAAACTTGGTATCCCCTCAGATCTCCTAGATATTATCATCCGCTTACACACACACAACTTTGCACAGGTAAGGTGCGGGAGGTTGGGCTGCCTTTCTAAAAGGTTTCCCGTTGGCAGAGGGGTAAGGCAGGGCTGTGTTCTTGCACCGACCCTGTTCTGCCTCTTTGTCAACGGAGTGATTGACTTTTTAAATAATGTCACTAACTCTGATGCACCCAGGCTTGGCGGCAGCAGGGTGCCTGCAATCATGTTTGCGGATGACACTCTGCTGCTGTCTAAATCCCCTATGGGGATTCAGCGCATTTTGGAGGGGTTCGAGGCTTTTTGTCAAGAACATGGTCTCGAAATAAACGCCACGAAAACTAAGCTTATGATTTTTAATCCCCCCAAAAAACACGACCTAACCCTTCTATAGGCATGAACAGGCTTGAAAGAGTCTATTCGTTCGAATATCTGGGCGTGACCATTAATGAGAAATTGGAATGGGGTGATCACCAGGCCAAGTCACAGCTCAGATTGGCACAACTAACAGGGGGAATAATCAGGCTAGTAAATTCCAACAGATCATCTATCAGGCCGCTAGCCCCCCGTTGGAAATTTACAGACTCCAGGCCAGAGGAGCAATCCTCTATGGTAGTGAACTTTGGGGGCATACATGCAGAAAAGATCTGGTCACTGTAGAAAATAAGTTTCTGAGACAACTCCTAAAGTTGCCGGTAAGCACACCACTCTTCCCACTTAGGCTGGATATGGATCTGAAGCCTCTGAATGAAGTGGTGGGTGTAAAACCCTTACCTTTTTGGAGAAGATTATGGTCCACTCCTGAGTTAGCTAACTATAGACAGGAATTACAGGAAATTCTTGCGTTTCCTGTTATAGAGAAGATTCCTTGGTTCAAATATATAAAATCTGAATTTGACCGGTTGGGCCTTCCGTCCCTTTGGAGCGAGCCTGAAGTGGCATGCCAGGGTATGTCCGGCAAACATCTGGTGGCAGCCTTCTACGCGTGTAACCTGGCAGCTGGCACACAGGGTACACGTCCAGATTCCTTTTCTTGGGGTGAAAGACTCTTATAATTTTGAGTCAGTAATCAATGACATTTACCCAAACTTGGCTAGAAAATTATACCTCCAATGGCGGTACAGTACTCTTCCGCTAAGAGCATTCACAAGTAAATGGAAACAACAGACCCTGGAAAACTGCCCTGGTTGCAATGGAAGCCTGGAAGACGAACTGCACCTAGTCTTCTTTTGCCCTGCCTACATTGCGGCCAGAAGGTATTGGGTTATACCCTTATGTAAAAATCTAGGGTTTCGCAAATGCTCGGAGGCCTTTAGAATCCTTAAAACTGACTTATCTAAACCAATTGTGTTTGCAATGGCCAAATTTTTAGAAGCAGTATGGCATAGGAGAATGCTCCTACTCCCAAGAGCATTGAATCCTTGAATCCTTGATTGCTCTTCAAAGTTTTCTGATATGCAGCTATATATAAGGTTTTAGATTTATCTGTTGATTTTTTAACTGGAAATTATTAACATTTTAGATTGTTGTAAGGAATCATGGTTGGCTTGTGGGATTGTATATAGGAAAGTTGATGTTCCTTCTTCGTATTTATGTGCCTGTCGATTTTCTGATGAAATGTTGTGTTTCTTTTTTTTTTTTTGTATCAATTTTATGTATATCTTTTATGGCAATTGCTGAAATAAAGATTAATAAAAGAAAGATGTTTAAATTCAAGACAACCCACAGAAAGACTCAGTCCACCCACCACTGAGTACCCCTGGGCAAATGGCCCCAAAACAGGCCAAAAATCGAAAATTCCAAAATTGTAGTTGCAGCAACTGTAATGCCCCAAACAAACTTACTTGTGAAATTTCTAATCCAAAAGTGATCCAAAGAAAGTCAAAAAGGCCTCAAATCCAAATATCCAGCAGCATCCACAAAAAGTAATCCTTCCAGGTGAAGAATCCGAATGAAAGTGACCAGCACATGAAGAAAGCACTGGGAAGAGCCTGCTGGACAGGAACAGGACGTTGGAGACTGTGGGGCACTTCCTTCCTCCCCCCCCCCCCCAAAATGGACTCCTTGCAAAAAAAAGTGCAGGCAAATGTCAACCTGAGAAGTTATTCTGATAAAAATCATAATTTCCAGAAGGTTTATGCTGCTTGCTGGTGGATTTCTTGTGCAGAATTGCAAATTTTGTATTTTCGCGAGTGCAAGATTGTTGCTGCCCGCCGCATCTACGTGTTCGCAATTGCGAACTCCCGCGATACGTGATCACGGCGTACTCGCGTTGACAAACTCTCGCTGTGCAAGGTGGCAAGCCCCGATGACGTAATCGCGGTCGCCAAACTCCCGCGGGATCCCGCAGCAAGATCCAAAATGGCACAGCACTCGCAAAATATCGAGAAAAACAACTCGGCAAACGCTGAATGACGGTAAGTGAACGCCGCGCGCCGCAAAATTGTATCACCAAGAAAAAAAAATCCGCTGCGTGCAAATTTGCGGATTTTCGGTAAATTTGCGAGCGTTCGCGGATTGGGAATTTACCGAAAATCCGCAAAATCCGCGAGCGGAACGGATTTTCCGCCCATGCGTAACCGTCAGCATGTTGCGTCTGTGAGATCTCAACGAATGCCGCCATCAGGTTTGGTAGCCGCTGGGCACAACACAGTGCATGAGCCGTTTCTGGTCCAAGCAAAGTATCAACTTCCTTTGGCAGGACTGATGGGAGTGTCAGACATATGTCTAGCACACATTCTTCTCCGCATAGCAGGCATCGCAGAACAGGTAAGATGCAAGCTTGCCAAATTGGTCTGAATGACAGAAACCATGTGGTATTCAAATCTCTTAAACGAGGTACCCAAAATTTGGATCATGCGCTCACGACACTTTATCGCCAGAAGAGTGTTCTTCAAGGTGATCTAGGTGTCGATGGTGAGTTGGCTTGCCATATCGGAGCAGAAGGAGCAAAAATATTATCCCTGCTACGAGTCCCAAAATGAGAGGCAGTCCGCCAAACAGAGTGCACAAAGTTTGGAAATATGCCTAGGACTGCTTCAAAAGGTGCTAACAGTCCCGAAACAACTGCCTTAAATACATGTACAATACCACTTGTATCAGACATGTTTACGATACGACCTAACATTTCTGAGAAATGTATAGGTCAGTTTGTAGTTAAAAGCGCATGTATCTCTGCAGAAGTTCTTGCAACTTGCAGATCATATGTTTATTTGGCCGAGGTCAGTGGCACAGTTTTTTATAAAAGAATGGTTTTCATTCTGCTTAAAGTATCAATTTGTATAGAAGAGATGTTCAGTGAAGGCCATAACAGTGACTCCCCGTCTGTCTTCGTTTTAGGAAACAATACTTGCATACAGTAAGTGACCCTGGCTGACACAGTTACGAGATAGGCTAAACCTGTCAACATGCCACAGCAGCTGTGATCATTTTACATAATGTAACTTCCATTAGAAAGTTGCCCAAAAAGTGGATCAATCAAATCAGCTGGTGAACCTGGAAGGTGGCAGTATAAGTTGTTCGAGGAACCATCGCAGGCCCAGTGCAAATTAATAACCTATTACACAGGACAGTGGTCCCTATTTATGGGCAGAATAATGTACAGAAACAATAATCATACACCTGATAAGTGATATGTCTTTTGTCCAGCCGGACAAGAAATTTATTTTTAGCGTTCTAGTAAATCAAGCATGATGTGAGAACCAATTAATAACAAGTGGGCACAGCCGTGACCCACAACATTCAAGACAGAACAACGAAAAAATGGCCAAAAGGGCAAAGCAGACTCAAATTCTTATAAACACACCATTGCATTTTACAATATTGCATTATCATATTGCATATGGGGTTTTGTAACACTGACTACAAGTATACAGACAGCTTTTTGCTTTGCCCTTTTGGCCATTTTTTCGTTGTTCTGTCTTGAATGTTGTGGGTCACGGCTGTGCCTACTTGTTATTAATTGGTTCTCACATCGTGCTTGATTTACTAGAACGCTAAAAATAAATTTCTTGTCCGGCTGGACAAAAGACATATCACTTATCAGGTGTATGATTATTGTTTCTGTACATTATTCTGTCCATAAATAGGGACCACTGTCCTGTGTAATATGATACTGCCCAAGGTCCCTATGCCCTACCTTTTGGGTTCCCTTGTCTTTTTGTAAACACAAATTAATAACCTGCCATAGGAAAGAACTGCTTAGTGCGTTTTCACAATATGTACCACTAATAAACACTTCTTTCCCCCCACTCCAACATCTGTGTGTATAAGGTAAATCTCAGGATGTTTTGATGTATTTTTTACCCAACCTTTCAAACACGCTTGCTGGTATATGTTTTAAGCCATACTGAAAATGGAAAATTGTAATAGGCAGAGTGATTGTACCGTGTATTATCCATTCTGTTGCTGGTTTCTCAGAAACAGTTAATGGCAATCTTTCCAGTTTTTCAATGCTCAGCACCGTATAGTCTGCTCCCCTCTGCGCCAGTCTGATTTGTTTATCTGTAAGGTTAAATCCCGAAAACAATGATGTGGGGTTGATTAAACGCCAAGGCACATAGCCTGAACGAAGGTTTTGTAATGTCCAGCCCAATAGCATTATAGAACGCAATTATGACTGAACATGTTGTAATATGAACAAGTTCAGTTCCATTATGTCTATGGCAGAGGATACTATGCTGTCCAAAGAATATATTTTGGATGACAGAGTTGTTAACCCATTGTCAACTACAGAGAGAGATTTCTCCAAATTAATACGATCAATTTCTCGTATTCATTCTGCTGTTTCTGCTTGCGTAATTTTCCATGCTTCATTATAAGCAGCATATATACCGGTGTATATAAAACGTTTATGACACGGTTTAGTAGGTCCTTGTAGGAAATCCCTCAGATCAACGCCATCTTTAAGTAAAGATAATTGTTGTTTTACTTCTTTTAGTGTAGATTTGTGTAGCCACTCAAGGCACAGTTTCCCTACACTGTATGATGTTACTATCCCTGGATGTTGTCTCTGGACATATCTTGGGCCTGGCCTAGTGAATGTGAACCCTTGTGTCTTATTCAGGAATCTATCTTGACAGTTGTTTGTGTCTGTGGGCCGGATTAACCATTTTTTCCAATTAGGATCTGTTCTGTTTCGAAGAAAAATAATATGTACGTCGACCACACCCTCTGTAGTGTTTTTACTATCAGGTGTAGGTGTAGGTTTGGACGTTTTTTTTAACTCCTTGATCTTGGCTAACTGTTGGACAGTGACATTCAAAAACATTATTTGTTCAGGGATGATGCAGGCTCGAAATAAAGCTTCTAATCCCTGCACCTGCCAGTCTTTTGTGCCCCAGACATTTTTTGTCTCAATGTTGTCTTTCCAAAAGTCAAAACCTAATGTTGACAGCTGAGCATAAAAGGCAGCAGAATAAATTTGCTTTGTATTTGTCAACATACTTTTCATTCCTGACCTATTAACATTTTTAAGTAAAATGATTCTGGATTTGAAACATTATACCCTGAAAAGTATGTAAATTTGCCATGAAATGTTTTTGAGCTACCCTTTGTGGCGTTGGACATTGTTCCTATTGATTATAAGTTAATACATTTCTATGATTTACAGATTTGTGCAAGAAATGATGACCATAGTGATTATAACAGTACATTTGTTCATAATCTGATGAACCTTCTAAGTATTCATGATTTGTAAATTTTGCAGACATTGCTAAGTCTAATATCATATTATTAACAGTCTCAAAGTCTCAATCATCAGAAAAGGTACTAGATGAAACAAAGTCACTCAACAGCTCTGCAGGATCAAAGATGTCATAATCAGTTCTGTCCCAAGCTATACCACCAGGTATAGGAACGGCTGTGATGTTCACTGATGACAAGTCTCTTTGTTCACGATGGGATGATTTGTGTGGCTTGAGGAGTAAGTTGATGTTCTTACTTGCTGTGTCCTTTATAACATATCTTCCATTTATCAGCATTCCCAAGGTAAATACAAGAGTCAATTAAAGTAGAAGAAAAGGTACACCCAACACAATCCAAAATTCAATCCATGGTGAAACCAGATAACTCTTCTCCTGTTGATGAAAAAGTTCTGTAGCTTGTTCTTTAAAAGATCTTTTTACTGGCGTCATTTCAGGTTCACTGGGATCCTCGGAAAACGTATCAAACTTAATGAAATAGACAGAGACAGTCCTGTCAATTGTAGGGATTGCACCAGGAATTGTTGAAACTACTGGAACCACTTGATCACTTGTCATATTTGTATAGTCAGATGCTATTTCATTGTAGACAGGCGTTTCTTGATGAACTGTTATTTGGGTCTCAAGAGGTACAAGTTCCATGGCTTTGCATGGCTTTGTAGCATAGTCCTTCCTTTCACACTGCAGATTCTTCAAAGGTGATGAGTCTCTCAGTTCGAACCTCTTGGATAGTAGCCAGATTAGGGCGTCTGCTAGATATTTGGAGTCCACGTGGCCTACTACTTATGATCGGCCACATGATGTGGTCTTACCAGGTCGATGGACACAAACCTGTTCTCCTTTTTACCAGCAAGGGGCGGAAGTATCACTGTTCGTGATCCATGGATGGCTAGGACAGGTACTGGTTGTCTGTAAGAAGGTCCAAATTCCTTCTTGTCCGCGATCTTTTCTCTGACTAGATCCCCAATCTTCGGAATCCAGCCAGACCTTGCTGGGACGGGTGGTTTCTCTTCAGTGGTCGTTGGCTTCAGTAACAGGTTACTTTTGCTTTTTATTATTTCATTTAAGTCCTGCAAAACAGCCAAGCGATCTTTGATATCAAAGGGTTTTTGTTCTACCACTGAAGTGTGACGATCAAGGTCCTGAACAATCATTCTAGTTCCAAATGTAGTGATTCCTCCTAGAGAACTTCTTGGCAGATTGTTAAGACTACGTTGGACACTTATTAGATGTTTGACCCACCCGTCACCCGAGTCTAATTCCCTGGCTGTTATAAATTGCTTTAAGTCCCGTTTTTTTCTCTCGACAACCAAATTTCCCTCAGAATACCACAATGCAACGCCCAAATTGTCCATGGCCTCCTAGCAAGCTCGAGAGCTAAACGCAGGAGCCTGGTCATAATTATCGTTCCGATTATGTATGTGCCGATAAACACTCACAAAACTTTTATGACAGTTGGAGTGTCAGCCGAGCGCTGAGGCCACATCCAAGTTAATCAGTCCTAATAGTTATGGGACCGCATTTGTCCAGAGGAACGCTTACGTGTAGATAGTCTAATGATGTCTAACAATGGTGTCTGTACTGGGCTTGCTACACTGTAGTCAGGTATCTGGCGGCTTTCTCTGCTGCGATCTCTGTTGCAGTCATGGCAGTTAATTGCAAATGTGTGAATGTGACCATTCATCCGTGGCTACCAGTACGTCTCTTTTAATTCTAGTAAAGATTTAGAGATCCCCTGATGTATCAGACCCTCTCCCAAGTGTGCTTCGTGTATCAAAGCTACTCCACGTTTCATGTTTGGAATTACTCTATTACCCAATCCAGGAGTTTGAGCAAAAGGAACAGAGTTTGCGTCAATTATGTATGAGTATTTGAGTGGATAGCTATGAGGTAACGCTGCACCGCTGCCTTTGCATGAAGCATTGACAGCTAGCATTATTTCGTCATCTATTTTCGTTTTTGAACGAGTGATTGCAGCTACGGAAGCCGTTTGTACAGCTGCCTTCGCTACTTCATCAGCCAATGAATTCCCTGGAGCCGTATCTGCTGACCTTCTGTGCTGCTGACGCCCGGGCTTAGCTCCGCTGTGTTTCCCTGGCCGGGCTTTGCTCCGCTGTGTCTCCCTGGCCGGGCTTGGCTCTGCAGACCCCCTGTTCCCCTGTGTGGCACCTGTGAGCCGGGCTTTGCTTTGCTCGCTGTCTGGCCGGGCTTGGCTCCGCCGGGCCCCCTTGAACTACATTGCCCAGCAGCCTCATTGCGGCAAGGATGCCGCTGACGCGGTTCGGAAGCGCCAGGAGGCGCATAAAGGCTCCCTTGGTATTGAGGCCGGGGGGAGCCGTATCTGCTGACCTGCTGTGCTGCTGACGGCCGGGCTTAGCTCCGATGTGTTTCCCTGTCCGGGCTTTGCTCCGCTGTGTCTCCCTGGCCGGGCTTGGCTCCACCGACCCCCTGTTCCCCTGTGTGGCACTTGTGAGCCGGGCTTTGCTTCGCTCACTGTCTGGCCGGGCTTGGCACCACCGGGCCCCCTTGAACTGCATTGCCCATCAGCCTCATCGTGGCTAGGACGCCGCTGACGCGATTCGGAAGCGCCAGGAGGTACATAAAAGCTCCCTTGGTATTGAGGCCGGGGGGAGCCATATCTGCTGACCTGCTGTGCTGCTGACGGCCGGGCTTAGATCCGCTGTGTTTCCCTGGCCGGGCTTTGCGCCGCTGTGTCCCCCTGGCCGGGCTTGGCTCCAAGTCAAGTCAAGTCAAGTCAGAGAATTTATATAGCGCACTACCTACCCAGAGGGTCTCAAGGCGCTTAGAAAGGGGAGGAGGATTACTTGTCAAATATCCACGTTTTAAGTTGTTTTCTGAATGCTAGGTGGTTCTGGGTGAGGCGAAGGTAAGCGGGGAGTGAGTTCCATGTTTTAGCAGCCAGGTATGAGAAGGATCTGCCTCCCATGGTGGTCCTGTTGATGCGAGGTACAGTGGCGAGGGCTTGGTTGGAAGAACGTAGTTGGCGGGAGGGGGTGTAGAAGGACAGTCGTGAGTTGAGGCATTCTGGTCCGATGTCGTAGAGTGATTTGTGTGCATGAGTTAGCAGTCGGAAAGTGATTCTCTTATTGACGGGTAGCCAGTGGAGGTCTTTCAGGTGACCGGAGATGTGTTCGTTGCGCGGGATGTCTAATATGATCCTGGCTGAGGCGTTTTGGATTCGTTGGAGTTTCTTCTGGAGTTTAGCGGTAGTACCTGCGTAGAGGGTGTTTCCGTAGTCCAGTCGGCTCGTGACTAGAGCATGGGTGACTGTTTTCCTTGTTTCGGTGGGGATCCAGCGAAATATTTTTCTGAGCATGCGAAGAATGTTGAAGCAGGATGAGGATATGGCGCTGACTTGTCTGTTCATTGAGAGTGAAGAATCCAGGATGACGCCTAGGTTCCGTGCGTGGTCTGTCGGGATGGGTGCTTTTCCAAGGGCTTCCGGCCACCAGGAGTCGTCCCATCCACCGACCCCCTGTTCCTCTGTGTGGCACCTGTGAGCCGAGCTTTGCTTCGCTCGCTCTGTGGCCGGGCTTGGCTCCGCCGGGCCCCCTTGAACTACATTGCCCAGCAGCCTCATCGCGGCAAGGACGCCGCTGACGCGATTTGGAAGCGCCAGGAGGCGCATAAAGGCTCCCTTGGTTCCTCGTCCCGCGGGACGCGCGTGGGCGCGCCCGGGAGAAGCCCGGGATAAGGGCGGGGCTGTCTGCGGCCATCAGAAGCCAGAAGAGGCCGGGCTGGGCCACAGACTTTGGCCCCTTTCTTCCGGACCCTATACAAACTGTGAGATATATAACCTATAATCTTTTATTTTCATGTTTTGTGGCCTTTTTTAATGAACTCAAACTAGAAGTAGATTCTGGGTGACCTGTTCTTGTTTCAACAGTACTCGTGTCATAAATCTTGAAGTGCCCTAGGCTCCCTAAAATGTCGAAACTTAGATCGGCAAAAACATCGACATCGACTGAGACCAGGACAATGGATAACTATCTAGTTAAGGTGGTCAGTAAGATCAATAAAGAAAGGCGACTCTCATTAAATAGGGAAAGCCCTATAGCCTCACCTACAAGTCCGAGATCGCCTTTAGTTTCCCTAGTTCTGGTGGATAGTTGTAATGAAGATCCAATTGTAAATAATACTAATGATGTATCCCCAGCAGAGACACAGGAAGAGCGGGAAGAACTAGCCAATCTTACCCCGTGTTTGACCCCGACACCCTCTCCTAGGCCTTCACCAGCCCAATCGCCTGTTCGAAGAGTTGTGAGGGCATGTAGGAAGGCACCTGTAAAGCGGGGGGGGGCGGGAATCAAAAAAGACAGGGACTATATCAACTAGCTCAGGGAGTGCATCTGAACCCACAAATAATGCTGAGATGAATAATCTGCTCCTTGCCCATATTGAGCTATTGGCTAGTATCATCGAATCAAAATTAGAACTTATGATTAGACCTCTTGTTGTAAAATTAGACCAGGTTACTCAAGAGGTTTCTAGATTAGGGGGCCTTCTAGAATCACATATAACCCTGACTAAAACACATAAGTGTGCCACTGCTGGCAATAACGTAATAGGGGTTGTAGGTAGCGCCAGCAAAGGGGGGAATGGGGCCACAGACACCACACAAACTACAATAGCTACTCAACCACCAAAGGCACCAATCCGCAAACCACCATCACTTCTAGCACCAGTAACCCAACCATCTCCACCGAATACTGGTAGCCAGAATATTATAGCTGGGGGAACAATGAAGGGAGAAGTGTGCCTAAGAGAAGAACTACAGTTAATCTCCCTCCGGAGTGCGTTCCATACACAGTCGTATTAACAAATGTCCCTGAGGTTGATTCCTGTCTTACTGATTCTAGGCTAGAAACTCATGCGGCCCTAAAAAACAAAACACTAGTGTGGTTGAATAGGAACTGTGGTTTCCCATTTGCTTTTTCAAACGACATCATTTCTACACGAATAGTCAGTAGGATTGGTAATGCTAGAAAGAACACTAGGGGGGACTGTATTATTGTAAATTTCAAGCACCCGCAACATGTTGCCACAGTCCTCCTTAGAGCAGCTTCCTTCCCTATAGTGGATAACACCGTATGTGCAAGGCCTCTTGAGTTTTTCTATAATCATCTTGTTAATACCCAGCCTCCACAATCTGACCAGCCTAAGTTTCCAGTCACCATAAACAGACGGGGAGTTGCTTGTTCTGCGCCAAATGTTTATCAACACCCAAACAGTCAGGATCCTTATTGTTATCAGTTGGCTAGATCGTACAACCAATTTGATCAAGCCCTACCATTATTCAATCGCTATACCGCTTTATCCTCACTGGAGGAAAATGATTGACTCCCAATCGAACCTAGGACCATAGCTCAGGCCCCAACATCTACTTTCAGAATTGCAACCTGGAATATTGCCGGTATTAAGGCCAAAGTTGGAAATGATGTGTGTATCAATTCATTAAAAACGTTTGACATTATTGTTCTACAAGAGACCTGGGATCAAGCTAATAGCTTTTCTTTGAATGGTTACAGTCATGTTTGCATCCCAGCAACCAGCAGTGTTGCAGGTTGAGCCAAGGGCGGTTTACTAAGTCTATTTAAACTTGATATAAAAGGCGCATTATCTCAGTGTAATTCAGGATGTGATAATTGTTTAATCGTTGAACTTTCTACTCAGGATAAGGCCAAGATTTTATTCATAAATTTTTATAATTCAAATGCAAATGAGTGTACCGGTTACATTTTGGATGTACTGGACACATTTTTGTCAGCTTACAGTGTAAATGTGATTACTTTTGAAATAATATTTCTTGGGGATTTTGACATTCACCCCTGCACCCTACCATGCATTAGTCGTGAGGAAGAAGGCCCTCCTCTTTCTTCGTCTATCCGTCTGGAACATACTAGACGGGGGGAGTACTTAGAAAACTTCCTGGCTAGATGGAATTTATATGAGTCAGGTTGCGGGGATGGTAAAAGTAGGTCCCCAACATTTAAGGGAAAAGATGATGGTACTATCATTGATTATATTTTCATGTCTTCCTTTTTATTGTGTAATATTTTAAATTATAATACTGAGGTCTCGGTCTTTAGTGACCACAACCCGGTCTTCATGGAAATAAAGCATACAGACCTACTTTCATTGAAAACGGTGACACACAGAGGTGGCCTAAATGTGTCCGTTAAAGATCAAGGACGTAGGCTAAAATGGACAAATATAGTCCCTGAAACCTTTTTGCAAGAGGTATTGAACAAAGTTGAGGATGAAGTGGCAATATGCTTAGCAAATCGGGCCCAAAATAAAGAAGTTGTTCTCGCCTTTGATAATATTTGTATTGAAATTAATCATAGCCTACTCGCTGGCCCAAGTCAGAAGCCGCTTCCAGGCAAGAGGTGGTTTAATAAAAAATGCTCCAAGGCACACGGAGAACTCCTTAGATCCCTGAAGGCCACTCCAAAAGACCGAGCTCAAATAGCTAGTTTAAGAATCGCATATAAAAAAGCCATCCTAGAAAGAAAAAAGGAGTTAAAA
The DNA here is from genome assembly GCF_964263255.1 of Lissotriton vulgaris. Taxonomy (NCBI): domain Eukaryota; kingdom Metazoa; phylum Chordata; class Amphibia; order Caudata; family Salamandridae; genus Lissotriton; species Lissotriton vulgaris. Next base: position 280,381,936 of record NC_141694.1, read on the forward strand.
GAGGATGCTTGGGCCCAGTTACTTGACCCAGATACCCTAAAAAATAGTGGATTATTTTGGAAAATTATAAACCAACCATTATTTTCGGGTGAGGAGAATCCTCACTTGAGGCAAATATCCCATACGAGGGCTGGATAAAACATTTTAGTAAAATTTATTCCGACACTAGTAATGATTCTCCAATGGGGGTCACTACCTTCATCGTTGAGGGTTCTGCTGCAACCTTCGAGGTTGCAGAAGTGGAAAGGGGGATAGGCCTGACCCTCAAAAACAAGGCTCCAGGCCCTGATGGGGTCCCTGCGAATGTTTTTAAATGTGCCCCAAAATTCCGGTCAAAGATCTTGTGTAACGTTTTTAATGTCCTAACCCATGACAATATACCGGCCTCATGGAAAAAATCAATTATCATTCCAGTCTATAAGAAGGGTAACACGCAGGACCCCTCCTGCTACAGACCCATCTCTCTAATTGACTCTTCTGTCAAAATATTGGGTCGGGTCATTTTGCTTAAATTGAATGAATGAGTGAACGAGAGAGGGGTCCTATCAAATGTCGAATATGGGTTTAGACCAAAGAGGAGCACACTAGACCAACATCTTAACTTGCATCTGCTAGTGGATAAATATACCAAGGCCCAGGAGGGGTCCATGTACCTGGGGTTCATGGACCTCTCGTCAGCTTTTGACCTTGTAAATCGGTCAAAGTTGTGGCAAATTTTACTTGATATGGGTCTTGATAGGGCTTTAGTCAATCTTCTGGCGGACTTACATTCAGGGCTATTAGCTTCCGTCAGGGTCACTTCGGAGGGCCGTTGTACCAGTCATTTTAACTCAGAAAGGGGTATCAGGCAGGGGTGCATCCTGGCTTCCCTTTTATTTACGATTTACATAAATACCCTGGAGCCCACACTAAAAGAGGCATCCCTTGACATTCCGCGTGTAGGAGAACTTGGAATTCCAGTTCTCCTATACGCGGATGATGCAGTCCTGCTTTCGCGGACTGGGGTCGGTTTACAACGCCTTCTGGACGTATTTGAGAATTTTATGGGTTCCTTGGACCTCAAGATAAACGTTAAGAAGTCTCAAATTATGATAATGGGTAGGTGTTTTAGGAAGAAGAACTCAAAAACCTTTACCTGTGGCAAAGAAGAACTTTGTAGAGTACCCACTTTCCCATATCTGGGGATTACTTTTGATGAGAGAGGGAAATGGGGACCACAGTTAAAAAACAGAAATATTTCCCTCGCAAGAACCTCTTCTGCTCTTCAGGGTTTCTCGAAAAAACTGGGGGCTAGGCCAATAGCAACACTAATGAAAATCTATAAAGCAAAATGCCTTGCAGTGGCTACCTATGGTAGTTCAATCTGGGGATATAGCTCCCCGGATTGTTTACAGATTACCGAGAACAAATTTTTAAGAGCTGTTCTCTCTGTGCCACAGTCTACCCCGTCATATACAACTCATACTGAACTTGGAGTAGGTTTCATTTCAGATATGATAAAAATGGCCCCTCTATTAGCATGGATGAAGATCTGGTTGAATCAGGAAATTCCCCTAAACCACATCATTTTGAAAGACTGCTTACAGCTAGATAGATATAATAAAATTCAGTGGCTGGCATATATCAAAGACAGTTTTGTCAAGTTAGGGAGACCAGAGCTTTTTTCCTCTCCAGAGTCGATAACATCAAAGGACATTGCACTTATTAAGGGTGCAATGGGAGAAATGCTAAGTTTGGAGAGAGAACAAATGGAATTTAAAAAACCTACTGTGAGGGCTAATATTATTATAAGTACCCAAGAAGGACCTGAAATGTATTTAACCATTGTGAATCGACCGTATCACCGGTTACTCCTAACTCGATTCCGGTTTAACTTGATCCACTTGAACCTTGGCCACTTTCCAATTTGGAGTACCCCTGAAAACGCAATGCCGTGTTCTTGTGATAATTTCTCCACTCAGAACACAATGCATTTTTTGATGTTCTGTGGTCATTACACGACATTAAGGGCGAAATTTTTGAGCCCCATTTTAAAGGAGGCTGGGTTTATTCAAGTTAAGCCAGCTCTTTTGTTTCTACAATCATTGCAGACCCCTAGGATCATGTTCCATGTTGGCAGTTTTTTAGTAGGTGCTGTTAGGATTAAGAATAGGAAGATGATTAATAACTCCTAAATGTTGAATTGTATTACGATGAAATCGAGTATCATGTCTACACAATGGAAATGTTTACAGAATGAAAATGAAATGTGGGTATCTACAATGTATGATGTTTTGTATCCTTTTTAGCATGACCTCTTTTTAATGAATTTTTAAAGGGAATTTTTTAAAACTTTTTGACATACTTTTGACTGTGTATCATTAATTTTGATTTTATCTTGTATAATCTATGTATTATAGTATATGTAAATTTTGTATAGTACTATTGTCTTTTTACGATATTGATTTATCGAAATAAAGTATTTTGACTGACTGACTGACTGAATTCCTTGCAACGTGAACGCCATCACGTTGATGACTCAGTATATGTATCATGTGAGCTTTTTGTAGTTCTTGTCGTAACTGAACTACTTGTTTCCAAAGCAATTTATGCTTGATTGTGCCACCTTTTGCATCTTTGAAACCGTTTTGAATCCAGTTCTGCAAGTATTCATTGTAAGATTGAACGCAATAATAGGAATAGCACACTATGAAAGTGGGGAATTCGCAATCAGTATTTTCAAGCGCCATCTTGAATGCTTGCAGTTCAGTTCACTGAGCTGTACAATCTCCTGGAGTTTGTGTTTTGTGAACATAGGTCCGAATTTGCCATCTCGCCAGCGACCTTTAACGATCGCGCTCGCAGCACTATAAGCTTGTTTACCCCCATTTGCGGGTTGTGCTGATTCATCTGTATAAATTATACATTTATACTGTTCTAGCGGTAGAATCTCAGCCGGTATAGGACATTCTTGTTCATATTGTAGAAATTCTTGTGTTTTCAAATAGGAGTCAAAAACGTATTCAACGTCTGTTGCAGCAAGAGAATTAATCCATTGTATCCATCTCGGATGTAAAGCCTTTGCATCTGGAATGCTCTCTTTTGTCACTGCCTCTAAGGCAGGTACATGAGTATCTACCATTATGCGCCTACCCTGTGTGAGGGCTCCCTCGTTTGCTACTGCAGTTTGAACCGCTGTCAGAATTTTTTCTGCAAAGGTGAATTTCATTTCTGCTTGTGTGTGCTGTGTACAAGTGTGATTTATAAGCTATGGGTACTTTTTCTCCTTCATTACAGGTTAAGTACGTGAATCCACATCTTCCTGGAATGATTCGGATCACTAAGTTGCGTACGTTTACGCGTGTTTGTAAATGTTTTGTTGCTAACATGTCTGTTTGCACTGAACGCAAAATCTCTGTATGTTTTTGAGTCCAATTAACTGTTTTGAAATCAGGTTTAATTCGTTTATAGAGAGGTTTAACCCTTTCTGCGTAATTTAGAATGTATGTTCTTCTAAAATTTAGGAAACCTAGAATCGATTGTAAATTCTTCCGCGTTTTTGGAGGCTGGAGCAGCGAACACTTTTCGAAAAAGTTGGCTGCCTTCACTTGATAACTTGTATCCTAGGAAAAGGACGTTGAGGTGGGTAATTCTTGATTTCTTAAAATTGAATATGTACCCTTCAGAGGCAAAGGCAAGTATTATGGTGATCACTCTGTTAAAGTGCCTATCCAAGTCATCGCCTGTTAGATAGATGTCATCGACATAAGATAATGCCTCATCATCATAGGTTTGTAGTAACTCTGTTACTCTGGCTGAAAAATAACCCTGGACTTTTCTTGAATCCCTGGGGGAGACAACAGAATTGACATTGCATCAGCAATAATTGAGAAAGCGGTCAAATACCTACTTTCTGGTGCAATGTTTAGACAGAAGAAACCGTTTTCTAATGTGGTTTTATATTTTTTACGCACAATGTTATTCATTAGTGCTGCACTGTGTGCATTTTGTACTGCAAAAGTTTTGCAACAAGAGTTTAGATGCCTGTAATCCAAAACTAGACAATATGTATTGTCTGGTTTGGAGACAGGATACCAAGGATTGTTCATGAACGAGGTGCCTGCTTCAATTACCCCTTGGTATTCAAGTTGATCTAATATTTCCCTGACCTGTTTTTTAGCTTCTTGCTTAACTGGTTACTGCCTTTGCGCAGTTGGTTGATTTTTTAACCAGATTTTATGTTGAGGAGAATCCTCATCCCATCCTACATGATTTTTATATAATGCAGGAGCCTGGGCTAATGGCCATTTTCTGGCATAAGTATATTTTTTATGAATTGGAATATGGTTGGAGAAGGCTGGCATGATGATGTTTTTCGCCATGTGGGCACTCCCTAACAAATTCAGGTGGCCAGTCTTGTTCAGCTAGAAGAATGTCATAACCCTGATAGAGCTTCTCCCAAAAGAGTGCTCTTATGTTTCTAGTTATGTCCCCCTCCATCCAGAGTGTTACTTCATATAACTTATGTGGGACACTAACCCTGGTATCCGCAGTTTCAACTTGGATGTACTCATTCAAGTCCACTGTCTCCAGATGATCCTTCAGGAACTTGTGAGCTATGTTGACTTCTGCTGCGCTGTACAACATTGTTTGAGCCCACTCCCCGCTCTCAAGATCCCCGGCATGTCTGATTTTTAGACCTACTACCTTCTTTTTGGTGAATTGAGTTTTCTTATTTTTTGGAACGTGTTGATCGTCTTTAGACTTCACGCGTTCTTCCTAGTGTTCTGACCGTTCTCTTTTTTCAGATTTCTGTGATGAAGTCTGAAAGGTACGAGAGGAACGAGTATCAGTATCTTGATAACTATCAGGTTTTCTCAAATGATCCCAATTCCTGAGGTTGTACCTCCTTTCAGATGGCTCCTTTTGAGGAGACCTACCTCTGGAGTGAGAACGCTTCTCTTTAGAAGTTTGTTTATTGTTCTCCCATTTCTTTTTAGAAGTAGTAGGAGTGTTTTAACCTGTTGCGTGCTCGTGACGGAACCGTTCCATCACGAGCCTTGGGTGGGCTGTGCTGGTGACGGAACGGTTCCGTCACTGCCCGCTCGGCGCGCCTGAACGGCGCGGATTCCACGCCTGTGCTGGATGTTCCATTGAGCGGGTGGGGCCATGACAGACCTTTTCAGGACTTTCAATCAGTTGGAGTTTCACTGGTTTGCCATCCAAACCATCTCTACCTAGTTCTTCATAGGATTTTTCAATTATTCTGGCCAGTTCATGCGGTTGCTCAGTTACATCAAATTCTCCTAACTTTTGGCGGATTGCCACGGACGCTGCTTCACCTTTAATGTTAGCTAATATTATTGTTGATACCTGTTTGAAATATTTCAGTAGTTTCATACCCAGATTTAAAGCAGGCTGGGCCCCTTATTAATTTTGAATCTGTTTCAGGACGTCATGTATTACCACCATAGAGGGAACACAGTGTGTTTTGGTGTAGATTGCAGCAAAGACTGTACCCCAAGTGTCGCAGTCCTCCATGTGTGGTGCGATCCCCATTGGTAAACAGATTGTTAAAATTCTGTGTTTCTCATGAGGGGGAGTATCAGGAAATACTGCCTCTATTTGAGTAATTGACCAATGACTGATTGTATAGTCTGTGGTGTAATTTTATTTGTGTTCCCCTGGTAAGGGGTGTGTTGTGGAATCCTTATAGAACGTTGGACTGTTAGAGTCCGAATGACTTATTGAACCAATTGTCTATGGATTTTTATTAGTTGTTTTAGTTGAACTAATAGTTCTGCACCTGTCATTTCTTCAATGGCAGGATGTGGTGTATAGCTGGCTAATAACGGCCATATTGCTCCTGGTCTACCTATTGGACCGACCTGGTAATGTGATTTTGATGTTGTAGGGCGCCTTTAAACCAGAGCGCATGCTCTTGGTAAGTTAGTGGAATTTTAACATCCTCGAAAGGAATGCATTCCTTTGGATGTTCCTCTTCTTTGTAGAAGTGAAACATATGTGATACTGGATTTGCTTCAGGAAAGACAGTCCATGAATAGAATACCTCTGTCTGACGATATTCATGTGCCTCTATCACAAAAACTACCCTACCACCTCGTGATGATAGGCCATTTGTTATAAGTTTTATAGTGATGGCTTTCCTTAAATTTTCTGGGATGATTATAGCATCCGCATCAGTCTCTTGGAAACCTGTAACGTCAAAGCCTGCTACAGCATTATTGCCTGTAGCTCCACCGTTCTCGGTGTCGCTATCCGGCATTTAGTTGACTGAAAGATTGCAGAGCAAGTTTCAAGGACACAAAGATAAGGTGCACAATATTTTGGAACACTGTATCCTTCAACGTTGAACAAACCAAAAAGCTAATACCTAGGATTTTTTCGTCCTACTCAGCTATGGCGTATATTTTATCCTTTTACCCACTCCAGACGTCTATTGGAGTATTTTACGGGAAAGAGGGGTCTCTGAGAAAAGCACGACTGAGTTACTTTACTATCTAGTGTTAAATTAATGCCTTACCAAATATATCCTATAGATTAGACATAGGCATAGGACTAAGGTCGACTAGGTCTCTTTTGAATATACTAACCTTAATTGTGTTTGCCAGCTAACTCAGAGGTCACTAGAAACTTACTCAAATTCACAAGAAGCGATTAGTTTCTGACAACTGCATAAACATGACAACTTATTTTCCCAAGAATAAGAAATATATCTCTAGAGTCGCGGAAACAATAGATAAGTATTTCACTCAGTCAACCGTGCATGCTTCGTTTCAACAGAGTTGCAGAGAAATAGAGAGAATGGCGTTTTCAATAAAAAGGGTTTATTGAACAGTCTTCTTTCTCATGCAAGAGAAGTGAACTGCTACAATCTTTATGCAGACTGCAAAGTATAATGCATACAGCGAGAAAAATATTATAAAATAATACTGTAAGAGCATTGTATGGTTTATGAGCCATATAAAAATACATACATAAATAAAAATGACTAAAAATACTCATCTGGTGCTGCTAAAATACGCCTACCCCAATGTACCTAACCTAAGTCTAGTACGAGGGAAGAAGTAAGTATTGTGTAGCATAGGTTTGATTTTCTTTGCCAAGAATCTATACAAGATTTCTCTTAGGTTCTAATCAGCTCCATACCTTAGTTAGACTAAATGAGGTCTGGTATCTCAGTCTCGGGACTCAATTTCCCAGCACTCCGCAAGGGGAGCTTGGAAGCACTGGAGCTGGATTCTCGGCAGGAGAAAGGTCAGCTTCCTGATCAGTGCGTTAGCTGGAGGGTCGGCTTCCTTCGGCACTTGCTGTAGCGAGCTGCATCGGGCAAGTAGATTGTCGAACTGCTCCGTACCACCGTAGTCTCTTGCTAGAGCAAGTGAAGGTATACTTATACCTTGAAGGTGTTAGGAATGCCATAGTTTGACGTAAAGTCGGGCATAATAACTTTAGGAAAGAACCCCTAGGGAATAGCTGTTCTTTGCAAAGTACATGAGTTCTTGGACAAATCAATATTCGAGCAAGGGGAAGTTTCTTAACTGCTTAAGCCGATTTTCCAAGAAATCGTTGAGACATTTTGTACGGGTGGAAGTAGCCATGACTGTATTTGGTCTGCATGGGCTATGTCTAAATAAGGGCTTGATTTCTATGACTATACAGGGCAAAGTGAATTGTACCTATATAAGGGCATGAATCGGGAAAATTCACTAGGAGCCTAAAACGCCAGACAACACAACCCCTTAGCAATAATGTCCGTCACAGATTATGTGTATCCCCTGAAGCGAAATTATAATCTTTGATATTCGATGACATTCAAATTGTCTACTATGCACTTTCTACTACTTATATTTCTAACTGATTATAATGTACACTGTAACTCAGGGGTCTCCAAACCGGTCCTGGAGGGCCGGATCCATGCCAGATTTTTAAAATAACTACATGTATCTCAATGGGGATATCCAAAAAATCTGGCATGGATCCGGCCCTCCAGTACCGGTTTGGAGACCCCTGCTGTAACTAATGACTCATCTTTCTCTAAGCCGTATTTCCATGAATTACAAAACTCAATAACGTTTGTTTAAACAAATTGAAGTCTGACAAAGAAAAGTAAACATCAATCTCCCTTGGAAGATAGAGCCTAACATTTGACATCTGTCTTTCAATGCACAGGAAATGTGATAAAATGAAATCAAAATGCGTGTGATTATCGTTCTTCACTTCTGAACTCCAGCATGGGTATTTTGGAGCTGCATCAGCGTCCCACATTCCCAAATGTCCAGTCCATATGGCATAGGCGTGACATTGAGGAAGAGGATTGTTTAAGTTATGCTAATAGTAAAGAACACTGACCAAAATAAACAAGCTCATAGACAGAAAATTGTTCTTCACAGACATGGGAGATTGAGGAACTGGCAGTGGCAGAGGTAAGTAGAATAAATGAATCAGAGGATAGGAGGCAGGAAACCCTTTCAAAGAAATACAGCACACTTACTGTTGTGAACTAGTACACAAGCTAGACAGCTGAGAGCATATGTAATGATGTGAAGTGCCTCATGAAAAACAAAAAAGAGTTCCCAGAAAGAAAGCAATCCTGGAAGAATACAAGGAGCTAGTAAGAAAGGTGGTAAACAGGCTATGCTCAATGGGAGGGACAAAGACATGCTGGACAGCCTAAAATAAATAAAGCTAGCAAATAGAAAGTAAGCAAATGTGAGTTACAAAACACAAAGTCAGTGGTAAGCAATGGAAGTAATATATTCCTAGGGAAGCTTTCAGCATGTCCCCAGTATGTCTTTGCAACCAGGCAGCTGTGCTGTATGGTAGGTTTTGACCTAAAAAAGAGTGCAAAACTATAGAATTGCCAATGCAGCTGAATTAGCAATGCATGTCTGGCTAGTCAAGGGAAGAACGTAGTACATAATGAATCTAACTATTTTGCACAGTATTTGCAATGTATCTACTTAGCATGCATGTATACTTAGGCATAGTTGTTAAATGTCAATGATAGGCAGATTTGGCTGTTGGTGGGACTCCAGCCCAGATTCCTGCTGAGCTGATAACGATGTACCTTCCTGCTGTGGCAACTGTGGTAAGAATTCTTCCTATTTCAAGGTGGCAGAATCAAAGGAAATGAGGTAAGAACCTTCCTTTTTTCCAGCTCCCCGCTCCGATTTCTATTTTCTAGCACATCTTTCAGGTCTCCCCTTTGCTGCACCTACTCCACCATGAGGCCAAGCGACTCAGTTGTCGCTGAGATGTACGGTAAGTTACTTTTGCATTTTTCCTACTAATTGTGTATTGACAATTGCTGTAGCCTGTCTGCATTGCTCTTGTATGCAATATTTTCCTTTGTTGTCATGCAGTAGTGTTCACTATCCTACTAATAAAAGTACATTGAACACACCTTTAGTGACCCCACCATGGCAATTTTCTGTCTCTAGCCACAACATCTAAATATAGCGGGCAGACCGCTGACAGCTCGTCGACAGAGTACTTGGGACCACCGCTGTAGCGGGACGGCGATAGTCCTGCCAAGATCTAAATCAGGCCCTGAGTAATAACTGTATGTTGGTGCTCACTACCCCTCAATTAACTGTCCTTTTTCTTTTTCCCATAGACAGGTAATCACATGGGCATTTCATAGAAGACATGCAATATTCACTGTTGCAGGTATCCTACAATTTAAGCATTTTACTTTCCTTTTTAGGCAGGTGTTCAATTTAATCTGATTGTACATTATCTTTACAAGAGAAAATGGTAGGTATACCTTTTGTGTAACACAATTAGTCTTTGTATTTACTCCTTGATTTTTTTGATATACCATCCTCTTGATATTCTGAGCGTCCTAACAGGCAAGTTTCTCCAAGAACAATGATTCAGCTACACATGATTTAGCGGGATTTTCCAATGTCTTATTGTGCTATTTTGTCACCTACACATCCTAATCCCATTTCTCCTTGATTTGATCAATTATTCCATCTTCCCTGATTTAGTTCTGTAACTCAGGGCATCATTAGGATCGCGGTCAGACGAGTGTCCGACTGGCATCATTTCGGAAACAGGACCGACGACAAGGAGTCGGCGGTCCCGCTGCCATTATTACAATGTGACCACTTTTAGGGCAGTCGCAAAGTGTATATTTTCTATGCCGGCTTGTGCTGCGGGTTGCAGCACAAGCCGCAATAAAAAATAATTACTTTTAAAACATCCCTGCACCATGTGCTAGGCACAATTTGGGGCCTGCCACTTAGGAATAGGTGCCCCCTGGGCCCTATAGGAAATCGTCAGGCGGTCCCTACGTCTGTTGCCTCCGACCACACGCATTGTAATGTGGCAGTCTGACCGTAGCATCAGGTGTCGGTCTGACCACAACTGACAAGCCGTTGGTTGCGGTCTGATCGACATCAGAATGAGGGTCCTAGTTTCTGAGACTTCCAGTCATTCTTGAGGATACATCGTTTCTTGACTTATAATTTGTTGTTGGCTACAAAGTCCTATCATCAATATGGAAGTTTTACATTCAGTGATTGGGGTGAAAGTTGTTTAGTGAAGAATATTGTTCCTGTCTCTTGGTTTGTAGTAAATGGAAATCTTCAATTATTGTCTATTGTTAGGGACCAGTACGTCCAAGTAACAGAGTTGTGTTGCACAATTATTTCCATAAAATGAATCCTTTCATATCAGTTGTTTCTGTGAGTGGAAAATAATTTAAGATGTGTTTTCAACTATAGATTCAGTAAAATATTGCCCATCTCAAATTTATATATAATAATGCTTGCAAACAATGAGGCCTTGACTGTATTCATCAAAGTGCAGAGTTTCTCCAAGGAAATGTTGAACTTATATCAACAAATGCTATGTGTCAGAATTATATCTATAAGTCCCTTTTGTAACAATATCTCTAAATCTTGCTGCTGGTGTATCATAGTGTGAAGAGACTGTACATGTGTAAAATCAAATTTTCTTGTTTTAATGTCATTAAAACCAGCAAAGTTTTAAGTAAGTGGGTAGTATCACCTAAACAAATTGATATTCTTAACACTTCATACTGCAAGTAGGTATCAATTAATACACTGAGGGGCCTGCTCACAAATAGCATTTCGTAGTATGCTTAGCAGTACTACAAAAGTGCTACTAAAATACTATAAAATGATTTTTATAAACCTACAAGTGTATATCTCCACTTCTCCTATCTCTTCTATGGGGAGGTGGTCACACATGGATGTTTACTACTTAGGAGTTGATTACAATGCCGTACAGAAGGGCTCTGAATCAGAAACCTAGTGTCCGACCAAATTGTACACAGTTCCCAATGACTGATATGATGCCCGGAAACCGTTAGGGCTCTCTGAAACAGTTCTGAAAGGCATTTGGACAGGTCGATTCTTTTGGAGCCGAATTGTGCAGCTCGATGGACTCGGGTTCTGAGTAAGCGATTACGATGAACGATTCGGGGAGCCGTTCGGATGGCTGTCGGACTCTGTCTCTCATTCGGGTCACAGGCCCCCGTTGAAGTTAATGGGAGTCCAACGGAATTGTATTGGGGAGCATCCAGATGCATCACAAACGCTAGATCAGACTCCCCGATCCGAGTCGTTCGGAAAGCATTCCGGAACCTAATCGGTTGGAATGCTTTCAAGACGAGATTGTAATCGGTCCCTTAGTAGTAAATATGGGAGAAGGTTGTATGATAGAAGCATGCATGGCTAAACCACGTGTGCCTCTACAGTGCAGCCCAAACCACGAATGCATCTTAACCCCGCATTCCCTTACCACGCATGCTTTTACCACGCAATTTTGTGGGAAAGTCATAAATGGTAATTGGGTGTGTGTCGCTAAGGTTGCCACTACTCCGACCCCCTCCCCTGTCCTAAGATACAAACCCCCTGCCTGCCTGAGGCCCAAAACTGTCCCTGAAAACTACCCCTTCCCCTTCCCTGAGTCCTAACACCCGGCCCCTTAACATACACTACCCTGACCTCCTCCAACCCCGTGCTGTCCCCCATGCACAGTAAGGGAACGCAACATCTGAAGTTACTTTTTCAATGGTACACCCCGGGGAGGCTCTTGAGATTCTCCTCACAGAAAAAACTTGTGATCCCCAGATTTCGTAGGACCAGATGGGGTGGACACTCAATCAATCAATCAATCAATCAATCAATCAATCAATCAATCAAGATAAGCTTTATTTGAATTCACATATGTTTCCTAAAAGCTACACTATTACATGCTTAATAAAATTAGTTAAGAACCAGTTTAAAAGTTAAAATAGAATACAAAACTTTTAAAACTACAGCACATAGGTACAAATACAATTGTAATTTGGGCAATCAATTATAAAATTCGATTACAAACTATAAACAGTAATCTATAGCTGCTTCCTGCAATTGATAACGGCCCACAGAAATCGAGACATTACAGCACATATATAGATACAAAAAAGCTGGTCGGCATTGTGTGAAGCCCAGCTGCAATAGCATGGGTTTGACATACTTCTTCCTCATCTAAGAAAAATATTTACAGAATAGGACATTGTGCTTATTGCTCTGCAAGGAGATATCGTCACAGGTGCGTTTCCCCAGGTCAGGTGATCAGTTATTAATAGTGGAGAAGCTGATTAAATGATGGAAAATGTCTAATCGGAACTGGATCAGCGCAAACCTTTGGCGCACATTGAACACATAAGCTAAATAAAATTGCAAATGAAGCGAGTCAGTATCATCTGATTCCTCAGGAAAGAAGGTTTCAGAATTTCAGATGCTAGTCTCATTTCCTCTTATAGTGATAAGCATTTCATTTTGAGTACTTTTCTTTGGACAACAACCAAGCTCTCGGGATGGTCAAAGTACTCAGGATGACCAATTACTGCCAAAAAGTTATTCGCAAATTTGAGCCTGGGGATTTTTAAGGCAGACGAAGATCTACAACAGTCAGTTATGATAGATCTGTTCAGTAAGGCACAATCTGATGACCAAATTGTATGCCATAATAACACTGGCTTTATCCTAATCAAGTCTACGAGATAGGGAACTCCTAAATCTGTATGACAGACATAAGTGGCACTACTTTTTATGGGACAGCAAGAATATTTCTTAAGAATGCATTTTCTTCTAATTGAAAACTGTCAATTAGCCCTTGCCCCCATGGTTCAGACCAATACATATTTTGCCTTATAAATATTCAATATTTCTCTCGGATGTTTAATACCTTGAGTACTAGCAAACTGCAGCAAGGCTCTTGTACTTTTATCAAAATGGAGATGCCTGGATTTTATTGTCAGTTACCACTTCCCAGCATGACTGAATTCTATCCCCAGATAAGAGAAAGTAGTAGAGTGCTGTATTTTTACACCCTCAATAAAACTGTCACGGCGATCGTGTGCCCAATTTTCATGGCAAACGTTTTACTGATGTTAATTTTCAGGCCATAGTCCTGCATAAAATTTGTGAATTCATAAACTAGACGTTGGAGTCTGAAGGGAGCACAAGCCATTAAGACTGTATCATCGGCATAAAAAAGTGCGGGTATTGGACGGTGACCTACTTGGGGTAAATCAGTGCACTTGCTTGTTAAGGTATCACCTATACTGTTGAGATGAAGATTGAACAGAAAGGAAGCGAGAACCCAACCTTGTCGCACCCCTCTACTTATATTGAACGGCTGGGTGCCATTGCGGTTAAGGCTATAGCTTACCCTGCCTCGACCTAGATCATACAAGTCTCTGGAAATTTACAATAGGGCACTCAACTCCCAGGCTAATCACATTTAAACCATTATTTTTTGTGAACCACAAAATCAAAAGTCCACGAAAACTAGAAACAGATTCCCTTTCTTAATGTGTATGTTTTATTTATTTATTTATTTTTGTGCTTTATGGAGCGCGAACTTGACCCGTTAGGGTATCAGAGCGCTTTACAGAGTCGCAGAGTTTTTCAAAAGGCATGAAATGATAATAGTGTATCATCAATAGCAAGGGGGCGGGTGCAGGGTACAAAAGGGATGGAGGGATAACATAGACATTTTACAATCCATTTACTCAAGACAAGGTCCCAGGTTACATGGTGAGTAGGTCATCTGAAGGAGGCAAGAGTAGGCCAAGTTTAAGCGAGGAATTTAACTCATAAGGAAGGATTTGGCCTCCTTTTTGAAGCGTGCAAGAGAGGGGATTCTTCTGATGGCGTGTGGGAGAGAGTTCCATATTCTTGGAGCGGCCCCAGCAAATGCCCGATTGTAAATTTTTTTTTTCGAAAGCGTGCCGGCTGGAGTATGAGGTTTCTGGCGGACGGTGAATTTCTGTTTCCTCCGGATACCACAAGTTTCTGTGCGAGATATGCAGGCGAGTTTGAGTATAAAACCTTATGTGTGATGCATGCCAGCTTAAGCTGTATTCTGGCCTCGAGAGGAAGCCAGTTCAGCGCTTTCAAGTGTGGAGAGATGTGGTTGAATTTCCTTGTACCGGTGAGTAGTCTAGCGGGCACGTTGAGGCAGGCTTTTAGGGGTGCCAGGGAGACCTTGGGTAAATCCATATTCCAGCCTAGAGATGACTAGTGCTTGGACTGCCATTTTTAGGTCAGGAGCGTCAAGGAAGGATTTTAGTTTCCATAGATAGCTCAGGTGGAATCTGGCTGATTTGGCCATCGAGTTGATGTGGTTCCGCATGTTCCATTGCAGTCCAGGGTTATTCCCAGTGATTTGGCCGACTCCACAATGGTCGGAAGGCAGTTTAAGGCTGTGATGGCCTTAATCCATTTCTGAATCTCAGGGTCAGTTTTGGGAAGGGAAATTAGCAGAAATTCTGCTAATTTGCATAGAGTTTGAGTTGATTGGAGGTGAGCCATTGGACGGTTAGCTTCAGGGTTTCATTCTGGGAGAGAATCTCCTTGAGGGATGAGATTTTGATATAGATCTGGGTGTCATCAGCATACATATGGTAGGAGATATTTGCAGTGCGTAGGACTTTGGCATGTGGTTCTAAGTAAAGGTTGAAGAGGGTGGGACACAGTGTTGATCTTTGAGGGACTCCAACCGTGACCTGAGTGGGAGCGGACAGGTTGCCTTTAATTAGGAATCTCTGAGACCGCTTTTGGAGGAAGGATCTGAACCATTCTAGGACTGAGCCATCCAATCCCATCCTTAGTTTGAGGTGCTCAAGTAACTTTCCATGATTGACCGTATCGAAGAACGAGGATAGATCTAGGAAGATTAGGAGACAAGTTTTACCTTGGTCAAGGGCTTGGAGGGCATCAACTACAATGTGGAGCATGGTGGTTTCAGTGCTGTGTCCTGGTCTGAATCCAGATTGGAAGTCATCGAGAAGGTGGAAGTTGTTGATGTGTTGACTTAGCTGCAGTTCCACACACTTCTCCAAAACTTTAGCTAAAACAGGGATGTTGGAAATGGGTCTGAAGTTGTTGGGGGAGGCTGGATCCAACGACTGCTTTTTTTTCAATATGGGGAGGACTTGGCCGGCTTTCAGAGAGTCAGGAATCGATCCCTGCTGGAGAGAGGCGTTGATTATTGTAGTCCAGCTAGGAATAATGGATTGGGCAGTGGCAGCTAGGCAGTTGGAGGGAAGCGGGTTGTTGATGTGGTTGTTTGGGTATTTAAGGTAGAGAGGATTTTGGAGACGGAGTCGCTCCAGTGTTGTTGACTCTTAGGTGAAGCCTGTTGGGGCAGCGTGGAAGGAGGAGGCAGGTCAGAGGGGGGTGGAGGGTATGAGGCGGAACTGAGTTCATTACCTAAGGCTTTAATTGTCTTCGCAAAAAAACAGATTTCCTCAGAAGATATTAGAGCCTCGATGTTTTGTCCAGTTTGTTTGATCGGTGTTTGACCAGTTCGAAGAGTCTGCGGGTGTGCTTTGGGTGTTCCCCAGTTCTGATTTGAAGAACTCTTTTTTGAGTTGAAGCTGTTCCTATTGTACGTGTTCCGGCCTAGCTGAGAACTTTTAGGTAAACAGCATAGTGGTGCTGTCTCCAGATTCTTTCAGATTGCTGGAGGGTTCTCCTCTCATTGTTGAGGGATTCAGTGAACCAGGGGTTTCTTTCTTTGACTTTTTAGTTTTAGAGGGGCTAGGTCATGAAGAATGTTCGATATAGTCGCAGAGTAGTGGTTGTTAAGGTCATTGACTGTAGTGAGATGCGAGGGGAGTGGGAGGTTAGATTTGCACCGCGCCTCCAGTTCTTTGTGGTCCATGTTCTTGGTGTCTCTGACCCAGCGTTTAGGAATCACTGGCTGTGGTGCCCTTGTCTTGTGGGTGCTGGGTAGTAGGAAGGCAATGGCATGGTGGTCAGACCAGTCACAGGGGTATTTGGAGATGATACAAAAGGGGGTGGTGATGGACGGAGCAGCTGAATCAATTAAACACTTACACCCAGTCAAAAGATCTGGGTTTAATCCTTCACCGTTCTTTAGCCCACTCTGCCACCTCAGTTCAGACATGGCTATATGCAAATCAGTCTGACCCTGTGCCTCATGGGAACAGTCCAGCCCGAACTGCCAAGCCATGTCTTCCCTGGACCGGAAACAAGTTTCGAGGACCGGTTTCTGGCATTCCAGCCGTCTTCAGCCCGGCTTGCTTGAATCCAGTGGCAAAGTGAGCAAGAGACTCACGTCTGAGCATACCCTACCACACTTATGGTGGCCAAAAGCGGTACAAAAGGGGGTGGTGATGGACGGAGCATCTGAATCAATCAATCAAACACTCACAACCATTCAAAAGATCTGGGTTTAATCCATCACCGTTCTTTAGCCCACTCTGCCACCCCAGTTCAGACATGGCTATATGCAAATCAGTCTGAACCTGTGCCTCATGGGAACAGTCCAGCCCGAACTGCCAAACCATGTCTTCCCTGGACCGGAAACAAGATTTCGAGGACCGGTTTCTGGCATTCCAGCCGTCTTCAGCCCGGCTTGCTTGAATCCAGTGGCAAAGTGAGCAAGGGACTCATGTCTGATCCAGGAGAATGCGCCCGCCACCTTCACTAAAGAGTCTAAAAGAGAAATTGGCCTGTATTGTGCTGGACTGTTACGGTCACCTTTTGTTATATATGGGGACAATAAGAGACTCAGGCCAGGTTTGCAGAAAACCCTTTTCCCGACAGACTCTGAAGAGAAGGGTAATGATGGGGCCCCAGCAATCAATATTGGATTTAAACAAATCAATGGGGATTCCATCCGGGCCAGGGGCTTTGCCACCCTTGCTTGTCTTTAACGCTGCGACTACTTCATCTAAAGTGAAGACTGATAGTTCCTTTGGTTAATGGGTGAGATAGTGTCAGACTCACTAGTGAATGGTGTAGTGGGCAGGGTAGACACTCCTTTTCAGTAGCAGCCCCCAAGTTTTGGAATTCCCTACCCACTTTCTTATCGAACACAGACTCCTATCCGGTTTTTAAAAACATCTGAAAACTTAGCTTTTTTGTTCTAGGTTGTTGCCTGTGCACTTCCATCCTGTCTCCTCTTTTTCTGCAATAGCGCTTTGCCACCCTCTGGTATGATTGTGCTTTATAAGTGTTATCCTATCCTATCCTATCCTGTCCTAACCCTTAACATACGCTACGCTGACCCCCTCCCAACTCGGTGCTGTTCCTAAAGCTACCACAACCCATTCACCTGCCCTTATGCCTTAAACCCCGACCCAATAATTAAAAAAACTGCCCAACCCAACTCGAGCCCTAGAAACTACCCCGCCCTCCCAAAACCCTAAAAACAACCCTGACTACCCATTCCCCTCCCCCTGCCCTGAAGCCTATATCCTTGCCCCTTAATATACACTACCCTGACCCCCAACCATCTGCGCTGTCCCTAACCCTTAACATACATTACCCTGAACCCCTCCCTCCCCCATGCTGTCCCTAAAACTATGCCATCCCCTTCCACTGCCCTTAGGCCTAACACCATAACCCCTAATTTTTAAAACTATCCAACCCTCCCTCAGCCCAGAAAACTACGCCAACCCCAAGCCCTAAAAACTACCCCGACCCTCCAGCCCTAAAAAGTACCCCATCCCTGAAAACTAAGCCCCTAGCCATGAAAACTATCCCCAGCCCAGCCACACTTACCTCACTGCATCCCCTGACTCTCTTTCTGGTGAGGTCTCCCTGCTTCCACCCAGCAGCAGCCAGCAGCTAGACCATAGAAAACTACCCACCCAACCCTGCCCAGCCCCACTTACCTCACCGTGTCCTGTGGCTCTCTTCCTGACGAACCTTTCCTGCTTCAGCCCAGCAGGAGCCAGCAGCTAGAAGGCGTTCTGCCTTAACCACACGTATGCGCATCCCAGATATTTATGAAAATGACATACCTGGAGGATTCCAGTGTGGTGTACTTTGCATGACTCCCACAATGTTTTCTTACCCAGAGTGTCCTGCAATTCTCAAACGTTGTACTAAAGTCACAAATGTTCCTTGCATTTTTTTATGTAAATGTCCGGAATCTGCAGGGATCCAGAAAATGACTACCATCCACTGTCCCCTCACTTGTCCCAATAAAAATGCAACCATACTTGTACAGCTAGGCCTGGTGTCCTCAACTGGAATGGATTAAATCAGGGTCAAAGACAAAGAAGCTGTCAGGAGGTGCACTTAAAGTGCATCACCAAAAGGTGGTGCATTGTTAGTGGACCTCGCAGCAGCGGTGGGCACAGGTAAGCACGATGGGATGAGGTGAAGGAGGGCGGGGTGGGGGGAAGTCGGCAGACAATGGAAAAGGTAAAATTAAATTAATAAATAACAGCTATTATGTCTGTCGACTTCCCCCTGTCCAGCCCCGCTCCACCACTCCACTGCGCTTACCTGCACCGGCTGTGCTGATGGGAGCTCTCTGGAGGAGAATAGTGGGGTTCTATGGATCTCTTCCCGGTCATCCCCTTTAGAGGGGTACTATTACTCACAGCACCGGCCTACAAGGGATTCTCAAATTCCTTGTAAAAGGGCTGCCTGCAACATGAAACGCAGAGTAGATTCTAAGCAAGCTCTCCCTATTTCACTTGAATGTGCTGCTTCCAGGGCAGCAAGAGTTAACAGCAGCCCCCAGGGCAGTGCATTCATCGTAATAGGGTGCACCTTCCCTGTTTGTGCACCTATTTAAAGGTATGCCATGGTGCAAGCAGGAAAAGTGTGCCTTATTGGTAATAGGGACCCAGCGG
Source organism: Lissotriton vulgaris (assembly GCF_964263255.1). Taxonomy (NCBI): domain Eukaryota; kingdom Metazoa; phylum Chordata; class Amphibia; order Caudata; family Salamandridae; genus Lissotriton; species Lissotriton vulgaris. The sequence goes on from NC_141694.1 coordinate 280,401,083, forward strand.
GAGTGAAGAATGTCTACCCATGCCCTTTAAGACAACTCTCAAGGAGCGCTGTTGACTCACTGCGAGGATAAGGACTCTTAGGTCCAAGGTCTATCTAGGTTCTTTGCTAGGAAAGCAAAGAACAGGTAAACTTAGCACGTAATTAACCAACATAAACTCTAAGGCTTATTGCACAAAGGTGTATACACTTATTTAACAGAAAAAATACAGAATGAATGATTATCCTAAATCACTGCCTTCACAGTCAGCAAATAACCAAATGACCAAAGATTCTGTTTTCTCGACTGTTGACTGCACAGTCAGTGCTCAAATTTAAAATAGTCCGTTGACGTTAAACCTGAATGTTAATGTTTTCAAAAATGCCTTTCAATATTTGTTGCATTAGGTCAGTTACATCGGCATAGAGGTAAATGGTGCAGAGCAGGAGTCTTGTGCTGCAGTTTAAATAAATAACAAAGCCAAGCAGCATCCGTTGGCTGGGACATGGTATTTATACCATGCCCAGCCTACAAAATGGCTACCAGGTCCTGTGATGCTCCATACTCTTGAAAGAGTACCTGAGAGACAAAACATCCAATAGGAAGTGGAGATGCTGCCAAAGACCATGCCTTTGAACACCTTTTCACATGAAGGGGCATATATGGAAACCAGGGAGGGGTGGAGGAAAGCATAAACAAAGGTGGGGGTCCAAGGTGCAACCAGACATTGGGAAGGGCACAAGGCAAGTGGAAGACACATGGCTCACCAGGTGCCAACGGGGAACCTAGTAAATGACACAGGATATTGTTTTAGGAGGCCTAACCTATATTGGGGTTTCTGCCCCTAGGGGAAGACATATTGGGGCTAGCCTCCAATCTGCCCCCGCCCCCATAGAGGGAAGAAAGACTGTAGCACCCTTTTTGGATGGGGTACGGCCATGCCCATACTGTGCGTTTTTTTAATTCCCTGATGCATAGTGGGCTTTCTGCCCCCCCCCCCTCAAGGGGAGACAAATGCAAAAAGAACAATTGATGGACAGAATGCAGAACAATGTAATACATTCATCACAGTAGAGAGATCTGGGCCTAAATCCATCGGTTGTTTGCTCCTCATGCCATTCCAGTGTGAACCCAGTTATATGCAAATCAGTCTTGACCCTAATCCCTATGGGATCAGTCAAGCCCAAACTGCCAGGCCAGGTCCTCCCTGAACGGGAAACAAGCATCCTAGGACCGTTTTCAGGGTTTCATCCCTTATCAGCCAGGCAAGCTTGACTCCAGTGGCTTGGAGAGCACAAGACCCACTTTGCAACTGGGTTCAAGCTAGCCTGGCTGATGAAGGGTTTTATCCCGAAACCAGTAACAGAATGCTTGTTTCCATGCCAGGGAGCATCTGGCCTGGCAGTTCGGACTGGACTGTTCCTGTGAGGCACAGGGTCAAGACTGATTTGCATATGGCTCTGTCCAAACTGGGGTGGCAAAGTGAGCTAAAGAACAAGGGTGGATTCAATCCAAATCTGTGACTGGGGGTGAGTGACTCAAAGGTTCGGCACTCCGCCCATCATCTCCTTGTGTTTGCTTTGTACCCCCTCAAGGGGAGGCAGGTAAGGGCAAACTTTCAATCCATTCCCAGTGGGGCCAGAAAGATTTGATTATTTTTTGTGTCGGGGTCTTGGCCATCCCTATGTTTTTTTGTTCTTTATTATTCCATGGTGTCTACTAGGCTTGGGAGTTATTGTCCCATTTCTGCCCCTAAGGAGGTAGAAATACTGAGTCTTTGGCGTGAGGGCTGTGGGGAGCACAAACCTTTGCCCAAAAATACCTTGATACCCTGTGTCTAGTGGGTGGATCTATGCTTGGGAATCACTGTCCTGCTGCAATCCTCATTCTGGGATCTACTGGTAGGGGTACAGTTGGAAAGGGGTGATTCACCCCTGTCTATTGATACTTCCTCCACTTCAGTCAGTGCTTGGGGGGATGAGATATGAAACTGAGCACTGATGCACTGAAAGTAAAACAAGCTGATCGGCCAATTTTACTTTCACTTTTGTCAAGTCAACATGCCCTACACGTTGATAGTCATTACCAAAAGGGAAAAAAATCAGCGAGCACCAAAGGGATATTTAAAACCTTTGCCAATGGCCAACAACACACACTGGGAATGAATAATTTTATGCAATTTAACAGTGTTTCCTATGATGTTTTATTTTAGGTCCCTGTCTCTGTTGTTTACTGTAAGAAGGTGTTGCAGTATCGGTGGTTGACCACTTGCGCTGCTGTTCTTACTACTGTTTCTTTTTACCAGTAACAAGTTACACTCACAAATTTAGCTCCACACCCTTTTTCAGGGGTTGAGAGTGGGAAGTTTACACTTTTAATTAATTTTACCCCTGGATTTTGTGAAGAACTAAAATCAGTAAAAATATTCAAAAGCGTAGGAGTAAATTACATGTGTAAATTACTTCCAATCGTAAGTTAGCTTTGTGAATAGCCCTGCAAAGGTTTTATTAGGAGGGAGGGTTTAAAAGCAGCTGATTAATATTCTGTAGTATATTAGGTAATCTCAGACTCTGCAAAAGCAGGCTCAACCTGTTGGACAAAGAGGTCTGTGGGCATCACGTTAAAACGGTTCACTGACAGAATATCAACACCTAAAATATCACCATAACAAAATATCGAGTTTTAAATGTCGGTTAAAAATATCGACATCCTATATTTATAATGGTAAGTACAAAAATATTGAGAAAAAAATGTCGATGGCAATAATATAGTTGTACAAAATATCATTTTTTATATATATTTAAAATGAAATAATAAATATTAAACAATAAAATTAATTTAAAGAAATTATATTTAATATACATTTTAACATAACTAGTAAACATCATTAAAAAGTTAAACACAAATATGTAATAATTATTATATATATATATATATTTACTTTAAAACAATTTAATAAACTATTAATTTTAATGTATTTTATAATGTTAAAATTATATAAAAATTACAAATATATATATATTAACAACTACAAATTAATTAATTAAAAATATATTATTACCCACCATTTACCCCTATGAAACCCACAACCTGCACCTAAACAAAATACACAATTTCCATCATTAATTACCACTTAATTCATTCATATTAATTAACAAACAATTATAATGTATTACTTCCAACAAATAACACTATAAAATCTCAATTAAATAAATATGAATAAATACAAAATATTCATACATTTATTGTAATTAAATGACTTCCCATGCTATTCCCCTATAAGTCAGTCAAGTCAAATGAACTTAATTCAGATAAAATATTCATAAAAGCACAGATAATCACCACCAATACAAAAAATTAAAATATACGATAGCATCCAACACATGTACAAAATTACATTAAAAAGAATAGGGAAATAAGGGAACCTGTAAAATCTAGCATCACTAATAGCATAGTGCAAATACAAAGGTTTTTCGACCCAGGTAAAAAAATTGGCAATAAAGTGCAAGTGAAGTGCTATACATACGTTCAAACAAGCAGCATAAGCTAACAGCAACATAGGGGCCCATTAGGATGTCGGGCGGATTGCCTCCGCCAGGGTAGCGGTGGCCACCGCCACCCTGGCGGAGGCAATCCGCCCGACATCCTTCCCTGTATTCCCCCCGCCATATTACGATGGCGGAGGGGACCGCAGCGGTCGGAAAGACCGCCCGCCTGTTTTCCGCCCCGGTCGCATAGCGGCCGGGGCGGAAAAGGGATAACATGGTGGCGGTGTCTATCAGACACCGCCAGCCATATTAGAATAGGCATTTCTCAATGCCTTTTCGTGGCAGCAATGCCGCCACGGAAAGGCATGCGGTGTTCACTCTGGGGGGCCCCTGTGGGCCCCCAGAGTGACGGGCAAAGGGGGGTGGCACACGGGGGGTACCTGTGGTACCCCCCTGCATTTGCATAATCGCAGCGGCAGGCACCGCACGGTGCCTGCCGCTTCGAGTATGCAAATGCGTGCATTTGTTTTTAACATTGTGGCGGGCGGTGCAGTGAGCACCGCCCGCCACAATGTTACTTTGAGGAATGCGCCCGCCACAGTGGCGGGCGCATCCTAATGCCAATGTCGGGACCCCCGCCCTTTAGGCGGGCGGTCCCGATCTCCGTTAGGGTGGCGGGCGAACCTGTAAAATCTAGCATCACTAATAGCATAGTGCAAATACAAAGGTTTTTCGACCCAGGTTAAAAAATTGGCAATAAAGTGCAAGTGAAGTGCTATACATACGTTCAAACAAGCAGCATAAGCTAACAGCAACATAGGGGCCCATTAGGATGTCGGGCGGACTGCCTCCGCCAGGGTAGCGGTGGCCACCGCCACCCTGGCGGAGGCAATCCGCCCGACATCCTTCCCTGTATTCCCCCCCGCCATATTACGATGGCGGAGGGGACCCCAGCGGTCGGAAAGACCGCCCGCCTGTTTTCCGCCCCGGTCGCATAGCGGCCGGGGCGGAAAAGGGATAACATGGTGGCGGTGTCTATCAGACACCGCCAGCCATATTAGAATAGGCATTTCTCAATGCCTTTCCGTGGCAGCAATGCCGCCACGGAAAGGCATGCGGTGTTCACTCTGGGGGGCCCCTGTGGGCCCCCAGAGTGACGGGCAAAGGGGGGTGGCACACGGGGGGTACCTGTGGTACCCCCCTGCATTTGCATAATCGCAGCGGCAGGCACCGCACGGTGCCTGCCGCTTCGAGTATGCAAATGCGTGCATTTGTTTTTAACATTGTGGCGGGCGGTGCAGTGAGCACCGCCCGCCACAATGTTACTTTGAGGAATGCGCCCGCCACAGTGGCGGGCGCATCCTAATGCCAATGTCGGGACCCCCGCCCTTTAGGCGGGCGGTCCCGATCTCCGTTAGGGTGGCGGGCGGACTAGTGGACCCCATAGTGCGGGAACGAATACTATAAGCTTTGCAATAATATACGAGGTATAGAGTCAAAATATCGAGTTTTTATTATCGACTAGACATAATATTGAGTAAAAAATATAGGACATAATATTGACTAGACATAATATAGACTACCAAAATATTGACTAGAACATTTTAATATCGAATAGAATGGACATAATATCGAATCAAAAATATAGAATGGACATAATATCGACTAGACATAATATAGACAACAAAAATATCGAGTTTAAGGTAAGTTAATATTAATTTTTAATTTTTGTGTAATATAATTCTGTAGCGGGTTGTGGGTTTATAGGGGAATAGGGTGGGAAGTAATTTAATTATAATTACATAAATATGTTATTTTATTTATTGTTATTTATTTAGAATTAATTGTTAATTAATTATTAATTGGTAATTAATTAAAATATAATTGTTAATTAATTTTAATTGATTAATTGATAAATATGTTAATTTTAGTAATGTATTTTCTGTAGCAAGTTGTGGGTTTATAGGGGAATAAGGTGGAAAGTAATTTAATTATAATTAATTAAATATGTTATTTTATTTATTGGTATTTATTTAGAATTAATGGTTAATTAATGAATAATTGGTAATTAATTAAAATATAATTTGTAATTAATTTTAATTGATTAATTGAAAAATATGTTAATTTTAGTTGATTATTTTCTGTAGCGGGTTGTGGGTTTATAGGGGAATAGGGTAGGAAGTAATTTAATTGTATTGAATTCAATGTGTTAATTTAATTATTGGTATTTATTTTGAATTAATTGTTAATTAATTATTAATTCGTAATTATTAAAATATAATTTGTAATTTATTGTAATTGATTAATTGATAAATATGTTACTTTTATTACATTATTTTCTGTAGTGGGTTGTGTGTTTATAGGGCAATAGCTTGGGAAGTAATTTAATTGTAAGTAATTACATTTTTAAAATATTTTTTTGTGTCTAGTTTTTTTATTTTTATATTGTAAATTAATTTATTGGTAATTGGTAAGTAATTAGTATTAGTAGGTAATTTTTATTATTAGTTAATTTTTATTTGTAATTTTAATTGATTAATTAATAGGTTTTATAAAATTGTAAAATATTTTAATTATTTTGTAATTGGTATTAATATTTATGTTATTTATATTTATATATGAAGTAATTACTTTCCCTACTATTACACTCACTGGAGTTGGAATATTAATATTTACCCCTACGCTATCCAACGCTTTCCCTACTGTTGCACTCTCTGGAGTAGGAATAGTAATTTTTACCCCTACGCTATCCAACGCTTTCCCTACTTTTGCACTCTCTGGAGTTGGAATAGTAATTTTTACCCCTACGCTATCCAACGCTTTCCCTACTGTTGTACTCACTGGAGTGGGAATAGTAATTTTTATCTCTACCCTATCCAACGCTTTCCCTACTGTTGCACTCACTGCAGTGGGAATAGTAATTTTTACTACTACGCTATCCAACACTTTCCCTACTGTTGCACTCACAGGAGTGGGAATAGTAATGTTTACCCCTACGCTATCCAACGCTTTCCCTACTGATGCACTCTCTGGAGTTGGAATAGTAATTTTTACCCCTACGCTATCCAACGCTCTCCCTACTGTTTCACTCACTGGAGTGGGAATAGTAATTTTTATCCTTACGCTATCCAACGCTTTCCCTACTGTTGCACTCTCTGGAGTAGGAATAGTAATTTGTATCCCTACGCTATCCAACGCTTTCCCTACTGTTGTACTCACTGGAGTGGGAATAGTAATTTTTACTCCTACGCTATCCAACACTTTCCCTACTGTTGCACTCACTGGAGTGGGAATAGTAATTTTTAGCCCTACGCTATCCAACGCTTTCCCTACTGATGCACTCTCTGGAGTAGGAATAGTAATTTTTCTCCCTACGCTATCCAACGCTTTCCCTACTTTTGCACTCTCTGGAGTTGGAATAGTAATTTCTACCCCTACGCTATCCAACGCTTTCCCTACTGTTGCACTCACTGGAGTGGGAATAGTAATTTTTATCTCTACCCTATGCAACGCTTTCCCTACTGTTGCTCTCTCTGGAGTGGTAATAGTAATTTTTACCCTCTCACTATCCAACACTTGCCATACTGTTGCACTCTCTGGATTTGGAATAGTAATTTTTACCCCTACGCTATCCAACGCTTTCCCTACTGTTGCACTCACTGGAGTGGGAAGAGTAATTTTTACCCCTACACTATCCAACGATTTCCCTACTGTTGCGCTCACTGGAGTGGGAATAGTAATTTTTAACCTTACGCTATCCAACGCTTTCCCTACTGTCACGCTCTCTGGAGTGGGAATAGTAATTTTAACCCCTACGCTATTCAACGCTTTCCCTACTGTTGCACTCTCTGGAGTGTGAATAGTACATTTAACCCTCTCGCTATCCTACGGAAAAAATATTGTATATGTTTTGTTAATAATATGTATATATATATATATATATATATATATATATATATATATATATATATATATATATATATATATATATATATATATATATATATGTTTTAAAATCTATACTACTATTATAAAGAGAGAACTTGCACCTTTTGGCCAGGTAAACTCGGGAACCACAGCGCCAATCTACACACCCGATACATCTATGAAAATATCAGGGTGTGTAGATGGACATAGGCTATATATATTTAAAAAAAAGTAAATTAAAAAAATTAAGTCCCCTGAAAGTAGCGCCGGCCGGGACCTAGCGCTGGCCGCGACGCGACGTGCGTGATGACCACGAAGCGACGTGCGTGATGATGACGAAGGAGGAGCGGCAGTGCAGTGACGAGCGGCTGTGCAGTGAGGAGCAGCTGCACAGGTAAGGAAAGGGAAAGTTCAGTGCGAGACTGTGTGATGAGTCGGGGCGGGAGGGGGCGCCAGTGAGTCGGGGCGGGAGGGGGGCGCGAGTGAGTCGGGCGGGAGGTGGGCGGGAGTGAGTCAAGGCGGGAGGGGGGCGGGAGTGAGTCGGGGCGGGAGGGAGTCGGTGCGGGAGGGGGTCGGGGCGGGAGCGGGTGTACTGCCCCCAGCCCCTTTCTGCCCCAGGCAACGCTGGGGCGGGCTGCTAGTTATATATATATTTTTTAAGTTATATTAATTATTTATTATTTTTAAGTTTATTTAAGTATTTTAAGTATGTTTAAATTAATTATATTTATTATTATATTACTTTTAAATTACTTTTAAGATATTCAAAAAATTCGATATTTTGACTGTCTATATTTTTTCCTATCGATGTTTTGGGGTCGATATTTTTGTAATTACCTGATTGTAGATAGGAAGTCGATATTCTGGCATTCTATATTTTTACCTCGATATTTTGGCAAGTCGATATTTTGACTGTCGATATTCTGTCAGTGATCCAATATACGAATCAGCAATATTTTATATTAAAGTGCTATGGAGTTCAATATATCAATCAATAATACACATCAAAATGAAGGGGTTATCAAATGGTACAAATGCAAACGAACGCCATGAAAACTTTACATATTTGGTTGGCACGTTAAAGTTGGTTCATGGAAGCACGTGAACGTACCGCGGCTTGCAAAAATGCGCTCACTCGCAGAATCATCTCATCGCTTCCTAACTGGAGTATTTCATGTTATGCTAAATTAAAATCAGTAATAACTCTTTCCTTGCAATAAGGAATTAAATACTGTTTGGTGTATATGGCGTAGAATTTGCAAAAAAATAAAAAATGTGACAATGTCTGTTTTCCACCGGTACCACATAGACAGCACACCTTCTCAAGATTTTTATTAAATCCTATCGTAAAACAAAGTAAGTATTATATGCTGCCATCCCTGAGACAGAAAAGTAAACTCCTTTTCCATCTCCCGATGTTTTTCCTAAGATATGCCTGTGGTAAATGATGTTCATTATTGGATACCACCAGAATAGGAATATATCTAACAAACGTAGGTTTGTGGTACTCTGTGATTTCTCTTTCCTTGCTGTACAGATCATATAGCGCTGTGTTCCAACTTCCCGCTGACTAGGCTATTTTTTACTGCGCCAAGCCACGGTCTACTGCTACCCCTATCGCACTTGAGGCAATCTGCAATTATTTCTTGAGTTAAAATCGCGGCGGGATTCTGCCATAACTTTAACCAGAATAATACTGGACGGGATTTGATGAAATCTTCCACATAATGTAAGTTCAGTTCTTTATGGCATATATAATTTGGAGAGGAAATTTGTGCCCCAAGGCTTTTTCTACAGAATCTGTTTTCCTCAGTTTGAATCCCACTGCAATACACATACCCCCAAACTTCGGCACCATAAGTAGCCGTTGGTACGCATTGAGACTTATATATCTGTAATAGGGGTAGCACCACCTCAGCTTGTTTCGGCTGCCGCAGACTGATAATAGAATTAACTGCTTTGCCAAGTTTATTTCTGCCATGAGCAACATGGGCTTGCCATGAGCCTGAGTCTGAAAAAACTAGACCCAAATAAGGGAAAGTGCTAGTGCATGTTAGTTAATCATTACCCAATGTTATATGGTCAATACAATGTTTTTTTGCCACGCAAGACATTATATACGATTTTTTAAAATTAGTGCAAAGGTCCAAATCTGCCATAAAGCACACAAAACCCGTAATTAAAGTCTGCATATAAAAGTACAGGAAGCAATTTGCCATTAATGTTGGGTACATCGCAGGTCAATTTAGACAAGGAAGTGTGTAGTTCATTTATATAGAGAATAAAAAGTAGGGGGGCTAAAACACAACCTTGTCTGACCCCTCTGCCGATTATAATGTCCCCGGAAACATCCCCCTCATTGCTTATCCTAACCCGTGCTTTCACGTCTCTGTGCAAATACGCCATGAAGTGAACCAGTGCCTCGTCCAACCCATAATTTAAAAGAATCTCCCATAAACATGATCTATTGACAAAATCAAAGGCTTAGTTCAAATCCATAAAACCCAAATATAGTGGAACTTTTTGAGTAATAGTGTATTTACCCAATATAAGGTTTAGGTTCAGACACTGTTCCACAGTTCCGACATTAGTCCTAAAACCCAACTGACAATAATTAAAAATTTTACTGTCTTCTGCCCAACACCTAATCTTGTTGAAGACAGCCCTGCCCAAGATCTTCAAGGTGTTATTTATCAGAGAAATTGGGCGATGACAACTGGGTTGGATCTCTCATCCTTCTTAAAAATGGGCACAATAGTACTAGTTGACAAAGTGATTGGAATAGTTGTGTGGGTCAGATTATTAAAAACATTACATAAAAGCGGAGACCAGAAGTCAGGTTCAGATTTAATGAGATCGATCGACAGTCCATCTGATCCTGGGGCTTTCTTCCCTGCGCTTTGATGTATGGCATCTTCGACCTGTGTTATAGATATATCAACCTTTGTGACTAGGCAGTGATTGTTAAAGGTCATTATGGGAGCTGTGTATATTCTTGCAAAATGCTCCTCCCATAACTCACTAGGTATATTGCAACCTATGGGAGTAATATTCGATCCCATAGACCTCATAGCTTTTACTTCGTTCCAAAACCCAGTTACATCTTTAAGTGAGGCAGCACAAGTGAAAGTGTCCCACCGTTCCTTCAGTATCTCTTCCGAGCGCAGTTTGGTTGCCTTCTTATAACGCGCTCTCAGTGCTCTTACTAAAGTTATAAAACAACAACCAATTGCCAATACTGCAATTCACTTAGATCACTCTTAGGCAATGAAGAGCAGACTCAAACTGGTCTAACACAATGATGACCATCATCGTGTTAGGCCAATCTTCTTAAGAGTCTAGAATAAACTGTTAAGAGTGTATACAGTTGTGTAGATGGCCTAATGCCCAAAAATGTAAATGGTTTCTTCTAAATGTATCTTTTGACTGCCGAAAAGAGTTTTAGTCACTTTTGATTGTTCCCCTTTTCTTTGTTCCCTTCTTTTGAACACTTTTTTAGGATGATTGCAATATTGTATATATGAGTATGAATGAAGACACATGAGTGAATGAAGATCACAATTTGGTTGTATATGTGAATGCTAACACTTTTAGGTAGGATTTCTTTCCTTGTTCTTTCCTCTCCTGTATACTTAATGTGAATTTATGAACAACGAAGAATAAGTTGATGTTCAAGAAATGTGTTTTTTGATTACTAATTGGAAATAAATGAATTGATCCAAATGATTAAGTCTTTTGAAGAACCAGTTTGAGTCTGCTCTTCATAGCCTAAGAGTGATCTAAGTGAATTGCAGTATTGGCAATTGGTTGTTGTTTTCTTACTTTGAGGCTTGGCCTTACTGCGAATGAGCCAGACCTTTTGTTGGTTTTGCTGACTAAAGTTATGTCCCGGGGTTGATCCGCTAATGCTTCGCGGAGTTCTCTATTAGCCCGGAACAGGTGCCATCGAACCATCTAGGGTTCTTACTCAAATTAGTAACAGGTCTTGAGATTTCGTGTTTGATGCCGGTGCATAGCTCTGTAAAGGCCTGAACAATCTCTACACCTGAACAGCTACTAGACAGACATGTCTCCACTAGTAGGGGATAAGATTTTATCATCCGCACAAATAGGGCTTTATTATCTATGCCCTTCCAAAGCACTTTAAGTTTGTCAGTCGATGCTACCAAATTCATAGCCCCTATTTCCTTCCGGATTATGATTTTATTTAAGACTCTAATAGTTGTTAAAATTGGGTTATGGTTGCTTTCACTAGTACCTAAAACCTCAGCCTTGACTAAATATTTTACCAGTGAGGATGATATAAAAACATAATCTATAATGGATGAACAGCCATGTCCTCTATAAGTAGGCATTGGTCCCTTGTCTGAAACGACACCCGCCTTTTCCATGACATTAATTAAATTCCTAGGGAATAGATAATTGTGAAGTTCTTCCCCTCATTTGCATGGGATAGCCCGGACAGGTGCAGCGACAAGGTTATCAATTCCACTAAACAAATGTGCATTAAAATCCCCCCCCAGACAAATTCCGTCCAATTTGCCATACCTCTGTTCATCTACTAAATCATCAATAAATTCAAACAAATTAATACGATTCCTATTGGGTAGTGATGTAAAATAATGGTTATAAAAATTGATAAAACATATTGTAACTCCCTGTGAATAGATAGTAACCTGAAAATTTCTATTATTTGTCGTCAAGGGTTTTGTGTTACTCCCAGTTGAAATCTTTTTCCATGTTGATAACCCCCCCACTTGGTCGGCTAATTGCAGGGCTAGGTACAATGGTGTTATAACATACAAATCTCTCGAGGAGCAGATCACTAGTACACCATGTCTCTTGAAACATCAAAATGTCAAAGTTACTAACCAGATTAATCCACTCCTCTGAGTTCAATTTAAGTACATTTAGATCTCGATCTAAGGGTCTAGGATCGATAACAGTCGGGCAGGTCATTAAGGATTCCTCCGGGAGAACATTTTGAATGGTGTCTGTCTGGCGATCTAAATTTACTATCAACCAAACCGGATATTAAGGGATCCCCCAAGGGAACATTTTGAGTTGGATCTAAAAATCTTTATATTCCCCTATAAACCTTAAACCTGCTACGGAACTAAAAGCACAAAATGTAATAAAAATAAAATTGATAACTATTAAAAAATTAACACATATATTCAAAAACTTAAACAATACTTATACAAAAAAAATACATCACATACATTTTAAATATATACTAAAATACATAACACTAATTAAAAAATAATATTTTAAACAACTATATTTTTGCAAATTATATTAATGGCTTCTATATTTTTTTTAATTATATTTCTTACCTTAAAATCGATATTCTTGACCACGATATTCTTGCTGTCGATATTTCTGTCACGATATTTATAACTCAATATTTGTGTAAGTCGACATTTCTAACGCAATAGTTTTCTGAATACCCATTAAAACACTGTGGTGAGGATTTGCAAGTCCAAAACATGTAGGTCAGTTCTGTCCCACCTCGTACCATGTCACAGTGAAGTGTGTTCACCTTACAATTCTTCATGACAACTCAATATTAAGTAACAATGCTCATGGCTGCCAAGGAATGGTCCCTAGATGTGAGAATATATGTTTGCATATGTCCGAATGACAATTAAGCTTAAATATATTAAGTTCACAGTGGACAAACCTCTGTAGCTTTAACAGCCACTTTTCCACCAAAAGCAGGGCAGGCTGACATATCATCAATGGTGCAAAATACACAATTTAACTGTGGCCAGTGGCATGTCTACTCATCTCAGCTGTCAACGATATGATGAAGAAGGGCTATGTATGTGGATGGATAATTCAGGTCTCACTCACATTTGTTAATCTATCCTACTTGTCCTTCCGGTACCTTTGACCTTGTAGTACATCACATCTCTTTTGTATGCACTAGGGGTGGGTGATATATTCTGCTCCGCTGGTGAGGTAGGTGGAGTCATGGGCAAATTTCGCCAACAGCTGCATGGCAGTGTTTTTTCTCATGAGCGGTTTGCCAACTTTCGTGAACACAAGCAATATTTGGCATCCCCTAGCTCTATTTTTGGTTGCTATGAGGGCACCTGGAGAGATTTCTCCAATGCGGGCGGTTGCAGGAGGTCGCGCTAGTTCACAGTCAGAAAGCTGCTGCTCTAGTGGAAATGTACCTGAGTGGCAGCAAAACCACTTCAAGAAGCTACGCCCTATGGCACACCAAGTGGTCCTGTTTGTGCTGATTTTTCAGCGCATAAAGTCCTCCCAATGCTAAATTGTAGCACAACCAGCGTGATGTGCCGATTTCTGCCCATTCATCGAAATCTGTGAAATCTCTTTTTTGAATTCCACACAATTTCGCAGAGTTAAACTTTGTGAGTTATGCCCAGGCAAAGTATGCACTTCCAACAGTCAGTATGAATTGAGTTGTTTTTGAGGGGGTTCAATACCAATCATTCAAGATCTTAAAGTAGACAACTACAGTTTTTTACATCCTACCATACTCCTGAAATAGAGTCAAACTGTCTTTTATTGTGTGTTCCCACTGCAGCTGGATCTGTCAGTGCAACTAGTGAAGCATTCAACAGGCTAGAGTGCGGTTTGGTCACAATTACTCCATACTGTCTTGATACTGTACCAGTTTATGGTATTGCATTACAGGAGATGTCAGTAAGTCAATCAGATCAGGGCAAAAATATTTGCATACACCGTTATAGTAGTGATAGCGCTAATGGAATGACTGTGGGAGGTCGAACTTGGCCTGCAAGGTCTAAAAGGATTTAAATGATCCACTTGGCATCCATTGCTCTATTGAGTGACCTCAAAATCTTAACCCGCCCATTCAGTTACCTGTTGCTCCATCATTCAAGACACTCTCATTATGCCAAATGGGGACCAACTTATGCAAACATTTATGCACTTGCAGTTGTTTGTTTTCATTCGCCATGTTTCAAACACATATTAAATCATGTGTTTCCATTAACTTTGGCATAGTGCATCATGTATAGATCTGTAAAGCATCCTCAAGACAGTGTAGAATCTCTATGATATGGAGTGAATAAAATATAAAATCTGTGATGACTGATGGGCCCAATAATAAGATGCCATGTGGGGTAGTAATAGACCTCCCAATGTGGTGTTTGCTACAGTTTATGTTGCCTCAAACTGGGATTCAGCCCTCTCCAAATGTATGGCTTCAAATCTCTCTATATTCTTGCTAGTAGTGATTTCTTGATTCATAGTGGGAAAATGCCAAAAACATAAGCATACCTGGATGGTAAAAATATTTTAATAGTTTGTACTCTGTGATATGTTGAGATGTGTCTATTTTATCAAATTAGACTTGGTTTTGGTTATGAGGCAATTTGTATAAGGGTATTTCCTCATCTATCGTATCAGGACGAATCTCATGCCCAGGTTCTACAGAAAGGCTCTTGGAATGAGAGGAATCATGGGAGAACCCTTACATTTGACCCAATGGATCCTAATAATCCAAAAAGCCTGAAAGCAACTGAATCAAGGACATTAGAGTCCGTAGCGAGGATTCAGGCTTAGTGAGAGTGACTGGCCAATGTGTTAATCACATGGATGTTCGTTGATTGTCATATTGTAGCAAACAATGGTTCCAAGGCAGGAGCGAATATAGGGGGAGATAGGGTGAAGCCCTAATGGGTTCCTCGCCAATGTCAATTGTTCTAGACAAAAAGCCCTTACAATTAATGTGAGCAGAACTACTTATCTGGAGCCAACAATGGTTGGATATACATTTTCAAACAAACCATACATTTTCGTGTCATTCAATGAAAGACTTTTAGAGCTTTGTTTGACTGTCCCAAGACATCCAGAACAGATGAAATATTATTTGTAGATGATCCCTGGATAAACGACCCAGCAAAAACCCTTTTATTAATCAATTTGCAAGAATTTTAGCAAGTATTTCCACCTTGGCATTCATAAGGAATATGTGGCTTGGTACGTAGAGCAATGCACTGGGTCTGTGTCATCTTTGGGAAGGAGAGAGACAGTGACCTTGATAGAGATAGGCTGCAGAGTGCCAGTTCCCTCATCTTCTTTAAAAGCTGCTGAAAGAAAGGGATTAATATGTCCTTTTCCAGTTTTTTAAATATCATATGGGAAATCATCCTCACCATGCAATTTGCATTATGAAGCCCAGTTATGTCTTCCACTAGCTTCTCCTTTGATATTTCCACATCAAGCAGGGACCTACCTTCCTGAGAGAAGGTAGGCAGACACAATAACTGTATAAAATGGTCTTCATGTCGTAGGGTATCACTTCCACCTGCACCACATAGTTCTTCATAGAATAACACACAGGTTTCAAGTATTTCTAGATGATGAGAATGTACGCATACAGCAGCAATGGATATCCATAATCCTCTGTGGATAGTTGTGCAGCCAGACGTCTACCCGCATTTTCCCATGCTCTTAGTGCCCTTGTATAAGTTACACTAAGGCCTGTCTGCCTGCACAGTGAAATAGACGTTCAAGGCCTGTTTTGACAAATCTATTTGCCATTTCATCTTTCCAGTTACATTGTACTGTCAGATCTTTTATTGTTCATTCCATTTATTCTTGCTGAGATCTAATTTGAAAACTAAGACCCACATTAAAAAAAAACTTCTATACACCTTGCCCATCGCCCATTGCATCTGAACTGAATGAAGCGTGCCTTCATTTTCCTCTTTGAAAATGTGAATGTGTGACATAATTGTATCCTTTTCAATTTTTATGACTCATTTTCAGATATGTGCATCTTCTGAAGAAACACAATGTCACATTGCTTTGTATTGAGAAAGTGAAGAATCTTCTCATGCTTTAGAAAATGATAAAGGCTGTTATAGTTCAGCAGTATAATATGAAGCTTGCGAGTTGTGTGAGCATGTCCGTCCAAAACACCCCCACAATACATCCAAAGGCGATAACAAACTGATAAATGTATATGGCTTTCAATTTGTATGTGGTCAGAAAATTTGTTGGTGCAAGAGGTATAGAAAATATGTGAGAGGTCTTAGGTAAAGTAATACTACGGGGAATTTAAAAATTTACCAATGCAAGAAAAAGGGGTCGATAAGATTGATGGCTGGCCATGGGAAAAAGTCGCAGAATAAATGGGGATAAACTACTGGTATTGATTAGACTACAGTGGGAGGAAAAGCCCCCATCAAATCTCAAAAATACAAAGCGTCCCCCCAGGAATTGTTTTAAGAAAAAATTCTAATTTTCAAACAGTCACAAAAGTGATCATGAAACCACTAGTGCAGGGAATGACACACAAAATATTAGTAACTTTTAATTTTGTGTTGTTCATTTGATTTGCAACATAGCAACTTAAATATTACTACAATTCCAAACTCATTTTATAGTAGTATATAACATCTTTTGCTTTTAGTACGGAAAATCAAAATACCATACATAACACAATTCTCTAACAGGCATATGCATCAAAAATCGGTATTTCATGTCGTTAATAGCGAAGAATAAGGAATCGCTATTAAGGACATGCAAACTGCGATGCATCAATGAAATCTGTATTAATTACCGATTCGGTAAAAATCGCTATTAAATAGCAAAAGTACGTTAGCGAGACTAGCAAATACCGATGTAGCAAATACCGATTCAGTATTAGTGAATCCGGTATTTGCGAAATCGGTAATAGCGAAAACGGTAAAAATATGCGACGCATCGGAAGCAGGCTGATGACATCACAACCAGGAAGTAGGACAGCCCATGCTCCATTCAGTGCCCGAGGAGCTCAGAGGAGGAGCAGAGCACAGGAGCTGAGGAGCCAGACTGAACCAGCAGCAACCAGGACTAGGCAAGCAGGTCAAGATGGAGAAGGAGGCCCCCCAGCAGCGAAAGGACACACACAGAAAGAGAAAGCGCAAGTTCTCAGATAAGGAACTCGAAATCCTGATAGAGTGTGTGACCAGCAACAATGACAAACTTTTTGGGAAGTTGCCGCTGAAGGCGCCTGAGGCAGAAAAAAGAAAGATGTGGTTGCGCATCAAGGACAAGGTCAATGCCTGCGGAGTCACCCACCGCAGCATCGACGATTTAAAAAAACGCTGGTATGACCTGCGTAAAAGGGCCAAGGAGAGGATTGCGCCGAGGGTCAAGGATGCTGCAGGCACAGGCGGGGGCACATCCAATGTGATACGTAACACAGCCCTGGAGGACCTAGTGAAGTCTACCATAGAACCGGAAGCTGTTGTGGGGGTCACACGTCTGGACACCTCTGGACCTGCGGAAAGAGGACAAGGTAAGATGCATGGCAGCGTAGCAATGCAGCGTGTAGTAAATCCCTGCCCATTCCCCCATGCCAGACCCAGTGCACATGTAGCCGTGCCTAAAACACATACCCTCACCACTGTGTTGCACCATGGGAGTTGTAGTCAATACATGAATGAGTGCATGTCTGATCCCAGAGGTGAATGACATGAATACAGCAGCAAAGGGCCAAATGTCTGTCCAAAAAAGAGCTTTATTTAGAGACAACAATGCTATAGTCACATACAATACCTTATTATTAACTATGCACTGTTTCACACACAGATGCATCCCCCATGGATTCTGACGACAGTGGCCGCCTCGTCATCTCTGAGACACCAGTGTTGAGCGATGTGGAGTGCTCACAGGGACATGAAGCCATGTCCTCCCCTTCACCACCACCGCGGACAACACCTCCACCAGCCATGCGGAAAAAGACACCACCACCACTGCCATCCTCGCGGGCAAAGATACCACCACCACCGCCATCCTTGCGGGCAAAGACACCACCGCCACCACCACCACCAGTGCGGACATCTCCGCAGAGCCGCAGGGCAGATGTTCCCTCCCTGGCCGTGATGGAGTCGGAGCAGAGTTCAGCACCCCAAAATGTCCCACGCCAGGCTGTCGTCACTCCAACCACCCAAACTGCAGCACGTCAGCGTGTCAGACAGAGGGCTGTGCCCCTGGGTAGGGCAGCTGCAAGACCAGTGGATCCGTGGGTACGGAGTTGTTGAGACCCAGATGCTGCGTGACCAGTGCCTGCAGGGGAGACACATGGGTGCTATGAAACTCTCCATGACAAAACTGTGCAACAAATTAGGCAACATGACTGACGCTGTGCATGAGCACACCACTGCCGTAGCTGCCGGCAACAATGAGATCAAGCTTTGCCTGCAGGAACTGACACGTGCCGTAGTCACAGGCCAACAAAGTGAGCGCCGGCGTCACAGGCAGATCATGCTTGCTGTGAATTCCACCAACAAGGCCATCAATAAGCAGTGCAACAGCACAGCTGTGCTCTCCCGCAGGTCTGTGTCCCTGCAAGTGGACCTAGGGCATTATTGTGGGGATGTGGCAAGGGCCCTTGAGAGGGTGACCACTGCCGTGGAGCAACTGCAGCCTTGGTCTGCCAGTGTCAGCAATGTGGGAGTGGATGAGGGGAGTGAGGCAGCCTCCAGTGTGAGCAGCGTCTCCCTGCCGGAGACCAGCGGGAGGAGGCGCAGTGTGCGCAGCGCAACAGCCACTGACACCCATCGTGCATAAGCGGAGGAGTCACAGGACAAGAGACTGGGGGTACGCGGCAGACGCAAGTAGACATGTGGCAAAAACACACTATCCATGATGACGTAACCATGGGCCAACTATCGTGCCACAAGCATCGCCCGTGTTGAGAAGGGACAATTTAAGTTTAACTTCTACTGCAGCTGCATAATGTTTGAGTTACTTATTTCTGCACCAGTCAGGTGTTCATGACCATTAAACCCTTCCAAATCTAATCCTGTTGTCAAGGCACTCTCTTACCTGTCTCAGAAATGATGCTGTGTGATGTATGTCCGCCTCCGTTGCCCTTATGCTGTGTTGTACACATGCGCCTGTTGGTGTTGGGGGGGGGGTTGCTGTGCACGTAGTTCATCCTCTCCGTCCAGCCCACCTCTATGGGTATCCCCCTGCGCGTGGCGATGTTGTGCAGGATGGCACAGACAGCTATGATCTGGCAGCAGGTCACTGGGTCGTACTGCAAGGCACCTCCAGTCTTGTGCAGTATTCGGAAGCGACTCTTGAGGATGCCGAATGTTCGCTCCACCACATTCCTTGTGCTGATGTGTGCTCTGTTGTCGCGCTGCTCTTGCGGTGTAGCTGGGTTGAGGTAGGGAGTGAGTAGATATTCACGCAATGCGTAAGCGCTGTCACCTGCAGGATGGGGAGAGAAAGGTCATCAGCATGAATGCAACTATACATGTGGGGATGGAGTGAACGATGATGCATCAATATGTACCTAGTAGGTGTCCCTCTCCAAATTCACCGTTGATCAGGCGCCTGTGGAGGCCACAGTGACGGAATATGTAAGCGTTGTGTGTGCTCCCGGGGAATTGGGCTACAAGGTCCGTAATGATGTACTTAGCATTGCACACAACCTGCACATTAATTGAATGATATGACTTCCGGTTGCGGAATATGTATTAGGTGGCTGATGGAGGACAGATGGGAACATGCGTGCAGTCAACACACCCTATCACATGGGGGAATTGTGTCACCTGGTAGAATTCCCGTTTGGTGCGGGTCAGCTGCTGGGGGGTTGTGGGGAAGGTGATGTGGCGATTAAAGAATGTCAGCATGGCCTCTAGGAACCGGTGGAAGAAGCGTGATAATGCGCTTTGCGACACGCCTCCAGTCTCAGCTATTACCCCCTGGAAGCTTTCAGACGCCAGCAGGTGCAGGCAGCGTAGGACCTGGACATGGGCTGGTATGGCGTTGGTCCTACGGGTCTCGTGCTGCAGTAATGGTTCCAGGTCTGCTATTAGGCGCATGATCATGGCACGGTTGAGTCTGTACTTATCGTACACCTGTTCCTCGGTCTGCCCCAGCAAAGTGCACCCTGAAGACCCTGTCCTGGATCATCCTCCTGCGCTGAGCCTGGGCGTTGATCCTCCTCCTCCTAGCAAGCACGTAGAGGGCAGCCATTTTGGATGACATGTTGGGTTTGCCAGGGCATTTGTGAAGGGTTACTGATTGTCAGCACCTGCTGAGAAGTTTTTTTTTTTTTCCTATCCTTCAGATAACTTTACCTCCTGATTGTGATTCCCCTTATTTTGCTGATGCTAAATAGCGATTTTTGCGTTTTTCGGTATTAACGATTATTCATGCATTCCATTGCGATTCTTTAATAGCGATTCGGTATTTCCGAGGTCAGCTTTGGTGTTCGTTATTTCCGATTGTCTGATTTGCGATTCAGTAATTTACCGAGGGGATATTGTTAGCGATTCTTTATTTTTTACAGATTTTGGGTTGATGCATAGCATTTTCAGGGTTTGCGTTCGGTAACGGCCTGTTTTACCGATTCGGTATTTTAGCGGGAGGTATTTTGCTTGATGCATCTGCCAGTTAATACACAAAATACAGAAATTCTTGTTTTTCATTGCTCCTTTCAATACTTGGTTTCAATTAATTGATCTTCTGTTCTAATGCCCAGAGTAAAAATGTTCTTCCTTTCAGCGTTACAACCCTTGGTTAAAGTGCTGATCCATTGTGCAAATTAATCGTTTTACTTTATTCATGAAATGATCTGCTGGTTTTGTTTACTATTTGTTCTTCTTTATTAAGGTGCAACTGTCTTATATTGGTTGTTCGATTGCTTAATGTCTACTTTTGCGAATGTTACTCCCCGACACATAAGCGGTATAGCCACCCAGCCAAAAGGTAACAGCTTGCCTGCATGTTCGTATTTGTAGCTCTCCTTTCAGCATTTGTTTCCTTTCTTTCATTTATCTCTCGGCAAACACAGAAAATAATATTAAATTTGCATAGGCGGCATTCTTTATTCGATGTCTGGCTCACATTAAGCACTGATCCAAGGACATACTCTTACCTGGTTAAAATCCTTCCTCAATTGCAGGTCTCAGACGGTATATATTCTGCCTTTTACATCTGTTGCCAAACCACTTTGCTATGGGGTCCCACATGGCTCTGCTGTGAGCACCACTTTATTTAATATATATCTTGAGCAATTGGCTAAATCAATTGAATCTTGGCATATACCAATAATTTCATATGCAGTTGATACCCATCTTCTCCTATCTTTTCAGGAGAACAGTGATGAGGCTCTGACAGTTTTTAAGCAGTGTTTAAGAGGAGTAACTGAGTGGGTGGATAACAACTGTCTCAAATGTAAAAACTGTCTCAATGTCTTTCCAAGTTCAAGTAGATAGTGGCCAGATAAACTAGGTCTCTCTCCTACACCTGCTTCCACAGTGTGAAATGTGGGTATACGATTTGACACCAATCTCAAATTTCTACTTCAAATTTTGAATATCTCTTCCATTTATTCTTCAAACTCAAGTCTCTACAAAGAATGTTTGATCTAGTCCCAGAATATCCTTGAAAGACCAGTGTTTATACTGTAGTAGTATCCAGATTGGATTTTGCAAACAGCTTGTGGTTGGGCCTCCCAGCCTATTGGATTCACAGACTTCAGATCATTCAGAATGCTGCAGCAAGACTGATTCTGAGAATACTCTTTTCTGCAATCTGTCACTCCTTGTTTGAAATGTTTGCACTGGCTACCAGTGATCACACATATTCAATTTGAATCTCTAATTTTGCCTTTAGAGCCTTATCCCAGAAAGGTCCTATCTATATAAAGAAAATACTTAATTCGCACTACCAATCCAGATCTCTCAAACCTAACAATCTCAGGCTGCTGCAAGTTCCTAAAGTTCTTAAAGACAGAAGAGGGGCAGATGTTTTTCACACCTCACATCCAAACTTTAGGAACACTGCACTTGGTTTTATCCATGACTCCCTCTATATCCATTTTTTAAAAGAAGCTAAAGACCTTTCTCTTCAATTAATTTTGATTATCTGATCCCCTTTTAGTGCCTGAAGACTTTCTCTTCTGTTAGCGTATTAACGCTTCTTCTGAAGCTGCTGCGTGCTGCATTATTATTATTATGAAAACAATTCTGCAATTGGCAGGCGGGAAAGCAGCAGGTATAACAGCAGCATTTACACCGTGACAAATGTGTGTCTACAGGTACATGCCCCCGCCCCAGTCCTGACCATATAAGCTCAAATCCACCCTAAATCAAGGTGTGCCCATGAAAAGTAATATAATAAGTATGACAGCATTAAGCATCATGTGTGTGCATGGCATGAATGTTTAAACCAGGCAGGGAGTGTAATAGTCCTCAAGAAGGCCGTCAACCCATACAGGTATTTTAAATCCGATGAAACATGTTGAAGTGAACCACTTGGATACATGAGCCATTGTGCTTCATCCAAATCCAAACCACCTTTTGCTTTTAGCTATATCTAGGGTACCCAGTAAATAAAAGTATTTTCTATGAGTGTACCCTGAAATACATATGTTAATAACGTGATCCCTTTTTTAATCCAGAATTAATTTATCTATGCACTCCCATCATTGGATTGCCCAATAGAGTGGTGTACCTCAGGGCTCTTCGTTGAGCCCTACTCTTTTTAATATTTACATGCAGCCGTTAGCTGATATAGTCCATTCATTCGGTCTGGACATAATAACCTACGCTGATGACACGCAATTAGTCGTGTCTATGAATCAGGCAGACTCTTCCCCTTCCAATCTAAGTAACTGCCTGGTAGCAGTGGCTCAGTGGATGGCAACCTCGCATTTAAAATTAAATGGCGAGAAAACTGAGCTTATGGTGTTAGGTAACTCAACCATTCCTATTCCTTTGCTAGACTGGCCACCATGTATGGGCCCTATGCCTCAACCAAAATGCCATATAAAGAGCTTAGGCATTTGGCTCGATTCCAACCTCAGCTTCATGCAGCAAGCTACTACTCTCTCTGCCACATGCTTTGGGCTAATGCGTATGCTGAGAAAGGTGCTGCCCCTTCTCCCTTTTGAAGCCCGCAGAATAATGGTTCAAGCCATCATTCTGTCCCGCCTAGACTACGGGAATTCCCTTTACTTAGGTGCCCCTGCTTTTACAATCAAAAAGCTACAGGTAACTCAAAACGCTGCAGCTCGTCTCCTGTTAGGCCTCAATAAACGAGACTCAGCCAGCATTGCCCTTAGGAAACTGCACTGGCTTCCGGTCAAGGCCAGAGTGCTGTTTAAGTCACTCTGCTTTATGCACAAAGCTATGTGGAAGAATGCCCCTGCTATGATCTGTTCCCTGGCAAAACCCTACCTTCCTCACAGGTCCTTAAGATCTAGCACTGCCTTCCTGGCTACTGTCAACAAAATCAGACGGACCAGATGGGGCGGGCGTTCCTTCTCCTGGAACGCCGCAAAAGAATGGAATTCTTTGCCCACCTCCCTTCGCAGTGAACCTAGCCTCCTAAAATTCCGGAAGGATTTGAAAACCCACCTGTTCATCTAATCCCTTCTTTTCTTTTAGTATGACGGTACTTAGCGCTACGAGGCCTTTGGGTTGTTTGCGCTCTACAAAACCCGACTAATAATAATAATAATAATATACCGAGCCTGGTGTGGATAGGGCATCTATGATGTAGCATGCCATAATAAGTTGTAGTTAGTTGAGGCGCCCTTCCAAAAACCTTAATTCCTGCTCTATTAACTTGAACAATATTCAATATGACCTCTCAAGGTGTAATTTTTTGATCTAAACATTGTGGTGGGCTTGAATGTGAACATGCTTAATGTAATCTGCTGAACTGCACAGACTGGCAACATCCAGCACCCAATAAAATTTAAGACTATCACAGAAGTGGAGGCTATATCCTACCATCATGAATAAAAAATCCAATGACCATATTTGAGGATTAATCTCAGGTTCAGGTGGAATGCGCAAACCCGCAAACCAAGGCAACCTCCTATATAGCAGCCCTTTACAACCCTCTCACCCAGGACCAACATTAGGCTTGTATCTCAAGTATATAGTGTATTTAGTGCTGTGTCAGTTTTAGTGGGTACTGAAGGTAATGTGGAGGTGGATCAATTACAACAGAGGGTAATCATGTGAAGTATAAGGAATTACATCTATGATGTTACCCAGATCACCACAGGGAGTTGCAAACTATGTAGCAACTCCATAAATGCACTCACCGAAGCATCCATTGGCAGTGATAGTAACTATGCACTAGTAGGGGGTTTACAACAAAGCACCTCTATGTAAAAAATTAAATGTAGTCATATCTCTCCAGATTTGAGATAAGTATTTAGGACTATCTGAAAGAAGGATCAGAGGGCTGACTAAGAGAACCACATCCAATGGTGGCTTAATTTAAGATTGACAACTGTCAGTACCCCGAGGTGGGCCGAAACCCTTTTGTCCACATTAAAAAATCAGATAAAATATAGTAAGGGTAGGCAGTTGAAACAAATGGCATATAGCAAGTGGAGAAATGAGGCAACTGTCCTCTTCCTAGCTCGTCCCAGTTCGAATCTCCCCAGCATTCCACCAACACATTCTACCCTACGCCTGTACATTCTAATAGGAGAGGTGCTGAATGGTCATAATACTAACGAGAAAGAAAGCACTCTTACCTTAAGAACTAAACAAAACACATCCCCCCTTCTAAAATAAATGATTACCCCTAAAAAACTTACACATTGAATACCAACATGGTAATACAGTGAATGCGAACAAAACAACATTTTGTTTAAAGGAACTCCAGACACTCATGTCAGCCCTGAAGAATTCCCTAAACTAAAAAAATCACTTTAACATTTAGATTTCACACAAACCCTGCCATATTTGGAAACCATTTAATGTCGAACAAGATTTCCATATTCAGACTTGTTAAAAAGTGAAGTAGTACCATTTTAATCTCCTCTCTATTGCTCAGAAACTATAATCTCGACTATGGTAGTGTCATTGTTATCATCCCCCTGTTGCTCCGGAACATTGTTAATACTGTGTTGGTTGATTATGATGGGTCTCCAGTTAACAACATCAAAATGGTTACTATCCAGGCATACATCATCTACCCAAAACTATGACAAAGTTCTTTTTAGGATAACCACTCCTAATTTATCCTGTAACACTGTCAACCTTTTCGCACGCCTCACTTTACCGTCACTCAATAAAGAGAAATTGCACAATATTTTGATTACCTTTAAAGGGTCAGAAAACATACTCTCACCCTTGCATACCAACCGCTCTTCTTTTACTTTCACAACATCTCCTTCCTTAAGATCTACTCTTTTTTTATTTTTACACCCTGGTATTATTCACACCTTTGCTTGTACTTCCCCAGTCCTTGTTCCATATGTTTCCTTACTGCATTGGGTGACGAGTCAACCTTCGTGTTATTACTTAATCGACCCACGTTACCCACGTTGTGAGGTGATCTACCCCTCATCAGTTTGAAAGGGCTATGTCCCATGGTTGCACACTTGGCAATCCTATATGCTCCCATGGTCTTTCTCACTTGCTCCTCCCAAACCATGCCGGTGCTGCTAGACAACTAAATGGATCCCTCGATGACCCTATTGAAACGTTCCACACTGCCGGTTCCTTCGGGTGATATAAGGATGTGGTCTTCTGCATTATTCCTGTTTGTTTTATAAATGCGTTGAATACTTCTGACATAAACTGTCCTCCGTTATCAGAAACTATGAACACCTCCTTTAAAAAAAACACTACTCTTTCAGGATTTCCCTGGACATCCTCTTTAGCTACTAGAGCTACACAATACTCATCCCACTCATCAATACCTACATCATTGTTGGCTAAGGGTAAGTGACTTCAAAAATCAGCAATCCTGCTGCGTGCACCTGGAACATACTCTACTTCATACACAATGTCTAGTAATTGCATGGACAACCTACTGATCCTTGGAGAGTCACTACTCAAACCCTGTGAAGTGAGCACCTTAGTAAGCGGCTCGTGGTCACTCCTCACTACAACTTCACTACCCCAAATAAACTGTGTGAAGTGTTTAAGCCCTCATACTCATGCTAAAGTTTCCCATTCGATAACGGAGTACTTCTTCTCTGTAGGGGTGAGAGCTCGTGAAGCAAACACCACTATCCGTTAACATCCATAATCTTGCAGCTGTGACAGAACTGTCCCTAACCCTTTCCCACTAGCATCATTGGTGACAAAACTTTTTCACAGGGGATCATAACCTGGAGGGCAAGAGCGCTGCAAATATCTTCTTTGATGCTTTCAAAGCTGGCTCTGCATTCCTTTGACCAACAAAAACTGTTACATTTTTTCAACAATTGCTTTATATTGTACATTTTCCCTGAAAAAGTCTGCACAAACTTGGAGTAAAACTCTGCTAACCCTAAAAAAGAGAGTACCTCATCCTTGTTCTGGGGGACAGGAGCTTTCCTTACAGTATCCACAAGAGCCGACTTGGGACTAATGCCCTTTGAACTGATCTCATGCCCAAGGTAAGTTACGGTATTTTCTGCAAATCTACATTTAGATTCCTCTGCCGTTCATCTAAATCTCTCTAAAGTATCACATGTAGTTCTAGATCATGCCCCTTCCTTTCTTTTCACATGATGAGGATGTCATCTTGAAAGAAATGACGTTGTTCTTGCCCCTGAACATTTTGTACATCAAGCGCTGAAAAACATCTGTAGCCGAGGCTAACCCAAATGTAACCTTCCTAAATTAAAAACAGCCAATGTGAGTTATGAATGCCATAAGGTGTTTGCTACTGTGGTGCAGAGGTACCTAGTGATAAGCAGATGATAGATCTATGGTTGACACCCATTGCATCCCTTTGGTTACCGCTAATAATTCCTCAATCCTGAGTAGGGTAAACATATCTACAAAAATAATATTGTTGAGTTCCCTTAAGTCAACACATGGGTGACTGTAGCCATTAGACGTACGTGCTAAAACTAAAGGAGCCATCCAATCTGAGGATTCCACTTGTTTTATCACACCGATCTCTACTAGTTTGTTGAGTCCCTTGACTACCTTTTCTTTAACGTTCACGGGAATGTTTCTTAGCTTGTGAATGCAAGGTTAAGCGTTTTCTTTAAGAACAATTTTGTGTACAAATCCTTCTAGCTCACCTACTTTACCCGTAAATACTTTTGGGAATTTTCTCACCACATCCCTTTTGTCCCTACTGTCATTCTTCACAATCAAAACAGGTTCAGGACTGTTAGAATCGAGTACTATGCCTAGGTCTCCCTGATCCCATCAACCTAAGAAACATGGTCCTGCAACAGCCACAAACATTTGCATTCCGCCTTTCTACCTTTAAATTCAAAAAGTAATTTCCATAAACTCAAAAGGTTAATGGGTTCCCCAGTGAAACTTTGAGGCCAGATGTAATATTCTCTAGATTGGAACTGACTTTGTCTCAAAATAGTTTTGAACATGCATCGTTGTTATTTATGGTAAAAGCAGAACCTGAATCGGCTACTAAAGATACTTGAACTCCTCCCGCATCTAGGCCACACACAGGTTTCTTCCTATTAGAACCTTCTACACACAAAACACCCACTTGGACACACAGTGCCTATGTGTTGTCCCAGTGAGAATCAGAGTTATATTCCTCTCCAAACTCCTCTATCAAGCACTTAACAGATTTTGCTTTGCGTCTAACACGTGCAAAGTGCCCTTTGGTGCCACATTTAGCAAAAGTTTGCCCTAATA
The DNA here is from genome assembly GCF_964263255.1 of Lissotriton vulgaris. NCBI lineage: Eukaryota > Metazoa > Chordata > Amphibia > Caudata > Salamandridae > Lissotriton > Lissotriton vulgaris. The sequence continues at coordinate 280,429,067 of NC_141694.1, forward strand.
CTGGACACCTCAAATCATGTGCTAAGTGTCCAGTACTGCTACACCGAAAACATTTACTCTTCAGATCATCCATCTTATATTTATATTTACCCACAATTTTCCCTTCAGCTTCTTTCTATCAGGAATGTCCCTCCAGGTATTTTTTTCTTCACAATCTCTTCACAGTATGGTCTCTTCCTTCTCTCTTTCCCGAGGATACAACAGCTTTTGCACATTTAGATGTAAGTTCTGATTTGCTAATAACCAAAGTGACCTCTTGTAAACTAGATTCTCTGTGTACCCACAACCTATCTTGCAAATGTGGATTGTTACAATTCATAACTTGGTCCCTTACTAACTCATCTTCCAACCTTTCAAACATGCAAGTAATAGCTAGTTTCCTTAAATCTGCAAAATATTCCTCAATTTTTTCGCTTCGTCCTTGCTTCCTATGGTAGTCTTTTGATTTACAAACTGTCGGTGTGAAATAAGCTATTGCATGTGTGAAAACGTCTCCTTAGTCTCTGGACCGCGGTTTCTTTTCCATGTGGTTGTAGACCTTCAGACCTCCAGGACCCAGGCAATGTAATAGAGTGTTCTTTTTCCTTTCAGGTGTTACTTTTTCGAAAGTGTCAATGTAATTAATAAAATAGTCTTTCCACTTTACCATTTCAAACTATTAACTTCATCCTTGCTTATCATGAATAGTTGTGGAGCCAGCAAATTCATAGCAGCCATAGTATCACAAGTTACTTACAAAAATATGCAAGAATTATATGCAAACAACTTGTCTCAAACCTGTAAAAAGGGAGAAATGTGAACACCTGAAGAATGAGGACTGATGAAATATTTTACTCCCTCTCTCTCTTTTTTTTTTGAAGAAGAAGAACACCCCGCCCCCGAAAAATATAAGGAGAACCAAAACAGATATAACACGAAGACTTAAATGTCACAGAGGTACCTCTGCAAATAAGGAAATCCCTTTGTGCTATATTGGGTGAAGAGGCAAAGAAGCAGTCAGGAGGCGCACTGACAGTTCACCACCTACAAGGTGGCACACTGTTAGTGCGCCAACTCTTGGCAGCCTCTGGTGGGAGGAAAGGGGGTCTCATGGACCCCAAGACATCTCCTTGCAGGTGGATGAAGTCACTCACTGCACCCGTCTGTATGGGAATTGTGGTGTTGCGCTCTAGTTTACCAGCGTGTACGTGATGATGCGTCACGCGGTACACGAGAGCGTAGGACGCGCGCATGCGCAGATGAAGGGAAACTGAAGAGCGCGAAGGCGAAACGGCAGTTGGCGACCGGAGCAGACGCTAGTTAGACGCTCGGCGCTCTATGTGCATTTCACTTGTGTTAATGCTGAATAAACCTATTACCCTAACTCCAGCTGACTCAGAGCATTGTGTGTAGGACACATTGACATCATTACAGTGGCGACGAGGACTGGGATCACCCCACTGTCCACACGCAGCCTGCTGGGAGCGGAGCCTGAACTCGAGAGACCATCCCAAGGCCCAGAGAGCAGCGAACACAGCAGCACCATCGTGGAAGCATAGAGCGTGGCAGCAGCGCAACCCCCTCCACTCGGCAGAGGTGCAGTCACAGACAATCCTCAGGTCAGTGCAGCCCGCAAGAGGGAGGTTCCTCAGCCAGCACACTGGCAACTAAAAGCATCGACCAGGAGCCAGAGAAGGGCGAACAATTGACCAATCCACAACGAGAGACAGGGGACAACACCCCAGGCAGCCCCAGAAACCAGGGAGATGCCGCAGGTGTAGCGGAAGCCCCCAGCGCGCCCAACAGCCCCAGGGCCCAAGCAGAAGCACCCAGAGGCGAACCGAAGATGGCAAACCAGTCCTCAGCGTTGATGGCTCCTATCCCTTTCCTACCCCGACCAGGGGAACCCCAGATGAAATGGGAAGACTGGAGGGAGTACTTCAGGAACTACATTGAAGCGTTAGAGGACGAGAATGGGGAACCGTATGCCCCAGCAAGGAAGAAGAGGTTGTTGCTCCACAACCTAGGTTCCGAAGGGGTGAGGGTCTTCGCCAACATAGTGCCCAAGGAGAGAGAAGCAACAGAGGACGACGTCTTCAAGAATGCGCTGGAAGATCTAGATAACCACTTTCGACCAGCAGTATGTGTGTCTATAGACCGTTACAATTTCCAGCAAAGGAAACAAGAAGCGGGTGAATCTATTGATGACTATGTGGCCGCACTGCGACGTCTGGCCATCACGTGCAAGTATGGAACACTGAAAGATGAGTATATAAAGGACCAGATTGTCATGCATACCACCAACAAATCGGTCCAGGACAAACTTTGGGCACAGAGCGAAACATCACTCAAGGACGTCATAGCCATGGTGAAGAAAGCCGAGATGTCCAAACGCTGTGCGGATGCCGCCAAACGTGAAAGCACACAGAAGCTGATGGTCAACAAGATCGACGAGGCCTCGACCACATACAAACAAAAAGGACCACAGGGTGACCAGAAGCAGGAACCCAAAGGGGCAGCGAAGCAGATGGGACGACAGTTTGCAGACAGCAAGTTCTCATGTTACAGGTGCGGAAGCACTGCTCACTCAGCTCAAGACAAACGTTGCCCGGCTTTTCACGCCAGATGCGCGTTCTGTGGCCTGGTCGGCCATTTTGAAAAAGTATGCTGCAAAAAGGGAAAAAGGTCCACTGTTAAATGCGTGGAGTCAGCACCATCAGAATTCGGAGCGGAGGACGATCTGGAGGACGGTGACATGGTGCTGTGTATAGAAGGTCAGGTACTAGACGTCAATGGGAAACGCACAGACAAACCACGCACGGACATGTTCATAGGCGGAGTGAAAGTGCACGTGGCCGTTGACTCGGGGTCTCCCTGGACGATTGTGCAACGGTTCATTTGGGAAGGCGATTTTGTACCCGTAGTAGGGCCTGGCCTACGCCCACCGGACATCCGAGCCATATCATACACGGAAAACACAATTCCCATGATAGGCTATCGTCCGCTGAAGTTCGAATTCAGAGGGAGAACAGCAACCTGCAAACTATACGTGGCGGAAAGAGGACCCTCCGTACTCGGTTGGAGGGACGCAGGAGATCTAGGAATCAAATTAGATCCCGGCGGCAAGGAACAAATCCTCCTAAATGAAGAACTATGCACCACCAACGGTGAGGTGTGGAAATCGACCTACCCCAAGGTGTTTGATGGAACAGTAGGGAAACTGGACAAATTCGTCCACAAGATGATACTCAAGGAGGGGGCGACTCCAGTGTCCCACAAAGTTAGGAACATTCCCCTATCCACCATTGAAGCTGTACAACAAGAACTCCAAAGGCTGGAAAGACAGGGCATCATAGAGCCCATAGACAGTTCAGAATGGTTGGCCCCCTTGGTCGTAGCCAATAAACCCAACGGCAAGGTCCGTCTATGTGTGGACCTACGCGAACTCAATAAGTGCCTTGTGGTGGAAAAGTTCCCTCTTCCTAGAATTGAGGAAATGCTGGCGAGAACAAAAGGTGTCACCCACTTCTCCACAATTCATCTCACTTCGGCGTACCATCAAATCGACCTGCATCCCAACAGCAGGAAGTACACCTCCTTCATCACGCCGTTTGGGTGCTACCAATTCCGCCGCATGCCATTTGGCCTGGTGTCGGCAGCCGCGGTCTTCCAAAAGTTGATGCACCGGTTGTTCAAGGAAATACCAGGAGTCCAGTATTTCCAGGACGACATCATGGTAATGGGGTCCTCCCAAGAAGATCACGACAAAGAGCTAACCAAGGTCCTCACTGTACTGCAAGAAAGGGGACTCACGGCGGAATGGGACAAATGTAAGATAGGGATGTCATCAGTCACCTACTTGGGACACGAGATCGGTACACACGGCATATCCCCCAAGGAACAGAACGTGAGAGCCATCAAGGAAGCCAAAGCCCCGAGAACCAAAGAAGAGGTACGGTCGTTCCTCGGCATGGCCGAGTATTATAGTAAATTTGTGAGACATTTTGCTACCAAAACGCACAGGATGCGCCAGCTCATCCGAGACAAGTCAAAGTTTGACTGGGACTCTGAAGCGCAGAGTGAATTTGAAGCCGTCAAGACGGACATCAGTGGGGCCATCCCCTTGCAAGGATACGACCCCTCGAGCAGCACGATCCTAACCACGGACGCCAGCGACAAAGGCCTGGGCGCGGTGCTCGCACAGGAGAGGGTGGATGGCTCCGTAGAGACTATCAGCTTCGCCTCACGTGCTCTCTCCCCCACGGAACAAAGGTACAGCGTCATAGAGAAAGAGATGCTAGCGGTCACCTGGGCAATGTGCAAATTCCGTCAATTCATCTGGGGCACCAGGTTTAAACTCCAAACCGACCACAAGCCGTTGGTCAAAGTCCTGACGTCCTCAGGCCATGACACTGCTACCCCGCGCATTGCAAAAATGACGCTCAAGCTACTAGACTACACTTACGATGTCGAATACCTACCAGGAACCCAGAACAGGGTAGCCGACTACCTCAGTAGAGCTTCCGCCATGGAAGATGCTCCAGAAATCGCACCGGACATGGAGGAGATGGTAGCAAGCATGGCCGACAACGAGATGACAATAAGCAGACAAGACGGGGCAGCAGCGTATGAGCACGACTTGGAGAAGTCGGAGGTCAAACAACACCTCAAGTCACGATGGCCAGACAAACGGAGGCTCACAGCGGAGATGCGGAAGTTCTACGAGATTCGGGAGGAACTGTCGTTGAGCGACTCAGGAGTCTTCCTGTACAGAGGTGAGAGAGTCATTCCACCTGAAACCCTTGTACCGACGTTATTAAACCAACTGCACGAGGGACACCTGGACATCGTAAAGACAAAAGCCCGAGTGAAACAAATGTATTGGTGGCCAGGCATGGACGCCCAGATAGAAAGGCAGGTGAGAGAATGCGAACAATGCCAAGGAGCTGACAAGATACTTCGTCCCCTCAGGCCAGCGCTGGGGAAATTTGAGAACCCCCAGAACCCGTGGGAAAACTTGGCCATTGATCTTTTAGGACCAGTGTTAGACAACCGAGGCATAAATAAATTCTTGTGTGTGGTCGTCGACAAATATTCAAAATGGCCGGAAGTTGATGTACAAGAGTCCATGGACACAGAAACAGTGCTGAAGTTCCTTTAAATTGCAAACGGGTTGCCGCCTGCACTGTGAAACACGGTGCAACTTTAAAACAGCCGCTCCCTTTTTCACATGAATACGCTTCTCCCAGGGCAGCGCGAGTTCATAGCTGCAGTGGGGGCAGCACATACATCCTAATATGGTGTATTTTCCTTGTATACGTCAGGCACACCTTTTGAAAGGTGCACCCAGTGGCAAACACGGAGAATGCGCCGTATGTATGATATAGCCCCTGGGGTGCTTAATATATAGGAATGTCTTTTGTTGTAGAGCTGCTGAACGCTCTTGGCTAGGTTTATGCTTACATATATTCACATTTGACATGTGTTCATTAGGTGGTACCAGGGTGCATTACATGATGCAAGACAGTTTACATTGTATGTTTAATTGCACTTACAATTGGGATCGAGAAATAGCCTATGGAACATCACTTGTTGGGGTGGCAGAGCTAAAGTTAGGTATTTCCGTTTGTTGAGCTGACATGCCAGTACAGGAAGCCCCAGGAATTCTCAATAGGATGGACTCTGACAAAAAGTTATTGAACTGGCAAGTGATTTCATGAAGGGACTTGGTAGTTCTCCCATAGGATTTTTATGAGAACATTAGGGCTTTTATGGTTATAATAGGCACATTTCAACACTTGAAGAAGTATTCGAGGAATTCTGAAAGCACTTTGGACTAGCATCATGGTTCAAAACTGTTTCAAAAGGCGCTCTTGAAGCATATTACATCAAAAATACCTGTCATAGATGAATAATATATGCTTTGTGAGTTCTCCACAAAAGGAAATGTTATGGAACGTTAAGGAAAATGGCGCACAGCAAAGCATATAAGGCCGGTAACATGGGCCAAAGTGGGATACAAAGTAAAGGTAGTTTTTTCAGAGAGGTTTGTGGTTTCTCCCGTAAGAAAAGGACAAGAAATATTGGAACACATGTTACTTTTTAAAGATCAAAATTGGACAGGAATAAAAGATAATTTGACATAGAAATTTGGAAGGTTTTTTTCTTAGGAGACTAAGGCAAGCCGAGGTAAATGGCACATTGGGCTATATCTAGTATTTAAATCTACGTTTGATTTAAAGGCAACGTTACAAAGGTGCTAGGACGGCTAGGGGCTCACATTCGAGAATATTTGTGTAAAGTTAGTGGTGGCAGTGTGACATTTAAAAGCATATTAGTAAATTAACATTGGTCAAATTTGGGTGGCATTTAAACTTAATATCTGTGGTTTAAATACCTTTGGAGATATGTACTAGGAAGTGGCGGAGCGTGTCTTCTTGGCTCAATGAAAGGCTCCCCCTGCGATGGCACTACATTTTACAACTTAGCGCCAACGCAGGCAACCCTTGCACCAGAGTGCAAGGGTGTCTGTGTGCAGAGGAGGATTGGGGAAGGTGTCCCTTCCTGCACATAAACAATCCTAAAATGCCACTATGTAACTTTCATGTGTGCTGCCTTATGCAGCACACATGAAAATTACAAAATAGTATTTTTTTAAATGTTTGTTTATGTACAGGAAGGGGCACCGTCATGTACATAAACAAACCATGGCATTTTTCCATGTGTGCTGCACAATTATACATAAAAGGCAGCAACAAATACAATGGGTGTTGGAGTGGAACGCCTACCACAACACCCACTGTACGCCCCTTCCACGCTAACCATAGCGTGAAAGGGTGTCTTATGTACAAGGCAGCGTTAATCCATGCTAAGTGGCTTAACGCTGCCATGTACATAAGGCACACCACAACGTCACTATAGGTGATTGTATGGTGGCGATAGGGGCTTGTACATATGCCCCATTTTTGTGAGCATTTAATTATACAAGGACTACTTGTCTCTTGCTTCCCCTCACAACATGAATATGACCAGCTTTATTCCTAATCCCATAATAAAATCTCCCATATTAAAATCTCCATCACCACTTTCTGAAACTACCAATCTATTCTAGGAAATTATTTTGGGAAATCATTCTTATAAGCTAGACCAACCTGAGATATTGTCTGATGTGAGGGAGGGTGGGCATACCCTTAATCAAATACTGTACAAACACTGTTGGAGAATGATTGCATGAGAGGAATGTACACAGATTGATTTACTGGAATCCATGAGTCAGCGGATCCCAATTTAATGTTCTTTATTCATCCTGTATTTTTTTATGTATATATATATTTTGATTCATCTGTTTGATTAATTTAATTATTTTATTTATTTTTGGAAGACATTCATACTTTGTAATATTTTGTAAATGTATCGTGCGATGATCCTATTTGTTAAGGCCCTGCAGAAGCAACAAACAGTCTGACAACAACGATGACAGCCCAGCGGGTCAAGGTAGGCAGCTGAAGAATGAAGACAACACCAACAAGTAAACAGCATTTGTGTCTTCAGCAACAGACATTAAAACTCAACTCATCGCTCTAGGAAAGCCAACCTCTATGTCAGGATGAATATAAATGGGTCAAACATGAGGGGCTCTGGGCTGAAAGTTGCTAAAGTAACACGAGTCTGGTGGATTGGTGTGGGCTCTCATGCATCAGACGAGTTGTCTGCAGTTTTAGGAGTTACCAAGTGGGGAACCACAGCATTCTTCACTAGAGTCTGAGTCTGGTGTGCCTTCAGAGGATTTCCCAGATGGCAGGATTGGAACTGATCCACTAATTGCTGCTGCATCACAATGGCTGCTCTGAGGCCCTCATGGTGCTGCCTGTCTGATGGACCAGCTGTAGAGAGTTTTCGGTGTTGCTTCCTGGCACGTCTTTTGGAATCCGACTGTACTGGTGATCGCTTTTTCCTGCCACTGGGTCTAGCAGCATGCTACGTGCCCTGGAATTGTTCCAGCCAATCCCAGGAACTGTCTGGATTTGTGAAGAAGTGTGTTCGCCACTCAGCTATGATTTTTGATTTGTATGTTCAACGCTGCTGCATAACCAGGGAAAATCATTATTTTGAAGTTTTCAACCGTGAAGACTGTTCAAGACCAGTTCAGGCTTTCTGGGGGCTTGGCGTCTCGGAAATTCAAGATTTTTGCAATGATTGACCTGGGTGGGACACTATGGGGGTCTTTTTCCCAGGATTCAGTGCATTCTCTTCAACATGAGCATGTGTGACAGGCGTTGCAAAGATACTTTGATTTTGAGCCAGTTTTCATTATATACAGAGTGGCATTAGACCATTCAGTATTCTCCAGAAAACCCACTATATTTCGTTTCATGTAGCACGCCGCATCTTTGGCGTAGCACTACAGGTAAAGCAATCCTTTCTTTGAAGTCTAGCAGAGTGTGGGACATATCAGAGGTCTGTGGAAAGAGCTCCTTAAGTGTTTTCCTGTTATGCTTGACTCATAGAATTTCTGTTGATCTTCCCATAGAAAGTTCAAATTGATCGTTAAAGCATCTATTTTTGCTTTGAGAGCAGCTGCCAAGATCCTCTGATTTCTCTGGTGATGTATCCTCTGTATTTAATTGCCCCAAGTCCGATATACATGCCTGGGGAAAGTCTTCTGCAGTGGCGGAGCTGGGTAGGTTTTTTGTCGCTTGTGGTAAGGTCTTCCTAGTTTTATTCCTACCCATTTGAGGGAAGTAAGTTCACAAGGATGCATATCCAGACGTGTAGACTGTGCTAAGGAATATAAAACAAAGTTTTCAGAGCACACAAGCACAAATAAAGTCTGAATTATGTAAAACCGTAAGATACACAAAGCAACAAAAAAATTCCAAGATAAACAGTGGGGCTTCTTGTAATTCTGGTCTTTATTTTCAAAACATTCCAATTCCTTGTGCCAACGCGTTTCGCTGTGGTTAGGTAAACCTGCGGCTTCGTCAGGGCTTAATCTTATCAAAACGTTTCGATACCTCGCTGTAGTTAATCCACTGATGTTAATGATCCTCAAGTTATTTAAAGCTTCTGGTTTCAGAATTATATTAGATTTCCCAAGAAATTCAAATCTCATCAGGCCAGTATAGATTAAGTGAAAATACTATATTCCATGAAACGTAATATTGGCGTAAAACCCTCCCGTCAGGTCAAGAATGTGTAAATCATGTCCCGTGTAACAATGGTTCAAAACGAAGTCCGTATTAGTCCTTGTTCTGGGTGAGCCGAGACTCCCGGTAGCGTCCAGCCCGTGTACAGGCGAGGAATATAGTACAGACCCCCAGTCTCTCGTGGGAGGAAATTGCCAGCTCTCCGACATCCGCAAGAGCAGCTGTTGTCGCCATAGAGGAGTCCAGGAGCAATCTGTAGGAGGACATAATGGCTATAACTTATGGTTGGAGCAGTTAGGGGGAGGCAGAAGAGCTCATTTTGCAAGCAGGTAAGGCGTAGGCCGAGTCTCTTATGGGTGTATGTGCAGCATCATTCACTTTGGAGCTGGTGTTCGTAGATAGTCTACGTCAGATTCTGTAATGCTATAGTCAGGTGGGTGATGATTCTACACCGGATGCTAACCCACGGAGAGCACCACTGGAGATGGCACCGGTGAGGCAGGTCAGAGATCCTGTACCCCATCCCAGAGGTAGAATCAGGCAGCGTGAATGGTGGTTAAATCTCAGCAGAAGAGTGGCCCCGTTGTCTGCAGCACGTGAGATGGGCCCCAGCAACATCCCTGCGCGGCCACCACCAAATCAGGCCTCTGACACTTTGCTGGTAAAGGTTGGTCTCAGGGAGCCCCCAGCAGAACAAGAGGCGCTGCTCTGGGACTATGCGCAGTTAGTGCCCCAGGGGCGGTAGAATCTTAACACAGTCATCAGTCTCAGGGGAAGGAGAACAGATGTCCAAAGGGGAGGCTGCGCTCCAGGAGCATCCAAACCCGAGGCCCGCTCCAGCATTCCGCCCACTCCACCATGGAATACTACACCCCCGGGCAAAGTTTTCACACTGGCACCAGCACACTATTTAAATATGAGCCATAGGTACAGGCCCCCGCTGAGATCTGGGTCACTGGGGAACAGGTCAGAAGCCTCTTCTCTCACCAATGTGGTTGATGCTGGAATGATCAGTGGGGGATGGGAGGAAAGTCCTTCTCCTACCTCCCAGCCAGAGCCTGGAACGACCACCCCCTCCACATACGGCAAGCTCCCACACGGCCCCAGTTCAGTGAAGACCCCAAGACCTGGCTCTCTGGAAAACCCCAGCACTCATGAGAGCCGCCACTCCTCCCCCCAGCGCCTTGAGACCCTCACAGGTGAATAGGTGCGCTTTACCAACGCTGATTGACTGATTGAATGATTGATCAGTGTCGCAGCAGCCCTTCAAGTGCTTGCCATGGCCACCATTATCTTCAGCTATGCAGCTGGAGGGATCCCTCATTAGTAAGCGCAACAGGACAGCCGGTTATCTCCTCAGAAGGATCTCCAGAAGCCCCAAAGGTATCCTGCGGGTAATTATGGCTTCAGGTACGAGCTTTTCTGTTGGATGACTGAAGATTTGTCTGCCCGAGTCCGGGAGCTGCACTGGTTAACATCCGCCATGACAGGCAGTTAATGACACACACACAACATGGACACACTGGATAGTTAAATGACTATGCAACCTGAAATAGAAATAGTAATACAGATCAGCATAGTTACACACTCCCACACGAGACACTGAAATGATAAAAACGTGTAATCAAAAGATGTGTGGCGCTAGACATGAACAAGGAATTACTTCTTCCTTCTCTGCAACATGCTAGGAAGGTCCACTTAGAGTTTTACTTTGAAAATGTTTGACTGGCAAGAACCACATTCGGGGACAGGGGGTTTATTAATAGGTAATGTATTTATTTTATGTACAGACACTCCAGAACGTAGTCCTTCAACCAAATTGAGTTGGAGAGTATTTCAGCTATTGATCATAAGCATATGACACCTGGAGAAAGGTCCAGTATTGAGAGTCTGAATTATGACAAATGTAGGTACATTAGCCGTTTGGAAAGATGAAACATCAATTGTAAATAAAACTCTCAATTAATACATTTGTTTAAAACCTATTGGGTTTTTTAGCTTAAATTTTGCACCTCTTACGATAATGAAAAGATAAGCTGCTGGACTTATATTATGTGCATTGCTTATGTTGGCCAGGGTGGACACAAAAAGCTATAGTATGCAACACTATCTTAGTTAAAATCCCTTGGGGTTAAGAACGCTCAACATTTGACTTTCAGTAAACCTAAGATCCTTAAATGTATAGGGTAGGCAGGATTGTAAAGAAATTGTGCATTGGTTTATGTTGGATGAAAGAGGTGGTCGTTCCCCTGAATTATGAAATAAGTTTAATGCATGGACTGATCCTGACTAAATAGTTTCTTGGTGAGTCCACAACACTGGAAAGGGTTAACTGCAGTATCGTTACTAGGGGTAGGAGATAGGACAGAAGCAGATTTTCCAAACCTCTGTTTCTCTCAAAGAGCAATGTCTGATCTCACAGAGCCCTGCATGACTCAGGCCCCTACTACATTAGGAAGAGAGTGGCCTTCTACACTCCCCGACGTCCTTTAAGATCGGCATCCCAATGCTGATGGTAATTCCTTACTTCCGTCGCGCCAGGTTGGGTGGCCAATCGTTTTCTGTAAAAGCAGCCATTCTTTGGAATGCCCTTCCTACAGTCCTACGCCATACTCAGGAGATAAAATGTTTTAAAAAACGTCTCAAAACCCACCTCTTCGGCCAGGCCTATTAATGCATTTCTCTCGCCATATGTGTATTATTGCTTCGCGCCAGGATACTCATGAGTAGTTGTGCGCGCTATAAATACCAATATAACATAACATAACATAACATGTCAATAATGGAAACTCAGGGCAAAGTTGAAGACCAAGGAGTTGAGTTTTTAGTTGCTCTAATAATTAATTACTAATACTTCTAAGTACTCTTTGAATCAGCCACAAGTTTGTTATCTGCTTAAAAGATATTGCCTTAAAAATAAAAGGACAGCTGGCAGGTATGCTGTACCAGGGCATCAATGATATCTGAAAGGACACTTTTCTGCTTCTTCTTTGTCACTGAAATTGCAGTGCAGAAGTAGAGTATGTACATAAAAACTGGAGCTGGCACGCTGCATATATAGGTTGCCAACTGGCATGTACTTTACCATAACTATTTGTATTTTCATGTCAAGTCTAGTAAACATATTGGGGAAATCAGCAAAAGAAAGTATATTTTCCTCATATAAATCTAAACTTACTTCAAAGATATTTCAGAGGTGTCTAACTTATTCTCACATGATTATTTAAACACATAGAGGCCATTGCCTTTGTAACAAGCATAGGTAAAGCCAATAGGTTTCATCTTTGGAACCTATTGGGTTTTAGCCACGCTGCATAGAAATTCTTTTTTTAAAAACTTTTCCCCGCTGATGCTGGTGCCATTTTGTTAGCACACGCATCACACATGAATTCTCCTACAAAATATGCAGGTGTTATCTTTTATTTTTAATTACCTATCTGAGTTGGAACAGTAACTAAAAAGAACAAGCATTATTAAATGCATTAGGTTTTGCCTATGTGATTAATAATAAGCAGTTTTTTGTTGTAAGTTGTAGCTTGCTGAGTAGTTGTCCAATATAAGTTACAGAAATTCTGTTAAAGTGTTATGACTTATTTATGTACAAAAAACAATATATTGTGCTGTTACTAGTGGTATGTTGTGGGTAAGTAAAAGCAAAATTTCGATAAATGAAAGAAAAGAGGGAAATCATAGAATTAATTGATTTAATTGAAATAGTATATGTTTAGAGGAGTTCTGACAACTTTTGGGCCCCCCTGATACTGCACTTGCTGCACCATTCAAATCATGCCCGTAGTGCCTGCAAAATAACTGCATTTGTGACTTCCTGTTTAGTAGTAACATATAGCAATATTTGGTGTTTAGAGGAGTTATGACAGCTCTTGGCCCTGGTACCACTGCACCCGCTGCACCATTCAAATCATGACCCTATTTCCTGTAAGGTAACTGCACTTTTCGGCTTCCTGTTTAGTGGTACAATAATGCAATATTTGGTGCTTAGAGGGGTTCCTAGAGCTTTGGCCCCGATTTCACTGCACCTGCTGCACCATTGAAATAATGACCATAGTGCATGCAAGGTAACTGCACTTATGGCTGCTTATTTAGTAGTTAAATATAGCAATATTTGGTGTTTAAAGGAGGTCTGACAAAGTTTGGGCCCAGTGCCACTGCACTTCCTACAGCCTGATAGATAACTGCACCTGTTTAGCAGTAAAATGTAGCAATATTCTGCGTTTAGTGGGGTCCATAGAGCTTTTGGCCCCATTGCCACGGCACCTGCTGTACCATTCAAATAAAGCCCTTTTTAACCGAAAGATAACTGCAATTGTGTCTGCCTGTATATTAGCAAATTAAGCAATATCATGTGTTTAGGAGAGTCTGACAACCTTTGGGCCTGGTGCCACCATTAAAACCATGACTGTGTTGTCTGCAAGGTAACTGCAGTTGTGGCCGCCTGTTTACTTTTAAAGAATAACACAGCTCGTGTATACTAACTTTATTTTTTGTGTGAAATGTTTATTACAACATTTATGATTTGATCATAATGCCAAAATAGATTACATTGAAAATATCATTCTGACAATCCCTACAAAGTACAAAGGAAGGTACTGAGGCATGAATGGGAAATTCCACAAACATTCTAAGGCTAAAGCATCTGCTTTACCCAACTAAGTAATCATTAGAAGCTGTCACCCTTTTCTGTAGGAAGAGATCTTATCTTGACAGTGAATGGGGCTTAAACAGTATGAACAGCTTTAGTAGAAGTGTTGTAAATGCGTGTAGCCAAGGGAAGTTAACAAAAGAAAAGTTCCATAAAAAGTGAATGCACACAGTAATCTGGGTTTGGGAACTGAAAAATGTCCACTTTTAAAATGTATTAAATACAAAAGATTTCACAAGCACAGCGCAAGCGATGTGCAGGTGATACCTAAAATATGACAGGAGAGGGCGCACAAGCAAAACACAGACTTGGGTGGGCAGGGGCACAAAATAAGGGATGTGGGCAGGGAGGAAGCAACATGGAGACAGAAACAACACGGGATAGGTAGAGAAGCACACGGTAGAATAAAGCAGCATGAGGGAGCACAGATGCACACAGCGAGACATTGCAGCACGGACATGGGTGAGGAGCAAGGAGTAACTATTAACAACAAAAGAGGGCCTAAAATTGTGAATTGTTAAACGACAGCATGTCACAAGTGAAGAACAACAACACAGTGGATAAATTCAATTCAATTCAATTCAATGGTCAAAAACACAAGGGCCAAGGTGAAGGAGAAAAGATTATTCTCTAAAAGAACCCTCACTCACCCTAGTGGTGACATGCTTCATCATGGGGTTCAGTCACAGGTGGGGCCGACTATCCCCACCTGTGTGCTTCGACGCCTGCAACTGCAGCGGAGCAGGTATGTGTGAAAAGAAGTGGTGAATGTGATCAGTGATAGAAAAGTGTATTTAAAAGATCACAGCTGTGCCTCAACAAACTTTATTAAAGGCCAGTTGTTCACAATAAAAACAGTGAAGTTACTGGGATTTGTATTAGAATTCCAGTAACTTAATGTGGATGGTCAACATGTTTCTGCTGGTGATGCCATTTCAGCTCAGCTTTCATCAGGACCAAGAAGACAAAAGAAAACGTTCTATGGGGGTCCACGCACGCTAAGGCGTGCCCACACCGTTAGGACTCCAGAGAAAAGACAAATACAATTTTTTACTCTCCTCTTTACACTCACGGTTTTTCCCGTCATCAGAGTTCCTGCTAATCATCAGGATGAATTCTGTAAAGTGATCAGAAAACAGACAAATGTATTAGGTGTGTCCCTTTAAGTTAAATGACCAGCTGTGTAATTCTTATTCCATTTACTTTAGTTATTGCCCATTGTAATATTCTAGTATATATTGACGCTATTTTGGCAGATATACATGCTATTCTAAATATACCGGGCATCTTGACTCCAAAGGAGACATGTATCTGTTTGATTTCGAAATTCATGATTAAAATACCAGCAATGCATATAAAAATCTAGTCCTCAAAGTCGACTTCTGAGGAACACAGAGGCTAGATGACAGACAGAGGTAAAAACGGACTTAGTGAATCAAAATGGACTTACGGTGCTTGAAAAGTCAGCTTGATTCATAAGCTCGCAGTGTTAGGCATATTTTCACTCCCAGCTCTGTCTGATGAACCCAAACGGAGCATGTTAGGAAAAGCGAGTGATTATCGCTATGAATTCAACATGTATATTGTGAGGAACGCCCCACCGAGAAGCGAGGCGCATTCCTACTGAAACAACGCGCATACACTTACTGCGTGCCGGAAGACTTGCCGCCCGAAACCTGGTATTCTCACCACTGCGGCCCGGATCTTACCACACGGGTTTGTTTACTGGTTTTTGAAGTACCGTGTTCCGGCGTATAATCGCGTCATTGGTCATGTGATTATGACGCTGTTACGTGATCTGTAATGTTTCTTTGTTATCGGATATTTTGTAAAATTAAATGTGCACATTAATATAGATCAGCCGACCTAGTCATGCTATCATTTTTCTATTCGGACACTGAAATAAGGGGGTCATTACGATTGCGGTTTTTCCGCATCCTCGGGGCCGGCGGAAGCCACCGCCAGCCCCAAGGATGCGGAAAAACCGCAGCGGACTGACCAAAGACCCACCGCCACATTAGGATGGCTGGTGGGTCCTTGTTTCCGTCCGCAGCTTTTCCGCCGCGGTCGGATTACAACCGCGGCGGAAAAGCTCTAATATGGTGACAGTGTCTTCCAGACACCGTCCACCATATTAGGATGGCCAGTGAGTTATGCTTTTCCGCGGCGGATTTTCCGCCGTGGAAAAGCATACGGAACTTCACTGCGGGGGCCCGTTGCGGGCCCCCTAGGTGAAGGGGGGGTGGGGGGTGCACTTGGGGGGTACCTATGGTACCCCCCTGCATTTGCATGCAGAAAGCGGCAGGCACCGCGCGGTGCCTGCCTCTTTCTGCATGCAAATGCGATGCATGCATTTTTAACATTGCCGCGGGTGCAGCTTGAAGCTGCACCCGCGGCAATGTTAAAAATAGAGGATGTGACCGCCAGGGTGGCGGTCACATCCTAATTGCACAGGAGGGAACTCCGCATGCCATGCGGAGGTTCCCTCCTGCTCTGGGGTCGCGTACGGACTTGCGTCCGTCCGCGATCCTAATCGACCCCTAAGTGTTTTGTTTCTAGTCCTTGTTAGCGAGAATACACTTCCGGTATTAGCCAAATGGAAAGCTAGACCGCTAACCTTTTGCCAGTAGTGAAGCTGAATGTTAGTAACTTCCTCAAGGCATTTAATGCGAACTGTGATGTTACAAAAAATATAATCACTTCGCAAATTGGCAAAGGTGTCTGGAATTCAGATTCAGAAATTTTACCACCTGATCATAAGAAATATTTATTTTCTTAAGAAATTATTATGAACAAAGGGATTAGAGGGGTTATTTGAGTACGCTTCCCCAAGGGATGTTGTCATTAAAGCCCACCTGGTGAGATGCCAAACGATGAACCCATCTCTGTTCTTGTTCGAATAATCTTTGTTCATTGCCACCCTGTAGATGCTTAATCACTGTCCAGTGGAAATTGTCGGGGGAATGTTTTTGATCTAAAAAGTGAGTGGTCATCTTGGTGTTACTCTTTCCACATCGTATATTGCTCCTATGTTCGCAAATACGGAGTTTGACCATTCTCTTTGTCATTGCCACGTATTTAAAACCACATGGACAGGTTATTAGGTAAACAACATTCGTTGTATTACAGTTTGTGTGGCTTCTTTGTTCCCAGATTTTATTGGGTTCCAGGGTCAGTGTTTTTGAGCTACTTGTGAAAGGACAAACACTACAACTGCCACACGGATAGTGGCCTACTACCGGTGGTAAACCCCACAAATTCAAGACGTTTCTAGTTGGTTCTGGTGTTTTTCTAGGCCGTGTATGTACCAAAGCATCTTTGAGGCTTTTTACTCTTTTGTAAGAGAACATAGGTTTATCCCAATTACAGGAGTTGGATGTGGAGCAAGGAGCACACAGCGATAACGTAATGCTGAGACAGAGAAAAGCAAAAAGGGAGACCGAAACAATGCAGAGAGACAGCGAAGTACACAGAAAGACAAAGCAACACGGAGACCAGTAGAGAGCACAGAAGCACACGGTGAGACAGGGCAAATTGGAGACAGGAGAGCACAGAAGCACACAAGAAAGAGCAAAACAGAGAAGAGGGCAAAGAAGCACATGGCAAGACATAGCAAAACAGAGACAGAGGGGCAGAGAAGGACACCAGGGAAACAGTTGGAAAATGGATAGACACTCTTGTGGAGTGCCGAACTAAAAAGAAAGAAGTAGCACAAAAACAAAACAAGTACTGTAAGGTCACAGTAATGCGCCCATGCTCCAGGATAGGTCAAACGTATGACAGGGAAGTATAGCCCATTCAAGCTATCAAATAAGAAGCAAGCAAATTAGAGTGTCAGTGAGACCGACTAATGGTAAGCAATGGATGGACTCAAGGCCCACTGAAAGCGAACAAAATGTCTCACAACAGACAGTGCATGTGCTGTTTTAGGTAATATCTAAATATGAACCCTGAAAACATGATCAAATGACTCATGTTTTACACCAAGTGAGTGGGCAAGCATAACGTCATTCTGTAGATTAATGAATCACAAACTATTCATTCTTTGAATTTTTTAAGAGAATCGAAATCAAAGGAAGGTGTTGGGGTTGGCTCAAAAACAACTTCCAACCTCATTTTGAAGAATAAAATCATGAATTTTGATGCAATGCTCAGGCCTGCCAATTGTCACGCATCTCATGTTAGACTAACAAATGAGTCTAATCTCCTCATCACTGCAAGACTGACAATTACTCATAAAAATGTGTTTCTGCTACTTACTTCAAACATTGTCATGGAAGCAGAGCCAATTCTAGCTCCGATTCACATTCTGAGCCCAGCGTCATGCCCGAGAGCTAGGTTTAGCACCAATGCCAGGCACTGATTTTATGTATTAGGCTTGGCTAGGGTTTAGAAGCCAAATTTATCAGTGTGTAAACAACTGACATATTGCCAATCAATACAAATTGTAGCCCAATGGCCTCACCTAGTCACAGAGAGAGGAGCTTTACTGCTTGGCACTACCATGCTTTTTAAAAAAAATTCATAACGCGAACTACTACCCATAGGTGTCTAAGCACCCGAGGATCTAAACTAAGAGGTGGTCCCAGTCTTGATGACTGTGGACGCATTTAACAGCTTTGACCTGGTTGGAAATCTGAGAACGGTATTAGTGTTCTTAAGGCAGACTCGTGAATACGACCTTCTTGCATTCTCAGGTGGCATCGTTCCCTTTAGCACGGAGTGTAAATGCTGTCACCTTATGAGACTGTTTTATTAGGACCGCCAGCAGAGGCAAGTCTGTGGCTTGTCACTGTGGTACATGTCTCCCTTTTTGTGTGACTGGCTTATTTTTCTTCACAATCAGGGAAGTCTACCTGCTGGCCCCGAGTGTCCGCCCTCAACTGTCCCAATAGATACTCAATTATCTGTTTCATATCTTATATGTAATCCAGGTACTCTGAAGTCCATATGTAATGTGTTTGGGTCAATTGTAAAGAACTTTGGCATCTTTGGCTAAAAAAATATATATGTGAAGTAAAGGCTAGTGAGACCAGCCTCGCTGTGCGAAAGACCTTGCTTACAGCGCATGCGCGTCATTCCACCAGGCAGGGCCTGTGTTGAGCTCCTACTCCTAGCTCTCCAACTACTGCAGAGTCAGTATATAAAATCTTTCACTATCACTACTTTCTGCACT
This sequence comes from Lissotriton vulgaris, assembly GCF_964263255.1. Taxonomy (NCBI): domain Eukaryota; kingdom Metazoa; phylum Chordata; class Amphibia; order Caudata; family Salamandridae; genus Lissotriton; species Lissotriton vulgaris. The sequence continues at coordinate 280,448,028 of NC_141694.1, forward strand.
AAACGTACCAAGGAAGCTGAGCGCCAGTTTGTTATGAATGTCATAACCCTCATGTTTAACCTTCAGTAACATTACCATCTGCAGCAAAACACTGTGCTACTAAGCTTAGACAATGTACTGCATTTCAATATATGATCATGGAAAAATAATAATTGGAAACCTTTAGAAACATTGATCCAAACAGCTCTCAAGCCTTACATTACGGTTTCTTAAGTGTGTCACTCTAATCACCAAGGACATTACACGCGCTAGAATATGAATTGAAGGATCTTGAAACAGAAAGGATAAAAACATAAGAGAGCATTGCTTGTGCAAGCAATCTCTGCCTTCTTTGCTATTTTACTGAATAGTGGGTATGCTTATGAAGATGCCACGTAAATGGAAATGTGGCACTTAAGCAAATAAAAAAACTTGGCAGCTAGGAGTGCTGCTCCCATGTTTTCCCTTCTCCACTCTTAATGCCTCTGCACCTCTGCCCCTGCTATTTACTGAGAATATAAAATAATTATCGTATTTATTCTTACCTCGTCTCCTTCACAAAACTACTTGAGCCTCTTGAAGAAGAATGGGCAGTGATGGCCTGGGCTGAACGGTGCACTGCTGCCTGGACTCCCCTAGATGTGTGACACCGCCTCCATGACGCTTTCAGCACTTAGGTGCCATGGTGCAGTGCCAACATGAAACTGAGCAGCAGAGGCTGCTTGCTCTGGTTCCCCCCTCAACCCCCAGTCTTGTTAGCCTCAAGGTAGAGGGTCATGAAATAGCAAGAAGATCCTGACCCTGCATCCATCACCAGACTGTCCTCTACCATTGGCAGATGCTCATATTGCCTGAAGAAGGCGTGGGGAATCAGAGACTCTTGCTGTTCAGCAGCACTGCAGTGTTACCACATGAAATGCAGATGTGGAAGAAAGTGTCAGCTCTAACTCTCAGGCTCAACCTTCTATTCTGGTGGGCCGTGCTTGGAGCTATGGTCTTTGCTGCCCGTGATGGTCGCCCCTGCAGAGAATTGCGTGATTGAACCATCATCATCAACACTTAGGTCTCATTCAATTTAGCTTCTACCTGGCTAAGCCAATGAGCGTGAGATGTTCTAGGCATAACTGAGTCCGGCAGATGTGAACCTCAGAGTATGGAATAGCCGAGGACTCTCACCAGTCTAGCTGGTGCTCTCTTGCCTCAACATTTCAAGAAATTCCCTTTTCATCTTTTTTGTGTACACCAGAACCATGCTGTGGTTTTTCAACATAGGTTTTTGCTTCTGTTTGTTGGTGTCCAGAAAATCCAAATGAGTCAGTTGAGGCTAGCTACTGCACAATATTGGCACTATGACCTAGCACCACATCCTAGTTACATCTCTCATCCTCACACATAACCATTCAATCGCGATAATGTTGCTGTATAGCCCTCCTGGCACCCCATTTTTTTTTTAACAGAAATCATTGACATGAAGTCTTTGTTTACTACAGACCATGAATCTCCATTCACTCCCAGGGACATCAGTCTGTGCTTGGATAACAAGACTAATGCTGGTCCCACTGAACTCCCTAATTGCTTTGTAGATTGTTGTAAGTTCCAGCTGATGCCCGTTCCCACTTGCATTGCTGAACATATCCTAACAGCGGTTGAGAATCCTGGGAATTTCACCAACTCCTACTTCTCACTCTTCTCACTTGAACAGGTCATTCTTTCAGAACTTTTTTTAAATCCTACTGCACAGAGAGCCAATCCCTTAAATGAAAATATGTGGAATTTATCATTTGGGCATCTTCAGTAGCAGACTCCATCACTCCTGAGAAAAAACTATTAATGAAGGGTAAAAATAAGAGATCACCTTGGTTCACAACTTTTCGTCACACTATGAAACTAGAAACCAGGCAAAACAAGTGCATGTGGAGAATATTCTTCTACCAGATTGCAAATGTTATCTATAAAAATAAACTCTTTTCATACACACAGGCCATCTGTTAGACCCGTAAAGCCTACCATTTAATAGTATCTCATGTACAGCCAATAAAAAGAAATACATCTCTGCACTGTCAAATAAACTCTTGGACATTACCAAACTAACCTCAACAGATCCCACTTTCTCAAAGGCTCTACAGTAATTGAGCTAACTTGTTTGCTGACAAGATTATCTAGAATTGAAACAACATTGCCTCAGAACTCTTGTCATACAGCTGTTCCCAGGAATGGAAAACATCATCCACGGCTCACCTTTCTTTTTTTTCCACAGCTTCAGTAAAGGGACTCCAATGATGATGACATGCAGATCAGTTTCTCAGTTAGACTAATCCCTATGAAGATATCACACCTTAACATTGTTCCCTGTACCATGTGTGTTTGGCGGATGCGCACACTGCCTTTCTCCAGCGCGCACGCACTCTTACAAACCGCGCTCTTCAATGCTCCATGCAAGACCTAGAAACATTAAAGAGCGGTGCAAAACAAATGGTCAGTTTCTTAGAGCTTAAGTCCAATAGTCGCAAATTTCCAATGCCAGTTGGAGAGGCAGAATGTGTGTGAAAGGCAGAGTCTTTCTCTTGTAGACATGTGTTTTGTCATTGAGGATGACACAACTCAGAGCAGGCAGTTGTTACACATGCTGCTCTCACTCCTAGTGCCGGGTGGGTGTTCTGCCAGGATTTTGCCATAACATCTGGGTGACGATTCAGTAATGGATGTATTGCTGTCAGTGGCACTAACTGAACTTAATATATGGGTCTGTGCTTAAGGGCTGGAAAAATCTGCCCAAAGTTTCAGGTATGTAAAATTGCACAAAATAAAATGTGGATTCTGGCTGTCACCAAAATCTAATTGCATCTTTTAAGTAGACACAAAGCAGTGATGCAGCGGAAAGAGCTTTCAAATTTTACCATCAGTAACTAATTTCAACATCCACCAGTCACCTTTGCTTAGACTTAATTTGGCTCATATTCATAATAACATGGTCCTCTTCAATGAACCTTTGAAAAGTTGTCAAGGAGTGACCATTGATAAGACGGTCTCCAAACCTCCCTCCTTTAGGACCTGGAATAAGGGACATTATTCTATCAAGTCACAATAACCAATGACATTAAGAATGACAGACTCTGATTACTTATCAACTTGCTTTTATCTATTTTAAGAATATGAACGTTCAATTGTACAATACAGTTCGAATCATAGATCATCCCACAAGAGGAAACAGTAATTCACAAATACATCTCAATAACGAGTCATGAGTGAGTGGACAGGAGAAGAGACAAAAGAACATTGTATATAGGATCAATGCAATTTCAGAATAATAATCCAAACCTAGAGAAAACTATAGCACAAGGTGCTATTAGTCTGAAGAGCTAACCCTCCGGCCGGAAGGGAAAGCTGGGGCACCTCACGAAGGTATGAGAAGCAAAGTTACAGAGTCAGGATCAGCAGAACAGCAGCCAGCCAGTTATGTAAGGAAAACAGCAACACAGCTCTCTCCTCTAACAAAGTTCGCGCCTCGCCTCAGCGAACCACAACAGAACTAATCTAACACACCTCTGAATAATTCTAACACTAGTAATTATACCCTAATTCATTAAAGTCCATCCCTACATGTATCGAAACCTCGAGCATTCACAGTTCTCATTGGTCCAACAACATAGGGTGTTCGATCACTCTACTTCCATCGCACCTAACTTTTAAAAGTTTTTTGTTAGAAACAAGCTGTCGTCATCACTGTAATCTTCTTCCGAAGCCTGCGCGTGTTTCTTGTAATTTTCGCAACAAACTCCTAACACAGTTATCCACAAAAATAAACATTTCCCTGGTCAGCAAGGAAGTTCCACAGATTACTCCTTCCACATAGCTATTGACAAGTTCTTTGCATCTTACGTTTTAAAAAGCAAATTAAACCTAACAGCATTTGAGGACTTCTCTGCAAAACTGTATAACGTGCCATTTTTGCTAGGAAAGGCAAAAATAAAATAAGTTAACAGTTCATAATAAAGCTTCATTATTAATGCATTATTCTTTACGTTACACTTCTCCACATCTTAAGTGCAAATCAAAACAACCAGTAAGAAAATATACGTCTCTTCTCAAAGATCCTGCTTCTAATATTATTCTTTTCAGCTATCATTTGTGCATTAATCATTTGAAGCCTACAGGAATCATTGATCACATATTTTCACATTTTCCCTGTTTCCCTTTCCAAGTACCCATTGTTAATTTTCTCAGTTAATTTTCACACAACTCTTTTTGTTAATAATCCACACAGTAAGAGGTATGATCCAAGCAGGTTTTATTTTGCAAATTCCTGTTCCATCAATCCCTCCTTTGATGGCGACTTAAGCCATTATAAATCCAAAAATGTCATTACAATGGTTTTTTTTCCACTCAAAAGGCTGTGGTTTTCATCTGTTTCAATATAACCCCATCTATAGCCTCTTCTACTTCATAGTATTTCCTCTTCTGTCTTCCAATTCTATTCTATTTCTTTTTTCTTTCTCTTTCTTACTCTGTTTTGTCTTCAATGTTTGACCCTTACACCTACAGCATTTATATATTAATATCAGCATTTATATCCCAGTAGCAATAGCAATTGTTGGTGTTAGTATTCTTCCTAACAAGCTGTTATCAAAAGCTGTAAACCATTTACCCACTGAAGAGAAACCCTTACCAAGTTTTTCCCAAGCACCATCAACCTTCAGTTCGGTCAAATCTTCCTGTAAATGCGTAATATTAGTTATATATCCCTCTAGGTTCTTACTTTTGTCAGGGATATATGTGCGGCACTGTTGGACTTTCAACATGCTACAGACTTTGCCCTCTTTTGACAATAATACATCAAGGGCAAGCCTATTTTGCAAAACCATATACCTCATAGCCACCATTTCAGTATCAATCATTAAGAACCCACCAGCAGTGTCTGTTGATAATCGATCAACCACTGTGGACAATTTTGTGCGCATTTAGAATTACTCCAACTGAAGGTATCAATGGTCCAAAAATATCACCCACAATCTCAGCAGCACTAATTCCCCTTTTATTCCATATTATTCTACACTTTTCATTGGATATTGTCTGTATACAGGAGTATATTTGATTTTCAAGACGTGTCGGATATACGGCGACGGGTTATTTTTGGATTAACAAGCTCTTTCAGTTCGGATAGAACAACGCTGTGACGGTTACTTTGCTGTTGGATAGTATTTTTGCCCTGAGGAAGCTCCCCTTGTGGAGCGAAACGCGTTGGCTGATGATTGAAATGGAATGTTTTTAAAAGTGAATTTATTTCAAATAAAGAAGTGACTTTTTCATCTACTGTGAACGTCTGGACTTTGTGAGCTGCGCACCCCCATTTTGTTGAACTTATGTACCAACAGAATCCCAACAGAATGTGGCAAATACACTTTCAACGGATGTCCCATCACAATCGCTTCACTCTGTTCCAAACTCACACAATTAGCAACAACTGCTTTCAAGCAACCTGGTAAAGCTGCAGCTATGGAATCTAATGTGGCTGAAAAATACACCACAGGGTGACATGCTGTTCCATGCATTTGTGTTAGAACTGAAAGGCACAACTGACTCTATTGCAACAGAACAATGCAAAGTCCATGTTAAAATCTGGCATTCCTAATGCGGGTGCTTGACAAAGGCTGTCTCGCAATTCCACAAATGCTTTCATGCATTCCTTATTCAGTTGAATCGGATCTGTCATATCTTTGTGTGTCAATCTTTGTGATGGCTTGGCTGCCAATGGGAAACCACTGATCCACTGTCTGCAATATCCAACCATACCAAAAAACATTCAAACTTCTTTCTGCGTTTTTGGTGGATTCCTTTGCAAAATCGCAGTTATTTGATCTTGTGATACTTTCCCGGTTCCTTTTTCAATTTTGTGTCCCAAATAGAGAACTTCTTTTTGACAAATTTGCAGTTTTGCTGGTGACACTTTATGCCCACCTACTGCCAAATGGTTCAGTATACCAATAGTATCTGTCACACAAGCTTCGTTAGTCTTTGATGCAATTAGCAAATCATCAAAGTACTGCACCAAGACTGGGGGGCAGATTTCAAGCCGCTTGCACCACCGGTGTGTCACTTTTTGTGTCGTAACGGTGGCACATTTTACTGCTCCATATTTACAAGCACAGGAAAAGCCACCCTGCGTGACTTTTTCTGTCCTTGTAAATACGGCCCATTTGCACGCAGCACTTAGCGTGAAAGGGATGTTCCATGGGTGTTGCTGAGGGAGTTCCCACGCAACACCCACGGAACCAGACACATTCCCAGATTTATGAGGAATCGTAAATCTGGAAATGCGTGTGAATCCTACGCCTCCCCAGGGAAGGCATTGGGAGGAGCAACTAGGAGAAATGTATTAATTTCTCCTCATTTTCTTTTCCTCTTTCTACGCGTGCTGCATTCTGCAGCACACCTAGAAAGAGGAAATCATCTCTAATGTATGTACCGGAAGGGTTCCCTTCCTGCAAATAAACAATCTCCCCGCGACGCAGGCATCCTTGCACCATGGTGCAAGGGTGCCTGCACCGGCACATGGCAGCAGTTTGTGCGCTAGCGCACGAGGAAGCACAGAGATGCGATATATTGTTGTAAATATGTTGCATCCCTGTGCTTTGAAAGTGACTCAGCGTGGCGCAGCCCAATGGCTTGCGCTCAGCACTGAGTCACTTTCTGGTAAATCTGCCCCTGAGTCTTTAGGCATTATTAATGACTTAAAGCATTTCTTCAAAATTTCATTGAAGATAGAAGGACTCTATGTATACCCTTGAGGAACTCTGCACCATGCCAAAACACGGTCTCTGAACCAGAATGCAAACAAATATTGGCTATCGGGATATAAGGGTATCGAGAAAAATGCTTGACACAAATCAATCACTGTGAACCATTCTGTGTCACCTGGAATTTGATAAAGGATCACTGCGGGGTTTGGCACTATTGAACAACAGGGTATTACTGTCTGATTGATCTTCCTCAAATCCTAAACAATTCTGTATTTCCCGCTCGTTTTTTAATTCTCATAATAGGTGAATTACAAGGACTTCCTAGTTTTTTCTCTTAAAATACCCTGTTCAATCATAATTTCGATCACAGGTGTTACTCCTGCAATCGTCTCAGGACTCATTTTGTATTGAGGCATTTTTGGAAATTCTGCCCCTTGCTTGACAGAAATCTGAATAGCATCAACTCCCTTCATTAGTCCAATATCTTTCCCTGGAAAATCCCACACATCATTCAACACTGTGTGTCCCAATTCATCATGCAAAACCTTTGCTGTAAATAAAGGATACAAATCATTCACTTATGTCCCTTGCCTTGCCATTGCCATTTTAAACCACACATCTTCATCTTTTCTATGAAATGTTATGCTGCTAGTTGTTTACATTTGAATGTATTCATACCATATTATGCTGCTATCTGTTAAATCTCTTTGCACTTTATCAAATTATGCTGCTACCTGTCATGAGAAATGGTGCCATAAGTTTTTAAGTTTACCATAAGTTTTTAAGAATTAGCTGCTTTGCGCATTTTTTTCCTTTTGTAATACGTGTATGTTATTGCCGTGCATGTTAGATATCACAGGCCCCTGTCTGCTAACTGTTTTAAATTGCGTAATGTTTTTAAATGTACATTTTTGCTGGTATTTTGCTCTGTGTTTTTATGGATATTTTATATCCGAATAAAGGTTTATTGAATGAATTAATGAATGAATTAATGAAATGCTATTCCATCTGGTGTACAATAGATGGCACAGTTAATTTTACACAGCAAATCTCTGCTCAATATGTTAACTGGACTTGTATCACACACTACAAAATGATGCTTGATCACTGGAGTTTTGGTCAATTGATTTGAAACGCCTATGACTTGGATACTATCTCCAGAGAGGGGTGGTTAGGAATTTCCACAGTTATGGCAGTGGAACGGGTAGCACCAGTGTCTACAAGGAATGTAATCACATTACCTTCTACTTCTACATCCACAAAGGGACCACACTGATCTACCACTAGAGATGCGCCAAGCACGTACTCCTCCTCCCCCGTCAGGCATCGTCATTGAGATGTATCTGAATCACTCCCCTGGAACTGCAACAAAAACTGTGGAACTATTTGCACATTTGGATTAACTGACTCACCCGTATGAAAACCCACATTTGCACTGTATCTCTGTACTTGACCGTTCATATTCTGATTTGGCATTGGAGCTTGTGGTATTTGAACCTGTGTTATATGTGGTTGCTGACTCTTATTCTTGTGAACCTGCATCTGTTGATTCTTATAAATATCATTATTTCCTAGTAAAGCCCTACACTCCTACTTCCAATGTCCTAACTTGCCACACGCATGACACAGATATTTTTTCTTCAAATCCTCTCTGTTGCCTCTACCTCTTCCTTTTCGTTGTGCAGAAACACCACCAATTACCATGACACCTCCTATAGCAGCATTCTGACCATCCTGAACATTCTGGCCTTTTCCCTGGAAACCTGTTTGACAAAAACCTACAAAATTACCACCTTCCTGTGTCACTTTCATCTGAGCCCACATCAACTTCTCTTTCAGCTTTTTGTGTATTGTCTCAATATCATCACTACAATATTTGGCATAATGCAATATCTCATCAATGCTTTTCCTTTGCCAACAAATAAAATGCTGCTGAATCATACTACTAATATCCAGTTTCAAACCAGATACAAACCTGTATACAAAATTATCCATATCTTTGTCAGTAATATTTTCAATACCACTGTACTGTTTAAACACTTGGGGAAGCGTTTCATAATAAGCATGCACTGTTTCTTTTGATTCCTGAGTTGTTCTATCTATTTTGACATCTATTTCTTTCGGTAAAATCTTTCCCTTCAAATAGGTAATGACCTGATTGTATTTTTCCAGCACTTCATCTGATGGTGCTCCAGTCTTTGCATCTCTTGGATATTCTTCCTTCGGCCAATCTACAGCAATCTTACACTCTACCCATAAATCAGCTGTAACCACAATGTAAAACAAACCATCTAAGTCCTTCAACAAGACTTTTTAAACTTTCACAAACCTCTCTACCTGCTTGTACCATCCAACCGGTTTTTCTCCCAGTCTAGGGAATTAATTTGTAAATGACCCAGGGACATAAACATATCCACCTCCTGGTACCTTTCTCATTGAATATATAATTTCAGTTGTCTTGGCACCTGTCTCTCTCACTGGGAACATTGGTAAAACCCCTTGATTCACAACTGTTTCTTCTTTCTTTTTAGCCCATCTGCCTTTTCAACGTTCCAATTCACCCCATTGTCTCAATGTATTCATTAATTATTTGATTTGCAACCGTTTCCCTGACACATTCAAACTCTTCGAGTCTTTATCACTAAAATCCAATTGATATGTTTACTGTAAAGCTTTTGACTTTTCTATGTCAACACCATAGGTCTGTGCAACTTCAGCAAACTTCTCATGAAGGCTCTTCGCTCTTATTGTAATATTCTTACACAAAAAACTACTCCTCTTCCTGATATTTACTCAATCTTTCAGGACTGATCGTACCCCGAATCATTTCTTACAAATCCGCTTTCAATTTGCCCACATCTATGTTCGTATCAACTTTGTTAGACATCATCCCTCTAATCCACTCATCCAATTCCTCTGGTGATGGCCCTAATGACCCTCCTGATGTAGGTGTCACTCCTTTGTATTCTGCAACAATCTCCTTGGTTCTATCTGCACACCACGCTTTGGGGTTTCCACTGACTTCTTTGAAATATCAATCAACGATTCAGTCTCACTTGCACCACTACTAGTCCTATTATTAGTGGGCACTGTTAATGCATGTACTTGTGAAATACTCTGTCCATCACTATATAATTGGAAAATGGGGCCATAGTCATGGGAACTGACAAAGCATCTGCATTCAAATTCAATTGAGTAATCTTCTTTGTTAAATCATCTTTCACCTGACTCACAACATTTGAGGGAACCGAGGAGCTTCTATCTGAATTAGCGGAACACTTGGGATAAGTCTCTCTTGTTCTTCCTGATATGGTGGAGGTCTATTTAACAACTCACCATCAACTTCATTTGGATCTGGATCTGTTTATAAATCTTCTTTTTCTCTGTGCACTTTCCTCCTTCCTGATTCTCCCTTACAACACCTGGATTTAATACTTCCCCCATTGCTATCACATGTCTCCTCCATTTCTTCCTCTGAGCATCCAATTTTGCCTTTGACTGCCTATTCACTGTATTTCTGTATTTATTCTCAGTCCTGTCTCTGTCTCTTTTGTATGCCTCATGTTCCCATTCTTCAAGCGCTTCATTCTGCATAGGGTTAGGACTTGGTCTCAGTTCATTCATTTGATATCTCACGATTCCTAAAATTCTGGTGTTAAATGTACCATACTCTGGAAACGCCATGTTTCCATTTCCTCCTGTATATTTCGCCCAATTCTCTAACCATGTTCATGAGTGATTTCCCCTTTCTAAGGACATGAAAGAAGCAGGCATACCCTCAGGCGCTACAGGAATTCCCTCTCTAATGAGTATTGGCGCATACTTTCTAAACAAAGTTTTCAACAGTTTCAATAACTTCATTTTGTCTTGCTCACTATACTAGAACCCAAACAAGAACAGAAACGTCTTCAGTATCTCTACAACTCCTATTTATTCACACTGACCAATACCAACCCGTCTCACACCAACCTACCAACAGCAGCACAGCACTTTTGTGACGATTCTCACACATTGACCAATGCCAGCGCGGCTGTGGCGTCTCTTTAACTCTTGAGACTAACCCTCCCTTTACAAAAATAATGGCAGCAATTTAAAAATAACTTTTTAAAAGATAAAACAGGATTAGACTATATAAACAGACCAGCTTGTCTGCTCCACTAAAAGGAAAATAGATTCAATTACTCTAAGAATTCTTTCACTACCATTAGAATCTCAACCAGCATTATTCTATTCTCAATCAAGTGAAAATCTTCAGGACTTTTTTAACTGCGCTTTCTAAAGGTACCCAAATAAATCTCCACTATACTTACTTCAAAGTTCCCTGTGTAATACTAAGCATACCACTATTGCGCAGTACTGCATCAATAACATTTACCGCAATACTACTAAGAGTATGCCACACTAAGACCTGCCAATAGGTTTAATATCCCAAGATCCTAGGCCACTCCGGACCCGTTACTCAACTTGCATTAGGGTCAAACGGCGGACCACAACTTATAACTTAGATGCATAAACCATATTAATAACACAAAAATAATAATAATTCTATCTTAATCAATTGCCAATTTAATCAATCTAACCATCCCTGTCTACTACCAAAAACAGATGTAGGGGAAAGCGCTTACAAATTTTACCATCAGTAACTAATTTCAACATCCACCAATCACCCTTGCTCAGACTAAATTTGACCCATACTCATAATAACATGGTCCTTTTCGTTAAACCTTTGAAGAGTTGTCAGGTATTGAACATTGATAAAACAGTCTCTAAAACCCCACCCCTTGAGGACCTAGAATAAGGGAAATTATTCTACAAAGTCACAATAACCAATGACATTAGGAATGACAGACTCTGATTACTTATCAACTTGTTTTTATCTATTTTAAGAATGTGAATGTTCAATCGTGCAATACAGCTCGAATCATAGATCTTCATACAAGAGAAAACAGCAATTTACAAATACATCTCAATAACGAGTCATGAGTGAGTGGACAGGAGAAGAGACAAAAGAACATTGTTAATAAGATCAATGTAATTTCAGAATAATCATACAAACCAAGAGAAAACTATAGCATAAAGGACTTTTAGTCTGAAGAGCTAAGTCAGGATCAGCAGAACAGCAGCCAGCCAGTTATGTAAGGAAAACAGCAACAAAGTTCATGCCTTGTCTCAGCAACAGAACCACAACAGAACTACACTAACAGACCCCTGAATAATTCTAACACTAGTAATTATACCCTAATTTGTTAAAGTCCATCCCTATATGTATCGAAACCTCGAGCATTCACAGTTCTCATTAGTCCAAAAACATAGGGTGTTCGATCACAGTTCCATCGCACCGAACTTTCAAAAGTTCTTTGTTAGAAACAAGCTGTCGTCATCGTCCTTCAGCAGAGGAAAACATGGTAATCTTCTTCCGAAGCCTGCAGTGTTTCATGTAATTTTTGTAACAAACTTCTAGCACAATCAACCACAAAAATGAACATTTCCCTGGTGTGCAAAGACGTTCCGCAGATTACTCCCTCCACATAGCCATTGACAAGAAAAGAATGTCACATTGATTCACGAAAAACAAGATACATTTCTTTGCATCCGATGTGTTAGAAAGCAAATTAAACCTACCATGTTTGAGGACTTCTCTGCAAACCGGTATAACATGCAGTTTTTCTCTAGGAAAGACAAACATAAAATAAGTTAACAGTTCATAATAAAGCTTCATTATTAATGCATCATTCTTTACATTGCACTTCTCCACCTCTTAAGTGCAAATCAAAACAGCCAGTAAGATAAAGAAATGTCTCTTCTCAAAGCTCCCGCTACTAATATTATTCTTTTCAGCTATCATTTGTACAGTAATCATTTGCAGTCTACAGGAATCATTGATCACGTTCCCAGCATATTTGCACATCTTCACGTTTTCCCTGTTTCCTTTTCCAAGAACCCGTTGTTAATTTTTCTCAGTTAATTTTACACAACTCTTTTTGTTGATAATCCACACAGTGAGAGGTTTGATCCGAGCAGGTTTCATTTTGCAAAACCCTGCTCCATCAGCAGCTTAGTTAACAGAAATCTATACTAATCTAGTGTACATCATGAAACTAGAAAACCTCTGCTTGGCCAATTTGTGTGATCCTAGGCAGATAAACAAGATCCGTTTGAGAATTTCTTTTTCAGTACTGTAATGATTTTTTTTGTTGAATCCCTTTTACGATACACACAACATCATCACTATCCTTGTTTAAGACTTCAACAGATTTCTCTTGTGACTCTTGAATACAATTGGCTATTGCTTCTTCTAGAGATGGATTTTTGCAAGTAAGTAACCTCTGCTGTATTGTTTTTATTGTAACACCTGGTGGCATAACCCACCATATCGAGCTCAAATGGGAACTTCTGCAAGAATCGTCTGCCAACCGTAGTTTAGATCTCCTCTAAACACGAGAACGAAACCGCTCATCGCCAGTGTTAACGGGTAACAAATACGTAGAGATCAGCCTTAGGTGTGAACATAGCCTCTTTATTAATGTAAGAGATACACGGACAGCCAACTTCCCTATCAAACCTCCCCCGCTCCTCTCTCTGTCTCTCTCTTGTTTCTCTTGTCGATTGAACAAGATTCACATTCTAGAATATTGATCAAACCCACGTGACAAGAGACGGAGACAGAGAACACAGATCACAACAAGGTATTTGGCCTAACTGGGTTTACCTTACAACAGTTGTGCTATAGCATCTAGATAAGGGAGTTTGACCTGTCGTACTATATAATTCCAGGTTTGATACTATTGACTGTGTTAGTAAACGGCAATTTGACTATCTTGGTTGTCCTTATCAAGTATTACTTCATTCACACGTTATAATAAATGGCTAATGTGTTTATTTTTCAGTTAATTTTAAAATGTAATGAAAAAAGTACATTATTACACAAGGGACCAGACCACGGGCATGTTTCTTGAAGCGATAGCCCATCAACGTTTTAGGGTTCCCAGAACCCAAGATATTTGATTCTGCAAGTTACATATTACATTTAGTAATATTTATTAATATTGAACTTATAGCTTTCAGGCTTTAAAAAGCCCCAAGATTACCAGAACAAGGTATGAAATGTGTTGGCTACGAAGTTTAATTGAATAAAATAGTAAAAGATCTGTAGTGGACCATTCTTATTTTTCATTATGTTCTAAAATAAATGGAAAATCCAACAAGGCAGCCTCTTCTTCTAGCTGTAAAAGTCTCAGACAATGAATGAAAGTATAACAAACCATATGACAAAATACAGGCAAAAGTCTCAAATTAGGTTTTATGTGGTGCTACAGTCAATCACACTTATCGTGTTGGTTTTTAAGTTAAGTGCCTATAAGTTGTACATTCTTATGTCGCCCTGGAAAGGGACATGGAAGCTTCGAATATTGGTCATTATGGCATTCTGCACTGTTCGCCCTTATTAATTTAAACTTTGTTTAGTTTGAGTTCACAACAATTAATATGTTCCTTTTGAGTTAGAAACATGTTGCCCTCAAAGACTAAGACTCAGTGGGAGGGAAGGGGGCAGGGGGCAGGCAAATATTCAATATATGCAGGTCAATCCAATCTCAACCGAGTGCCAAGTTCAGTTGTTCCTTTCCTCCTCCTCGAAAGCATGTAGCTAGTCCACTGTCAGGAATCATTGTGTACCAGTCCCAAGGACTACCAAGCCTTTGAATCAGATCATATGTTTTGGAGGCTGAAAATCAAAGAGCAGTCATGTCAGGGAGCATGGCAGCATGCTATCCTTGGTACCATGTCCTTCATGGCTCACCACCGACTCTCACCAGACTAGTCATCAGAGGAGAGGCAGCCACACTGTGGCACAGGCACGCTAGTGCTGGTGAGGGGGCTGGAGAGGAGAGGGACGCAATCACGGCTGCAGTAGGAAGATAAGCTGACTGAGTGAAGTACACTTGCACTGTGCCAGAGGTGCTGGTGCCCACCTTCAAAAGTAAAAATTGCAGTATTGCAACTGTGTAAGGTTCATTTGCCCCAAAGCGCAAGGGAGGGACAAGAAAACAACAAAAGAAGAAGCTTACGTTTCCATTTTGCCACCACATCAAGTGTGAGAGGGAACCTTTCTTGTCCACCATCAAACCGAGCTACTTAGAATAATTTTTCTCCAGTGATGGAAGTTGAACAAATTTACTGCCGGATCCCATAAATTGAGGGCCACGGTGTGGCAGCACAAAAGAGACTGAGTCATGACAAAGAGTCATGAAAAGCAGAGTCTGACCATCAAGTGAAACATTTAGTTAAAAGAAAAACAAATTAAATGGCAAAAATGGCAACTGTGATAGTAAATCTGTTCCAGTTTACTAAATTGACCACAAAGAGGCTTCATTTTTTTTAAAATATTGTATTGGGTTATGGCGCCTGCTGCAGGGATCTTTGCGTTCCCACCACTTCTCAGGGGATAATAATAACATAAGATAACTCTGGTGGTTATTGCACTTGCAGCATAGAGCTGTCTTTTGTCTCTTCATTGATTTGACTGTTCATAAAGTAGCTGAAAGGGTTATTGTGCTCTCTGCAAAGCACAACTTATAAGATGCAGATCAAAGAATTACATTTTATGTAGATGGCTAGTGGGTATGGCTTTTCTCATACAGATCCTTTTGTTACTTCATAAGTTACAATTCTTCTAATGTAGCATAGTGAGGGAAAACCAGCATCATGGATCGGCATTCAAACTGCAAGGAAAAGGTTTGGAACGTTATTGTTTTTTCTTCATCTTTCGTGATTCTAAAGTTGCTCAAAGGGTTCCTTGGGGTAGTAATAACATCTTTTTTGTACAGACAGCCCCAACCAATGTGTTTTACATTTTAAATCCTGACTTTGTATCTCTCCAGACCAAGCACTCTTAATATATAATGCCTGCAAGTACAGATATGTGACTCACATCATTTAGGACGGAGGGGGCCTCTTTGCCAGGAGAAGTTTCTGTCAAGCTGAGCAAGGGCCAGCCTGACAGATGGTCCTCATGCTTGGGTCGGGCAGCCAGGCACTGTACATGCGAGTAATGCACAAACACCTAGCTGCCTGTGCCGAAATTTGCCAAGCTCAAGATTTCACAGCCTCGGCTGACCTCGGCTCGGCAAAGTTTTCTGTGAGCCTCCCCCTCATGATGAAGGGTCATATGTCCATCAATGACACTCATCACAGAGTGGAGTGAGGTCAGCAAGGCTCACTGGCCCCATCCCACTCGATGAGAAGTAAAAGGACTGCACCTTCTCTCATTGTCTATCTCATAACAAGGTCAGCCAATCAGAGGAGGCGCTTTTCCAATCATCTAGAAACCACAGGGGCTTCCCTCCTGCCACCTGAGATCACTGCTGCGGCCTGGTACGTTTTTTTAATGTTGTGTGTGTGTGTGTGTGTATGGGTGAATATTTGTGCATGTGTGCATGCTGTAAATGGGTGTGTACGTGTGTATGTGCTGGGTGTGAGTATGTGTGTGCATATGTGAAAGATAATGTGCGTGTGTGTGCCTGCCCTAAACCTCCTACGCATTACAGGCCACTACTGACCAATATGCTGTTGGTTGTGGTAGTGCACAACGATGTGGCACAGCTTCATTGCTGAGTCCCAGTTCAAATTAAGGCCAGCTTTGATGGCCTTTTAATGTGCAGAAGAAAAAATGCTTATTTGGGACAGAAGCAAAAAAAACACAAAAAGCTGAACATATGCTATTGCAGAAATGCACTGATCTATTATATATTCTGACAATATGAAGTGCTAAATAGACTTTAAACAGGCCGTTCCCGCCATAGGTACAATAGTATCATTAAAAAAAGTGCTGCGGAAACTCAGCCTCAGATCCAAAGACTGGTGAAGTACTCCGCAAACATGTATTGCCACTTTCCCGTTTGAGATGGTCTTTTGCAGAAAACTCCGACTGAGTAGAAGAACAAGACTGTGCCTCCCTCGTGGAATGTGTACTGTCTCCAAGTGACTTACGAAAACTAGCTGCTGTCAATCTACAGGATGAACATAAGTACTCGTGTCAAAACCATGCAAACTGGCACAAAAATACTGGCCTGTTAACCGCCTGAAAGAGCAAGGTCTTACCCAGTGGCGCTGCTCTTAAAAAAGTTGTCCATCATAGAGGAGGCAATGCCCCTTCAGGTAGAGGAAGAAGACGGGCCCAACACATACCAATTACTATACACAAAGAAAAACAAATACATAAAAGCCGTTATCATTCACCAATTTGTTTAACACTAATGTGAAATTTGTGACACACCCTTGTGTAAATGAGGTCAAAAGAATGAGGTCTATTTCTTTTGAAATGTAGCATTTGAAGTACACAGTTATATTTTGTTTGACCCTAATTGTGCAATGCAAGTATTGAACTGTCTAGCAAACATCCACACGACAATCAGCCATAGCAAAGATAATATTAAGTTGCGCCCAGCAACGTTTTTGCGTTCCAAACACTGGCGGTGTTTCGACCGTTGTAACTGTCACGTCTTAAACGTTGGTCCTTGTTTTGCTGTTTAGCTCGTCTTCGTCGTTGAATGCGCAGACAAGAGCTTTGCGTCAACCGTCATTACTTATCCGTAATGTACATGCCCAAATCATATTGTGTTGCTTTCTAATCTATTTATAGAAATGTGTAATCTTTACACCACAGGCCGCGTTGAGCCACAGCTAACAATTCATTAGGTCTTGAAACAAAATCAGATTTTCTTCGGGGATGAGCATAAATCTGTATCAGCTGTCCTAGCGTAATAGGAGATCTCGGAAAGATTATAAATCTGCAATTAGGTATTCCTAATCACCTAATTGAAAAGTAAATCCTATTGGTTGCGGCCCGACAGTTCCAATCCAAGTGCGCGCGTTCACCAAGGCATAGATTGGGCTAATTGGAGAGGGGGGGGGGGGGGGGGGGCTGGTTCCTGGAGCCGTAATCTGTGGCGTGGCCTGGTTTCCTCCGGCCCCTGCTAATGAGGTGTGCCGCCCAGTGAGAGGTTACTGGGCCTTCAGCGTCAATGTCATGGCGGCCATTAACGCTGACAGACTGCCCATTGTCTCGTAAGGATCTTCCCTACAGCACTAATCAACCCGAAATGGTTCTGTTCGTTTAGGGCTGACAGGTTATCATAGAAATTGTACCGCAGAGTAAGTCAACACGAGTTCATTAACAGACAAATCCCAACATTTATTTAATGAATTATTTATTTACCTATTACTTTATTTTATAGCGCGCAAATATAGCCCGATGGTGTTGGAGCGCTTGCAATAGAAGGAACAACATTATCATTAAGTGCTAAATCAGGGAAGCAGAAAAAAACATGAAAGGCCCACTTCTCAGCGAATCGAGGTTCACTAGGAGCTCACGAGAACATTATACGCCATGCTCCATGTAAATATATATTTTTTTATACAATTAAAAACTACAGAAATTAAAGCTGGGGGGAAAAGTTCCACATTCTGCTACACTACCAGTGAAAGATTGTGTCATTGCGCGCTCCAGTTTGAAAGTGGAAGGTTCTTGAAATAATGTTTTTGAGTTGCAGAAGAATCTGGGCCGACCAGATCTTTCAGTTTAATTGCAAGGTAACAGGGTCCAGCGATGTGTATAACCTTCTGGTTAACGCATACCATCTTGTAGATAGTACTCGCTTTTGGGTAATGCATACCATGTTGTAGATAGTCCTTGCTTCTTTGAAGTGCAGGTGTGACCTGACCTGGGGCCTCATTTATGAGAAATGGTGCATCGCTGCGTGAAAGCAGCGATGCATCACTTCTCAGTGCACACTCCTTGCGACATTCCTGATGCGTCATATTTAATGTATGACGCATCATGTTGCAAGGAGTTACAGATACGTCAGTATTTCTGACGTATCTGTAAGCGCAAAAGTGACGCATTGCTGGAGTGTGTCACAAAAGTGACGCAACTCCAGCAATGCGGCCTTTCACGTGGGGCAAGCCCCATGTGAAAGGGCCTGCATCAGTCTTACGCCTACTGTGAGGCAGGCGCAAGATTTTGACGCAACGACGTCCTAAAAGGGACGCAGTGAAATCTCATAGATTTCACTGCGTCACTTCTACGACCCTTCCTTGCGTCAATACGACCCCCTTGCATACATTATACCTGGCGCAGGTATAATGTGGCGCAGGGGTTTACAAAGTGACACATCTACCTAGATGCGTCACTTTGTAAATATGGCGCAACAAGGCGCATTTTTTACACCACTGGTGCGTCAGAAAAAGTGACGCACCGGCGGCGTAAAAGTGACGCACCGCCTCATAAATGAGGCCCCTGGTCTTTTAGAACCAGATACAAAACATGCCGCAGCATTAAGCACCGACTTAAGGATGATGGACATATTTTAGGAAGTCCAATCAACAGAGAGTTGTAATAGTTGATCTTGACAGAAATAGGGATTGGACAAGAGATTTAAAATCAGATTTAGGGAAGACTCCTAAATTCCCCACAGGAGCCTTAGGGCCCCATTACGATGCTGGTCGGATGAGCGTTCGACCGGCATCGTGTTGGAAACTGGACTGTCCGTCAAGGAGTCGGCGATCCCACTTCCCTAATTAGAATGCGGCCGCCTTCATTGCGGTCGGAAAGTGCATATTTCCTACTTCAGATTGTGCTGCGGGCTGCAGCACAAGCCGCAATAGGAAATATGCAATTTTTAAACATCCTTGCACAGTTACATCATCCTGGATTCAAGCCAGTCTGGCTTACAAGGGGTGATATACCAAAACCGGCCCAAAGATGCTTGTCTCCGGTCCAGGGAGGACCTGGCCTAGCAGATTGGGCTGGACTCTTCCCATGGGGAGCAGGGTCAAGAGTGATTTGCCTATGGCTGGGTCTAGACTGGGGTGATGTGGTGAGCAAAATAAAGATGGATTAAACCCAGACCCTGCCTAAAAAGCAGCAGAGGAAGAATTAGCAATAAGAGGGTAGTTCTCTGTGGGCAGCAGTCATTTTCCGTTTTGCAATGGTCATTCCTAAAAAAAAAATCATAATAGCTATGTGTAAAGGTGCGCTACGTATGTACTGTGTGCCAAGCATTTGCAATGTGTGTATGTTGTGATGATCATTCAGTATTTACAAACGTCAACATTCCATAACGCGCCAGGACACTCTGGTAGTATCTGAGCGCGCTATAAAACAGCTAAATAAATAAATAAATAAAATAAATAACACATAAACATGAAGGCTTCTCCTTCTTCCCCAAATTCACAAACCTCTGGATTTAATTTAAATGCTAAAACCAGTATGGAGGTCTTGCACCTCAAATTATAATCATGCTATCAACACATTGGACTTACGCTGAGGTGCAAAGGGGGCTACTCTATTAAGGCCGCTGGTTGTGGGGAATAATCAAGAGTCTCAGTTTTAGTGAAGAAGATTAAGTCCAGCTCTCACAATCAGCCAATTTGAAAAATAAAATAAAAAAGGCAGTCGAAAGTTCAGCGACAAAGGAGGTGTTTGGACAAAACATCGAATAAAAAATATTGTGATACAAACATTTTGCGCCAAAAATATTGGGATGTTAGACATTTTGTCGGCCGGATATCGAAGGTAAGAATATACTTTTAAGTGTTGCTTTTAATATCGCTGTAAAATATATCGACTTAGAAAATGTTGTTTTATATAACATCATTTGTAAGTGCTATTATGTATGTATTTTATTGTAGTGTGTTTGATTTTAAATAGTTTAATATTTTTTTATTTGTGTGTTTAGTAAGATAACTTATTAATTATGAAACGTTTTAAATTTGTATTCTTAGCTGTATTAATGTTAAAAGCAATGTATTTAAAATGTCTTTAGTAGCAGTATGTTGGGTTTTAGGGATGATTAAGGGTGGGGACATTTAAAAAAAGTGTGTTTAAATGCAATGTTACATTTTTTTAATGATACACAAATATTGCGAAATCTATAAATGTATTTTGTGCCATTCATACTTTTTCTAAACAATATATTTTTTTATTTTGAATGTGTGTATAAATGTTATTAAATGTAAAAACAATTATTGTAAATATCAGAATTATTATCACAATCGTAGAGATTTTAGTAAAAAGTTAAATTTATTGAACTTAAATGTAATAATGTAAATGTTTTATGCATTTATTTTTACAAAAAATATATTTATAATTTTTCAGGTCAATTAAAAAAAAAATATAATATTAATAATAGTGTTCAACATATTATTTTATATGTTTACTTTTAAATACATAGGTTTGCAGTTTGGATTATTGTGTCTTTTAAGTAATTTTTAATACAGTTTATAGATCAAATAGATCAAAAATTATGTATATGGAGTATTCTTTGTGTATATAAAATTTGCAATCTCTACCAACTTGCCTAAAATGTTTTAGATTGTAGTGGAAATAGTAAAATTCACCCCTGTAGTGTCCAACACCTTCCCCAAATTGGACACAAAAACTGAGGCTTATTTAGCACACCATTAAGTCAAATATTTATCCATAAACAGTAATCGTCACATGTGTAAGACCCTTGAGTATGTATGACTCTGATGAGAGCGATAAAGATACTACAGTGTTAGTCAGCAAAAAGAGATCCAGAAAGATCACTGCTGTGCTGATTAGCAGACACGTGTTTCGTCTTTGCTTAGACTTTTTCAAGGCATAATAGGATTCGAAAAGCCAGATTTAAAGAGATAAAATCCGCTCTTATAGTATAGTAGGTAGACCAATACCCCGTTTGGATATCATACAAACAGCTCAGCTCTGCATAATATTATGGCCAACCCATTTTCAGAGCTAGATATAGGCAATAAGTTGACCAATAAGATGATTCTCTGCAGTGCCTCTATGGATATTTTATGCAATCTGTTTCTGTAAAAACACACTGTACTCCACACCCAAGTGTACGAATGGCATGGGACTTAAACTTGTTACAGGACCCTTGTTCAAACAACTCCCTACTACGAGCTGCACCTTCTACACAACTATATCATCTCCATATGTCCTCGTGTCAACCGCTACATTAAAACGAAGTGGAAAGAGTTGTAGCAGAACTCTAGGCAGAATGGAACGGGTAACTCTTATTCCACGACCCCTACGGTACAAACCTGTAGCTTCTTCGTGATTGCGGAGATACACAGACCGGGCGTTATATTACAGTTTTGTAGGTTGCACCGTATCAGGGTTGTGCCGTAGGGGTCGCGGAATAAGTGTTACCCGTTCTACCCTCCACAGGGACCGATATGGTATCCGGCCTACCCAGGACCACAACAGGGCTTTCAATAACCCTTCTTCCAATACCCTCTTCCTCCTTTGTGGAACTGAGGCAGGGGCAGAGGAGAAGAAAAAGAGGGAACAAACAGGCCCAGTGGCAAGATAAAGAGACACAGCGAACAACGAGGAGCAAGAAAAGCCAAAAAACCTGATTGTGAACATATCGAACAGGACACTGTCCCCTGATGAAGTTACGGTATTGGCGAAGGGACTAGGAATTGTACCAAACCCCACGGAGGACACCTTCCGGCTCAATGAAGAACTACACCAACTGTTCCGTAAAATCAGATTTAAGTCATTATTCAAAGACAATCCCATCCTAGAAAGAGAGAATACAGGACTGAGACCACCATCCAAGTTCACCCCCACATCCGGTATGGTCCCCAGTGAGGTCCTCACCTTTGAAAAAGCGGTCTTGAAGGAAGCTAACCAACTCAGGAAGAGGGGGATATAAAACTACTCATCCAACAGACTAAATAAGGCCATTTCTACGCTCTAAGAAGACAACAGCATTACCATAAAACCAGCTGACGAAAGGGGAGCCACAGTGATTATGAACACCAGTGACTATGAGCAGGAATGCACACGACAACAGAACAATACCAAATACTATGAAAAGATGGACACTGACCCCACGGGACGCGCCTCCTCACTCACATCAGGATTCAAGTGAATAAAGCCACGAATGAGGGCCTTCCTTGTTAACACCACTGCCAAGGTACCGTATTTCTATCTCCTTCTGAAGATACACAAGGGTATTGCCCCCCCCCTGGACGTCCAATTGTTTCAGGTATCGGATATCTACCTCTAAGTCAGTTCAGTGACTTCTTCTTGCGGCCTTTAGTTCAAAAGATGCCTGCCTACTTGAAGGATACACAAGACGTCCTGAACCTAATGAATGATATCAACGATGACAACATCGAGGAAATCAACTTTTTGCTGACGCTAGACGTCGAGACGCTCTACATGAATATCCCACAAGACGCCACCATTTCGGTCGTGGGGAATTTTCTACGGGAAGCTGACATCCCCACCACTACCCCTGTGGACTTCATCCTGAACTGTATTACCATTGCCCTTAAGAAGAACTTTTTCATGTACAGGACCACTACCTACCATCACGTACAGGGCGCCTCTATGGGTAGTACATTTGCGCCTAGTCTGGTGGGGCTGTACATGGCACACTTCGAGTCCCTCCACATCTTTATGGACTCCAACCCATTCCAGGAAAACATTCTTACATGGAAGAGGTACAATGATGATATCATCATCTTCAGGAAGGGTACGGAGGAGAGCTGCGTGGCTTTCCACGACTGGATAAATGGACTGAACTCCTACCTGCGCTTCACCACAACACTATCTAAAAAGGCGATCACTTTTCTTGATCTGATGATATCCCTGGAGAATTAACACCTGCACACCAGGACATACAAGAAGGACACCGACTGCAACAGCCTTCTCTCATTTGAGAGTTACCACCCAAAGGCCCTTAATGGGAATCTACCATATGGCCAGTTTTTGAGGAGCCGACGCAACTTCAGCTCTATCACTGAGTTTGACCTACAAGCCACTACTCTTACTTCAAACTTAAGAGAGAGGAACTACCCGGTGGAAGTCATACACAAAGCCATAAAAAGAGCGAGAAACAGTAACCGCCAGGGCCTACTGGAGACCAACAAGCGCCAGTGTGACGATCTTATGACCTGTGTTACCCCCTTTACCCCACTGTCTAACCAAGTCAAGAACATCATCCTACGTAATTGGAGGATCCTAAATACCAGCTCTCTTACCTTGGCAACCCAAGGTTTGCCTTCAAAAGGACGACAAACTTGAGGGACCACTCCCACATAAAAAACAATGGATACCACTCTGTGGAACGTACCTCCTGTCACTGGGCACTACCCGTGTGGCCACTACAAAGCATGTGCCTCCACTAAACACACTAAGGAACTACAACTGGGGTACTTCACAAGGGAGCAATGTCATCATACAAACTGTAATACCAAGAACTGTGTCTATCTTATCTCATGCCCCTGCTGTTATATTTCATATCGGTACTCTGATATAGGTCCAGGGAACATCGTACACTTTCCCTACATCATCTCCCCATCATTTCATATGAACAAGTCTTATAAGGACATAACTCCAAATAAGGACAGACTGCCTTGTATGGACTAACACATTATAAGGACTGTAGCCGTTTATGGACTACACCTTTCACCTAGTTCCATGCCGAGCGTGGGTTTTTCCCAACCGATATTGCTAAGACGTCATCCTTAGCACATATGAATAATTTACGAGTACACTCTCCAGGAGGTACACTTCACCTCTCCCATCGACGCACAAGGTTTAATCCCTAATGTCATCCTCATACTGAACAATGGGGAACACACGCACATAGACTGTATAAATACAGCACATCTTGCCATCAGTAGGCAGGAGGGAACCGAGACTTCAAGGCCAACACACTGACCAGAGACACTGTGGCTCCGGCATGCCATCTCTCCAGCTGACAATGGTCTGACGATCCCTTGCGGACTGTCCAACTCAAGTCCAGGACAAAGTCCCACACTCACTATTCAGGTATGGGGGTTTGACTAAATCCTAGTGGAATTCTTGGCTCTTAGACTTAGGCTCTTAGACTTAGGTTCTTAGACTTAGGCTCTTTCACACCTACTCACATGCTAGGTACACTTAGATACATCTAGACAGGCATCTTAGGAGTACACACTTTATTTTATAAATGCATTTCATATTCATGTATGTGTTCATGACTATTGCAAAATGGTAGAACAATACTATTCCTTTTTATTCCCTGTACTGCTGGTTCTGTATCTCTGCTACTGTGTTACAGTTGTAGCAGCGCACTTATTTTACATGAGAAGAACAGCGGAACAAAAAATTCTTATTGTAAACACGCTCAACTGTTTATTCAGTGTATCTCTCTGAGAGCCAAACAAGCAGGCACAAGTGACTGAGTGAAAGTAGTATATTGTTTCCACGAGTCCGAGGTTATTATGTTCTGAGGTTGCCAAAACAAATCTCTCTGATAACAGGAGAGCTATCTAATGCAAAAATATAGGCTGACACATTTGGTGGCGGTGTTCGTAGTCAGTTTGCCACCAAGCCCACAGAATATGTTATCCGTAAACAGTGTAGGTCCTGCATGAAAGGGTACTATAGGAACAACACTACATGGCGCCCAACGTGTCAAACATGGGTTACCCAACGTGGTATATACATGGCGCACTTACTCAACAGTAGAATTTGAGTAGCGGGATATCCTATGTATTGGCTGTTAGTTAATCAAGCTTGAAGGGAAAATCTCCCACAATTGTGCATAAAACCTTTGCATAAAACCTTTTCATAACTTCCTTGGACAGTATTTCCGTGTCTTAAAAACACGATGTCTGACCAGGAGAGAGACTTACATCTAGGACGTAATAAGTCTGGTAAGGAAGATACAAATGCAATACATATTGCACCTAAAGTAAGACAAACTCCGACAGTCAAACTTGTCAAACATAGGTTATCTTCCAGAGGAGATGTAGTAATATTCGTGATAGAGGCACACAAAGATTTTAAAACAGAGGTATTCTACTCATGAGTTATATTCCCACAAGCAGATGCTGTAACAAAAACTTTTCATTATTACAAACATGAAGAAGTTCCAGCGGCTTACACTCCGTTTGAGGAGATTGAGATTCCGTGTACTTTCCAGGAACATATTTTCTGGTTTAATGGTGCCCTACCCCACATAAGAACAAGAGCAAGGCTTGGTCCTTTAAGAAGTCCAGGAGCAACATGGCTGATATTAGCGACCTATGCACCACATCCTGACATTGACACAATGCCACGTGATGAACTACTTGTTCAAATGAAAGAGTTGGTAAACCTTTACAGAAACATAACATACTTCGTCTTAAGGACAATAGCTGTCCGACCTACAGTAATTACACCTATTGCCGCTCTTACACAGAGCACTAGTGCTAAAATTACTCCACAAACATCACACTCGGTAATGGGCAAGGTACCCACAAAACGTGAACAATTTCCTTTCTGGGTAGCTCAGAAAATAACCCAGTTAGAAGCAGTATTCCCAAATAGAACACCATTTGAAAAACACAGAATGTTAACAATCTCTTTGCCCATGGGGATTACACTACACCACTTGGGGGTACAGTCTTTGCTGCCATATATACCAGTACTTATGATATTCCTTCATTAGCAGTAATCCCAGATGTACTAAAACAAATACAAAATGACTATGGAGCAGAACCTGCCCTAAACATATGGATGAAGTTATTAAATAACTACGACCAGGTGTCAGCTATAATAGCAGCTAATATTAAAGTGGAAGCAGCATCAGTGGCAATCCGCCAACGCCTTAGGGAGATTGGCCTGTTAATTCAGGAGGCTGAACTACCCAAAATAATTAAAACTGCGAATGCAGAATTAGGCAGAGATAGTTTGAGGGAAAGAGCTTTAAAACCTCAACTACAGGGCGTTCCTGAAAAAGAACACTTCCAAGCAGACACCACTTCTTCTAAAAAGAAGTAGGATAATAAAAAAGAAAACTCTAAAGACAAGAGATCTCAATCCTGAGGTAGGTCTCCTCCACAGGAGCCCTCTGAAAAGAGGTATAACCTTAGGAATAGGGATAACATTAGGAAACCTGACAGGTATACTGATACACGTTCCTCTCATTCCTTTCAGGGTTCAACGTAAAAACTCAGAGAGAGAAGGATGATCAGAGAGACAAGAAGAGTGTACAAAGTCCAGAGGTAAGCAACACGCTTCCAAATAGAAGATAAACAAAAACAAGAACCACAGTTAAAAAAAAATAAGGTTGCAGGTCTAAAGATCAGACATGCCCAGAATTCTGAGGACTCGAGTACTGAACGGGAAATGGGCTCTGACGATGCTAGACAGTGCGTCAGAAGTAACAATAGCTCGCCAGAACCTGATGGAGTTTCTGGTGACAGCGGACTTGAATGATTATATCACGGTGGAAACACCTGATACTAGGGTAAGTGTCTCACATAAATTACATGAAATAACATTCCAAATGGAAGGGGACCAATGCAGGACAGTTAGAGGTCTCTTTTGGGAGAACCTAACGTTTAGCTATGACATTTTGTTAGCTGAACAAGATTTGCCGCCAGCATTCATCATGGATTGCCCTAGGGGAGAAACAGTAATTTTACCAGCATTTTCTGACCATGTTCCTAAATATTTAAGATATACATATGCACAGGAGTGGGCGGTAGCCCTAGCCCTGGCATTATACAAAACCATGTTGGCTGGGATGAGGATTCAACCAACCACATAATTCCATCAGAAAATACTCCAACTGCACCAAGGCAGTATCCAATAAAGCAAGATGCTAAAAAACAGGTCAGGGAGATCTTAGATCAACTAGAATACAAGGGGTGATTGAAACTTGCACCTCTCAAATGAATAATCCTTTGTTTCCTGTATCAAAACCTGACAATTCATATAGTTTGGTTTTAGATTACAGACATTTAAACACTTGAACGAAGACATTTGCAGTTCAAAATGCACACAGTGCCGCATTAATGAATAACATTGTGCAGGAAAAATACAAAACAACAATAGATATCTCAAATGGATTTTTTTTGCCAAAATATAGCGCCTGAGAGCAGATATTTTACAGCATTCTCAGCACAAGAGTCTCATCGTCAATTGTGTCGACTGCCCCAGGGGTACAAGAACAGCTCGGGGTTGTTTTTGGCTAGGATAACTGAGTTACTTCAGAATCTAGATGAGGAGGCATTGTTCTATGTAGAAGATATTTAACTGACAGATGATGACCTGAAGGAACACTTGACCAAAGTGAAAAGCTCCCAAAGAGAAGGATGGTCAGAAAATAGAAAGGAGCGCACACAGTCCAGAGACAAACAGCACGCCCAAGACTTTACTTCTAAAAAAGAAGATAAGCAAAATCAAAACCTCAATATAAGAAAAAGAAAGTCGCTGGTCTGAAAATCAGACATGCCCAGACTTCTGAGGACACAACTTCTGAACGGTAAATGGGCTCTGACGATGCTAGACAGTACGGTAGAAGTAACAATAGCTCGCCTGAACCTGAAGGAATTTCTGGTGACAGCGGAGTTGAATGATTACATCACGGTGGAAACACCAGACACTAGGGTGAGCGTCCCACATAAGTTATATGAAATAACAGTCTGGATGGAGGGGGACAAGCCCAGGAAAGTAAAAGCTCTTTTTTGGAAGCACTTATCATTTGGTTATGACATCCTGTTACCAGAACAAGATTGCATTTGTAATGGAGTGCCCCAGGGGAGAAAGTATAATTTTTCCTGCATTTTCCAACCACGTTCCCGTTCACCTTAAACATACATATGGCAGCAGTGGGCAGCAGCCCAAGCTCCAGCATTGTACAAAAATCACGCAGGGTGGGATGAGAATTCAACCTACCACGTGATCCTGTTAAAAGTTTCACCTAATGCTCAGAGGCAATATTCAATAAAGCAAGAAGCTAAAAAGGAGGTCAGGGAGATCTTAGATCAACTTGAATACCAGGGGGTAATTGAAAAATGTACCTCTCCAATGAGCAATCCTTTTTTTCCTGTAGCTAAACCCGACAATACATATTGTCTAGTTTTAGATTACAGACATTTAAACTCATGCACGAAGACCTTTGCTGTCCAAAATGCACATAGTGCGCATTATTGAATAACATTGTGCGCATAAAATACAAAACCACACTTGATATCTCAAATGGATTTTTCTGTCAAAATATAGCTCCTGAAAGCAGGTATCTGACCGCATTCAGTGCGTTAGGGTTTTTACGATAATTCTGTCGTCTAGCACAAGGGTATAACAGCCCAGTGTATTTTCAGCAAGAGTAACAGAGGTACTTAAAACATGTGATGAAGAAGCATTGTCCTATGTGGATGACATTTATCTGACAGACGACGACTTAGAGAGGCACTTGACCAGGGTAAGCACCATTATTATGGGATTTGCCGCAAAAGGCTACAAATTCAACTTAAAAAAATTAAAAATAGCCCACCTCAATGTCCTATGTTTGGGATATGAGCTGTCAAGTAAAGGCAAAAGTCTGGTAGCTAACTTTTTAGAAAAGTGTGCGCTGCTCCAGCCTCCAAAATCATAAAACTTTTTACCATAAATACTAGGATTACTGAACTCTGGCAGGACATACATTTTAGATTATGCACAAAGGGTAAACCCTATCTATGACTTAATAAAACCTGACTTTTCAGCCATAGATTGGGCACAAGAACATACTAATATTCTTCGTTTACTCCAGGAAGACATGATTGCTTCCAAACACTTACAAACACGCGTAAACGTACCCCACTTAGTGATCTGAATAATCGCAGGTCAATGCGGGTACACTTATTTAACCTTTAATGAAGGAGAAACTGTACCAATCGCTTACAAATCACACCTGTACACAAATGCAGAAATGCGTTTCACTTCAACAGAAAAAATCCGGACAGCAGTTCAGACTGCTGTAGTAAGAGAAAGAGCACTGGCCCAGGGGAAATACATTATTGTGGTAACTCCAGTACCGAATTTAGAAGCTGTTACAAAAGCTAGCATCCCAAATGCGAATGCGTTACATCCAAGATGGATACATTGGGCTAATTCTCTTACTGCAGCAGATGTTGAGTACAGATTTCATCCAAATTTAAAAACTCAAGCATTCCTGCAATATGAACAAGAATACCCTCTACCAAATGAAATCTTGCCTCTAGATCAGTATGAATACATTATTTATACTGACGGAACTGCGCCACCGGCCATAGGAATTAAGCAGCAATATTTTTGCAGCCTGTGCTTTCATTAAAGGTTGCAGGTGTGATGGCAAGTTCCATCCTAGTTGCACAAAAACGCAATCTCTAGGAGACTGCACGGCTCAGTTGGCAGAATTAAAAGCACTTATACTGGCACTTGTAAAATACAGATTGAGAATTCCCTACATTAATCGTGTGTGATTCTTTTTTCTGTGTCCAGTGCTACAATGAATAATTACAGCATTGAGAACAAAACGGGTTTAAAGACGCAAAAGGTGGCACAGTTAAACATAAAATGTTATTGTAACAGGTAGCCGAATTGAAATCTGAGCTACTGAGGACTCACGTGATCCATACCTTGAGTCATCAACGTGATGGCGTTCACGCTGAAGGGAATTCAATGGCTGATGAAGCCGCAAAGAGGGCTGTTCGCACGGCTTCCGTAGCTGCTCAGACAAAAACAAGAATAGACAGAGATATAATGGTAGCTGACATCGCATCACACAAAGGCAGCACAACAGTACATAAAACATTTCCACTCAAATACTCCTACAAGTTAGATGCACAAAACTTTCCATATGCTCAGATTCCTGGAGTGGGGGCATAGAGTAATACCAAATATGAATTGTAGGCAAGGTTTAATACTAGCTGCACATGAGGGTTTGGGCTCTGCGCACACAGGTGTTACAGAGACTATTTCTTTACAGAAGCTATTGGTGGCCAGGGTTAACTAAGCAAACTAACGACTATGGGGTCTATTAGGATGCCCCCCGCCACCCTAGCGGTGCTGGGACCAGCTGCCAGTGGTGCGGCGGTCCCGCACCGGCAATTAGGATGCCACCACCACGGTGGCGGTGGCATTCCGCATATATTGCATTGTGGCAGGCGGTGTTGTGAGCCGCATCCGCCACAATGCAATATATGCATGTTGTGAATTGGCATGCACAACGTGACAGGCACAGTGCGGTGCCTGTCACCTTGTGCATGGCACCGCAACGGGGTCTCGCAACCGGCACCCAAAGAGAACTCAGCATGCCTTTCCATGGCAGAGCCTACGCTATGGAAAGGCATGAAATCGCCACAATCCTAATATGCAAGGCACCGCCACCATATAGTGGGCCATATCCGCCCGGTAGGCAATCGTGACGATTGCCTACCAGAGTGAAAGCTCCAGGTGGTCTTTCCGTCCGCCGCGGTAACCCCCACCATGCTTATAGGGCGGGGGTAAAAGGCCGACCGACGGGGTATTTTGGTGTGTGCATCGCCACAGCCGGTAGGGCGGTGGCAATCCGCATGCCATACTAATAGACCCCTATGTCTGTCAGCAGATGAAAGGCTCCACCGTTGCTATCCCGGCACAGATGCCATTACTAAAGTCAGACAAGCCTCTCGCATGTGTGTACTTGGACCACTGCGGCCCCTTACAAATGGACGGGCTTACAGATATTTCATGGTTGCAGTGGATTCATGCTTGAGATTCCAATGGGTATGGCCTCAGCGTTCTGCTGATGCTTGAACTGTTATAAAATATTTGTGAGTGTTCATTGGTACATACGCAGTTAGCACGTTACACTCTGACCGCGGCCCTGCATTTAGCTCTCAGGCTTACAAAGAGGCCATGGAAAGAATGGGCATAGAATTACGGTTCTTATCTCAATACCATCCCAAGGGAAATTCGGTTGTGGAGAGAAAAAATCGGGACTTAAAGCAATCTTTAATAGCTAGGGTATTAGGCAAGGGCGGTAGTTGGGTTACACACCTTAATGGGGTACTAGTGGGCATTAAACAACTAGCCAAGAAGCTCTCTAGGGGGTGTCATTCCATATGAGGTCCTCTTTGGGACACATATGGGGGTACACTCTCTTGATTGTGAAGGCGCAGTGGCGGATGAAAAACCATTTGATATCCATGTTTGTTTGGCTGTTTTGCAGGATCTAAATGAATCCAGGACAAAACAAAGCAATGTCCATCTAAAGCAGACCGCCACTGAGGAAGTCAAGGTAGTCACAGCAAGACCTGTCTGGATTCCAAAAGTCGGGGATGTGGTAGGAGAGAAAATTTCGGACAAAAAGGAATTTGGACCTTCTTACAGAAACATGTACCAGTCCTTGCAATGCACGGAACAAGAACTGGACTCCACTGTAGCAGACGCCCTCCTCTAGCTACAATCCAAGAAGTTCAAACAGAAAGACTCATCAAGTTTGAGGAGCCACCTGTAAGGAATTAAGGTCTAAGCAACAATGCTATGGAACCTGTTTTACTTTAACCAGACATTCAAATTCAAAATGAAAATCAGAATAATTCACAACTTGCACTTAGACCTCTACATACCTCTACATCAACATGTCTCATTGAGAGGAAAATAACATTTCAACTAATCCTGATACAATTCCTACAATTGATCGAACAGCTTCTGGCTATTTCATTAACTTTGATACGTTTTCTCTGGATCCAAGCAAGCCGGAAACGACACCAGCCAAAACACCATTCAAGCATGAATTAAATAATCTTTTTCTCTTTCTTCAAAAGACATACCTGGTATCACCTTGGATTGAACTCTGGGGAATTTCTGGGATATTGTTTTTCTTTTCTTGCTAGGCTTAGTATTTACTCTTAGTATGCTTATCAATGGACACTTTCTTCAACAAGGTTCCACAACCCAAAAGGTCAACAACCTACTGAAGCCACATCCATCATCACATCATGAAGAAAGAGACTTGTCATCAGTGAACATTACAGCTGTTCCTATACCCGATGGTATAGTATGGGACAAGGTTCATTTCAAAGTATTCGGACCGACCAAACTTTTAAAAATGAATCATGTATTTAAAATCTCATTAAGGTATTTCATTACCTCCAGTATAATTTCTGATGATTGGGACACTGAAACAGTAAATACCATGTTGTCTGATTTAGAGCAAACTGCTACATTTTCTAATAAATAAATGTTAGAGGGTTCATCAGACTATGACAAATTGTGCTGTTACCAACATTTTGGTCATCATTTCCTGCACAATTTAATTTCACTTAGTAGTGTATTTGAGTACCATCAGTGGAAACATTGCCCAACACCACCAAAAAGTAGTTCACAAATGTTTGCATAGAAATGTGCATACTTTGCAGGGTTTAACACCTCAGATCCAGCCTCATTTTATTATAAGGTTGCACCAACATCAGCACTGAAAATTATGTTGACAAACACTAAACAGATTTACTCTGCTTCCTTTTTGGCCCATTTGTTGGTTTCAACCTATGGAAAGACGAAATGACTCGAAATCGATTTGGGGTTCAAGGAACTGGCAAGCCCAGTGTACAGAGCCACTACGTATTTCCACAGCAGAGGAACTTTTTAAAAGATACTGTGCAACAGACATCATGTCTTGGATTTGCCAAGATAAAGGACCTGAACACTCCGAAGTTCCCTACACCATCACAGGGCTGGCAGAATTCTTCTTCAAAGGAAGTGGCAACAATTGATGACGTACTAAAGTACAATGGATCAGACCCAAATTTGAAGGAGTGGGTGGTTTGGCCCTTAGACACAAACACATGTCATAAACGGTTCCTGCACATCACCAAGGGAATCAGTATGCATAGGCCAGATCCACTATATGTACAGAGAGAACATCCAGGGGTAGTGACATCCTAAAGTGTTGGGAAGTTGTCCCTAGAATGGCTAGAAACCCCAACACGTGCAGAAGTGAAACAACACTTATCTTTACTCTCACAAGACATGGACCTTAGGGACTTTTTACTAGGACCTAGGAAACAACGTCATAAACTTTCATATATGCAGGCATTTATGCTGCCTACAATAAAATCTGGAAGATTTCCCAACAAGAAGCCGCAGAGAGAATACGGGAAATAGACCATATAAACCTAGAAAAAACTTTAGCTGTGGTGCATAATGGGTTAACAACTTTGAACTCCAGAGTATATTTGCTTTGGGGTAATAAAGGGACTGAGAAAGTTCTTTGATCTTTTGCCCCTTGAAGCAAGGAAAACAGTTACGGTTGCACTTGTAACATCACGCATCGATTACTGCAACAGCCTCTATGCTGGTACAAACAAAGCTGTCACACACAAACTTCAGATGGTGCAACATGCAGCAGCAAGGTTGGTTCTAAAATGGCCGAAAAGATCATCTGCAACCAAAGCCCTCAAGGCATTACATTGGCTGCCCATTACAAAAAGGGTTTTGTTCAAAGTACTGTTAATTACTTTTAGAGCTGTCCACAACCTAGGCCCGTCCTATCTGAGGAAAAAATTCAGCAGGTACTGTCCAACCAGAGCACTGCGTTCTTCAACGGCCAACCTGCTTACCGTCCCGAGTTTCAGACTTAAAACTTGAGGGGGCAAATCCCTGGCGGTACTGGGAGCAAAAGCATGGAATACTCTTCCCCCCCAGTTGAGATTACTGGATAAAGAAATAGACTTCCGTAAACATCTAAAAACCTGGATCTTTAATCTCCAAGATATAACTGCCAGAAGCCTAGTGTAGTTCGGGTCTTGGTCAAGTAAGCATAGGGACTACCTAACACCTGGTGGTACTTTCTGGGCGCCTAGATGCTCCTTGGAGCGATTGCCGTGCGATACAAATTGGCACTTACATTACATTACATTACATTTATTGGGCAACATTGTATCTTCTTATATAGACATACTGGAACAGGATTTGGCAATATTACAACAAGGCCAAACACAGTTACGCTCTATTATGTTATTGAGCTGGACGCAACAATCTTTGCGTGCAGACTTTGTGCCTTGGCCTTTTATAAACAATACGTCTCTGTTTTCAGAATACAATCTAACTGATACATAGATAGAAATGGCACAAAGGGGAGCTAAATATACAATGCTGCAAATTGAAAAACTGGACAGGCTTCCATTCAAAGTGGGTGAATTACCATCCACAGAGTAGCTAATCCACAGCCAAATCACTCTCCCAATCACGACCTTTCAGTTTTACTATGGCCTTGAACAAAGGCAGGCAGGCAAATATGAAAAATTGGGTAAAGAATTCATTAGGAAATCCTAGCCTTTACCATATAGATTTCGATGCAGGAGTGGGGATCAAGAAGTCTTTCTTAGTGGTACTAACTGCAAGACCGCTTTAAGCGGTTCTCTCATGTGCCAAGATATAATTTTGCACGGGGCCTGTAGTGGTTCAGTTTCGAATCTGTCTTGCCACATGAAAGGGACTCCAGCTGCCGTGATCACACCACTGTTCGAGTTACTTTCAAATGGGAGTTACTTGATGCTAAACGTTCAAGGTTGTTGTGGGATGCTCCCGGGCATTGCATGTCTGGTCACTGTCAACACCAGGGTTGCTTACTGTATGCAAGTATTGTTTCCTCCAACAAATACAGTCAGGGAGACGCCAGCATGGCCTTCACTGAATGTTTCTTTTATACAGTTTGATGCTTTGAGCAGAATGAAAGCCATGCTTTTACAGCAAACCGTGTCATTGACCTCTGCACGAGAAACCTTTGAACTTCAAGTTGCGAGGACCTCGACAGAGATACAGGCGCTAATCTGTACAAACTGTCCCCGACATTTCGCAGAAATGGTGGGTTGTATCGTAAATATGTCAAATACGAGCGGTGTTGTACACCTTTTTAAAACCATAGGGTCCGGATTCTTAACACCTTCCAGACCATCCTCAGAGTTATTCCTAACTTTATGCACTCCGTATTTGGAAGCATTGACGGGGGTCTACCTCAGATCCTGCTTGCTATTGCTGGAATGCTGATTGTCGTGTACCTGCTTCGCAATGGATGGACCATCTGCCAGCGAGATTGCAAATGCTCTCCTGGTAAGATATTACCGTGGGCGCATGGTACAACATCTGGGTTCACCTCGCCTTCGAGAACTAAGTGATTCTTGGTTCCTGTCATCCAGACCAGTCTTCGAAGACTGTATTGTACCTGTTTTCCGATGCCTGTTTTGCGTAGGAGAATGCGAGTTAGAGATCTGTCTGACACCTCTAACGGAGATGCCAGCAGACATAGACTCTAGGCTGGAACAACTGTGGTCCCATGCTCGACTCTGTCCTCAGGGTATTCCCATCTTAACGCATGCAGTCCTCGAGGATCCGCAGGTGCCCTATGACCGAGTTGGATTTCAGCTCCACCCTTGGCACCGAGGTATCGAATATAGCACCGTCTGCTTCACCAGCAACTGTTGGCAGCACTGACGAGTTTCATCTATGCACACTTGACGTGCTATGCGAGGTACTACAATGTTTGCCTCTATGACAGCAGGCAATGCCAATGTTATGTTTCCCCGCCAGGACATATAATCTAAATCTGGCTCACTGTGTGCTGGGAACAAATTCAGTTTTTCTTTCCCCTTCTTTTAGCTAAAAATAACTTTTTCAAATTGACACTTTCTATACCAAAGCAAGGCCTTCTAAGTACAATTGCAGTAGTTCAACTTGTGCCAAATCAAACTCATTTAGAACTGTGATTTGTGGAACTTTACTACAAATGTCATGCTTTCACAAAGAAAATTTTTCTTGGTTTTTATACTGTTTTCAAATGAAAGTTTTAAGAAACATTTTAAATGACTGCTTGATAATTTTATGCACTGGCGCTGTTATAAATGTGTATCTCAAATGTGTATTATCATTGTTAAGTATAAGGTGGAGTGGGTGTTATATTTCATATCGGTACCCTGATATTGTTCCAGGGAACATCATACACTTTCCTTACATCATATCCCGTCATTTCATATGAACAAACCTTACAAGGACATAACTCAAAATAAGGACAGACTGCCTTGTATGGACATAACACCTTATAAGGACTGTAGCCTTTTATGGACTAAACCTTTCACCTAGTTCCATGCTGAGGGTGGGTTTTTCCCAATCGATATTGCTAAGACGTCATCCTTAGCACATATGAATAATTTATGAGTACACTCTCCAGGAGGTACACTTCTCCTCTCCCATCGATGCACAAGGTTTAAACCCCAATGTCACCCTCATACTGAACAATGGGGAACACACGCACATAGACTGTATAAATACAACACCTCTTGCTTCAAGGCCGACACACTGACCAGAGACTCTGCGGCACTGGCATGCCATCGCTCCGGCATGCCATCGCTCCAGCTGACAATGGTCTGACAATCCCTTGCGGGTGTCCAGCTCAAGTCCAGGACAAAGTCCCACACTCTCACTATTCAGGTATGGAGGTTCGACTAAATCCTAGTGGGATTCTTGGCTCTTAGACTTAGGCTCGTAGACTTAGGTTCTTAGACTTAGGTTCTTAGACTTAGGCTCTTTCGTACCTACTGACATGCTAGGTACACTTAGGTGCATCTAGACAGGCATCTTAGGAGTACGCACTTTATTTTATAAATGTATTTCATATTCATGTATGTGTTCATGACTATTTCAAAATGGTAGAACAATACTATTCCTTTTTATTCCCTGTACTGCTGGTTCTATATCTCTGCTACTGTGTTGGAGTTGTAGCAGCGCACTTATTTTACATGAGAATAAAAATGGTACAATAAATTCCTATTGTAAACACGCTCGACTGTTTCTTCTGTGTATCTCTCTGAGAGCAAAACAAGAAAGCACGAGTGACTGAGTTAAAGTAGTATATTGTTTCCACGAGTCTGAGGTTATTATGTTCTGCGGTTGCCAAAACTAATCTCTCTGATAACACGAGATTCTAGTGGCACTGCGAGCTAGCTAATGCGAAAACATAGGCTGACATATTCGGTGGGGGATGTACAGAGTCAGAGCCAGTTTGCCACTGCCACATGTTATCCGCAAACAGCGTATGTCCTGCATGAAAGGGTACTGTTGTAACTACACTACACTGCAATCTCATCTACGTGGGGATGCCCACCAGACCTATTAAGACTAGGATCGGTGAGCATTAAAGCACAATCCGCTGTGGACGCACAGGAACGAAAATGTGTAACCACTTCATTGAAAGAAGACACTCATGCGATGACGTAAGGTGGACAATACTCAAGGCCAACCCAGCATGGAACAACATCTTCTTAGACATGAACAGCGTTGGGTTCACCACCTCTGGATGAATACGAGCAGTCTGAATGATGAAATCCTGTGGACAGAACTCTGACCCCCCATTACTACAGGCCCACACATTGTGTGTTTGCCCTTTCCCGCCTACATGTGCCCGCACCATTTCACTGATAATGCTTCGACAGCACCGTCCAACATCAGCACTCTGGATGCAATATCAACATCCACCCATGCTGTGTTCTTTCCTATCTCTCGTTTTTCCACCTCTACTGACTATAATGAACTGATTCTTTTGAGATAGGTCAAATGCATTACCACCTTAAACTCGTGAACTACACTCACGGAGTATTGAAGCATGTCCCCTGACCTTCACTGAATACTTGCATGGGGTACAGTCCAAGATGGCACCCAATAAATCTATCTACAATCACTAGACTCTTCCGAGTGACTCCACACACTCCAAGATGGCGCCCACGCATGGGCACCGCGGTCCACGAAACCCATAGAAACGGGACACTCCTTCATTCATGGCCCGGAACTATTTCAAGCGGCCGCGTTGAGCAGGCAATCAATATGCAGGCAGGCATTTAAGGGGTAGGTGCTGACAGACAGTGCACCCAACAGCAAATGTAAGTATTAAACCAGGAGGGTCAACTCTGGCCACGACCAGGTCACACTCACATTCCACGATATCACCCTGTACTGGCAATGACACTGTTCTTCTTTTTTCCTAACTGCATTTTTCCCACTCCAGGCCATTACGGGGCGGGCTTCCAAACGCGCTAGCCTATGGAGCAACCTACTATAATAGACTAGGTAGGAGCCAACACCGCTAGCCATGTTTCTTTATTGCATGACAATTTGCACTGCTAAGTAACATTTTGAAAGCGACGGCACATATCACGGCAATCGCGCAAAAGCCTTAATGTGCTCATGCAGCTACCACTATTATGTATATCTTAACAACTCTCCCAGCAGAGGTGGTGCACTTATGTTAGGTGTCCAGCAATGCCACATATGTCCTTGCCACCCTCGTGGCATGACCTATAGCCGGTGTACCGCACTCACTATAAAGTGCACTCATGCTGGAGAATGAAGCCGTTCTTTAATATGTGTTGTACATTTTGCATGTCAACCTCATTGTTAGTAATCATCTTTAGACACCAAATGCACTCAACCATGTGCCATTGGAGAGGATTACATTGACGTATCTTGTGTTTGTCTTGTTTCTTTCCTATCTAGTCCTAGGTTACGACAGGAGCGGTCATGCAATTAAGTTATTGCCACCTTGTAGTGTGTAGTGTCACACAGGGTTGGACCGCTCCGATCGAGTAGGGTTCTAGACCCAACTACTTACACTCACTTTTTTAGTCACACTTGTTGGTCCTGAAGAAGCGCCAGGAATTGTTCTGACCACCTAGACGGCGCGAAACATGATGACCGACCTCTAGTTACTAAGGCAGGTTACGCCCTATCAGTAACTCACAACCTACATGTTTTTTAACCTGACAAGGGAACCCACACATTAAAATTTACTCACTCTGGTATCCCTTAGCCACTTTTATCAATCACTGACCCACCCACTGTTCTCTTAGAACCCTCTTTCTCACACCCACACTTATTATAGGGCAGTACAAACAAAAGTTCACAGCTAAAGTGACCCTTCAGGGGACCCATAGGGCATTGCAGCGACCCCCCAATGAGGACAAACACCAGAGGATGAAGCATGACATCCTTCGGGGTGTGTGAGGGCATCAAGAGACAAGACTTGTGCTTGCCTCTAGTATGTGAGATTTAGACTCAGGATCTTACCCTTTACCTTTTTCCCTTCTTTCTCTTGTTTACGGGTGACTATTTGTGCCAACACCTGGAACAGTTACCCCCTGTTTGGTTCATCATCATTCATGGCTGACTTGTTGCAGGCAAGTAACCCAGTAATATACAATGTCTATCACCTACTTTCTAAATGCCAAATACAGTGAGCTCCGGTTTAACAATTGCACACCCCACAGGGTACACAAATGTATACAATAACAATATGATTCCACAAAAAGTTGTTCTTCTGCGCGCTGGAATAGGTAGGGGTAATTAGTTGCTCAATATCCAGAACTAAATGAATCATTCAGAATTAAATGACAAGTCTATCTGCACACCACTAATTTTCCTAATAAGTTCCATCCATCCAATATGTAGCAATCTTTCCACACACAGTCTGTGTTTGAAGGATCACTGTGTTCATTTTTCAGGGTTTAATTCAATTTATTGTTCAGCTC
The DNA here is from genome assembly GCF_964263255.1 of Lissotriton vulgaris. NCBI lineage: Eukaryota > Metazoa > Chordata > Amphibia > Caudata > Salamandridae > Lissotriton > Lissotriton vulgaris. The sequence continues at coordinate 280,488,083 of NC_141694.1, forward strand.
CATCACACATTCTACAAGTACTTCTGTCCACCAACACCTGTTCCATTCCTGAGTTATTATTCATATCAAACGTCCTCATAGCTTTCCAATCGCAACCAGCATATCCATATCCAATCATTAAAAAAATATTCCTTCACAAATCAGTCCACTATATTCCAATGCATTTCACAGCACACAGCATGATCTAGCCACTTAGCCACTTAGACACACATGGACATTAAATAATTTGCAGTCCCCAGTCACAGTGGATCTCTGCACTGTGAGATGAGCGGTAAATAAATATGGTGGACACAAAATAATTACCATGTATCTGCTGTGAATTAGACTCAACAACTGGACAAGAACATCCTGGGAGCGTCAGTTGAGAGCTAGCATACATGGGCCAATCAACTCATGCCTACAAAGCTCTCCACAACGTAGGACAAACATATCTGAACCACCACCTCTCAGTCCACATACCCGCTAGACAACTTTGCTTTGTCCAGCTTGCACTGGCCACCGTCCCATGGATTCACAAGACAAGAACTGGAGGAAGATCCTTCTCCTACCTTGCCGCCAAGAAGACTTGGAGCACCCTGCCCCTCCACCTCAGGCAATCCCTGTAGCTGACACAATTCAGGAAGGATCTCAAGACCTGGCTTTTCGACGGAAGCTCCACACCCAGACGGATCAGCGACCCCTGCCCCAGCACCTTGAGAACCTCACAGGTGAGTAACCATGCTTTACAAACCCTTGATTGATTGATTGCTTGATTGAATCAACCTATGGCCTTATAGTGGAACAATAGCTTTGGAATAAAATAAAAGGTTGAAAAGCCTGGCGATGTTAGCAATATCCACAACCAGGCTGTTTTTTTCTTGCCTAAGTCTGTGCGCATACTCGCTTTGATAGCTGAAGTTAGCCTCCCTTCCAGCCCTAAAAATTCAGCGCCATGCTTGAAAATGAAAATAAACTTCCTGGGCAAGGCACACTAGAGGTCCAACAGTGACCATGGGGTGGTAGGTCTGTAGTGATTGTTCCCCAGCTCTCTTAAATAGTGCATGTGCCTAGCACACCTAAGTTCATGAGGTGCTGACCGAGGAGACATGCCTGCAACCTAGCATCCATAAGGCCAGGCGACACCTCCTTCTGCATGTCTGTGATAAAGCAAGGGTTTATCAGGATTGACTAAAATAATAGTGTGTGGTCGCTCAGAGGTGGTGGGGCACCATCTGACCACCCGCATGGACGAGCCACCACTGATCACATAGTAAGCTAAATATTTAGATAATCCCAGATAATTGTAGCATTAGTAACTCGACTGCCTCCCAGCTGATCCTCCCTTCTAGGAGAATCAGGGTTCTCTCATAATTAAGTTAGACTTCTGCCAATTGCCCATGCTCTTGACTGCTTGACCCTGTTTGGAGCTATAAATAGCAACATCATCAGCATAAGATGGCCACTTGATGACGATCAGCTCAGACCTGAACCTAGGCTCCATACATAATAAGTGAAAGTGTAATTCCTGCCTTGTTTCACTCCTTACTCTAAATCCATTGGAATTTAACTCAGTGATGCTCATTCTTGCAGCTGGGAGCGGTAATAGGACTAACACCAATCTGATACCCCCCTCCCCACCTTTCATATTCTCCCAGCTTAATTTTAAATAATTCTGCAGATATGAAATTAAATACCTCCTCCACATCTAAAAAAACCAATTTAGGTCGGTGATTACTGGAGTTCTTCAGCCTGATCCGGTAGGCCAAAGACCCTTTTGCATGGCCAAAAGCTCACCTTGTTTGTTGACGTGGTAGTGTGTCCTCAGCCACATTGCTAAAACCTATCCATACCTGGATTGGGTTGGTTGATGTGTAATTTGAGATGTCATTGATAATGCCATTTGAAGTGTCATCAATGATGTCTAACATTAGGTAAAGAGCAGCACCTGGGGCCAGATGTAGGTCGGTCGGTAACGGCCGAAAATCGGTATTTTCGGCCGTTACCGATCGGTAAATAGGTGATAGGTATGTAGGGGGCATTATTTTACAGAATCGGTAAAATTACTGAATCGGTAATTTTACCGAATCGGTAAAATAAGAAATCGGTAAATTTACCGAATGTGAGCCACCCAGATGTAGGTGGGACTCTTCAGAGTCCCAGAGGCCTTACCGAATCGGTATTTTACCATCAAATCCAATTTGATGGTAAAAGACCGATTCCGGTGTGCATGCACATGTGTGCATGCACACCTATGCCATGTGACAGGCAGACCTGCCCTTAGGGCATGTATGCCTGGCACATGGCACCCGAGCCTGTTTTGGGGGTGCCAGAGGGTGTCAAAGTGACACCCCCTGCACCCTTGTGTAAATCGGTATTTACCGATTCGGTAAATACCGATTCGGTAATGCCCATTCATTCCTATGGGCTTCAAAGCCCATAGGAATGAATGGGCATTACCGATTCGGTATTTTACACAAGGGTGCAGGGGGTGTCACTTTGAACCGGTAAATACCGAAATCATCCGATTCGGTATTACAGCACATCTGGAATACCTACATGTCCACCCCATAGATTTACTGATTTTTAATTACCGAATTGGTAAAATTCGGTAATTAAAAATCGGTAAATCTATTTCACCTACATCTGGCCCCTGGTGAGGGAGTGCATTCTAGTGAGCAAAGCCTATTTTATCGGGGTAATTTTAGTGAGTAAAATATATATATATGTATATATATATATATATATATATATATATATATATATATATATATATATATATATATATATATATATATATATATATATATATATATATATATATCGATCAACAAAAGTCCGCCAGTCTCCCAGCCACACACGGCGACGGGCTCGAGTGAGGAGGCGACCCTCGTACTATTTCCACAACAACTTTACCTTCTAAGAAGTTAACTCGAGCCCAATTCCTTTTTGCATGAAGTTTTATTCAACACAGGATGTCAAGCAACACCCGACACGTTTCGGTGCAGCCGCACCCTGGTCACGGTGCGGCTGCACCGAAACGCGTCGGGTGTTGCTTGACATCCTGTGTTGAATAAAACTTCACGCAAAAAGGAATTGGGCTCGAGTTAACTTCTTTGAAGGTAAAGTTGTTGTGGAAATATACATATATATATATATATATATATATTACCTACTGGCGTTCGCCAGTAGGTATATATAGTTAGGATTATTTGTCTATGGAACTTTTGAAAATTCTATGTCTAATAACTTTGGCGTTTGTGGACGGAATCGGCTGAAATTTTCAGGGAAATGGCACATATTGTTTCTGAGCAGCCCTTGAAAATTTGGGGGGGTTTCCTCAAGGGGGGGCCGAGAAAAAAGGGGGGTCCCAAAACACGTTTTTCCCATGTTAATTTCCATAGGGCGGTTGGCCTCACTTTTAGCTCGAACGGCTGAATGGATTTGCACGAAACTTGGCAAAATTGTGGGGACTGTTAGCCCGATGTGCCTTTGCTAGGTCTCAATATATGTGCTCCAGTGGATTTTGAGAAATTAACGTTCAAAACAAGATATATATCTGTAACAGCGCTCCGGGCTGCGATCCGGTCCGCTTACTTTTCGCGAAACGGAACTTTGCGATGCGAAGCTGATTGGCTCCCCGGTGTCTGTCAACATTCTAAACAGTCCGGAGCGGCCGCCATCTTATCTCTCGGTAGGATGGAGAGAGAAAAAGAAGAGGTGAAAAACGAAGGGGGAATTTAATGAAAGGGGGCAAGGTATACCCCTCTTGACCCCCTAGGAATGTTGTTGGGGTTATTAAAGGGTCCCGTGGGGAAAATAAAAAAATATATATTTTTCACGGTAGAAGCGCTTCCCGGGCCGCAAACTGGGCCGCAAACTGGTAGCGAAACGGGAATTCGCCATTTTGTGCTTCGTTTTAATTAAATTACTAGGTATAAGGGGGTGCGGGAGACATATCCTAATCCCTTATGTTTTCTGAGGGTGGCTGAGGAGGCTCATATATGTTGATATATGTCTTCCAGCGGCTGTGCGTGCGCCATCTTGTCTCTCGGTAGGATCGAGAGAGAAGAAGAGGTGAAAAACGAAGGGGGAATTTAATGAAAGGGGGCAAGGTATTCCCCTCTTGACCCCCTAGGAATGATGTTGGGGTTATTAAAGGGTCCCGTGGGGAAAAAAAAATTGATTTTTCACGGTAGAAGCGCTTCCCGGGTCGCAAACTGGTAGCGAAACGGGAATTCGCCATTTTGTGTTTTGTTTTAATTAAATTACTAGGTATAAGGGGGTGCGGGAGACGTATCCTGATCCCTTATGTTTTCTGAGGGTGGCTGAGGAGGCTCATATATGTTGATACATGTCTTCCAGCGGCTGTGCGTGAGCTTTTTTTTTTTTTTGCTGCGTGACGTCTGTTAACGTTCGATTCGATGGAAATCAGGAAGTGTTGACCGCCAATTTGTCAGTGCGATAAAATATTTTGTTATAAATGAATCCTTATTGATAAACATTGTCTGCGCCATCTTGCCTTTTTTCCAATGCCACAATTTTGTCGTGCACGGCAGCCATTTTAGATGCCAGGCCGGTCCCAGGCTATCACCTAGCCCTGCGGATGTAGTTTATGGCCCCAGCTGTAGAGAATCCAGACATGCCAACCCTCCCGATTCAGGCGTGAGACTACTGATTTCAGTGCTAGTCTCCCGCCTCCCGATTTCTGCAAGCAAAAACCCGGGGGCATATTACCAACAACTAGCGATAATTTTTGTCTCTAACTTGTTTAGAGACAAAAATTATCGCCGCACATCGGCGATTTTTATCGCAGATAAACATTGCTATTAGCAAGGTTTATCGCAAATGCGATAAAAAACGGCCGCAATGCATGAATATCGCTGAAAAGTCAGCGATATTCATGCATTATCGAGCAAATGCTCTTAGCCATGTTATCCACCTCCCATTGGATAACATGGCTAAGAACTGCTCAGGGCAAGTGTTAGCTTTTGGAGATATTCGCGCTTAGCGCGAATATCTCCAAAAGTTGGTAATAGGAGATAGCGATGTTAGGGACTGTTTCCAGTCGCTAACATCTTGGCACGCCCACTTTGCATGTCATTAGTGATAAATATCACTGACATGCAAAGCGGGGCCCAAGATGGTCGCTATCTCCTTTTAGCTGTCACTAACTGGTGTTAGCGACAGCTTGGTAATAGGGAGATCATTTTATCTCCGCTTTCTTGGCTTTTAAAGCCAAAAAAGCGGAGATAAACCCCCTTGATAATATGCCCCACGATTCCTCGGGGGTTTCAGGTGACAGGGCTTGGTATTGTGTTACGTGGTAATTCTTCCAGGAAATGTCAGAGGGTCGATGCAGGGGTTCTAGAAGGGGTGATAAACCATTTAGGCCTCATGAACAAGCGCATGGTCTTTTAAAGATCTGTGAAGTACTCGGGGCGGCGGTGTGTGTGTGTCCTCTTTCAGGAGCGGGCGGGGGGGGGGCACTGCCAGCAACTTGCCAGGCCAGGCAGTGTTCAACACTTGCATCACCCTTTCTCTGCCTGCTATTGCGCTCCATGCTTCGGAAAGGTAAGAAAAAGAACGTGCATTTGAGTTTGAAATGTCCGATCCTGTAGCAGTACACTTGCAAAGCCCACACATGACAATAACCCGATTCAAGGCCCCATTCACCCGATTTTTTAAAAATATATAGCACTCCAACAAAGTAGGATTATAAAACTTTATTAACTTTTAAATATAACGAACGCAACAAAAACTGTAAATACATTTAAACATTTTTTAACAAAAAAAAACAACAATGGTCAGAAGCTGTCTTTTGTGCGAATAGTCCCAAGGCAGCACAACGTGCTGAGTTCTGGACGGCACCCAGGTGATGTCACCTGGGTGCCGCACTGGTTTTTGGTTTCCTACAATGCAGCTCAGAAAAACAGCGTGGGGCGTCCCGGGTGGTGCGGGGGGAGGCCTCGTCAGTAGCAGTCTGTTGTGCGAATAGTCCCAAGGCAGCAGAACGCGCTGAGATGTGGATGGCACCCAGGTGATGTCCAGTAAACTGCCGCACTGGTTTTGGTATCCTACAATGCTGCTCCGAAAGTTGGCGTGGGGCGGCCCGGGGGGGCGTGGGGGAGGCGGCGTGAACGGGCCTCCCCAGGAGGCGGCCATCCAGCTGAGTTGCGCCCGCTCTTGCGGCTACAGCGTCTCGCTCACCATGTTGTTGACTTCCGCCCACTCTTGCAGTGCAGCGATAGGCGGCTGCCACAGGACTCTTAAAATGGCGGACGGCTCTTCGGTTTTGGGCCTGGTCCACTAAAATAGCCCTGGGACACCTTGGAACTTATACACTTGCCTGCTAGGGCTTGGGCTCCATTCTCGAAAGCGTCCCCTCAGCCGTGAAGATTCTACAAAAGTCTTGGGGGCCCTCGACTCCTGCAGGCTTCCGGTGGGGAGCGGCTGCCATGATTGCTCGCGGAATGACCACGACGGAGCCACGAGATGGTGGTGCTCTCATGCTGATGCCAGCTTCAGTCTGAATCATCCAGAAACAAGGTGGGGCTTTCATCGTTTGGGAAACAAAAAATGTTCTAAACCAATGAAAAGTGTTATTTTTATGACCAAGCCTTCCATCTTTAGGAAACCAAAAGTAAAATGAACCAATGAAAAGTTTTATAAACAAGTCACATGACCTGTTATGCGGCATAGGGCTACAAAAAGCGTAGAAAATCCGTTGGCACGTGAGGCGGCGTCAGTAGCGGACCGATGTGCGAATAGGCCGAAGGCAGCACAACGATCCGGATGGCACCGAGTTAGTGTCCAGCAAGTTGCTGCACTGGTGTGGCTATCCTACAATGCTGCGCCGAAAGTCGGCGTGGGGCGCCCCATTGGCCTGTGAGGTCGCGTCAGTCAGTGGGGGCTGTGCGTCTCCCCCAAGATGGAGGCTCCTCGGCTGCAGTGGAGCGCCCCTTAGCGTTTCACTCGCCGTACAACTGAGTTGCGTCCGCACTTGCGGCTACAGTAGGCCGAAGGCAGCACAACGCGCCGAGATCCGGATGGCACCGAGGTGGTGTCCAGCAAGTTGCCGCACTGGTGTGGCCATCCTACAATGCTGCGCCGAAAGACGGCGTGTCCAGCTGAGTTGCGGTCACTCTTGCGGTACAGTGACTCGAACGCGCAGAGATCCGGATGGCACCGAGGTGGTGTCCAGCAAATTGCCGCACTGGTGTGGCCATCCTACAATGCTGCGCCGAAAGACGGCGTGTCCAGCTGAGTTCCGGTCACTTTTGCGGTACAGTGACTCGAACGCGCCGGGATCCGGATGGCACCGAGGTGGTGTCCAGCAAGTTGCCGCACTGGTGTGGCCATCCTACAATGCTGCGCCGAAAGTCGGCGTGGGGTGCCCCGTTGGCTTATGAGGTGATGTCAGTAGTGGACCGATGTGTGAATAGGTCGGAACCAGCACAAGGCGCCAAGATCTGAATGGCAAGTCCTGGATATGAGTGCCATAGTTGAGAGTTCTGAGCAGTGCTTGTAAGACTGTCTGAAGCTTATTTGCACCTGCTGCAGCTTCACTATTGCCCTGGTGTGGCCAAAGATCGCATATGACATAGGCGGCCGGTTCCTGAGGTCCGGCGGAACTTTTTTCCTTTTCCTTTTTGCTTCTTGTCCCACAATCCGTTTCACCTGAAGACACGACCAGGTCCCTGAATGTGTGCAGGGGGACGTTATTGATTGAATCAAAATGGCGGCTTCACACAAAGCTGACTCAAGCGTTGCTGTTGATGCTATACAGACAAAAATTGGTTTTCAGTTTGTACATTCTTCAGGATTTTTTTTCCATCCAAGGCTGATTGAGAGTTTGTAGAAAAATGGCTTCAGATTTTCCACATACTACTCTTCAACATTCTTCCTAAATGTAACAATGTGAGACTCACTAGGAGAACGGCTGTTTATCTTTCCTTTCAAAATGCTGCCAACAATATTTTCTGAATGGAAGACACCATCTTGTAGCATAAAGGGCCGAAATGGGTTCTGGTCTGGCCGATGGTAGGTGGAGACATTTTGACTATATCTTGGACCTGCCCGGCCTCGCCCAAAATGGCGCCGGTATAAATGGGACTCGTAACTCCTTGTTGTGTACTGGTTGAACAACCTTGATATCACGAGATATGAATGCAGTTTTGATGCTCATGGCGGGCGGGGACGAGAATTGATTGAATATTTTGACATCCCTATTGATATTAAGTTCTGATGTGTTATTGATTACTGTAGTATTGAAAGTTCGAATTAACGTCACCCATGGTACTTGCCCGCAAATGTATATCTAGAATTTTTTTTTGTAACTGGCCCTGTCGTAATTTAATTACAAAATGTACGTCCACCGATTCCGCAACTGTTAGACACCTTAGTTCTTGCAACCTAATGGCCCGCTCGTTACGTTCCTCTATAATGTAAATGTCTCCTCATCATATACGATTTCAGTTTGCTCCATGGCCGGCCCACGTGGTTATAGGCCCGTATTTGTATACTGACATTTTCACAATAAAGGTTTTTAAATCAAAACATGGTAGTAGTATTTACATTGGTAAAGTTTTTACTTTTAGTCACTGTTTTCGAATCAGTAAAAGGCAAGTGAAATAAAGCAGTCCAATTACATGACGGATAAAAGGTATAATACGTAGGAACGCAGTAAAGATAAATGGTCAAGGGCAGTTGTGTTTTCCACTCCTGCAACATAAAGTGATCGATAAGAATCTGATAATCAGGCGTATCGGCGACTAAGACAGCAGGCCGAGTCTCTTTTACTCAACGGCTCCGTCATGGAACGAAGAAACGCCCTTTTTCTCGAAAAAGGAATATATTTTACTTGCAGGACAGTTGTAAATTTTCCGGGAAAGTACATTAGCCTGGAATATTATAACATATATGTTTAAAAAAAAAAGTTCAAAATCAATAAAAAGCGTATTTTTTAGGTCATATGACCAAGCTTTTCATTATTAAAATAACAAAAGTAAAATGAACCAATAAAAAGTTTTATTAACAAGTCACATGACCTGTTATGCTTACGTTACGCGCTGCGCGCCGCGCCCCGGATCACTTTCGGGTGCGCTAACGCGGCGTGTCATATAACGCATTACGCGACAACGTAGGTCAAGAATATAGTCAAAATGTCTCCACCAATCAGCGTTCGGAACACAACCCCTTTCAGCAGTCCAAAAAGTTCTGTTAAATGACAACAGAGGGGACAGGCAACAAGAACCATCAGTCAAAGAGGGGAGGGCAAGTTCTTCTCTACCGGGTCATGTTGGGGCGCTACCGGAACTGATCGAATTGGTAGTCTACAGTGTTTCTGGATGTTTCAGACTAAAGCTGGCGTCAGCATGAGAGCACTACCATCTCGTAGGTCCGTCGTGGCCATTCCACGAGCAAACATGGCAGCCGCTCCCCACCAGAAGCCTGCGGGAGTCGGGGGCCCCCAAGACTTTTTTAGAATCTTCACGGCTGAGGGGACGCTTTCGAGAATGGGACCCAAGCCCTATCAGGGAAGCGTCCGAGTTCCAAGGTGTCCCAGGGCCATTTTAGTGGACCACGCCCAAATCTGAAGAGCCGGCCGCCATTTTGAGAGTCCTGTGGCAGTCGCTTATCGTTGCATCGCAAGAGCGGGAGCAACTCAACTACATGGTGAGCGAGACGCTGTAGTCGCAAGAGCGGGCGGTAAACAGCTGAATGGCGGAAGAGGCACAGTGTAGCAAAAGCGGGCGGAATGGCAACTAAAACGGTAAAGGGGCGCCCCACTACAGCATGTCTTCAGGTCAAACGGATTGTGGGACAAGGTCTAGAATAGAAGAGTCATCAAAAGGCAAAAAGTTCCGCCGGACCCCGGGAGCCGGCCGCCAATGTCGGGGGCGATCTCAGGCTAAACCGGTGCTATAAGACTTGGGGAGGGGGTCGGAGCCAAGCGTCTTCTCCGAGTCCGTGCCATCACACCGCCCCTCGGGGGCCTCCGTCAAGCGGTTTAGGGAGGTACCATATCACATTGTTTTCAAATGCAGTCAGGTCCACAAACGACCCTCACTTACTTTGAGAATAGTGAAGCTGCAGTAGGTGGAAATAAGCTTCAGACAGTGTTACAAGCGCTGCTCAGAACTCTGAACTATGGCACCCAACATCCAGAACTTATGCCATTTGAGAATGGCAGTGACATCGAAGCAACTCAGGGACCAAAACCATTAACGTACTTTCACGTATGAAAATCTTACTTGGGGAGGGGGCAGGAGCGAAGCGCCCCCTCCCAGTCCGCGCCACCACACCGTATGTTGAAAATCTGAAGCCATCGTTCTACAAACTCAACCAACCTTGGATGGAAAAATCTAGAAAAATGTACAAACTGAAAACCAGTTTTGGTCTGCATAGCATCAGTAGCAACGCTTGCTATCAGAGTGCATGAGTTTCATGCTCGATCGATTGAGCTAGCCGGATCGGGCAATAAAAAGTATAAAATAGTTATGTAAATAGTTATTTAATAAAATGTTTTACCCTGTTTCTTTGCTGGTGTGTTGTATATATTTTTAATATTTGCATAGGGTTTGTCGTTATTTTGGGCGGGGGGGGGTGACGGAGCCGAGCTGTCTTGCAGCCCTCATGGTGTGGAGCTCAGTTCATCTCACTATTTTCGTATTTCTCATGAAGGGTTGTTCCTAATATTTCTATTTTAGCGAGGTCAAAAAGTGATCCAATTAGTGGCCTACTGATTTTGCTCGATTAATTTTATTTTTTTACACGATTTTTCACGATTTTTCACTATCTGCAAAGACTAAACAGAGTATTGCGACTTTGTGCTTGTTTGTAAATAGAGAATGAACCAAAGAGAATCAATTGTAAAACAGTAAATGCTTGGATAACAATCAATCAAATGGAGAGACAAGCAGGCACGACGGATTACAACGGGGGTAAAGGCCTGCGTTAACTACCCTTCACTATCTGCAAAGAGAGAGTACTACTAAGAGAAAAGAGGGGAGGGGGGGCAGCGTTCAAAGCACATCAGCGTGCATAAACACGAAAACGTTTTTACCTATCACATACTTGACATTTGACAGCTTTTGATATTTGCTATTAAAAAACCATTGAAATTCACAGAAAAAACCATAGGTTATAGACGATATATAGTTAGGAATTTGCATTTACAAAACCTTATTTTACTCACACAAAACCATTGAAATTCCATATATAGTTAGATGCGCTAACTATATATCGCGCACCCGCAATCCACTGCTGATGATGTCACATATTACATCATTCATGACATGGTTAGTGACATCACTGATGACATCACTGATGACATCTCAAAATGACATCACTGATGACATCACTGATAACATCTCATTTGACATTACTGATCACATCACTGATGATATCATTCATGTGATAATACCATGAACCTCTTCAGACTCTAATATAACCTTAGATACAATCAGTGTAAACAGACAGTCACAGACTGTCACTCATCCATGGATTTACTCACACACCTAGTCAGTTATTCAAAAAATCAATCACACCTCCATTTTCTCAACTATACAGTTATACACACCTTACTTATTCAAACATATACTAACACATATTTACTCTCTTATACAATCCCTGATAAATGTTCACAATGATCCATACAGCCACTCATACATTCACTGGCTCTTATGCACAGTTATTTATATATGTCAACTCTCACATGTACTGTGTTTTACATATGTACTTACTTTGACATGTAGCACTGAGATATCCATTCACTCACCAATACACTCATGCACAGTCAACCGCCCATACAGCTGTTTCCACATGCAGTTTTGAACCCATACATATAGTGAATCAACTACTCACACATCTAGGTACAGAGTCACACACCTTCCAGCCACCCATACACACACACTCAGTGTCCCATACAAATACTTGGACAACCAATCAATAACCCATACAGTTACTCATATAGCTACTGATCAACACATGCAGCAGTTTGTAGAACAACAGATATAATGATGCACAAATTAAGATAGTTTAGTCACTAACCCATGCACTCATTAAGATACATTTAATCATTCTCTCATACAGTCAGTCATGCACCTACTAAATCCTTCTTCCAGACACTTATACATCCACTCATTCTTCAATATGTAAGACATATTTTAACTTTACAGAAACATACAGTCACTGGATGTTGTCATCAGTGATGTCATTTGAGATGTCATCAGTGATGTCATCAGTGATGTCATTTGAGATGTCATCAGTGATGTCACTAACCATGTCATGAATGATGTAATATGTGACATCATCAGCAGTGGATTGCGGGTGCGCGATATATAGTTGGCGCATCTAACTATATATGGAATTTCAATGGTTTTGTGTGAGTAAAATAAGGTTATGTAAATGCAAATTCCTAACTATATATCGTCTATAACCTATGGTTTTTTCTGTGAATATATATATATATATATATATATATATATATATATATATATATATATATATATATATATATATATATATTTACTGGAAAAAAAAAGAGTGAAGGGATGGTACAGTTAGGTGAAAATATCAGTTAAAACATAAAAACATAAAGTTTCAAACGAACAAAATCACAGAAATTCACCAATTATAGTTAGCTCAAGTAAATATAACTCATGCCCTAAAGTAACAATAACTCGCCCCCTTCATGCACCATGTTGTTGTCAATGATGTCATGTAAGAAGATGCAGTGAAGTTATCAATGATGTCATAGAACATGTCATGAATAATGTAATATCGGAGTTCATTAGCTGTGCATGGTGTGGGAGCAAGTTATCGTTACTTTAGGGCACAAGTTATAGTTACTTGAGATAAATCATGAAAATGAGGTTAAACAAAGATATAATGGGACAGGCTAGGCATACCCTGCTACCCTTGGCCCGGCGGGGGTCCCAGGGGCATCTCCTGGGACAAACAAATAAATATATTTTATTCAATTTTGGTGCAAAATTGTAGTGGATCCGTGAATCTACAGGAGTGGACCAGGGCTGGTAGGGTATCACAATCTATTTCATAGTGGAGAGGGGCATTTGACACCACTTCCAGAGACTCATTGAGGCCCCTAGGGATCCCATTTTCAAAGGCTGATATGTCAATGAAAGGGACAAGGGCATACTGGCTTCCTCCACAAACCTCCTAGAGGCCTAGGAAATCCTAGGGCCACTACATTCTTGAGGGGAGGGGGCATGTGGTACCCCTCCCCAAACCTTCCCGTTCCCTGGGGCCTATATATAATTAAGGGGGAAACCCAGCCTTCCTGCCTGAGCCTTCATATGGCTCCAGGGACCTCATCTCCTGGGGTCAATATAAAATTAAAGGGGAGGGGGCACAAAGCCCCCTCCCAAAGCCTCCTTTAGGTCTCGGGTCCCATATCCCGGGTTGATAATTAAGTAAAGGGTAGGGGCCTCGCAGCCTTCCTCCCTCCCCAAGCCATTGTATGGCCACGGGGACCGCGTCCCCTGTTGCCAGCATCCCCTGGTGCCAGCATCCCCTGGTGCCAGCTCTTGTATGGTGTTCCAGGGATACCTGATTTGCTCGTGTTGCAGTTGATTTTTTATATCCCATTTCCAAAAAACTGAAAATTAATCAAACTCATAAACTCACAATCTTCAGGATTTAGCAGAAAGGACAAGAAATCCCTGATGTTTTGAAATAAATAACTATAATAAAGCTGTCAAGGATTGTGGTGCTAGCTTTCAGTGTTTTTTTCTTTTTTCGGAATAAATCAAAGCTATGAGAGAGGATATCCTGTAAAGAAATAGGAGCTAGGTCTCCTGCACATCAAAAGCTGTTTATTTCTAGAGCCCAGGCCAAAGCAGTCATTATAGTAATGTGTGGGATGCTGCACATGAGGCAGGAATGTGTGGCAGTAAACATTAAAAATCATTTGCAGAACATCGCTCACCCATGCCACTGACATGCAGCGAATTGAAAGAAAAATATATTTAGGAAAGGGAAAGAGGGGTCCCAATTGAAAACAGATGGTCCTAATTGCAGAGTCACCACACTGGCTCTTGAGATAATGCTGCAATAATTAAGTATCCACTTTAAAGGTAAATGTGTTCCTAAAGGGTTAAGCCTGTTTACAGTTCTGTAAATGGAGACATAAAATGATGCCATGTACCAACGTTGCTTGCATGTTCTGGCAGCATAGACCTCGGCGCTCTTTTATCCTTCCTAACGCCTCTAAGCTTACTTTAAGAGGTGGTATTACTTTTCGTGTTGCGCGGAATGTGATATATATGTAAATGTGCAATTTATTTGTATGTAGCACTTAAGATTGGGGGTTGTCTGATACTGAGAATTGCGAAATAAGGGCTTGATTCATGAAGCTTTTTGGTAAGTACTTGTGACTTACCCATGAGATTCCAAGAATAAGACAGAAGTAAGACACATGGTTTATTAATAGGGCCCAGACAGAGCACATTTTTGGGTGGATTCCACTGTCAACACTATTTCTGTACAAACGCCCTCATTCTATGACTGGCTCAAGAATGTTCTCTCCCTCACTTGTCTATCAGTCTTCCCTATCTACCAGCTTCCAGATCTTCCTCAAGAATGTATCGTACTGTCTATGGAACCCACATGCTGTGGAAAGGTATTCTCATATAAGAGGTTCAAGCTATGAAAATACCCTTGATAAAATAACAACTTTGGCAAAGAAAATAAGTCTCGCCACTGTGGGAGCTATTGGCTTTGGAAATGTGTTTTTAGCCATGTTGTGTGGCTGCTATTCAGCATGGCTAAAGGTTGGTGGCATGGGGTAGATTAGAGTGGGGTAGATTGGAGTGAGGCAGATTGGGAACCAGTGGAGTGGAGTTGATTGGGATAGAGTGAAGTGGGGTAGAGAGGGGAAGAAGGGGGTAAAGCTGGCTAGATTGTAGTGGTGTAGAACGAGGCAGAGGGGGGTAGATTGGGGTAGACTGTAATGGTGTAGAGTGTGATAGATTGTAGTTGGATAAAGTGGAGTAGATTAAAGGGGAGTAGAGTTGAGTGGGGTGGGTTGGGTAGATTGGGTTGGGGTAGATTGAAGTGGAGTAGGTATATAGGGGTAGATTGGAGTGAAGTGGGGTGGATTGGGATAGAGTGGAGTGGGGTAGATTGGTCTAGATTGGAGTGGAGTGAGGTAAATAGGGAAATAGTGGAGTGGATTGGGATAGATTGGGTGAAGTGGAGTAGAGTACAATGGAGTGGCGTGGAGCGAGTGGGGCAGATTGGAGTGGACTGGCATAGGGTTGATAAGGGTGGAGTGGCGTGGGAGAGAATGAGGTAGATTGGAGTAGTATGCAGTTGATTGGAGTGGGGTAGATTGGGTGGATTGCAGTAGTGCAGATTGGAATGGAATGAGTTAGACTGGGGTAGATTGCAGTGGGATAGATTGGAGTGGAGTAGAATGTGGTTGTGCAGTTTGGAGTAAAGTGAGGTAGTTTGGAATAGATTGGGGTAGATTGGAGTAGGGTAGAGTGTAGTGGGGTAAATTGGGGTGGGGCAGATTTGAGTTGGGTGGATTGAGGTGTAGTAGGGTAGATAGGAGAGGGGTGATTGGTGTGGAGTGGGTTGGATTGGAGTAGTTTGGAGTGAAGCAGAGTAGGGTAGATTCTGATGGAGTGGAGTGGGGTAGATTAGAGTGGAGTGGGGTATTGTGGAGTCAAGTGGAGTAGATTGGAGTGGGGTGGATAAGTTTAGAATTGGGTATAGTGGGGTGGGGTAGGTTGGGGTGGGGTGGAGTGGAGTGGTGTACATTGGGGTATATTCAGGTGGAGTGAAGTATTTTGGGGTATAATAAGATGGAGTGGGGTAGATTGGAGTAGAGCGGGACAGATTGGAGTGAGGTAGATTGTTGTGGGTTGGGGTTAGGTGGATTGGGGTAAATTGGGCTAGACTGGAGTGGGGTTAATTGGAGTGGAGTGGGATACACTGGGGCAGATTGGTGTGGATTAGATTGGGTACAGTGGAGTGGTGTAGATTGGGTGGATTGGAGTGGGGTAGATTCCATTAGATTGGAGTGGAGTGGGGTAGATTGTGGTAGACTGGAGTGGTGTGAAGTGAGGTAGGTTGGAGAGGAGTGGATTGGATTGGGGTGGGACAGATTGGACTGAAGTTGGGTAGATTGGAGTGGAGTGGGGTAGATTAGGGTGGAGTGGAGTGTGACACGTTGGGGTAGAGTGGAGTAGAGTGGAGTGGGGTATCTTAGGTGTATTGAAGTGGGGCTGATTGAAGTGGGGTAGATGGGGTGGAGTGGAGTGGGGTAGATTGGATGGATTGGAGTAGTGTAGATTGGAATGAGTGGGATAGACTGTGGTAGATTTGAGTGGGGTACAATGGAGTGTACTGGGGTAGGTGGGGTAGATTGCAGTGAGACAGATTGGAGTCGAGTAGCTTGGAGTAGAGTAGATTGGAGTGGGATATATTGGAGTGAGGTCGAGTGGAGTGGGATAGAGTGGTGTGGGTTAGAATGTGGTGGTGTAATTTAGGGTGGAGTGGAGTAGTTTGGAGTGGGGTGGAATGGAGTAGATTGGAGTAGGGTAATGTATTGAGTTAAATTGGGGCAGAGTATATTGAGTAGGGCAGATTGAGGTGAAATAGAGTAGATTGGAGAGGGGTGCATTGGGGTTTATTGGGGTTGATTTGTGTGGAGTGGGTTAGATAAGAGTGGAGTGGAGTAGTTTGGAGTGAAATAGAGTGGGGTAGATTGTGGTAGAGTGGAGTGGGGTAGACTAGAGAGGAGTGGGGTAGATTAAAGTCGAGAGGGGTAGATTTGAGTAGGGTGGGGGAGTTTAGCATGGGGTATAGTGGGGTGGGATAGGTTGGAGTGGGGTGGAGTGGTATAAATTGGGGTAGATTCAGGTGCAGTGCGGTAGACTGGAGTAGAGTGGGGCAGGTTTGGAGTGGGGTAGATTGGAGTGGGGTGGGGTGGGTTTAAGTGGATTGGGGTAGATTAGGCTAGACTGGGGTGGGGTAGATTGGAGTAGATGTGTGGTAGATGGGGTAGATTGGAGTGGAGTGAGGTTGAGTGGAGTGGAGTTAATTGGGATACAGTGGAGTGGAGTAGATTGGGTGGATTGGAGTGGGGTAGATTGCGGTAGACTGGAGTGGAGTGTGGCAGATTGGAGTGGAGTGGGGTAGACTGGAGTGATATGAAGTGAGGTAGGTTGGAGTGGATTGGGGTAGATTGGAGGGGGACATAGTGGAGTGCAGTGCCTAGATTGGAGTGGAGTGGTGTAGATTAGGGTGGAGTGGAGTGTGGCAGATGGGATAGAGTGGAGTATAGTGAAGTGGGGTACATTAGATGTATTGGATTGGGGTTGATTGAAGTAGAGTGGGGTAGATGGGGTGGAGTAGAGTGGGGTAGATTGTGGAAGATTAGAGTGGGAAGATTGTGGTAGATTAGAAGTGGGGCAGATTGAGTAGAGTGGGGTGGGGTACACTGGAATGGAATAGATTGGAGTGGAGTAGACTAGAGAGGAGTGGGGTAGATTGTGGTAGATTGGAGTGGGGTGGACTTTGGTAGATTAGATTGGAGTAGAATGGAGTTCAGTGGAGATTGGAGAGGAGTGGGGTAAACTGGAATAGAGTAGGATAGATTGGACTGGAGTGGGTAGATTGGTGTGGAGTGGGGTAGATTGGAGTGGAGTTGGGTAGATTGGAATAGAATGTGGTAGATTGAAGAGAAGTGGAGTATGTTGGGATAGATCAGGGTAGATTGGAGCAGAGTGGGGTAGATTGGAGTGGAGTGCAATAGACTGGAGTAGAGTGGAGTGGGGTAGATTGAAGTGGAGTGAGGTAGACTGGGGTAGAGTGAAGTGGCATGGGGTAGATTGTAGTGGAGTGGAGTAGGGTACATTGGGGTAGACCGGATCATAGTGGAGTGGATGGGGTGGATTGGAGTGGAGAGGGGTAGATTGGGGTAGACTGGAGTAAAATGGAGTTGACTGGAATGGGGTAGATTGGAGTGGGGTGAAGTAGATTGTAGTGGAGTATAGTGTGATTGTGTAGATTGGAGAAGTGTGAAGTGGTATGGATTTGGGTAGATGGGTTGGAGTGGGTAGATTGGGGTGGAATGGAGTAGATTGGAGTGAAGTGGGGTAGATTGGAGTAGAGTGGACAGGGGCAGCTTGAAGTAGAGTTGGATAGATTGCTGTAGGGTGGAGTGAGGTAGATTGGAGTAGAGTGGAGTGTGGTAGATTTGAGCGGGGTGAGGTAGATCAGAGTGGAGTGGGTTATATTGGGGTGGATCAGAGTCGATTGGAGTGGGATGAATTGGTATATATTGGAGTGGATTGGGGTAGAGTGGAGTGGGGTAGATTGGAGTAGGGCAGATTGTGGTAGATTGGAGCAGAATGGATTGGAGTCAGTTTGACTGGGGTAGATTGGAGTGGAGTGGTGTAGACAAGAGTGGAGTGAGGTAGATTGTGGTAGAGCTAAATGGGGCAGATTGGAGGAAAGTGTGGTAGATAGAGCAGAGTGGGCTAGACTGAAGTGGAGTAGATTGGAGTCGAGTAGACTGGAGTGGAGTGTGTTAGTTTGGGGTAGATTGGAGTGGAGTGGGGTAGATTGGATGAAGTGGAGTGGGGTAAAATGGGGTAGTTTGGAGTTAAGTGGAGTGGATTAGGTAGCTTGAGTTGAGTGGGATAGATTGGGGTAGATTGGAGTGGAGTGGGGTAGATTGGAATGGAGTGCGGTAAGTGGTGTGGAGTGGAGGGGTGTATAGTTGAGTGGCATAGACTAGTGTGGGGTGTTGTGTCATGGAGTGGAGTGGAATAGAATGGAGTTGCGCAAAGTGGTGAGGTATGTCATAGAGTGGCTTAGAATGGAGGGGGGTATATTGGAGTGGCATGTTGTAAAGTGAAGTGGAGTGTTGTAGAATTAAGTGGCATAGAGTTGAAGGGCATAGAGTGGAGTAGTGTGTTGTAGAGTGGAGTGGTGTAAAGTGCAGTTTCGAAGTGTTGAATATACATGGTGTGGTAGTGCACTGCCATTTCAGGCAACACATTTTCAATTGAAATGACCATTACATTTGCAGAGATATACAGTTTTATTGTGCACAATTGATAATGTGTGGAAATTATTTTTCTTTTATCGTATTCAAATATTTGTTTCCACCACACTTCAGAATTACAACGAAAACATGTTTCATTTAAACTTTCCTAATTCTGATATATTCTGAAATATCAGCAAAGTTCATTTTTGTTGTGTGCTAGAAAAATAACATCATATGGCCTTTCATCTCACTTGGGTACACAGCAGTGGGGTAGAATGTTTGATTTGCTCTGCATTCTGTCCATCATCTGTGTATCTTTTGTTTTCTTGCTCTAAGCACGCCGGGTATGTCCAGACGTGGGTGCCTGGTTCACTATGCCACTGGATTCAATCTAGCCTGGTTGATGAGGGGTGATGTTGCGAAACCGGTCCCAGGATGCTTGTTTCCGGTCCAGGGCGGACCTGGCTTGGCAGTTCTGTCTGGACTGTTCCCATGAGGCAGAGGGTACAGACTGATTTGCATATGGCTGGGTCTAAGCTGGGTGACAGGGTGAGCAAAAGAACAATGGATTTAACCCAGATATATTGACTGGTAGAGAATGTTTGATTTGCTCTGCATTCCGTCCATCATCTGTGTGTCTTTTCCCAACAGGACTGTCACATAAATTCTCTCACTTTGATGTAAGAGAAATACAAGTAAATGCCAAGCTCCCTTGGAAGACACAGCCTCTTCTTTGAATGTCTTTGTATGAACTCTAAATTAGACAAGATAAGAACAAGATTTAAAGGCCTGTTTACAGAAAGCGAGAACTTGAAAGGTGTTGGACCTGGCTTCTTTGCAGGGTCACCCCCCCCAACGTTTTTCCTTTCTTCCTCATGTTTCTTGCTGAATTCATTTTTGTTGGCCTTAGGACTCTGTACACTGTAACACTGCTAACCAGTACTAAAGTGCTTGTGTTTCCTCCATAAAACATGGTAGTATCATCTTACATCCTGGTAGGATAAGATAAAATAGCAATAAAAATGTCTTAGGGTATACCCAAGAGAATTTCCTTTATTGGTGGGCAATGGTCATTTTGGGAGATATGTAGATTTCAAATGCAGGCACAGCTACCTTGATGAATGTGTGACTACAGGAGCATGCCTCTCGTCTGACTGCCATGACTTCTGAATTAGCCATAATTAGGGCTTTCGCCAAGAGGGGTTTTAACAGAAGGTGAGAGCCGAAGGCCTCATTTCTATGCATGGTATGAATGAGTAGATAGGCAGCATGGTATGAATGAGTAGATAGGCAGGGATGTTAACAGCCCAGACGAAGGCCTCGGTCCAGGATGGACTTTAAAGGTTGGCTGAAACATGTTGGCTTACATTGGAGCAATCAAGTCATTGCTACTCAAATAACCTCCAGAACAAGTTTGTAATCCTGTCTAGGGCACTAGAACAATAAAGGAAATTCCCTTGGGTAACTAAGACATTGTTATTACTATTTTCTCTGTGTCCCTGCACCAAATCCACTAGTAATTTAAATAAGACCTCCTAACCTCCAGATACCTTCGGGCACGTATCGGGGGTCGTTCCTTCAGGTGCAAGCGGCAAAATTGTAGAACAATCTACCAGTGTTGTTCAGGAAATCTCTAAAAACTTGGTGGTTTCAGCAGTAATTTCCTGAGCTTAGCTTCCCCACCTGGCTTGGCCTTCATCCTGCTTCAGCGCCGGGACACCCAATTGAGTAGCTGTGCGCTCTACAAATAATCATTTAACATAAAGTAACATAACCTCGGTTGAGCCACCATGGCAGTATTATCCTACCAGGGTGTGGATAGGCACCGATGATGAAGCATGCCACTATACCTAGTGGGTAAGGCATCTCCTCGAAAATCTTTGGATTCTCTCCAGGACCCATCCTTAAAATCTAACCTAGTTGCATGAAGGTGTTTGAATTTGTGCTGTGGAGGACACAACTAGGTTTCCTACCCTCTCACTCTCTCTTTTTGAGCAAAGAATTGGCTTATATCCAATTGGCATATTTAATTTACTTGTAAGTTCCTAGTAAAGTAGTGCTACATGTTCCCAGGTACTACATGTGCCTAGTGGATCTGCAACAATTATTGGGCAACCTGCTCACGTAGCTCCTGTAAACAAGTCTCAGGCCTGGTACTGCAACCTGTGTGTGCAGTTTTAAACAGTAATTTCGACCTGGCACAATAAGCCTTTTTCCAGGCCCAAACCTTCCCTTTTTATATATATATAAGTCACCCCTAGGGTAGGCCCTGGACAGCCCAGAGGGCAGAGTGCAGTGTATTTAAAAGATCGGATATGTACTTTTAAGTTTTACATGTCACGGTAGTGAGAAACTCTTACATGCATTTTCCAGCACTCCAGGTAGTGAGAAACTCTTAAATTCATTTTCCATTACTGCAAGGCCTACCACTCCCATAGAGTAACATTGGGGTTAACTTATTACATTTAACAAGCTATAATTTCCAAATAGGAACAGGTACCAGTTCATGTTTGGTGTCTTGGAATTGTAACAAACAATCCTAATTTATGGTCAAGTCAGATTTTAAATTCCAATTTTAAAAATGCCACTTTTAGAAAGTTGTAAAAAGAATGCAAAAAGAACTGGGATGGCAAAGTGAGCTAAAGAACGATGATGGATTCAACCCAGATCTGTGACTGGGGGTGAGTGCCTGAAAAGTTTCCATTGCCACTCAGTCTCTGTGTTTTTTGAACACTTCTTGATGCTGCACAATACTGAAAGCAATATAATAACGTAAATAGTCTCACAACAATGCCAGATGTGACACCGCTGCAATAGCCCCAACATATCAACACCACTGAAGCTTCTTGGAGCAAACAACTAATTTCGGATGGGCAAAGGGCTAATGAAGGCTGGGCAACCAGGTCTTTAAGGGACCCGATTTTGAACTTGGTGGAAAGAGGCTGTAGCTTCCCTCCAACAAGTTTCCACCACCTGCCACAAAGCTGCTAATTACAAAGTGAGGGCTGACGCCAATCAGATGTCTGTATCCACACTTTCGCCACCTCTTACCATCTGTCACAGCCTTTCCAAATTACATTCAGTGGAGGTATTCATTGCCCGATTTTCAAATGGCCTGGCAGGAAGGAAGGATGATGGTGGAGTGGTGGAAAAGCATACCCAAATGTGCCTTGCCAGGGTTCATGAAAATAAGTGCTAGTGAGGAGAAGACTGTTCCTATCAACTCCACATGCCACTGCACAATGGTAAACCCTAGGATTACCTTCAATGTGGTATGCAATTATCACCACTGACAACATTAATGCCAGGGATGTGTTTGCTGAAACCATGTCCCTCATCTGCAGTGTGTTGGGAAATCATAGATTCCAAGGTCTCAGTTGTCTTCACCTGTTGAAGTTCCTGCAAGGCCACCATCTGGTTCCACTGTGCAGAGACAGTCAGAATATCTTTATTCGACTTATTAAAGTCATACAAAGAGAAAGACTGTGCAGAGACATCTGCAATACAATTACTACTGGCAGCTGTACCAGTGGAATTACAGGACTATGGCAGGGCGGGGCAGTGTCTCTGCGATGTCTACATTTGGCACTAGCTGCGCGTGAAAAGATCAGACCAGAGATGAGGTTCGCACAGGTATGTATGTATGTATCCATAGGATTTATAAAGTGCAAGAATCACCCCCGGAGGGGTATCTCCACGCTATCATAAAGGGAAAGTCAGACAAACATGTGCACACAGAAATTAAACTCTGAATAATGCAGTTCTCAGGAGTTTCCTGAAGCGTAGAAGATTGGAGCATTTGCGCAGGTACACAGGTAGGGTGTTCCAAAATTTTGAGGCCAGATGGACAACAGTTTTGCCGCCTGATCTAAGCTTCTTAAACCGGAGGACCACTAACAGCCTTTTCCCTTCTGATCTAAGATGACGATTCGGACAGTAGACTTTGAATTTATCTGCCTGGTAGCTTGGGCTTGTGCCATCAAGAGCTTTATGGGTGAGACAACCGAGCTTGAAATTAATTCTCGGGCGGATAGGAAGCCAGTGAAGCTGTTTTAATAATTGTCCTAAGGAGGTTTTTTAGGGCCAGGCGAATGGCCACATTTTGAACAATCTGCAGTCCGCTGAGAAGGGACTCATTAGCAGATGCCAGCAGAGCATTGCAGTAATCTAAGAGGCCAATAATCAATGCCTGAATCAGGGTTCTTCGCACAGAATGAGGCAGCCAGCAAAACACTCTTCACAGGAGGCTTAAGGTAAGGTAACAGGTCCCCGCCGTAGTCATAACTTGGTCCTTCATGCATAGTAAAACATCTACGCGAACCCCCAAGTTTTTTGCCACTGATGTTGGAGAGGTGGTCGGACCTAGTGTAGCAGGCCACCACCTAGGGGACCAGACGGCATGAGCTGTGCCAAACAACAAGATTTCCATCATAGACGCATTTAGCTGTAGACAATGGTCCGTCATCCACTCTGATATAGCTAACATACCCTTAGTAAACGCTGCTCAATGTCCTCAGAGTCCTTCTCAAAGGTCAGAAGCAGTTGGGTATCGTCAGTATAAGAGAAAGGAGCAAAACCGTGCTCCCTGATAAACTATTAAACAAAGTTGGGCTCAAAGAAGAGCCCTGGGGCACACCCTTAGTAAATTTCAAGGTTTGGGAACGGAATTGACCCAAGTTGATGGTCTGAGTGCGCTGGTCAAGGAAACTGTTGAGCCAGTTGATTGCCTGTCCCTGCAGGCCAGCCTCTCTCAGTTGAAAAATCAGTTTCTGATGAGAGTCTATGTCGAAGGCTGCTGTCAGGTCAAATAAGACCAGTATCACTGCTTTATTACCATCCAAAGCCATTTTGATATGACCCATGACCCCAATAACAAATTGTCTCTATGGAATGGTTGGGTCTAAACCCAGATTGTGAAGGATCCAGAATGGCGTGGTTATCAAGGTAGTCCATTAGCTGAGTATTAACATAGCTCTTCACCATTTTACTCATCAGCGGGAGGAGTGAAATGGGTAATTTGAGAGCGTATCAGCCAACAGCTGATCATTTTTCTTAATAGGAATCACTTGAGCGGACCAGTCCAATAGCAGAATACCTTCATGTAAAGAGGTGTTCAAAATCTCTGTGATAGGGGCGGCTAAAAGAGGGGCAAGCAGGGCATATTTGTATGCTGGCATAACATCTTGGGAGGAGCCTGATTTCACTGTACTAAGCATGGTTTCCACCTGAGAGATCTGGATAACTCTGAAACAATTCAGGCCCACATTTAAGTCCTTAACTACTCGAGAACTTAGGTCAGTGGGCTCAGCGTGATCAGAGTTTTGAGGAAATTCATTGTAAACCAGATTCATTTAAGGTACACAGCTATGCTGTCGCAAAGACTCTGAGAGGGGGTGATCAGTTGGACTGTAGGCTGTGGGCTTAGTGAAGGAGTTAAGAATTTTATATAATTCCTTTGTCGAGTTTCCTACCCGGTTCAGTTTTAATATAACATGATTCTTCCGTGCACTTTCTAAATTCTTGTGGTAAGCAGCGAGGGCCAGTTTAAAACTACGTTTTTCATTTTTAAACTGAGATTGCACCATATTTTTTCAAGCACCTTACATCTGGATTTTTCCCTGCGTAACTCTACAGTATAACAGTCATCATTTTTATTTCTAGATTTGTTCATACAGTGTTTCAACAGGGCCAGCGTGTCAACTATTGTGCTAACATTATCATTAAAGACCCTCAGCTTCATTGTACTGTCCATGTGTTCCTTGAATATCAGGGGCATATATACTTTGCTAAAAGAGTCATACGTGACTCTTTGCCATCGCCTTTGAAGGACAGTCTCAGCCCCTTCAGACGATTTCTGTCTGATGCAGCAAGTGACCCAGAAAGGGATCATGGAGTGATCCGACCACGTCAGTGGGCAGGGAGGATCAGCGCTTATGAGGGGGCAATTAGTGAATATAATGTCCAGAGTGTGTCCGGCCAAATGTGAGGGGCCATTATTAATCTTTCCCAGTTCCAGGGTGGCCATGTCAGCTAAGAAGCTAGCAGCCTCATTGTTCTCTTTATCCTCACAGTGGATATTGAAATCCCCTAGCAGCAAAAAGTGATTAGAGGTAACAATATGAGTGGCGACTTTCTCAATTAATTTTTAATTAAAATCTTTAAGTGGCCCCGGGGAGGCGATATATAAGTGCACTTTTTAAAATTTACTGCAATGATAACTCAATTTTAAATATACACATTTTCATTAGGCTACCAGAGACGGAGTCAGTAACTGTAAATTTCAGTGCCGTTTTGAAGATAATGGCAAATCCACCGCCCACTTTCCCTACTCTATCAAGTCCGAGAATTTAGTAGTTCTCAGGGAGAACAAGGAAAATATCAGGCGTGGAGGTCGCTTTTAGCCAGGTCTCTGTTAAGAAGCCAAGGTCAGGAGAGTCTGAACTAACCAGATCCCAGAGTTCAGCGGCATGTTTCGGCAAAGAGCGTATGTTTGCTAACAACCCCTTCCAGGTACACAACTGGTTCATAGTGTTAAGTCCAGCTGGGCTATGAATCCCACCGCCCACCCCTGTCACGTTCTCTCCGTGAAAGCCATGTGTGTTAGGTGTAATATCGCCGCAGTTATAGTGGCAACCCAAACAGGCAAACGGACCTTCAAGATTGTTAAAGGTACCACTATGAGAGCATGGTGTCACATCCATGCTGTAGAAGTTGTAAGGACGTGTAGGAGAGTCTAGACATGTTACCTGGTAGAAGTTGGGCAGAGTTCCTAGCTCCAGGCGATGGTCTGGCACAGGCGGGAACAGACGGGCTTGCCTTCGGCACGCCTGCTGCGCATCGGCACCACCTGATCCTGAAATAGGCAGGATCAGTTTCCAAGTGCTGAAGACTAGAGCGTCTCCTCGCAGAAATGGCCGCCCAATGTGTGCCACCGGAAGTGAGGATTTACTGACTATCCTCCCTTCAGCCCGTGGCTCCCTCCACACAAACAGCACAACCAGCTGTGGTGGAATGGGGAGTAAACGGGTGAAGTCTCTAAACAGGAGACGTGATCACGAAAAATGTCACGGAGGTAAGAGGAAGCAGGAGAAGGATTAGTTACTTACCTGTAATCCTGGTTCTCATCCAGGGGTATACTCATCAAAGTCATAAACTATGAATAATCCCTGCCCATGTGCGGGATCCCGGAGCATATAGAAAATACATATAAATGTATAAGTCTATATATGTGAAAACATATATTTGCAGCCCAACACATTTCCCAACTGGCAAAACTGCCGCAAAATTACATGAATTAGCATACACACAATAGTACTCTCCCAACCCCTAAGGAAGAGAGAAAGAGCAGTGAACATTTGCATACAACAATGCTTTAATGCCATTGGAAAAACCTGTAATTGCAGGCATTTACCAGTAGGCTGCAGCAGAGTATAAAGAAACAAAGAAAAACTCACACCTTGCCTTTAAGGCATTAGAGTAGGGGTACTGTGCCTTTAAGACCTGAAGGCGACCCCCTGCTCCCATGGTGCACCACAGGTGGCAGTTGGGTCAGTTATTTTTGGAGGTGCATAACACCTGAGTAGATCCACAGTAACATCTCATAACTTTATGAACATGCTCGTCCGGGGAGGTGAGCGGGAGCTTATGACTTTGATGAGTATTCCCCTGGATGAGAACTAGGTTTACAGGTAAGTAACTAATCCTTCTCATCCAGGGGATACTCATCAATAGTCATAATCTATGAATAGATTAGCAAGCTCATACTCAAAGTCTCGCGAACGAGCAAAAAAGTATACATAGAGACATTGAAAAATTGTACATTTCACATACAACGTATGCAAATAAATTCCTCAAAGAGGGCTGTCCCACTTGGGCACTTGGGCACTTGGCATCGGTCTGTGTATCTGAGTCTAGGCAATAATGGGGGGTAAAGGTATGCACAGACCGCTATGTAGTCGACATTAGACGGGACATTACGAAGGAGAGCAGTAGTAGAAGCTTTCCCTCTTGTAGAATGCGCATGAGGTCTACCCTGTAAAGCCTTGTTAGCTAATTGATAAGACAGAGCTATACAGGAGACTATCCAGCGAGAAATAGATCTTTTTGAGGCTGACAGACCGGTATTAGTGGTTCCATAATTAACAAAAAGCCGGTCAGATTTCCTAAGTGGAAGGGTTTTAGCCAGGTAAAACTTCAGAACCCTCTGGAGATCTAGAGAGTGTAAAGACCTCTCCAGGGGAGTGGTAGGTTGAGGAAAAAAGGTAGGTAGGGTGAAAGACTGGTTGATATGAAAATCTGAGACTACCTTAGTCAGAACACCTGGGTGTATCATCAGTACCACCCTGTTTGCGTGAAATACTGTGTACGGTTCCTTACAACACAGGGCCTGGATTTTGCTAACCCAATGGGCAGAGGTAATTGCGACTAAAAAGGCGGCTTTACAGGTCAAGTGCTGCAAAGAAGCCTTATGTATAGGCTCGAAAGGAGCACCCATCAGCTTAGTAAGTACGATGTTAAGCTCCCAGGGAGGAGAGGGGACCTCACTGGTGGAAACACTTTCTTAAGCCCCTCTAAGAAATCTTTGACCACAGGCATAAAGAAGAATGATGTCTGAGAAGGTGACTTCCTATAGGCTGTGATCGCCGCTAAGTGAACCCTGATGGAGGGGTACTTGAGGCCTGACCTTGCTAAATGCAACAGATAGGGTAGAATCACCTGCTCCTGACCGTGGATAGGGTCAAGAGAGTTGTCAAGATACCATATGAAAAACCTCTTCCACTTGAAAGCACATGACTTCCTAGTGGATAGTCTCTTGGCTTCTTTGAGAATGTTCATGCAGTCTGCTGGGAGGTCTAGGTGTCCATACTGTATGACCTCAGGAGCCATGCCGTCAAGCGAAGGGAAGGAAGGTTGGGATGAAACACCTTCCCCTGGTCCTTGGTCAACAAGTCTGGACGGCAAGGAAGTCGCTGGTGCGGGACTTCCGACAGCTGGAGGAGATACGGGTACCACCACTGGCGTGTCCACTCCGGCGCTATCAGGATCATCCTGGTGTTGGTCCTGTAGAATTTCTGAATCACTGCCGGGATCAGAGGCAGGGGAGGAAAAGCGTACAGCAATGTCTGCGACGAGCTGATCAAAAGTGTGTTCCCTGTTGGGGGAACCTGGACGCGGAGACGGGGCATTTTGCATTAGCGGCACCTGCAAACAAGTCTATGTCCGGTACGCCCCATAGATGAAAGACCTCCTGTGCAACTTCTTCGTTGAGCACCCAATCGTGCGCTTCTATGAAGTCTCTGCTTATGCAGTCCGCTTGGATATTTTGTATTCCTGGTAGATGAACTGGAAATGGAAAGACCTCTTGCCAGGAGCCAGTGCCAGATGGCTTGCGCTTCCAGGGATAGTACTCTTGACCTGGTGCCTCCCTGCTTGCTCAGATAGAACATAGTTGTCGAGTTGTCCGTCTGAACTTGGATGTAGTTGGTGTGCAGTGACGGGTAAAGAGATTTGAGCGCCAGATGAACTGCT
This sequence comes from Lissotriton vulgaris, assembly GCF_964263255.1. Lineage (NCBI taxonomy): Eukaryota > Metazoa > Chordata > Amphibia > Caudata > Salamandridae > Lissotriton > Lissotriton vulgaris. Next base: position 280,516,617 of record NC_141694.1, read on the forward strand.
CGAAGCTCGAGGAAGTTGATGTGGTAGCCTCGTTCTACTTAGGACCAGAGGCCTTGAACCTGAAGCTGGTCCATATGAGCACCCCAGCCTTGAAGAGAGGCATCCGTGATCACTGACTGCGATGGAGGAGGGCGATGGAATGGAACTCCCTGGAGAAGGTTGGAGCGTTTCATCCACCATTTGATTGAGTCTTTTGCACCTTGCGGAAGAGAGACACGGTCCTCCCCGTGACCTGACCTCTGAGACCATTGGTCCTCGAGAGCCTGCTGCAGAGGCCTCAGGTGAAGGCGTGCATTGGGCACGATGTAGATGCACGAAGCCCTCGATCCCAGGAGAGAGGACACTTGCCTGGCTGTGGGACTGTGATTGTCCAGTAGAAGATGACACTTCAGGAGCATGGATGACAATCTCTCCTCCGAAGGACACACGCTTGCTTGAACGAAGTCCAGGGAAGCGCCCAGGTAATTAATCTGTTGGGAAGGATTGAGTACTGATTTTTTGAAGTTGACCTGCAACCCCAATGAGTTCATCATGTTGAGACAGAACGAAAGATGGTCTTGAAGCAGAGCCGGAGTGGAGCTTTTCAGCAGCCAATCGTCTAGATAAGGATAGACGAAGATCTTCCGCCTGCGAAGAAAAGCAGCCACCACCGCCATGCACTTTGAGAATGTCCGTGGTGCGGATATGTGAAAGTAAGCGTTCTGCATGTCGATGGCACACATTCAGTCCCCCTGATGGAGATGGGGAAAGATCTGATGCAGGGCTAGCATGCGGAATTTTTCTTTCCGGATGAATCTGTTTAGTAGTCGTAGGTCTAGAATGGGCCTGTATTCTTTGACTACTCCTCTTTTTTGGACAAGAAAATAGCGGGTGTAGACGCCTTGATTCCTCTGCATGGAAGGAACCTCCTCTATAGCCTTCTTCTTGAGGAGGGCAGAGACTTCATCCTGCAGCAGCTGACTCTGGAAACGGGGAAGGAGCTTTACTTGAGGAAAGACTTGCAGAGGAGGTGACTTGAACCTCAGCAAGTAACCATAATGAACAATATTCAGCACCCATCTGTCCTTTGTTATGGATCTCCACTCTTTCAGATGATGAGAAACACTCCCTCCCACCGGAGTGGCGAACAGTTGCAGAGGAAGCAACAGCTCAGGGATTTGGAGGCTGTTCGGAGGCAGAGTGCTGCTTGTTATTGTTGCCTCTGCCAGGACGTCTCTGCTGAAATTAGGGTTTCTGTTGAGTTTGGGAAGACCATTGAGGGGTTTGAAACCTCTGCTGGTAAGGTCGCTTATCCCCCTGACGGAAGCGCTTCTTAAATTCCTTACGCTTTTCCAAACCCACAGCCTTCACAGTGTCCATTTCGGATTTCATTTTGGTCATCTCATCGTCAGCGTGTGAACCAAGGAGAGAAGAACCATTAAAGGGGAGGTTCAAGATTTTCTTTTGAGCATCCGGTTTGAGGCCCGTGAGGCGGAGCCACGCCGAATGTCATGAACACATTCCATGGGAGTAGCCATGGGCCGCGAGGTCAGAGGCGTCTGCTGCGGCACTAATGACCTGGTGGACTACGAGTCCTCCCTCCTGTAGGATTTCGTCAAAATCCTGTCGGTCTTCTTTTGGAAGCTTCTCTGTGAAGCGAGTAAGGGAGTCCCAGAGGGACCTATCGTAACTCCCAAGTAGAGCAGAAGCACTGGCCACCTTCATATATGAAGCAGAGGTGCTGCATACCTTCCTGCCAAACAAATCCATGAGTTTGCTATCTTTCTCTGGGGGAACCGAAGATGAGGTAGAAGCCAAATGAGACTTCATGGCAGCCGCCACGATAACTGAGTCAACCGGAGGATCTGATCTTAGGAACAAGGGGTCCTCTGTGGGCGCCTTGTACTTCTTGGCAAGCCTTGACGGAACAGAACCTACCACTGCAGGCGTGAGGAAGGTAGCCAGCGCCGGTTCAATGAAGCCGGGCACCAGAGGTAGCAGAGGTCTAGGCGCTGTCCGGTAATGAAGAGTGTAAAAAATTATAGAGGTAGGGACCACAGGAGTATGCAGAGAGATGTTCAGCTTCTTTGCTCCCCTGCCCAGCACATCTGTGAAGGTTGTGATGTCATCAATAGGTGAGACTCTTGAAGAAGGAGTGGAGGAGAAGGTCGGAGAATAGTCCCAGACCGTAGACCTCGTGGAAGAGGACCAAGTTGGAGATCTAGGGCCCGATTCACAGAACTAACTTAAGACAAAATCCTAAACTTACTACCATTTTCGTATTCACAGAAGGCACTTACTCATTTTGGTATTCACAGTAGACACTTATTCATTTCGGTATTCACAGAAGTTAGGACTCCTAACTTTAGGACTCCTAAATGCCTTCTGTGAATACCGAAAGTCATAAAATTAGGATTTTTCTCAATTTAGTAGTAGTAAAGTTAGGACTCCTAACTTTAGGACTCCTAAATGCCTTCTGTGAATACCGAAAGTCATAAAATTAGGATTTTTCTCAATTTAGTAGTAGTAAAGTTAGGACTCCTAACTTTAGGACTCCTAAATGCCTTCTGTGAATACCGAAAGTCTTAAAATTAGGATTTTTCTCAGTTTAGTAGTAGTAAAGTTGAGAAAAATCCTAATTTTAAGACTTTCGGTATCCACAGAAGGCATTTAGGAGTCCGAAAGTTAGGAGTCCTAACTTTGCTGCTACAAAATTGAGAAAAATCCTAATTTTAAGACTTTCGGTATTCACAGCAGGCATTTAGGAGTTCTAAAGTAAGGAGTCCCAACTTTACTACCACTAAACTGAGAAAAACCTTAATTTTAAGACTTTCGGTATTCACAGAATGCATTTAGGAGTCCTAAAGTTAGGAGTGCAGAGGGTTAATATGCCTGCTGCAAAAAATGTGTACTGTGCATATCAAAATACAGGGCCTCATTTATGAGCCCTTGCGTCACTTTTACGCCACCGGTGCGTCACTTTTTGTGACGCACCAGCAGCGTAAAAAATGTGCCTTGTTGCACCATATTTACAAAGTGACGCATCTAGGTAGATGCGTCACTTTGTAAACCCCCTGCGCTACATCATACCTACACCAGGTATAATGTATGCAGGGGGGGCGTTCTGATGCAAGAAAGGGTCATAGAAGTGACGCAGTGAAATCTATAAGATTTCACTGCACCACGTCTAGTACACAAATGCGTCAATTTCTTACGCCTGCCTCACAGCAGGCGTAAGACCGACGCAGGCCCTTTCACATGGGGCTTGCCCCATGTGAAAGGACACATTGCTGGAGTTGCGTCACTTTTGTGACACACTCCAGTAATGCGTCATTTTTGCGCCATACAGATACGTCAGAAATACTGACGTATCTGTAACTCCTTGCGCCATGATGCGTCATACTGTAAATATGACGCATCATTGGTGTCGCAAGGAGGGCGCAGTGAAAAGTGACGCATCGCTGTTTTCACGCAGCGATGCGTCACTTTTCATAAATGAGGCCCACAGTATTTTATTTACGCAGCTCACTGGGTTACTGCTTTTATTACAGAGATTCTTTAGTTATTGTGCAGTTCATAAATTACAATCATAATCTAGCACAGTGAGCTATGAACTGCCATCAAAGAGCAGCTTTGTATAGGTTAGAAAGTTATGGCTTCTTCCCAGTCTTTCATTAGCCCGATGTTGCTAACAAATGCATGTTTGGGTTGAAATAAATTCATATAATTAAAGTCAACCCTAACCACGATGTTATGTTCTGAATCCTGAGTTTGTGCTTCTACAGACCAAACACACTTAAAAAATGCCTACCGGTACGGGTGACATGTGCATCCTACACCTTGTAGTCTCCTTTGCCCTATGTAGCATTTTTTATACACTGATTTACACATGTATGATTATTTGTCTCTGTATGTGTGTGTGATGTAAAGTGCTCCGACACATTATACTGGTATGAGAAGGGCCATAAAACAAATTAAATGCATATGAGAGAGGGACTAAGAAGAGTTAGGAGGTAATGTTGGTGATAGTGAGGGAATCGCTGAAGAGCCCCAACAAAGATTGTCCTATCCTGGTGCACAGTAAGGTCATCATTTACTATGCTTTAGAAGATAATACAGTTGAATATCTAATGTCAAATGTGTTGTAGAATGCACCATGCATTCCCACATTTTCTTGGGGATGTGAAAACAAAGGCTGTAAGCTGTCAGTATTTTGTAACACTCAACAACCTTTGAATACCTGTAAATCAATTCATACAAATTAAACAGCAATTGTAAAGTGCAACACTGTCACCCCTAGGGGTGTATGGATGCTGTGTCTCAGTCGAAGAGCCAGGTCTTGAGTCTCATTCTGAAGTGTGCCAGCGAAGGGGCTGTACGGAGCTGGAGGAGAAGGTTGTTCCAGGTCTTGACAGCGATGTAGGAGAAGGAGAGGCTACTGCTGAGGCTGCAACGGATTTGAGGTGTGTGTACGAGGGAAGAGGAGCGCAGGTGTTTAGCAGGTTGGTGGAAGTTCAGTTGATGGTTGAGGTAGGCAGGTCGTCAGTCCTGGAGAGCTTTGCAGCTATGCGTGAGGATCTTGAACTGGCATCTTTTCTGGATGGGGAGCCAGTGGAGGTCGTATGCGAGGCGAGGCGAGGTAGCTTGTGGAGGTCCAGGATGACTCTGGCTTCCGCATTCTATATGGTTTGAAGCCTTATGAGAAACTGGTTGGAGATGCCGGCGTAGAGGGCGTTGCCATAGTTGAGGCGGCTGGTGACGAGGGCCTGAGTGATGGTCTTCCTGGTGTTGAATGGGATCGATCTAAAGATTCTGCTTGTCACACGTGTGTGGAGGCAGGAAGAGGCGACTGCATTGACTTGTCAGTTCATGGTGAATTGGCTGCCATGGATGATGGTGAGGTTGCGTACATGGTCGGTTGGTCGGTGTGGGCATGGGTCACAGTTCTCCAGGCCAACAGCTGTGGTCTAATGCGAAGGTGTTCATCCCGAAGACCGGTACTTCATTTGTATTGGAGTTAAGTTGGACGCAGTTGTCTCTCATCCATTTGGCTACGTTGGTCATGGCGTTGCAGAAGTTGGTTTTGGCATCGGAGGGGTGCTCGGTGATCGAGAGGATCAGTTGAGTGTCATCTGCGTAGGGGATTCTGTTGAGTCCGTGGAATCTGCAGACGTCTGTAATAGGGGTCATGTAGGTGTTGAACAGGGTGGGGCTGAGAGAGCATTCTTGTGGCACACCGCATATGATGTTTTTGGGTGCGGAGGTGAAGGGAGACAGTGGGATGCTCTGTTTGTGTCCTGTACGGAAGGAGGGGATTCACTTGAGGGCGCCTTGGCGTATGCCTGTGTTGTAGAGTCTGTTGATGAGGGTGCTGCGGGAGACTGTGTCGAAAGCTGCAGAGAGGTCGAGGAGGATCAGTGCCATGGTTTCTCCACGGTTGAGGAGTGCTCTGACGTTGTCTGTGGCGCCAATCAGTGAGGTCTCAGTGCTGTGGTTGGCACGGTATCCTGATTGAGAGGCGTCCAGTAAGTGGTTTTGTTCCAGGAATTCTGTGAACTGTTGGTTAATGGCTTTCTCAAGAACTTTGGCCAGGCAGGGAGCAGGAAGATTGGATGATAATTTTTGAGGTCGTTGTGGTCAGAGGGGTTTCTCTCGGAGGGGTTTGAGGTCTCTGGGTTTCCATCTGTCTGGGAAGATGGATGAGTTAAGGATGCTGGCGTGCTGAATGGGTTCATTGCCAGGTTCTAGAGGTGGTGGAGGCTGCAGTTGGTAGGCGTCCCTGAGTGGATGGTAGACAAGATGGTTGAGGTGGTCAGGGTGGTGAGCGGTGACCAGGTGGTGATGTTTTGGCTGGTTGGTTGAGGTCGTCATGGTTGAGGGTGGCAGGTTGGATGTTGAAATTGTTGTAGATGGTGGTCTTGCTGTGGAAGTAGTCTGAGAGGGGTGAATGGTCTTCATGGCTGTCGGTTTGGAGAATTCTTTGACTATTTTGAAGAGTTCCTTTGTGTGGTTGGCTGTGGAGTCAATGAACTGTGCAAATTTATCAAAACATGTCAACAGTTAGGAAACCACAAATGGACCACTTGTTTGTAATTCAGAAGTGTGCTCACAACAAAGTTTTAATAGGATAAAAACAATCAAGGCACTTTACTTGGTGATGTACAAATGATACATATTTTCTGAAACCACGTTTCCAAACATTATTATTTGGGCACTATATGGTTTTATCAGTAAAGCTGCATGTTGGCATTGTTCTTATATTTCAAAAGAAAATGTTCTGTATGTAAAAGAAAGTGTCTCCTGCTGACCTACAATAATGCCTCAACAACGTATACAGTTTGTAGTCTGTGCATTAGTGAGAATCTGCAGTTTAAACCTTACAGAAATGTAAGCCCAATCATATATTGGTAAAATAAGGAGGGCTAATATATGGCTAGCCAGGACATTAAATAGTAATGGCAACTACTATCTAATCGTTCTGGCCCACAATAATGCCATACCACTCAGTAGTGTGCAGCCTAACATAGCTCATGCAGGGTGGTTAATAACTCTGTTTTCCTGCTTCATGCTCTTACCCTCACATAAGACCTATGTGCTACAGGTCTTATCCATCACTCAGTACTGTACCAGCCCCATAACCAATTATCACCAGCTGAAGAGAAATGGAATACCTGACACGATCTGAGACATAATGCTGGCCACTCAGAGGACTGCATTCTAGTCCAGCACTGCAGATCCCAATTAGTTACATTCTATGCGTGCTGCTTTACATCTCACAATGGAACTCCGATATGAGATGCTGGTAACGAAGTCCATCCATCCAACCAGTTCTGTCACCAAACATGCCTTCTCAGGACCATGAACTGTAAACGAAATATCAGACTGGACAACCCAGCGCAGTAACCATATAAATAGATCATGATCATATGAAATACCACAAAAACACCTACCCAGTTGCTCAAAGCTGCACGAAAAACTGTGACATGCACAATTGTCTCAACCTAATATAAAAATATTTTGACTTGTACTTATGTTGGTTGTCTATTTCCTTATATATTATTGCGCTACCTCCTCTGATGTGTCTGTAAAATGTACCTTTTGTCCCAAAGTTTTGTCCTGAATTTTGACCTTCTGTCCTGAATTTTTGTCCTGAATTTTGACCCTTTGTCCTGAATGTTTACACTCCCCGTCCTGAATTTGCACCCATGCCAGTTGGTCACCCTACTTTCGAGTGCTGCAAAGGAAAAGAGATAATTAATTTAAAGGCAAATTTCCATTTCTGGGTAACACGCAGTGTGCCTAAACTTACAATTTCAATTTGATTTAATAACCTGACTGTTGTGAACTGGATACTTTGATCAGTTATGTGTAGATGATGGAAATAATTTCTGTTCAATGTCTTTAGTTCAAAGACTGAAAAAGTTTCATTTTGGGGTTATACTTTGAATCTATTAATGCCTGAATCATTGCAAATAGGTACTAAGAGGATTTAAAACAACCTAGGTTATATTCGTGTTATTTGAAATGTTAAAGTGGGGGCATTGTACTCATGATTGGGTGAATATATAATCCTCATGGCTGCAGATACTTTGGAGCCTGTAATCCTGTGGTATTCACTATAAAATAGGTATGTTATGGGTACACTAGTCGATAGTTAGGTTAGTGCTTAAAGACGTGTTTAAGGAATTTGGGAAAATATTTTAAAGTCCTCTCTTTACATTGCAGATACTTTTTAGTTTTCGAAGGGCCACCATATAGCTGGGAGAGTATCAGAATCATATAAATGGAGGAGGAGACATTAGGTATTTATATTATGTAATAACCCAAAATTAGTTTGTTTGTAAAGTCACTGGAACCACGTTTCCCTTAATCTAATTTGTATCTGGTTTCAGGAGGAGAGTGTGATAGACATTCAGGAAATTCCAAAGTGGTGACATTTAGAGGATTCCAGCCTTCCTACATCCCCTCTTCTGATGAGGCCAGGTTAGTCTTTTACAAGTTGGGACATCTTTGCCTCTAAGGAAGTTGGGGGTTTTCTTCACATTCTATTTTCACTCCTGCGAAAAGAGCACAGGTGAGATCCTGACACAGGTGAGATCCTGGCGCTCCATAATCCCCCCTCATGCCCTTCTCCTTATATAATGTGTTTTAGCAAGATATGCCTGCGTGCCAGTTGGGAAAACTGAAGCTTCCCCACCCCCTCAATCTTAATGACCAAGCTACAACCCTGCCAGTGACATGACGAGCTCCCAACCACGGTGTCCTCTTCATGTGCACCACCTCCCGTGTCTGATACCCCACCCTTCCAGATTTAATTTTCATCCAGTGTACCGTCTTATTTTTCAGTGCTGCAGAATCTTCACTATTTTTGTTTGACAGCACCAGATTTGTTTTATATAGTAATATAGGGGGTACACTTGGGGCAGTTGTGGATAACCCTTAGTGGCACTTTGGGCTTCCCATGGACTTTTGCTTGTTGCCCTAAGTTCTCATTTGCAGTCTAATTTGTTAAGCCTAATGGTTGGTTATATGTCTGGAGGGCTATGAGGGGTGAGGTGGCATATATTGTTTCTGTCTCCCTACCAAGCGCTATATAAATGCAAACCTTTTCCCTCTTCTATCCCTCCACTATCATTCTCAATCCAAATAACTGACTAACATATCCACCACCCAAATTACTTTCATATTTCACTATAATAAGTCACCACTAATCCTTTATGGGTTCCGGAGTAGCGTGCTACTCGCTGAAAAAGCGTTTAGAAGCCTTGTCAGGGGTAGTAAATGCAATTACAATACAATACAATACATGCGAGGTCCAGGGGACAGTTACTTGTTCGATTGTCTTGAACTTTCCTGTACTTTACAAGCAGTAGTGGTTAGATAAGAAGGGAATAATTTATTTTGGCTTAAAGCTCATCCTAATAAACTGAACTTGAAAAATGGATTTGTCAGCTGGACTGTACTGTATCGGTGTTCAAATCAATTCAGGCTTCTGCCATGCCAGGAGAGTGTTTTTAATAAGGCGAGATGGCGCATGAGTTGTATGTGGTGTATAAAAGGCTGCTTTAGTGAAACAAATCAAAGCTTGCGATAGACAAACACTTGGCAATGTGCCATACAGGCTAATTTACACTTGTGCATCAATAAACAACCTCAACCAGCCACCTTCCTCTCCACTAAAAAACCCTTAAACATGCCCTTGTAGAACAGCAAAATTCTCATCTCTCCAATCCTACCCCCATCCAGACATCATCACATATATTCCAAAAGTATTAACTTTCTCTTGACTTCAAAATTATTCCCCCTCCCCTCTCCAATTAACCTGGGTCTCAACACAAAACATCTTTCCTTTAACTCTTGACATCCAGTCCAAACACCCCCATACTGCACCCTCTCAACAGCGGCAACATAAATGTTTCATCCACTAACATCTAGCACCCTCTCTCGACAAAAAAGAATGTAGCTAACATCAAACAGAGAAAGAAGTAAAAAAAAAAACTTACAAACTACCAAATTAGGGTGGGAGAGAGGAAAATGTTAACTCTTTCCCTACTGACCCGCACGCTGTGATTCTAAAGAACAAAAGAGGGGTCAAAATTAATTTACCCCACCCTTGAAGTCCCTGTAGCAATCCCTCTAAGCTATCAACCAATGCCGCCCTTAGTGGTCCCTGGTCACCACCCCCTGCCACAAACAATTCTGGAGGCAAGGCTCAAAAATCAATCTCCCCCTCCAAACCTGGGGGAAGAAATGAAAAGGAACTGATAAAAATCGAAAATGCTCCTTTAGCTGGACTTTCCATCTGATGTGGTGACAGCATCTTTTTACACTATGAGCACTACTATAAGAAAGATCAATAGTGATACGCACCAGAGCAAAACATATGTCAGCTGCACCATTCATAGTCACACACCATGAGTGTGAGAAAACTCTTGCTTAAATCTGTAACAAATTAATAAATCAACTTGAGCTGCCACCAGAAAACGGCTTGAAATTAATTTTCACACATGAGATTGATCTAGGGACTTTCTCATTACAAGTGTGTCATCTCTCAGGGTTGGAAGATAACGCCTAGAAGCTCAAAGAGCACATCGAACAAACATAGAAACACTGTCAAACTACCAACAGGCAATTACAAAACAGACATTTGACCACAGACCATCTCGTTTTCCTTCAGCTATCACCACACTCTTACTTGTTTACCTAGTCATCATCATCCATCGTCACTCTCTCTTTCATCCATCCAACCTCCCAATATCACTCATTCTGCCATCCATCCTCAGTCTTATTGAAATATTTATTCATTCATCAATCCTCACAAAGCAACCTGCCTTCAAATCCCACATTTCTCTCCTAAACTCACACACTAACTCAGACCTAAAGCTCCCAAGGCATTGTCATCATCATGTGCCTGCCCTGTTGCAGTGGTGACACTAATATGCATGCTGTTCTTTGTCTTTTAATGCGGACAACTCATCCTTCAGCATGCAACGTCGAGTACTGCTTTTGGTGTCTCTTTTAAATGTGATCCATGATGGTGTTCATTACTGTGTGAAACACAATCAAGCCATATTCTAGTAACAGACAACAAAATTATCAAGAGAACGATACCATACTCGAAGCACTAGAACTGTTTACAGGCTATTTGTACTGCACTAGTATACTTTGGCTGAATTTGTCAGGAGACTGATGTTGTGCTAGACCCACAGGAAAAAATGATCAGTACCTGCCCATACATTTCACTTTATCTTTCTTTGCTGCATTCTACCTCAATAGAATAATGAGTTCCTATGATATGGGATTATTATTATGCATTTAAATGATAGCAATAGAGAATACTAAATGAATAGGAGTGATGTGGAAGCATTTCCCCAAAGCTATATTTTTGTGCAATAATTAATGATGAATAGAAAAGATTTTCATGTTGTATCCAGTACGCAAATGATGAGTTAACATAATTACAGTTGAAGCGTGTTTAATATGATGTTTGGAAGTGTGTGTTTTTTTAACCACTTAAGTGTGGGTGCCAGCCAATGGGCGACACATGCACACACCCACCCCCACCCCACCCTCCCCCAGTGTGTCAGTTGGCCATTGACTGACACTGGGGAGGGTTAAAAGGATCCTCCGGTGCAAGCACCAGAGGTTTCTTAAAAAAAAAAAAAATGCTGGGAAAGATGCAATTTCGCTTCCGTGTCTCTCCCGGCCTTCGTCTTGCCCATAGTTATACTTATGTTAAGAAACTATAACTTGTGTCCTATAGTTACTTTCGGTATCCTTATGTAAATTTTAAACGACAGCACTTGACTGGCATTCTTATGAGAATGTTTCGGCATTATCTATTGAACTTGAACCGAAGTCTCAAGTCCATATTGGACACACCAAAGTCCGTATTGGGAATACACCGCTCCTGGTCCCAGCTGTTGGCGCACCTTTGGTATGATCATTTAGGGCAGGTTTGCACACAGACACTTCCGTCTTTGTAATCTTGATTGACTTGAAACGCTCAGAGCAGATTTTTTTTTTTATTGCTTACAGCTTTAACTTTGCATCTGCACAAAATGTAATACTTGATGCTTTCAGCTCCGAACGCTTATATTAAAACTCATGCAGATCCATCAAGAAGAGGCAAAGGTTCAGATTTAGAATTTGATGGAGAGGGTACACGCAGCAGATTACCTTCTCCAACAAACCCTTGGTCCACCTCAATTAGAGACGTGCGGACTTTAGGCTTCCCATTGACGGAGTCCTCATTGGCCCAGTTGATGGAAAGCTTCCTCCGACAGCCCGACGGAATATGGTCAGCTGGAAGAAGGGTATTACAATGGCCACCCTATTTCGGGTGCATGATATAATGTCCTAAAAAGGTGAAGTGCCCTTTTTCCTCTCCATTATCACTAGGTAAAATCTAGGGGTGAGGGTTAAAAAACACAAATACCAAAGCCCACACCCTAGGATAAACTTCACAGGTGTTGGGGCCATTACTTTTTGTTTTTTCAAAAACAAACCCAGGCTTTGTAAGGTTGTTCCTGAAAAAAGAAATAAAAGTTTGGTGAACAATCTTCAAAACTGATGGTGGACGTCTAACAAACGTTTTATATCTTGAAAGTACCTGCTGTGATGGAACCTCCTTTCAAGGTACAGAGATGACTGCTCGGCAAGCAGCCATCTCTAAATTTGATGGGAGGAGTACTGTTGAAACGTCGAGTCGACAGAGATTATGCTCTCTGCCAACCACTACTCATTCTACCAAAGCCTAGATCAGGCCCAAAGTTCTTTAGGGTACTGTAAAAGTAGCATTTCCCATTTTATGTCCTATAAGAATGTTTGATCTCTGCTAAAACAAAAACTGCTATATTGAACTATAGAACAATTGTGAACAGGAATTTATGGATAGAAAAAGCCATTTTGTTGTTTTCTTTAAAGTTTTGGGCAGTTTTTGAAATATTTACATTACACAAAGGTGTCAGGTTGGCTTCACAGAGCAAATCTTTTATTTATTTAGAGAACTAGGTTCAACAACACTTGCAAACAAAAGCGATTGTGAAGTGGAAAACATATCTCATTAACGGAAGCAACTGTTCTTCCTAACGCGGGTTCGGTTCTCAAACATTTCCAAAATAACCTGTGACTTGTTGCTGTTATAGCTATTAAACAATGGGAGTGGTTGGACACCCGTCCTTTAAGTACTCCCATCATATATTGTGAAAAACATCGCTCAGTGGTGAATTGAGAGCACAGAGGGCACTCCTCAATTCCAGCAGGGGAATGACAAGATACCCCTGAGTAGTGGAAAATGCCCTGGAAATTAGGTAAAATGGGTTAAAGAAAGTGTGAAAAGAAATAGCTCCCAAAAGTTGTATTTCAGAACCCTGGGGCATGTTCAGAAGCTATCATCTGCATTGAAAGCCTGCAGTGAAAGCCTGCTGTTATATGGTCGAAGAAGACGTACAGTGAGATATTTGTGAGGAAGATAACTGGGTGCAAGGTGTGGGCGCAGATCATACATAGCACGTTTTAGGGGCATCCTGATTCAGTTCAAGGCATGGCCAGGCTCCAAAACCTGCATGGCAACTGTGGGAGGCACGATTGCTATGTGGAAGCTAAAGACAAAAGAAAATACAGAAAAAAGGAAAAGATAGAAGAACATCTAATTTGTCTGGATTTTTTTTAATGGCCCAGAAAACAATAACTTTGAACTTTTTTTTTTTTACAAAGAAAGTGTTTATAATAGAGGGAGGAGTAACCTTTTTAAAGGATTCTTTACAATAGATGGCATACTTTCTCAGGGTGTCATCACTTGCTTCTTGTATCCTGGCTTTGGCTAGGATAATTTGTCATCAACTTTGCATTCCACTGATCATGAGGTTGTGGGATCAAGTTCCATAATTTTACATTTCTTTTGTCTGAATAATACCAATGATCACTCCCAGGAGAGTTTAGGGACCAAATTAATTCTTAAAATAATTAGGAGGTCATTGTTGTTTCCAACTGTAAACCTGACTTTTTATGTGGCTTTTCATCTCTAACAGCCTGATTCATGAAGCAAAATTGCGCCCGCAATAGCTGCGAAAATGCTATCGCGGGCGCAATTCCCATAATCGGAATTCACCATTAAATATGCGAATTCGCAAATACAGATTTGCGAAATCGCAAAAATATTCGCAGAATGCCGGCAGGATACCAATTGCGATTCGGAAATAGCGAGAAAGCACGGATTCTGCGAAAATAATTGCGAAATCGCACATTACTCGCAATCGGTATTCATGAAAAATCGCTAATAGCGAAAAAGCCAAAAATCCCATTTTGCGAGGCGCAATTTAAGGACAACCCAAAGCAGGTGGTAACCATCAAACCCATAGGAATTTTTTTTTTGAAAAACCGTTGGCCAATCAGTAACTGGTGCAGGCCTGACCAAACACACTTAAGGGGAAGCAGCATCAGCAGAAGGAGTCTCACCATGCCAGGAATGTACATGGTGGTCAGGCGGCGAAGGCTACAGTGAACAGCAAGGAGGAGACGCAGAATCCAGGAGAGGATATTCCGCCAGCGGGTCACCCTGCTGGGCCAGACCAGAGAGCAAATATACGCAAAGTACCGGCTCAATGGGGCTATGATCATCAAGCTAATACAGGACCTTGACCCCCTGATGCAGCACCCAACAAGGCGGACCAATGCCATCCCAACACATGTCCAGGTATTGTGTAGCCTGCACCTCCTGGCCGCTGGGAGCTTCCAGGGGATAGTTGCGGTAGCTGGGGGGATATCCCAGCCCACCATGTCCCGCTGCCTACGTAGTTTCCTTGACGCAATGCTGACCCAGCTACACCACCACATCAAATTTCCCACCAGCCAACAGGAATTGGATGAGACCAAGCTACAATTCTACAATGTTGCCCGTTTCCCACATGTGATAGGATGCATTGACTGTACCCACGTCCACATTTGCCCACCTGCTGCAACGGAGTACATGTACCGCAATCGCAAGTCCTACCTTTCCCTCAACATCCAGATGGTCTGCAATGCAAAGACATACATCACGGACATAGTGGCACAGTACCCGGGGAGTACACATGACTCATTCATATTCCGGCACAGCGGCCTCCACACACGACTGGTCAGGGGAGACTTCGGGGAAGGACACCTACTTGGTAAGTACACTTTGCCCTCAATGACACATTGCGAATGACTAGCTGCGCTGCACAGGCACTCACCCTCTGCTCCTCTCATTCAGGTGACAGTGGGTACGCCCTGCTTGAATACCTCCTCACCCCATACCTCAACCCTGCTACACCACAGCAACGGCGTTACAACTTATCACACATACGCACAAGGAATTGCATAGAGAGAACTTTTGGCCTACTGAAGAGCAGATTCCGCATACTTCACAAGACAGGTGGGGCCATGTACTACAGTCCTGAAGTGTGCTGCCGCATTGTGGCTGTGTGTGCTATCCTACACAACATTGCTACCAAGCGCCGGATACCTGTCGACATCTCTGGCAGTGAATCGGAAGGGGACGACCGGCCACCTGCACATGCGCGCCATGCACGCGGGGAGAACCCAGCTGAAGGCCACAGACGTCGCAACCACATCACAATGAACAGTTTCTAGTGCACCCTCTACCCTCACCCCACAAATCACAAATGCATGCAAAATGTAATTATGACACAACGGCAATGTGTGCTGCAAAATTAAATATTATTGTTTCATTCACAATAATGGTATCAGTTTAAATGTTCACATTACTAACAGAATTTCAGCATATTGCTGTGTGAAAGGACAGGGCAGGCTTATACTCAGCCTGTGCCTGTAATAGTCCTATGAAGTCATGTGCGCCTCCTGCGCGTACCACCCAAGCGCCTCTGCGGCTCATCCTCATCCAAGGCACGTGTACCTGCAGTGGGCCTGGTGCTGCGCCTGAGTGCCCCTACGTGTGAGGCAGAGTGGCTGCTCACACTCGATGTCCCCTCACTGGCATCATCACCCCCAACAGTGGCAGGTAGTGCAGGAGGGTGTAGTGCTGTCACGGCAGTGGTCAGGTGCTCAAGGACCCTGGCCACATCCTCGTAGCACTGGATGAGCTGCTGCTGCTGTGCAAGGGACCACCGCGATAACTGTGAGGTGGCATTGCCTATAACATAATTGGACCTGGTGTAGGCCGTCAGCCGGGTCAATAGCTGACGGTGGCGGCGGCGTGCTGCGTTGCGCTGCGATGTAATTGCAGCAGTGTTGGCCTCCATGGCTGCAGTCATGCGAGCCATTCCCTCCCCCACACCTGCCATGGCTGCTTTCATGCGGTCCATCCGGTCCCCCACTCCGGCCACATTGCGCCCAATGTTGTACAGCTGTAGCTGTATGGCACCTTGCCGGCGTGCCTGCAGCTGATGTATACGGAGCATGCGTCTTCCACGCTCATTCTCGCCAGCCGCTGTCCATTCCCCCTCCTGCTGATAGGGGCATTGGTCTGCAGGCGAGACCTGCCACGCCTGCTCTGCTGGCCTGACACAGTGGGTGGCCGCTGTGTTGCCGCTGTCGCGGGCCCTGATGTTGAAGCACCAGCTGCTGGTGGTGTCACGGCAGGCGTTGCTGGTGCGGCAGGGGCTGAAGGCACACTGGTAGTGGGCCTGGCTGCAGCAGTAGTTGCTGCGGCAGAGGCTGGGGGCACACTAGTTGTGGGCCTGGCTGAGGCAGTAGTTGCTGCGCCAGAGGCTGGGGGCACACTAGTTGTGGGCCTGGCTGCGGGAGTAGTTGCTGCGCCAGATGCAGGAGGCACACTGGTGGTGGACCTGGCTGCAGGAGTTGTTGCTGCGGCAGGGGCTGGTGGCTGTGTATCTGGCGGCACCTCCTCCTCATCCTGTACCTCCTCATCTATTTGCAGCCTCTCGCTGTCGCTGCTGTCTGCGCCACCTGTGAGGGGAAGTGGACGTTCATTAGTT
Organism: Lissotriton vulgaris; assembly: GCF_964263255.1. Classification (NCBI taxonomy): domain Eukaryota; kingdom Metazoa; phylum Chordata; class Amphibia; order Caudata; family Salamandridae; genus Lissotriton; species Lissotriton vulgaris. Next base: position 280,533,035 of record NC_141694.1, read on the forward strand.
GCATGTATCTGTCACACGTGCAGTTGCTACATGCATGCTGGGTGACATTCCCTGACTGGCTATGGCTTTGCGTACTTTGGAACCTGTCTGGCTGCATTGTGGTACTTCTACATTGTGGCCACACTACATGTCCCACAATGCTTCAGGGCATTACCTGATGTGCAACGATGGCATGACTATGGAACATTATGGGAGGCTATATGGTCATGGACATTCATAGGGGACAGGGTCGCAGTCGCATGCCACTTACCTTGGATGTCTTGGGTGGGGCGGGATGAGTCCAGACGAGTCACTCCGATGCACGCCTCAGTCTCCAGCGTGTCTTCTACTTGGTCCTCCAAGGGGGTGTTTGGAGGGACTGTACGTCCTCCCCCTCCAGTGCCCGATGACTCTCCAAGCCTCTCAGCCACCTTCTCTTTGGCACGACCTCGGAGGTCGTACCAGCGTTTTTTTAGTTCGTCCAGTGACCTATCAGCCACACCCACAGAGTTCACCGCGGACGCTATACCCTGCCAGATCCTGCGTTTTTCCTCCTCCGGCACCCTCCTAGAGACCTTCCCAAACAGTTTGGAGTGGTTGGCCACCACCCCTTCTATTAAATGCTCCAGCTCCTGCTCGGAGAATTTTAACTTTCTCTTCCGCCCTGTGGTGTTGCTGGGCCCAGGAACTGCATCCTCAGACATTGCTGCACTGTAGTTTCAGAGTAGAAATCCAAACAGAATTGCAGGAGCTCTCCCAGTTGCTGACTCGAGGTCTGCCTCACTGTGGTGAATGGGGATGGGAACTGGCTGCTTCCTGGTTGTGATGTCATCACTGTGCTCGAAATGCAACTTCCTGTTTTCCCGATCTCGCGATTTTGCGATCTCGCTTTTTGCGATCTCGCAATTAGCGATATCGCTATTTGCGATATCGCAATTCCGACACGGATGTAGCCGGAAATTGCGATTTTTCTGCGATTATCGATAATCGCAAACGGCTTTTGTGGCCACGTGCAAATCGCTTTTTTTATGGCAAAACATCATGAATTCCGTTCTGCGATTTCTCAATTGCGATTCGCAGTTTTTCGCAAATTGAGAATCGCAGATTCCGTTTTTCATGAATCAGGCTGTAAGTGATTGTGGTGAAGCAATTGGGTATCAACAGTTTCATCATCTAGCCCATTAAACTCAATTTTTAAATAGCAAAATCTCCTATTTTTGTTAGCTCTAAAGGGTGCAGCAAAATTGGTCTTCACCGTTCATAATACTTCATAGTTCATAATACAAATACACAATTGTTTTTTGTTATTTTTCAAATTTATATATTCTTATGCAACTTTTTTTCTGTTTAGGTAACTAAAATAATTGTTTGCACTTCTTTAACTCACAAGTGCATTTAAGAATCAAGCACAAACTAATTTTGATCGAAAACTCTTCATTGCACTCTTTATGTGTATTAAAAAAATGCAGGAGCGCATTCATTCAGTTGTGTTCAAGAAGTGCTCTCTGATGAACCATTGCAATCGTAAGGTTCTCAAATGCTCATGCACATTCAAGACGTTTAGGGTTGCAATGAATTATGAATATTCATGAATGCAATTTGTGGAGAAGCAAAGATAGTTTTTATTAGTATTTGTGCATGCTTTACTCCTTTAGACCCTGATTATAACCGTGATGTTAATTCCATTTCAGATACAAGCTGGGCGCTAGGTGCATACGTGCTATCTACACCTGTGCTATTTGACCATTTACAATTCCTCACCCTGTGCTATTTGCCAAAAGGTCTTCAGCAAGCAGAGATATGTTGGCAAATAGTGCAAACATCCGGTTTCATCACCCAGGGATTGTTGTACTGATATGCATATCGATAGTTTGCACCAGAAACAGAATTCGCACCAAGGTTGTAATCAGGGCCTTTGTGTGTTCAGAGTACAGATTTACATATCCAAGCTCCAGATTTTACAATGGCTTCTTCTCCTTACAATAATACAAGATATTTACTATGAATACAGGATTCATTAGGACCTCTGTGCATCACAAGCTTCTGCTTTTCCAGGGCAAAATTCAGTGTATCAAAGCAAAACAGACTTACAATTTTAGTGGAGGAGGCGAGATTGAGCTACCACACTCAAAATCATCTAGAGTTTGGGGACCTCATTTATGAGGCCCTACTGGCACGTTTGCACCACCAGAGCATCACTTTTTTGATGTGGTGCAATGTGCCTCTGGCATATTTATAAGGCCACATAAAGCCACGTTACGTGGCTTTTTATGGCCTTATAAATAAGTGCCCCTTTCACGCAAAAAACTGTGTGAAAAGGGCGTTCCATGAGTGTTGCTGGGAGTGTTCCCAGCAGCATCCATGACTTTATGATACTGCCCCACATTTACGAAAAATTTAAGTCTGAGTCGGCACCAAAAACATAAGCCTCAGGAGGCACAAAGAGGAGAAATATCTTTATTTCTCCTTGTTTTTCCTCTTTTTATGGGTGCTGCATTCTGCAACACACATATAAATATGATAAAGCCTCTTGTGATTGTTTTTGTGCAGGAAAGTTTCCCTTCCTGCACAAAAATAATCATCCCCACGAAGCAGGCACCCTTGCACCATGGTGGAAAGGTGCCTGCGTTGCCCCATGGCAGACCAATGTGTGCCATCGCAGGGGAAAAGGGGGGTTTGGGAGGCAGCCGAGCACCGCGAGGTCTGCCCCCGGGCACTTTGAGACGGGAAGAGGCTAGACGGGAGAGGCCATTTTGTGGCTTTGGGCTACTTTGGGACTAGCCCAAATGTAGCCCGATTTTCGGTTAGTAGCCAAAGCTACTTAGGGGGTTTTCAGGCCTGCCTAGCCACCATTTTAGGTTTTGGTGACCTGGTGGCTGGGAGCGCAGTAGTGTTAGGAATTTTTGTCAGGCTTTGTGATGTTTTGTCAGGTGTTTAGGGCGGTATTGGAGGCATTTATTTCTGTTGTATTTCGAGCAGTGTGATTTGCTCGTTTTGGCTGGTGAAGACTACCGAGTCCTGGAGGCCATCCGCCTCCTCAGTGAGGCCGGTCGAATGGACCTTCTCCTGCCTGGGCCATTGACTGGGTGGCGCCCCGTGCCGCGCGCGTCCGCGGGTGAGGTGGCTGCCGTTCTGGCCTGCGCACCACCCCGCAAAGCCTCCAAAAAGCAGGTGAGCAAACAGGGCCGAGGGGATGTCAGGGGCGTGGCCCTGGAGGTGTGTCCGGTAGGGGCTAGGAGCGTTGGGAAGGTTGAGGCCTGGGGGGAGGTGGGAAGAAGGCCCAGCGGGGGAGCGCTCGTTGCGTCTTCCCCCCAGGGCCGCAATCGGGACATGGTCGCTCCTGTAAGAGGGGAGCGGCCGCGGAGGTGAGGGAGGTGGGGGCGGGGACCGGGGAGGAGAGCTTGGAGGCCCGGGCCCCATGGAAGGCTCTAAGAGGGCAAGGAGGATGGGGCGAAAGAGGAGAGGTGAGCCCCTGCCCATCCCATGTGAAAGCGGACAGGGGCCGCCCGCAAGTAAACAGGGAAGGGGGATCAGGTGAGTGGATGGCGGCGAGGTGGGCGGGGGCCTGGCTTCTGGCATGGTTTCGGCCTGGGAATGTGGGGGTATGGGGCTCCTGCAGGGGGGCGAGAGGTGGGGTGAGGGGCCACATGGGGGATTACGGCGGGGGTGGAGCATGGGGTGGGGGCTCGCAGTAAGGGGGCCAATGCGGCAGACAGGGTGGGGGTGCTGTACAGGGCTAGGGAGAACGGAGGCTAGCGGGCAGGTGGGGAGGGCAGTCGCCCAGTCATGGTGGATTCAGTTGACGTGTTTGACTCCTGGGCGTAGGGGGTAGAGGATGCTCAAGGCAAGGACGGGCGGGCAGGGCCCCTGGGAGGGAGGGTCACAGTTCCCCGCGCTTCTGAGAAAGGGGGTTTATGGCGAAAGGGGGGGTGTGAGGGGGTGGTAGGCAGGGGAGGTTGGGGTGAGGAGGGGGTTCTTCTGATGAGGGGGGTGGGGCTGGGGGAGCTGGTCTGAGGCGAGGGCAGGAGGACAGGGGAGGTTGATCTTGGCATGGTAGGTAGGGGGTGGGTGGCTAGTACGTTGGGGGTAGGGGTGAGGCAGAGTGGAATGCGTGTGGGGCAGTTAGTGGGGCCCAGCACACCACACCTTCCATTTGTTTTTCAGGAGGAGGAGCGTCGCGGGGCACCAGACTTGGCAGGGCTGAGGGTGGGTTGAGCTTCGGACGGTGTGCCCGATACCGGCGGGGATCCCGTCGAGGCCGGCAGAAGTAGACCCACAGCGGGCTCACTGGCCCCTACACCTACAGGGCTTCCATGGCCTGGGGACCCACATCGGAGGAGGAGCGCAGTGAAAGTTGTTTTTGATGTTGATAGGAGGGTGCAGTCTGCGCCGCCGGCCGGAAGAGCTGGTGGTTCTAGAGATGTTGACGTATTTTCTGAGGATGATAGTATGGAGGAAGGGGAGTTGAGAGATGAGGAGGGTGAAGGGGGCCGAGTAATGTTGTCCATAGTGTGTTGCAGGTATCACGGCGCAAGGCGGAGCCCACAAGTCGGACATTGCGCTGGGTGGACAGGTCGGACCCCTGGAGGGGAGGATAAGAGATCGACGAGCGGCTTTGTTGGCTCCAGGTAAAAGGGTGGCCGGTGCAGCCACTTTTATGGTATTGGTTGGGGTGGGGTGGAGGATGTGGGGGGCAGGTTGTGTAAAGATACGTACGTGGCTGACGTGGAGGTGGGAACGGATGAAGCGATGGAAGGGGAATGGGGGACGCAGGTAAAGCGCCTGGAGGGAAGGTTGTCCCAGGTCAAGGGCCCATGGATGCAGGAGATGGCCCGGGTAAGCGGCCTCGGGACAAGGAGAATACAGGGACCGGGGGTGACGTGAAAGGACGGGACACGACGGGGGAGTCAGGTGTCAAATTGAAAAGTAAGGAGTTGAAGATAAAGAAGTTACGGTATATGGATGTCACAAAGCCGTTAGGGGCGCATTTGATGTTGGCTACCAAGAGCGGATATGGAAGGGGGAGTATGTGGAGATACTGAAGCTCCTCCATAGCGAAGTGAGGGCTAAGGAAGGGTCTAAAGAGGAGGAGTATGAGTTGCAGAAGAGGCCAAAGGTGCCGCTTACGATAGAAAACTGGTCGGCGGCTTTCCTTATATGTGCCACCGTATATTGTGAGAAGTTCCCCGAAAGGTGGGTGGCCATGTTTAAATACATGAACGTTATAAGAAAGGCCCAAATTACTGGAGGGGGCTATGCCTGGGCCCAATACGATGAGGAGTTTAGGGCCCGCATGGCGTGGAACCCAGAGGCAAAATGGGGTGAGCTGGACACGGACTTGTGGCTGCATACCATGGGATTAGCAGGGTGAGGGAAGACTATAATTAGGGCCAGTGGGCTACCCATTGTGTATCAGCCCTTTCAGGGCTGCCCCACCCATGGAGGGGTGGGGAGCGTGGGTAGGGGACAGTCTGGATCCAAGGGGACCTGCTGGAATTATAATAAAAGATTGTGCATGCAGATATATTGCAGGTTCCGTCATGAATGCTCAGGCTATGGGAAGAGTGGACATGCCCTAGTTAAATACTGGGGAGGTCAGGGACAGCAGCAGGGGACCCAGCAGGGAAAGGCAGGGGGGTTTAGGTCGGCGAATCAGCAGCTGCCCACGGGCGGGAGAGGAGCCAAGGGTCCTGGGATGAAGGGCTCATACACTGGTTAAAGGGGACAGGTTGGTCGCAGCCCTGCGGGGATACCCAGAAGCAGGGGCTGCGGAAGGTCTGCGGGTACGTTTTTTAGAGGGATTTAGACTAGGGTACGATGGACCATGGATGAGACGTTTGGCTGACAATTTGAAGATAGCAAAGGAGCACCCTGAGGTGGTGCAGGAAAAGCTGGACAAGGAAGTCAGTGAGGGCCGCATGGTCGGACCCTTTGAGGATTGGCCTCTCGAAGATTTGATAGTGTCCCCAATTGGGGTGGTACCCAAAAAGGAGAAAGGGCAGTTTCGGCTCATACAACATTTGTTGTGGCCCAAAGGTGGCTCGGTAAACAATTTTATTGATGAGTGAGAGACCACGGTGTCATATTCATCGGTTGACGGAGCCATGTCGCTTGTGGTGACCGCTGGTGCAACGGCTATGATGGCAAAGTGCAACATAAAGTCGGCTTTCCGGCTGCTGCCGGTCCACCCAGACAATTGGGGCCTGCTGGGGATCCAGTTTAACGGCTGCTGGTACGTGGACAAAGCACTGCCGAACGGCTGCTCCATGTCTCGCGCACTGTTCGAGTGTTTCAGTACGTTCCTACATTGGTTGTTCACGGAACGGACGGGTCACCAAGGAGCAACGCACTACCTGGATGACTTCTTCTTTGTGGGCACCCCAGGCTCGGCGGACTGTCAGAATGCTCTGGACAGGTTTCAAGAGATCATGGTGGAGATGGGTGTGCCGTTGGGGCCATGTAAGGCACTGTCCTTTCTTGGAATTGAATTGGATTCAGTGGCAATGGAGGCTCGCTTGCCGGCTGATGAGCAGCAGCAAGTGTTGGGGCTGCTAGCAGCTTTGTTGGCACGACAGACAGTCACGGTGACAGAGATACAGGTGCTACTGGGTCACCAGAATTTTGCATGCAGAGTTGTGAGAGTGTAACTGACTTATTGTAGGCAACTTAGCAGGGCATTGGCCGGGCGGAGACCGCCGCATCATCATGTGCGGCTGTTAGCAGGGGTGAGGGAGGACTTGAGGATGTGGCAGTTCTTTTTATTGAATTTTAATGGTGTTCCAATGATGCGAGGCGAAGCCATGGTTTGGGACATGCAGATCTTTTCAGACGCAGCAGGGAGCGAGGGATTTGGTCTGTATTGGCAGGGCAAATGGTGCGCGGAGCTGTGGCCCCCGGAATGGAGAGGGGGCGAAGCATAGCTTTCCTGGAGTTTTTCCCACTGGTGGTGGCTGTTTCACTTAGGGGGGTCTTGCTGGCCCACAGGAGGGTGACGTTCAGGATAGACAACATGGCAGTGGTTGAAATTGTGAATCTGCAGTCTGCAAGGGATGCACAGGTTTTAAAGATGCTGCGAGTGTTTGTGCTGGGCTGTTTGCGGCATGATATTGCCTGTTGTGCAGTGCATGTGCCAGGGTGGACAATGACATAGCCGATGCTTTGTCTTGTTCACAGTGGGGGAGATTCTGGGGGCTAGCCAAGGACGCGGACGAGACCCCGACCAGCATGCCGCATTTGTGGTATGTAGGCAACACAGGATGTTGCAGCTGGTTCTAGGGTCACTGGCACAATCTATGAAGGTAGCATACATGTCGGCGTGGGAAGAGCTTTTAAGTTCAGGGCCAGGCTGAAAGGTTCAGTAGCGTGTCGGCAGGAAGATGTAATACAGTTGATACTGTCTTTAATCGAGAAAGGGCTCACGCGGGTCATGATAGTGGGTAAATTGGCAGGGATCGCATTCATGGGTAAGCTCCTGTGGGGTTATGCGCCGCCTGTGGGGGAAATCTGTTCGCTCATGTTGATAGGGTGGGCCCGGGAGTGCGGGCGGGGGTCTCGGGTCAGGCACCCCCTGTCATGGGATCTTTTGGAGAAAGTGCTGCAGGCATTGCCACAGGTATGCAGGGACAACTTAGAGCTTTGCCTATTTTCCACACTGATGTTGAGAATGTTCGTGGGGGCCTTCCGGGTGCCAGAACTATTGTGCACCAAATCGGATGAGGGTTTGTTATGCTCCGAGGTGTCCCTATGGGAGAACAGGGTCTGCCTGTAGCTGAGGAGGTGAAAAAAGGAGCAGAGGAGTGGCGGGCGATGGGTCTCTTTACAGGCAGCCGGCGATAGCTTGACCTGCCCGTACAGGTGGAGGTTGCGATGGAGGGCGTTGGCCTCAGACACGTTGGGTTTGGTGTTCAGGCATGCGATGGGCGGGCGACAAAAGGGTTGCATCTTTTGGCTATACTGAGGAAGGCCTTGACCCTCCTGGGCGTGGATGAGAAAGGTTTCAGGACACATTCTTTTCAGAGCGGGCGGCTTTAGAGGCAAACAATAGGGGTTGGGGGTGAGGGGACATTATGAGATTGGGCAGATGGTCATCGGATTGGTACCAGCATTATGTGTGCAGTGTTCCCAGCCATTTGTAGCGCGGTTATGTAGTTTTCCCTGTGTTCATTTATTTTTCTCGTTGCAGGTTCGGTGATGGGTCCTCTCGCCAGGGAAATGGCCATTTGGATCGTGGGCCATTCTTTTGTGAAGTGGGCTCAGGTCCAGGCCCGCTCCAGCTATTTCGGTGAGAACCTTGGTTTCAATAGTGAGCTGTTCAATGTTTCTTGGAAAGGGAAAGGGGGAATGCTCTGGAGAGAGCTTTTGGAGGTATTGAATAGGATGCTGGTGGCTGGTTGGTGCCCCGATGTCCTAGTTGTTCACCTGGGTGAAAACGACACGGTTAATGAGACGGGTTTGGCACTGATGAGAGCCATGAAGCGCGATTTGGTGGAGATTAAGCTACAGTGGTCAGGGTGCGCAGTGGTGCGGACAGAGTTTGTGCCGCCTACGGTTTGGAGGGGCGCTGTGAACCCTGGTGCTGTGGACAAGGCCAGGAGGAAGGTGAACGTGGAGATGGTTCGTTTTAGCCACCATTTAGGTTTTGCCAGGATCAGACACAAGGATATCAGATACGACACGCCAGAGTTTTTCAGGGGTGACGGGGTCCATTTGTCAAGGCTCGGCATAGACTTGTATTTGATGGAGCTGAGGGAAGTACTGGCCAGGTTGGTAGGTGTGGCCAGGGGCTGAACGGGGCATCTGGGTCTGGAGGGGTCGTAGGGGGCTAGTTTTCTTGGCAGGGGTTTAGAGGGCAGGGAGCTAGGGCTAAGGGGTAGGGGGCAGGAAAAGGGGGGAGGTGGCGTCTAAGCCTACTCTCCCGCCTTTTCCTGGGTGGCGAGTTTGTTTGAAAGTTGGCCAAGTTTGGCTCGAGTTTTGTAGTTTCTGCTTAAGTTTGGGGAGTTTGTGGACAGGAGCAGGGAAAGGTTAAACAGGCAGGAATGTTACATTAGAGGTTGGTCAGTTACAGTTTGTAATAACTTGCTGACGAGGATTATCTTGCGTATAAGACTTTATTAAGTTCCCACAGGAGCAACCGGCAAAGACGCCAAGCCGCGTCAGAAATCTCAGGGAATCCATAACATCAAACCAACCGTCAACTCATACGCCACTCGCACGCACACAAGCAGCGCGAGGCCAGCACAGAACAATGTCCACACGCAAGGCACACGATGGGCGAAACCATTACATATATCTCCTTTTCTCCAGAGAAGAGAGAGAGACAAAGAGAGAGAAAGGAGGGAACCAAAGAAAGAAGAAGAAGAAGAAGAGAAAGAAGCAGAAGAAAAGGAAGAAGAAGAAAAAACAAAGGAGAAGGAAACCAGAAAAGGGGCAGAAAGACAGAAAGAGCAAAGGGACACTAACGCCTGTATCTGGCTGCAATGCGGACCACTCTTGAGCTCCTTCTTTGAACAATGGGAGGATTACATGAATCATGAACCATACAATCCCCTAGAACAGAGTTGAATGAAACATCAGAATCACGACTTATATTTTGCACATCATTGTCCGTATCTTTAGTTTTTACAATCTTGTTCAAGTTCCACCAGTTGCGTCCATTGATGCGAACAGCACTGCCACACACTTTGTCTACAACCACAGGTTTGCTGAATTTTGAATCCCCCTTTTTCACAAAGCCCTGTTTCTTTATTTTAACAAGATCACCCACAGCAAATTCCCTGCTTGAGACCCTCTTCCTCACATCAGAGTATTCCTTTTGCTTGGATTGGGCTTCACTAACCTTGCGTCTGACCTTTTCATCCCGATCTTGGTTGGTAGTGTTGGTTTTGAAACGTTTGGACATCCAAGCAGGTCTAAATTCCGTGCACGGGTTTCTGCCTCTTAGTAGTTCGAAGGGAGAAATATCAGTGGATGAGTGTGGGGTTGTCCTGTAAAACCATAAATAGTTCTTACTGTGGCGGGTACCACCCTGTTATCTTCAATGACCCATTTCACACTATCTCCAATGACTCTGTTAAGCCTTTCAACTAACCCGTTAGTTTGGGGATGGTAAAGGGAGCTTCTAAGATGAGTGATGGAAGATTCTTTAAGAAATTTTCCACTTCTGATGACACAAATTGCACCCCATTATCTGAAACCATAGATTTGGGGAAGCCCTCTCTCATCAAAACCTCTTTCAAAAAGTCAAGAATCTCTTTAAAGGGGGAGGAGCTACAATAGCAAGCAAGATGGCTGCATAGTCTCCCGGCTCCGCTGACCTCCGTCCAAGATCCTGTCACTTATCCTGATTTCCTACCCCGGATCCGTGTGTGTGAATTAATCTGCACTGCGATGGTGTGATCCCGGGGTTTTTCTGACATTGTGGAGCTGAGTAACGTCGAGGACCGATTTGTGACTTAACCCAGTCTGGAAGCCGGGGTCTCGAGTGCTGGCTTAGCCGGGTCTGAGTTGAACAACAGCGGACTGTTGAGGGCGGCAGGGTCCGGTCTATGGAACTTTCAAAATTTTTGGATTGCTTTGCTACCATCTGCAGCCTGGTGTTGTGTTGGAGGTGAGTAGACGAGTGAAGCACGGTGCTGTGTTGCGGGGTCCCCTGCCTCGGAGGCCCGGCACTTGCATCGCCGGCGCACCTTGGGTTGGAGTCTCGTCGCGCACTAATGCATGCTGACGGTTGGCCACTCACGGCTCAGTCCTGCTCCGGCTGATATTACCCCGGAGAAGGCGCCTCTCCGTGGGGATCATTATGCCTGAGGAACTATGGAACCGGGCGGAGCAGGCCCAAGGTGGCCCGTCATTGCGGGAGGTGCTGGCGGCCCTAGAGGCACTTCAGGCGACTGTGGCAGCTTAGACCTGCGGCCTGTTGTCTGCGGCAGATGGACTTAAAGGACTGAGACCGGATCCTGACTCGATGCCCGAGACCCGGCATTCAGCTTGCCTTTTGATCGACGCCCCAGTGGCGCAATTAGACCCGGTGTCGGAAGCTGTGCCTGCCCCTACAGAAGTGGATCTACTTGAATGGGTTGTGATCGGTGACTTAACTAATTTTTTGGAATCCCCGGTTTTGCAGCTGTTGGAACATTCAACTGCTGTCCCTATCCTGGAACCTTTTAATTGGTACTGTGAACTGTTTTGGATTATGTCGAACCCCCTCCCCAGTCGTTCTATCAAGATGGCGGATGTGATAATGCCTGGCTTCGGAAACGGGGAGGGACATCGTCGGTACCAGCTGCTTACTTTGGGATCTACTGTTCTTTTTCCATCTACTGAACTATGTTCCAACCACCTCTGTGTATCTTTTGACATTTTGATGATGGGGCTTTATTCGTCTGAGGGACTCGGCGAATTCGATCGACGGGGCCAAGGCTGAGACTGTTGTTTGGGTTGTTCATTGTGGCTTTATCGGTAACGGGACTGCTTCATTAGCTTAACGGAGTCCGGGGCAGGGTTGGTGGTTCCCCCCGGGATGTTTTCTCAGTTTGGTCTATTCGGATGTGATAGTTCCGGGGGGACCCCTTTGTTAGGGTAGGGGGGAGAGACCGGGAGCACGTAGAAGATAGCCCTCCTCCATTTCCCCTCTTGGGTGGGGTTTAATTTCTTTCTGTCTTTCTCCTGGTCTTTCTATATTTCGGGTCTCAGTTCTTGGGCGACAGGCACGCTGCTAGGGGGGTAGGCCGTAGTCATCTGCAGGGGTGCAGGGTGGGGGGTTGGGGGATGGGTGTTTTGTTTTTCGTTTTATTTCTATGGCCTTTTTTCTTCTTATCTTTCTTTGCCCTTTTCTTTTTTTCCTTTCCGGGTCAGTGTAATGGGTTCATTTTTATGGCCATCTCTGCTGTTTCATATGTGCCTCAATTCTCGCGATGTTTCAGTGCTACGGGGCGGTCATTCAGCTGGCGCGAACTGTATTTGTACGCTCGCTTATCCTGAATAGTATGTTTTAACGCCGCTGACTTACACGAAGATGATTTAACTGTGGACATATGCTATTTCGCCCCCCCCCCCCTTTTTTCGTAACTTGAGATATGGTATGGCACCTGATCCTTCTATCTTATATTATAAAATGGAACCTTTTTATCCTGTTACCAACTTGATATGCTTTACAACCAGTACGTATGGTGGACGTGGCGAATCTGCTCCCCGGGAGGCTGGGTTTTGATTGTTTTCTTGTGTTGCAACTGCTTAGCGGCCGGCCCTAGGGGTTGTAGGCCCGTGTTTGTACTTGGTTGAAATGTCAAATAAAGGTTTTCCAAAAAAAAAAAAAGAATCTCTTTAGAATCAGCTCTAGGTACAAACCTAACTTCAGGCCTTTTAGTGTAATAATCCATCATTACAATGGCTAATTTGCACTGATGCGGCAAGGTATGAAAAGGTCCTAAAACACCAATGCCCAGTTTCTCCCACAGAGCTTCTGGGAGTGGTATAGGAGTGAGTGGAGGAATAGACGTCCTGAGACACTTATCACTGCTAGCACAAATGGTGCACTCCTGCACAAGGGTATAAATGTCCCTGTCCAGTTGTGGCCACCAAAAGTATTCTCGCACCCTGCGTTTGGTGAGTGTGGCTCCCAGGTGTCCATCATGTGCTTTATTAAGGATGGTGTTTCTAATGCTTGATGGGGTTATTAACTTATTCAATCTGAAAACTAGTCCATCCTCTAATGACAGCTCATCACTGCCCTTTACAAACGGTTGTAAAACCACATCCACATTTCTTTCTTTTGGCCAACCCTGGATTTTGTATTTCTTTTCAACTTTCAAGATTTCATCATTATCCAAAGCTGCAAACCAACTCTCTTCTACCACTGAACACACATTTTTTTAACTAAACACTTGCAATTATACAATCCTCTTTTTCATCATACTCAATTTCTTCATTACAATGAACGGAATCATTGGGTGCTGGAGGTAGGCGAGACAAAGCATCAGCCCTGACATTATTTCCTCCTGCAATGTGAGTGATTTCAAAGTTGAATTGTAACAGTTTTGATGCAAGACGAGCTATACGTGGTGTAACGCTGCGATTGTTGGTGTTTCCCAAGATAGCAACCAACGGTTTATGGTCAGTTTGTAAAGTGAACTTCTTGCCCCATAAATAGTTCTTGAACTTTTCAATGCCCCACCAACATGCCAAAAGTTCTTTTTCAATGACTGAGTAATGTGTTTCTGCATCCCTCAGTACCCTTGACGCAAAGCCAATCGTGTGTTTCTGATTCCCGACATCCTGTGTTAAGACTGCACTCAGCCCGTAGCTAATAGCATCGACAGTCAATGTGCATGGAACAGAGGGTTGAAACGGTTTCAATGCTCTGACCGTGCTCAGTTGTTCTTTGAGCCATGTAAATGCTTGTTCACATTCACTGTCCCACACAAACTCATTTCTTTCTTTCACCAATGGGACGTATTTTGGTGGCATAATCCTGAATGAAGCGAGCGTAAAACTCTGTCAGACCAAGCAAGGATTTGACCTCAGCTTTGTCTTTTGGAGCAGAAGCATCCAGGATGGCTTGTACAAGACTACACTTAGGTGTGACTCCAGCGCTGGAGATGGTGTGACCCAAATACTCCACCTTTTCTTTAGAGAATACGCACTTTTCACGTTTGAGAACAACACTGTGCTCTTGAAAAATGGAGAGTATTCTATTCAAGGTCACATCATGTTCAGTTTGGTCTTTAGCAAAAATTAAGACAAAGACATCATCCTGAAAGATCGCTACATTCTTTATGTCTTTGAGTAAGTTGACCATGACTCTTTGGAAAACTGAGGCTGCCGAAGCCAGGCCAAACGGCATACGACAGAATTGGAACATACCTGACGGGGAGTTGAAGGCTGTGAAATGACGAGAGTCCTTATCCAGCTCTATTTGGTGGTATGCAGAGGCCAAGTCTAACTTTGTGAAAACTGTGGCCCCTGCTACTACACCTAGCATTTCAGTTATGTTGGGTAAAGGGTGCGAGTCCACCCAAATCACCTTATTGAGACTGTGTAAGTCAATACAGATTCTCAGAGCATTATTTTCTTTTCTTGCTACCACTAAGGAGGATGACCAATCTGAGGACTCAATGGGTTCGATCACACCTCTTTTGTGTATGGACATAAGCTCCTTTTCCAAGTCTTCCCTTACGCTGAACGGTACCTTTATTTTACGTCTGAACCCTTTGATTTTTCCCAACTCACCAGAGAATACTTTAGGATATTTGTTGAGTAGATCTTCCACATGGTCGTGATCACGGATCGCTTAAAACCTGTTCTCTGGCACCTGGGCATAAAATCATGCTAAACAGACCTTGATGGAACCAACCTAATATGTTCAGGCCATGCACAGCCACATATATCTTCCCATATATGTGCCTATTTTTAATACCAAAACATCCTCAAAGTACCCTAGGAGGTCTATTTTGCGCCCTTCGTAGGATACAGGTTCACGATCCGGTGGTTGAAGAGGTCATTCCCCCCATTTCTCTCTGGAGAGAGATTCCGTAATCAAAGTGATCCACGCACCTGAGTCTACTAGGAGTCTCACACTATTGTAACCTACCTCAATCACAACATATGGATCAACACAATCATTAGGATCTCCTCTTTTAACCCCACCGTCGTTCACCACAAGCACCATGTCCTTTAATTCGCCCAGAGTGTCATCGTTGTCCCTGTCACTTGAGTCTTTGACACACCCTACGTGAACATTTCCTTTTTTCTGTGTCTGACACACTTTGTCAAAATGCCCTATCTTGCCACAAGAGTGACATACTGCATTTCTTGCAGGGCATGGTCTACCATTTCTTGTGTGAAAAGAATTTCCGCACCTAAAACATATATCAGTTCTCTTGAAAAAATTGTTATGTTGAAAGTCTTTCTTTTTCTTGAAATTCAAGAGACGTACAGGAGTGACCATTTCTATATTTTTGTTTTTCCAGTTCTTTGATGGATGTCTCCGAAGTTTCTATGCTTTTCGCAATGCGAATGGATTCATCAAGAGAAGGGTTTTCTAAAGAAAGTAATTTTTGTCTAATCAATTTGTCAATACATTTGCTTATGAATTGGTCACGAACCAGCTGTTCGCTGTAGTTCTCAAATTCGCACTCTGCCACCATTTTCCTGAGAGCAGTTACGTAGGTGTCAACATCCTCCTCCATCTTTTGAGCCCTTTTAAAAAATGTGTGTCTCAACACCACTACACTAAGTTGTTTATCATATCTTTTCGCTAATTTTTTCACTGTACTTTGGTATTCATCTAGATCCTCTTCTGCATCATTTTCAGCTTCTGGTAAATGCTTGAGAGTATCTCTTCCTTCAAACCCTATAGAGTGTAGTAATAAAAACTTTTTCCGTTCTGGTCTGAACCTATGCGCACCAATTGCCCCTAGATAATTTTCAAAGGCATCAAACCATGTCTTTTATATTCTGTGGCTTTTGGTCTAAAAATAAAGGTTTTACATGGCTAGTAGAGACAAGTACATTGCAAGAAGATTCAAGTACAACATTCGGAAATAACGCCTTTCCAAATTACAGAGATCACCTTAAACATTTTCTTCAAACAAACTCAAATTCCTAAATACCAAAAACAAATCTCTAAGTTCGCTTCCAGAAGTCTTGTAGGTTTTTTCTTGAATGAATAGTTCCAAAAATTGTTCCGGTAACCTTTCATGCGAAGGGCGCCTTAAACTAGAAAGTAATTACACTTATCTTATTTGTCATTGCAGGTTCCGATGCTGAAAGAAGATGCCAGGCTTTTATTCTGAAGAAGAAAGGAGTTCTTGGGATCGTAAATCAGGTAAGCAGCCGTCTTCTCAAGGATGGGAGCTCAACACGTCCTTTCACTGGAGCAGGCGGAAGGCAAAGCGCCTTCCAGAAGGTTGGGTACGGTTTAAATACCCAACCGCACCCAGCCGCACCCCACGTATGCGTGCGCTAGGCCAGATTTAGGCAGGGCGCACGCGAGAGAACAGCTTTGTTGCTTTCGTCCTGAAACAAGCTTGCATGATTGTAACCGAAGGGCAAGTTGAATGTCAGATATTAAAGGCATAACAAAACCAATCTAAAATATCAGGAGATACTTATTAATACAACAATCAGAGGCATCATGTTTCAATAAGCAATTAGTGTCACAATGATTACATTCTGCATTTTTACAAAACACACACCCTCATAATACATACTTATGGAGTGCAGGTGCACGGGAAAGGGGTGGGTTTTTTAAGGCAAATGTGCCAAGATAACATTGGAGCCACCCAATGGAGGCTTCATACGGAATCATGACAGTACTCCCTCCTCAAGATCCCCCCAAAGACTGTTGCAATAGGCTTTGGTTTGGAGGGGTTCTGCATATGAAATGTCCTTAGAACCCTTGGAGCATTTTGTAAATGAGCGATAGGTTCCCATGATCTTTCCTCAGGGCCATACCCCTTCCAATCTACCAAATAGAAGAGTTTGCCACGAATTCCTTTGGAATCCAGAACCTTCTTGACTTCAAATTCTGAATGACCATCAATTAAGACGGAAGATGGAGGTCGAATCAACCGAGTCTGAGGATCAAAAGGTTTGATTAAGGACACATGGAACACCAGATGAATCTGATATTTCTGAGGAAGGAGTAATTTTACACAAACTGGGTTGATGATCTTATCAATGGGAAATGGACCTATACACATGGGATTAAATTTCTTAGTTCCTTTTATGGCCAAATTCTTTGTGCTTAACCATACCTTGTCTCCAGGACTGTACTGGGGTTGTTCTCTTCTGTGTTTATTAGCAGCCCTCTTTTAGGATTCTTTTGCTTTAGCCAAATTGTACCGAGCTTCCTTATGAATAGAAGACAAACCAGAAATATAATCATGAATTGGTGGAACGGTATTATGAATCTTAATGTCTTCTGGAAAGCTTTTAAGGTGGAAGCCATAATTACAGAAAAAAGGAGACATGTTAGTGGAAGTATGGTCTGCATTATTGTATGCAAATTCCAGAGTGCTTAAGAGATCAGACCAATCTCCTGAAACGGTGGTCAACATGCAACGTAGGTACTCTTCGATATGTTTGGTTTGTGCGTTCAGTTAAACCATCAGTTTGGGGGTGGTAACTAGACGACAAATGAATTTCCATTTGGAGAAGAGAACTTAAATTCTTCCAAACATGAGATGTAAATTGAGACCCCCTGTCTGAAATTACTACTGATGGAATTCCGTGTAATTGAATGACATGTGTAATCAATAATTTTGCTAGTTCCATAGTTGTAGAAAGTCTTTTCAGCAGAATGAAATGTGCCATACATGAAAACTGATCCACTACAGTGAGAATTGTAGTGTCCCCTCTTTGTGTTGAAGGAAGTTCTACAATAAAATCTAAAGAGATAGAATGCCAAGGCTGAGGTGGTATAGGAAGAGATGTTAATAAACCACTAGGAGGCTGATGAGAGGGCTTATTTTGGATACAAACACTACATGTGGTTACATATAATTGAACATCTTTGAACATTGTAGGCCACCAAAATTGTCTTTTGATTAGTTCGTATGTTTTGGCAATTCCCGGATGAGCCGAGAGAGGGGTGTCATGAAGAAGGTGGATAATTGTCTCCTGAAGGGCTTTAGTAGGAACCATGACAAGATCATGTACATAAAGAAGCTTGTCTTTTTCTTGAAGATACAGGTACTATTTTTTCTATTCTTCAAGACTCTTTTTCTTTTGCTCCTTCGGTATCTCATCAGTAATGTTTTTGACTGATAAGCAAGCTTGAAAACAAGTAGTGGGTAACACAGGATGAACAACAGTTTCTTGTTCCAAACTACTTTCTCCTAAACAAGATAATGCGTCAGCTTTTAGATTTTCTTTTCAAGGTCGGTAAATTATTACAAAATTGTAGTCATTGAAGAACAGAGACCATCTTAACTGTCTAGCTGAATAGGCTTTTACCTTTTGTAAAGCTTGCAGGTTCCTATGGTCAGTATAGATAGTGATGGGGTGACGTGCCCCTAACAAGTAGTGACGCCACCCCTCGAAAACTGCTTTTATAGCTAATAATTCCTTATCAGCAATTGCGTAATTTAATTCTGAAGGGGACATTTTCCATGAGTAATAGGCAATGGGATGCATTTGACCAGTTTCCTAATTTCGTTGTGACAAAATCCCTCCTAAAGCAAACTGAGAAGCATCTGCATCGACAATGAATGGGTGTTTTGGATCTGGGTGACTCAAAATGGGAGCTGATGTAAACTTTTCTTTTAAGTCGTGAAAGGCCTTATCGGCGGATTCTGTCCAATAAAATGTTACTCCTTTTCGCAGCAATTTGGTAATGGGAGTTATAGTTTGTGAACAATTCTGAATGAATCGACGATAAAAATTTGCGAACCCTAGAAAACTTTGTATCTGTTTCACTGATGAGGGTCGAGGCCAAGAAGTCACGGCTTCTACTTTCTTAGGGTCCATTTCAATGCCAGAGGGACTAATAATGTATCCCAAAAAATCTACCTTAGACACATGAAAAAGACTTTTTTCTAATTTCACGTATAATGAATTGGAAAGCAGTTTTTGAAGAATGGCTCGAACTTGTTGTACATGTTCGTCCTCTGAATGAGAGTAAATCAAGATGTCGTCTATACAGACCACACAACAAATGTCAATAAATTGGTGCAATACTTCATTTATGAAAAATTGAAAAGCTGCAGGAGCGTTACAGAGTCCGAAAGGCATGACTTGATATTCATAAAGGCCAAATTTGGTACGAAATGCTGTTTTCCACTCATCACCTTTTCGGACTCTGACAAGATGGTAAGCTCCGCGCAAATCCAATTTAGTATAAATGGTTGCATTCTTTACCTGATCTAGAAGAGTTGGAATGAGAGGCAAAGGGTACCTGTTTTTAATTGTGACATTGTTTAAGGCTGTATAATCTATGCACGTTCTTAATACCCCTCCACGTTTCAGAATGAAAAAAAGAGAAGATGATACAGGAGACTTAGAGTGCCTAATGAAACCATTAGCGAGATATTCGTCCAGGTATTCTCGCAAGTGCTCGTTTTCTTTCTCTGTCAGAGCATAGATTCTACTGCATGGCAAGGTTGCCCCAGGCACGAGATCAATCCTGCAATCAAAATCACTATGGGGGGAAGAGTGTTAGCCTTTTTTTTTATCAAATATGTCAAGTAAATCTGAATATTCAGTAGGCACTCCTTCTAGGAGCAGGATACTAGAAGAATCTGTGGTAAAATCAAAACCTTTAATAATGCCTTCAGTCCTGTCTAACAAAAAACATTGACTCAAACAATGGTGAGATCTAAAAGTCATGGTTCTTGCCTGCCAATCAATATTTGGGTTGTGTAAAACAAGTCAAGGGAGTCCCAAAATTAGTTTAAATTGAGGAGCGTCAATAACATCAAAAACTATTCTTTCTCTGTGGATAGGAGAACTGTCCATAAGTAAGTCCTCGGTTTGCTTTTTTATAGGTCCAGAAGTCAGTTCCTTACCGTCAACTGCTCTTACAGTTTCTGGATGAGTTTTTAGAATGGAGTTGAACCCTAAATGTTTTAAAAATTGAGTGTCAATGAAATGTCCTGTAGCTCCTGAATCGATGATTGCTTCTACTTTACTAGGACTCCCTGAAATGGCTAAACTTTTCAATTCTACAATTACACAAAAGTGTCGACACCCCTTGGGTGGGACAGTTGAGGCCGAACTAGAACACACACTCGATAAACTGACCTCTTCCTTTACCGAGTGTTCTAGTTTTCCGTTTCTTCTGACGTTAAAGCTACATTTGCGGACTTAGGCTTCCCCTCATTAGGTTTAGAAGGACATTCTTTCACGAAATGTCCAGTCTTCCCACAATAAAGACATTGGTTTAATTTTCGTCTTTTTTCCTTTTCCTCTTTAGTTATAGGTCCTCGAATACACCCTATTTGCATGGGTTCTACTGAGTCTAATTTTTGGATTATATCTCAAGGAGTAAAGACTCTTTCTTTTTGAAACATTACCTTATGGTCCAATCTTCCTCTTTCTCCTTTTCTTTCAGACAGCCTATAATTTAATTTTACTACCAGATCTATGAATTCAATGATTTCTTCTGGAGGTTCTAGGACTTGGGTTACCATGTCCTTGAGCTCGTCCTTCAAGCCTCGATAGAATAAGGACACCCTTTTTTGATTTGGCCAATCGGCTTCTAGAACCAAGTGATTAAATATGGATATATAATGTAGTAAACAGACGAACCCTGTTTTAAATTTAAAAGCTCACTGTCAGCCAATTGAACAAAGACATGCTTTGCAAATATCTTTTTTAAAGACCGTTCAAAAGCTCTAAAATTATATAAAACCCGATCGTCTCTTTCTACCAAAGGGACAGACCACAAAGCTGCATCTCCTCCTAAGTAGGATAACATAAAAGCTACCTTGGAGGAATCATCTGGGAAAGCTGTGGTTTTGGCCAAAAAGTGTAAATGGCACTGATTGAGAAAGACGGTAAATTTGTTAGGGTCTCCATAAAACCTCTCAGGTTGAGCTAAGGGCGTTGGAACTGGTGTGATTACTTGAATCTGAGTTTGAGCTTCAGAAGAAGAAGAAGCTTCTCCCTGAAAAGTGGCTTGTTTTAAAATTGGCTTTTGTTGATGGACTGTATTGTGGAGAGAAACCATGGCCTAGATGTAGGTAATTTTATTTTACCACTTCTTAAATACCGAATTTTACCGATTCGGTATTTAAGAAGTGGTAAAATAGAGGGGGGGGGGTGTAGGTATTACAGAATTGGTAAATGCCGAATCGTTAAGATTCGGTATTTACCGATTCTGTAAATACCGATTCGGTAATGCCCATTGATTCCTATGGGCATTGAAGCCCATAGGAATCAATGGGCATTACCGAATCGGTATTTACAGAACCGGTAAATACCGATTCCAGCAAGGGTGCAGGGGGTGTCACTTTGACACCCTCTAGCACCCCAAATACAGGCATGTGTGTCATGTGGCACACAGACATGCCCTAAGGGCATGTCTGTCTGTCACATGGCATAGGTGTGCATGCACACATGTGCATGCACACCTGGATTCGGTATTTTACCACCCAATTGGATTGGGTGGTAAAATACCGAATCTGAAAGGCCTTTGGGACTCAGAAGAGTCCCACCTACATCTAGAAGTTACCGAATCGGTAAAAATACCGATTCGGTAAATTTACTGAATCGGTAAATTTACTGATTCGGTACAATTGGCCCCCTACATCCCAATAACCCATTTTCCGGACGGTAACGGCCGAAATCGGCCGTTACCGGACGGTAAATAGCCACCTACATCTGGCCCCATATCTCTACGCAAGGCTACATTTTCCTGTTTTAACTCAGTTAGCATGGCAGCTATATCCTGAAGAGAAACTTGGTCCATTGCGTCCAGGCGAATAATTTTACTTGGGCTTTGCCTTCTGTCAGAACTATTAATACGTCGTCCCTTACCTTGTCTTGATATGAGACGAGTAGTGAATTTGCAGGGACGCAAGGGACCAACCTCCCTAAAGACTAACCCCTTCCTGGAGGAAGTATTAAACACTACAAGATATGAGCTAGACTAAGGGGAGGAGGGCCGGTACTAGACTCGGTTGTTTTTGCTGTCGACCTGCGAAACAACAAGAGTCACTGATTTACTTCTTGTTCTAATCTTTTTTATAACTCTACTTCTGTGACTACTACTCTCTTTCTAGCTGTACAAACTCTCGCCTACCTGCGAACCGCTGTTGTCTCTCTTTCGTCCAGTATGTCTTTCTTGTCTTGTTGGTCAGTCTTGTCAGGTGATTTTCTGTTGTCCTGTCTTGTTGTGAATCCAAGCTTTTGGAGAAAATTCTGTAATAAACAAATAAAATGGTTAAAGTCCTTTTCTACCCTTCCTTTTGTCTTGAAACCCCCTTTTAACCTTAAGAAACAAAAGGCCTTTCTCCCTTCTTCACTTACTTAGACTATGATCTGTGTCTTTTATATTCTGTAGCTTTTGGTCTAAAAATAAAGGTTTTACATGGCAAGAAGAGACAAGTACATTGCAAGAAGAATCAAGTACAACATTCGGAAATAACGCCTTTCCAAATTACAGAGATCACCTTAAACCTTTTCTTCAAACAAACTCAAATTCCTAAATACCTAAAACAAATCTCTAAGTTTGCTTCCAGAAGTCCGGTAACCTTTCTTGCGAAGGGCGCCTTAAACTAGAAAGTAATTACACTTATTTTATTTGTCTTTGCAGGTTTTGATGCTGAAAGAAAATGCCAGGCTTTTATTCTGAAGAAGACAGGAGTTCTTGGGATCGTAAATCAGGTAAGCAGCCGTCTTCTCAAGGATGGGAGCTCAACACGTCCTTTCACTGGAGCAGGCGGAAGGCAAAGTGCCTTCCAGAAGGCTGGGTGCGGTTTAAATACCCGACCGCACCCAGCCGCACCCCACGTATGCGTGCACTCGGCCAGATTTAGGCAGGGGCGCACGCGAGAAAACAGCTTCATTGCTTTCTTCCTGAAACACGCTTGCATGATTGTAACCGAAGGGCAAGTTGAATGTCAGATATTAAAGGCATAACAAAACCAATAGAAAATATCACGAGATACTTAATAATACAACAATCAGAGGCATCATGTTTCAATAAGCAATTAGTGTCACAATGATTACATTCTGCATTTTACAAAACACACACCCTCATAATACATACTTATGGAGTGCAAGTCATGGGAAAGGGGTGGGTTTTTTAAGGCAAATTGTGCCAAGATAACATTGGAGCCACCCAATGGAGGCTTCATACAGAATCATGACATGCACGCCAAAAGTGGAGCTGAGAGATAATGGATACGAGGTACCTTTTGTACTAGTATCCTTCACACCATCTCATTTCCCACTAACATGTCAAAATACCTCAGAGTGTAAGTCCGTGCTCCTTCACTTTAAACACCTCACATGTAACCAACTTAGGGGTTAAGCCGGTCGACAGGAAGAAAGACGGGGCGGTTCAGTCAAACACGAACATCAACCCTCTTTGAATGCCTCATAGCGGGCGGGGAGATCTCTTCACAACGCTGAGAAACGTGACTGATGCACCGCTCCTCCCGTTCACATCATCGCGCAGACTCCCAGCATGGATTAACTTCTTCCGTCTTCCGCACCACGCTACAGCAACTTGTCACATTTACTCCGTGAGTAAACATTAATTGCCTTACTGTTTTGCTGCTTTTATCCTTTATTTTCTTCGTGGGTTCATTGTGGGAACTAGAGCAATCGACGTCGTCATAAATGAGTGTAATAACTCGCTGACGAGGATTATCTTGCGTATAAGACATTATTAAGTTCCCACAGGAGCAACCAGCAAAGACACCAAGCCGCGTCAGAAATCTCAGGGAATCCGTAACATCAAACCAACCGTCAACTCATATGCCACTCGCACGCATGCAAGCGGTGCGAGGCCAGCACAGAACAATGTCCACGCGCAAGGCACGCAATGGACGAAACCATTACACAGTTGCATAAAGGCAGGTAGGATTTTAGGTCTTGGAAGGTTAGGATTTATAAATGCGTTATTGTAAGATTGTGTAATATTATTGTATTGAAAGTAATTTATTGTATGTTGCAGGGTGGGGGTTTATGATGTGGGGATGATAGGGGTGGGGGTGGGAAACAAGGGGTCAGGAAATGTTTATGTATAGAGTGGTTTTAGTTTTGTAAGGCAATGAGCCAGTGTTAATAAAATTGTGATATGCACCTGTTTCAATAAAGCAGCCTTTTACACAGACAAATAGTTGTCGGTGTGGCTTGCCCCCCTCCCCTCCCAAGAGGGGTTTGGGGGGCAGTCGAGCACCGCGAGGTCTGCCCCCCAGAACTTTTTGGGAGTGGGAGGGGCTAGACGGGAGCGGCTGTTTTGTGGCTTTGGGCTACTTTGGGACTAGCCCAAATGTAGCCCAATTTTCGGTTAGTCGTCCAAGCTACTTAGGGGGTTTTCGCGCCTGCCCAGCCACCATTTTAAGTGTTAGGAATTTTTGGACCCGCCCTCCCTCCCTGTGATAAGGGTTTTTTGGGGAGGCGTTTTAGAGCAGGTTTTTTCTACAGGTGTTTTGTTGTGACAGGTGCCTAGGGGTTCAGATATTGTAGTTTTGTCGCTTGGAACAGGTGCTTGCGGGGTTGTTTGAAAGTTGGCCAAGTTTGGCTGGAGTTTTGTAGTTTCTGGTTAAGTTTGGGGAGCTTGTGGACAGGAGCAGGGAAAGGTTAAACAGGCAGGAAGGTTACATTACAGGTTCGTTAGTTACAGTTGAATAAAGGCAGGTAGGATTTTAGGTCTTGGGAGGTTAGGATTTATAAATGCGTTATTGTAAGATTGTGTAATATTATTGTATTGAAAGTTATTTATTGTATGTTGCAGGATGGGGGTTTATGATGTGGGGATCGTAGGGGTGGGGATGGGAAACAAGGGGTCAGGAAATGTTGACGTATAGAGAGGTTTTAGTTTTGTAAGGCAATGAGACAGTGTTAATAAAATGGTGATATGCACCCATTTCAAATAAAGCGGCCTTTTACACACACAAATGGTTGTCGGTGTGGCTTGCCCCCCCCCCCTCCCTTCCCAAGGACAGGAATGCATTGTATCTAATAGATACAGTGCATTCCTGATCTTTCCTTTTGCACTAGGGCAGTGCAACAGCAAGGCCTGCTGCTCTGCCCTACGGCAAATGAAAACATAAATGAGGACCTGGATTTTTTCCCATCCTCCGGGAAAGCCACTAAGTTTAATTCCTAGACTTGAACATATGCATTTTGCCACCAAGTGCTTTCTCGTGTCAAATGTGTGAAACAGTGCTCTTTCAGCCCAACCACCTAGGACAGACAGATTTAGGATTAGTATCCACACACAATCCATGATTTCCGGAGGAAGTGTGTCACCCAGAAGAGATCATTTGCATTTAGATTGAAAAAGCTATCTACAGCAGTGGTGTAATACAAAATGGCGAGGCCACCTTGTGGAATGTGGAAATCGTTCCTCGAGTCTCCCATATCTCACAGACATTCACTTGCCTGGGGCTGAGTGGGGCCCCTTGAAGGGTTGGGACCCCCGGAAACTGTGGGACCCCCCTGCACATTAGGGACTGCAGAGGGCGTTGTTACACCCCTTATCGACAGCTCACCAATTCACTGTGAATGGCAGAGTTTCTTTTCAGTGAAACAAAGCATTAAACACAACTGCCCTGTTATCAATAATTTGCGTTAGTATTCAGCAGGCTGGTCAGAGAGCGCTACTTAACCCAATTTTAGAATTCTAATGGACAAGCATTTGGAGACTTTCCATGTTACCTTATTCTTTTCAGCTTTCTTTTTTTCTTTCCAATTCTTAGATAATAGCTAGTAGATGGCTAATTTGTATTTTTTTCAATATTTATTTTAGTTTTCACTTACATTGCCCCTTTTCGTTTTTGAAATTAGTGTCCTGTTTTATACTATTTAATTGCTAACAGAAGGCAGTTTGCAAATTCTCAGGGTGCAACTTGATCCTCCTGGGCCCGGGATGTGCTGGATTGCCCGACCTGGGGCTTAATCTACTAAATGGTTTTCCAATTGCAAAGCTTGCAGTTTTCAAAATCACAAGCTTTGTGAACGTCCAACCTCACGTTGCAAAGTACCAACCATTGGGAGTCTGAAATGTCATGTGACACGTTGTGATTCTAAGGAAGGAGTGGGCATGAAATGGGCATCCCCCTCCTTAAGAACTATAATGATATGTCAGCGCTTTGCTGCAACAATTGCAGCTGCAGTCATAAAGCATTGATTCCATACCGGCTCCTTAAATCAATGGAAACTCCATGACGAGTTACCCTTGTCATTAGCGGCGAAGAGGTTAAAGGACACAGTACTGAGTTTAAAATGCTGTTGCTGCTCATGAGGCGCAGACAGTGCTTAATTTGTGAAAAAATAAGTGCCAAGGCCCTCTTCAGGAGACAACCACAGCCTGCAACACCCTTTGCCACTGCCATGGCTGCCAATGACGGTGCCTACACAACTACTAATCGTCACTCTGCTAGGAGTTTGACATTTCAGACTATTCAAGGCACCCCAAAGCTATAAGAATGGCTTGGGCGGCTGGTATTAGTTGTTTATAATCTACATTGAATTAAAAAACAGCTATTGTTCTGCACTTCTTTTAATTGCACAAACAGCACCACCTTGTGGTAGCTGTCATAAGTGCCGGTGCTAACAATTAAGTGCCATTACTTAGCACACCAGCTCAAATTAAGCACTGGGAATAGATTTCTCCTTGTGAGGGTGGTCTCAAAATTGGGGGAAGCATACAGAAGTCCAAGGGACCACTGTATTCTCCCCCCAAAGTCCATTCACCAAAAGTTTACTTTAGTTTATCGCTGCAGCCTGGTCGCGATGATGGGCCACCTCTTTAAAGGAATGTAGAACTACTGCAGACATTGCAGAGAAGAGCCACCACTGTTGTGGCAGGTCAAGCACGAGAGACCAGCTCACATAGATTGCAATATTGCCATTGCTTCTTCACACACATTTAGAAAAACCAACAAATTGTTATTACTGATTTTGCACTGGTCACTCAGTGTAAATATAGTTTTTACATCAGGTGGAGCAAATCTTGGTGCACAATTGGACCAGCACAATCTTGTCACACTATGAAGAGATTAACAAAGTGTGCAAACGCTCAAAGAAAGTGGACTCTTTAATAAACATCACTGCAGAACAGGGTAGTACAATTTATCATTATTAAGTACATGTATCACTAGGAGCTGCTTTATTGCAATAGACATCAGGCAAAAAAAAGAGATGTAACGTGGGTGTGATTCGTCTGAAGGATATCTTGAAATAGCTGCTGCTTTGAGAACAGTACCTGTGATATGAACGTGAATAGCATTAAAAAAAATACATGATCAAAATGTCTTTCTATTGAAGTACTTAGGGATTCTCTTTCCTGTTGCTGCCTGAAAACCCTCTCCACAGTCCATCGGTTAGTGATGTTCACACTATCTGAGGTGGAGGAGCGTTGCCCCACTGCCTTTCACGACGGCAAAAAAGGACAAATAAAATGATAAGAATGCGCTGTTATTATCATTTTATTTTTCCGTGCTGAGGCAGTTTTGTGGGGTGGGGCTGGGCAGCGCAGGGGGGAAGGAGCCGTGGGCACCCTCCTAAGTGAGCATGAATGTTTGGTCGGCCATCTCTGGACAGTCATGCGCACTTTACATGTTCTCCACCCAGGCTGCATTACAACCTGGGTGGAGAACATGCCCAGACTCCCCTTCCTCATTAGAGAATTGAACCACAGCTCTAAGACCAATCACAATGCTGCAGCAGGTTGTGATTGCCTTAGGGTAGCCTGGGTGCTTCCAGCTTCCTGTTCGAACAGAAGGATGTTGGTGTATTAACCCCTCCCATGCTCATGATGGCGCCGCTCCGTCATGAGCATTGGCTGAGCGTTCCATTGAGAGGGCGCGTTCGTGACGGAACCGCTCCGTCACGAGCACAGCTCAACCGCGGCTCCGTCACGAGCATGCGAGCGCTGCTCGACCCCCTCGCCCCCTTAGCGCTGCGGCGGAATTCCTGCCGCAGCGAAGGGGTTAATGACCCATTGCCTATATACTTGCTCTGTGCCCTGTTATTCATGCCTTGATTATGCTACAATTACGAGGCACACTATTTGTATTTCCCCTGTAAATAATACACATGTATTAAATATCTTGAATTAACACCGTAGAATTGCTATGGAATGACATTGTCTTCTGTTTTTAAATATGTTAGAATACACAGTAACCTTGACACATGTGTTTTCTACATAACATGTTATATATGTATTGCCTAACTCCCAGGACACCCATGACAGCTATGCACCTCACTTGAAGATGTCCATGCCAGGGGGAAAAACACAGCATCAACTTAGCTTAGAAAGGAAGCTGTGAAGGAATTCACACCACCATCAGAGTGACATTATTTATGGGATGCTGCAGTGCAAAGGCAATTTCAGTCCCATAAAATGTGTTCAAGAACAGAGCAGTTTTTTATGTGCTGCCTTCACACTGGCAGATCACACGGTGCGCTGAAATCAGTGAAGTTCAAAGACAATACTGCAACGGTACATTGATTCTTGCACCAGGAGCGAAGGTTTATTTTAAGGCTTTATAGCTCTTGTGATTTTTATATCATTCTTTCCATAAAGTGTCGGTCAGACCTCTTTCTAGTACATGCAGCTGAGAATATTTGTTTTTGTTCTTATCCCTAAAATGGGAACAGACCTTTATCAATGGATGTGTTCACGTGGCAGGTGGGATTTGGGTAACATTTTTGTTTTCTTCTCCTAATGCACATACTGTTTGGAAACAACTATGAGGACTATTTTTTAGAAGTGTGTGCCCGCCTGTTTAAGATTACCTTTGTAAAAACTGTACAAAAGTGACAAAAAGACACAAAAGGAAAGTTAATATGAAACCTAGCACAAATTTCAAGTGGGAGCTTAACCTGTTTGTGTTAAATTGTGTTTGGGAGTCTCCTTAGCACTAGCTTGTGAAAATTGTGTATTGGGCCAGTCTGAAACTAAGGTATGCGATGTGAACAGCAACACCCTTGCCTCTCAGCATACCAGTTGCAGGCTAAGTAATTGCGCTGGGCCCAGAGGTACCTGGGCCCTTATTTATGAGGCCTTGCGTCAGTTTTGCGCCGCCGGTGCATCACTTTTTGTGATGCACCAGCGGCGTAAAAAATGCGGCTTCTTGCGCCAGATTTAAAAAGTGACGCATCTAGGTAGATGTGTCACTTTTTAAACCCCTGCGCCACATTATACCTGCGTCAGGTATAATGTATGCAGAGGGGGCATTCCCCCGCAAAAAGCCTCGTAATTGTGATGCAGTGAAATCTATGAGATTTCACTGCGTCACTTTTAGGATGCTGTTGCGTCAAAATCTTGCGCCTGCCTCACAGCAGGCGTAAGACTGACGCAAGCCCTTTCACATGGGGCTTTCCCCATGTGAAAGGACGCATTGCTGGAGTTGCGTCACTTTTGTGACACAATCCAGCAATGCGTCAATTTTGCGCTTACAGATACGTCAGAAATACTGACGTATCTGTAAGTCCTTGCGACATGATGCGTCATACATTAAATATGACGCATCATTGGTGTCGCAAGAAGTGCGCAGTGAAAAGTGACACATCGCTGTTTTCACGCAGCGATGCGTCACTTTTCATAAATGAGGCCCCTGGAGAGACCTATCTCCCCCTCGTCCTCCCTGCATAGCTCCTTTAGTTTAGGTAAGGCAACCTCAAGGTAGTCATCTTGATTTGGCACCCTCCAGCTTCTGTGATCCCTGAGCAGTTCAGAAAGCCTTACATTTCCCTTAACCCTGGCAATGGAGGTGTGCCAGCCTGTGGGCTGCACCCAGGAAATGTTAGTTTATTTTTGATTTATTTTGAGTTTTATATAGTGCTAGCTAGACCCAAAGGTATCAGAGCGCTTTACAACAGTAAATGTTCAGATCAAAGATAACAAATCTATACAGAACATCTGAGTCAAAACACTTTACAACAGTAAATATTCACAATATATTTAGAGGTGGAAGTTTCCAATTGTAAATGTCTGCACAGGGGTAGAGACTTTGGGAAGAGAGAATGTGTTACTTAAAATACATTTCATTTTGCTTAAATGAAGGTCTTTGAATTCATTTATTCTTGAGTCATCTTAACTTTGTCTAAAAAGACTGAACTATTCCATAATTTGACAAGGAATTATAGGTTGTTAATAAATAAGTGATGACTCAGGATAATGAATGGAGGGTCAGCCCAAACCTTTTCCCTTCCTTCTCCTCTTTTTACTGAACTCTTTTTGTTGGCTTTAGGGCACTGTGCACTTTAGTACTGCTAACCAGTGCTAAAGTGCATGTGCTTCTCCCTTTACCATGGTATAATTGGTTTATACCTGATTAGCATTTTGTTGTACTGATAAGTCCCTTGTAAAGTGGTATACCATATACCCAAGGCCTGTACTTCAAATGCTACTAGTGGGCTGCAGCACTGATTGTGCCACCCACAGAAGTAGCTTTTCAAACCTGTTTCAGGCCTGCAACTCTAGTGCTTGTGTGTGCAGGTAATTGCCACATTGACTTGGCATTTACACCTACTTGCCAAGCCTTAAACTCCCCTTTTATTACAAAAGTCACACCTAATGTAGGCCCTAAGTAACCCTAAGGGCAGGGTGCCATGTATGTAAAAGGTAGAACATGTCCTGGTAGTGACAAACAGCCTATCTAGTTTTTCATAACTGTGAGGTCTACCACTCTTGTTGGTCAGCATTTTGAATTCCTTAATATACTTTTATGCTGTTATTCCTCATCATAGAGGAGTAGCTTTTTCATGTTTAATATGTTTGGAATGGTAATGTCATGGTTACGGGCTGTGGCTCTAGGGGTAGGGTCAAATGCTCACACAAACTCTGTGGTAAGATACATCTCATATGTCCTTTAGCACGCTTTTGGTGGCAATGCTTTCATTCCTAAAATGCTCATTATCAATATGGTTCTGTGTTTCTCATGTCATGACCAGTCATTGTTATAATGTGTGCCACTTTATAATACCTTCATGTCCTTTGCCATTATGTCATTATTTTATCATGTGCTACCATGTCCTTTCACCAAAATGTATCCTTACATGCTGCTATTACCAGGTTTTGTTTATGTCTTTTTACTCCTTTAATCACCTTTATGCCCTTAAAACTGAGATTCCATTTAAAACCTCTCTGAGGCAAGACATCGCTCACACGCGGTATTACAATAATGAGCCACGCCCAACTAAAGCGTCACTCCATCACCTCGAACGGAACAAACTGCCGTAATCATCAGGGCGGATCCCTTCTATAAAAGGGGACCACACCCGTGTAGCCAGTGCTTCCCATTCCTTGCTGTCTTCTAGGAGCCTCGGTCGGGGGAACAGGTGCAGAGTTTTTCGTGGCGTTTCCCTGCAGCCGGTCTCAGGATCGCCGGTCTCAAGGAAGGGGAAAGATCGAATCCTGACAAGCATGAAGAGGAAAGCCAGAATATTTTCGCTCGGCCGATCGCCGTAAGCCCTTGAACTTGAGTTTGATTCACAGGAAGGTCATGCTTGCCTTTTAAGTTTAAAGCTTCATTTTTTGACTAGGAAAAGAGCTCTTTTCAGTAAATTAGAACATGAATGCAAGGAATTCATGTCAAAGAATTGCCTGAGAACAATGGAACATTTTTTGGACATATTATTTCAAAGGAAATAATTGGAACAATTGAGCAGCCTTTAGGACGCAATATTTCACAGAAAGTAATTGGAACTAATAAACAGTTTTGCGTGGCAGGTCCAGCAGAACCTTTTGGAACTTATAAATCTTATTAATCAGGAACCCCCTTTTAAGAACTAAAAGAAAGACGCAAAGGTAGGTGTCATTATAAGCCTTTCATAGATACCAAGTTGTCAAAGAATAGAGAAAAGTTACTTTGTTTTCTTTAAGTAACTAACAGATTATTGCTGCTCTGTTCCAGAAACCTCTAAAAGCCTCTTTGCTTAAGCAGTAGGGATGTTCAGGTGAATATCAGTTACATGTAATAGAATAGATACTTCAGATACACCTTATTTGCTAACTTGGATGTAAATGCTTTGATATTTTATCTTTCAGATCTCCTTCCCCAATGTCCCTTTCCTCCCTTCCCCCGCCTGGCCATTCTAATACTCTGTGTCAAACCGACAAGTCAGAGTTGGAACTGCCTGGAGGTGGACCCCTTTATCATCGAACAAGTCCAGAGGAATAACATCCTGACAGAATAGAGAGCCAACAATTTATATTCCTCTTGGCTTGCTCGATCATAAAATGGCTACCTTAGACGATAATATGAAGGTATTGGAGCGAGTACAACAAGAGTTAGTTGATTCCAAAGCATGTACAACTGCTTTAGCTGAGAATGTTTCTTTGTTGCAACAGAGATTGGACAGTAGAGAAAAGACTGAACGCAATCCTTTTGATGTTCTCTTTGGGAAATTTCCAAGTGCACTTCACCCAGTGAGTCAGGGAGCTTTTGGTGGGGGTTCAAATCCTACTAATATCTCAGTAACTGTTCCAACCCCAGTGCCCTTAGCAGTACCAGAACGGTTTTCCAGGGATCCAGCCAAAATCCAGATCTTCCTAACCCAGGTTGAACTGCATTTTAGTTGTAAACCAGCCATTTTCCCAGCTGCCCAATCCAGAGTAGCGTTCTTAATTTCTTATCTAGCAGGGAATGCAGCTTCTTGGGCAGTTCCTTTGGTGCGTGAAGATAATCCCATCTTGTATAACTGGTAATCTTTTGTTAAAGAATTTGAAAGGGTGTTTGATCGAAGAGCAGCCACGTTGTCTGCTGACAAAGAGCTGTTAGAACTACGACAAGGAAACCGAGACTTAGTCACATACCTTACTCATTTCAATCGTTTGGTGTCTGAAACCAAGTGCCAGAAGAAAAAAGGGCCGCAATTTACTGTCATGGGTTAAGAGACAAATTAAAAGACGTTCTGGCACAAATCGATCCACAACCCAAGGGATGTACAGACTTAATAAACTTGACCTTAAGGTTAGATCATAGAATATCAGAACGGAAAGACCGAAGACCAGATCGTAACAATTCTCGATTTGACAGAACCAAACCAGTAATGAATATTCCACCTTCAGACATTCATAAAGAACCTATGGAGATTGGGTCAGTACATCCTTCCCTAACTAAAGACGAAAAAGAAGCACGCCGTAAAAATGGATTGTGTTTATACTGCGGAAAGAAAGGACACTTTGTGAAGGATTGTCCTACTAAGCACAAGAACCAATCCTTCATTCCACCCAGTAAAACTGTGAACACTGTAACTAATCCAACGGAAAACTAGAAGTCTCAAAAGAAAAAGAAGGGGATCTTTTGAGTGTCTGGCAAATCCCTTCGGCTAATCTATCCAACAATGAACAAGTTGCTCATTTTACTGTGGAAAAGTTTTTAGAAATAACACCAGAAAGGAAGAAATACGTAATTATAGTATTCATAGATTCCGGAGCAACTGGAAATTTTGTTGATGCAACTTTAGCTCATCGGTTGTCACTACCTTGTGAACCTAAGAAAAAAACAGAATTGGTGCAAATAGTGGATGGAAGAATGTTAACTTCTGGTCCCATTACTAAGAAGACTCTCACAATGCAACTGGAATGTATTATAACCAATTAAAGACATGTGGAAAAATGTTCCTTCAATCTAATCAATGCCCCTCAATATGGGTTCATTCTAGGCATGCCATGGTTGCAAACTCACAATCCAGATAGATTGCATCCAAAGAAAAATGACAGGCTTATCAACATCCTGTCAGCAGCATTGCATACCAAACCTATCCAAAGAACCAGATATAAAACATTTTGTAACCACGGCAGAAGAGAAAGACACTGTGTTATCACCACAATATGAAAGGTTCTGAGAGGTGTTTAACGAAGGTAAAGCTGAAACCCTACCACCAACCAGGACATATGATTGTCAAATAGATCTTGTACCTGGAGCAGTAATTCCTAATTGTCAAATTTATGCCTTAGCTGAAAAAGAGAACGAACATTTGAGAGACTATCTGGATAAATATCTAGCAAATGGATTTATCAGACCCTCCAAATCCCCGGCAGCCTCTCCATTGTACTTGGTGCCGAAGGCCAAGGGCGAACTCCGCGTGTGTATCTATTACAGGGCCTTGAACAAAGTAACAGTTAAAAATAAGTATCCACTTCCTCTCATCCCGGTCTTGTTAGACCAAGTCAAATCAGCAGGTGTTTACACGAAATTAGACTTAAAGGGTGCCTACCATCTAGTTAGAATGAGACCCGGGGATGAGTGGAAGATGGCATTTAAAACCAGATATGGCCTTTTGGAATATACAGTGATGCCTTTTGGACTCTGTAATGCCCCCGCGGCATTTTAATGCTTTTTGAATTATATTCTGCGAGAGTTCTTAGAAAGATTTGTCATAGTATATATCGACGACATTCTCATTTACTCTAACTCTGATGACGTCCATACACAACATGTTTCCACAGTTCTGAGTGTATTACAAGAACATGGTTTATACTGTAAATTAAACAAATGTGACTTTCATACAACTGAGGGGAAATTTCTTGGTGGAATTCTTACCCTAGGGGAATTCCAAATGGCGGAAAGAAAAATACAAGCAGTACTTAATTGGCCTAACCCAAAAACAGTTAGTGATGTACAATGTTTCTTAGGCTTTGCAAATTTCTACAGACGTTTTATCAATCATTGTTCTCAACTCATTGCCCCTGTGTCTCGTCTATTACGTAAAAATGTTCCTTTCCAGTGGAATACAGAAGCTCAGACAGCTTTCGATGAGTTCAAAAAGGCTTTCACTTCAGCTCCTATCCATGTTCATCCTAATCCAGAACAGCCTTTCATAGTGTAGTGGAAGCCGATGCCTCAGATATTGCAGCTGGGGCAATTTTATCTCAAAGAAACGAAAAAAACGGCCAATTACATCCTGTGGCATTCATGTCTAAAAAACGACCTCCTGCCGAAAGGAACTATAGCATTGCAGAGAAGGAACTATTGGCAATTAGAGATGCCTTTAAAGAATGGAGGCATCATCTACTAGGAGCAAGATATACCAACAGAGTTTTCACAGACCATCGAAATTTACAATTTATGAAAACAGCTCGATCTTTAACTCCCCGTCAGATGCGATGGATGTTGTTCTTCTCAGAGTATGACTTTATAGTGACTTTTCACCCAGGTATTGACAACAGAAAGCAGATGTCGACAAGATTCAACATTACTCCCAAAATTAGAAAAACCTCAAGCCATAATCAATTCAGATAAAGTTCTTTGTCTAATTTCCACAGAAGATTTCTTAGACTCAGTGCGAGATAACTTTCCAGTGCAAAAATGGAGCAAGTGGCTAAAGGAAGAGGCAAATCGACAAATCATTCAGGAGTTACCATTCAATGAAAATGCCTTACTTGTACCGATTGAATAACTACAAAGACAAGTGTTTGAATGGTTGCGTGCACATCTTAATTCAGGTCATCCCGGGAGGCGGAAAACGACTGAAGCCATTTGTCGAAATTTTCGGTGGCCAAACCTAAGCCGTGATGTAATCAAATGAGTGTCTGAGTGTGAAACATGTGCTCGGAATAAAAGTGAACATGGAAAATACAAGGGTTTTTTAATGCCGCTGCAAACTCCTCAAAGACCTTGGGAACATTGTTCTGTGGACTTTATTGTTGATCTGCCAAATGACCAAGGTTTTATTTGCATATTGGTGATCGTGGATAGTTTTTCCAATATGGGACATTTTGTAGCTTGTAGGAAAATACCTACATCAAGTGAATTAGCAAATCTCTTGTTATTTAATGTTGTCAGACTTCATGGAATTCCAAAGAAAATTATCTCAGACCGAGGGACCCAATTCACAGCAACCTTCTGGTCTCAGTGTTGTAAATCTTTACAAATACCATCAGCTCTTTCCACAAGTCATCACTCTCAAACCGATGGTCAAACGGAAAGACTTAACCAAACATTAAAACAATATCTCCGTTGTTATATATCATCCACAAAGAACTCTTGGGTGAACTTACTGTGGTTGGCAGAGATTGCTTATAATTCAGCTCATCATACTTCTTTACGGACCTCACCATTTTATTCTACATATGGTTTCCATCCGGCTTACTTACCAGTGATGCTTACTGACAACCAACAATCAGTTCCTTTTATGACAGCTGGAATAAAACACATCCAGGCAGTGCATTCGTAGATAAAGAGACAGTTGGAATCAACTAAACAAAGGTACAAAGCTGTAGCAGATCGTCACCGAGTACTAGGCCCTCAATATTCCGTTGGAGATAAAGTTTGGCTGTCTACAAAGAACATACTATTCAAACAAAAAAAGGCCTTTCCTCCTAAATTCATTGGACCTTATGTAGTCCTAAAGCAGGTAAATCCAGTAACATATAAATTGCAATTACCATCTCAAATGAAGATACATCCTGTGTTTCACACTTCTTTATTAAAACCAGCTCCTCAACTCTGTTCCACTCAACCAGCTCCTGTACTTGTGAATGGGTAGGAAGAGTTTGAAGTACGTCGGATTTTGGATTCTCGCAGGCGGGGTTCTCATTTGTGGTACTTAATTTCCTGGAAGGGTTATGGCCCTGAACATGATTCCTGGGAAACAGCTGTTCATGTGCATGCACCTCGTTTGGTACGTCAATTCCATGACTCCCATCCCTCGAATCCTGCCCCTAGAGACCGCTTGGGAGGGGGGAGTACTGTCATGGTTACGGGCTGCGGCTCTAGGGGTAGGGTCAAATGCTCATGCAAACTATGTGGTTAGATACATTTCATATGTCCTTTAGCACGCTTTTGGTGGCAATGCTTTCATTCCTAAAGTGTTCATTATCAATATGGTTCTGTGTTTCTCATGTCATGACCAGTCATTGCTATAATGTTTGCCACTTTATAATACCTTCATGTCCTTTGCCATTATGTTATTCTTTTATCATGTGCTACCATGTCCTTTCACCAAAATGTATCCTTGCATGCTGCTATTCCCAGCTTTTGTTTATGTCTTTTTACTCCTTTAATCGCCTTTATGCCCTTAAAACTGAGATTCCATTTAAAACCTCTCTGAGGCAAGACATCGCTCATACGCGGTATTGCAATAATGAGCCACGCCCATCTAAAGCGTTACTCCATCACCTCGAACGGAACAAACTGCCGTAATCATCAGGGTGGAAACCTTCTATAAAAGGGGACCACGCCCGTGTAGCCAGTGCTCGCTTTCCCTTGCTGTCTTCTCGGAGCCTCGGCCCGGGGAACAGGTGCAGTGTTTTTCGTGGCGTTTCCCTGCATTCAGTCTCAGGATCTCTGGTGTCATGGAAGGGCAAAGATCGAATCCTGACAAGCATGAAGCGGAAAGCCAGAATATTTTCGCTTGGCAGAATCGTGGTAAGCCGCCACGAGACTGCATACTGAATCCAAGCACCCGACCACAGGTGCTCGGTGGTCATTACTACGACCACCGCGTTATTCCACGGACCTCCACAGCTTCAATTTATGTCTGTACCGGAGTTGGACATTAGAAATAGAAGAAAGCAACTTTCCTTGCGAAAATTAGATTCTCTGACGAACGTTCATACCACCTTGAATAATCGTGACACTTGGGCCTCCAATATTCAGAACTCTGCTGGATACAGCATTTGAATACTCACTGGGCCTACCCACTCGTTTCCAGTTTGAACACCATCGCTGAATATAAGAAGGTTACATGCCTTGAAATCCCAGTGCTAGTTGCTGTCTAATCCACATTTGGGTGTTTAAATAGATTGACAAAAACTCCGAAATTAAATCAATTCGCCCTGACGAAGTTCCACAAGGCTAATGGAACGAAACGCGTTGGCTGTGCCTGTTTTTGAAAAAAACTGTTAAATAAAGAAGAAGATACATAATACACTATCCTTCCTTTGGACTCTGATTGTGTGCACCTTCCATTTTATGTTTTTGTATCCTTGACCTGAACACCTATTGGTAGCAGGTGTAGGAAGAAGTTTGCACCACCCGAAATTTAGAAATATAGAACCAGTAGTGCTGGACCTAGGTCTGCTGCCTTGACCCTTTTGGAATTCTGCTGATTGCAATAATGAGCCACGCCCATCTAAAGCGTTACTCCATCACCTCGAACGGAACAAACTGCCGTAATCATCAGGGTGGAAACCTTCTATAAAAGGGGACCACGCCCGTGTAGCCAGTGCTCGCTTTCCCTTGCTGTCTTCTCGGAGCCTCGGCCCGGGGAACAGGTGCAGTGTTTTTCGTGGCGTTTCCCTGCAGTCAGTCTCAGGATCTCTGGTGTCATGGAAGGGCAAAGATCGAATCCTGACAAGCATGAAGCGGAAAGCCAGAATATTTTCGCTCGGCAGAATCGTGGTAAGCCCTTGAACTTGAGATTGATTCACAGGAAGGTCATGCTTGCCTTTTAAGTTTAAAGCTTCAGTTTTTTGACTAGGAAAATAACTCTTTTCAGTAAATTAGAACATGAATGAAAGGAATTTATGTCAAAGAATTGCCTGAGAACAATGGAACATTTTTTGGACTTATTATTTCAAAGGAAATAATTGGAACAATTGAGCTGCCTTTAGGACACAGTATTTCAAAGAAAATAATTGGAAGTAATAAACAGTTTTGCGTGGCAGGTCCAGCAGAACCTTTTGAAACTTACAAGTCTTAATAATCAAGAACCCCCTTTTAAGAACTAAAGGAAAGGCGCAAAGGTAGGTGTCATTATAAGCCTTTCATAGATACCAAGTTGTCAAAGAATAGAGAAAACGTTTCTTTGTTTTCTTTAAGTAACTAACAGATTATTGTTGCTCTATTCCAGAAACCTCTAAAAGCCTATTTGATTAAGCAGTAGGGAAGTTCAGGTGATTATAAGTTACATGTAATAGAATAGATAATTCAGATAAAACTTATTTGCTAACTTGGATGTAAATGCTGTGATGTTTTATCTTTCAGATCTCCTTCCCGCTGTTCCTTTCCTCCCTTCCCTCGCCTGGCCATTCTAATACTCTGTGTCATAATGACAAGTCAGATTTGGAACTGCTTGGAGGTGGACCCCTTTATCATTGAACAAGTCCAGAGGAATAACATCCTGACAGGTAATGATAAAATCCTCCTGAATGGTGAAATTGGAGTTAACATTACCGTTTTAGAAACGTCACTTTTAGAAAGTAGACATTTCTCTGTACTTACCGCTCGCTGTGCCTGACAGCCTGCCCCCAATACACGTCTGGGTTTGGGTGACAGCTACACTTTGTACATTCCCTCTCAATAGCCACAAACACAGGATACTCAGCTGCATCTGCATTAATATGCATACCGATTAGTCTTCCTGAGCAGAAGGAGGGGAGGGACTGACACGCACACTTCAATAGGTAGTGTCCTGCCCTCACACAAAGGGTTAGCCTGGCAGGCAGAACTGGGCTGAAAGGGGACCTGTGTACTTCAAAGACTTTGATTTGAAGTCACCTACGCTTTAAAGGCACTTTTGGTTATAAGTGCTGGGTCTGTGACCCATTCTTATCAGACACTTTTCTGGACCTGTAATCAGACATTGATGTCTCTACATCTGCACATTGCCAGAATGAACTGCTCTGCTGCCTTTTCCTGACCGTGTTCAGATGTAAAATCGTCGTGAACCTGTACAAGTAGACGTGGTTGTTTCACCGTTGCGGCATGGATGGTCCCAAGCTACTCGTACAGGTTCACAACGACTTTACATCTGAACACGGTCAGAAAAAGGAAGTGACCTAACTTCCTGGAATATTTTAAAAGAATTTCTCAACACCGGAAACGTGAAAATTTATGTGGGGAAGATTATATTGCCCCTCACTACAGACTAACATATGAACCACTAGATGGGCAGGCACAAGGGACACTAACTGGGAACAAGAAGGATCCAACCCTACGTTTCCGGAGAAATACTTATTTGCCCTGAAGAAACTCCCTGGAAGGGAGTGAAACGCGTTGACTGATCTTTTTTGTAAAATGCCTGGTGATTTGTATTTTAAAAACGGATAAAAATAAATAAAGAACTTTTCTATATACATGAGCAATACTCTCCTTGGACTTCTATTTGGTGCGCCCCCCGCCAACAATTCAGCAAAATATCCTTTTGATCTGGAAAGCACAGCAACGTCAAACGGCAGCTGACGTTGGGGTTGGCAGCACAAAGCTTGAAAAAGACTTATTTAGGAACTGGATTTTAGGTGCGGCGCCGTAGGGTCCGCTGCTGCATTTTTTGTGATCTTCATTTACTGCTGTGCTTGATTTAAGTGTTCTCCAAGAGCTTGTTGGCTTGCCCCCTGTTTTTGAATCTCAGAGCCATCAAAGATTGTGCTACACCTTTGCTGCCATGGGACTCTAAATGAGTCCGGCAGCTCAAACAACTGCGAACTAAGCACTCTCTGCTTCCCGAGGTAAGCGATCTGGCCTGTTAGGCCCAGTGCGGTGCTCGGCAACTCGCTGAAGCCCTTGGTCGCCCTTCATGTCATCACTGGTGTAGAGCTGTAGACAAGAGCGGCGCTGCGGCTTAGTGTCGGAAGAAAGAGCTGCACCCCTTGTTGACGTGTTGCCTGGGCAATGTGTGGTGCCATGATGACATCAGCCCTGACCCTACCACCTCAGAGTAAGCCGGAGGCCATGCTTACCTCTTGCTGCAGCCGCGATTAGTGGAGCCCGGCAGGAAGAAAAGATCACCGCTTCACCGTCTCTTCCCGGGCCATACAACTGCCAGGACTGTCTCCCCTTGAACGAGGACAGTCCAACACCGCCCGCCTAATGTACTGTGTGGTGAAGATCGGAACCCCAAGTTCCCAGCTGCAGAACCGGCCCATCTTGATCGGGTTCCTCCGCTTCCAAGCGACGACCATTGTTTTATCCACACATCGAGAGGAAATAGCACACCTGTGTAACACCCCTAGTTGTAGTTCTCCAAGCACGGAGATTGCCAATGTGTTTCTATTCAATAAGTGGGCAACTTGCATTTAATGCTACATCTTTAAATTGAATGTGATTCTTTTCAATAAGTGGGCAACTTGCATTTAATGCTACATCTTTAAATTGAATGTGATTCTTTTCAATAGGTGGGCAACTTGCATTTAATGCTACATCTTTAAATTGAATGTGATTCTTTTCAATAAGTGGGCAAATTGCATTTAATGGGACATCTTTAAAACGTGCATAACTGGAAAAGTGTGCATTCTATTTTTATTTTCTTGTTCTAGTTTATACTAAGCTATATTTCTAAACATGTGTGGAGTAATTTTGTGGTGCGTTCATTGTATTACTGTGTCAGTTTATTGCACAAATACTTTGCACATTGCCTCTGTTGATACGCCTGTCTGCTCTGCAGCAAGCAACCAGAGGGTGAGCACAGGTTATCTTCTATGTGTATCATGCTTGCCCTGACTAGATTGGTGGATCCGGCCTGGCCAGGGTGTATAACTTATCCAACCAGACACCCCATTTCTAAAAATGATGAGGTAGATCCAGGCATATAAGAGATAGGCAAATCATACTGTACAAAGAAAATTGCCCATCTAGCATCTTGACTAATCCTGAATTGAAGATTTAGCAAATATTGCAAATTCTGATGATCAGTTAAAATTTCAAATATTTCTCTACTGCCCACCAAAAGATATCTCCAATTAGTAAAGATCATCTTCCTTGCTAATAGTTCTCTTATAAGAACTGAGCGATTCCGGTCAGACTGTGACAAAACGTGATTAGAAGAGGCAATAATGTCAAAAGATAACATTTCAGTATAGTCTTTAAATGAAATTAAATGGAATATAGTGGGTCAATTCCAATCAATGAACATTCACAAGCACCACTATCCAAGAAGGCAGAGGAAAGAACACATTTTCATTCATCTGTTCTCATAGAAGTCAGTTCAAAGAACTAATGATTATCAGAATTATTCATAGAATAGCCAATATAAGGAAACCAACTCACCCTTGTTTCTCTTTCTAAGGAGATGATTAAAATGACTTTGTTAGAACCTTCTTCTTCCTTTTCGCCTATCTTGCAATCAGTGTTTAATCAAGAGCATTAAATAAATAAGCTTGGAAAATGATGTAGAAGATTCCAAACAGACCAACTCATACTTAATTTCTTCCTTCATATTTTATCAAAATGTATTATCTGAGTTCTTTCAAATAAGGGAATTTCAGCGGCCAATTAACAAAAATGAGTAGCATAAATCAATTCATCCTTTTTACCTTGATGAATATTGCATATTGCTTCCTCAGCAAAATACTG
This sequence comes from Lissotriton vulgaris, assembly GCF_964263255.1. Taxonomy (NCBI): domain Eukaryota; kingdom Metazoa; phylum Chordata; class Amphibia; order Caudata; family Salamandridae; genus Lissotriton; species Lissotriton vulgaris. Next base: position 280,574,878 of record NC_141694.1, read on the forward strand.
TTAGCCAGAGTGTTCAAACATCTTAAATGCTACTCCGAAAGTACCATATGTCTCTAAACATCTGAATTTTTACCAAAGAATTGCTAAAGCTAATATAGATCTAGTCTGGCAACCAACTGAATCGCCCAGCTTTGCCACATCTTAACTAAACTATGCAGGGTGAAAACCAAAACCAAAAATTGTGCTGTGAAAGAAGCTAACAATTGTCTTAACTTTACTGGATTTGTTTGACACAGAATTCTCAGATGTAATTTTGATCAGTCTTATGCTAAGTCCTGGGAAGGATGCATAGTGTAATCAAAGTTAAAGAGTTATTGGTGTTGTAATCTATCCCTGACAGACACTGAGAGGGTGTGCTGAATTTCTTTCTCCATTACTTGAGAAAAGGTTGATTCCTTCAAGCAGCCACGGTGCCATCTGCACTTAATAGTACACCCAAAGGTGTTACATGTCTGCTAAAGAGGGCCTCTGATAGGAGGAAAACATACACAAAGCGTCCAAATCCTCCTTCACAATCTTATAGTTCTTGATGGAAGATAAAGATGTATATAGGAGTTATTAGCAAGGCTAGAAGCTCATCAAGACAACAGGGAAGAAGAAGGTGCCATGCAAGAATATCCAGAAATACATCCAGTAAAATTTCCAACTTCAAGAAGCAAAAATCAGGGGCAGAAATACTAGCAAGGAGGGCGAAGAACACAATAAAAAATAAGGGAACAAAAGGTTGTGATGCACGATTAACTTGTAAAGCTTTCATATACAGGAATTAAACAGGAACTGACATAAATAGGAAAAGACTCAACTTCATCTTGGATTGGAAACTGCAGAAAGAATTCTCTGAATAGACCACATCATGAAAAAGATAGTTTATGAAGAATGGCCATGCCATTTTTTTGAAAATAATAGGATTGGCTTAGCACAGGAAAATGAAGTCCAGGTTTTACATCCTTTGCCCAGAGTTGAATTCTGTAGTCCCACTAGCGCTCATCTGGCCTAACTCTCTATGCGCCTCATGGAACACTCTTCCAAGTGACCATACATGCTGAAACACCGAAGTGGTCTAGGGGACAAAGATTCTTAACCACACACTGAGTGTGATGTCTAGGAGCATGCTGTGTGACTGCATGAGCAGCTCACCTTCTTCTCCTAAACACATGCAATCTCTGGTAAACTCCTTGCACAGGTGTAACAGAATTGGAAATAATCTTTTGGGAGAAGAAGTGAAAATAACAGAAACCAGTTTTTCATACATATATAAATTACTCAAAATGTGGTCATGCTGATAATGATGAATACCAAACACAGAGCTATTACTAAGAAAGGGTACTCATGTTTCACTGGTTGTGCTGCCCTGACCTTCCTCGGGTGGGCAGCTTGACTCCTGACATATCTTCGGTTTGGCTGCAGCTTTATACTTAGGAGCCAGTGCAGCCTATTGCCTACTCCCACAATGGAGCCTCCGGACTTGCACCTGGGCTCCGGTGCGCACAGCGGAGATCCGAGTGATGACCGGATGGGAGAGCAGCCTGGCCCATGGTCGCTCCACAGACCTTCTAGGAGGACTGCCCGGATTCTCGGCATGGTGGTTCACGGAGTGAGCCCTGCGGACATTACGGAGCACTCAAGGGCAGGTGAGGAGTGTGAATAAGGACTGGGAAGGCGACTCTGATTCCCGGCGTGTACACCCCCTTATAAATCAGAGTGGTACAAGCTGATGTTGCAACCCGGGGCCTGGTGGTTACTTCACTTGGAGCCTGTCTGCTTGTTGGTTTCTGTGAGCACCCCCAAAATAATCCTTCATGGTGTACCACAGGCCCAGATATCTTGCCATCTCAAGAGGAGAGACCGGGGGTGATTAGACTTTCTCCTCCTCCTTTTCTCCTGGCTATCATACTGATGTGGGAGTAGAGGGGCTCTTCCCTGTCTACTCCTGTTGGACTAGGCCCTTTTTGCAGGGTCATCCCTGAATATTTTGTCTTCCTCCTAGTCTTTTTTCTTACCTGGTGTTGGCTTTAGGACTCTCTGCACTTTAGCACTGCTGTCCAGTCACCCGCCGGGGCGTTCTGCCCTGCCCCGAGAGGAACCCTGGCTCTTGCTGCTGAGTGCCATCCCCCCGTGCTGGATGGACCCCCCCCTCCTCCCCTGAATGCTGCCTTGCGAAATGGAGGATTGTGGCATCGCTCTTTGTCTCCTTGCTGGAGCTTGACGTGACCCGCTTGCAGCAGACAGTGTCCCGCGTTTCGGGGGTTCGGAGCCGGCTGATATGTGGTGATTTGGCATCGCTCGGATGCACTGAGCATAATGCATGGGACCACCGGTTGGATAGTTGAGACGGCTATCACATCGTATGCAACCGAGGGGGCGCTCGGATGGTGCACAAGATGGCGGCTTGGGTGAGGGCTCCGGCAGCACTTATGCCGTGGGCCCCGTTTGGTGGCGTCGTCCCCACGGAGCCGCGTCCACCCGTGCTGATGGCGATGCGCATCTCAAGAGGAGCGTGGGGATCGGATGCCCCCCCAGTGTTATGGCAGCACAATGTGTAGATTTGAGTTTGCATGGAAATCAGACCCCGGCACTTATGGAGATTTGAGTGCACATGATGCTGGCATTTTTCCAAGTGACTTTGGTTCAGTGACTCCCTCTTCAATCCTTGGTAAGGCCCGGATGGGTGTTTTTGCACGTCCCTATACGTTGCTGGCAGGTGTGAGTTGGTGCGTGAGGCCTCCTTGATCGCTACAGAGGGATTCTTCGGAATGGTGCCTGATTCATGGGCACATGGAGTCGTCAGGAATTACATTGGATGTGAGGCATGGGGTGACTCTTATGTTGCCCTTTTACCGATGGCTGATGTCGTCATGCTGCTCAAACCACGTTGACTGACTACTTTTACTGATCTGGACTTTGTCTAGCTGAGCGGGAGGCTGTCGTGGGCGGCGAACGGCTTTTGGAATGTGTTGTGTTCTAGTGTACTGCAAGATCTCCTGCCTTTCTCTGGACATCCCTTATTACTGTACTTTTGGCACCTTGATTACAGGGCTACGGAATGTGCGGACTGGGACACAGCTTCGGTTTTGGCCGGGTGGGTCGGGGCTTCAGTGGGACGATCGTTTTCCTAGACTGCTAAGAGGGAGGGCTATCATCGAGGTTGGGTTATTGGGTGATCTGGCGTGGCGATTGCTGCTCTGTTTCGGTGGGTGTCCTGAATATTCTGCAACAGCGCTGTTATAACTGTATGCTATGCGGGGGGGCCGGGGGCCTGTACTGGGGACCCCCCATTACATCTTTCTTTTTTATACTTCCCTTCTCTCCTATATTTCGGGTTCATACATTGGGCGACAGGAACGCTGCTAAGGGGGAGGCCGTAGCCGGAGGCAGGGGTGCAGGGTGGGGGATTAGGGGGGGGGGGTAATATTGTTTTTCCTTTTTCTGTTTCTAGGGCCTCTTTTTTCTCCTCTGTTTCTTTCAGCTTTCTCTTCACTTTTCTTTGTTTTCGCTTCTGTTGGGAACCGAGTAACGGGCTACTCTCCGTACGTTCTGGTGATGCGAATTACAAGGGTGGATGTCTCTATAAAGTTTTGCGTTACGGCGGGCATATGCTGTATTGGTGGGCGGAATGTATAGCTTATTGTTTATCCTGATAATTGTGGGCTGGTGCCACCGTCCTGCCTGCAGTAGTCCTGACCGTGAATATCCTGACCTTTGCTAACCCCTTGCTTTTGTATTATTTGATTGTGCGGCAACAGATCCTGTTTTTCTTAAAACTCTAAAAAGAAACCTCTCTAATCCTGGTACCAATTGGTACGGACATTATCCTGAGCTACAACGGGGCATTTGGGAGGTGGACTGTTGCTATTCTTATGGCTTGATTGTTTTGCTTGGACCGCCTCTGATCTACTGGCCGACTGTGATGGTTTTATGCTTGTGATTGTAACTGCTTTACGTAAAATAAAGGTTTACCAAAAATTAAAAAAAAAAATATATTCCAGCAGTGCTAAGTTAGTAGATTGTGCATATTATTTTGGCGTCGACGCATTTCGATGGATCATTAAAACATTTTTTCCATCTTTATCAAGACTAGTTCATATCTCTCTCAAGTTGAATTAAAATTGATCACAAGTAAACACCTATAAAACATAAACACTATTAGGACTAAATCATAACAGATTTTACACAGTAGCATACATGATGCAGGGTTTACTATAATGTTTAATTTTATCTCATGATTTGTCATATTCTAGATATCACGCTATTGAAAAGACCTATTTGCATTGCTTCTTCTTTTAGACAATTGCCTACCCGCTTACCCATGTTAAAAAAAACAATATTTGACATTATGAATAGTATATTAATTGGGTGCCATCAGGGCCCTCCCTCCTTCAGGTGGAAATGACCTTCCACCCATTTCTGGGTGACAACTGTTACACTGTCCCCTTATATATGGCTCAATCATCAGTCATACCCAATATTACTTTTATACTATGACAACATGTTCCACGCTTTTCACTGTCAGCTCTCTTATTATCATCCATCTCTCATTCCTTATGTCCTATTAGTCTTTGAGTCAAGACCAAACCACATGAATCAGTGATTGTTGTTAGTCCTCACCTTAAATATTATAGCAGCATTCCTATTCTTATTTGGTACGTCTGTATGTTCTGAATGGATTATCGCGGACAATCCTCTGCAGCATATTCACATGACTGGCAGATATGGGCAAAGACATGAAACCATATTGGTATTGGCCATATTGCATGTAATTCCCTTATTGATCACGTACTTTAAAATTGAACGAAATCTCACCTGACTTAATGTTCCATTACTGATACTTGTATAATCGCTTCTTGATCCTTGGGGATTTTTATAATATTTGCAAGGAATATGATGTTTCAAACAATTGTAGAGGGATGGTTTATTCCATAGTATTGGGAACGAAAGGAGGGGTATCCACAAGGGAATGCTCTGTGTATATGCACACGAGACTATTACAGTCTCATTCGTGTTTGACTTCGTGAACCATGACGTTAGTATGGCGGGGAATGGCACGCATAATAATAAGAACATCGTGCATGAGTGAATCAAAATGCCTTCAAACCTATACCTGATACTCAGGAAGGTATAAGAGACAACCATTTTTTAGACGGTCCCCACGAAATAGATACACTGTAATGTTTAAAGTGTCAGCATAATGGACAGCCAACAAATGTGATCTTTTCCTTATACATAGGATAATTAGTCTGACTCTCTAATTGAAGGTTACAGAGCAGCCACAACGGCATGAGTGATACAAAGGAAACATCATATTCCTTGCAAATATTATAAAAATCCCCAAGGATCAAGAAGCGATTATACAAGTATCAGTAATGGAACATTAAGTCAGGTGAGATTTAGTTTAATTTTAAAGTACATGATCAATAAGGGAATTACATGCAATATGGCCAATACCAATATGGTTTCATGTCTTTGCCCATAGCTGCCAGTCATGTGAATATGCTGCAGGGAATTGTCCGCGATAATCCATTCAGAACATACAGACGTACCAAATAAGAATAGGAATGCTGCTATAATATTTAAGGTGAGGACTAACAACAATCACTGATTCATGTGGTTTGGTCTTGACTCAAAGACTAATAGGACATAAGGAATGAGAGATGGATGATAATAAGAGAGCTGACAGTGAAAAGCGTGGAACATGTTGTCGTGGTATAAAAGTAAAATTGGGTATGACTGATGATTGAGCCATATATAAGGGGGCAGTGTAACAGTTAGCACCCAGAAATGGGTGGAAAGGGTCATTTCCGCCTGAAGGAGGGAGGGCCCTGATGGCACCCAATTAATATACTATTCGTAATGTCAAATATTGTGTTTTTTAACATGGGTAAACGGGTAGGCAATTGTCTAAAAGTAGAAGCAATGCAAATAGATCTTTTCAATAGCGTGATATCTAGAATATGACAAATCATGAGATAAAATTAAACATGATAGTAAACTCTGCATTATGTATGCTACTGTGTAAAATCTGTTATGATTTAGTCCTAATAGTGTTTATTTTTTATAGGTGTTTACTTGTGATCAATTTTACTTCAACTTGAGAGAGATATGAACTTGTCTTGATAAAGATGGAAAAAATGTTTTAATGATCCATCGAAACGCGTCGACGTCAAAAGAATATGCACAATCTATTAACTTAGCACTGCTGGAATATTGAGAATAATGGAAACTATCTAACAGTGCAAGTAATACGGTGTAACAGTAGATGTGTAAACTGTGAAAGACAGATTATATCAGTCTGATTGTAGAACTCTATTGAGTGTGTGTTTTTAAATTTGAATTCTTGTTGATTTATTTTTCTAGCATTGTTTTTAACCTTGGATCATTGAGTAGACCGTTAGGCCTATGTATTTTTATGAAATTTGTGTTATGTGTAATAAATACATTTGTACAATCTTACTTCTTGTGGGAGTCCTCATAATATATATGGCACAATCTACTGGTGTATAAGTTGAGAAAATGGATAGAGTGGTATGAGAGTGAGAGATTTTTGATGCAAGGTATCTGGCGTTGTTATGAAAGTTTATCCTACTGGATTTCTTTTCATTTCACTGGTTAAGTGCCCTAGTCACACGGGTTGAATAAGGGGCCACTCTATCTTCTAACGCTTGCTCGATCATAACACAATACTGGGAGAGGGTGCTGGCTGAGATCTCTGGTGTTTTAGACCTGTCAGTGGAAATTTCTCCCCTCTCTGTTTTATTGGGGGTGGATGAAGGGGTGGGTGGCTCTACTTGGCAACGCCTTGTTGGTAGCTAAAAGAGACATTGCTTCTCAGTGGAAGGCACCCAAAACACCAAAGCTGTCGAAGTGGAGATGTGGAGTGGATTTGTGCGCTCAACAAGAAAAAACAGTTTACGAGGAATGGGGTTGCCCGGCTAAGTTTGCCAAGGTCTGAGGTAAATGGCTTGGGGACTTGGGAGTGAGCGCTGAATAGCTATAACTCTGAAGTATACATATTGATTGTTATCTCATTTTGTGCTGATTTATATGTCGCACTGGCTCTACTCCAGCTGTAAGTGATGTGGGCATGGGTCTTTTCCAAGACCATCTATGTGACTTGTTCTTTTGTGATAAAAACAATATACATTTGTTTATAAAAAAATGTTTTACATTTAGGCTAACTGAAAGTCAATTTATTATTTTGGGATTTGGCAAAATGCATCTTTTTTGTTCTACAGTTTTATCTTTTAACATGATAAATGGCTTTGAACTCAGTTTCAAAATGGGCTTAATACATATAACCAGGTCCAATGGAATTATGGGGCAGAGTGGACTAGATTATGCAGTAAAGATAGGCATATTATGCAGCATAATATGCCACATTTTTTCGTAGTATTTCTTCTTTTTTGTCACTTTTAGACAAACTAGCACTGCCTGATGAAAGGTTTCTCCTGATTAGTAACTGTTTAGCACCCAAATACAGCTATAAGCGACTGAAGATGGCAAGTCAACCTTTGTGAAGGACCACCCACTGGGCGGCAATACATTTAGCCTCATATTTATTAACTGTTAGAAATTGGGTTACTGGTTGACTGGGGTGTGAACCCTGTTCAATCGGCAACCACAATTATAGTCAGGGTAAGGTACAACCAAACCCCGAATTAACCTGAGCAGCACATAAATTAAAGAAGAGGAGTTACCTGTTGGTGGCCGGTGGTTCTCCCCAAGGAATAGTGAAAAGGAAACTAATGAAATATCGTTCCACCCCTTATCTGGTGGGGGATCGCTGTTGGACAACCGGCATCAAGCAGGAGGAAACTAAACTGCTAACCTGATTTGAGAGAGAGAAAACAGTTCGACAAGGGGTGTACACAGGTGTGAAAATTGTACATTATGGAGCCAAAACCTGATCCTGAAGTACGTTTTAGTATTTGACCCTAGCCCTGCAAGGGTTTGCAGTAGAAGGTGGGTCTGTAGAATGTCCCTGGTAATGCAATAGTATGCAGAAGAGGGTGAATGTATAGTATTTGTCTCTGGTCCTGTGAGAGTATGCAGTAGAGGGTGGGGCAGTGTTTGTCCCTGGTCCTGCAAGAGTATTCAGTAGAGGGTGGAGGCGTAGTATTTGTTTCTGGTCCTGTTAGAGTAGGCAGTAGAGGAATTAGTCTGATTGGCTGGCAGTAGAGGGAGATGTAGAACATGTGCCTGGTCCTGCAAGTGAGCGCTATAGTAGGTATGTGATTTATATGTGTGTCATTGGGGTGCAAATATTGTTCCCCAGGTATGGCGCATGCTAGTGGTTTGTGTAGATGGGTTCTGTGTGACCTGTATGTGGGTGTGTTTTGGGTTCTTAGGGATGGGGTTGAGTGCGACCATTGTGTAAATAATTTTTTAGGACTTATCTAAGCCAGAGTCATTTACAGCTCTGTTGTGTTTCTATTAGTCCTATTGTATTTGTCTTATTTTTGTAAGGGAAGGAGACGTGGTAAAATCTGCTGTTGGTTGTATAGTATTTTTGCCATAGATCCTCTGTTCCCTGCTGCTCAGACAGTGTGTGATGTCATAGAATGTTGGTGAGTGCATGCAGGATTGTTGGATAGAGAGAGTGGCTGAGCAGAGAGGATGTTGCTCGTGGTGGGGTATTTACTATGTAACTTATAACTTGAAATCTAAGCTATAATTTCTTCAATAAACCTACAATCTGATATCCTACATGAACTGGCTACCTGACTCCTACTTATCAAGAGGGAATCTTTAATTACAACAATATTGATAGTACAGTCTAACAATGTTTTCATTTACTTTTGTTCATGAACATTTCAAATCTTTGCAATGGCCCATTTTTGAACGGCATACAGTAGCATGGGTTAGTTTATTGAGGCATGAGTAACATTGTACATTCTTTCCTACCAACGAAGAACACAGGCAGTGTTTGAAAATGGAAGGGCTACAGGTTCATTACAAGAAATTTATACATTCTTTGTTTTGTTTGTTCTTTATACATTTTACACAAACTATTTTATGGCTTATCATATTTATAAATATTTTCATAACAGTGAAAAAACAATCAGAAATACTAAGTTCCGGCTCAGGTGTCAATGCATCTTATGATCTTGTGCAGGATATTTGTTTTAAAATGTGCAAACTCGCCTCAAAATGTGATTGCTGATCTTTTCGTTAGGCTATATTTATGCAGTCCACTTACCTTGGTTTCCTATTTTCTGACACTGACATACCGATGATAAGATGCATTATATTGGGTATGCGACCAGTTACTTCTGTTTTCTGATACATACCATCTTGCTTCTTTAATGCCTTTTGTCATGATCTAAAACTAATACATGTTCATAGGCGTTCCAACTGATTACAATATGTCAATTCACTATATCTGACCGTTATCGCTAAAGTTATATTAAAAAGAATCTGCTACTGGTGCAGAAATAAGGAAAATTATTTATTAAGTGTTCTCAGTACTGAAAGCCTAATATGCAATTCAGCTAAATATATCTGGTCTTAAAGATAGGTTAATATAACATGATAAACTAGGAAGCAATTGTTAATTCACCTAGAAACATGATCAACAATTTCCTAATTGTATTGTAGGGATTGGTCATGTTGAAATTGAAACCAGCTAGAGCAAATGGCATCAGGAGAGGGAAAGTAAGCCATATAATTGAAAAGGTAGACTCAGAGAAAAGTGGTCTGTAGTTTACGAAACAAACATACCTGCTAGGTAAAAGGCAAAAGTTTAAGTTTGGGAAATGGTTTCTCACACTCAACGCAGCATTGACGGGAATGGTGCCCCTCGGCATCAGCCAGATGTGGCCTCCAGATCTGACACAACACTGTAGTTGGGTTCTCAGAATTATCTTATAGAGTCATAAAAACCTTTCCTTTTTGGACCAATGTAAATATCTCCTTTCCATCATAACATACTCTGCACAGAGTAAATCAGGCTGTCAGGAAAATGTATGGAGATTCAATAAAATAACTCCAAGCTTTGTCTTACTGTAGGCTTGACCCTCAAGTCCTCTCCTTCATCGCCTAATTCTCTACATGGGGTTACAGAGGCGGCTGGTCGGGAACAGTGGCGATGGAGTGGGCGGAGGTAGAAAATATAAAAGAAAGAAAGAAAACGTACCTGCCAGCCGCGTCAACAGCCGCCTCTATTCCGTAGGAAGCACCCGGGCACCGCAAAGCCAACCCCAGCACTCCAATGCAGCATTGAGATTGGTCCAAGTGCCATGGTTCGGAGCTCAGATGGGGACTGCTGGGGGCCTGGGCATGTTCTCCACCTAGGCTGTAATTAAGCCGGCATGGAGAACATGCAAAGTGCCCTTGACTGTTTGGCCGGCCCAAGGGGGCTGGCCAAACTTTCACGCTCACTTGGAGCAGGTAAACCCCTTCTCCCCTGTCTGGCTTTGAGAGCAGAACAGCCCCACCTGCAAAGCAGCAGGAACAAAGAAAATGATAACAACATTGAGTTATCATTATTTTATTTCTCCTTCAGTTACACTGCTTAAAAGCAGTGGGGTGACTCCACTGGGGGGTTATGTCCCAGATACATGATTATGAATTTATCTGTATATAATCTCAACTGTCACCCCTCTGACCAGAATGCAAGCCTTCTTAAATCCCCTCACTCTTTTCACGTATTCCAGTATATCAAGTATATTGAAGGTGTGTAACTTTTAACAGTACATTCCTCCCATTCTAGTCTATATGCAGCATCACTGATAAAAGCATTGAAAAGAATAGAATGTCTTTCTGATGGCCCTGGAGCCCAGGCAGTAGCCAACTTCCTACATAGGATAAAATTTGACCCGCCTTCTTTACATCCTGCTGTTTATGGTCCCTAACCAGACTAACAGTATGTTCCTTACTGAATTATCCTGCCTGTCCTTTATAGGACAGTGCTAAAGGTCTTACTGCAATCCATGTACATACCATCAGTTGCCTAATTCTTCTGTTTCCACTTTTGTGCCCTGGACCCACATAAGCTTCCATTTTGTGCCCCATCTTCACATCTGAGTCCAGCAAGTAAAAGTCGTGCCATCAGTACACCCTGAATCTAGCTAAGCTTCCGGTTTCTACATCTGCCTCTAGAGAACTAGACACTTTTAGTTTTGATAGATACAACCATAATCTTGTTCCATTAATGTTGTTTCTTTAGCCTTTCCTGTTTTACTGAACTTTTCCCTTAGAAGTACTTTAAAAATGTAGTTTAACCATATGGCCAGGTATTGCCGAATCCCCCATTCCCAAGATGACATTCCTTCCCCATCATAGGCCCCTTGGGTACCCCATACCAACCCCCTTTCCCCTGAGGCATAGAATAGAATCAACACATGTCTTGGATTAGGGATCGGAAAAACCCCAGCAGTATTTTATTAAAGGACAAAAAACATATTTAAGAATTGTTTAATATTTACAATACTCAGAAAAAACCCTCCATCAGTACAGAATACTCATACATCAACCAATTTCCTTATACAATGTATTTATAATTATGTTATGGCTAACCTTAACATGTTTTCTAATACATAGCCATTACTAATCTAAAACTAAATTATGTACAATTTTCTTTTCTGCGTTTCCCGAATGAGCCTACGGGCAAGGTCATGACTGGCCCAACTACTGTGCTATTATGCCAACTTGGCGCCTGTGTGGGGATTGGCCCAAAGGCCTGCTAGGAGCGGAACTGCCCACCCCGCACCCTCCAGCCTACCCCTGGAGTTTGATGAGAGACCACTGTCCCCCCAGGCGTCCCCATTAACAATGGTGATGCCTACTGAAGACAGTAAAAATGCCCCACCAATCATGACCTAACTGCAGACCAAGGATACCATCATATAAAATATAACAAATGACGCCACCCTGCAAGAGAACATTTTGTTATGAAAACAGCCATCCAATGTTCAAAACAGATTACAACCTGGAGGAGAAACACACAGACAACCTGTAATGGGACATTCATTAAAATGTGCTGTCTCAAGAGATGGTGGATGGCCAAATTGAGGCAGGAAATTCCGTCGCGTGGACAGAGTAGTCTTCAGTGTAAGGAGCAGCAGGGAAAGAGACCGTCCCACTGCTCCATGGGCTTCTTTAAAGAGTCAGCTTGCGACCCGCTGTGACTGGCAAGATCCGGCTTAGCCCCGCTTCCCACGGCCCGGAAGCACTTGTTTCAGGGGCATGCCTCTCTCTAACCAATCAGGAAGCGAATTCAGGGCTGGTGTCGGCTGCGTCATCCGTGCCGTCACCAGTCCCGCCCCTCAACGGCATCAAGTACCGGAATCAACCACCATAGATTCAGCGTGCCCAAGTTTCAGGTTTGGTGCCTTCCTTTGCTATCGGTTTGTCTGCTGGCAAGCTCTCACTTCCCCTTCACACTTTAAATTCAAGAATATGTTTTTCTTTATTTTAGTTTTCTCCAGCTCAGTTATGTATACACCATATTTGTCAATATCTGTGACTTCTTGTGATACATATTCCACTCTGTGGGCCTTAGTTATGATAACTACATTATCAAAATTCCTGCCGAGCAATCGAAAACCAAATGTAATATTTTTCAGAGTTCATGTAGTAAGTATAAGCAAAAAAGTCCAAGATATCGTCCAATAACCAGTCAGACACCAGAGTCTTGTAGTGCGATGATCCGTATTTTTATTACAGATTTCAAAGTTCAATATTCAAAACATTCACTGCAGCCAACACGTGTTTCGTTGGGCATCTATCTCATGCCAAAACAACTTCCTCAGGGCTATATCACAATAAGTTTTCCATCTATGTTGGATTTCTTCCAGGGGATATTTATCAAGAGTAAATAACTGTATCTCTCCAGTGCTCCACTTCCACGTTGTCAAATAAATGACATCTTGTTTGGTATCCTAATTGCAGGGTCTATATCTCTCTGCAAAGTCGATAGCCGAACTCGAGAGGAATGAGCACGAGATACATGAGACTTTCCCCTGGAAGAAATCCAACATAGATGGAAAACTTATTGTGATATAGCCCTGAGGAAGTTGTTTTGGCATGAGATAGATGCCCAACGAAACACGTGTTGGCTGCAGTGAATGTTTTGAATATTGAACTTTGAAATCTGGAATAAAAATACGGATCATCGCACTACAAGACTCTGGTGTCTGACTGGTTATTGGACGATATCTTGGACTTTTTTGCTTATACTTACTACATGAACTCTGAAAAATATTACATTTGGTTTTAGATTGCTCGGCAGGAATTTTGATACAGTCTTATACCCTGGACTTCGTTCAGGATAATTAGGGAAGTTGGGTAACCTTCCTTTTCCAGCTTAGTAGCAATCACTTATGATATGTTGGCTTCTTACTTTTAGCCATACTCTCAGCTGTGCGCCCTTTTCCCTGTTACCTACCTTGTTTGTTATGATAACTACATTACCTGAAACTGTTTGCTTGCAATACAGTTCCAAAGTCCATCTCCTGCTGAGGGGCCGATTCCGATTTGGGAAAAACCATTCCGAATAGCCGGTCGGAGCGTTTTTCCTGTACAAATCGTACCCTGCAACGTCCCCCATACATACGACGAAGTACGATTCGTACCTGGAGCCGTACTCCGTACGAGTCGTACAGAGGTCTGTACGACTCTAGTCTCCGTATGATTCTCCCTCGGAACCCGCTGCACGCGACATCTGTACGGTTCACGGCTCGTTTTTACAACCCAGCAAGTACGATACGTGTCGGGTACGAACCGTACAACCCTTTTTCTACGGGAGCTGAAAACAGCCGTAAAAGCAAAGTTCGCGCCGAAACAGGTATGGAATGGCCCCCCGGGTACAGTGCGTACCCCCCATGATCGCAGGGGTACGCACTGTACCCCTGAGATCATGGGGTGTATGAGCCGTACCCAATGTACGATGGGTGTACGAGCCGTACCCCATGTACGATGGGTGTACGAGCTCGTACACCCATCGTACATGGGGTACGGCTCATACACACCATGATCACGGGGGTACGGTGCGTACCCCTGTGATCATGGGGGGTACGGACCGTACGATGTCTATGTGTTTGTGTGCTTTTCCGTATGACTCGCGCTTACCAGACGTGGACCGTACGAATCGCATCCTCATACCCCGGTCCGGATAGTACTCGTCGGGTCGTATGGCATGTGTACGAGTTGTGATCAAGGTACGTTGTGTACCGAAACGCGTAATGGCCGACAGAACAACAGCTGAATAAATAAGTATTTCTGGCACTAACCTGGGTCTGTGCTCCACGTTCTTTCCGGGAGAGAAAGCGCAAGCAACCAGCTCGTGGGAGTGGAGTGGTGTGGGGAGTCGTACGTCATGTGTACGAGTCGTACGGTTCACGGTTTCAGCCTTGCAATACGTACGGATCGCGACGATTCGGACGGATTCACGGAATACGGATCGTACTACGCAACTCGGACGGATGGGTATGATTCGTACAGAGAGGGCTCCCGATACAAATCGTACGGATGTTTTTTTTCCCGATTCGGAATCGACCCCTGAGTGTTTATTAACAAGAGTTCTGTGTCTTTTCCTCTGAATTCCTGCATCACATTTTTTCTCTGAAATAATGTGCCACATAGTTTGAGTTCTGTAAGGATTTATGCACTTTTATCCAGTATAAACGTTTAATGTTTTAATATTATGTGGGATAATGTATACGCCCACCATACGTTATAAAGATATTGGAAGTCACTGCAGAGCTCTGTTACATAAGGAGCTCCATGGCCAAAGGAAGGGCTCTTTTATAGGTGCATGGAGATGACTTGCAATGTCCTTATCTGTAATTCATGGAGAATTGTATTTGTTAAAATGCATGGTCAAACCATCAACTCCCTCCTCCATCTAATGTGGTTAATACAATAACGGCCTTATTTATGAGAGCACTGTTTCACTTTTGCACTACGTAAAGTGGTACATTTGTGACGCAGGGCTCTCAAAGATTTATGAAGCCATGCAAAGCCATCCTGCGTGGGTTTGAGTGGCCTCATACATCCTGTCACGCAAATCGTGGCGTTGCCTTACTCTGCGCCCGGGAGGCGTTTCATGGGTGTTGCAGTGGGTTTTCCCACGCAACACCCATGGAATTTGACGCTGCCCCAGATGTACAAAGTGATGTAAACCTGGGGAAGCTCCAAATCTATATGCCTTACTAGGAGAGGCATAACGAGGAGAAATATCTTAATTTCTCCTCAATTTGTCCTCAGTCTAAGTGGGCTGCATTCAGCAGCATGCATAAATAAAGGAATACGCCTCTTAGGATTGTTTTTGTGCAGGAAGGTGAACCTTCATGCACATAAATAATCCTGCCTGCAGTGGAGGTACTCTTGAACCATGGTGCACACATGGAAAAAGGAAAAACAAGGAGAAATAAACATATTTCTCCCTGCTGCGCCTCCCTTATGCCTTCCCAGGGAGGCATTAATTTTGGGCATTGACTTAGAGTTACGATTCCTCTTAAATCTTGGGCAGTGTCAAAAAGACATGGATGTTGCTGGGAACTTCCTCAGCAACACCCAGTGCACGCCCCTTTAATGCAGTAAACTGCGTAAAAGGGAGTGATATTTACAAGGACGCATTAAGCCACATGAAGTGTCTTAGTGCTGCCTGGTAAATATCGAGCAGCCCGCTACGCCACCAGAGCGTCGAAAAAGTGACGTTCCGGTAGCGCAGCCTCATTGCAAATGGGGCCCTGTGTGTCTGACAGAATACAAGCCACAGCTGCGTATGGAAGTCTTGAAAAGGGCAAGACTGAGTTGAACTAAGCAACTGAGGAGAGAATTCCACTAGTCCAATGTCGACAACATCAAGGCCTGTACTGTCACATTTCCAGGACAATCACAGTCTATTGTAATAGAGTGCAAGGGGCGATCACAATACATTTCAATGGACGGAGAGCAATCAAGTATGTTTAAATATAGGTAGCATGAGGGTGTGTCTGCTTCTGTAGCACATTCAGTTGTATGAATACAAATTTTATCAAATGTTTCTTTGTTCGTTTTCACAATTAAGTGTTCTTTTCTTGCGCTTGTTTTCTACATTGATATGTTCATATATTAATTAAGCAAGTACAGCAGTTGCATCTTTTAGACCCTTCCCACAGAGGTTGTTAACCTTTTGACTGCTGTGGCCCCCCACTGAATCATTACTGGATTCCCGGGACCCCCTCTGAGTCATTATTGGAAACCAAGGACCCCCAGCCTAAGCACTTGCTATGATTTGAAACTTAAAACAGTACAGAAATACAAAAATCATGTATATGCCAAACAAATGCCCCACTATTGAAATACTTAGTTTAATTCCCAATCAAATTTGGAGATACTTTATAAATATTATTTTATTAATTTTAATCTGATTTAATTTTGTAAACAGTTGTGGACTCCCTGAAGAGGCTGTACAGAGACCCTCGGGGGTCCCCAGACCATAGGTTAGGAGCCATTGCCCTACAATATTAATAAGGGGTGCATAAACACCACGGAGGAAAAATCATTTCCTCCAGGTATTGTTGTATATGGCATCCACAGGAGGCCACTAGTATACACACAGGTTTCAAACCCTCGGTAATTACGGTGCTGATGTCGGTGAAATACGAGACACGCCAGACCACGTTTGCACTCATTTTCTATATATGCCTCCTATTCTGAATGACCAAAGAAAGTGACAAGTTTTGTATATCGACCTGTACAATAACCACTACCAACATATTGTCATGGTAAGTAGATGTGGATATTTTTGCACAAAACCATTTCATAAAACAACAAGAAAGCATTATTGGAAGAAATCTGCGCTTCCATTTTTTTTGTAGAAATTATTGATATCTTTTGCACCATCATCTACAACATAAGCTTTTGTTTTTTTTTGTTTCGGAGGAGGGACTGCAACGCTTCCCCCTAACATTTTTATAGAGCAGTATTTGCATGCAACAGCAGTAGGAGTGGAACAGTTGGCTGATTACCATTACAATACAAGCAGCAGAGAAAACACTGAATAATAGAAACATATTTCTGCAATTTCAAAGCACCCTTTCTATTTATGATGCATATTTATGTGAGTTGTTGTCGGAGAATGCTTTGTTCACAAATAAAGTACAGACATGTGCACACTTCTGCTGGTTAATGAATATTTTGCCTCTCCTGCGAGCACTGATTCATTTCAAATGGAAATGTCTGCCATGCTTCACAGAGCCAGCCTTGATAATAGCTGTACCCTTCAAATTCCAAGTACTCAGCCGTGATAGGTGACAGTAGCAATTAGAGAGGCTGTAATTTAGGAAGAAATACAGTATTTCGTACATTCAGAGGATGACGATTTAGGAGACTGAAAGGCTTGAAAAGTGTTTTTAAAAACACAGGAGCAGGGCCTTGTTAAACTCCACTGCGGCTTCTTCTTGAAATGGTGGAGGGTTGCACCAGCATTTTGGGGGCTGTTTTTCAGATGTGTGCATGAGACGTGCTACTCATATCAAAAGACGAAAGAAGCAATAAAGCAGCCAGTCACTTCAGCTTGATGAGGCACTTCAGTTTTGCAGCTGCTGTGTAGTGCATTTAGGGCATTCTTGTGTTACAAGCCTGGTGCAGTCGAAAAGCAGCCAGTAGCACTGGGCATTTATAGGTCGAGCTTGGGCAGCGAATTGGCGAGGCATGTTGTATTCTAGTAAGGACTTGAAGCTTCGCCCACTCTCTGCCCATATTTTTCATTGGCTTGTGTCATTGTCCTTTGTAAATGCTGGCTTCAGATTTGTTAATAGACTTGTTAGTCCCTCCTTAGTACCACCTTGTCTTCATTTGTAACCTCCATGAGGACTGGCCCTTTTACTTCTGTTGTTACATGGTATGTCTTATTTAGTCTGTAAGCACTATTTTCTTTAATGAGTTTCCCTTACTGTAGGCGCACATGCTTTCCTGCAAACATTCAGCGCGCTATGTGCACTTTCACTATCCAAGCATCCAGGGACAATGGAGGCCACTTCTTTGAGATTCACAAGAGTGTGAGCTATTATAAAGGGCACTGTCATTTATAACGGCAATAGCTTAAACTCTCGCATTGCAAATGCTTGTTAGGACATATTTCTAAAAATTGAGGACAATATTATGCGTGTTAAATAGTTTGAGCATATGAGGTCTAGTTACCATGGGAGTGCATGCCTCAAACTATAGTAGTGGTATTTACATAGTGCTGCCCATACCCTTTACTAGGATTAACACGCTTTCTGGATTGTCCGCTTCCTTCTTACCGATGTGCGGTTGTAAAGTGCTGTATATTGGATTCCTGGGCACTTCTCAGAGAGCAAAGTTGAAAAAGTGTTGTCTGTAGGTTGTCATATATTGGACATGTTAGTTGAGGCTCATGAGGGTTTAACTACAACAGGAAGCATGATATGCCTAATGTTGCTGCGTATATGCGTGGAATGCAGCGGAAAATGGGACAGTAGATGTTCGTGTTCATGCAAGCACCAGGAATAACAGACTGTCCACCCGTTCGGGGCCCTGTTAAACCACCAAAGGAATGCTATATGGAAGGCTCCCAGATGCTAAATGGGAACAACCTATGTAAAACATCCAGGAGCAAGTGGTGTGCAGTGAGGAGATAGACATTTGGGCCCAGGTTCTCTTATGCCCAAACAGGGAAGATGCCATTGAATTATGTCCTTAAAATTTCTGCTGTTCTGGGTACTCAGCCTGGTAGTCCTGTGAGCATAAGCTATGAAGGGTTATGCGAGAAAAAAATGCAGCCAGTAGAGTAAATATATAGCCAAGACAGGGCATAAACGTCCCTCATAAATAAAAACAAGGATTGGCATTTATTGGCTTTGATAATGCTTTTCGCCCATACGGTTCTGTAGGGCAAAAAAAGCATATTTGCTGATGAAAAAGAGTATTGGCAAAAACAAAAAAAAAGATGCAAGGGCGGATCTGTTTCTTACACAAGAGCCCATTTGGCAGCCATTGGCTTCTTTACTAGGTTAAGGGGCATGTGTAATGTGGGCAATTGCTTCCCGGTGAGAATGGGCTTAGTAGGATGGGCCAAGCTTGAGGACGTGGTCAAGGATGTTAGGAGACGGGGGCGCTAGGTGGTGCACGACCAAGATGGCCGCACACCAGTAAGGCTCCTGCTTGCCAGGCAGGATAAATATCCTTTAATCCCATTAAGAGACTTCATATTATATAAATCATAGCTGGAATACCATAGGATCCTAGCGGTGAAGTTGCTCTCGTGCTGGTGCCGAGAATCGAGAATCTGAGGGCTGCGTGACCCCACGCCTGCCACTGCGTTTGGGCCCTGGGACGGAAGCAAGAGGCAAGAGAGCCCGCGGTGTGATGCGGGACTGTGGGCCCGAGCTCGGAAGTGGCTGTGGTGAGAGATGCCGCCTGCGGAGCCGCTGTGATTGGGAAGCCCGCGAGAACACCGTACCTCCGAGGTGAGCCATAACGAAGGGGAATACTATTGTGTGCCAGGCGCCCATCCTGGGTTTGAGGAACTGCCTACAGGGAGGCTGCCTAGTCGAGCCGTGATTCTCTGAGGCCTGGGGACGCCCCCCGCTGTGAGGCCCGGCCGCCCGCTGACGGCGAGAGGGGAGTCAGAGAGGCGCATGCCGCTAAGGGGGCTTGAGTTCTGAAATAGTGAAACGGAGCACCTCTGATAAACGGACTGGGGCCCAAAGACACTCAGCCTTGACAGTTGCTGAACCCAGCAAATTGACGTGGCTGGAGCGCCATTTTCCCAGACTAGCGAGACCAGCACTACATGGTGGATCTTAGACTAGCGCAGGGAGAGATCAGAGACCTTGCAGCCTAGTTTCACGCAACTCTACCCCCAGATTGTGAGACATAACTATCCAAGTCAGTGCAGACGACAAGAATAGTCGCTGCGCTATTTCAGGGAGTCTCGAAGAGACCGCATAGGAGACACGAGAGGCTGCCATTTTGAAACACATCGCGGAAAACAAAAGTCGGCGGCACATACTAACCCTGCTTTGAATAATTTTGTTTACTGTTAGTGGGTGCAATGGGGCGAACCGAGGTAAAACAGAAAAAAATACCCTTCGAATCACGTAAGGTGCCCAAAACCAGCTCCTCAGACCATGCAGACACGGACACCGCAGAAAGCCAGGAAGAAGACTGGAAGACACTGCTGCTCAGCATGAAACACAGCCTGACATCTATAGACAGGAAAATGGACACCATGAATGCGAGATTGGATTCTTTGGTGCACAAATTAGATCAGCATGATCAAAGGCTCAAGGAGGTGGAAACCAGAATCTCGGACCTGGAGTGAGGTAATAGAAATTTTCAGGTAGCTAATGTGTCCCCCACTCGCACCCCATCCATGCACCCATGTTCCTTGTATGTCATGTAACTTCCTTTCCTTCCCATGCATGCTAGAAAGACGCATATGCATTTGCGTCCAACTTTAACATGTCAGTTATTCAGTTCTCCAAGAAAACCACGTTAATTTGGCTTTTGGGCCTATGGTGCCAACGTCTTTACATGGTACACTTTTGAATCTCGCACACGTTTTTCTCCATGTTTCCTGGCTCAGTCGAGCTAGGCCCTTAATCGAGGCTCCAAGTCTCTTCTGTCTCTGAAAACTGTAGTTTAGGTATGCATCCCTGACCTCTGCCTTACTTCCTGCCCAGCGAAGCGGTGCCCGGCTCAGCCTGGCCTGCCTGCCAAGATAGTATTTTGCCTACAAGTTATCTGCTCAGCCTCCTCGAAAACACATTCCAGTCTAGTGAAATAGGTAAACATATTCCCGGCTGCAGAGCAAAGGGCCCGGCCTTCCTGTCCTCCTTGCAAGTGATTTACAGAACCCGTTACCATGGTAGGCCCACGGCCCCGCGCATTGCACCAAGACACGTATGCACGCACTAGCATTCAGTATTGAACGGCCTCTGCCCGAGAGACCTTTTACTTCAGACGACACATCCTCCAAACATGAGATACCAGATATGCTATAGGTACAGGTCGTTCTGACATCCCAGACATTAGTCTCCTCTACTAGTGCTAAAGTCAAGGCCCCAGTTCTCCCCAGTTACATGTCATGCTCAGTTGCGCGCGCATCTAGGCCAAAAGTTTCTGCTGATCCTGCAAACTTTCTCTAAGCATCCACCCACTTGTGACGTTTCTTGTGACGTTTCTCTGACATGTCAAGTGCACGCCCACGTGTACGCCTTCTTACACGCCTCCTGTTACGCACATGTGTTCTTATCTCTCTCTTTTCACCTGTTACGCCTACTGTATTCATTTCAATTATACTGTTTTACTATATATAATGTGTGATGTTAATAAAACGTTGAATATCCCTTCCTGAACCTTAGTGGTGATGGAACATGATGTCCTGTTCCTCGAGGATCATAATTAAAGCCCGTATGACTCAGATACCACGGACTCTGCCTCTCATTTGATTGAGCTATCCTTATTGATATTTAATGTATGGAAAAATAGTCCGGTAATTTTATTTACCACCTATTCTGGTGCCCGAATAGGAACCCCCCCTTCCCCACTCGCCGGCGATGTAACGCAGGCCTTGACCCCTTCTACAGCCGTGACGGATCCAGTGCACACCTGCGGGTTTTCCTGCTATCTCCCTCAGGCCCACGGAGGAGACGGAGACTGCGGTCCGGCATCCAGACGAGGCGGTGAGGAATGCGGAGGATCCCGACCAGAGCCCCAAGTCGAGAGAGCAAGGTCCGAGGTATCCGGAGGCCCACCTGTTCCGAAGCGCATGCGTAGGAGAAATCGTAGCCCGACGCAGTCCAGTCCAGTCCAGTTTCCGAGGCCTTCAGTTTCTGCTTCCCGGTCAGTACCATTGTTGGGAACGCATCTAGACGGGTTCATTAATTTGTGCCCGGTCAAGACAGGTCTGGGTACACAGACCTGGTCCAGACGTGTTCACTTAGGTGAATGCGGTATGACGTGTCTCTTTATGGGACCGGTATTGTCTGTACTGTTTTAGCAGTGCATCTAGTAATCCAGTATTCTAGTATTGTTTCTCGAGATTTCCAGAATTCGTGTTTTCTATGTACCAGGTAATATCAGTCTAAAATGTTTCAATGTGTTTTAATGTCGTGGTATGAATGATTGTTTGTTATGTTATGTTATGTTATGTTATTTTATTTATAAAGCGCGTAGCTGCCACAGCCAAGTGGCGTCCCAGCGCTATGATGGACAGTACAACACAACACAATGAAGGACCAAACCAGAAACAAAGACTATTTAACCGAGGTGAAAAGAAATGTCTTCACGGCTTTCCTAAAAGGCAGCAGGTCAGGAATGGAACGAATGTTAACAGGAAGTGAGTTCCATAGTTCTGCTGCCAGAACACCAAATATTCATTACTGTGTTTATTGTGCTCACGTTCAAGTCAGTTCAAAGATGCCGCTGTTCTCGAAATTACGTCAGATAGGAACTAGGAAAGGGATACTCGAAGAAGCAGTTCCCGTCCCGCCTAGGGACACTCCCGGACATTTTATGTACCACAAGCACGGCTTAGATGCCATACTGTACCTAGATTTGTGGGTGGATTACACAAAAAATCTGGAAGAGAAATATAGATGGCCTGTCTCAGGGACATGGGATGCTGATTGCATCATGAGAGCAGAAGAAGCATTGTGGAAAAAGAAAGCCAGACAATCCCAGAAAGATGCCATAGAATTATGGCGTAAATAAGCGCATAGAAGAACAGAGAAAGAAATCAGGAAAGCAGAGAAAAGTAGAGAAGAATCTGAAAAAGCTAGAGAAAGAGAGTTACTAGAAGAAGGTGAACGAGTCAGAATAGAACAACAAGACTGACAAAGAAATGCCCTTATTACAGGCATGTATCCTGTTCTTGCCGAGGGCCTGCCCAAGGCGACCCCGGAAGTACCCCGTAACTTGCCACCACCATTGGTCCCGACTAAACTCCGTCACAAACAGACCGCAGCGGACATTTTCCTTTCTTCCTATTTAGATGATGTAGCTCCAGAATATACCAATGTACGCGTACCACCTGCTAATAATATACATCAGCCTATTCAGCCTGTTCAAGACGCGTTACCTCCACTCCCTCAAGATTCGACGCCCCCACCCGTTGTCATTTCCCATCCTGTCACTACTACTGCTACTGTCCCTCTTGCTATCGGTCCTACCAATCCTTTTTCCACACTTACAACCCAGAGTCTGCCTACATTACCTACACCTACCTTTCAAGCTATGACACCAGTAGCAACAACACATCTAGTTGATGGTTACGCTTCCGCTTCAGGAGGCGCCGTAGGAGGTCGCCCTGTCACCCCGCCTCAAGTAAAACGAATGACGGTTAGAGAAGTAGCATTACAGCGTACACCCAAAGCTACGACATTCGCAACCCTCAGACAGTACATTACAGATTGTAGATATGACCCAGTACCAGGCGAAGAAGATATGATGTTAATTTCATTACGTTTACGACGTGTTACAAACTATTTGATTCTTTTACCAGAAATGACTAACCATTTAGACAATATATACCATTTTATTAGAACTGGGGAGAGACCAGAATGCATTCGCGAGGCCATGGCACACCACAAGGTTGAGACACAAAGAATGATCTTACAGTTTTTGATAAATTGTTTGATAAGGGAACGAGATCGGCCAGGTACAAGCAAGGAAGAGATGGACATTCTGATAAATTGGAGTAACAATATAGCTGATGGCAAACATAATAAACAAAGTTGTATAGAATCCATGTACAGAAAGATCCGTAAAGAAATTGTAATAATACACGAAAAAGAAAATGCAGCTAGGGAAGCCGAGAAAGAGGAGAATGAAACCACAGAGGAGGAAGAAATAGATGATGCACAAGAAGACAAAGATAGAATAGCGTACGTAGGTAGAGCAAGACCTTTTGACAGACCCATTCGCCTAGAAACCAAGAAACGTTTCCTTTCTCCCATACCAGAACAATGTTCTCTTGAACATTTATTCCAAGCCACTGATAAAATACTGAAAGAAAGAATAGGTTACAGTGAACTTAGTACCATGCGTGATCAGGAACTAGCACGGTCAGCAGTACAATGGGCTGGAAATACCAGTATATATAAAGATGATTCAGTAGCGCAAACATTTTTGAGTCTTACCCCAGACGAACAGCGATTAGCTGGTATGTACATGATCCAGCATCTCATTACACTATATGAAAGTCAGCATTCTGATCCAGGTCCCCTATATAATATACTGGAAGAATTACTCCTAAAAAGATGGAGAGGCCTAGTTACCGATTTAATTAATACCATTCTAGAACAACGCCACAAATACAGAACTTTCCTGACGCCACATTTCGTTCCTGTTCCACCCCCAGTAAGACAACCTTTTTACATAGACAGGCAGAATCCCTTACGAGAAGTTCATCCCGTCCAGACCCCAGGGGGTGCGCTTCAACGAGTATTCGTATACACTCCCTTGACTAAAATGGTATTACTGGAAATGAAGAAATTAGTACCCTGTCATGATAAAGATCCAGCAGGATTCCACCGTGAATTAAAAGACATGTTACTCATGGGGGATTATACGTATCGCGACATTCTTAAAATGTTAAAGGTATTGTTGCCTGCCGGCATTTACGAAAAACTTAAAGAGAAAGAATGGGAGGTGGGAGATAAAAAGATTATTTGGACTGAATTAGAAGACGAAGAAAATAGGCGAGTCCCAGGTACAGGTCTAGGGGACAAAGCCAAAGCATTACCAGGATTATTAGTACAAGTCTTGCCTAGGTTATTGACAGTTAAAAAGGAAGACGTTGCAACATACTCAACCCTGCTACACTGTTACCCTCGAGTACAACTGATCCAGCACCACATGACTGTGTGGAAGTCATTAATACCGTGACAAATCCCCGACAAGACTTGACAGACATTGCATTGCCCGACCCACACCTGACACTTTACCTGGATGGTTCATGTATGAGAACAAGCACAGGAGAGTTAGTAGCCGCATATGCAGTGACCACTGAAACTGAAGTCATAGAAACACATTATATTGACACATTGTCTGCTCAAGCAGCAGAGCTCATTGCTCTGACCCAAGCCTGTATACTAGCCAAGAACAATAAAGTAAACATATACACAGATTCACAGTATGCATTCGGAGTCGTTCACGACTTCGGTGTTCTCTGGCAGGAAAGAGGTTTTTTAACTTCTCACGGTGCCAAGATACAACACGGTCCCCTCATTCAAGCCCTGTTAGAAGCAATACATTTGCCTACAGCCATAGCCATTATGAAGTGCAAAGCACATACTAAAGTCACTGATACTATTTCCCAGGGTAACGACCTGGCAGATCGAACAGCCAAACTCACAGCTCAGACTCAGACAGACATACCGACTGATCCGACAAAGACTGAAGTGACTTCACTAACACATTGCATGACAGTTAAGGATCCCACACTAGATGTACTCGACATACAGACACATGCGACTCCAGATGAAATAAAGAAATGGACTGAACAAGGAGGGGTCCAGACAGATCAGGGATGGATGACGAAGGAAAGAGCCACATGGTTCCTCCCCGATTCTATGGTTCAAGTTATCATTAACACAGCACATAGTCCAGCACACTTAGGAGAGAAAGCCATGTTAGACAGCATTCAGAATCTTTTGGTTCAACAAGCATTTACGTGCAGCAGCGAAACAGAAAGTGCGTACTTGCATGATCTGTTGTCAGTTCAATCCAGGCAAAGGTATCCCTGTGGAACAAGGTGGATTTCATCCTCCTGACCATCCTTTTGAAGTCCTCCAGATGGATTATATCCAGATGGACAGATGCCGAGGATTCAAGTATGTCCTCGTAGTCGTATGTGCCCTTTCCCGATGGACAGAAGCATATCCAGTCCCAGATTACACTGCTGTAACCACTGCCAAGCAGTTGGTCCGTGAATTTTTCCCGCGATACGGTTTGCCCCGTGTCGTGTACTCTGATAATGGTCAGCCATTCTCGTCCGAGCTTATGAAACAGGTATCACTCCTGTTAGGATACCAGTGGAAATTCCACTGCGTACGAAACCCTGAAGCCGCTGGTCTCGTTGAGAGACATAATCAAACCCTGAAAACACGGTTAGCGAAGGTCTGTGCAGAAAAAGGAGTAGATTGGATAGTAGCCCTGCCAGTTTCCCTCTTTTACATGCGAATGGTAGCCCATTCTAGAACTGGATTGTCCCCGTATGAAATAGTCTTTGGACGTCCCCCCAATATGTGGATTGTGTCCAGAGACTGCAATCAAGGACTGCCCCCTTTCAGACACTGACTCTAAACTCCCCCTGTTAGAGAAAACTCCACAACAGGAGTACCGAGCCAAGTTGAGGTCTAGTAAGTCAGACAGCGTTTAATTGTTTAAGTCCCCCTCGGGTGAAGCGGTTAGACAGGTTTCTGACATGTGTAAGATAGACCCAAGTAGTCAGAGAGATAGGCGAATCGAAAAGAGAGAAAAATATTGCAAAAATCTGCATAGCCGATGCGTTATTACATTAATTTTTATGTTTCTTCTGAGTCTTACGATCGTATGCATAAGTTTAATGCTACATGTTTTCTTTCCTCTTGATTCCCATGTACATACTTCCTCTAATGACACCGTAGAGCACACTTTCAGCGACCTGCCCCCCCACGAACTGTCCTATCGATTAGCAATGCGCAACAATACATTCATTCGTATGTTACATCATTCTCACCAGACCAGCAATGCCACCAATTGCTGGGTATGTGGCCGACTCCCTCCCTATCAGAAATACAAGGGAGCTCTGCCCCTCTTTCCTTATCCGTTTACACATAATGGTTCGTGTGGTGCATGGTTTACTTTAATGTCCTCCCTAGATAGTAAGTCCACAGTTTCCCAAGGCAATTGGATATGGGGGAACTTGAATACAGTTATGAATAAAATATGTTTCCCAGACAAGGAAGCTCTTCCCCAAAGGACAGGGACCGATCTAGAAAATGAAGTATATGGATTAGGTAATTTTACACTTAACCTCATGATTCTGAATGTGCAGTCTGAGACTAATTCGGACTTGCCGTTTATTACAGTTTTGCCAGTGAAAGGCGAATTATGCGTCAGAAAGAATGGTTCAGTACATCTAGGACACAGTGATTGTAATACTGTGGTCGAATTCAGTGATAAAGGAAAGTCTACTTTCAAAGCTTCCCGCCATTCTTATTTTATATGTGGTGAGACAGCCTATGTACGTCTGCCATTGGATTGGGATGGAACGTGCTATATCGCGTTCCTATTGCCACCTGTTTTCCTAGCCCCGCCTGATTATCATCGAAATCCACATCTTGTGCATGTAAGACATAGAAGGGAGATCAAGACCCCGATTGTCGACCAGACTGAAACAACATGGGAGCAATATACAGATTTCAATAAAGGATTCTTTTTCTTTGTAGGTCCTGTTCAGAACAGTAAATTGATACGCAAATTAACCAGAACTTTGGAAGCAGTAGTGAATGAGACTACTTCTGCTTTAGGTAACCTGACCGAAGAGCAGTCTGCTATGAGACTTGTTGTTCTTCAAAATCGCCTTGTCCTTGACGTCATCCTGGCCGATAGGGGCGGGGCTTGTAGAGTCATCGGATCCAGTTGTTGCGTGTTTATTCCTAATAACGCGCCATCCGTGTATAAGGCCATAACCAGGCTCCATGAAATTGCTCACCTGATACACCAGAATCCAGGCTCCTGGACTTGGTCCGGTTGGCTTTGGAGTGTGATATCTGCCTGGGGATGGAAACTGTTGTCATTCCTAGGAATAATAATGCTCATAGTATTCAGTTGTTGTCTCTGTCTGCAATGTGGGCCAGCGATTTGCGGCTTGTGCGCCACAGCTTGTATTCCCCGTCCAAGTGCACGTTCCCGTTCCCGAATGAAAAAAGAAGAACAAATGATGCTATATGAACAGATAGATGGTCTCATGAACATAGATATATCCTAAAGGGTGAAGTAGGGGCCAAGGAGGGAATGAGGTAATAGAAATTTTCAGGTAGCTAATGTGTCCCCCACTCGCACCCCATCCATGCACCCATGTTCCTTGTATGTCATGTAACTTCCTTCCCATGCATGCTAGAAAGACGCATATGCATTTGCGTCCAACTTTAACATGTCAGTTATTCAGTTCTCCAAGAAAACCACGTTAATTTGGCTTTTGGGCCTATGGTGCCAACGTCTTTACATGGTACACTTTTGAATCTCGCACACGTTTTTCTCCATGTTTCCTTGCTCAGTCGAGCTAGGCCCTTAATCGAGGCTCCAAGTCTCTTCTGTCTCTGAAAACTGTAGTTTAGGTATGCATCCCTGACCTCTGCCTTACTTCCTGCCCAGTGAAGCGGTGCCCGGCTCAGCCTGGCCTGCCTGCCAAGATAGTATTTTGCCTACAAGTTATCTGCTCAGCCTCCTCGAAAACACATTCCAGTCTAGTGAAATAGGTAAACATATTCCCGGCTGCAGAGCAAAGGGCCCGGCCTTCCTGTCCTCCTTGCAAGTGATTTACAGAACCCGTTACCATGGTAGGCCCATGGCCCCGCGCATTGCACCAAGACACGTATGCACGCACTAGCAATCAGTATTGAACGGCCTCTGCCCGAGAGACCTTTTACTTCAGACAACACATCCTCCAAACATGAGATACCAGATATGCTATAGGTACAGGTCGTTCTGACATCCCAGACATTAGTCTCCTCTACTAGTGCTAAAGTCAAAGCCCCAGTTCTCCCCAGTTACATGTCATGCTCAGTTGCGCGCGCATCTAGGCCAAAAGTTTCTGCTGATCCTGCAAACTTTCTCTAAGCATCCACCCACTTGTGACGTTTCTTGTGACGTTTCTCTGACATGTCAAGTGCACGCCCACCTGTACGCCTTCTTACACGCCTCCTGTTACGCACATGTGTTCTTATCTCTCTCTTTTCACCTGTTACGCCTACTGTATTCATTTCAATTATACTGTTTTACTATATATAATGTGTGATGTTAATAAAACGTTGAATATCCCTTCCTGAACCTTAGTGGTGATGGAACATGATGTCCTGTTCCTCGAGGATCATAATTAAAGCCCGTATGACTCAGATACCACGGACTCTGCCTCTCATTTGATTGAGCTATTGTGGTAAAATTAATTACCTGGTACTGAATTTCTATGCGGTAAAGTCAATAAGAATAACTCATAATAAATAAGAGGCAAAATCTGTGATATTTGAGGTTTCTCAAAAAGGGTTTTATTCCTATAAAAGGAATTGGGTGATTAGCATATTGGCTCGAGCCAAGGTGGCATACCGTTCCGTCACCACAAAGGTTCGGGAAGGGACAGACTGACAGAGTCAATGGTAATATGCGAGTATGCAAGTATGCGACAATACATTATTGACAGGCATTCATATATATAGTCAATGCATTACAGTAAAGGCATATGCAGGAGGCGTAACAGCTGAGAAGAGAGATAAGAGTGCATGTACGTAATACAAAAAGGCGTTACAATAGGCATGCATGAAGGCGTGAACAGGAACGTCATTTATCATGATGTCACAAGTAGGCGGATCCATGAGTGAATCCGGCAGTGTCAGCAAAAATACATGGCAGAGATGCGCGCGGAGCAGTATGACGTGTAATGTACGTGTAACTTGAGGGGTGAAGGGGGACTTGACATTTAGCCCTACATGTGGAGACAGATGTCTGGATGTCAGATCAACCTAATCCCAAATCGTATCTAATATCTCATGTTTAAGGAACTGTATTATCTGGAAGGAAAAGGTCTCTCGGACAAGGGGCTATTCTATACTGACTGTGAGTGCGTGTATAAGCGTCTACGTGTCTGCATGAGATGCGAGGGGTGCAAGGGAGGGCATGGGCCTACCATGGAAACAGAGCCATGAATTACTTGCATAGAGACAGTGAGGCCAAGCCCTTTGCTCTGCAGCTGGAAGGATGTTGACATGAAACTACTAGACAGGAATGTATTTTCGAGGAGTGGAGCAGATAATTCGAAGGTTGAATACAGTCTTGGCAGGCAACAGGCTGAGCCAAGCACCGTTAGCCGCACAGGGAGTGAGGCAGAGGTCACGGGTACAGATGCAAGCCCAGGTTTGAGATTCAGAGTCAGAAGGCAGAAAAAGGCTCGATGGCAGAATTCAGGGCCTACTTCGCCAGAGCTGAAAAACGTGTTAAGTACACTACATAAAGACGTTGGCATGGCATATTTAGGAACGGACTATTTGACCCATTCATGGTGGATCTGAAAGAGGACATGTTAACGTTGGACGCAAATGTATTTGCGTCTTCATAGCTTGAAGGGGAGGGAACATACATGTACTTGTAGCGTGTACACGGAGTCGTTGGGGTCTAAGATAGGGGACACAATTGATCACAAAATTTATATTACCTCATTCCCTCCTTGTCCCCTACGGACCCTTCATGATATATCGATCTGCATGAATCGATCAATCTGTTCATGTAACATCATTTGCTCTTCTTTCTTCTTTTGACGTTTTGAATGGGAATTTGAATGTGGAATACATGATGTGGCGCACAGGCCGCAAATCGCCGGTCCACATTGTAAACATAGGCAGCAACTGAATACTATGAGAAGGCCAATGCCTAGGAAGGATAGGATCTTCCATCCCCAAGCGGTCAACGTTGTCCAGAAGCAACCGGACCAAGTCCAGGTGCCTGGATTCTGATGTATCAGACTTGCAATTTTATGGAGACGTGTTATAGCTTTATATACCGTTGGCGCATTTTCTGGAATGAAAACACAGCAACTTGACCCGATGACCTTACAAGCTCCACCCCTATCAGCTAGGATGACGTCAATGACGAGACGATTTTGAAGAACAACAACCCGCATGGCGGACTGCTCTTCTGTTAAGTTGCCTAGAGCGGAGGTAGTTTCATTCACTACTGCTTCGAGGGTTCTAGTTAATTTGCGTATCAGTTTACTATTGAAAACAGCACCTAAGTAGGGGAAGAAACCTTTATTGAAGTCTGTGTATTGCTCCCATGCCGTTTCAGTGTAGTCGACAATCGGGAGATCTCTTCGGAGTCTATTGTTTACTAGATTGGTATTTCTGTGATAATCAGGAGGAGCTAGGAAGACAGGTGGCAGAAGGAATGCAATGTAACAGGTACCATCCCAATCTGGAGGCAAACGTATGTATGCGGTATGGCCACAGACAAAGTAGGAATGACGAGTAGCTCTAAACGTGGATTTGCCTTGATCACTAAATTCGATCACAGTAGTACATTTACTATGACCTAAGTGTATGGAACCATTCTTTCTGATACATAATTCACCTTTGACTGGTAACACTGACATAGCAGGTAATACTGGTGCGGCTTCGGATTCAACAGTAAGAATCATGAGGTTAATTGTGTAATTACCTAATCCATATACTTCATTTTCTAGATCAGTTCCTGTTCTAGTGGGAAGTCCCTTCTTGTCAGGGTAACAGACTTTAAGTAGAACTAAGTTCAGGTTTCCCCAAACCCAATTCCCATCGTAAACAGCAATGTCAGAATCTAAGGAATTAATCAATCTAAACCATGCCCCACAGGAGCCATTGTGAGTGAACGGGTACGGAAAGAGGGGCAGAACTCCCTTGTATTTCTGGTAGGGAGGGAGTCGGCCACATATCCAGCAGTTTGTAGCATTGTTAGTCTGATGGGAGTGATGTAACATACTAATGAATGTGTTGTTGTGCAGCGCAAGTCTGTAAGACAATTCATGGGGAGGTAATTCGCTAAAAGAATGTTCGGCAGTGACATTGTAAGCAGATTGTGCACGCTTGAAAATAGGGTAGTACATGTGTAATAATATACTGGCAGCAATAATAAGAAGGCTTAGAAAAAACATAATTAATAATGTCACTATACAGTGACTACGAAGTGATTTACAATATGCACGTTTCTTGAGTTGTCTCTGTCTATCTCTCTCTCTATCTCGGTCTAGGGGATACATGTCAGAAACTAATTTAACCGATTCACCTAGGGGAGGACTTAAACAATTAAACTGTCTGACTTGCTAGACCGTAACTTTAGTCTATATTCTTCGGAGGCGGTTTTCTCAACCAGGGGGAGTTTTGAGTCAGTTTGTGGAGGAGGGCAGGGCTTAGAGTCCAAGTCCGAAGGAAGTCCGTGAAACTTTTTGATGTGGCTCGAGTGCAGCCATCCTTTTCTGCCCTCCAATTTAACAGCCGTCCTTGTCGTCAGAAGAACCAACTTCGGGGTCTGCCAGCGGGGCTCCAGTGGACTTCTCTGGTCAAAATTCCGCACGAACACAAAATCGCCAGGGACCACTTCATGGGGCTTCACCTCGGTGTTGTCGGGAAAGGCTGCAGCTACCTGTGAACGACAAGATTGTAGTGCAGACATCAAGGAGGCAAGGTAATCTGTCAGCATAACGCAATCAACATCTGTGATTTTACGAGGTATAGGCGTCCCCCACATATTTGGTGGCCTACCGAAGACCCCTTCATACGGGGATAGCCCGGTTCGAGAGTGCGCAACCATCCTCATATAGAAAAGGGCAACTGGCAAGGCTACTATCCAGTCAACGCCTTTCTCTCTACATATTTTTGAAAGTCGGATCTTTAGAGTCTGATTATGGCGCTCCACGAGACCTGCTGCCTCGGGATGCCGGACACAGTGGAACTTCCACTGATACCCTAACAGGAGTGTTATGTGTTTCACAAGCTCGGATGAGAATGGCTGACCGTTATCTGAGTACACGATACGGGGCAAACCATACCGTGGGAAGAACTCGCGAACCAGCAGCTTGGCTGTGGTCGGAGCAGTGTAATCTGGGACTGGATATGCTTCTGTCCATCGGGAAAGTGCACATACGACTACGAGGACATACTTGAATCCTCGACAACGTTCCATCTGGATATAATCCATCTGGAGTACTTCAAAAGGGTGATCGGGAGGCTGAAATCCACCTTTCTCTACAGGAATGCTTTTACCTGGATTGAACTGACAACACATCATGCAAGTACGCACTTTTTGTTTCGCTGCTGCTCGTAAGTTCTTATTGTACCATATGTGTTGAATGCTATCTAGCATTGCCTTTTCTCCTAGGTGTGCTGGGCTATGTATAGTGTTAATGATGACTTGAACCATAGAATCGGGGAGAAACCATGTAGATTTTCCCTTCGTCATCCATCCCTGATCTGTTTGGATCCCTCCTAGTTCAGTCCACTTCTTTATTTCATCTGGTGTGGCATGTGTCTGTATGTCAATTACATCATGTGCGGGATCCTTGACTGTCATGCAGTGTGATGGTGTCGGAACTATTGTTTTTGTCAAGTCAGTTGCATGCATTCGATTCTGGGCAGTTTGCTTAGCTGTTCGGTCTGCCAGGTCGTTACCCTGGGAGATCGTATCGGTAACCTTTGTATGTGCCTTACACTTCATAATAGATATCGCAGTAGGTAGATGTATTGCATCTAACAAGGCTTGAATGAGGGGACCGTGTTGAATGTTGGCACCGTGAGAAGTTAAGTAACCTCTCTCTCGCCAAAGGACTCCGAAATCGTGAACGACTCCGAATGCATAACGTGAATCAGTGTATATGTTAACTCTCTTATTTTTGGCTTGAATACAGGCTTGTGTCAGAGCGATGAGCTCTGCTGCTTGAGCTGACAGGGTGTCGATACAATTTGTTTCTATAACTTCGGTGTCTGTCGTGACTGCGTAAGCTGCCACTAATTCTCCTGTACCTGTTCTCATACATGAACCATCCACATAAAGTGTCAGGTCTGGGTCTGGTAATGGGACATCTGTCAAGTCTTGTCTGGGTTTCGTCGTAATAGTAATGACTTCGATACAATCGTGCTTCAGTGGGTCTACACCGCTTAATGGCAAAAGTGTGGCAGGATTCAATGTGCTGCAGCGTCTGATTTCTATGTGTGGTTGAAACAATGTCAACTCATAACCTGTCAGTCTTGCTATGGTCAAGTGTTGGGTCTGTGTACGATTTAAAAGAACTTCCACGGAATGTGGAACTTGTACTGTCAATTGATGTCCTAATACTATGGAATCGCTCTGTCTGATTGCTAAAGCTGTCGCTGCGACTGATTTCAAACATGCAGGTAAAGCTTGGGCTACTGGATCTAATGTGCTAGAAAAGTAAGCACACGGTTTGTGTGAACCTGCTTGTTCCTGAGTGAGGACTGACAAGGCAGTACCTTCACGTTCTGTAACAAAAAGTGTAAAGGGCTTACTGTAACATGGTGTTGCTAAAACTGGTGCTTGACATAAGGCTTTCTTTAAGTCTTCAAAAGCTTTTGTATGTTCCTGAGTCCAAGGGAGGACAGTCGATGTCGCTGCCTCCTGAGTTGTCAACTGAATGAGTGGCTTTGCTAGAAATGCATATTGGGGAATCCATTGTCTGCAGTACGAGGTGAGGCCTATGAAAGCCCGCACCTCCTTTTGTGTTTTTGGTGGTGACATGTTTACAATTAACTGGATGCGATCTGGAGTGAGCTGTCTCCCCACTTTGGACAGCAAGTGACCCAGGTACACAACTTGCTGAACACAGAATTGCAGCTTTGAAGGGGAAACCTTGTGCCCCTTGTCAGCCAGGAAATTTAAAACCGGCAGTGATGCTTTTTCACATTCGGGTTCGCTTCGTGCGGTGATCAGCAGATCATCGACATACTGGAGTAGGGCGGTGTTAACAGGCATGTGGATACTGTCAAGTTGTCTCTTCAGTGCTTGGCTATAGATGCTGGGGCTTTCTGTGAATCCTTGAGGTGCGCGTGAAAATTTGAAACTTCGCCCATTTAAACTGAATCCGAACAAGTATTGGCTTTCTGGATCAATTGGGACACTAAAGAAGGCGTTCTTGAGGTCAATTACAGTAAAGAACGTCGCTTCTGAATCAATAGCTGTCAGTAATGAAGAGATATCTGGAACCACAGGATACTGTGGTACAATGCATTTATTCAATTCGCGCAGATCAATAACTAATCGATAAACAGGTAGTGCATTTGGATCAGTACGTTTAAGAACTGGGATGATAGGAGAATTACATACATTGGAGTCGGTTTCCACGACCACTCCTTGTGCAATGAGTTCGTCAATGATTCTCAGCAAAGCCACTACAGCATCTGGAGGTAACTTGTATTGTCGAATTCGTGGTAATACCACTCCTGCTTTAAGTGTGACTCGATATGGTGTAATGTGCATACAACCTACATCAGTGGGGCCTTTCGCCCACAAGTGTGCAGGTACACTCTGTAACCGGGGATCCATGTCTCTTAATACATAATGGCCTTTAAAATCTCGCAAGAATAATCGTACTCCTTCCGGAGAACAGCATATTATAGCTCCTAGAGCTTTCAGTGTCTTTATACCTATTAAGTTTTCTGGACATGCTTTTGTAAGCAATAAATCTGTAGTCCGTGTCAAAGGACCAACTGCAAGGGGAAGTGGCTGTGATACTTCATTAATAATAGGCTTTCCTTAAAATCCAAGGGAAACATTCTGTGAGCCTGAGAGGGGTGCCCCTGGAACCTCATTGTGACTGATGGTGGTCCTGCTTGCCCCTGTGTCAATTAAAAACTTTCTGTCTTTTCCTAACACTTGACTGTGTACATAAGGACCCTCTTGATCTACAGGAACTTCAATAAGGGGCAAGCCAAACTCCCTCTCTAGGCTGTTTCATGTGTACCGCTGATAATCGGGGTAGTCATTCTGTGCATACTGGTACATCTGTTGTGTCGTGTTCTGTGTTGCAGTAATAGGCTGTTGCTGTGGCACTGCTACAGTTTGTGATGAAGCTGGCATAGGCGGAATATGTTGTATATTCTGTGGTGCTTGTTGCTGGGCCTGATCTTGTCTAGGTACGCGCGGTCTCTCCTTGGTCTTACCCGTGGAGATATTGTGTTTCAGAACTGCACAATCGTTTACATAATGACCTGGCTGTTTACAATAGTTACATGTCCCTTTAACAGGAGCCGTCGAATTACTAGGCTGGGTCGCACCCTTTTTGTGACCATCAGCAGGAACTGACTGGGCAACTAACATTTTCATTTTCGTGTCTTTCATGCGTCTTTGTTCATGTTCTTGTTCTTCTCTAATTCTATTCTGGTGGTACTGTAACATTTGTAACATTTGTGAAGGGGTGTTAGCTTGCCAAGTGCTTTCGACTTTCAGTACTCTGTTCTTAACCTGGGGCAGTGAATTCTCAACTAATTTCGTTACAAAAAGGTGTGGATAGGACTCGCTACTTGGTTTCAGGCCGCTATTAATACCAAAACATTTCTCAAATCGAGTATAAAAATCACTAGTGTCTTCATCGGGTTTCTGTTTACAGGCTGTGATTGTACCCCAATCTTCCTTTTTCATACTTAATAAACGTGGCAACACTTGCACTAACAATCCTGGTAATGCTTTAACCTTATCCCCAAGCCCTTGGCCTGGAATTCTAGTATTTTCTTCGTTTTCTAATGCAGTCCAATCAAATCTTTGCATTTCCCACTTCCCATTCTTTTTCTTTAAGTTTCTCATAAATACCAGGAGGCAGTAGTACTTTCAATATCTTCATAAGGTCGGGATAAGTATAGTCACCCATGAGTAACATGTCTTTTATTTCACGGTGAAAACCTGCGGGATCTTTATCATGGCTAGGTACTAGTTTTTTCATTTCCAATAATTCTATTTTGGTTATGGGTGTGAACACAAACACACGTCTAAGTGTATTATCGGTATTCTGAACTGGGTGCACTTCTCGTAACGGATTCTGTCTATCCAGGTAATACATTTTTCTTTCCATCGAGTGTGCTGAATCAGATTGTGGACATAGGAAGGCACTATATCTGTGCCGTTGTTCTAGAATTACCTTGATTAGATCGGTACCTAGACCTCTCCACTCCGAGTAGTTCTGCTAATATATCAGGCAGGGGGCCTGGATCGGAATGTTGGCTTCTATATAATAGAAGTAGGTGTTGTATCATGTATGTACCAGCTAAACGCTGTTCACTTGGTGTCATGTTCAAAAATGTGTGTGCTAACGCATCATCACTATATTTCTCGGGACTGTCAGCCCATTGTACTGCTGACCTCGCTAATTCTTGTTCATCCATAGAATCTAGTACATGGTACCCCATTCGTTCTCGAAGTCTGTTATCAGTAGCTTGAAATAAGTGTTCAGGAGTTCTTGGATTACACATGGCTTCTTGAAAAATTCTTTTACTTTCTGGACGCACTGGGCGCATTGAATTATTAAAGGGTCTTCCTTTACCTACATATGCTATCGTTTCTCTAACTGGTAATTGTGTTTGTCCTGTAGCTTCCTCTGGTTGCTCCTCTTCTGAGGACTCAAACTTGTCTGATTCATTTTCTGGTTCTACCTGTCTTGTTTCATGTATTTTTATTACTACGCTTCTGATTCTTTGATACATGTTTTTTATACAATTCTGTTTATCATGGCTCCCGTCTGCTATATTCTGACCCCATCTATGAAGTGCTTTCATTTCCTCCGGGTCCATCCCCGGCCTATCTTGTTCTCTTATTAAGCAGTTTATGAAGAACCGTAATATCTTGACTTGAATGTCAACTTTCTGGTGAGCCATGGCTTCCTTAATACTTTCAGGTCCCTGCCCTGTTTGGACAAAATGATATATTCTGTCTAGATGTTCAACCATTCCGGGTAGGGTCAACAAAAAGTTGGTGACCCGTCTTAGTCGTACTGATGCTAGTATTAATCTTTCATCATTTCTACCGGGTACTGGATCACATCTACAATCCCCGAGACGTTCTTTTATTATATCGAAATCGGCTGATCGAGGTGTACGTTGTTGTGCTAGATCCCTGTAAGTCAATCTATGTACTTGTGGAGGTGTCTGGAAACCTATCGCCCCTCCGGACGCGCCTCCTGAGGCACTGCCTCCGAAGGGGTTGTTCGGATGTAAAGTGGGAGGAATGGGTGCGGGAAGAGCTGGAAGAACGGGAGGAAGACCAGGAGGGACATTCGGAACGGGAGGAAGAGGTGGAGGAGTAGCTTGTCGCGGGGGTAGGGGCTGATTGTCTCGGGGTCGAGCGCCGCCAGAAGGAGGTGTGCGCGGCGGTGCGGTATTAGCGTATGCGGGCGCTACATCATCTAGATAGGAAGAAAGGAAAATGTCCTTCGCGGTTTTGGGATGCATTTTAGTCGGGAGCATGGGAGGTGGTAGATCTTTTGGTACTTCCGGAGTGGCCTTAGGTAAACCTTCGGCCAGGAGAGGATACATACCATTCCTAAGGGTGTTTAGTTGTCTGTCTACTTGTTCTATTTTTACTCGGATACCTTCCTCAACTAATACGTTTTCTTGGGCCTTGTCTGAATCCTCTTTCCTTTTCTCTTCCTTTCTAAGTGCTTTTTCTGTACGCCTATGCGATTCTTTACGCCATAATTCGATGGCATCTTTCTGTGACTGTCTGGCTTTCTTTTTTCGTAATGCTTCTTCTACTCTTATGATGCAATCTGAATCCCATGTCCCTGCAGCGGGCCACCTCTGATTCTCTGCTAGATCTTTAGTGTAGTCCACCCATAAATCGAGAAATAGAACGGCATCTAGGCCGTGCTTGTGGTACATAAAATACCCTGGAGTGTCCCTAGGTGGTATGGGAACAGCTTCCTCGAGTACC
Organism: Lissotriton vulgaris; assembly: GCF_964263255.1. Taxonomy (NCBI): domain Eukaryota; kingdom Metazoa; phylum Chordata; class Amphibia; order Caudata; family Salamandridae; genus Lissotriton; species Lissotriton vulgaris. The sequence continues at coordinate 280,613,485 of NC_141694.1, forward strand.
CCTTTTCTAGTCTTTATCTGTCTTAATTTGGAGAATAACGGCATCTTAAAAATCTGGCTACTTAGTGCTTACTCAGATATGAACACAATGAACACAATAATCACAATAATGACGATCGAACAATCACTCATACCACGACATTTTGAGACACATTAAAACATTTTGAGATGAACAATAACAATTAGAATGTAACTCGCTAACTGCATAATACTAGATACACTGCTCAACAGTGCAGACTGGATATACTGCTAAACAGTACAGATACACTGTCTAAAACAGTGCAGACCAGGTCTGTGTACCCAAACCTGTCTTGACCGGCACAACCTAATGCGCACGTCTAGATGCGTCCCCAGCAACGGTACTCACCGGGAAGCACGGAAACAGAAGGCCTCGGAAACTCTGGACTGGACTCGACTGGATTCGGACTCGACTCGTGACGCAGATACTTCGGAACTTCGGAACCTGGTGGGCCTCCGTATACCTCGGATCTTGCTCTCTCAGCTAGGCTCTGGTCGGGATCCTCCGCACCTCTCACCGCCTCGTCTGGGTGTCGATCGCGGCCTCAGTCACCTCCGTTGGCCTGAGGGAGATACAGGAAATCCTGCGGGTACGCGTAGTTTCCGTCCGGCTGTGGCAGGAGGCTAAGCCTGCAAAGCACCTCCGGCGGGTGAGAGGGGGGAGGGGTCCCTGTTCGGGCGCCAATTATGTGGTAAAATTAATTACCTGGTACTGAATTTCTATGCGGTAAAGTCAATAAGAATAACTCATAATAAATAAGAGGCAAAATCCGTGATATTTGAGGTTTCTCAAAAAGGGTTTTATTCCTATAAAAGGAATTGGGTGATTAGCATATTGGCTCGAGCCAAGGTGGCATACCGTTCCGTCACCACAAAGGTTCGGGAAGGGACAGACTGACAGAGTCAATGGTAATATGCGAGTATGCAAGTATGCGACAATACATTATTGACAGGCATTCATATATATAGTCAATGCATTACAGTAAAGGCATATGCAGGAGGCGTAACAGCTGAGAAGAGAGATAAGAGTGCATGTACGTAATACAAAAAGGCGTTGCAATAGGCGTGCATGAAGGCGTGAACAGGAACGTCATTTATCATGATGTCACAAGTAGGCGGATCCATGAGTGAATCCGGCAGTGTCAGCAAAAATAGATGGCAGAGATGCGCGCGCAGCAGTATGACGTGTAATGTACGTGTAACTTGAGGGGTGAAGGGGGACTTGACATTTAGCCCTACATGTGGAGACAGATGTCTGGATGTCAGATCAACCTAATCCCAAATCGTATCTAATATCTCATGTTTAAGGAACTGTATTATCTGGAAGGAAAAGGTCTCTCGGACAAGGGGCTATTCTATACTGACTGTGGATGCGTGTATGAGCGTCTACGTGTCTGCATGAGATGCGAGGGGTGCGAGGGAGGGCATGGGCCTACCATGGAAACAGAGCCATGAATTACTTGCATAGAGACAGTGAGGCCAAGCCCTTTGCTCTGCAGCTGGAAGGATGTTGACATGAAACTACTAGACAGGAATGTATTTTCGAGGAGTGGAGCAGATAATTCGAAGGTTGAATACAGTCTTGGCAGGCAACAGGCTGAGCCAAGCACCGTTAGCCGCACAGGGAGTGAGGCAGAGGTCACGGGTACAGATGCAAGCCCAGGTTTGAGATTCAGAGTCAGAAGGCAGAAAAAGGCTCGATGGCAGAATTCAGGGCCTACTTCGCCAGAGCTGAAAAACGTGTAAAGTACACTACATAAAGACGTTGGCATGGCATATTTAGGAACGGACTATTTGACCCATTCATGGTGGATCTGAAAGAGGACATGTTAACGTTGGACGCAAATGTATTTGCGTCTTCATAGCTTGAAGGGGAGGGAACATACATGTACTTGTAGCGTGTACACGGAGTCGTTGGGGTCTAAGATAGGGGACACAATTGATCACAAAATTTATATTACCTCACTATCCTTATTGATATTTAATGTATGGAAAAATAGTCCGGTAATTTTATTTACCACAGGAGGATGGGGCCACTGCGAATAAAGTGAGTGTCTTGCATATGGACAAGCTTCTCAAGATCATTGCAGATAAAAATGTGGATTTGGAGGCCCGCTCAAGAAAAAACAACGTCCGCATCCTCGGTCGGGCCGAGGCGACCAACACGTGCCGCATGGGGGACTTCATGGAACGGCTCCTTGCTGACCTGTTAGGGAGAGATTTCTTCTCTGCACACCTGACAGTAGTAAGGGTGCACAGAACCCTGACCGCGTGCCCGCCTCCAGGAGCACCACCGCGCCTGGTGATGGTCCATTTCCTCAATTATCAAGACCGGGATACAGTCCTACGCCTTGCCCGGGAGAAGAAGCAAATAGCCTATGAAAACACCACTCTTGCCTTTTTCCTGGACTTTACACAGAATGTACAAGAGCCGTCCTGAAGCTTTCAGAAGCGGTCGCTCCCCACGCAGCTCCCCGCACTGACTGTTGTGGTATCGTAGCGCTTACTCGCATTGCTCCTACCTCATTGTTGCCTGTTTGCTCTTAATTAATTTATCGTAGCGCTATTGCTGTTGTGGTATCGTAGCGCTTACTCGCATTGCTCCTACTTCATTGTTGCCTGTTTGCTTTTAAATAATTTATCGTAGCGCTTTAGCTCGAAAATGCGCATTAGTGCCTGTCTGCTGTTTGGTTAATAATTATCGTAGCGCTATATTTAGAAAGCGTGCAGTCTGTAGAATTGTATGGTGCTTAGCTGCCTTTGGTTGAATTGTTTCATTAGTGCATAGCGTTCATTTCAGGTTGTGCCCCCAATCTAGTTTCGCTTTTGGCCTGCTGCCATTTTGTGGTTTGTTGTTGTGCCTCCCTGCCCAGACCTCCACCCCGCTCCCGCCTCCCAGCTGCTCCTCCCTCGCCTCTCCCCCCTCCACTACCTACATATGACAGATGCCTTTACGCGCAGCGTTCACGCGCAGAGGTCGCGCCCCATGCGCGCCGAAGGTGCGCCAAAGGTAAGCCCGTCTACGCCCGTCTGCTCCTGGACCACGCCCAGGGCCAGACCCCCTGGCCCCCACAATTCCCATCCCACCCGCATTACTTATGACGCCGCTACCCTCTCAGCCCTTAACCCCGGCCGACTCCCAATCTGCTACCATGCCGCCCCAGGTCACACCCACGGACCCTTCGCCTGCCACTCCTGCAAGTTCGACTGCATCAGGACCCACACCAAATCCACTAACTCCAAACAGAACTCCGACACTAACCACCTAAAGTGCATCCTGCTCAACACCCGCTCAGTCCACAGACACTCCATTGAACTTTGGAACCTACTCGACACTACATCGCCGGACGCCGCCTTCCTCACAGAAACATGGATGAACGCCTCATCAGCGCCCGACTTCGCCATAGCCATCCCGGACACCTACAAGATCATCTGTAAAGATCGCACCAACCAAACAGGAGGAGGCATCGCCATCGTCCATAAGAACACCATCCGCATCACGACCAGTTCCGACGACAACCTCGCTTCCGCCGAACACCTCCACTTCCAGATTCACACCGACCACAAAACCACACTCAGAGGCACCCTCATCTACAGACCATCAGGACCCCGCACAAAATTCAGCGAAGACATCGCTGACTTCATCAGCCCACATGCCCTCCCCTCCGAGAATTACATTCTACTGGGAGACCTCAACTTTCACCTGGAAAAGAACAACGACAGCAACACCTCCACCCTTCTGGATAACCTGGCCAATCTAGGACTCAAACAACTTGTAGACACCCCCACCCACTACGCCGGACACACGCTCGACCCTATCTTTACCTCCAACAAGCACATCTCCTTCGATCACACCACAGCTCTCCATTGGACGGACCACAGCTGGTTAACTTCAACTACAAAAAGTCCACGACCCACAACCCCCCACTACCTATTCCACGAAGAAATTGGAACAAAATCACCACTGAACAACTCTTCACATCGCTTCACCAAAACCCCCCCACCAAATCATCGGACCTAAACCAAGCAGCCACTAACCTCACACAATGGATCACCCAGAGCGCCGACGAACTTGCACCCTTGGAAAACCATCTAATCAAGCAAGGTAGCAAAAAAGCCCCCTGGTTCAACGATGACCTTAAGAAATCCAAGAAGTTCTGTCGTACCCTCGAGAAAACCTGGAGAAAAAACCCAACCAATGATAACCTAGCCACCTTCAAGAACGCCACCCGCAAACACCACCAACTTATCCGATCCACCAAGAAATCAGCATTCAAGGATCGACTTCACAACAATGGCCAAAACAGCAAGGAACTATTCAACATTGTCAAAGAATTCACTAACCCCACCGCCAGCACCAACGACATTTCTCCCTCCCAAGACCTCTGCGACTCTCTATCCTCATTCTTCCACAACAAAATCGCCGAAATACATAACAGCTTTGAAAACCAGGCCAAAGACCTGTCCACTCCACCCATCTCTGATCCAACACCGCCCTCTAACAACCTTTGCGCCTGGAACCCAATCACCACCGAAGACACTATCCGCCTGATGAACTCCATCCACTCAGGATCGCCAACTGACCCATGTCCCTACCACATTTTCAACAAAGCAGGCTCCATCATCGCACTCCATCTCCGCGATGTCATCAATTGCTCCTTCAACTCTGCTACCTTCCCGGAAATCTGGAAACATGCCGAACTCAGCGCCTTTCTGAAGAAACCCACAGCAGACCCCACCGAACTTAAGAACTACCGCCCCATCTCGCTCCTCCCATTCCCCGGCCAAAGTCATTGAGAAATCCGTCAATAGTCAGCTAGCCGCCTTCCTCGAATCCAACAAATCCCTCGACCCTTCACAGTCCGGCTTTCGAGCCAAACACAGCACCGAAACCGCCCTCATCGCAGCAACAGACGACATCCGAACACTAGTGGACAATGGAGAAACAGTCGCCCTCATCCTACTTGACCTCTCCGCAGCCTTCGACACAGTCTGTCATAGCACCCTCATACAACGACTCAGCAACGTTGGAATACAAGGAAAAGCACTGGAATGGATCATATCGTTCCTTGCCGGAAGAACCCAGAGAGTCCGCCTCCCCCCCTTCAAATCAGAGGCCACTGAAGTCATCTGTGGCGTACCACAAGGATCATCACTCAGTCCCACCCTCTTCAACGTATACATGAGCCCCCTCGCATCCATCGCACGCCAACACAACCTCAACATCATCTCCTACGCAGACGACACCCAGCTGATCCTCTCCCTCACCAAAGACCCAAACACCGCCAAAACCAACCTACACGAAGGGATGAAAGAAGTAGCCGTGTGGATGAAGAACAGCAGTTTAAAACTGAACTCGGACAAAACGGAAGTCCTCATCTTAGGCTCATCCCCCTCAGCCTGGGATGACTCTTGGTGGCCACCAGCCCTGGGATCGCACCCACACCAACTGATCACGCACGCAACCTGGGCTTCATCCTAGACTCCTCCCTCTCGATGACCAAACAAGCCAATGCCGTCTCATCATCCTGCTTCAACATCCTACGCATGCTCAAAAACGTCTTCCGCTGGATCCCATCTGAAACAAGAAAGATGGTCACCCACGCACTGGTCACCAGCCGACTGGATTACGGAAACACCCTCTACGCCAGAACCACAGCCAAACTACAGAAAAAACTCCAACGCATCCAAAACGCAACAGCCAGACTCATACTGGACATCCCTCGTCAAGCTCACATTTCCGGCCACCTGAAAGATCTCCACTGGCTCCCCGTCAACAAGAGAATAACGTTCCGTCTCCTCACCCACGCACACAAAGCCCTCTACGACCTAGGACCCGAATGCCTCAACACGAGACTGTCCTTCTACATCCCCACCCGCCAACTTCGATCTTCCAATCAAGCCCTCGCCGCAATTCCGCGCATCCACAGATCCACCATGGGAGGAAGATCCGTCTCCTACTTAGCGGCCAAGACCTGGAATTCTCCCCCCACCCACCTCCGCCTTACTCAGAACCACCTCTCCTTCAGAAAGCAACTAAAAACTTGGATATTCGATAAGTAAATGCACCCGCCTCCCCAAGCGCCTTGAGACCCTCTGGGTGAGTAGTGCGCTATATATATTTCTGAACTTGAACTTGAGACGCAAGTACACAGCCGTCAAAAAAAAGCTGCAAGCTTAAGAGATTCCATATGCGATGATGTACCCGGTGAAGTTAAGCATCACGCACCGAGGAAAACAACACTTCTTTTAAAGTCTGCAGCAAGCAGAAGATTACCTTAAACAATGCCTCAGACGACCGCCTGTGCTCCAGGCCCCAATCACCGACAACGAATTTGGACTGATAATGAGTTCCCCATCTATATCATAATGGCTGGCACTAACCGGCCCTCTACCCCCAATGCCGCAAAGCATAATCTTTAAAATACTTACTTTGGCCCATAAAGCCATTAATGGCCATGGCCCTACGTATTTGATGAAAAGGTTTTGCCGCTACCTCCCCAATCGACCTTTGCGCTCTGCCGCCCTACATCTGTTGCAGGTCCCTCGATTATGGCAATCTCGGCTAGGGGGCAGTCAATTGGGGTTAGAGCGGCGACCGCCTGGAATGACCTCCCTTTGCCCGTACGGTCTAACCTGAACTTTGGTCTTTTTAAAAAAGCTTTGAAAACGCATCTGTTTAAAATCGCTTTTTAGATGCTCCTTCGTCTGCTATGGCCTTTCGCACTTTCCTTCCAGGATTCCGCGCCAGGATACTCCGGCAGTAATTGAGCGCGTTATAGAACTGCATATAACATAAATTGATGAGAACCTGTGAGCGATTGCATCCAAAATAACTTTGACCAATGGCCCACCCGGCCACTCACCTCCCTCCCACGCATGCTGCTAGTCTGACATTGGCTCGGTGGCAAGTGGGTGAGATAGAGGAGGGAAGAGGGCAAGTCGTGGGCCCCTAGTGACTATCCCCGCGAGGGTGATCCCCCATATTTCTTCTTCTAAGCTTTATTGTTAATTTGGCTTTTAGTTTAGGTTTGACTGGGTGGGTAATGATGCCCGACATGTTGGGATGTCGGAGTGGGAGGGGGGAGGTTGTACTAGCCCTGACATGTTATACTTAATTCAGCACACCAGCCTTTGCAACACAGGCACCACACCATCTTACTCTAGAAGGGGAAATGTCGGACGCTACAAAGAACAATAACAAACTACTTGTATTATCATGGAATGTCTGAGGTTTGAATAACCCACGAAAGAAGAGGCAGGTAATAGGGTATTTAGAGAGACACCACATTAATATAGCCCTATTACAGGAAACTCACCTGGGCCCTGTGACTAAACCCCAGTTCGCTGCACGATGGGCCTCGCATCATTGCTTCTCGTCATATTCTACATATTCTAGAGGGGTCGCAATTCTCAGACGCAATGTTCCTTTTGTGGTGGGGGGGTTGGAGACTGACTCGCAGGGGAGATATTGTTTGGTCTGGGGGGCGTTTAGCCTCGCACAATGTTTCGATTGCTAATTATTACGTTGACGATCCGCAAGTCCTAAATATATTGTGGAGCAAGATCCAGGCTCTTGTAACCACTTACCTTGTTTGCGCCCACAGATGGATAGATTCAGGGCCACTCCATCACACTATACAGACACACAAAGGCTATTGACAAATCTGGTGGATACCAATTATCTTATTGATACATGGCGCTACAAACACCCTGCACAGAGAGAGGGTACACATTTCTCAGCAGTTCACTCCACATAGTCCAGGCTGGACTACTTGTTTGTCTCCATGGGTATGGCACATTGGATAGAAACAGTGACACACCTGGCCCGCATGTACTGGGACCACTCTCTTGTTCAATTAGTACTGCAACCCCCAGTAGACCAGTCCCCCTACGCTCGATGGAGCCTTAACCCCACAAACCTCCTTGATATGGTCGTTAGTACTGAGCTGGAGCAGGAAATTCAAGACTTCTTTGTGTGTAACACAGAGTCAGTGCCTAGTTTCCCAACTGTATGGGAGGCTTTTAAACTTATAGTTAGGGGATGGTGTATTTCAAAAGGCGGGGGAATACTCAGAGATATCCGGAGGGAGCTTTACCAGCTGTAAAATGATATTAAATCACTTGAAAGAGACCTTACCTCTGCAAGAGAGGTAGGGGAGACCTGTGCCCAATTACGAGGCAAGTTGACAGAATACACGGGGTGCAGAGCAGGAGCATCAACGGAGAAATATCGTGGGACATAAATACCACCGCAAAAATATTGTGGGGAAGAAATATAGACAACAAAAATATAGTTGACAAGAATATCAACTGACAGGCAAGTATTCTCGATTACAAAAATATCTTTGGAATAAATATTGTTTACAAAAATATAGTTTACAAAAATATCGATTTATTAATAATGTTATGTGTTTTTAATGAGAATTTTTTGTCATTTTATTATATGTTTTAGAATTTTACTAGTTATTAATTTATTTCAAGTTTAATTCCTCGTTTTTAGTTCCGTAGCGGGTTGTGGGTTTATAGGGGAATAGGGTGGGAAGTGGTTTCATTAAATATATTTAAATAATAACTTATAGTAGTTAATTTAGGGTTTTTTAATTAGTATATGGCGTTTTTGGTCCCGTAGCGGGTTGTGGGTTTTTAGGGGAATAGGGTGGGAAGTAATTTCATTATATAAAATGTATTGAATAATTAATGTGTTAATTAAATAATTAATATTAATTTTATAATTAGTTGTTACTTAATTTCAATTAGTCAATTATTAATTAATTATGTTAATTGTTTAATTAATTTTAGGTGTGTGTTGTGGTGTTTATATGTGTAAATGGTCTGAAGGGTGGTAAGTAATTACATTTTAATTGATTAATTATTGCATATTTTTAAATTAATTACCATTAATTGATTAGTATTTTTAATTGCAATTGTGTAATTCATTTTAGGTGTGTGTTGTGGTGTTTATATGTGTAAATGGTGTGAACGGTGGTGAGTAATTAATCTTTTATTGATCAATTAATAAATAATAATAAATAGATTTTTATTAATGAATTAGTCATTATTCAATTTAATTGTGTAATTAATTTTAGGTGTGTGTTGTGGACATTATAGCATTAAATAATGTGTAATTAATTATGTTTTATTATCTTTGTTAATAATAATATATTTAAATATATATATTAATTATATTAATATTGGAAATTAAATTTAATACAAATGTTGATGGTTTTGTTTTTTATTGTTTTGTGATGCAGCGCTTTCCCTACTCTTGCACTCACTGGAGTGGGATAGTAATTTGTACCTCTCTTCTATCCAGAGCCTTCCCTACTGTTGCACTCACTGGATTGGGAATAGTACTTTTTACCCCTACACTATCGAACGCTTTCCCTACCGTTGCACTCATTTCAGTGGGAATAGTAATTTTGACCCCTCCTCTATCCTGCGCTTTCCCTACTGTTTCACTCACTGGAGTGGGAATAGTAATATTTACTCCTCCGCTATCCAGCTCTTTCCCTACTGTTGCACTCACTGGAGTGGGAATAGTAATTTTTACTCAACGCTATCCAACGCTTTCCTATGTGTTGCACTCATTGGAGTTTTAATAGTAATTTTTATCGATCCGCTATCCAGCGATTTCCCTATTGTTGCACTCACTGGAGCGGGAGTAGTCATTTTGACCTTGACGCTATCCAACGCTTTCCCTATTGTTGCACTCATTGGAGTTGGTACAGTTATTTTTATCCCTCCTCTATTCAGCGTTTTCCCTACTGTTGCACTCACTGGAGTGGGTATAGTAAATTTTACGCGTACGCTATCCAGCGTTGTCCCTACTTTTGCACATTCTGGAGTGGGAATAGTACATTTTAACCCTCCACGATACAGTGCTTTCCCTACTGTTGCACTCATTGGAGTGGGAATAGTAATTTTTACCCCTACGCTATCCAGTTTTTTCCCTACTGTTGCACTTACTGGAGTGGGAATAGTCCATTTTACCCCTCTGCTATCCAGCGCTTTCCCTACTGTTGCACTCATTGGAGTGGGAATAGTAATTTTTACCCCTATGCTATCCAGCGCTTTCCCTACTGTTTCACTCACTGGAGTGGTAATAGTAATTTTTACCCCCTCGCTATCCAACGTTTTAACTACTAATGTTTTTATTTGCTTATTAAATATACATAATATTTTTTTAAATAGTTTAATGTGTTAGTTAAATATAGAATATTTTATTTAAAAAAATTTATATATGTGTTTTATATAATTAAAAATGTTTATAAATTAAATAAAGATAATAGTTAAGAAAATGTATTCAGGTAAATATATGTATATGTACATATTTGTTTGTGTTTATATTTATCAAATTAATTTTATTTAAATTAATTTAATTTAAGTTATGTTACTTTTTTAAAGTCTACCTTTTTTACATCTATATTTTTTCATCGATATTTTTGAGTCGATATTATTGTACTTACCTGTTTAAATATAGGGAGTCGATATTTTTGTAATCAATATGTTTTTCAGCTATATTTTTGAAATCGATATTTAAACAAGGAACCAATACACGGATACTGCGAAAAGAAAATGTAATTTTCGAGGGAAGTATCATATAGCGATAGTGTATGGGGAGGGAGACGTCCGGTGAAGGTCCTAGCACATTTAGTGCGCCCACCCAAGTTCTCCACTTATATAGCCGAGATCCAAGACTCACATGGCGAGACTCACAGAAACCTTCCAGAACAATTGCAGATATTCATGGAATATTATAAAACACTATATACCTCACAGAGGGGCCATCCACTTGACCTCCCACAGTACTTTGAGGGCACGGCTCTGGCCTGGCTTGGGAACACTCAGCGAAAATTCCTGAGTGCAGACTTAGAGGTAGACGAAATTACTGAGGACATAATACAGATGAAATCTGGACGCACGTCAGGGTCGGATGGCCTCCCTATGGAATTTTATTAGACCTATGTGCAGCACCTGGCCCCTGTACTGAAAGAGATTTTTTACGAAGTAAGAGATGAAGGCTACCTCCCGAGAACCATGAGAGAGGCACAGATAGTATACCTCCTGAAACCAGACAAATCCCCACTTCACTGCGAGTCTTATCGGCCCCTCTCATTGCTAAACTGCAATACTAAGATACTAGCTAAGGTCCTATCTGATCGCCCGTGTGGAGAAGTGTGGCTCAGGGTTTAGAGGCGGCAGACCCGGAAGCTGAGATCGGCCCTGGACCAGGGTTCAATTCCCCGCCTCGGCGGGTCTTGGGCTCAAAAAAAAAATTCCACGGACTCGATAATTCTCACTCCGGTGCCTTCTCAACTCACGGGTTCACACTCTGCGACTCTGGGCAATAGCTTGCTTAATCTCCACAACGGCCCCTCGCGGCGGGATGCCTGGCTTTCACCTTGTGGATACCCTGCCGGGGTTATCTCACAGGGGAATACCAGGACGGGTTCCCTAAGCAAGCGCCGGGAAACCCTTTGTGGGTAGCTGTGCGCTATATAAGCTCAAATACATACATAGATACATACATACATCGCCTCAGCCTCCTGATGGAGCGACTGGTCCTGCCGGACCAGGCTGGGTTAATCCCGAACTGTGCAAAATCACACAATCTTAGAACGCTATTAGCAGTCCTACAGGACATATACCCTAACAGTTCGGCTGTGGCGGTGTTCCTTGATGCCACCAAGGCATTTGATTTGGTCGAGTTATTACCTGATTGGCACCCTGGGATGCATGGGGATGCCCCCAGCTTTTCTAAGCTGGGTAGGACTGCTATGCAGCCAGCCGCTTACCACTGTATTTTTAAACGGAGCAAGATCCACAAATGTTACCATCTCCAGAGGCACAAGACAGGGCTGCCCCCTGTCTCCAATTGTATTTGCTTTAGCGATAGAGCCTTTAGCTGCAAAGATCCGGCAACATCATAAAGAAAGGGCATTAGTATACCCCTCTCGACAGTCTCGCTCTACGCAGACAATATTACATTGTACATTCAAAAGCCCCATGAAAATCTTAACCCTGTTTGACGGGAACTAACCAAATTTGGCGCCATTTCCGGGATACAAATAAATTGGGCCAAGTCTGCAATTTTTCCCTTAACAGACTTCACTATACCACACCAACTCGATTACCCCCTGCTCTGGAAGAGCGACGAAGTTAAATACCTGGGAATACGCATCACTAGGGATAAAGAAGCACTCATGCACGATAATTATGGGACCGCGATAGACAAAGTGACGGAAAACATTACTATGTGGTTATCGATGGCAGAGAGAATCTCCCTTATTAGGATGGTCCTTTTACCGAAATTTGTATACCTATTTATTAATATTTCATATAATCTGGGGAAGTTCTTCTTCAGAACGCTAAAACCACAAATCACTCGACTTATTTGGGGAGGTAGACAGGTGTGTCTAAGCCTTACAATGATGATGCTACCCTACAGCCAGGGGGGGGGGGTTGATGTCCCCAATTTTGAATAATATTACTATTGTGCCCAAGCGCACTTTGCAGCCTACTGGTTTTACCCACCTCCTTTTATGCTGCACATGGCTGTAGAGGACGGTTATGTGGCCCCTGTTCCACCTTCGGGCTACCTTTTCAAGGCAGGAAAAGAGCGGAAGCGTGACCCATCCACAGTTGATTGTACTAATGTAGCTTGGCAAAAGATTCTTGCTTGATTAGAAGCCCCAATGATGTATTTCCCTAGAATGCCCTTGTTACGCCATCCCTTATTACAGCTCACTTATGAAGGGATATGCCGGCGCCTGCTAGACAGTCTTAAATACACTACATGTGGGGGACCTTTATATAGGAGGCAAATTCCGCTCCAAGGAACACTTCTTTGAAAAGCATAACTCTACTACTATGGACCAATTTATTTACATACGGCTCCGGCAGAGTATGAAAGTTGCCACCCCATCATTCCCTTCAGAGCCGCCTACTTTACTTCCGCTACATGAGCTCTTGCAACCTGGACCTCCCAAGCATGTCACATCCCTGCTGTACAAACATACGCAAAATGCAAGGATAAGGGTCTAGAGGCACCTCTTATGGACAAGCAGTGGGAATTTAGTTACATGCAGACAGTAACAATTACAGCTAGCAGCCGGTTGCGACTTATCCACTATATATTCCTACACAGGCTCTATTATAATCCTGTTAAACTTCATAAATTCAAATTATGAGAAGAAGATAGATGTGCACAATGCGGAAGGGAAGGTGCAGACTTTCTTCATTTAGCATGGCATTGTCCACAAATATTTGAATATTGGTCGCAAGTATTTGAAGGTATGTCACACATGATTGGGATACAACTGCAGCCGACCCCATTGGTGGCATTACTGGGAAGTACCCAGGATATAGTTACAGTACATAAAAAATACCTCGTTCTAGGTTTCCTCATTGCAAAACGTTGAATAGCCTGTAATGGGGACGTGGCCGCACCCCTAAGTTTAAGGACTGGATACAAGACTTGGCAGGAGCAGTTGTTGTGCTACCCTGAGCTACTTCCTCTGTCGTTGAGACCAAAGGACATATTTGGCCCACAGACGGCATATCTCCTATCATGGAAGGCTGATACGGACACAGAACAGGAGTAGGAGATGGGTAGAGCGCAAACTACGGAGCCGGCTGTCGTGCCCTCTCTTCCCTCACCGAAAGGTAATGAAGATCCTAAGTCTTGAATGTAGGGGGAGTGGTGAGAGATCTGGACAAGGTGGGGGAAAGTACCTACGCATGCAGGAGTAATGACTACCCGGTTACTTCCTGACTGGGTGTACTGCCTGGTTAGTATTCGGAGTCATAACCCTCGGACCTCAGAATTGAGTTATGCTACAACCCATGTTTCTCCCTTCTCTTTGTGGCACTTTTTACTGAAGCTGTGTAAGTGTATGGGGCTGGGCAGGGGAGGGAATTTTTATTTTTTTTGGTTTCGTTAATATGTATTCATTACTCCTTCGGGAGGGACTGGTTGATGTAACTTGAGACTTCAATGGCTACAAAATGATACTTCTATGATGTATATTGTGGACATACAACAAAGGATTTTTTTTTAAAAGGATGTTAGGAGACAGCTATATGCACAGGTCTTGGAAGCTATGCTGGCCAATCTCCATGTAGTCTATAGTTCTTCTTATGAGGTATCTTTGTTTTTGGCGACAATCTCTGTTACATTTTATTGGGCCTTTAGGTTGGGTGAGCTCGTTAGGCTGTCAAAAGCTGATTAATGGGGTGGTCTAATATTGGTGTACACTCAATTAGATCTAGACAAACTTACCCTCAAGTTCAGGAAGTCCAAGACCGATCCAGCAGGAACGGGACCTATTGTAGAGCTCAGGACAGCTCGGGGTTCTGCTAATTGCCCGATCACACGTTTGAGGGCATAGATTTAGGTTCAGCCTGATTTACAAACTCCTGCACTGTTTGACCATTCTAATGGGGAGTGCCAGTCAAGGTATCAATTTTGGGCAGTGTTACGCAGCAGTCTCAAAAGTATTGGGATTGACCCTCGGGATACTCGTCTTATTCATTTAGGATCAGGCCGCGAATTTCGCTGCAAGGATGGGTTTGTTTCTGAATTAAGTCAAACAGATTGGTCAGAGGTCATCATCATTTCAAGTTCTACATACGCCCTGAGTTACTTTGAAAATCTGTATAAGTCTCCATAACCTCTATGTAAAGCTGTTTCCTCACTCTAATTTCTCTTTTTTAGTGGTTTGCCTTCCAATGTGGTATGGGTGAAGGACCATTCTAGGTGGCGGGCTGCTTACCATTTGCAACAGCATTGTAAGTTGAGACCTGCTGGTTTGGATGACATCTTCTTCCAATTGTGCGGAGTTGGGGGCCTCCAGCTAGCTCAGCTTTGTCAGCTGGTGGATGAGACAAAGGGTCACGTGGGACAGCAGTTGCTGGACTTGATCATTATACACGTTGGCAGTAATGACTTGGTTAAGCTGCGTGCAGGGCAGTCAAGGAGGCTCTTTTAGATGAGTTTTCCTGGTTGGGTAGGGCCTTCGCCGAGGCGGCCATAACTTGGTTGCACATGACCCCACATTGCAAGTGGGGTCCAAACGTTAGATCTAGGGTTCTGAAAGTGTCAGGCGCCTCCACGCTGAAATGGCAAAGCTGGGCCTGGGGCCGGGATGGCTGTGGAACATACTTCACAGGTTGATCAGGAGTGACCAAATGTTTCACTGAGATTGGGTCCACTTATCTGACTTGGATTGGTGGCATGTTAATGTTAGGTGGTGTTTTATATAGCGCTCGGCTACTCCGGGGAGTGTCCCGGCGCTTTATGACCTACAACAGAAGCAGAAGGGGCAGACAAAAGGAAGACAGGGCCTACTGAATAAATAGCCAGGATTTCAAGTCCTTTCTAAAAGCCAACAGATTGGAATTCCGGCGCAGAGCAATTGGCAGGGTATTCCAAAGCTGAGGCGCCAGGCGCTTGAAAGACCGGCCCCCAGTCCGAGCTTTTCTTATAACTGGGACCACAGCAAGAGACTGCGACGCTGACCTCAGAGATCTAGCTGGAAGATAGAAGGCCAGCCGTTTTTGAATATATTTGGCCCCAGAGGCATGAAAAGCCTTGTGGGCGAGAGTAAGTGCCTTAAAAACTATCTGTTTGCGGATAGGCAACCAGTGTGAAGACTGCAAGAGGTCAGATGCTTTGGTTCGGCTATGTAAACCAAAAATGGCCCGTGCAGCCAAGTTTTGGACCACTTGCAGCCGTTACAGAAGGTACTCTGGCAGGCCCAAGTATAGGACGTTGGCATACTCTAGCCGCGACCCGATGAGGGCCTGCACCGTGATTTTTCTATGCGCCAAAGGAAGCAAAGGAAGGAACTTCCGGAGCATCCTCAGAAGGCCGAAGCATGTTCCAGCTAAGCTGAGAATCTGAGGCTTCAGTGTCAGGCCGTTATCGACTTTCACACCGAGATTCATGGCTATCGTGGTTGCGGCTGATGGAGGGAACATATCTACAGGCCACCAGTCCTGCCAGCTCGGAGCAGACCGACAGCTAAAAAAGAGCACCTCAGACTTATCTGAGTTGCACTTGAGGCTGTTCTGCTGGAACCATTTAAAAACAGTCCCAAGGCACCCCTGGATGCTCTCTCTGTCGAACTCTGACCCCTTCCAACAAGTGAAAAGGAGCTGGGTATCGTCGGCATAAGATACGATCTGGGCCCCATGCGACTCCGCCAGTGCCGCCAGAGGGGTCATGAAAATGTTAAACAGAGTAGGGCTCAAAACAGAGCCCTGAGGGACTCCGACTTCCAATGGCGGCACTACAGCGGAAAAAGGAGGGGCCCAGACCGTTTGACAGCGGCCCGCTAGAAAAGATCTAAACCAGCTGAACACCATCCCCCTCAGACCCACCTCACTGAGTCTAGTGAGGAGACCCTCATGGGGGACGGTGTCAAAGGCCGCCGACAGGTCGAGCATCACCAGCATAGCCTTGCCACCTCCATCCAATACCTCCTTGATTGCCTCCGTCACTTCCAATAGCGCTGTCCCGTGCTCAGATTGGTACGGAAGCCGGATTGCGTAGAATGTAATAGGTTGTGCGTTTCAAGGAAATTGGAGAGGGATGTGTGGACATGTTTCTCCACAATTTTGGCCAAGGCAGACAGAAGGGAGATAGGCCTCTGCACCTTTACTCAGAAATCGTTCTTTGCTGGGGAGGATGAAGGACAAGTTG
Organism: Lissotriton vulgaris; assembly: GCF_964263255.1. Classification (NCBI taxonomy): domain Eukaryota; kingdom Metazoa; phylum Chordata; class Amphibia; order Caudata; family Salamandridae; genus Lissotriton; species Lissotriton vulgaris. Next base: position 280,630,210 of record NC_141694.1, read on the forward strand.
GCCCTGGCCAACCTCGCGGCAGGAAAGCAAACCAAAAGATCGCTTTACAACAGCGGGGGTCCTCCAGCTCATTTTCTAGGGCAGCACTGAGGGGAAAGACAGCAATCTGAATCCCAAACAGGAATGTTCACACCGGATTGGGGCAAGGGCCCACAGTTAGACAGTGTAGGGTATGGAGCTCCAGTCCCTGGTCACACTCTAGAAGCTTTGCAGACAACCTGGTGTCAGAGGGGCGGGCCCCTGGGGTTGTGGACAAGGGATTGGGGACGGCCCCTCAGGCATACGGGTTGAGTACACCTGTGTGGTTCTCCTTGGGATGAAAGTTGACTAAACCTTAATGTGGATGATTGTAGAATTGGAGGCTCCACTACGTTTGTATGACTTCTATATTTTTAGCATGACGTTGTCAGTCTGTAAAAATTTGCTATACAATGTACATACAATTGTGAAATGTGTTTTTCCTCAATTTTATTAGGATGTGTACTGTCTTAAAAGTAAAGGGAAATTATATGAATGTTACGATGCCATGTTTGTGTGTTTTTATATAATAAATATGTCACTCTCCCAACAACAGCTGATGTCTGTCATTGACTTGTTGTATTTGGGAGGTGGTCTGGTCTGGCTTTGTGGGCTCCGAGTCCTAAGAAAGTAGACAAATTGTGTCAATCATTGTATTTGTACGGGTTTAGGCAATAGAATCGCTAGCTCTATCATGGTATTAATGGAGGCCAGTGATTCATTTATGTGTGGATTTGAGAGAACTTAACAAGGAAGTGAAGGTATGTATCTACCAAATATTTCAGAGATTATGTCAATGTTATCTGATTGCACGATCTTCTAAACTTTGCTTATGTACAGAACTAGAATAAAGGGCATGAAGAGTAACAAGACCATAGAGTGTTTATAACTACAGTGCAAGCTTATAAATTTGTGAGAATGCACTTTGAACTTTTTCATGTCACTTCAGTGTTTCAGAGGGCAATGACTTTAATGTTAGGACACCTAAGTGAAGTAAAACGTCTTCAGGAGACATACTGGGGTATGGTGATTCATGGGAGGAACACAATAAGTTTATAAAGAAGGTTCAAATCAGATTAATTGATCACGGATTAACACAAAGGGCAGACAAATACTACTATTTTGGAAAGACTGAAATTCGTTGTTTGTGCGGTGCAAAGAAAAATTAGGAAAGACAACTGGAACAAACTAAAGACACAGAGTAATAAGGATAAAGTGTTGTATTTTGAAGGGACAGTGGAGTTCTACAGAAGCTTTATTGAGAAACTGTCAGAGAAGACAGGCTCCATGAGGGAGTTCCGTAAAAGAAATGACATAGAACTCAAGTAGGGTAATATGTGAGGAGTTTAAATTGATTAAGAAAGATTACAGACTTTTGTTCCTGGTAGAGAAATTGTAGTGATAACGGATGCCAGTCTGAAAGATTTGGGAGAAGTCTTACTGAATGTTACAAAAAGTGTGGCGAAAACTATAGCCTTTGTTTCAAGGCTGGATCATCATAAAAGAAGCCTTAGCGGTGAACTGTGTGATTAATACATTTATGAATTTTGTGTGAATAAACTTTTATGCAGTAAAATCGGACAACACCCCTATGTGTGACATTTTCACCCAAAAAGGATTGAATGTTGTTTCAGCAAGGATAAAGAAGTGGGTAGATGACCTGCAGGAGTGTTCATTTAAGGTTGAGTACACTCTGGATACAGGAATCAACTTGGCAGATTGCTTACCTAATCTGGTTTCAGCTGATGATGGAGAGCCTAGTAAACAGGAGTTAGGTTTAGGGAAACCTCAGAAAAGGAATGGAAAGCTGTGATGTTTACAAATGTTGCCATGGCAGGAGTTTTAAGGTGATTGATAGTTGGTTAGACCAATAAGAAGGAAGCAGATGATGGCATCAATACCTATTAGACAGTTAGAGAGTAGTTGGCTGTTAACACCTTGGCTGCTGTGGTCATTTTTCCCCTGTGCTGGAAAACTCTTGTTTCCATATATTCATGACGAGCTCAGCTCGTCATCAGCACACGACCACCGTGGCTGATGACGAGCTGAGCTCGTCATCAGCATCGAAGGGGTTAATGAAGGTTTGCTGTTTTGGGGACTGAAACATAACCCCTTTTTCTGAGTAATTAGACTTGCTCATGAGGGACATCTTGGATGGTGAAGCCCATCCAGAGAATATGATTACAATTACAGTGGCCAGGCTGACATTTGAAAGTCAAAAGAGTAATACGTGATTATAGAGAATGTTGTAACATTGACATGGAACTTGACAACTTGAGTTTGTACTAAGCTTACACTGACATGTGTAACGGCTAAGACTCATGCAAACAAAGGCGCTACTGAAAGTCAACATTTTTTCGCCTAAACTAGGCCCTCTTAGACTCCCGATCATGCAGTATGCGGATGACCTGGTTTTACTGGACCAAACCAGAATCGGCATGAATAGGGCATAGAGACATTACATCTAGATAACACGGAAAACAAATTTCAAGCTAATGCCACAAAAACGAAGGTACAGTTTTTTTATCATAAACTGAAAAAACAACTTTTGGAGTGGCATCTTGGCCCGTTAAGGATTGCCACTACAAATAAAAATAATTATCTGGGAGTACAATTCTCAGATACTGGCAGATCAACATTGCAGGCCAAAGCACTTGAGGTCAAAGCGGCTAAGGTCACACATCTTTTATGCAAACTAAAAAATCATAAGCTCCAGAGTCAATCTGCAGAAGGCTTCTGACAGGTAATTCAAACAGAATTAATTCCAACATTGAGTTATGGCCATTTTTTCTTTCCGGGTTAGCTTACGGAAAAATTGGAGCATTTGCATATCATGGCTATCAGAAAGGTTTTCAATATTACATATTCAACACAGCACACATTGATCCGGCTGGAGTTCACTATCTTAGCGATGGACATTGAATGCAAAAAAAATATAGTCAAACTTTACCACCGCGTGATCAAGGCAGGTCCTGACACAATCTGGGAAGCATTACAAACAGTTTTCTAGGATAACACTGGCCGCTGGGCAAGGTATCTCATGAAGGTCAACGAGTGACTGGGCCTGCCACCAGATCTTTTAACCGACACATCTTTAACAATGGCGGACCATGAAAGTTTCTTAAAGAAACAGGGCAAGCGCATCTCAAGGTATCAGGATCTTAAACGGATTAGGGACATTCCTGGCGCAGAGGGTGATGTCTACTCACACAAAGTTGCATGTTGTCAACCATGTTTGAAGGCAGGACTGGGAAGGCAAGCCCTACAGAACGTTCTGAGAACCGGGCTCCTAACATTGCCTATATGGGTCGGTACATAGACAAAATATCGAATGGCACAAATATCGAAGTAAAAATATAGAATGGACAAAATATCGAATGGACAGAATATAGTGGTGAAAAATATCATTTTGAAGGTAAGTAATTTAATATCGATTTTTAAAATATAGAAAGTTAAAATATTGAAGTATATAATATAGTAATTAAGATATATCGAATTGGTGTATTTTTTATGTTAATTAATTTTTGTGCAATTTAATTCTGTAGCGGGTTGTGGGTTTATAGGGGAATAGGGTGGGAAGTAATTTAATTGTAATTAATTAAATATGTTAATGTAGTTATTGGTATTTATTTTGAATTAATTGTTAATTAATTATTATTTGTGCTTAATGAATTATTAATTGGTAATTCATTTTTAATTGTTAATTAATTTTTCTTAATTGATTAATTGATAATTATGTTCATTTTATTTTATTTTTTGGTAATACATTTTTATTAAGTGGCTAATTGATAATTATGTCAATTTTAATTAAAAAAAATCAGTAGTGGGTTGTGTGTTTATTGTGGAATAGGGTGGGAAGTAATTTAATTGTTATTAAATTAATCATTTTTATTATTTTTTTGGTATTGATTTTTAATTTAGTTTTAATTAATTGTTAATTTGTAAATCATTTGTATTTTTACCCCTACGCTATCCAACACTTTTCCTACTGTTGCACTCTCTGGAGTGAAAATAGTAATTTGTACCCCTACGCTATACAACGCTTTCCCTACTGTTGCACCCTCTGCAGTGGGAATAGTATTTTTTACCCCAATTCTATCTAAAGCTTTCCCTACTGTTGCACCCTCTGGAGTGGAAATAGTAATTTGTACCCCTACGCTATCCAACGCTTTCCCTACTATTGCACTCTCTGGAGTGAGAATAGTAATCTTTACCCCTAAGCTATCCAATGCTTTCTCTACTGTTGCACCCTCTGTAGTGGGAGTGGGAATAGTAATTTTTACCCCTACGCTATCCAACGCTTTCCCTACTGTTGCACCCTCTGGAGTGGGAATAGTAATTTTTTATCCCTACGCTATCCAACGCTTTCCCTACTGTTGCACCCTCTGGAGTGGGAATAGTATTTTTTACCCCTATTCTATCTAACGCTTTCCCTACTGTTGCACCCTCTGGAGTGGGAATAGCAATTTGTACCCCTACGCTATGCAATGCTTTCCCTACTGTTGCACTCTCTGGAGTGGGAATAGTATTTTTTAACCCTATGCTATCCAACGCTTTTCCTACTGTTGCACCCTCTGGAGTGGGAATAGTAATTTGTACCCCTACGCTATCCAATGCTTTTCCTACTGTTGCACCCTTTGGAGTGGGAATAGTAATTTTTACCCCTACGCTATCCAACGCGTTCCCTACTGTTGTACCCTCTGGAGTGGGAATAGTAATTTTTACCCCTACGCTATCCAATGTTTACCCTACTGTTGCAGTTGCTGGAGTGGTAATAGTAAATTTTAACCTTTTGCTATGCTACAGTAAGAATACTGTATATTTGTAATTAATATTATTTATATATATATATATATATATATATATATATATATATATATATATATATATATATATATATATATATATATATATATATATATATATCCAAAGTCTTCCTCCGTAATTGTAGAAGAAATGCAGGACACCCAGAGCTTCAGTAAAGGTATTTTATTCCAAGCAGACGAAAAAGGTCTCACGACGCGTTTCACCAATTAAGGTGTGATCAAGCCTTAATTGGTGAAACGCATCGTGAGACCTTTTTCGTCTGCTTGGAATAAAATACCTTTACTGAAGCTCTGGGTGTCCTGCATTTCTTCTACAATTACGGAGGAAGACTTTGGATATACATTTCATGCCTGCCGGTGGCCTGGCGGGACCGCCCTTTGACAGCCCAACTTGTTTACCGGCGTTTGGGGAGTGAAAATATATATATATATATATATATACATATGTGTGTTATAAAATCAAGTTGTATTTATATTTTTTTTAACTTAAATTAATTATTTCATAATTTTTAAGTTATTTAAGTATTTTTCAGTATGTTTTAATTAATTATAGTTAATATCTCATTAATTCAAATTATTTTAAAGTTATTTTAATAAATTCGATTTAAAAAACCAGATCTGTGCCTGCACCTTATTAACACAAAAAAAGTCCAAAGCCTCCAGTAAAAAATGTGTATTGGTATAGAGCTGTCTCCCTGCCACAAAACCGCAATGGTCTGCCCCAATGAGTGATCCTACCATCTTATTTAATCTATTTGCCAGCAGTTTAGTAAACATTTTGTAGTCAGTATTTAACAGGCTTATTGGCCTGTAGGAGTTCACATTTTCCCTATCTTTATCTTTTTTCAAAATACTGACTACTACTGCAATGCGAAAAGATGCTGGCGGGTCCCCCCCCTTGTGGTAGGTGGTTGGCAGAGTTACAAATTCAGGACTGAGTATTGAGGCCCTAATTTGTATTTAGAACAACCATGGTCCTGATGGCCCTCGCACACATTAGCAACTTCTATGCGGTAGCTGGAAGGATTCTACGAACAATGCAAGAAGCGAAGACGAAAGTCCATTAAATATAAGCTGTTGTTCATTTATTGTTGCAGTAACACATTGTGGAACATTTTCCATGGACCGATTCTATGAACAATGTAAGAATCGAAGACGAAAGTCTATAAAATGTAAGCTGCTGTTCGATTATTATCACTGTAACACTTTTGTGGGAACATCTTATGTGCACGGGCACAAAACGATTGTACACATGCACCTTAGGATCCCTTAGGAAGGTCGAACTATCTGATGGCCCTGGGTGTGGGTCTGTCCCTACACTCAGCATATTCTTCATTTCTTGAGAAATTTCCCGGTGGCGACTACTGCAAAAATAACGTGTCACATAGATTATTCTTTTTATTGAGAGTTCATAGACATAAATATAAGACATATAGGAATCTCATATAAAGTTTCAGCATATTTGGAGACACAACAATTAGCATAACTTGTAAAGTGCAAAAGTTGTCAAAAACTATTTAAATACACATTTAAAAGTACTTGACAGTGCAGTCAAAGTTCCTGTGGTCAAAAGAACAGTCATTTTCATTAAAGTGCAAAAGTGCTGAATCAAATACATACATTCATAAAAACTCCTAGACCATCCAGGAATTATTATCAAGATCTTATTTAAGTGAAGTGCAGAGAGATACCAACGGACCTAAGATTCAAACACAATAGTGCAGTCACAGTTCCAATGGTCAAAAGGAAGATCATTTTCATTAAAGTGCAAAGTGCTAAATCAAATACATATATTGATTAAAAAAATCCTAGACCTTCCAAATATTATGATCAAGATCTTGTTTAAATAAAGTGCACAGAGATACCAAAAGACCTAAGAATCAAACACACTCCAGTACTTCTCATATTTTCTCACTGCTCCTGATCTTAACGCATATTTCTTTTCCATCCCTTGTATTTTAAACAATTTTACTCTCCATGTATTGAAAGTAGGCCCTTTGTCTGTTTTCCAAAATTGCTGAATTAAAGATCTTGCTATTAAAGCTGTGATGAATAAACTTTCGTCATCCGTACAGATGGCAGAAGAGCTGCCCAGAATTGCTATAGATTCATTAAGTGAGATTTGGGGGTCTATTGTACATCTGAGGTATTTCTCAATCTCCTCCCACAGATTCTGAATTTTTGGGCATTCCCACATGATATGTGCCCAAGTGCCTTTCTCTGCACAACAGAAGCATTTATCTTCTAATTGCGGATATATATTATGGAGGAATGAGGGTGTTCTATAAATCAAACATTTCAAATAATATTGCATATGTTTACAATTGGCTCCTCGGAATATAGCAGCATTACATTTATTTAATTTATTCCAGGTTGGTTTACTAATATGTATGCCTTCCTTTTTCATCCATCTATCCCTAATCTTTTCATATAACAGAAGAGATTTGTTCTCGTCAAAGATTTTAATCCAGATACTGACCTTACTTTGTATGGGGCCGTGAAGGGCTTCGCTAATGCTTGATTTATAATGCAGTTTTTCTATGTCTAACTCTTCCAGTATAGCATTAAACATAATAAAAGACGATTTTAAAATTGTCTTAGAATGTTTAAGCCCTATCTCGATCTCTTCCCATATTTTCCAGCAATTCCCCTTAATAAAATCCTGGATCTCGTCATACCAGTTTGCTTTCCACAATCTCAATGTATTCCTGTCCAAAATACCCATTTCTCCTGTATATATGTTTGCAAGTCTGGTTGAGTTATTAATTTTTAGAATATCATAATATGCCAGTAGCTGGGCTTTTTGTTTAAGTAGCCATTGTAAGGTCTTATAGCGTACTTCCTTAGGGTACTTGGTCACTCTTGAAGGATCAATGATATTATGTTCCTTTAAAATCTGTTTCATAAAAAAATGATCTGCTTCTTAAGTGTCTAAGAAAAAAAAACTAAAACTGGGATGTGCAAATGTCGCATAATAGTAATCTCTAATATTCGAAAGAGATAATCCTCCTTCTGCAAACGAACAATTTAAAGTGCTAAGTGCCAATCTTGGGGGCCCATTAGGATGTCGGGCAGTGGCAGTAATGGCGGGGTGGAAAAACAGCTTTTTCTGCCCGCGAGCAGCGGAACTCACGCCCGCCACATTAGGATAGCAAAACATAGGTCATTTCCCGTCCGCAGCGGATCGCCGCACACCGCCATCAAAGTGCACCCGCCACCGCGGCGGTGTGAGCCAATCCAGACTCTCCGCCTTGCGGAATGATGTCCGCCCGCTCAACAAATTAAGATGGCCCAAACAAGTCGACGCACCGCAGCGGAGACACCGCCCAGTTTAAGCAGGTGGAAACTCGACAGCGGAGCGAGATAGCAAGACCCGGACCTGAACGCCATGAACCAAGCCCTCCATATGCACCCAGTGATGTTCCTCCAACAACACTATCGTCAGATGGGCCGCCGCGGACGCAGGTACGCAACTACAAAAATGCAACACGCAACACACAGGCCGATACAGGGTCCAATCACCACACAGACACCCTGCTTGGGGTCACAACACATCCACAAGGGCACCCACACATCACCCACCTGACAATATGGCACCCCTCAGCATCCGGTACACACATCGTCCGCCAACTAGCATCAACGTCCCGCTCCCGGTCACGTCACCGCCGCGGTCGACACATGTGCACTATGCAGAAGGCAGGGAATCTCCAAGGCATGGGCAGGGCACAAACACCACAGGGCCACATCACCACAAACCACACTGCAACACACCCCATCAAGTCACAGGCCAGGTGCCCATCCTATGCACTCCCATGCACACCAAGAAGCACGGCAACCAGCAAGCACAATACACACCCTGCACGACACAACACGCAACCAGGGAGACAGCCACTGCAGCAGTGGCTGACAAGGAACCCACAACACCAGTGCCACACACACACTGAAGGCTCACAATCCTTGCCAGCACATACACACACAAACAAGCACACACCCTGGGTGTAGCAACAAACACAACACACACACACAGGGATGCCTCAACAGATGCCTGCGCAAGAACAACACACAAACACTACAGGAACACATACTGAACTCCAACAGAAACGGACATACCCTGTACTCCCAAATGGGGAAAGGCAATGGGAGCACAGACACAACAGGAGTACACAACATCATTACTCAGGAACAAAACACACACACCATAACACAAATCACACAAGAAGTGCATCTGGACAAGCACACACTGCCACATCAAACCTACCACATATGCACATCAAACACCAATCAACAAACACCACAAGGCATCAGGGGATGCACATCAGGCAATGCCCGGGCAATATACACACAGCACTGCATGCTCAATCAGCAGTGTGTGCATAACAAGCACAACAACAACACACACACATGATCAACACAACCAAATCACACACACCACAAATCAGCATTGCACAAATACTACAGCACACCCGGGAACTGAACCAATACCACATCCAACACCAACACATCCAACACAACAACTACACATGAACCACTCTGGGACACAAGAGCCAATCCATCTCCACGAGAACACTGGGCAGCACACACAGCTGAAGTGCACATGACCACCACAGAATGATAATAGCACAAGGACAGTACACATACACCATTGTGGCAATGTCCAGAGTGGAACAAAACTTATGGCCAAGAACTGCACCACAAAGCACAAGCTCAAAAATGAAGTGATGGGGAGGCACACACACATGGAAACCAAGGGGACAGCTGACATCAAAGTGCAATACCCTGCATGTCAGTAGCAGACATGTAATGGGTGCCCCACACACAAATAGAGGGAGGGAAGACACACAATGGCAATGCACAAGTGGCACACATAGAGGATGGCATAACACCACACACACCATGCGATACAGGAGAAAAACCACCAGGTGCCTGCAATGCATCACAAACACAAACACAATGCCAGTGTGAAGCAGCAGGGCCACACAGTCTACACAAACACACCCAAGACATATTGAGAATCACTCAAACACAACACTGATGTGCAACTCACACACTTTGCACACTTCAAACTTACAAATACAACTAGGAGGAGTCACACATTACTGCATGGACACACCAACACACAGCAAAGTGCACTACAAACAGCTCACACAAGTGAATACAATCTTCTACACAGGGCAAGACAAAACAAACAACAGGAATACAACTCCTGGGTGACACGTGTGTGTCTCTCACAATACAGGGGCACACATACATCCACTACAAACTTACACCCTTCACACTGCACACCTCTGCTACACCCAAGACCACGCATCTCATGTAGGCCATGGTACCAGGACTAAGGGCTAACACAAGATGACATACACATACACGGCTGGGTACACATAAAGGAATCCACACACATACATCATGACATATCCCAACCTGCTCCAAAACCTTAGCACAGCATCACACCCTGTGCTGGCAGTGTCCCACAACCTGACATGTTAACAGTGTATCCAACAATAGCAAATCACTAAGAAGATAACTGCATGGCAGGTAAAATAGCCATCACAGATTACACCATAATCAGGGTCAGAATGGACTGAAGACCCTGTCACCCCTGTCTTAAAAATCTCAGGCCTGCAAAGAGCCTTGCAATATTGAAGTGATACATAGAGCATGGGGCACAGCCAATCAAATGCAAACACAAAAAGAACTTTAATCAGCAAGGACACTGACAAAACACACAACAGAAGTAACTGCATTTATTCACATATTGCACAGATGTAGCAGTAGAACAATAGTAGACAACAGCAAGGCACAACATGATGTACACAGTCAAGATACTATGCACAGGTGAAAACAGGAAGGCCAGTGTCCATAGCACATGTGAGAGGCCAACACAGCAGAGCAACAGGGCTAGTGTCCATGGCAGGTGGGAGGCCAACACAGCATAGCAACAGGGCCAGTGTCCATGGCAGGTGAGAGGCCAACACATCAGAGCAACAGGGCCAGTGTCCACGGCAGGTGAGAGGCCAACACAGTAAAGTAACAGGCCCAGTGTCCATGGCAGGTGAGCCAGCAAGTACAAGAGAGAATGCACAGGCTAGAGTACAGCACAGCAGAGCAACAGGGCCAGTGTCCATGGCAGGTGAGAGGCCAACACAGCAGAGCAACAGGGACAGTGTCCATGGCAGGTGAGAGGCCAACACAGCAGAGCTACAGGCCCAGTGTCCATGGCAGGTGAGAGGCCAACACAGCAGAGCAACAGGGCCAGTGTCCATGGCAGGTGAGAGGCCAACACAGCAGAGCTACAGGGCCAGTGTCCGTGGCAGGTGAGCCAGCAGGTACATGAGAGGCTGCACAGGGTAGAGTACAGCACAGCAGAGCAACAGGGCCAGTGTCCATGGCAGGTGAGAGGCCAACACAGCAGAGCAACAGGGCCAGTGTCCATGGCAGGTGAGCCAGCAGGTACATGAGAGGCTGTACAGGGTAGAGTACAGCACAGCAGAGCAACAGGGCCAGTGTCCATGGCAGGTGAGAGGCCAACACAGCAGAGCAACAGGGCCAGTGTCCATGGCAGGTGAGAGGCCAACACAGTAGAGCAACAAGGCCAGTGTCCATGGCAGGTGAGGCAGCAAGTACACGAGAGGCTGCACAGGGGAGAGTACAGTACAGCAGAGCAACAGGGCCAGTGTCCATGGCAGGTGAGAGGCCAACACAGCAGAGCAACAGGGCCAGTGTCCATGGCAGGTGAGAGGCCAGCACAGCAGAGCAACAGGGCCAGTGTTCATGGCAGGTGAGAGGCCAACACAGCAGAGCAACAGGGCCAGTGTCCATGGCAGGTGAGCCAGCAAGTACATGAGAGGCTGCACGGGGAGATTACAGCACAGCAGAGCAACAGGGCCAGTGTCCATGGCAAGTGAGAGGCCAACACAGCAGAGCAACAGGGCCAGCAACACACCCTTATACAAAACAATGTTCATGACTAGCACACCTGTATGAGGCAAAGGCGTATGAGGGGGATGTCAACTCACTCCTGGCTGTCATACGGACCTGTACCTGGCTGTGTGTTGGGGACAGCAGGCCCACTTGACTGTGTTGACAGAGCCCCAGGTGATGTGGTGCTAACAGTGTATTTTCAAGCTGGAGGGCTGTGTGGACCAGGTGGCATAGTGGCACGTGGAGGTGGAGTCATGCAGACCTCTGACACAGTGTGGATGGGAGAGGTGGGAGGGGTGCCCTTCCACTTTTTGGGAATATGAAATGGCTTTCCTGTCTTGGGGTTGATGAGAAGTGGTGATGACACAACTGGCACACACCCCAACTGTCCCGCATCAGGTGCAGATACTGGCACCACCTCTGGAGATGTGCTGGATCCCGCTGAACGCTTGGTCTGGCTACGCCTCTGGACCACCTTCACCTCTTTGCCAGGTGTACCCCCTACAATGCTCTCCTTCGACTTCTTGCCAGGGCTGGTCACTACTGTGCCCTCCTTTGCCTTCTCGCCAGGGCTGGTCACTACTGTGCCCTCCTTTGCCTTCTTACCAGAGCTGGTCACTACAGTGCCTTCTTGCTAGGTGTATCCCCTACAGTGCCCTCCTTTGCCTTCTTGCCAGGGGTGGTCTCCACAGTGCTCTCCTCTACCTGCAGCAATGGTAGTGGAATTGGGGTAGATGTGGTGAGTGGATGTGTCCCTGTGCTCTTCCTAGGTGTACCGCTGATATGCAACACCTCCTCAGTGGGCACAGCCACTGCATGGGTAGGTTTGTGTGAAGTTTTAGTGACAGGAGAGTCTATTGCATGATGATGGCTCTGCGGCATGTGAGTCTGATGTCTGCCTGATTGCTCTTCTGGCCTTGCTCTTCCATGACTGGCTCTTGTCTGTGCATTCTGGGGTGGACATGCTCTTCAGTGGGGATGGTGTCTGTGAGCGGGAGTGTTTGGCTTGTGTCTGTTTTGTGCTCCTTGTGCTGTATCGTTTCGTTGACGCAGGCGAACCGTGATCACTGTCATCTGATGTGGCCACTGACTGGGGGGTGGACAAAGGCACCTGAGCTGCAATGGGAGGATATGCCTGTGTAAGGGCTGTTAGAGTTTATGCCCTCCATGTATGCAATCACCTGGCCTAATTTACTGTCATGGTCACTGAAGGCATTGAGCAGGGCGGTCTGGCCCACACCAAGATGGCGCAGGAGCTCAACACACTCTGCACTGAGTGCAGCAGGAGGGACAGGTGCAGGGGCAGCGGTGCCAGGTGTGAATGTGCCTCGTCCCCTCTTAGTGACACGGATACGGGCAGCCCCAGAGGAAGTGGATGGGAGGCTGAGCACTGGCCTCTGAGTGGTAGATGATGATGCAGACTCCCCATCCCCTGTGCCTGCCAACGTGGATGCATCCCCTCTGGCATCAGATGATGTGCTACTCTGTGTCTCAGCCACGGAGTCCTCCTGCATACTTCTGTCCCCCTCAGATGCGCTGGTGGGCTCAGTGTCACTTGCCTCCGCTGCTGCTGTAGTGCTACTCTCGCCACCACTGGTTTCTGGCTCATGTTCCTCCGTGGTCTCTTCCGAATCTGCATTAGTGAGAGAAACAGGGTTGTGTAAGTGTCATCATCTGGTCATACAAATTCTAATCAATGCAGTACAGGAGAGGCCCAAATCTACATGGTACCCACCACACCCTGCAATCACTGTGCAGCAACATACAACATAGACCACAACAGTGCCTGTAACCCAGAATAACAGCCAGTAGTGAGGCATGTTGATGCCACACAGCACTACACCCTTCCCGTAGATGGAGTGCCCACCCCAACTTGACCCGCCCTAGGGACATGATGTGGGTACAACACTCATTACCACTGACAAAACTTCAGGGAACAGGAGGGGACAACACACACACCTATTATGACATTACATGCCACAATGCCAAGTAGGCCATAGCAAGCACTATGTGGTAATCTCGGTCACATTGTTGTCAGATGTGTGGGCCTCAACCATCATGGTGCATGCAAAGTAGGCATACATGAAGTCACACTCATAAAGTTGACACTGCAGTTCACCACAATATAGATTCCCCACACTATCCCAATGATGAATGACCATGTGGAGCCTAACACATCTGGCAATGTGAAAGAACAGCAGGGAGGATAAGCTCAGTAAGGTGAGGGTGGGCCAATGCATAATACAAGCACACATCACAGTAGCCACTCACATCACACAGCACAGCATAGCAACACACGCACATCACATGGGTCGCCACTGCCACAGGCCCAGTACAATGCATCCACTCCAAGCTAAAGTCACCCTCCCCAGATACTCACCACCCCTGCCTTGCTGCCCATGCTCCTTCAGACGTGAATCCAGGTCTGGATGAGTCACTGCCAGTATGTGGCCCATCAGTGGAGTCATGCTGCGCCGTGCCAATCGCCCTGTGTGTGGTAGCATCCCCAAGGTCATCTCTGCCACTTGCTTTGCCAGCCGGCTGATGTCATCCCAAATCTTGTGACAGTGGGTCCGTCGTCTGTTGGAAACCACCAGGGCTCGCACCTTTACTGCAATGGCCCTCCACAGGGCCTTACGCTGGTGTACTTTGAGCTGCAGGTATGAGAGAAAAGAAGGGTAAACGAACAGTTACACAATGTCAGATGAAAACATCTATCAGTACAGTGGCAAAACAGACTCAGGACTCATTGTAACCCCCCCCTCCAAAACTGGGTGACCCCTCACAAGGGCACTCTGCATGGCCCAAACATTTGTGATTGCAGGCACGCATTGGGAAGTATATGCTCCATGATAATCTCACAAATCCAGGATGCCTCCACAAAATATGCATCGACAGAAGTGTTTAAGTCTGAAATTATACAGGGCACAGATGGGGCATATCTACTATTCAGTGTGAAGGAACAGGAGCATGTGAGTCTGGTGATGTTTTATCATTTGGGTGGGCAGCCACTGAACCTACTCTGTGGGTCACACTGACTTAGACTACAGGGGCACACTGAAACATTCACACAAGCAATTACTGACCTGGCACCTTCATGGCTAACATCCGTTGGCTCTGTATGGCTGACAATGTAACACACCCCACACACACATAAAAGTACAGGCATCGAAAAGAGTGACATTGGGACACACACACACGCTCACCCTGGAGACAGCTTGTCTGTCGGTGTTGTAGACAACCCCACACCCTCAGGCATATACTGCAGATAGACAACTACACGTCTGACACCCACTTGCCCTACAGCAACCTTCATGGAGACTTATCACTACATTGGGACCACCAAACAGCCTTGGGTACTGTGCCAGCACCTCGTCCACAAGGACCTCCAGCTCCTC
This sequence comes from Lissotriton vulgaris, assembly GCF_964263255.1. Lineage (NCBI taxonomy): Eukaryota > Metazoa > Chordata > Amphibia > Caudata > Salamandridae > Lissotriton > Lissotriton vulgaris. The sequence continues at coordinate 280,645,370 of NC_141694.1, forward strand.
ACTTGTGAATGGACTGGCACGGATCTTCTCTGTCCTTGCCATCCCTGTGGACATGGAACACCTGTGGAGGAAGTGAGTGGTGAGGGGTCCCAGGCAGCAGGCTCTTCAGGCAGCAGCAGGAGAGGGTCCCAGGCAGCAGGCTCTTCAGGCAGCAGCAGGAAAGGGTCCAAGGCAGCAGGCACTTCAGGCAGCAGCAGGAGAGGGTCCCAGGTAGAAGGCTCTTCAGGCAGCAGCAGGAGAGGGTCCCAGGAAGCAGGCTCTGTGAGCAGATTTACAGCCCACTGGGGTTGTTTGGAAGCTGAAAAGCTGATACAATTGGTTGTCCAGGTCTGCCTCTTTCAAAAGTATCCAATGACCGCCTCCGCGGTGGCAGAGCATGCCCACCGCCATCTACACATGTCTCCATGCCAATTGCTACCGTACTTGTGAAGGGGGTGGTGCTGGTGTCACACCGCCGGGGCCAGGTGGTAGCTACCGCGATTCATGTGGCGGAGCATGCCTACCGCCATCTACACATGTCTCCATGCCAATGGCTACCGCACTTGTGAAGGGGGTGGTGCTGGTGTCACACCGCTGGGGCCAGGCGGTAGCTACCGCAATTCATGCCGCAGAACATGCCTACCGCCATCTACACATGTCTCCATGCTAATGGCTACCGCACTTGTGGAGTGGGTGGAGCTGTTGTCACACCGCCGGGGCCAGGCGGTATGTACCGCCATTTTCGTAACATTAACTGGCTATGTCCATCGTGAACACTGTATCAGTACCCAGCATCAACATGGTGAAGGGCACATCCTTGTACACACAATGCCATTCTTCCATGTCATCCACAGGTGGACGCACGTTTTGTGTGACACACTTTGGTCTGTGGTCCCTGCCATGTTAGTTATGCATTTGATGGTTGATGATACTTGACACTCTTGAGCTGGTGTCAATGATGTTGAAGAAATCAATGGTTTTTGGGTCAGTGCTGACCTTGACAAGGCTTGTGTCATTGTATGGTTCCGTACCAGACTGGTGCTTTCACATCAGCTCATGTACACAACTGAAAGTTTTCCTGCTACTGTGATGAATGTGTGGATGAATGTGTGCAGACTTTACATGATGATTAGGTGTGACAGGTACAGCAGATGGGTATGATACAGTCATGGTAGTTTCAGACACATTAGCGGATGTCACAGCACCTCGCGTGCACATGTGACATGTGTGGTTCAGTATGTGTGCATTCACATTCACCAATGTGTTTGTGGCACTCGTGTATTGTTAGTGGAGAGGTGTGCCGTCTGTGTGTATGCATCTCTCAGGCAGTCTTTGTATTTCCATGACATTGGTGATGGTATGTGCTGTGGCCATCTCATGATGGTTGTCACTGACATTTTCTAATTTACATCTCAACTAGGAGGAGGCCAAATCTCCTATGTCACCTGAGAGTGCTGGAGGACATGGAGAATGTTGCAATAATTCGGAAATTCCGCCTTGACAGACTAACACTGAAGATCCTGTGTGATCTTTTGGAGCCCCACCTGCAGCCTCGCCGTCACTATCCAACTGCATTCACACCCCAAAAGGTGATGGCAGCCCTCCACTTTTTTGCAACAGGTTCCTTCCAGGAGACCGTAGCTAGCGCTGGAGGCATGTCGCAGCCCATGTTCAGACAGGTGTTGAGGGATGTTCTTGCAGCCATGATGCTCCATAGGAATCGCTACATTCATTTTCCTAGGGGAGCAGAATTGGCAGGTGTGAAGGTTGACTTCTATCCCCTTGGGTGCATCCCACATGCTGATGGTGCCATTGATTGCACCCATGTAGGTCTGGTGCCACCACAGGCAACAGAGCACATTTATAGAAACCGTAAACATTATCATTCTATCAATGTGCAGGTGGTGTGCCTTGCGGACAAGACCATTTCCCATGTGTGTGCAAGATTTCCTGGCTTTGCACATGAATCTTACGTCATGAGGAACAGCATGGTGCCCCGGATGGTGGAAAATCTGCATCCTGAGCGTGCTTGGATTGTGGGTGAGTATGTCTACTGATGTTGCGTGCTGTGTGTTACCTGCTGCACTCTGGCTGTGCAACATTGCAACGGGTATTTATCATTCAGAGGTGACTCTGCATATCCCAGTAGGCCATGGCTGTTGAGCCCGCTAAGGAATCCCAGGACCCCGGCTGACATCCGGCACAATGAGGCCCATGGCAGGACCCGACGTGTAATTGAGTGGACTTTTGTCGCACTGAAGTCAAGATTCCGCTGCCTGGACAGGACAGGAGGTGCACTGGCATACTGTCCAGGGAAGGTATGAAAGATCGTTGTGGCATGCTGTATGTTGCACAACCTGGCCATCCACAAGGGAATCTCCCTGCTTCTGGACGATAGGGAGGAACCAAGGCCACCACCTGCTCAAGGACCTGAGTCCAGTGATGAGGGCAGTGGAGAGGAGAAAGGAGTTGACCTGCGCCAACAGCTCATCGACCGCTACTTCACTTGAAGGTGGGTGATGACGTACGACGTGTACATTGTCTGGTGTGGTTGATGTTGTTTTGAATGGCTATGCACAGATGTAACAGACAGGCAGACGTACAGTCACCTGTGTGTGGTTAATGTGACATTGACGTTCCATATGGGGACGTATGCTGGCCTCTATTTGTTCACACCTGCATCCAATTGTCTTATATGCCAGTAGTGTCTTGTGTATGTTTTGTGTAGTGTTCAGTCTGTGATGCCACAATGACACCAGTGACTGTGGTTCTGTTGTGTCTCCCTAGGTGCTTCAGAATAATCCTGCCCTACATACAGTACATCAATTGGACACATCATGGACATTGTCAGCACTGAAAATGTACTAAAAAAGATACTGCTCAAAATCCCGTGCGTCAGGTATTTTATTAGTAAAGTGGACATGTGATTTGTGCATGAATATTTACATGAAGGTGGGGAATGAGCAGTGAGTTGACAGTCATGGTCGATGAGATGCAAGAGTAGACACCACATGGATGTGGTGGCCCAGTCCAGCAGACAAGTGCCATCACCAAGGAAATGTGGGGAAAGACAGTCCAAACAGTCAATGCAGTGGGGAAGAAGGTTGCCATCAGGGCTGGCTCCGTGACTGGCGTGTGGCAGGTGCTTTGCCTCCGGAGACTCTCAGGCTCTTCTTTGGAAGCCCCCTTGATCTTTTTGGCGGTGGGGGGTCTGCTGACTGGCCAGCGGCGTCAGGGGACTCATCCCTCTCTGTTGGCGCAGGGGAGAATGGTGCACTGTCATACTGCGGCACAACAGGAGGGGGCTGTGGTGTTGTTTGGGACACAGGCCTGTCCCTCTGCAACGCTACTTGCTGGCCCATGAGGCCCACCATCTGTCCAAGGCGGTTGTCGATGGACCTCATCAGCAGGATAAGCTCCCTTAATAGTTCAGCAGACCGGCCACTTTGTCCCTGGACCTCTTGTTATGCCTTCACAGCTCTGGCGAAGTGATCCAGGGATGGTGTCTACTCCTCCCGAGGTCTGGTGGTGACCCTGGCCCTCCCACCTGCCCTGCTGCCACGGACCTGTTGCCTCGCCACTCTGGGTCCACGCACACTCTCCCTGCCCTCCACAGTTGCTGGTGTGGCCTGGTCATCCCCTGGGACAGGGGGGGTGCTACAGGTGGTACTGGTGGTGGTGGTGGTGGTAGTGGTGGCGGTGGTGGAGGCAGAGGCCATGACTGCAGGGGTCTGCTGTGCTGTTGTTGGTGCAGCAGACGTGGTGTGGAGAGGATGGGGTCCTGGGACCTCAGGGTCTGAGGCACACCAGATGGCCGGGCTGGAGCTCATCGTCCAAACTGTCCTGGGAGTCAACATCTGAGAGTCCATGTACCGGGGGTGGAGACTGGCTCGACGTTCTGGTCCTCAGCAGTGAGTTCTTCATCACCTGTGGATTAGATGGGAAATGGTCAGTGTTGTGCACTGTGCAAGTATTGTATCATCTGCGTTTTATTGACTGTCTGTACACTACACAATTATGTAGTCTCCACTAGTATTATTGATGGCAACACTGTGTAATTTCATAGTGCAGAGGAACATCATTTACTCATACATGTCAGGTGTCGATGCATTTCATTAAATTGTTGCTTTGTGTAGGGATTCAGGTCTCACACACACACATGAGGAAGAGTTAAGATGGATACATACCTGTTAGCTTAGGGAGAACAGTGCAATGGCTGACACATGCTCCTGGGTGGGGGAGGCCTCCATGCTGCTGGAGTGTGGGACAGGGGGCATGCTGGGAGTAGTGATACAGGCCTCTCACCCCCCAAACAGTTCTCCAATACAAGATGGATACCTACCTGTTAGGTGAGGGAGAACAGTGCAATGGCTGACACATGCCTCTGGGTGGGTGAGATCTCCATGCTGCTGGAGTGTGGGACAGGGGGCATGCTGGGATTAGTGATGCAGGCCTCCCACCCCCAAACACTCCTCCAATACAAGATGGCTACCTACCTGTTAGGTGTGGGAGAACAGTGCAATGGCTGACACATGCCTCTGGGTGGGGGAGGCCTCCATGCTGCTGGAGTGTGGGACAGGGGGCATGCTGGGAGTAGTGATACAGGCCTCCCACCCCCAAACACTCCTCCAATACAAGATGGCTACCTACCTGTAAGTCTGTTTGTTGAACAGTGCAATGGCTGATGCATGCTCCTGGGTGGGGAGGCCTCCATGCTTCTGGAGTGTGGGACAGGGGGCATGCTGTGAGTGGTGATATAGGCCTCCCACCCCCAAACAGTGCTCCAATACAAGATGGATACCTACCTGTTAGCTGAGGGAGAACAGTGTGATGGCTGACACATTCTCCTGGGTGGGTGAGGCCTCCATGCTGCTGGAGTGTGAGACAGGGGGCATGCTGGGAGAAGTGATACAGGCCTCCCATCCCCAAACACTCCTCCAATACAAGATGGCTACCTACCTGTACGTCTGTTTGTTTAACAGTGCAATGGCTGACACATGCTTCTGGGTGGTGTTGATGGGGGTTATACATCTTGGTAGGCTGTGGTAGAAGGGGTATAGTGTGAGTTGTTGTACAGACCTCCCTCCCCCATACAGGCCTCCTATGCAATATGGCTAGTTACCTGTTGGGTGAGGGTGGACAGTGTAATGGGGTTTGGGTTGTGCAAGGGAGTACTTCTCAGTGTGTTGGTTGCCATTTGTTTGTACTTACCAGCCTCTGTTCCCCCGGCTTCTCCTGTGAGACTCTCAGGATACAGTACGGCAAGCACCTTCTCTTCCCATGGTGTGAATGTTTTCGGTGGGATGTGAGGGCCACTGCCAGTCACGTTCGCCAGATGCCAGTTCTTGCTCCTCTTCTCTTTGACCACCCTCTTGAGATCATGCCACCGCTTCATGATCTCCTTCTTGGATCTTGGGGTGGTCCCTACAGCATTGACCATTTGGACTATCCTTTCCCACATTTGTGTCCTCGTGGCTAATGGTGTCCGTTGCACCAGGCTACCAAACAGTTGTGGTCTACTCTCACTATCTCATTGACCATGACTGTCAACTCACTCTCTGTGAATTTGGGCATTTTCTGTGATGCCATGGTGTGTGGTGGTTGAAGTGTTTGTGTGTGGGTGGGGGTTGTGGTGTTGGTGTGTGAGGTGTGTTGTGTGCTGGGGGATTATTGGTGCTGGTGTGATGGTGGTAGTGATAGTGGTGGTGGATGTGTGTATGTGCTGTGCTCTTTTGCCTCTCCTGTCAGATGTGGTGTATGGCCTTCTCTTCTGGAGTGTTGCAAAGGATTGTGGTCAGTGAAGGTGGTGGTTTTATACTCAGCTGTGTGGGTGTGTCCAAGAATTTGGCTGTCAGATGTGTTGTGGGACTAGTCCTGTGCTTTTATATTTTTATTTGCATTATTTATTTTTATTTGTATGTGGGTTTTTTTGGGGGGGGGCATGGCTACTTTGATTTGTGCAATGTTTGGCATCACTGCTGTGTTTTGGAATCGTCCGCCATGTTTTTCATGTTCAGTCCGCTGCGGTGGCTAAGCTGCCGCTCTTCCGCTATCACTCCCATTCACTCCTGTGTGCGACCGCGGCGGTCGGGAACAGCGGTTCCGACCGCGGGACCCTCGGGGATATCCTCATTTACTGTGCGGTGTCTCCGCTTTACTTGCGGTGGGTTGTTGCTTTTCCGCTGCTTTTCTGACCGCCACTTTCGGTATTTTAGACCTCACCGCCAGCGTCGGGCGGTTTTGGTAGGGCCGCTACCGCCGCGGTTGGTCTTTTGTGGCGGTTCATCCTAATTTGGCTGCCGGTTTATCCGCCGTCATGACGGGTGGTTGTTTTCCGCCTCCATGGCGGTCGGGGGATTTTCCACCTGCTATCCTAATGAGGCCCTTGGTGTCTTATTTGCCCAAAGGAAAGAAGAGAACATTCTAACTATCTGCTTAAAAAAGGAAGTCTGTATTGCACAAGGAGCTGCACTAAAAAGAAAATTAAAAAGTCCAAGAACAGACATTCGAATCAGCACAACCTGTCCCATTATTGATAGCGGTAGCTGATTCCATTGTGCTAACTGTAAGCTCACCTTTTTCAGTAACGGAATATGATTTAGTGAATAGAGATCTTCTACTTTTTCTGATACATAAATTCCTATATATCTCATTGGGCGGGTATTATATGTCTGCCTGAATTCAGATAGCAAAGTGTTTACACTACAATTGCATGATATGATTTCTGTTTTGGTTTTATTTATTTTATACCCGCCTATTCTTTGAAAATCCGCAAACACCCTCATAGCTTGTGACTGGGTTCTTATCTTCGAGTCCTGGAAAAGAACAATGTCATTGGCATAAAGTTTTATATTAGTCATTCCTCTAACCGGAACTGTATGAGCTCTTTTTTCCCTAATTACAATTGCCAATGGTTCAATAAACAGAGCAAATAAAATCGGGGAGAGGGGGCAGCCTTGTCGAGTACCTCTGTTTATTTGACATGTCCCTACTTTTACTGAATTGATTCAAATCTGCGCCTGGGAGTTTCTATAGAGTTGCTTTAAGAAAAATATAAATTCATTCGGAAAGGCGAACCTCTCCAGGATCGCAAAGAGACAGTTCCATGAGACAAGATCAAATGCCTTTTCGGCGTCTAAAAACCAGATCTGTGCCTGCACCTTATAAACACTAAAAAAGTCCAAAGCCTCCAGTAAAAAATGTGTATTGGTATAGATCTGTCTCCCTGCCACAAAACCGCACTGGTCTGCCCCAATGAGTGATCCTACCATCTTATTTAATCTATTTGCCAGCAGCTTAGTAAACATTTTGTAGTTAGTATTTAACAGGCTTATTGGCCTGCAGGAGTTCACATTTTTCCTATCTTTATCTTTTTTCAAAATACTGACTACTACTGCAATGCGAAAAGATGCTGGCGGGTCCCCCCCTTGTAGTAGGTGGTTGGCAAGTGTTAAAAATTCAGGACTGAGTATTGTAGAAAATGCTTTAAAAAATTCCGCTGGAATACCATCCTCCCCAGTGGCTTTGCAGTTAGGCAGGGAGCTGATAACTACATCAAGCTCTTCTTTCGTTAATTCCGCTAGCAGTAACTCTTTAAAATTACTTCCTCACTTTGGAATTTGTAATTCCCGTAAAAAGTCATTGATTGTTTCCATTGTGACATGGTGGCTTGTCTGATAAATATCTTTATAATGTTTAACCCCTTCAATGCTGATGACGAAACGGTTCCGTCATCAGCATCAGTTGGGCTGTGCTGATGACGGAACCGCTCCGTCATCAGCACAGCCCTCGGGGGAACCGCTGGCGCTCCCACCCCCCGGGGCATTGATGGTGCCCACACCAACAGGGATGGCAGCGGAAGAGTTTCCGCTGCCACCCCTGAGCCCCCCGCGCTTCCTCATGACGTCAGCGCGCGCCAACGTCATCAGGAAACAATGGACGCGCTGGAAACCATTTGTTTCCAGCGCGTCCAGGAAGGTTTTGGGTCTCCGGTGGGGCGGGGGACCTTTTCTGGGTGCCTTGATGCATCTAGTGGGGTTTTCTGCCCCCAGGGGGGGCAGAAAACCCCACTAGACACCAGGAAATTCTTTTGTTTTTAAATGGAAGCGACCCCTTGGGCAAGAGTCGCTTCCTGGGGGTCCAATTTAAAAAACGAAATTATATTCTGCCGCCCCTGGGGACAGACAGCCTGATTTTTTGGCGTTTCTGGCCCCAGGGGAGGGCAGAAAAGCCCACTAGAGCCAGGGAATTGGGTTTTTTTTCAATTGGAAGTGACCAGTCGCTTCCAGGGGCCATTTTGTTTTGTATATTCTGCATCCCCCGGAGGCAGATCGGTTTCTTTATTTGCCCTTTCTGCCCCCATGGGAGGGCAGTGTTTTAAATTTGAAATGGAATGAGAACCCTTGGGCAAGGGTCACTTCCTTATGGGCCTAATTAATTTGTTAGACTTTTCTGCCCCCCCTTGGGATAGATTACCTATATTTTTGGCATTTATGGCCCGGGAAGAGGGGGGGCAGAAAAGCCCACTAGTGCCAGGGATGTAAAAATAAATAATGTGCTTGCTTCCAGGGGACATATATTTGTTTATGTGTATTCAGCCCTTTCTGCCCCCATTTGTGTAGTGACATAACCTGTGACATAGCCTTGTATAATGTGTTTTGTTTTTATTTCTTGTGAATTGTAATGTTTTATGTCCCCCTTTTTTGTTCTTGTTCAAGGCTTTTGCTCTTTAGACTGTTGCAGTTTGTGGTTTCGTTACTGGTGGTTCTGCTGTTTGTGTAGTTGCATGTGTTTGGTAAGAGACCTTTTTTGTACAATTTCAATGTGTTTTTGCAAAGTATGTAATAATACCAGTATATTTGGTTTCTGTTTTTTGTGAGTGTAAAAAATGTTTTGCATTTGTGCTTGATGTGTATTTTGTTTTCTGTAGGTTTATGTTTTTTTTCCTTTCTAGTGGGATATCGTTGACTATTTGCTGTGTCTCTGCAGAGTAGGTGCTGGTGAGTGTAGCTGTCCCTTGTAAGTGAATTGTATAGTTTTTCAGTTTATTGATCTTTGTGATAAAGGCACACATTTTTTTACTTACTTTGCACAGTGTTGGTTGTTGACTTGTTTATGCAGTCTCCTTTGTTAGTAAGGATAATGGCTAGCCGCCGGATTACTGCTCAGCAAGTTGTTGGAATACTTTTTGATTCTTCCTCTGACTATGGTCCAGAGACTGACTCTGATTCTAAGGCAGAGGTGGGAGGGGAAGATTCAGGCAGTGAGTTTTCTCTCCACATGGCATCATCTGATGATGAAGATACTCTGAGTGCTGATGAAGCTACTTTTGGTGTGGATGAAGTGCCTGTTTAAGAGGAGGACATTGCTGTGCCGATAGTGCGGCAAGATGCATCTGGGCTGCAGCCTCGGGATACTAGACTTCCCTTTGGTATAGTGAGACAAGAGGCATCAGGGCTGCAGCCTGGGGCTGCAAGAACTCCCATTGGTATAGTGAGACAAGAGGCAACTGGGTTGCAGCCTGGGGCTGCAAGACTTCCCATTGGTATAGTGAGTCAAGAAATAGCTGGGCAGCAGCCTGGGGCGGCAAGGCTTCCTGTTGAAAGTGCTGACCTCTGGGTTGCCCCAGGCATGGTGCAGCCGGCATTGCCAGACTTTACTGGTGTTCAAGGGTGTAGGGTGAACACTGAAAACTTTTTGCCAATTGATTTTTTTCAGTTGTTTATGGATAATGTGTTTTTGGCAGAGATTGTTGAGCAGACTAATTTGTATGCCGAACAGTTTTTGAGATAGATCAGTGCCAGCCTTAAGCCCCATGCTGGAGCTTCCCGGTGGACTCCCACAAATCTGGAAGAGATGAAGAAGTTCTTGGGTTTAACTTTTTTGATGGGCTTGCTTAGGAAGCCATCAATAGCTTCATATTGGTTTACTATTCCCTTGACGGCAACTGCTATATTTCCGGCAGTCATGAGTCATGATAGGTATTTGCTTCTGCTTTGGATGATGCATTTTGTCGATAATGGTTTAGCTTTGCCACAAGATCACCCTGATTGTGACCGTCTTTTCAAGATTCGGCCTGTCATTGATCACTTTGCTGATCGATTTTCTGAGATCTATGCTCCATGGAAAGAAATTGCAGTAGATAAGTCTTTGGTGTTGTTCAAGGGCTGCTTGGTTTTTAGGCAATGCATTCCTAGTAAGAGGGCATGCTATGGAATTGAGCTGTATATGCATTGTGACAGTCGGACTGGATATGTCTCGAATTTCAGGGTGTACACCGGTAAGGAATCCAGGATTAACCCCCCTGGTTGTCCGTCCACTTTTGGAGTGACTGAGAAAATTTGTGTGGGAACTTGGTAGAGGATTATTTAACAAAGACCATCATTTATATGTAGATATCTTCTACACTGGTGTGTGGTTGTTCAGGGAATTGGCCAAAGTGGACACTGTTGCTTGTGGCACAATCCGCTCTAACCGTAAAGGTTTCCCCAAAGAACTTATTTGTCAAAAGCTTGCCTGGGGACAGTGCAGTGCATTGTGTTGCGAGGAGCTTCTAGCTGTAAAGTTTTCGGACAGGAGAGATGTCTAAATGTTGACTACTATCCATGATGAAAGCACTGAACCGGTGACTGTTTGGGGTGAGGTTGCTGAAGCACGCAAACCTGTGTGCATTTTAGACTATAATAGGCACATGGGTGGTGTCGACAGAGTAGATCAGAGGTTGGAAACGTATTCTGCTCTTCGTAAAGCTTACATTTGGTACAAGAAGTTGGCTATCCATCTTTTCTACTTGGCAACCTTTAATGCTTTTGTTGTGGTCCAGGAATCTTGTCCTCAGTCAAAGATGAATTTTGTAAAGTTTCAGGAGTCTGTAATAGGCAGCCTTGTTTTGGTGGAACAGGCAAGTGTTCCTAGAGTTGGAGTTGTGGAGGATGTTGCTAGATTGAAAGATGAACACTTTCCTGATCACATTCCTCCTACATCCTCAAAAGACTTTCCCAGTCGGAGATGTAGAGTCTGTTGGCGAAGAGCTTTGCGGAAGGACGTTTGTATGTACTGCCCCGAGTGTCCTTCTAATCCTGGGCTGTGCGTGCCTGCTTGTTTTAGAATGTACCACACGCAAAATAATTTTTGGGAGCATCCATGAGTGGTAAAGTGAACTGCCTGGCATCTATTGTTTATTAATTTTTGTTCAGTTTCAAAGTTGGCATTTGTATAGTGTATTTAGTTTTAGTTGTGTTAGTAGATTTGTATCAATATGCAATTTGTTTGTGTTTTCTTATTTTTAATTAAAAAAAATCTTAAATGTGATGTTGGTTTGCGTGGAGTGGCGATTGTCTCGCGGTGTGCGTGGTCTGGCGCTTGGCTGGTGGTGTGTGTGGACTGGTGCTTGGCTGGCGGTGTGCGTGGTCTGACGCTTGCCTGGCGGTGTGTTTGGATTGGTGCTTGGTTGGTGGTGTGCCTGGACTGGTGCTTTGCTGGCGGTGTGCTTGGAGTGGTGCTTCATGGCGGTGTGCGTGGACTGGCGTTTGGCTGGCGGTGTGCTTGGACTGGCTTTTGGCTGTCGGTGTGTGTAGACTGGTGCTTGGCTGGCGGTGTGCGTGGCCTTGCGATTGTCTCGCAGTGTGCGTGGTCTGGCGCTTGGCTGGTGGTGTGTGTGGACTGGTGCTTGGCTGGCGGTGTGCGTGGTCTGACGCTTGCCTGGCGGTGTGTTTGGATTGGTGCTTGGTTGGTGGTGTGCCTGGACTGGTGCTTTGCTGGCGGTGTGCTTGGAGTGGTGCTTGGCTGGCGGTGTGCGTGGACTGGCGTTTGGCTGGCGGTGTGCTTGGACTGGCGTTTGGCTGCCGGTGTGTGTAGACTGGTGCTTGGCTGGAGGTGTGCGTGGCCTGGCGCTTGCCTGGTGGTGTGCGTGGACTGGTGCTTGGCTGGCGGTGTGTGTGGATTGGTGCTTGGCTGGTGGTGTGTGTGGACTGTTGCTTGGCTGGCAGTGTGCATGGACTGGTGCTTGGCTGGCGGTGTGCGTGGAGTCGCGCTTGGCTAGCGGTGTGCATGGACTGGTGCTCGGATGGCGGTGTGTGAGTAGTGACTTGATGCTGGTCACTACACACACTGCTAGCTGAGCGCCACTCCATGCAATCCATCAGTTTGTGTAGTGGCTGTGTCCGGAATGTGGGCGTGTGAAAGTGATTGGCCCTTGAATGGCGCTGTCTGCTGGTGGAAGTGTTGTAATGTGATGGGTCCGTGGCTGGCGGTGTGAATGTTTTGTATGTGTCACACGTATGAAAGGTGTATGAATGGCCTGTAAAGAGGTTGGTGCCTTGTCATGGCTTTACAGCTCCTGAGCTGTGAGTCAATGGTTCAGTTTCTCGTCCTTTCAATTATTAACAGTGCATTTCATTTTTGTGAAATCACTTGCTAATACAATTGTATATACTGAACCATCACTCACCCTCATGCCAAATCCAACCAGTATGTGTGTGTGTTTGAGGAATAGATGGCTGTGTAGTAAATAAAAAATATATATTTTTGAAGCAGGGTGCCCCTTGTCCGTTTTTGTGAATGTTGTGATGTGTTTCTTTCGTGCTTGGTGGTGTGAATGGTCTTCTGTGTATCAAGTATGAAAGGTGTGTAAATGGTCTGTAAAGCAGTTGGTGCCATGCAGTGGCTTTACAGCTCACGAGCTGCGAGTCATTGGTTCGTTTTTTTTGTCCATGTAATTGACAGTGCATTTCATTTTTGTGAAATCTCTTGTTAATAAAATTTTATATACTGAACCATCAATCGCCCTCATGCCAAATCCAACTAGTATGTATGTGTGTTTGAGGAATAGATGGCTGTGCAGGAATCTTTGTCTTTTTAGTCTCTCTGCCAAGGTGTACATTCCACCTAAGAATAACCTACCAATTGTAGATAGTGTTGAAACCTTATGGGAGTACATGGTGACGTCTCTCTGGTGAATTCTAACAAGTTATTTTATCCACAATATCCTGCAAAACTCACAATGTCTGTCACAATTTCCTTGCAATATTGTGCCAAAATTGTCACACTACAGAACTAAACTACTAATTTTGTCAAAACGATCTGGTTTTGCTAGGGGGGTCACCTGGAGTTTTCACCCCGTGCCTGGCGACCATTTAGGGAAACCTACAAACCTACCAAACCTACACATTTCTGGAAAGTAGACACCCGGGGGCTTCCAAGGAGGTATGGCTTGCGTGGATCCCCCAACGTCCCCTTACCGAGAATGGGTTTCGTAGTTTTCCCTTGATGCCCGTCGAGCACAGGGCCAAAATCCCAGGTGACCCCCTTGCAAAAGCAGGTGGTTTTGAGATAGGCAATTTTGATGTTGCCTCACGACGTTTTGGGCCCTTGCCTGTCGCGGGTACTTGCGCCTCCCACACAAGTGAGGCCCCATTTTAATTGGGAGACCTGGGGGAACGCAGGGTGGTAGAAAATTTGTGTGAGCCCGGTGATGCCACACTTTCCCGTACAAAAAAGTGTGAAAAAAACAGATTTTTTAAGCTAAAATTGAGGTTTGCAAGGGATTCTGGGTAAGGGGACGTTGGGGGATCCACGCAAACCATACCTCCTTGGAAGCCCCCGGGTGTCTACTTTCCAGAAATGTGTGGGTTTGGTAGGTTTCCCTAGTTGTCCGTCGAGCACGGGGCCAAAACCCCAGGTGACTCCCTTGCAAAAGCGGTGGTTTTGAGATAGGCAATTTTATATGTAACCTCACTACGTTTTGGGCCCTTGCCTGTCGCGGGTACTTCCGCCTCCCACACAAGTGAGGCACCATTTTTATTGGGAGACCTGGGGGGACGCTGGGTGGTAGGAAATTTGTGTGAGCCCGGTGATGCCACAGTTTCCCACACAAAAAACTGACTTTTCAGCTAAAATTGAGGTTTGCAAGGGATTTTGGGCATGGGGACATTGGGGGGTCCACACAAGCCATATCTCCTTGGAAGCTCCCGGGTGTCTACTTTTCAGAAATGTGCGGGTTTGGTAGGTTTCCCTTGGTGCCGGCAGAGCTAGGGTTCAAAAACTACAGCTAGCTACTTTGCAAAAAAATTGTCATTTTTCACTGCGAAATTGAGGTGTGACCACGTTGCGTTTTGTGCTGTTTCCTGTTGCAGCTTAGTTAAAGTACACACAAGTTTAGGTACAAGTAAACCATAATTTATTAGTTTACTCAAAACAATTGATGTTTTTAATTTGCATTAATTTTCGAAACACAAAGGAGAAATTCAAAACATGCAGAACTAAGATCGCTATCAACTTTACGTCTTAGCCATATACTGTTTCACACACATTTAAAGAAACCAGACAGTGAACCAAACATATATTAAACATTTGACAAAAATTGACTTCTTAAACAACACAATGAATTAAACAGATGGACATAAGAAACCTTATGAATTCATGAGTAAAGGGATACTTTTAGCAACCGATTATTCAAACAGTTTTTCAAACACGGGGAGATCACAGAAGTGCAAATTGTTCTCAAAACTTGGATCAACTCCCACGACCTGAACAGAATATACTCAATAGGAAATCAGGAATATAGCCTATTTCTGCGTCACTAGCAATGGCCAACTGGCCAGGAGAAGAGGGGTGCCCTGGATAACAGAACTTAGTGGGAGGCAGTCAAGTCACCCCATCCTGGATTCCCCTGCGTGTCTACTTTTAAAAAATATATAGGTTTGCTAGGTTTCCCAAGGTGCCGGCAGAGCTACGGTTAAAAAACTACAGCTAGACACTTTGCCAAAAAAGGGTAATTTTTAAAGGTGAAATTGAGGTGTGACCACGTTGAGTTTTGCGCTGTTTCCTGTCGCAGGCACTAGGCTGACCCACACAAGTGGGGTACCATTTTTCTCGGAAGACTTTGGGGAACGCAGGGTGGAAAGAAATATGTGGATCCACGCAGATTCCAGAACTTTCCACCATAGAAATGTGGTGAAAATGTGTTTTTTGGTGAATGTTTTAGGTTTGCAAGGGTTTCTGGGTAACAGAACCTGGTGGGAGGCAGTCATGTCACCCCATCCTGGATTCCCCTGGGTGTCTACTTTTCAAAAATGTATAGGTTTGTTAGGTTTCCCTAGGTGCCGACATAGCTAAGGTTAAAAAACTACAGCTAGGCACTTTGCCAAAAAAGGGTCATTTTTCACTGCGAAATTGAGGTGTGACTACGTTGCGGTTTGCGCCGTTTCCTGTCGTGGGGTACCATTTTTCTTGGAAGACTTTGGGGAACGCAGGGTGGAATGGAATTTGTGGATCCACGCAGATTCCAGAAATTTCCACCACAGAAATGTGGAGAAAATGTGTTTTTTTTGTCATATGTTTAGGTTTGCAAGGGATTCTGGGTAACAGAACCTGGTGGGAGGCAGTCAAGTCACCCCATCCTGGGTTTCCCTGGGTGTCTAGTTTTTAAAAATGTATAGGTTTGCTAGGTTTCCCTAGGTGCCGACATAGCTAGGGTTCAACAACTACAGCTAGACACTTTGCCAAAAAAGGGTAATTTTTTACTGTGAAATTGAGGTGTGACCACATTGCGTTTTGCGCCATTTCCCGTCGCAGGCACTAGGCCGACCCACACAAGTGGGATCCCATTTTTCTTGGAAGACTTTGGGGAATGCAGGGTGGAAGGAAATTTGTGGATCCACGCAGATTCCAGAACCTTCGCCACAGAAATGTGGTGAAAATGTTTTTTTTTTATTGTTTAGGGTTTCTGGGTAACAGAACCTGGTGGGAGGCAGTCAAGTCACCCCATCCTGGATTTCCCTGAGTGTCTAGTTTTCAAAAATGTATAAGTTTGCTAGGTTTCCTGATAAAAGGTCCACATCCAGCAATAATATGAAGAGCAAATTATAAGATACAACCATGAAGAAGAAACCAGTTCAACTGAACTCAGTTCATTGGAATGCTCCATCACAGCCTGTGATGTCATGCACTCCATGTTCCATAGAAATACATCTAATCATAACACATCCCCTTACATAAAAATTAATGAAAACAAAAAATAATCTTCTAACATGTTATAATAACTAAAGAAAAGTAAAACAACAAGGAAGAAAAGATTATACACATCAATACATGACATAGTCCTTGAACTTTCTGGGAAGTTGTTTGTATCTCCCATCTACAATTCTTGTGTCTAACTTCAAGTTATGAGATATACTTGTAGGATCATTTTTGGTTTCTGTGAACTTGGATAACTTAGACATGTTCCAGGTACGACCATTATCTAAGATAACAACATAGGGGCATATTATCAAGGACAGGCGATACATTATCGCCGCTTTTATCGGCAGGAAACTGCCGATAACGCGGCGAAAATGGCCTTGATAATATGCTCTATGAATTCCTATCGAAGCCCATGTTAGATGTGAACACATGTAACATGGGCTTCGATTGGAATTCATAGAGCATATTATCAAGGCCATTACCGCCGCTTTATCGGCAGTTTCCTGCCGATAAAAGCGGCGATAATGTATCGCCTGTCCTTGATAATATGCCCCATTTTTCCTAATGTCAACAATGATGAAAGGACCACAAAATTTAGAGACACCGTTGTGACCTAACTTATGTTTTTTCACCAACACTTGATCACCTAAATTCCATTTTTACTTTGACAGCCAATCTTTCATCATACCTTTGTTTGTACCTATTTTGATATTTAGACAACACATCCCTCTGTTTTTTAATCACGCTATCTTCTCTATCCTTTACTGGAAGCCAAGCAGGGTTAAGTTTAGAATTTGCCACTCTTCCCCTAAGAGCCTCAAAAGGTGACTTTTGCATGATAGCACTAGGAACAGTGCGATGTGCCCACCATGTTTCTCTCAACACATTGCTAAACGAAGTTCTAGAATCCAAAGCTCGTTGAGCACAACTTTTCAAAACTCTATTCATCCTTTCTGTAAGACCATTGGTCTGTGGTGAACATAAAGCCGTCTTCTGATAAACAATCCCAAGGTCCTTAAGGAATACAACCATCTCATTAGAGGTAAATTGCACCCCATTATCCTTGACCAAATACTTAGGAATGCCTTCTGCCACAAACACATCTTTTAAAAACTCAATCACAGTCCTAGAGTTGACCACTCCCAAACACTTCGAGACAACCCATTTCGAAGTATAATCTAAAAAGAGTAACACAAATATTTCATGAGAAGGCATCAAATCAAACGGGCCAGCTATATCTAAACCAACTTTGGTCCGAACTGCAACAGGAACTTCAACAGGTGAAAGAGGGGAATGATTGGTGGTGCGAGATTTATCATTAACAGAACAAAGATGACAATCCTTGACTACAGACTCTACCATTCGGTCCATAACAGGCCACCAATATTTTTCCCTGAGACGTTCTTTGGTGAGACTCCAACCCAAATGCCCTTTGTGAACCAAGTTGACTATCCTACTTCTTAAATCACTAGGTGGAACTACTCTGCCCCCCCTCATCAAATTTTCCTGCCAAAAAGTAAGATCATCCCTCACTGTCCAGTAAGATTTTAAATCACAATCAAGGTTTTTATAATCAGCCCAACCCTTGGAGATAATAGTTTTGAGCAATGCAAAAACGTTGTCATTCTTGACACACGACAACTATTCTTCTCTAGATACTGATGGCTCAACTATCCAATTCACACTTTCCACCATTTCCAAATCATGCTCAGAATCAATGGGTAAACGCGATAAACAATCTGCAGGTTTGTTATTTTGACCTTGAATATACTGCACAGAAAAGTTAAATTCTTGCAAACCCTCACTCCATCTCTTTAATCTGAGAATCATGTGATCATTGTGATGACAAGAGAAAATTTGTACAAGTGGCCGATGATCTGATTTTACAACAAATGGAATCCCCCACAAATAAAACTTGAAATGGTGAATCGCCCAAAACACAGCCAGAGCTTCTCTCTCAATGCAAGAATAATTTATTTCTGCCTCTCTAAGAGCTCTTGAAGCAAAAGCTACAAATGTCTCTTCACCATTGACCACTTGAGAGAGGACTGCCCCAAGACCCTTAAGGCTGGCATCAGTTTTCAAAATGGTTTTCAACTTCGAATCAAAGTGACCTAGAGTTGGCATTTTTCCAATTTCCATTTTAATAGTCTTAAAAGCTTTCTCACAATCATTTGACCATATAAAACGCACACCTTTATTTAAAAGAGCTCTAATCGGCTCAACCACACTCGCAAAACCCTTAACAAACTTCGAGTAGAACTCTGCCATTCCCAAAAATGATTTAACTTGTTCTTTATCCTCTGGTGCAGGAGCTTTCACAATGCTATCTGCAAGTTCTATCTTTGGCTGTATTCCACTTCCTGAGATCACATGACCAAGATATGTAACTGACTCAAGACCAATCCTGCATTTCTCTTTCTTTACAGTGAGACCACTTTCTCTCAATTTATTCAACACAGCTCTCAACATATTCTCATGCTCTAACTTATCTTTCCCATAGATCAAGATGTCATCTTGAAAAAACATCACATTCTGTAGGTCACCAAGGACCATCTTCATCACTCTCTGGAAACAGGCTGCCGCTGAGGCCAGCCCAAAAGGTATTCTCAAGAACCGATATGCTCCTGTAGGAGTAATAAGATACTAAGGGCTTTGAGTCTTTGTGGAGCATAATCTGGTGATACGCTAACGAAAGATCTAGCACACTAAAAATGTTGGCACCTTTCAAAACACTGATAGATTCAGAAATATTAGGGAGTGGCTGGCGATCTACACAGATCCATTCATTCAAACCGCGCAAGTCCACACACATTCTTACAGACTTCCCCCATCCTTGGGTGCCAAAACCACCGCAGCCAACCACTCAGAGGATTCGATCTCCTCAATCACACCCAAGTTCAATAACCTTTCAATCTCGAGTTTCAATGGTTTGAGAATCATATTTGGAACTCTACGTACTTTGTGAACACAAGGTCTTGCTGACTTTTTAAGAATAATTTGATGTTCAAACCCCTTCAAACAACCAAGTGTGTCTGAAAATACGTTAGGATAGTCTTCAACATATTTGTTGTAGTCACACACAGTGTCAACTGATGGAGAAAGAGTGTCACCAACTAATTCTTCCATTAACAACACTTGATTCCGAGGGTCCTTAGCACCTGGGTTAAGAACTATCCCCAAATCATGTTGGTGTCTCCAGCCAAGGAGATTATCTCCTCTCACCGCTACATATACCTTCCCAGTCGTTTCCTTCCCTTTGAATGGGATCTTTGCTACAACATATCCAAGAATGTCAATTTTTGACCCACCATAACTCACAGGAGCCATGTCTGGAGGTGAAAGTGATATATTTTCTAATCCCACAACCTCATCCCAAATTTTATTACCAATCAGGATAAATGGAGACCCAGAATCCGCCATTAGTTTGAAAACATTATTACCCACACCAATATCACAAAATGGCATACTGATTTGTTCCGAATAAATAACATCCCCACTCCCTTTTAAATTTGACACTACCACAGTGCGAATGATATCAGAACTTTCTTCACTCACATTTCTTTTCCTAGATGACTTACAGACACGAGCGTAGTGCCCCTTGACACCACAATTATTACATATACTGTCCCTCGCATAACAGTTGGGAAAGCTTGAATAGTGTGATAAGCTTCCACACATATAACATCCTATTTTCTGATGTACAGGTGGATGTAGAGGGCGAGCATCATGTTCTTTGGTTAAGGGAGTGTCTCTACTAGTAGAAGGACGAGTTTGGCTGTCAGAAGAACTCTTTTGTGAATTAAAGTTTTTTTGTACAGGTTTATTTTTCCCATTCGTAGATATTTTGACTATGCTTTCATGAGATTCTTCAACCAAGACATTATCTTCCAACATAACCACATTATCTTGTTTTTTTTTCTTGCTGTCATTAGAATTATGACTGCCATCCTCTCGATTTTTCCTTATTTCTTTGACCCAAGAAGATGTGTTTTCCATACCCTCCACAATGGCAAGTGCTTCAGATAATGTGGGGTTATATCTATAGAAGTTTTTCCTGAACTCTTGAACTGTTAGTGCAACGCACAAGTTGATCCCTCGCTAATAATTCTGATAATTCTCCAAAATCGCATGTGCGTGCCAGGGTTTTGAGAGAAGAAATGTATTGTGGTATATCCTTCTTTTCTTTCTGTTGTAGAGCCTTAATATGTCATTGTAGAGTGTTGCCCATGTAATTCAGAATGTATTACGTTTTGTGTTCTAAATCAGAGAAGCGGTTGGAGCTTATCTGATTTAGACGCTTTGCTCTGTGCTCTGGTGTGTCCTTGGATTGAACTAAATAAATCCTTACTTTAAAACCCCATTTTGCCTCCTCCGCATCATTACAATGGCGTCGAGGTTCTTTTTAAAATATTTTTTGGACCCACTATGATTTTGAGCACATTTTAAATTTTTACTAATTTATTTGAAGATTCGGACTTACGCTGCAATTTTCTTCAAGTGCTGCTTGTGATGCTGAATGAGGTGATCCCTCTTTGAAACCCCAAGGTACTGTGATTTACAATCTATTTTCGGATTCCCAGTCGCTTATTGCTTAAGCGTCCCTGTGGCAGTTAGTCATCACGCGTTCCTGCCTTTTCCCATCTGATGACGTCCGTGAATCAAAACGGACTTCTCCTGGAACGCGACGCGCTCAGCACGCAACGCCCCTTCTTGGAGTTCTGCACGCATCACTGAGATGCAGCGCACTTCACTGAAACGCAGCGCACATCACGCTGCGTATCGGCCATTTTAACTTTCCCTGGTCAGCTGTTTTCCGAGTTCGGCTTCAGCAACGTTCTCTTTGCGACGCGTCTATCTCAGCTGTTTATGAGATCGTCTTCACAGCGCAGCAACCATCTCTTCGCGACGCAATTAAGTGTCTACCTCAAGGTTTCTACTGGCAAATTCAGTGATTCGCTCACTTTTACTTCGACTTTATGAAGTTTTCTGCTGGTGAATTCAGTAATTTGTTCACGCTTATTTCAAGCCAGTATTTCATCTAGTGTCTTGATGACAGCGCATGTGTGGTAATCTGGCAATCCTAAATTTCATTCAGTTGTGTTCACTTGTGCTGATTGCAGTCATTGCTTCTGTGATTTGCACACAATATTTAAATGAGGTTGATTGTAATGATGCGGAGGAGGCAAAATGGGGTTTTAAAGTAAGGATTTATTTAGTTCAATCCAAGGACCCACCAGAGCACAGAGCAAAGCGTCTAAATCAGATAAGCTCCAACTGCTTCTCTGATTTAGAACACAAAACGTAATACATTCTGAATTACATGGGCAACACTCTACAATGACATATTAAGGCTCTACAACAGAAAGAAAAGAAGGATATACCACATGTATGTACCCACTCGTTCAGAAGGACCTTGAACACGTGTAAAAAATCTGTGACGTTAAAGAACAACATTGATCCTAGGGCCAAAGTAACGTTCCAGCATAGTCATGGACATTTCATATACATCTGAAGGTTTTCCATCACCTCCACCAATTGGTATAGGGTCCATACTATCATAGGTGTTTCTGCCTTCAACACCTAAGTTGTGTAATAATACTGCTTGCTTTCTAAAAGCTGAAAATGTTTCTCCTCCTGTGGCCACTAGGTAAGAATCGAATAAATTCCTCCAACTTTTCCATGGTAAAATTGGTTCCCCTTCCTGAGAGGAATGGTGGAGGCTGTGACATGCTAGATGTTGTAGCCATTATATTGATAAATAGAAGAATAAAAGAACTGGTTTTAATCTGAGAATATGTTGAAGGTAGAACTCAGGAAACAGTAAGTAAATCAGCGAATAAGTTTATTCAGAATACAGAATACAGCCCCACACCAGGTCACTGCGTGGTCAGGAGAATTACGATAATGTGACAGTAGGCAGTTCCTCGGGATGGAGGGAGAGGTGGAACGTTGGGGAACCAATAGGAAGGGGAGAGGTGACAATGGGTGCTCTCGCGTCAGAGAGATAACCAGGGCACAGGGGAGAACAGGGTTAAGATACAACAGAATAGATATTAATTTGTTCTCTATCAAACAAGTCAGAGTTTGTAATAATGATTGTTCTCTCTCAACCACTGTATTTCTTCAACGGGGTGTGTCAGAATTTCATACATGTGAGAGGGCTAGTAACCTCTTATTCATTAGCAGTGCAATCCATAGATTTCGTGAAGTCACTCATAGTACTGGTAATACAGTCCAAATCCAATTATAATCCAAGTGTGGGTTCACAGGGGAGTTGATGGTTGAAATGAGTGTCCCCAATCAAGCTTTCCCTCGTCGCCAGTGATAAAAGGTCCAAATCCAGCAACAATGTGTAGAGCATGTTTATTAGATACAGCTATCAACAAGAAACCAGTTCAACGGAACTCAGTTCATTGGAACGCTCCATCACAGCCTGTGATGTCATGCACTCCATGTTCCATAGAAATACATCTAATCATAACATTTCCCTAGGTGCCGGCAGAGCTAGGGTTCAAAAACTACAGCTAGGCACTTTGCCAAAAAAGGGTAATTTTTCACTGAGAAATTGAGGTGTGACCACGTTGCGTTTTGCGCCGTTTCCTGGCGCAGGCACTAGGCCAACCCACACAAGTGGGGTACCATTTTTCTCGTAAGACATTGGGAAACGCAGGGTGGAAGGAAATTTGTGGATCCACGCAGATTCCAGAACTTTCCACCACAGAAATGTGGAGAAAATTTGTTTTTTTGTCCATTTTTTTTTTTTACAAGCGATTCTGGGTAACAGAACCTGATGGGAGGCAGTCAAGTCACCCCCTCCTGGATTTCCCATGGTGTCTACTTTTCAAAAATTTATAGGTTTGCTGGGTTTCCTTAAGTGCCGGCAAAGCTAGGGTACAAAAACTACAGCTAGGCAATCTGCTAAAAAAGGGTCATTTTTCACTGCGAGATTGAGGTATGACCACGTTGCGTTTTGCGCCGTTTCCTCTCGTGGGTACAAGGCGACCCACACAAGTGAGGTACCGTTTTTATCGAGAGACTTAGGGTAATTCAGATTTGTAAATCCACTGTTATTACCTATTGAGTTTTCATGCATTTCTCCCTTCCAAATGAAAGACATTGTGTAAAAAAGAGATCATTTTGAAAAATGACCAATAATTCACATGCTAGTATGAGTACTCCCAATTTTGAAAATGTGCAAATATGTACTGTTTCTAAACTTGTACCCATTTCAGAAATACATAGGTGTCTTTGGTACCGATTTTTACATGCATACATTTTCCAAGAATAATTACACTATACCGGGTACATAATAAAATACCATTGCAAGTTGCTGCACAGTTTTTGACTCTGGGTTCGTCGGGTTCTTGGTCAACCTACAAGTCCTATATATCCCCACAACAAGGAAGGTCCAGCGGATGTAACGGTATATTGCTTTTAAAGAGCAGTCATAATTACAAGAAGTTACAGGTGAATATGTTGACACAAAAGGCTGGTTTTTTCAACTATTTTCCAATTTTTCCTTAATTTAACTGTTAGTTTCTATAAAGAAACCTTCATGGATTTAGACAAATGACCCTTTTCTAAAATTCAGAATGTTGTCTACTTTTCTAAAATGTATACCTTTTCAAGATCCATTATTGCTTTCATACTCATTTTCACCATTAACTGGAAGGAGGTTGAAAGCACTAAAAATAGCAAAAATAGGCTATGTCCCAGAAAAATGCCAAAACTGTGTAAAAAATGTTGGTTCTCTGGCAAAAGACTGTCATTCCCTAAAAGCTGGTAAATGGTGATTTCAGCCCCACAAACCCTTTTTTGATAACATTTGCAGGGAAAAACCCAGAGGGTTTCATTTGCAGCCCGTTTTTCCCATTTTTCTGATAAAAATAAAAATGTTACTGTATTTTGCTTAATTTCTGGGACCTCTCTGAGGGAATCCACAAACCCTGAGCATCTTTAGATCCCCATGATGTTGGAAGAAAAGGACGCAGAATTGGTGTGGATACCTTATGTGGTCAAAAAGTTAGAGGGGCCTAAGCGCGAACTACCCCAAATAGCCAAAAAAAGGCTTAACACAGGAGGGGAAAAGGCCTAGCAGCGAAGGGGTTAAAGAACACCTCACCTATAGATGAAGTAGTCTTCATACAGACTTTAGTTACTTTATCACGAATACAGTCAACTCTGTTACAAAGAATTATGTGTTTCACTTGTACCACTGATTTTTTTAACACTTTATTTTTATTTGACTTGAGAGGAGTACTGTTTTTAACTGGTATCATATGTCTTTTAAAATATTTTCAGATGCTTAAATCTCGGCAGTATATGTCCTATGCATACTCTCTCTGGCATTTGGATGCACCAGGCATACTGAATTTTCTTTTAGGCATGAGTCCCTCTGTGATACATGTATGATTGGTCTGGATGCAAAATACAGTAGGCCTCAAAATAACCCTGGATTAATCCTTGCAATCTGTTGATGCATTCTATTTGCATGTGTTCATGACACAACAACGCATGTTCTTGCACCTATGCCTTTTAGCTTTGCCTACTGATACCTCTTTTTGCATTGGCTACACAAAATAACCTTGAGCAGCTATTCGCTGCACGCATATTATTGTGTTGTAGCACTTTTTGACGTTGTTAATTTTATACTGGCCACAAATATTTTAACAATTTTATATTTTTTTATCTGATGTTTGTTTTATGACGAAATCTACATTGTTCTGGTAAATGATTTCAGGTAATCATACAATAAAGATTTCTTTCTTTCAATGGCATGGCACTTAAAACCCATAATCCTCTAATGCATTGTCTTCCCCTATCTGATGAGTCTTGAGCAGAAGTAGCTATTGTAAATAAAACGGAGAACAGCTCTTCATCGAGAAGTAAATGCTTTGGGCCTCATTTATGAGGCCTTGCGTCAGTTTTGCGCTGCGGATGCGTCACTTTTTGTGACGCATCGGCAGCGTAAAACATGCGCCTTGTTGCGCCATATTTAAAAAGTGACGCATCTCCCTACATGCGTCACTTTTTAAACCCCTGCGCCACATTATACCTGCGTCAGGTATAATGTATGCAGAGGGGGCGTTTCCCCGCAAAAAGCCTCGTAATAGTGATGCAGTGAAGTCTATGAGATTTCACTGCGTCACTTTTAGGATGCTGTTGCGTCAAAATCTTGCGCCTGCCTCACAGCAGGCGTAAGACTGACGCATTGCTGGAGATGCGTCACTTTTGTGACACACTCCAGCAATGCGTCACTTTTGCGCTTACAGATGCGTCAGAAATACTGACGTATCTGTAAGTCCTTGCGACATGATGCGTCATACATTAAATATGACGCATCATTGGTGTCGCAAGGAGTGCGCACTGAAAAGTGACGCATCGCTGTTTTCACGCAGCGATGCGTCACTTTTCATAAATGAGGCCCATTATTCTCAGGAAGTAGCGCAGACACCCAACCAGCACGGCCAGGCAAAGAAACAACTGCCAGCTGTCGCTTGATTGAACATTGAGCACAAGACTGTGGAATGTAAGACATGTCATATAAACACGAACGGCAGCAGGAGGCGAGCTGCCACGGAGTTACAGAAATCATAAGACACCTCCTTTACTTCCACAGAAATGAATCAACTTAACATACATTCAATAACTTACATTAGAAACCATAAAATCCACTACATGTTAAAACTAAATGGAGTATAAGAACACAAGAAGTTTTAAAGTGAAAATAGAAGAGACGTAAATGCAAAAAAGAAAAGAAATCAAACCATAGGTGAAACACGAAAATATGGGCAACAATGAAGAGTCAAGTTAAGTACAACACAAATAATGTTGTAATCACATATCATAACCCACTCCTTTCCTTGATGACCTAGTCACATACATAATGCTTAAAATATTCCGGCATCTTATGTTCCCTGGACACTCTTTCCTTTTGACGGCCCTCGCTTGATTCAGATAAAGACCTCATGGGAGCAGTGGAATGGCCCATTTTCTTGTTCCTCTCACCAGTCCCCTGCTCTGTACCTGTGTCCCT
Organism: Lissotriton vulgaris; assembly: GCF_964263255.1. Lineage (NCBI taxonomy): Eukaryota > Metazoa > Chordata > Amphibia > Caudata > Salamandridae > Lissotriton > Lissotriton vulgaris. The sequence continues at coordinate 280,671,348 of NC_141694.1, forward strand.
GGGATTCTGCAAATACTTCCCTTGTTTTTGGTACAAAGCCACCCTCCTAAGATTCCAGGTTTGTCCATCCTAAAACGTTATCCAACTTCCTCCTACCAGCCTCATAGCCGGGATACCTTCCATCCTGAATACCTCACTTAAAACATTGATGGTGGATTCTGTGCCAATGTTTCTCATAAATACCATCTCCACCCTGTGTGCACCAAAACTGTTGCAAAGTTTTCATTATCATGTAAGTCATTGAACGGACCAATAAAGTCCATTAAAAATTTCTGCCAAGCCCCTTGTGCACCAATGACGTGCTGAGATGGAACCGGTCTATCCAGACCCACCCGCAACATTTTCTCAGACTCCTCACAGCTGCTGCAATTCTCCACCAATCCTTCTCCGACGATCCATCCCAGCTACCAAAATATTTCTTTCACTCTCCTTCCTCTTAAAGTTTGACCTACATGCCCCTCATGGGCTAAACCAATCACTCTATTTATTATAGATGCAGGTGGTATAAACCGTTCGCCCCTCAACACAACAAAGTCACCCTGTGTCAATAACTCATCCTGCAACTGAAGAAAAGGTTTATGACCTGCTGACAACGTGCTTTCCCTTGAAACCCCTTTCCTGGCCTTTCTCATAACACCATCAAGATTACCATCTTTGTGAATTCCTTCCATCCAATCCTCGCTAGTGATGGCATCGTCAAGGCTAGCCACCACCTCTTCCGTAATTAAGTAAAAATATGGTGCTTTGATGTCTGGTAGCCTAGACAAGCAATCAGCTACACTGTTACGCCATCCAGGTACATGTTCCACCTTACACATGAAGTCTTGTTTCCTGAGGCCAGATGTGCTAGCCTACCAGAACAGTTTTTTGTGCCATCAGGAACCAAAACTTTGATAAGAGGTTTATTGTCGGTTCATGAAGTAAAAACAGTACCCCACAAAAAACACTCTAAAATGTTTAGTGGCCCATGCAGACATCAATGCCTCAATAACCAAGTAATTACTCTCAGTCTCAGGCAATGAACGTGAAGCCAAGGCTATAGCTTTCTCTTCTCCAGCATGTTTCTGCGCTAAAACTGCAACAAGGCCCCACAGCGCTGGCACCCACCGTCAAAATGGTGGGTAAGCAAGGAGTGAAAGGTGCTAAAATGTCAGCAAGTGCAATGTTCTCTTTAATAAGATTAAAAGCCTTATGTTGCTCTCCACCCGTTATAAATGTCTTGCCTTTCCTTATTAACTCTCTTAAAGGTTCCACCTTGCGTGCGAAACTTAAACAAATTTGGCATGGTATTCAACGATGCCCATGAATGACCTCAATTTGTCCCTGCCATCAAGCACTTTGAGATTGACAATAACACTAACAAGATCATGCTTGGGTTGAATCCCTTCTTTTGTGATGTGATATCCTAAATAATCAACTTTCTCAACAGCAAAGAATCACTTTTCCTTTCGCATACATGCCAAAAGACCCGATTGCATTTTTTACAATAGAAGTCAATGGGGAATTTTCATAATCCTTATTTTTTATATTAAATCTCCCACGTCCTTGTCCTACAATGTTGGCATGTATGCTTTAACAATGTCAAATCTGCACCACCCAAGCGAGATAGTACTTGTTCCAAGATGGAGTTATGATCTTTGACATTTTGATCATATATCAGGATGTCATCTTGAAAAAATACAACTCGATCAATACCATTTAAGATTTCAGTTATAATAAGTTGAAATGCATTGGCTGCTGAGCATAGGCCAAACGGAAGTCTGTTAAATTGGTACGTGCCTTCAGTTGTTATGAAAGATGTATATTTTCTCGAATTCGGATGAAGTTTAATTTGATGGTAGCCACTGTGTAAATCCAAGAAAGAAAACCCTCTACCACAGCCAACATCAAAATGATCTCATTAATGTTAGGAAGAGGAAAACAATCAATGATTAAACTCTTGTAGGCCAAACGGAAGTCTGTTAAATTGGTACGTGCCTTCAGTTGTTATGAAAGATGTATATTTTCTCGAATTCGGATGAAGTTTAATTTGATGGTAGCCACTGTGTAAATCCAAGAAAGAAAACCCTCTACCACAGCCAACATCAAAATGATCTCATTAATGTTAGGAAGAGGAAAACAATCAATGATTAAACTCTTGTTTAGGCTCCTTAACTCCACACAAAAAACGTAAAGAGCAATCTTGTTTTGGGGTAATAACCACCAGAGACAACCATTCAGCCGCCTCCACAGTTTCAATGACCTTCTTATCCAGCATCTGCTTGATTATATCTTTGACTTGGTGTTAGAACCGGGGTCTCTAGTTGGCCGGGGTATGTACCCTAGTCCAAGTAGGGACCACAGCTTCTGACAGGGTAGCTTGGCGCAAAGAAGGAAGGCTTAACTTCAGAGGTAATGTGTAAAGTATTTGTGCAACACACACCAATAGGAACACAGTAAAACACGCACAAAAGGGACGCCACGCCGGTTTTATGTAAAAATAAAAGTATCTTTATCTAAAAAGTATGCCAGATACCAAAAATAGTAGACTCCACGTATAGCTAATCAAAGGTTTTCAGAAATAAGGTCTGTGGGGAGACTGTTGCAAAAGTAACTTGGCAAAGTTAAAAACTGAGCAGGAGTCAATAACGTATGCAGAGGTTCTGAATAGATAGTTCCTCTATTGGCAGAGGTTGAGCAATTAACAGGACACGTCCCTCTGATGCAGTCAGTGGTTCCCAGGGCTAGAGCAAGTCACTGGTAGGACCCGTGTCTCCCTTTTATCAGAAATGGTGTGACTTAATAGCACCCTCCACGCTCTACTGCTGCGCTGTACTCTTCAGGAAATGGCAGAATCCCTAATGCTGACTTCGCAGCCTGTGACGATCAAACCATGCCGCCAATGCGTGATCACAGAACTATGTCATGGGGTACTGTCCCCGGCAGCCCCTTAGTAAATGAGGGCAGTCCCGCTTTTAACAATGCTGGTAAAATCAGTTCTGTGGTCAGCAATGCACCCAAACAAAAGCAGGTCCCGGGAGCCGGTCCGTGCTTAATGAAGGAGTCCCAGTAGACCCGCTCCTTACTTCCAGGGCTCTGACTCAAATGCGGCGATCCTCACACTACCGCCTACATGGTCTCCCGCCTCACCCCACCCCAGGAAGCTCTGCAACCAGCAGCTTAGCGCACACGCTAAGCTCTTACCTGGGGTTGGAGAGAGCAGGCACCGGCGAGGGGCTCCTTCATCCTGACGCTCCCCGGCTGGCCACAGGCTCCGCTCTTCTCTTCCGGGCAGGATGGGAAAGCCCTCAGGAGAGAACCAATGGGAACGCGGCACGCCGGTGACGCTGCAGAACTCCCGGGGGATTGGAGCCAATCCGGGCGCTGCCCAGGGGTGACAAGGAGGGAAGACCTGGAGGCTAGGGCCAATCACAGCGTGGCACAGGGGGGACGTCAGCCGACCTCTTGCCTGCGGCGGTGATCCCGGGGATTAGTTTAAAATCCAGTTGGCGGGAAGGAGGAGGCACCCACGTACAGCGCTTCAGTCCCCAGTATGGCGCTTCTCCCTCACAGTGCTTCGAGGTGCAATTAGGGTCTCCCAGGCGGCGGTGATGTTGGGGGCAATTGTGGTTGCAGCTCGCTCGAACCCGCAGCGGTGATCTCGGGCAAGTTTCAATCGCGGTGCCAGTCCCATGTTGAGCACAACCACCGGCAAACTGCGTGGTGAATAATTTTGAGTACCACAGTTCTTTTTAACACGGGCAGTCCTTAAGTAGGTTGCAGATCCCCGCTCCCCACGTGACAGAGCCAGTCTTGAAGAACATTGGTGTACCCAAAGCGCTGCAGGGGCGGTTTTGACAGTGTTGTAGCCTCAAAGAAAAGGCTGTTATGATGTGTGCTGTAGTCCCCAAAATGCGGCTGAGGCAAGTCTTGGAGGGGAATCACGCTGTTGCCTTTATGATATCTGCATGGGTAGTTTCCTTATAGAAAAACGTTGTTGTCTGCAGGAACTCTGCAGAGGCAGTCCTTAAAGGTGTTGCAGTCCAAACAAAGAAGCTAGTTCTCATGTATGCTGCGGAGACACTCTGGAGGTGTTTCTTTAGGTCTCCCTTGCAGGGCAGGATCAGCAGGCAGTAGGGCAGCTCAGCCGGTTGGAGCAGCAGTTCCTTAGAGCAGTCAGCCTCCTCACAGGTGGCAATCCTTCCTGGCGCCGCAGTCCTCGCTCTGGCAGAGATTGCTCGTAGCTCTGCAGTGTAACAAAGAAGTGAGGCCAGGACCCTCCCTTATATATCTTTCAGTCTAGGGGCTAGAAAGTGGTAGAAGTCTTTGGAAGGGTCTGGGGGCAGGGACTTCTGGAAGAGTCCAGGGAGTTCTGGGATGTTCCCTGCCTTTCCTGACCTAGCTGTCACATTGACCAGAGACAGGCCGTTAAGGCTACAGTGGGCAGCCCATCACAGCCCATCCGAGGGAAGAAGGTGTGAATCACCACTCCCACCTCCCAACCCAGGCAGCTCTCAGTATGCAGAGGGGAGAGGGGAGTCTGCAGTGCCCAATCTAAGTGTAGGCAGAAAAAGGTCCACTTTCTAAAAGTGGGATCCCTAGCGTAGTAGTGCCCAAACCCCATATATCATTGGAAAGGGTTCCCCGCCCCGAGTCAAACATGACAGGCTTATTAGGTCCCTGTCAAAAATGATCCCAGAAGGGGGGTTCCCAATGTAAGCCTATGGAGGATTAAGCCTTACTGCGGTAGCAGGGGCTTGTGGCAGATATGCCAGTGTCATATGGTTTTAGGGGAGAGCACCTGCACCTCAGCACTGTTTAGCAGTGGTGAGGCGCCCAGAGTCCTAGGTTCAACAAAAAGGTGCAGTGAAAATGGGAGGCACAGGGGGAAAAAGGTAGGGCAAGCAGCTCAACAATGGAACAAACTTCCTCCTGCTCTGAGACTGGAGAGCAGTGAAGCGCTGTTCAGGGCCAAGCTTAAAACACAACTATACACTGCGTAGGTCATTGGCTCTTATGGTGATCGCTGGTAGCTTTAGCGCGGGGACACGCCGAGATGGCGTTACTGAGCGCTCTATAAGCTCTTTATTATTATTATTATTATTATTAGGGGAAGACCACCCTAAGGCTGACAGGTCCAACACTTGGGCTCTAGCCGCCATCGGGATTCTTCTAGCAACATGTTTGATGGGTACAGAGTCCTACCTCAGTCTTATTTTATGTAGAAACTCAACAGCTTTCCCCAATACTGTGTCAAACACTTTCGCTGAAGTTGTAAAATACTTTGTACTCCGGTGTCATCTACACTCATAACTTGTTCTGCTCTTGGGTCCACCCTAATGTTAAGAGCATACTGGTGAACCCATTCTGATATAGCACGACCTTCCGGAACACCCTAAACCTTTCCTTTGGTCTGTCTTTCAGCAAATACAATTTCCGCTTCCAGATACCCCAGAACACCAATGCTAGCTCCCTGATATCCCTTCAGAATCACATCATAGGGAATTAATTTCACATCTTTCCAAATCGAATCACACAAAGATTTTGGAATAATAGTATATTGCGATCCAGTAACCACCATTAAGAATACTGTCTCCCCATTGACACTAAAATCGGCTTTGGGGCGAATCCTGATCCTACCCAAGTCATCATCACTCTGACATCATGATCGTCCTCCTCCTCCACCACTGCTTTCTTTTTTCCTGAAGCCTTGCACATACGAGCATAGTGCCCCCTTTTTCCGCACTTATGGCACTCTTTGCCTTGCGCAAAACAATTTTTCTGTTGTCTGAGTCTGCTAAGTGAAACGTACTGCCACATCTATGCCAAAAGGGATTAGACCCTTTTTGAAAAGGAAACACTGTGCTCTTCCCAGTGTTTGGTTTGCCACTGCTAGTGCTCCCCCTATTAGACTAGCTGCGCACCACATTCACCTCCTCCGAATTACTCTGCAAAGTGGCTACCTCCAACCCTTGTTCTTGTTGAATCGACTTCATTTCCCTCATACATTTTTCTGACTCCTCTATAACTTTTGTAATTGTAATAGCTTCTTTTGTAGTAGGATTACTGGCCATCCACAATCTCTTTTGCTGTAGCACCGGACAATTAATTGATCTCTAATCATGTCATCTTGCATTGGACCAAATTGGCACTTTGTTGATAACTCCCTCAACCATGACACCAATATATCCATAGATTCATTAACCTGTTGTGGTTGAGTGCAGAATCTGTGACAATATTTGCTTGCTTTGCAAATCTAGTGTGTAACCTAAATAATGGCATCTTTGTAAACATCATCTACCTCATCCCCTTAGCTGGGAGCTATTTGAAAATATGTTGCCCTTCTTTTCCTAACGCACCTAGCAATAAAGCTTTTTTGCACACTGCTGAAAATCTTGTACCATCTAATGCCACAAAGTAGTTTTCAAAATAGTCACACCAATACTCCCATTCCATGGATGGTTCCCCAGCTGACATGAGGAACGGTGGTGGTGCAGTGATAGTATTGGCAATAAGACAAGAAACACTCTAATATTTCACCTGTGACACAGCAGAAAAACTTCAACACTATGTAAATTGTTAAATCATCAACAGCTTAACCAACATTAGCACAATAAGATAATAGGAAATGCAAATGAACCCACAGTTACTGTTATTGCACGCACACCAGCATTGAATAGGTGTGTGTGTCTCTGGTATTTCAGGTTGGGCAGGTCTTTGATAATAATTGGTGTGCATCACCGTTAATGCACACAATTCAATTATTTGTTAATAATGGGTGTGTGTGTCACCGCCAATAAGTGTAACACGGCCCCTGAAGGGTCTGCGTGTCACCGTTAAAATGAACTACTAGTACAAAATGGTTTGAGACACACACCATTGCCCCTTTAAATCTGGGAAGTTTGGTGTGCGTGTCACCGCTGAAGCAAACTCTGACTGACACCTTTGAACTTTGGTTTAATATATACCTGTATTGTTGATACACCGTTTCCCTTTTAAGTAAGGCTGGGATCGGTGTGCGTATCACCAATGAAGTACTCCTTTAAGAGCTTCCAAATGGGTCTATGTGTCATACTGCCCAAACTACGATCATCCGCCCACTCCCCTCCGGACTGCAATCTCGGGACAAGGAAAGCATGTAGACAGACAGACAGTCCTGTGATGCAGGTGAGGAGATTAATCTTTTGGTGAAAATCTGCACGTCGGTATATTGGTATAGCCCACAAAGGGTACAAAAGTCAACGTACCTCAGCCGGCAGGGTTTCGTTGTCTGATATCTTACGTGGTATTGTGGTAAAGCTCGAACACTTCCCTGGTGTCCGCAATGTGGTGCAGCCTCAGGGGAAAGACACGACGTGTGTCCTCCAATCATCGCCCTCCTCTCACACCTGCCCAGGCCCCTTAAGGCCTTGCTGGGTGCACCCAAATCATTCTCCTCCATCTTCTGAGTTGCAGCCTACCTGTGCCCCAGATTGCAGTGAGCAGAGTCCAGGAAGTGGTAAGGAGACAGACTAGTGCAGTCTCTTCCCAAGACATAAAGTTGTTTAAAAAACGATTTTCACTTTCTGTGTTTACTGTCTATGCCTGTGGTTGTTACAGTTAAAAATTGTAGTTGTTGCCTGCCTGTAATTACATATTTTATCACCTGTGTTGTGTTTTAAATTTGTGGTTTTCCCTGCCCATGATTGCCTCCATTTAGTGTGTTGAATTGTGGAATTTGCAGTCCAACCTCTGTAGTTTGTCCCTCTCATTCTTTGGTGACAATTCTGTTTTCCCTCCAGATTTCTCCTTTGCTCTATGCTAAGACCTGTATGTTAAAACAGTGCACTCCCAGTCACCATTGTGTAGTCACAAGCCAGTGAACCAGCCCCCTCTTCTTCTGTGAGCTGTTTAAACTGTTTTTTACTAGGGCCTGTGGACTCCGTTTTTTGGCCAGCAGGGGGAGTAATGTTTTATTCAAACAATATTCTTAGATTTCAAGTTAGTGAGGCCCTTACCTGCTGAAGTCCAAAGTGTGGATTGAGCCTGTCTGTCTCCTAGGAGATTCTGAACAGGAGAAGCAGCTTCCAACTCCCTGGCCAGCAAACTTTGTCTGAGGTTGCTGGGACCTTATATGGTCTGCTAGTGGTTGGTACGTGCCTACACTGATTGGTGGTTGTATCTGGTGTTTCTATTGGATTAGGGTTAATGTCCTCATTGGTTTGGTATTTGAGGGTTCTGATTGGTTTCTGGGTCTGTGATTCAATCATTGTAGGGTTGGGATTAGGGCTAGGGTTAGGATTTCTATTGGAAGTAGGGGCTAGGGCTTCCTATGTTATTGGTTGTTTGGGAGTAGGGTGGGGCTAGGGTTAGACCTTTAATTTGAAGTAATGATTAGGGCTTCTGGTGTGATTGGTTGCTGGACTAGGTGTGGGACTTAGAGTAGGGTTAGGCTTTCTATTGGAAGTAGGGACTAGGGCTACCTGTGCCATTGGTTGCATGGACTTGTTTGGGGGCTACTGGTAGTGCTAGGGCCTTTATTGGATGTAGAGATCAGGGTTTTTGAACTGATTGAGTGCTTGGACTAGGGCTAAGATTGGCTGTAAGGTCCTGGACCCCTATTGATTCCTAGATTTTAGGGCTAGTGTTGTGATTAGATAGTGTTAGGGCTAGGGTTCTCATTGGCTGAAGGGGTCGCCTGATTACTAGGACTATTAAAAATGCCAGGCTTAGTGCGCCTCATCCCGGGCGTCTTAGCTAAGGGCAGAGAGGACAAGGGCAGTTGCCTGTTTGAGACTGGTCGGGACTAGGGCCAGAAATGCAGCCCTTTTTCTCATTTAGCAATAGCCAGCCCACACCATCCACATCCACAATTAGAGCAACACACTCACCCCAAATGTACAACATGCACAACACTATGCACAGATTAATGTACCAGCCTGCACTAGAAACCCAACCAAACCACATCTACACTAAGCATGAGCGAATTTTGCGGATCTCGCGTTCGCGAATTTTGCGGATTTGCGGATTCGCAATCCGCAAAATCCGCGAATTCCCGCGAATTTGCGGATTTTTTTTTTTTTGTGTTCGCCCGTGTTTCTGCCAGTTCGCGAGGGTTTTGTACACTTTCGCAAATTGCGAACTTACCTGTCGGGTCGCAAGTTTCGCGAACTTGTTGTTTCTACGTGTCCAGCCTGTTTGGGACACTCTTCTTCATCACTGCCACTCTCTGTCACCACTGCCACTCTCTGACTACTCATGCCACCCTCTGGCCCACCCATGCCACCCTCTGTTTCATCACCACACCCTCTGGTTGTCCAGTGTACATTATTTTCGGCAAAGCAAAGCACACCTTCCCTGCCTCAAGTGACCTGAATTAATTTGGGGCTGATTAATGTGTCACTGAATATTTTTTTAGCTGGCACCTGCTTCCTTAGTGCGCCCTGATTAGTGATCTTTTGCACTTGCTAAGTGCTTTCATTGTTGCAAAATTAGTTACAACACCTGCCCTGCCCCAACTGACAATAATGAATTAGGGGCTGATTAATGGATTTTAACTTCCAGCCTGGCTCCTGCTTGTCTCCCTTAGCTGTAATTCAGGACCTTTGTGGCATATGTGTAACTATTCTGAGGTTCAGAGCAGGGTCACATAATAGTTTCAACTGGCAACTGAACTCTGGAGGGGCCCCTCAGGAAGCACTACAGGAAATGGCTACTAATGATGAGCCTGAACTTTTGAACCTGGTAAGTAGATACTTTCAGTTTTGCTAAGATCGTATTTCTGCAATTTTGCACTTATTCGCGGGGCGCGAACTCACGCGAACTCACGCGAACAGTGCGAGCAAAATCCGCTGCTCGCGGATTTGCGGATTTTGCGGGAGATTCGCAAATCTCGCGGATTGCGGATTTCCCGAAAATCCGCAAAATCCGCGAGCGGAACGGATTTTCCGCCCACCCCTAATCTACACACCCTACTATCCCAACTACCACACATATCTATCATCACCTACAAACAGTGCACAACTCTATCCTATACCACTAACCAATAAACTCATCACTAACACAACACCAATCAACACCATACATAACTACATCTTATTCAGACACACTCTCCCTGCTGTAATTACACCTAACACACCACCTTTTATCACAAAAAAGTATAATCATCCTTCCATCAGTTGTCCAATAAACACCCTCCTCTCCCTTCTATCATAATAACACTAACGCACAACACACACACTGAACACCACCACACTTTGTAACTCTTGCAACATATATACTTTCAATGTAATTATGGATCTACATATTTATCACTTTCTTCTAATTTAGCATTTCCAATGCACTACCCTATCTCTCATCCTATACATCTATCAATATATCCTCTACATCCATTCTCTCATTTATCCCAAACCCCATACCACTACTATGATTGCCAAAATAACCCTTTCTAGACTCTCTCCTACTCTATTCCTCCTTGTATCATCTGACACCTCTTTTACTATACTGATCCCCTAAAACAAACCTTTTTAAACTTTTTCCTCCAAATCCTCCCCTCCAAAACTCCTTTTTACTCATCCAAAAGCCTCCTCCAATTGCTAAGACCAAATAAAATAAACATTCTTTCACTCTTTTATCCCTCCACTATCCTTTTCAATCGAAATTAACAGACTAACATGTTTACTTCTCAAGTTCCATATTAAACTATACTAATATACTACCCAAATAACTGAATACCATATCCACTACTCAAATTACTTCATATTTTTGTTTTACTATACTAATTTTCAACAGTAATTCTTTATGGGTTCCGGCGTGGTGTGCTACTGGCCAGAAAAGCGATTCAACACCCATCAGGGGTAACAAGTGCTATATGAATGCAAATCTTTCTTCCCCTTTTATCCCTCCGCTATCCTTCTCACTCCAATTAACTGACTAATATCCACCACTGAAATTACTTCATATTTCTCCATATTAATTCCCCACTAATCCTTTGTAGGCTTCCTGAATAGCGTGCATCAACAAGCATTATATAAATACAAACCTTTGTCCTCCTCTATCCTTCTGCTATCATTCCAAATCCAAATAACTGACTAACCTGTCCACCACTTAAAATGTACTTGCAGGTTTCACTATACTAATTCAACACTAATCCTCTATGGGTCCTGGAGTAGCGTGCTACTCGCCGAAAAACGCTTTGACGCCTCGTCAGAGGTAGTAAGCGCTATATAAATGCCAATACAATACAATGCGACCAGCACGGCCAGGCGAAGAAACAACTGCAAACTGCCACTAGATCGAACAATGAGCACGAGACTGTGGAATGTAAGACATGTCATATAAACACAAGCCAGCAGCAGGCGAGCTGCCACTTAGTTACAGAAATCATAACAGTAGCCCTAGACATTGTAGGACACTTAAGGAGTAACAGACCACTGTATCAGCTAGATTCATCATAGTGCCGTTTTGCGAGTCCTTAATAGCGATTATTAAGGAATCGCTATTAAGGACTTGCAAAACAGGATTCATGTAGGAATCGCTAAATAAATTGCGATTCCTACACATTCCTTATTTGCGATTAGCAATTTGCTAATCGCAAATAAGGATGCGATTTCAAGGGTGCCAGGGGTGTCCAGAGGACACCCTGTAGCACCCCTGAAATGTAATCTACATTGGTGTTGCGCACACACATGTCCAAAGGACATGTGTGTGTGTAACATACAACTTAGAAAAATGCATTTAAATGCATTTTTCTAAGTTTTCGCTATTTACCACGAGGTTTGACCTTCCGGTAAATAGCGGCCAGAAATAGTGAATTCGCAAATATAAAATGGTAAATAAATTGCATTTAAGGAATCTCAAATAGAGATTCCTTAAATACAATTCCTCGCAAATATGCGATTTCGCATTTACCGATTTTTGCATTTGGGATGATGAATCCCAAATGCAAAAATTGCGCTCGCAAAGGGCCAGATTCGCAGAATCTGGCCCTTTGCAAGACGATTTTTCTTTCATGAATCTACCTGTATATCTTTTTGTTGTGGTTGATTTGTACTTCAGGTGGCTCGAAGTGACATAGGTCAGTTTTACTTCTCAATGTTTTTTATTTATTTCTGCTTGGTAAACAAGAAATTTTTAATAGAGGTAAATTCCGGTGGATGCACTCACCACCTATAACATTTTTAGAGCTTTTAGAGAGGTGTTCCATTTAGAAGGCAGGCCAAAAGCTTGCCAACAGACAATTTTGCCGAGAAAGAGGAAGAAACTGTTCTTACTGGCTGTATCAATAATCACAAGAAGTGTGCATTATATAATCAAGAAACGAGTGGGGTTGTCAAAAGATTTAACAAAACAAAGAATGTATACAGGGGACAAGACATTCTGAACTGGAAGGAAAGAATACAAAGCAGGCTACTGACTTATATGTTGATTCCTCGTTGGGTGACTGGCAAAATGCTGTTTGAGTCAGTTAGAGACAGGAAACGAACCACTAAAAACCTCCTAGAAGAGGTCAGGGTCATTCGCTGGAATTTGGGGCAAGTATTCTGCCATACCACTTTCAAAGATCACCAGCCACCCCTGCTATCCAGAGTATTTTTGATAATATGAGGGCCTGATTCCAGAAAACCATTTGCATATGCATACATGCCAATAGACCCGATTCAGGCGGGAGGCTACCGATTTTCAAGCCAAAAATTGCTTTATTTTAGCTGTGTCCCGCCTGAAATTGCATTTACTACAATAGAAGCCAATGGGGCATTTTCATTCTCCCGATTTTTTTTTTTAATCTCTCACATCCCTGTCCTTAAATGTTGGCATGTATGCATATGTAAGTTCATGTTACATGTAGAAATGACTCGTCAGAGGCAGTAATCGCTGTATAAATGCAATTACAATGGTTTACAAGTACTAAAACTTAGTTAAAACTATCTCACCCTGTAAACAGCCGGCGATATACTGCTCTTTGAAGGGGTAAATCCATTTAAAGGAGTTTATGGGTAGGAAATACCCCCACATGTGATGGTTTCTCCATTAGGATGCATTCATTTTTCCATGGAAAAGAAATACTAATTACAAGCTCTAACAAACATGGTTAAAGGCGTGGTAACGAACATGGGTAAAGGCATTTTAATATATGAAATTGTACACTACATTAAATTACTCATGAGGAACTTCCTTCACGTGCATGTAAAAAAGGTAGGGGCATATTACCAAGCAATAGCGATAATTATCGCTATGCATGGTTAGCGGCTAAAATAATATTGCCGCGCTCCGCCGATTTTTACCGCTGAGATACCTTGATATTATCAAGGTTTATCTCAAAAGCGGTAAAAATCCAGCCAAATGCATGAATATCGCTGGAAAATCAGCGATATTCATGCTTATCGTGACAATGCTCTTAGCCATGTTATCCACCTTCCATTGGATAACATGGCTAAGAACTGCTCTGGGCAGGCGTTAGCTTTTGGAGATATTCCCGCTTAGCGCAAATATTTCCAAAAGTAAGGCTTTGTTGATAATTGGAGATAGCGATAATAGCGACTGTTTCCAGTCGCTAACATCTTGGCACGCCCACTTTGCATGTCATTAGCGATATATATCGCTGACATGCAAAGTGGGCCCCCGGATGCTCGTTATCTCCTACTAGCTGGCTAACTGGTGTTAGCGACAGCTAGGTAATAGAGCGAGAAAATTATCGCCGCTTTAGCGGGGAAGGGGGGGGGGGTGAAGTCCCTCTGAGGCGGCGATAATGGCCCTTGGTAATATGCCACGTAGTTTCGTAGTTTCCCAACAGTTCTCCTGGAGTCCGTCCTGAGACTTTAATTGTGAATTCAAAACGTTTACTGATGTGCACCAATGAGAAGGGGGTAAACCTAGAGCTGTAGATTACACGTATTTAGATGCAGGCCCTCCATATTCACTATGGCTAAGATTCTGGCGTTCATACAAAAGTGAGTGAAGGGCTTGCCACTGAAAGGAGCAGAAGGGTGGGTGATGGTGAAGAGAATGCTATGCAAATAACTCAAGACGACCCTCTAAACGCTAATTATTTATGCGCTCCGCTAATTGAAAGGCGATGGTGATTTGAGGAGCTGAGCGGGAATAGTAATACGCTGTTCATTCATAAGTCTTCCTTTGACTGGTCACCAAACCGAACAATTAGGGGCAGAGCGATTTTTGTGATGCAGATAAAGTCTTTGAGTCAGCATACTATGTAAGTGGGTAATTTCACAGATCCTTGCTTTGAAGTTTGGCTCTGCCCTTGTGCTGCGAGGTCCTGCCATTCGGGAGTGCTGAAGTGAAGAGTAAATGATGAGGTGTTAATGCCGCGCGCGCTTCCGAGCCACAGACCCGGAAGATCTTATCAAGGAAGCAGCGTAATGAGGGCAGGCGGGCGGGCCTCAGCTTGGCACAAGCCACTTATTTTTACATAAAAAAGGGAATCCGTCTCAGAACCATCAACGCAAGATGTCAAAACGGCTTAACGAAGTTAGCATGAATTCCAAGGCTGATTTATATGCCAGTTGCCTCGGATGGGACCCGTTTGAAAAGAGACTTGCCCTGTACAGAAGATTTAAATAGTGTCTCCCGGGTTCAAAGCGTAGGGCCAGCGCACGCTGCTAGGCTTCCTGTGCCCCAGGCCTCGCTTTAGAATGAGGCGCGCAATCCATTTCAAAGAGAGGGGGGGGTGAAATAATCATAGCCGCCCCCGGCAGTGTCAGCGAAGAATCAAGAGGTTATTTATTGCTCTTGTAATAACCGTCTTGACAGAAACCAATAATTACATATAATAAAAAAAAGAACAGTCTACACCATGCGTTACACTGATTTCATTTTCCATTAAAAAACGATCACATGTAACCTTTAACTGACTGAGTGCTCCTTTCGATGTTTTCTCGGCTTTCAGTTCGTCATGTGTCAGGAACGTTTCTTTCTTTTTGAAGCAAGCATGGCCATGCATGGGATAGTCTAGAACTGAAAGGATTAATGCCATTCTGCATTACATTAAATGGGGTATTAATTTTATTGCATAAGGTGCCTTGGTGTACCCCTAGCGCATGAGCAAACATTTTCCCAGAGGCCACAAAGTTTGGTCCGTGATGTGATTTAGTGCCGCATTGATGCCAGCAGGGTGACGGCCGGGGGCTGGGTGGTATTGGCAGTAAGGTGAGTATAGGGGAAGCTAAGCATATATATCTAGTATCTGAATCCCACAATATGAAACCAAAAACTGGGGATAAGTCCTAGTTCTCCACTTATCTAAATTGTGTGATCCTAGGCAATAGCTTTATTTCACATTCCTTACTTTTTCATTATCACCTATGAGGATCTCGAAATACATGACTTCAGGGTGTGTGCTGTACAAAACCTTCTCTGTGTTTGATAATGTTGCTCATGTATTATATAAATCCAGGCTACTCAAAGACTGTATATAACAACTGATGTTTCTCTTAGTTCACTATTGACATTGTTGTCAGGATGGGGGGGTTGGGGTGGAATTGTCTAAATGCATGTTTGAAAACTATAACTTTAAAAAAAGTACTTCTCATTGCACTGAAATAATCTGATGTACTAAGGTGAAACTGTTCTGAATGTTAATGATATACACTTTTTGAATTTTGAACAGACGTTATCATATTTTTACATTTTTCCTGCAATATATCTTTTGTGTTTCTAAATGTAAGCTGTGCAGGACACCCTAGTTACTTCCTTTCTTGAACTTTAATTAACCTTTAAATAAATGCTTGCCTGTTTATATAACATATTTTTAATGTTAGTGCTAAGTGGAATAAACAACCGCCAAATGCTGTTTATGACCAGGGGCCGCATGTAAATGTAAGGGGGGCCGCATGGGGCCCCTGGGCCGTACTATGAGTATCACTGCCTTAGCATCTCTTGGTAAGATCTACTTTCGGCTTTGGCAGAGAATTAATTCAGATCTCTAACTGAAAATAATGAACAACTCTTAGATGGCAAGGAAGGGGCACCGTAGGCACAGCAGACGTGTATGCTTGTCTTCCACACATACCTGGTGCAGCATTGGCTTTGCAGGCCTCACACACAGAAAAACACTAAAAACAGTGCTTAATTTATAAGATAACATTTAAAAAGTAAGTGCCAGGGCCCTTCTCAGGAGACCACTGCAGCTTGCACCACCCATGGCACCTACCAGCGCTCCCAATGACAGGACCAACACAACGACTAACAATCAATCCTATGCCTAAAAGTGTGCCAAATCAGGCTATACCAGGCCACGCAAGTCTATGAGAAAAGTGAGGGTGGGGGAAATTATTCATTCTTAATGTATATTGAATTATAAACACGTTTTGTTGTTGTGCTTATCTTACATTTAGACAGACAGTGCCAACATGTGTTGGACTGTCATTAGTGCTGGTGTTGGGAATTGATAGCCTGCCCAGCCCCGGAAACCACATGCTCAAATTAAGCACTCAGGGGTGATTGCTTAAGCTTTTGTTACAGAGAGCAGTCACCTTCTTTTCCAAAATGGCAGAAGTGTAGGTTAGTACAGGCTTAAGAGGCTTAAGGGCACAAGGGTAAGGTGGCACTGTGAGCATGTGCAGGGATCATACGGACACCGAAAAGAGTATGAAGGGGTCTCAGGCAAGGAGGATCTACTGGCATGGATGAACAGGCTGAGAGGGGCAAAGGTCGAGGGCACAGGCGGGTCAACATGTGCAAATAGGCAAAAAAGGGTAAACAGGGGTGTACAGGGGCTTAGTGCCACAAGACAGGAAGGTCTTGGATGGGAAGGGAAAAGAGGGACTCAACTGGAAAAGCACAGGAAGGACATGAACAATGATGGACCTGGGGGGCACAAGTGGGAATCAGTGGCGTAGCCAGTGTATCATAAGCCCTAGTGCAAGGAAGAAAATGATCTCCCTGGCCATTGTTCGAAGTGTAATAATCAGGGTTCACTGGGACCCCTAGGCCTCTAGGCCCTGGTGCCACTGCACCTGCTCACCAATGGAAGCTAAGCCCCTAGTGGATAAGTCACAGAAGGGGCAAGTACACATAGAGGTATATATGCATAGACAGGGATGCACGAAGCACTGTCTGGAAGACAAAAAAGGGATAAGAAGGCATAAAGGCAGAGGCAAGGAGGTACAAGGGCAGAAAGGCACAGCAAAGAACGGGAAAGAGGTAGAGAGTAAATAGAGGCACAGCAACACAGACTAAAGGGTCTTGGGTGCACAGGCAGGGAGACATTGGGGGCACATAGAGGGCGCTTGGGGCTAGATAGCCTGGAAGGCACTTGGATCACAAGAGATATAGTGGTTAGTGAGCCAGAGGGAACACGTGAGGAACAGAGGGATACATCCGTCACTTGACAAACAGGATGCATGAGAAGCATAGCACAGGACACACCGGGCAGAGAACTCCCTATGGTTAGAGAAAATCGAAAATTTTTATTAAACTTTAGAAAAAAAGAAATACAAAGTTTTATGTTAAATATTAATATGAATGAGGAGGAGGGGCAGCGTCCGTGGACTGCTTGCATCTGCTGGGCTCTGCAAGGGACAGCTGTTCTGCTCCTGTATTCACCACACCATCGTTATCGTCGTCGCGTTTGCTTAAGGCAACATTGGTAATATTTATACCTGAAAGGTGCCTTGTTTGACGTATGTTTTTGGACATAAGACGTCAATAAAGATGTCACTAGGAAGTGATCGTCCTTTCAGTGCACATTAGAGTTCTATTACTAATCAAAACATAGCAAGCGGGGCTTTCCCAGGTTGCTGGATTTTATCTTGTTGAAGAACTCGGAGTGTAATCTAGGAATCTAAGATAGTGGCTTCTGCTGTGTCATCTACTGTAATCAGCTGCAGAGGCGAGTTTCAGAAATATGGCTGAAAATATGGCTCTGATCGTTTATGCCATTATAGGGGTATGAATGGATTATAGCCGTATAGGGGCATAAGGTCACAGTATTGATCAGGATGGTGGCGCTAGAGAGCAGCTAGAGAGCAGCGAGCAAGCAGACAGCAGAACGGTGCTACAGTGGCGGTGTGGAGCGAGAGCAGTCTGCGAACGGTCCGGGACCCGGGACCTGGGACCCATAGTTAAACCCCAGCTGCAGCCGCCGCCGCCGTGAGCAGGGCCGAAGAGCCCCGAAGAGAAATCCATAGCGGCGGCTTTCATGCGACGTGTGACGAGGGACACGTCACCCGCACCCGCAGCGGTCTTGAGCCGAGAGCCGACACCGGAGGCGAGTGACGACACTGGAGTGACACCGGAGGCGAGAGGCGAGTGGCAAGCGCGAGACCTGCTCCCGCTGCGGCAGAGAACCGGTGAGAGCCGCGGTGGGTGCTGCGGGGGGGCGCATTGACTTCCCTGAGCAGTACTGCGTGTGTGTTAGCAGAGCGCCGCCGCAGCGGATTGGGAAAAGCCGTCAGGAAACAGTGCTCACCGCCAACGCCCACCAGACAACACACGCTGCAACTCGGAGTTCTCAAGGGTCCTCACCTAGTTGCATGAGGGGCCAGGGATCAGTTGGCGAAAGTGGGTGAATGCGGGGATTGAAGCAGCGGCTGAGCAAGGTGTTTGAGGACCAGCACAAGGAAGAGGAGGTGCAGAGATCAGCCAAGCCTTGCCCAGCCCAGCCACGCCTGCTGCACTGCGCCTCCTGCAGCCAAAAGACCACAAACAACAAATAACTACACTAATAAAACCAACTAACTAAAAAATAAACTAACAGCGGTTTACCTGCTGACGCCAGCTCGAGCTCCATTGCACACCCAGGTCAAACAGGTCAAACAGCCCTACAACAGCCATAATAGCCGTTATAACGTAAGAGAGAGCTTGTTGTCGGAGACTGGCCGTGTTCCACTAACGTCCAACGCTTTACACCGCAGTTCAAACCTGCACATAGTTCCAGAAAGCCAGAAATCAGAAGCTATAACTTTGAAAAAAAAAAAATAATAATAATTGCTGCTGTAATAAAGCTGTGACAAATACTATTGGTGTTGGGCCGAGAGAAACAAGAAGAGCCCTAGCCCAAAGCCCCCGGGGACAATGAGATCAGGTAAGGTGAGAAAGTACACAGCACCCAAAAAAAGGAAAGCGACCCTACCTGACGCTGCAGAGGTCTCGGTCAATGCCAGCCACATTTTAAACACACAAAAACCGCTGAGCATACGGGACTTCTTCAAAAAAAGTCATCCAAGCTCCTGGAATTACCCCAACAAAGAACACAGTCTTCGGAGGCACTAACCACCACTCCTCTGGTGCAACCAGGCTCGATTAACTTGGCCCAATCGAGTCGCATAACTTGGCCCCAGCGCACCATCGGGCACCTGACACCATGAGTGCAATCGAGCCACCAGAGGTTTTCATATTTGGGTCCTCCTGTAACACCCACAATAGCAAAAACTTTCAACTTGACCACCTCTCATTGGACAAGCTTTTAGTGTCTCCAGTAGAGGACCGCCTACCCTCTCAAGCGCCACAAACCCAACTGGAGAACCCCATGTGCCCAACTGAGGACCAAACAATCCCACCCCAACCCACGGCAACTCATGCAGCGGCCACGACTACGCCTCTTGTGGCCTCCCTTCATCAAACAACGACGGCATTAATTTATAGGCAAGCCAACCCCGAGTACTCCAATAGCAGCCAACAGTCCCCAACCTCACAAACAACAATCTTCACAACAGCACCAACAGCACCACTAGCTTTGAGCTCCCCGTACATGATCTTCTCGCCACCTGGACACACAAAGGACACACAGCAAAGCCACCCAGCATTGCCTGCTCAGAATGATCAGTTTATGACGGACCTGTCTCTTTTTCTCAAGACGTCTGAGAATTCACCCAGGCCCAGCTCAAGCCCAAACAAAAAACAAAACACTGAAGAAAACATCAGGACCAGCGCTTGGCCACAACTTTTACAAACCCTGCAGCAAACAGTTAATGCACTCAATTACCACTCAATAAAACTTGAGGTGCAGGTCGACCTATTAAATACTCTGGCCCTATTCACGTCTGGGATCGACAGTAAATTGGATAAACTCAATGCCCTAATCTTACGGGCGCAAGCCTCTACGAACCTCGCCGAATCAACCTGCTGCTGTTCCCCAATTATAGATTCTCTTTCTCTACTTCCAGAATGCCTAACTACAGTCATAAGGGAAGTAAAGTTGTTGAGAGGAGGAAACGTTCCCTCCAAACCGTTATCCCCCTCACAGCAAGATCACTCTAAACCAATTGAACCTCTTGCCAAGCAGAACTAAACCTAAAAGAAGGCGAGGCTCCAAACACAGGAACAACCACTGGCCAATTGAAGCTGAACGGTCACACCCAGGGCACCCACTCAAAATCAAATCCAACGGCAGAAAACGGCCCGTTATCGCCACCAACCGGACCCACTACTAGGCAAGATCACCTCGAGCCTGTGCAAATAAACAGCCCCATTTCTCAAAGTGACCCAACAGCGGTGGCCCATCGGTGGCCAGTTCTACCATGCAGCAAAAGAGAGCGCAAACGCCAGCGCAAAGCCAGAAATAAACTAAGGACAAACACCAACATTGTCCACCAGGAACTCTTCCCCATCTTTAAAAAAGCTGAAAACAAAAGATCCCCCGTCATAAACAGTGTCGCAGTGCAAACAACCACCCTCAAGGGGGTCACTCCGGAAAAACCCACCCAAGAATCTGTAAGCAGCCCAAAGGTCCGAAGCAAACATATAATGGCTCCAGAAACAGCCGAGGGCAGGGATCACACAGAATTCTTAAGGGTGAGCGCAGACACGGCAAGTGCAATAGGGCCCATGACGACACCAGAGACGACATCAGAAAACTCCAGCCCATCGATGGCCCTAACTTCCCCGGGAAAAGAGAACGCAAAGCCAAGAATCAACTACTCCAAAACTATTTGCAACGACCACAAAGCTGCGACAAGTCGAAATTCACACTTGACAAGGGCTCCACAACGACTGTCACAACAGTTATATGAAACCAATCCAGACAGGACAGTCGAAAATCCCAAGATTAAGCCCACAGGTGTCCCGGAGTCAACCAATATTGTTCCATCTTGCCATCAGATTCTACTGGCCCCTGAATATAAATCAAAAGGTCGGCATGACATTCTTAACAGATCTAACCTACTAAAATTAGCAGAAGGAATACAGAGTCTGGCCGAACTGGCCACGAACAATATCGAATCCACCGAATTCCTCTCCCCACGAGGAAATCAACCCTCTGGGGCCACCGTGGTGACCTTCTCATCGCCCAGCTGGGCAGGAGCCTTTCTCGAACAGAAGCCGACACTGCGGAACTGGGGAATTAGAGTGTATCCCTACTCCATCCCCGGGTATCCCACCTCCCTGTTAACAAGGCCGACTTCACCCAGCTATCCGCCAACATCTAAAACAACAGGAGGCGCAAGAACCTACTCGGTCTTAAAAAACGCTTCAGGGGCCGACGTCAAACCAAAAGGGCCCGAAAAAGCTGGGGTCAACAAAGAAGCTAATTACAACTGGGGGTGGTTGCCAGCAATCCTGTCATCAAAACATTCAAACTGACCGCCAGCGGGGGAAATACTTGCAAAAACACACAATTCCGCCAGAAAACCCCTTACAGCGGCAGATACATGGCACAAAAGATACATCAAACAGGGACAGTCTCCATTCTCACTGTGCTCATGGAATATCAGTGGACTTCAACAAAAAACTTCAAATGAAGACACTATGGCTTTTCTGTGCAAACATACAGCAATCGCCCTACAGGAAACTTGGGCGACAGAGGCCTGTCCCATAGAAGGATACATCGAGTTCTGGAAACCAGCTCTCAGGGACAACCGATTTGGCCACCCCAAAGGTGGCCTGTCCACATACATCACAAATAATCTAAAAGGCGCTCTCAACCAAATCTACCTCAAAGAAGACTGGTTACTTGGGGTTAAAATCAATCCCTCTGGGAGGCAGCGTTCAATTCTCCTTGTCAATGTGTATATCAACCCCTGCACCCGCACAAAAAAAGACCACCTGGTCCGACTGTGCGAAATCATGAATGACATGGCTACCGAATATCCTAATTCGGACCGCATCTTTACCGGAGATTTCAACACAAATTTATTCCAGGGGATTGCAGCAGACACGGAAGGGCCGGACATGACTAATATTATTGAGGCTTTGACTCAATCCAAACCCCTGAAGCAAGCCCCAAACATATTAGGTGAGCTCTCCGTGACTAGATTCTATAATGCAGGCTACCTGGTAGTGAACGGAAGGACAACAAGCGATTCACCCCCAAACTGGACCTGGTCGAACGGAAGAAAAAAATCTTACTTAGACTTCACCATCTGCAATTTTGAACTACTGTTCAAATTGAACTGTTTTTGCATCCACCCACGGCCCGAAAGGGACCACAGGCCCCAGGTCATCACTCTCACCGCAAACTTGGAACTTCATAAAGTGGCTCCCTCAACTTACAAGGGAATTCATACAGAAAACCTCAAGCGCCTTAAATGGAATGAAACCAACAGTCTGAGTGTTCTAAAAGCAAGCAAGGACTACATAACAGGCAGTCTTGACAAAGCAGCCAACCCGATATGGAAATGGTCACAGTTGTGCCTCTACCTGATCAACTCATATCCCGCGACAGCTCAGAGCTTAAATCGTTTGCCTCCAGTTTGGGCTGCGACCTCAGCCGCCATTAAACCACTAAAGAGAGCAAGGAACACTGCACTGAGGTTGATTTTAAAATTTCCTCGGAACAGCGCCTTCCTGGCCTCATATCATCATGCCCAAAAAGCATTCAGGAGGGCAGTCTCTCAAGAGAAACAGGATCAGGAAAACCAATACTGGATAAAATTGGTGTGGGAAAGTAAGCAAAAAAACACAAGGAAATTCTGGTCCCTTGTTAACCGCACCCACCTAAACCTGACAAACTCTGGCTCTGCAAATATCCAGGAAGCAGAATGGGCAACATATCTAACAGCTCACTTCAAGGCACAAGATAACCATGATAGTTCCAGACCACCCATGGGACGCGGGACTGGAGATGACGAATCACTGAATACCTCTTTGGATACAAACCAGGGACCAACCCCTGTATATGCACTAACAGAGGAACGAGTCACCAAAGCAGTGACACAAGGGAGACAAGATGGAGCTCCAGGCCCTAATGGCCTGCCACAAAGACTTTTTAAATCGGACATTCCTTTTTGGTCCATGGTGCTATTGAATCTTTTTAATTACACCTTGCGAACATTGACAATCCCGGACTCATGGCGGGGTGCAATAATTCATCACATCTACAAATCTGGCTCACGAGCTATGCCCAACAACTATAGATTAATTGCCCTACTGGACATAGAGGCAAAACATTTTGCAGGACTCATTCTAGAGGATCTAAGGCAATGGGCAAAGGACCACGATCTGATTCCTCTAAACCAGACAGGGTTTGTTGCCAATTCAGGAACTATGATAAATTTACTGGCAGTTTCCACCACAATTGACAAAGCTTTATCAACAAACAGGATGGTCTTCTGCTGCTTTGTCGATTTTAAAGCAGCGTTCGATAGAGTGCCCAGGGCGGCCCTCTGGAAAAAACTGACCCAGTGGGGCATTCCAAATGAAATATTGAACCCAATTATTCAACTCTACTCTGACACATGGGTCCGAGTGAAGCTAGGGTCCGGCTCGCATCTCTCGCGGAAAATCATGACCTCACGCGGTGTCAAGCAGGGATGCGTGCTGGCCCCTCTCCTTTTTAACCTATTTATAGCCGACCTGTCAAGCACTCTAGACAAGGTAAATAGCCATCCACTCAAAATAGGTGGTGCGGCACTATGTAATCTTTTATACGCCGACGATTTGGCCTTGTTCAGCCTTACCAGAGGAGGGTTACAAAGGCTTCTTGCTGAACTATCACAATACACATCTGCCAATCAGCTAGAAATCAACATGGAGAAAACCTTGATAGTCCCATTTGGCAAGAAACATCACAGCGGCGGCGGTTGGTCAATCAATAATACAAGTCTTTCGATTGGCCAGTCATATAAATATTTAGGCGTCCACTTGGACGCAAGGGGCAGCTTCTCAAAGCAAAGTAGTGTGATCGCAGCTAAAACTACGGCCTTAGTGGTATCCTTAGCCAAGTTATCGAAGAAACTTTCAGGCCCAACCTTTGCCCCTTTACTAGAAGTCCTTAGAGCAAAAATAGGGCCAACACTTTCTTATGGCATAGAGATCTTTAAAGGCAAAATGAATACTGTTCTTAACAAATATACAACTAAAATCTACAGGAAGGTACTTCATTTACCGAGCGTTGCCTCCTCTGCTCAGATCAGACTAGAGCTGGGACTAACCAACTATGAAGCCTCTAACGTCGGTACTTACCTTAAGCTATGTCATAAATTAAGACAGGTCGAACCAGGCACGCTAGAATCCCTAATATGGAAAGAAATAAACGAGACTAATCCAGGGGGAACATTTGGGCGCCTTCTGAACGATTACATTCATCAAATGTCAGCTGCCGATCTTTGGGCCCTCAACCCCAGCCAGACTGTCTTTAAAACCATAATCAAAAAATGCGTCAGACTGAAATCTCTGGCTTCAGACAAAGCTCTTGTCACGAAACGCAGTCACTCCTGGGCGATAGTTAATTCCTACAAACGATTGACCCCTGCGGCCTACCTCTCTACGACATTTGCACTTTATCTAAAGCGCTGTTTGATTGCCCTAAGATTGGGAGATTGGCGCTTTCTTCAAAATCTTCCCACCTGGCGTCGCAAGAAGGAAGACAAAACATGCAGAGGATGCGGGTCAGCAACAGAAACAATCTTGCACGTGCTCTGCACCTGCCCCTCATTCAATCTCCAGCGCCGATACCTGCTCAAGCCAGAATGGAACAGGCTCGGTATTCGGACCTGCAGGCACGCCATCATCGCTGCTCTGTCTCCAGATAATATTGTTTTAAATATAAACCTGTCCAAATTTATTCAGTATGCTTATCGCAATTTGGATAAAATGGACATTGCTGAGGCAATATAGCTGATTGCTAAGATGGAACCTGCACTTTAATAGACCTTGCAATAACGGGGAGAGTTAATTTACAAATTGAAAGGTTTTTAACTAACACACTTACGGTCATATTTTATTCTTTTATCATCTTTTATTCATAAAACAGTACACAATGTGATTCGTGCAATCTTTTAAAGATATGTTTTTTATATCTAAATAAAGAATTACTTACTGATCAGGTCCTAGATTAGAACATGACACCCACTCCACGAATTTATGTCCATCAAATTACTAAAAACTAAAGCAATAAGATGCATGTGTAACATTACCCACCCCAAAATACATATTTGCATTTGAAATGGCGTATTCGAAATACATGGAAATATAGGTACTGTACGTCTTTAAGCATAGAAATCATTCAAAATTGTAGCATATGTAATCAGTGAACGATTTTGCGAAAAAATTACACATGAAATATCTCTTTATACAGAAAAGAAGGGCGAGATAATTTCATCACATAGAAATGCAATTGCTGTAACTTGTGCTAGAGGCTGAGGTAAAGTTATTTTGTCTCTAGATTTGCCTAAAAATAGAAGTTCTGTTCTTTATGAATAGTTCTACTTTAAGCAAAGAATTTGTGCCAGAAAAAGGTAAATATTTTGAAAAATGTTCAAACCAAAAAAAAAACTTTTCATGGTGAACGTGGGAATAGACTTCTTACGCTTTTCAGTAGTTTTTTTTGATCAAAACTGAAGGCCGAATTCAGAGTTCATGGGAACGCTGTGTGTCGGAATGCTTTTCAAAAATTATTGTTTCTGTTCAGGGGAGAACATCATATCAGACAGGCTCTCAAAGAATTGGTCTACAAAATCAGGTGATAGTTCGACCAAGTTCGATAATGCTGTAACTTGGCAGGTGTGAGAATGATTGCTATCATCGGTGTATGGATCAGCAATGCTCACAGAAGGTCGTACCTGGGTGATGTTGCTTTTATTTCTTGCTCCACTGTCACCACCTAGTCATAGCACAGGAGTCTCTACGAATTCCGTCATCAGGATTGGTAGCCGCTGGGGACAACACAATGCGTGAGCCGTTACAGGACTTAGCAAAGTATCGATATCCATTGGTACTGCTGATGGAAGTGCAAGACAGGTGTCCAACACGCATTCATCTCCGCATAGCATACATCGAAGCACAGGTAAGATGCAGGTCTGCCATATAGGTCTCAATGAAAGAAACTAGGTCATGTTCAGATCTCTCAGCCTGGCCAATCCAAGGACTCTAGTTATTCGGTCCCGGTAGCGTATTGCTAGGATCGTTTCTTCCATCCTTGCCGGAGTCATGTCTGTGTTTTGGCTTGCCATATCGGAGCAGGAGGGTCAAAAATAAAATACCTGCTACAAGTCCCAAAATCAGGGGTATGCCACCAAAGACTGAATGGACAAAATTGGGAATGATTCCCAGAATTGCTTTGAATGGTGTTAACAGTCCCGAAAAAATTGTCTTAAATACGCCTGGGATGCCTATGGCACTTGACATATTTAGAATTTGGCTAAGCATTTCTGTGAAATGCACGGGGCAATTTGTTGATAAAAGGTCATGAATCTCTGAAGCTGTCCTTGCAACTTGGAGATCATACGTCTCTTTTGATGACGGGATGGGCACTGTTGTCTGTAAAAGCACAGACTTCATTCTGCTTAAAGTATCAATTCGTATAGAAGAGACATTCAAACGAGGCCATATGGGAGTCTCGGAGTCTCCAGGGCCGTTTGGAAACAATGCTTGCATACAGCATTTGACCATGGAAGTTACTTGTACGAGATATGCTTTCCCTGGCATAAGGCCACAACAGCTGTGATCCGTTATTAGAATGTAACTCCCGTTCGAGAGTTGCTTAAAGAAAGGCTCTATCTGCGTTGCAGGTGTGACATGTTGGTGGCATGAAAGGTTCTTTGAATTTCCTTCACAGGCCCCGTGTAAATGAATACCTTGTGGAAAATTAATTCGTATTGATAAACATTATCTGCGCCATCTTGCCTTTTTCCCAATGCCACACTTTTGTCGCACACGGCAGCCATTTTAGATGCCTTGGTCAGACCCTCTCTCTGCACGCCGCCGATCCCCAGCGTGGCTCCCCACCCTCACAAACATGTCCCCCACGCACTGGTCACCCCCGCTCTCTCTCTCATGCATGGGCCATAAACCCCCTCCATCTGCGCTGCTCTCCCCTGAGAATCACACCCCGTGCCTGCCCGACACCTCCCTTTCATCCTATTCACTATCGCACCCTCTGACACTCCTCTTCCTCGGTGTCCGATTGTCCAGGCCGTTCTCAGGCTATCACCTAGCCCTGCGGATGCAGTTTATGGCCCCAACTGTAAAGAATCACCCCTCTTCAAAGGAGTTACAGTAGATCAAGGCTCCCACCCCATGAGATCCGTCACACCACACGCATTCCGGGAATCGGCGGAATGCCCTGCTGTTCCTGCCGTCTGATAACGATCCTGTATTGTGATTGGGGAGGGGATTCTCACTGTAAGGGTGTGTGGGAACGGGCCTGAAGCGGAAGATTCCGGGGATGTCTTTCATACTTCAAAGTACCTTTATTGTAATAAAGAATGTCTTCCTGCCATAAATGCGTGTATAAGAGGCCAGGCCTCAGAGATGCAGTTAGAGCACCTCGAGAAGATTCCCTGTCGGTCTGATCTGATGTGTTCTCCTCCGGAGAGAATAAACCCTTATTTCCTGCCTTCCTGCCTTCCAGTCTCCAGCGCCTGCCTCTTCATTGATTAATACTTTGTGGGTTAAGAGGCGACATCGCCGGGCAATACTTAAGGTTATTTCGTTCGTTGATTGCCTTCCTGTTTAACAATTGGCGTCCCAAGCGTGAGGCCCATCAGCGACATGTGGATCCAGTGGGAGAGGTCCTGACGACAGAGTGAATGACTGCAACGATCGGGAAAGAGCTCCTGCCCGATAGACCCTCGTCTGGCAGCCGATCATCTGAACTTCACTGGTTCTGAATCGACCTCTCTCTCGAGTGATCTACGGTCCTGACTGAGAACCATCAAGAGTGCCGCAGCAATAACGGAGAGTAGAGGACCATCGGGCGCTGGAAGCGGAAGACGAGAAACAGCCCATGCGGTCCGGGTAAGGTCGTGTAAAAACGACAAATTGCGAATCGATGATGGTTCTTTGAGACATTCCCTGCTTACAAACGAGGAAGAGTACAAATACTCTATCTTCTTTTGTGGACAGTGAAGGGTGGGTAACGCGGACTTTTGTCCCCCTTTGTAATCTGCCGTGCCTATCTTTTCTCCCCACTGTTTGTTTGATTGATTGATTGTCAGGGTAGCTCCCTTTTTGATTGTTAGAGTAGCTCCTTTTTGAGACATTCACTGTTTGCAAACAACGTAGAATAGCAATATTCTGTCTAGTCTTTGCAGGTAGTGAAGGATAGGTAGTGCGTACCTTTGTCCCCCTTTGTAATCTGTCATGCCTATCTTCTCCCCACTGATTGTTAACGATGGTTCTCTGAGGCATTCCCTGTCTGCAAACGGTGAGGAATAGAAATATTCTCTCTCCCTTTGCAGATAGTGAAGGATAGGTAACGCGGACCTTTGTCCTCCTTTTGTAATCTGTCGTGCCTATCTTCTCCCCACTGATTGTTTGTTTGGATCTAGTTCTCTTGAGGCATTCATTGTTTGCAAATAACGTAGAATAGAAATATTCTGTCTAGTCTTTGCATATTGTGAAGGATGGGTAGTGCAGATTTTTTCCACCGTTTGAAACCCGACATGCCTATCTTCTCCCCATTGATTGGTAATTGGTTCCACCCGGACCATTTATTAGAGGTAGATCATCCGGCTCCACCGGAGGGCACCCCTAATAAAAAGGATATATATAAAATACGGATTAGTCATTGTATCTTTTTAGCTAACTATGGCATAAAAATCACTAGAAAAGGAAAGAAAAGAAATGGAGTAAAATCAGTAGGCCACTGATAGGATCTTTTTGACCCTGCTAAAATAGAAACACTAGGAAATAGCCCTTCGCGAGAAATATGAAACTAGGGGGAGGAGCCAAGCTCGCGGTCGAGATGGCCACGAGGTAGCTCGGCTCCGCCGCCCTCGCTGCCTAAGCATGTCTGTCCTACCACCCACCCCGCCCAGTAACGGCAACATGAGATAGATAAAAGTCAGCAGGGACCTACCCTCCATTCCGGAAGCTCTGGAGTTTAGCAGGTCCGCGGCTACGCCCATCCGGAAGGTGAGGCCTCCGACACGTGGAAGCCGGGACCTTGCCGGCAGCCAGCAACCGGCGAATCGTCCAGATGTGATGCCCAACCAGTTGCGGGCAGGGGATGCCTTACTGACGGCTCCCCCCTTTTTGTTGCCTGGTCCGGCCATCCTATAATGCTGCGCCAAAAGACGGCGCGGGGTGCCCTGGGGGGAGGCGACGCGAACGGGCCTCCCCCACCTCCCCAGGTGGAGGCTCCTCAGCTGCAGCAGGGCGACCCTTAGCGTTTCACTCGCCGGTCAGCTGCAGCAGGGCGACCCTTAGCGTTTCACTCGCCGGTCAGCTGCAGCAGGACAGCCATTAGCGTTTCACCTGCTGGACAGCTGCACCAGGACTGCCATTGCGGATGGCCGGGGGACCCGCTCCGGTGGCCGGGGTGAAGAGCGGCTGCTGCTGCGGAACGCTCAATATGGAGGCCGGCTCCCCGGATTTGGGCCCGGTCCGCTAGAACGGCTCTGGACTACCCTGGAACTCGAATGCTTGCCTGCTCGAGCATGAGCCACACTCTTGAAGACATTGTCGAAGCTCTGAAGATCCCCCGGGAGTCATGGGCATTCAACCCCCGTGGGCTTCCGGTGGGGGCGACCGCCACTGTTGCTCGATCATCCTCCATTGATGTGCCCCTGCTCCGGGCAACTACCGTCTTATCCCCATCTGGTGCTGCGAGAGAGGCTGATCCAGTGCGTCGGCGGAGGGATACGCCTACTGTCCCGCTCTCCGGAGTAGCCACGACGTTGCCGCGAGATGGTGGTGCTCCCATACTGACGCCAGCTTTTGTCCGAATTACCAAGGAACACTGTAGACTACTAACTCGATCAGTTCCGGTGGAACCTCAACGTGACCTGGGAGGGAAGATTTTGCCTTTCCCTGCCTTTGAGTAACGGTCCATGTTGCCTGTCCTTTCCAAACTTTTTGAACTGCCGAAAGGGGTTCTGGTCCGGCCGCGGGTTGTTAGAAGGATTTGAACTAAAACTTTGGACCTGCCCGACCTCGGCCAAAATGGCGCCAATATAGGTGGGACCTGCAAATCCTTACGGTGCCCTGGCTGCTTAGCCTTGATGTTACGGGATATGTATTTGGTCTTTGGGCACATATCGGGTGGGGAAGGGTACTGACTGGGCATGCAGACAGCCCTGTTGATGGTGGTTTTGATCGATTATTGATTATTGTATTATCATAGCTTCAAAGCAGTGTTGCTCGTGGTACTCGCCCACGGTGTGCATCTGGATGATTTTTATCGTAACTGATCCTGTTATACTTTCGATTATTAAATTAACATTCACTGATCCTGCAACTATTAGACACAATCAGTTTTGCAATTAATGGCTCGACTGTTACGTATTTTTTTTTAATATACTACAGCGTAATGTCCCCTTACCTTATACGTTTCTAACCTGCTCCGTGGCCGGCCTATATGGTTGTAGACCCGTATTTGTATGTTGACGTTTTTTCACAATAAAGGTAAAAGTACAGATAATACAGACTCCTTGCCTGAATATTAGGATTGATTGAGATATTTTTATCCACCATGCCTGTCTTTCTTAAGGTTATGAGAGAATGGTTGCTTTAACTCGAACTGATTGTAGAATATGAGGTATGGTATTCTGTCCAATAATGTACGACTAATCGAGGAACACACGCATGGGGAAGAAAACTCGAATTTAAAAGACAAATAAAAGCGAGGCAACTTGTTCCTAAACTTCACCGAAGAGAATGTCATCTAGTCTGACCTTAGGCAAGATACATATTATTGAAAACTCAAAAGCCCTCAGTGAAACCTGCCGCCCCCTATAGTTTCCATGCTCTACGGATAGGGACGGCCCCATACCATTGTAGACCGTATCTTTTCTTCAAAGGAAAACATGAACCCGTCACCTCCTTCACCTTATACTGAGTACTTCTAGCTTTTGACCCTTTCCTACACGCGGTCTGCAATACCACACTCGAGCGACCTATGCAGTGAACCGCTGATAAGTCGGGTACGTGGTAAGTAAAAAGTTTTTGTATTCATGCGAGCTAAATGTACTTTGAATGCTGCCCCCCCCTCCTTTTTCTTCCTTCCTCTCCAGGCTACAAACGGAATTCTCAACCCAAGAACAAAAGAAGACCTACGCACCGTGTTCCGCACAACAGGAGGACTAGTACAGTTGGGTGGTATGCTGAGTGCAGAGACTATCTCTGGTAGCGAAGAGCGATTCGTATGATATGGATGCGTACGTGGCATGATTTGTACAGTATGAATGCGTATGTGGCATAACTTGTGCAGTATGAAGACGCATGTATCATGATCCGTGTAGTAAGTACGTCTGCATCATGTATGCTTAGGTTGATCTGGGCATGTTTTTGTGTGACAAGAATACTGACTGAGCGGCCCGTGGGAGGAAGAAAACAGGCCAGGACGTCGTACTTGTATATGACAAATAAATAGACACGTATGAGGATAGCTTACCACAGGGTCCTAGAGGGTTATCGCAGTAACGTCGAACAATACCGAAAAGGAATGCGCCTGATCCTGATTTTAATTAAGCAAAGGGCCGAGAGTACGAAATTTATGTAAAATAGTCCGTCTGTCCTTTTTGTACTTGATGTATGTCCTGTTCTAATACTCGTACGTCCCAAACCGCATGCTTTATATGTAAAACAGACCCGTAATGTTCTATGTTGTGTATTGCACTGAATAGTCTATTATTGTACACAATTACTCTCTCCCTCTCTTGCCACTCTCTTCCTTACCACCTATCGATGTTGCACGTGTACTGAATAGCCTATTGTTGCGCATTACACTCTCTCTCCCTCTCTCTCTCTCTGTCTCTCTCTCTCTCTCTCTCCCTCTTTCTCACCCTGAGGACTCGCTCCTAACTGACCAACCACTACACCCCCCCCCCCCTGACCCCTGGTACACAACTCAATTGGCTCCAAATACAACGGTATTTGCACAAATTGACTGAAACAAAATATCGTATTGTGCCATGTTACTACCTCTCCTTTCTGTTAACACTGATGAAACTTAAATTGGCCAAGAAGGAAAGGACAGGTAAGACGACTGATGTTCCCTAATCTGACCCTTGAAAGGGGAGCTATATGTCAGTGGTTTTCTTTTTTTAAAATGCCTTAGGTAACACGACCTTTACCGTCCAGATCGTCTCAATGCCCAAATTAGAGTGATCCGGATGTCCCCGTTTTCCCAGGATGGCCCCAGTTTCGTATCAGCTGCCCCGGACCAGAGCTTGAAAAATGTGGCTCGCGCCCCGGTTGTAAGAGACGGGTTGACTAACAACTGACACAGGCCAGTCGTTGTTCCCAGAAATGATTTAATTAACAAGCAAGCCACCGAGTTTAGAATGCGGAAAAAAAAATAATTCCCTGAATCCTTGCTGACTGAACTGTAGCCTTTGGCTAGATAACGCGCTTATGGCACAAAGTAAGATGGTAACCCCTCACCCCAATAGAAATTAGAA
Source organism: Lissotriton vulgaris (assembly GCF_964263255.1). Lineage (NCBI taxonomy): Eukaryota > Metazoa > Chordata > Amphibia > Caudata > Salamandridae > Lissotriton > Lissotriton vulgaris. Next base: position 280,704,044 of record NC_141694.1, read on the forward strand.
TGATGCCTATGAAGTTGAATTAGATCAAAATAGAGAATTGTTGCAGTAGACCCCGCTGAAAGTAAAATGTTTAGCTGAAGGATAGGGTATACCGACATAATGGAAAATTGCTTAGCCCACGTTCCTTTCTCAGAAAGATACATATCAGCCCATGATGATAGCACCTCACACTTTTTCGTGAATTACAAAGCCCTGAAGGACGGTATAGCTTTGCAGGATTTGTACTAGAAGAACAGGTCTCTGCCCGAGGAGCTGGCCTGAATGTGATAAACAATTGTAAAGAATAGTTCTCAGACTTCATACCATGATCATAAATGTAACGAAAACGAACGCCAACGACAAAGTTATGATGAAAGGTTGTGGAAATACTTGCAACCCTACACACCAGAAGTGGTTTATAAATTAGTAGCAAACACCAATGTGACGGATGTTTCCCCAGTTGCTTGGGGTTGGGAGAAAAATAGACTTGTATAATTACCTTCCCCTGCCAGTTCACTAAAAATTGTTTTTTGAACTTATTTAAGGATGCCATACAGTTGCCGGAGGAGAGGGGCCGGACGTGATGATGCACAGCCTGGCAACAGATCGTGGAACGTCTACAACCTCGACCAAGGTGGAGCCGCAAGGTAAAGAGTCGCAGGACGAGGCACTATTTCCGACAAGGAGGAAAGAAAGGGCTGACCAGAAGCCCCTGCTCAGTGATCAACATGTGCCGGAAAGTCCCAGCCCTCTGAGCCCGATCAATGGGCCCACCTGCATAGAATTTCTTGTCCCCCTGGTCTGTTCCCGATCTGACCCCACTCCGCCCTCTCTTCCCTCGACTTTTCGAAAAGATTGCCCTCACGCCCCCTTTTTTTCCACATGGATTTCGTGACAATTGACTTAAAGAAGAAACACAGCATTGAGATAGAATAGGGTTTGTTACGAAAAGGAATGGAATATGGATACCCTGTCTAAGGTACCCATGAAAGAGTAGTTAGGGTACAGGGCACAAAAGGACCTTTGGCCAGGGAACAAGGAATGGCCATGCCCTGCAACGCGAGATCTGGAATAGAGCTGGACGCATAGCTCCACCGCCGGTGCTCAACAGTGCCAACGGAAAAGGAAGAAGAACACTAAGTACCTACCAGTGATGACCCGCTGTAATACGACGCTGGAAAGAACGACACCTTTTGAACATTATCACCCCCGACTGTCACTTATATTAAGTTGCATTTCTCTTCCAAACCACCTTGAATTGAGTATGCTCCAATTGGATGTAAAAAGGATTTATCTGTTGAGACACTACCTCAGTCACCTTCGCCTGTATATGTGTAACGAAGAAAACGTTAAACTTTATATGGTAAAGAATCATAGAAGCGACAGTTATACATATGGATATACCCACTAGATCGTATTCCCAATAATTGTAGGCCTCTGTGAAATGTACCCAATGCACTATCACTGCAAGAACATTTTTTGTCTGATATGGTGGTATTATGATCTTCCCACATCATCCTAGTAATGTACCCACCTCTAGATCTGAACATGATCGACCCCACAGATGTAAATGTTATGCACTGTTCCCTCACCTAAACTCCCATTTTTTACTACCTGTGGTTATTACTAAAGACAAGGATAGAAAATAGGCCAGCAAGATGTCTTGGGAATGTTAAAGGGAGGACTGTGGAAAATTAATTCGTATTGATAAACATTATCTGCGCCATCTTGCCTTTTTCCCAATGCCACATTTTTGTCGCACACGACAGCCATTTTAGATGCCTTGGTCAGACCCTCTCTCTGCACGCCGCCGATCCCCAGCGCGGCTCCTCACCCTCACAAACATCTCCCCCACGCACTGGTCACCCCCGCTCTCTCTCTCATGCATGGGCCATAAACCCCCTCCATCTGCGCTGCTCTCCCCTGAGAATCACACCCTGTGCCTGCCCGACACTTCCCTTTCATCCTATTCACTATCGCACCCTCTGACACTCCTCTTCCTCCGTGTCCGATTGTCCAGGCCGTTCCCAGGCTATCACCTAGCCTTGCGGATGCAGTTTATGGCCCCAAATGTAAAGAATCACCCCTCTTCAAAGGAGTTACAGTAGATCAAGGCTCCCACCCCATGAGATCCGTCACACCACACGCATTCCGGGAATCGGCGGAATGCCCTGCTGTTCCTACCGTCCGATAACGATGCTGTATTGTGATTGGAGAAGGGATTCTCACTGTAAGGGTGTGTGGGAACGGGCCTGAAGCGGAAGATTCCGGGGATGTCTTTCATACTTCAAAGTAGCTTTATTGTAATAAAGAATGTCTTCCTGCCATAAATGCATGTATAAGAGGCCAGGCCTCAGAGATGCAGTTAGAGCACCTCGAGAAGATTCCCTGTTGGTCTGATCTGATGTGTTCTCCTCCGGAGAGAATAAACCCTTGTTCCCTGCCTTCCAGTCTCCAGCGCCTGCCTCTTCATTGATTAATACTTTGTGGGTTAAGAGGTGACATCGCCGGGCAATACTTAAGGTTATTTCGTTCGTTGATTGCCTTCCTGTTTAACAACCTTGGCACAAAAGTATACCGCTTAGTGAATGTTTGCAGTTTTCACCACTAAGAAATACATTGTTGTTGCTGTCACTATAGCATGTGTGTGTATATGGTAATTTCCATGCTGACTTAATGTACCCTTTACCCAAACGTTCATACTGGCCAGTCGGTATGTATTCAAGGCAATTTTTAAATCGGAAAGTTGTTATCGGAATTGTGATAATCCCATGTATTATCCATTCAATGACAGGACTTTCTGACATTGTCAATGGTAATCTCTCAAGTTTTTCGATGCTCAGGATTGTATAGTCTGCTCCTTTCTGTGCCAAGCTGATTTGTTTATCAGTAAGGTTAAAGATGGAAAACAATGACGTTGTGTTGATTAAACGCCATGGCACATAGCCTGAATGAAGATTTTGCAGCATCCAGCCTAACTGTACAATATAACGCAATTGTGACTGGCCATGCTGTAACATTAGCAAGTCTTTGTCTATTGTCTATTATATCTATGGCAGATGAAACAATACTGTCCAGTGAATATATTCTGGAGGACAGAGTCATTAACCCATTGTCCACAACAGAAAGTGATTTTTCCAAATTAATATGATCAATTTCTCGTATTTTTTCAGCTGTTTCAATTTGTGTTACTTTCCAAGCCTCGTTGTAAGCCGCATATATACTGGTCGTTATGAAACGTTTTTGACGCTGTTTGCGAGGTCCCAGAATGAAATCGCGCAAATCAGCACCATCTTTAAGTAAAGATAAGTGTTGCTTAATTTCTGCCAGTGTAGATGATTCTAGCCATTCAAGGCACAGTTTCCCTACACTGTATGTTGTTACTATCCCTGGATGTTGTCTCTGGGAGTATCTAGGGTCTGGTCTGGACATTGTTCACCCCTGTGTTTTGTTCAGGAATCTATCCTGACAGTTATTCGTGTCAATAGGCCAGATTAACCACTTTTTCCAATCAGGATGTGTCTGTTTAGATGTAAAATTTTAGATACGTCTATTTCAACTTCTGTTGTTGCATTATCAGGAATTGGCTTTGGAATAGACGGTTTGTTAAGGTCTTTAATCTTAGCTAGGCCAAGACAGGTTGTTCGGTGAATTGTGTCATTTAAGAACACTATTTGTTCTGGGATCATGCAGGCTCGAAATAGTGCTTCTAGGCCTTGTACCTGCTAATCTTTTGTACCCCAGATGGTTTTTGTTTCAATGTTATTTTTCCAAAAATCAAAACCAAATGTCATCATTTTTTCATAAAATGCTTCTGAATATATCAATTTAGTATTTGTCAACATTGTTTTCGTCCCTGTTTTATCCAACAGTTTATAATAAAATGTTTCTGCATCACTTGTGTTAAACCCTGAGAAGTACTGGAATTTCTCATAGAATGTTTTAGAACTGCTTTTAGGTGGAGTAGCACAATGTTCCCATTGGTTATATTTAAAAACATTTCTAGGTTGTGCAGATCTATTTTCACTCTATGTGAATGGGGTGGTAGAACATCTCCAACAAGAACCAGCTGACGCCCCCTGTCTCGGAGGAGTTCGGATCCCCACCCTGCTTTTTGTGGACGACACGCTTTTGATCTCGAAGACTCCCCAAGGCCTCCAGAAATTGCTAACGCGCTTCCAGGAGTTTTGTACCGCAAAAGGGTTAATAATTAACGTGGACAAAACAAAATATCTAGTCCTAAATCCACCAAGGAAACTGGGCCGCCCACCTACGCTTAACTCTGTTGCCTTAGAGAAAGTGTCCGAATTCGATTACCTCGGTATTCGGATAACGGACAGGATGTCTTGGGCAAATCACATCGACAAAATGGTCCTTAACCACAGGAGAGTAGGAGGAGCTCTCATGAGGGAGTTCCGGGCCTCACCTAGGAGATCACTCACCCCAGTAATCGATATCTGCAAGGCCAAGGTAGTGACATCAGCCTTGTATGGGGCAGAACTGTGGGGCCACTGCCGACTGGACACCTTGGCGACAGCGGAGAGCAAGCTACTAAAATCCCTCATTTCTATCCCACTGAGCACACCATCCGTACCAGTGTTGTTGGATACAGGCTGTAAAAACATCAAAGATCAAGCCCAGCTTCGCCCTCTCCTTCTATGGACACGAATCTGGAGGGGTGAAGAGCTAAAATCCTACGCTGATGGCCTGGGGGAAATAATGAGTTTGGGGGGTTGGGCTAAAATAAGATGGTTAAGAGAAACTTAAAAGCTTCTGGAGAAGATCGGACTGGGGGACTCTTGGTCAACACGTTCAGCCCCTCCGAAAGAAGTTGTTAAAGCCCTTTTCTGGAAATGGACTGCGGAGCAATTAATTACAAACTCAAACCACTGCAAGTCTACTGCCGCCTTCTTATTAGTCAAAGAAATTGTGGCTTTAGAACCCTACCTGGACCTGATTACCCTCCCCTTTGATCGAGCCCTCTATTTTAAATTTAGAGTTGGATCCCTCCCGCTTGGTGCTGTGACATCAAATTGGAAATCAGCGGCCCGTACGTCCCCCAATTGTGCTTGTTGCCCGAGTAGGGTAGAGTCCATTGCGCATGTTCTATTTGAATGCCCGGACTATGCAAGGCCTAGGAGTGTTTGGTTGAAACCTCTTTGCCGAAATATGGGTACACGTAGCCACTTAGTAGCCTTGCGCATCATAACTACGGACACATCCCCCCCTATTGTATGTGGAACAGCAAAATTTTTAAAACAGTTTTGGCTTATTCGATGTAAGAGATTGTCAGTAGCGGTTTAATCCTTTTTTTAGCTAAATTATTATCGGGCACCTCATGTCCTTTTATCCTTTTTAAATGAGTTCTTATACTGACTTCTTAAAGTGATGCTTTTTGTACATTGTAATGATTGTATTGTAAATGTGCTTATAAGATATCTTGCATATCGAATAAAAGCTTATGACTGACTGACTGTAAGTAATGGTCTCCGTAATGTGAGAAGCAATACATTTGTTCATAAGAAGAAGAACCTTGTAAATAATCATGTTCTGTAAATCTTGCTGACAACACTAAATCAGACATCATATTATTAATACTTTCAAAATCCCAATCATCAGAAAATAAATGTACTTGGTTTTACAAAGTCACTTAAGGAAACCTTGAACTGGTGAGGATATTTCAGGATTTCAACCGGACCATATACTTCATAGTCAGTTTTGTCCCATACTACCCCGCCGGGTATTGGAATGGCTGTGACATTTACTGTTGATAGTTCTCTTTTCTTCACGTGGGATGATTTGTGTGGTTTTAGGACTAAGTTGATGTTCTGACTTGCTGTGTCCATTGAACTGTAATAAACTTTCCTAAAATTAAAACTAAAATAGGCATAGTAGGAGTATAAGTACCCCTGAGATAATCCAATGCTCAATCAATGGTGCATCCAGATATACTTCTTTGATTTGATGAAAGAGTTCTGTTGCTTTTTCTTTAAAAGTCTTTGCTTCTGGCGTTACTTCAGGGTTGCTTAGATCTTCAGAAAAGTTAACGAGATTGATGAAGTAGCCAGAGGCAGTTCTGTCAATTGTTGGAATTGTTTTCTCCATTTGTCTTTCTGTAGCACATTCTGATGCCACATCATTGTAGACTGGTGTTTCTTGACGAACTGATTCAATCTGTGTTTCAAGAGGCACGAGTTCCATGGCATTATTGCGTAGTCCCTCTCTGTGCACTGCAGGTTTATCAAATGTGATTAGTCTTTTAGTTTGAACCTCTTGAATTGTTGCAAATTTGGGTATTCTGTTATTTCTTGGGAGTCCACTGGGCCTACTGTTGATTATAGGCCACATGCTTGTGGTTTTACCAGGTCGATTGATACAACTCGGTTCTCCTTTTTACCAGCAAGGGGCGGTAGTACTACTGATCTTGTTCCGGTGACTGCCAAGACAGGTACTGCGTTTCTGAAAGAAGGCCCAAATTCCTTTGTCACCGCTATTTTCTCTCTGACTAGATCCCCAATCTTTGGAATCCAGACAGGTCTTGCTGGGGCTGGTGGTGCCTCTTCAGTGGTAGTTGGCTGTTGCTTTAACTTTATGTTGCTTAAGGATTTTCTTGTTTTATTCAAGTCCTGTAAAACAGCCAAACGATCTTTGATGTCAAAGTCTTTATTCTTATTTTCTACCACTGATGCCTGACTATCGAGGTCATGAACATGCATTCTAATTCCGAACAATAGTTCGTACGGGCTGAAACCTTTTAGAGAATTTCTCGGCAAATTGTTTAGACTAAGCTGGACACTTATTAAATGTTTGACCCACCCATCACCCGAACCTAATACCTTCGCTGTTATAGATTGCTTTATGTCCCGGTTTTTTCTTTCCACTACACTGTTCCCTTCGGGGTGTGATGGACAAGAGTATCACAACCCAACGCCCATACTGGCCATGGCCTCCTTATAAGCTCGAGAGCTGAAAGCGGGACCCTGGTCAGAATGGAACATGGCAATTGTGTATGTACCGTTAAAGACTCGCAGATCTTTTATAACAGTTTTGGCGTCAGCCGAGCGCTGGGGCCACATCCATATGAATCTCGTACAGGAATCCACTGCGACCATGATATATTTATAGTTGCCGTCCCTTTGTAGGGGACCACAGTGGTCGAGGTAAACACATGCTAATGGTTTATCTGAGATGAGAAGGGGTGTCTGCGCTGGTCGTTTTACTGTTGATACTTTCATTCTTTGGCATATTTCGCATTCTAATACATACTTCTTAGTTTGTATTCTCATGCGAGGCCACCAATATCTCTGTTTTAATAGTGATATCGTTGCGGAAACGCCATCGTGTGCAGAAGCAAGCCCTTTGTGTGCCGCTTTAATTAGTCCTAACCTGTGTTCCATGTTTGGAATTACTCTATCCCCCACTCCAGGGATTCGAGCAAAAGGAACATTATTCGTATCTGTTAAATATAAGTACTTTTCTGGAAAGCCTTTTGGGAGTGTTTTTTTATCATCTTTTACTGACGCACTGACAGCTTGTAGAATGTCGCTGTCTATTTTTGTTTGTGACCGAGTAATCGCAGCTACGGAAGCCGTTTGCACAGCTGCCTTCGCAGCTTCATCAGCCAATGAATTCCCTGCAACGTGAACGCCATCACATTGATGACTCAGAGTGTGTATCACGTGAGTCTTTTGTAGTTTCTTCTGTAAGAGAACTACTTGTTTCCAAAGCATTTTATGCTTGATTGTGGCACCTGTGTCATCTTTGTAATCATTTTTAATCCAGCTCTGCAACTTATTGTTGTAATAGTTGACGCAGAAATGTGAATCGCACACGATTAGTGTCGGGAATTCACGTTCTGCATTTTCAAGCGCCATCTTTAAAGATCTGATTTCAGCTCTCTGAGCCAAACAGTTTCTCACTGATTCAGGTTTTGTTATTTTCGGTCTGAATTTACCACACAGCCAACGACCTTTAACAATCGCGCAGGCTGCATCGTAGGATTTGTTCTCTACATTGTAATGCTGTACAAATCTGTCTGTATAGATTATACAAGAGTATTGTTGGAGAGGCAGAATTTCGATTGGCAGAGGATAGTCTTGTTCATATTTTAAATAATTCAGTTTTTCGAATTGCGGAGCAAAATAGTATTTCACGTCGTCCGCAGCAAGAGAATTTTCCCACTGTATCCATTTCGGATCCAGTGACACTGTCGGCAGGTTTACTGGGCTGAATAGCGCCTCGAAGGCGGATTCCGCTGTGAGGACATTGATCCTTTTGCCGTGTGCTAGTTCTCGTTCATTAGCTATTGCAGTTAGTACTGCTTTCACTGTATTTTCTGTGAGACTGAATGTTTTTTCTGCTTGTGTGTACAAGTGAGATTTGTAAGCAATTGGTACCGTTTCTCCCTTATTAGAGGTCAGGTATGTGAATCCGCATCTTCCTGGGATGACTTTGATTACAAGGATTCATGTATTGTCACGTGTATCTAATTTTGTTTTTGCTAACATGTCTGTTTGCAGTGATCTTAAAATTTCTGTGTGTTTGAGTCCAGTTGATTTGTTTAAAATCCGGTTTAATTAGTTCGTAGAGAGGTTTAACCCTCTCCGCATAATTTAGAATGTAAGTTCTTCCAAAATTTAGGAAGCCTAGAATTGATTGTAAGTTCTTCAGCGTTTTTGGCGCTTGGAGTACAGCGCACTTCTCTAAGAAGTTGTCCGCTAAGCTTTTCCCTTCACTTGATAATTCGTATCCTAAAAATAATACTGTCAGATGGGCAATTCGAGACTTTTTAAAGTTGAATTTGTAACCCTCTGCTGCGAACCCAAGTATTATGGTGTTCACTCTTTTCAAGTGAGTCTCCAAGTCGTCGTCTGTGAGATAGATATCATCTCCATAAGATAATGCCTCATCATCATACATTTGTAGTAACTCTGTTACTCTGGCTGAGAATAGTCCTGGGCTGTTCTTGAATCCCCGTGGGAGCCTACAGAAATTTTTCTGTGACCCCATTACTGAGAAAGCGGTCAAGTACCTGCTTTCCGGTGCAATATTTTGACAAAAGAAATCATTTGATATGTCTAATGTTGTTTTATATTTTTTACGAACTATGTTATTCATTAGTGCAGCACTATGCAAATTTTGTACTGCAAATGTTTTGCAACATGAGTTAAGGTGTCTGTAGTCCAAGACTAGACGATATGAATCGTCTGGTTTGGAGACAGGAAACAAAGGATTGTTCATTTGAGAGGTGCATGTTTCAATCACCCCCTGGTATTCAAGTTGATCTAAAATCTCCCTGACTTGTTTTTTAGCTTCTTGCTTCTTGCTTAATTGGATACTGCCTTTGTGCAGTCGGTTGACTTTTTAACTGGATTTTGTGAGGAGGAGAGTATATAATGCTGGTGCCTGGGCTACTGACCATTTCCTTGCATAAATATATTTAGTATGAATCGGAATATGATTCGAGAAGGCAGGCATAATCATTTCTTCGCCACGAGGGCACTCCCTGACAAACTCTGGGGGCCAGTCTTTTTCAGCTAACAGGATGTCATAGCCTTTTGAGAGGTTATCCCAAAATAGACCCTTTATTTTCCTAGTCTTATCACCCTCTATACGCAGTGTTATTTCGTATATCTTATGAGGTTCGCTAACTCTGGTGTCTGCAGTTTCTACCTGAATGCATTCATTCGTGTCCACTGTCTCCAGATGACTCATCAGGGTCTTGCGTGCTATGGTGATTTCTGCTGCACTGTCTAGCATTGTCTGTGCCCACTCCCCGTTTTTCAGCTGTGTCCTCAGTATTCTCGGCATGTTCGATTACTCTAATACTGGCTACCTTCTTTCTTGGAAATTGAGATTTTTTACTTTGAGCAGGTTCCTTGTCTTTGGACTTGGTGTGCTCTCCTGGGTCTGACCGTCCTCTTCTTTCCGATTTCTGCGAAAAAGATCGAGAGGGACGTGTATCAATACTTTGATATCTATCAGGCTTCTTCAAGTTATCCCTATTTCTAAGGTTATATCTTTTCTCAGAGGGCTCCCTCTGGGGAGACTGGTGTTCTCGAGTCGGAGTTCTTTCCCTCCGTCGAGGAGACCTTCCTCTGGACTGAAAAACTTTTTCCTTGGCAGTGGATTGTTTATTTCCATCCCAGGTCTTTTTAGGAGTGTTTAAATTATTTTTAATAAATAATTTTTCAGGATTTTCGAGTAGTTGGGGTTTTACTGGTTTCCCACCCAAGCTGTCTCTACCTAGTTCTTCATAACATTTTTCTATAATTCTGGCAAGCTCAATTGGTTAATCTGTTATATCTGTTTCCTTCAACTTCTGGCGGATCGCCACAGATGCTGCTTCTAATTTTATATTGGCTAGTAATATAGCCGAGACCTGCTTGAAGTCTTTCAGTAATTTCATACCAAGAGTTAAAGCAGGTTCTGGACCGTATTCATTCTGAATCTGTTTTAGTACATCTGGTATTACCGCCATTGACGGAACACCATGTGTTTTTGTGTAAATGGAAGCAAAGACTGTACCCCAAGTGTCACAGTCCTCCACGTGTGGTGCGACCCCCATTGGAAGGCAGATGGTCAGTATTCTGTATTTCTCAATAGGGGTACTATTCGGAAATACTGCCTCTATTTGAGTAATTTTCTGCGCTAATCAGAAAGGAATTTGTTCCCGTTTTATGGGTGTTTTACCAAGACATGATTGTATGTTCTGTGGTGTAATTTTATTTGTGTTCCCCTGATGAGGGGTCAGCTGTGGGACATTAGCAGCTGTTTGGACTGTTGCAGTCCGCATTACATATTGGACTAATTGTCTATGTATTTTAATTAATGTTTTTAGCTGTGCTAAAAGTTCTTCTTTCGACATTTTTGCAATGTCCGGATGTGGTGTGTAGCTGGCTAGAACCGGCCACGTTGCTCCTGGTCTACCTAGTGGACCGAGCCTGGTAATATGATCATTGTGTTTTAGGGCGCCTTTAAACCAGAGCAGGTGCTCTTGGTATTTTAATGGGATTTCAATCTCCTCGAAAGGAGCGTACTCTTCCGGTGGATCCCCTATTTTGTAATAGTGGAACTCATGTGTTGCGGCGTCTGCCGCTGGAAATTTTATCCAAGAATAGAATACCTCTGTCTGGCGTGATTCGTGTGCCTCTATCACGAAGACGACTGTGCCACCTTGTGTGGTCAGTCCATTCTCTTTAAGTTTTAACGTTATAGTTTTTCTTATGTTGACCGGGATGTTTATCGCACCCGGTTCAGTAATTTCATCGGGACCCTGCTAAGTCACATTTACTGCGGCATCAACGGTTCCGTTGTCTTCTACTGACATTGTATAAATGCAAGTTTTTGCAGAGCAGGTTTCAAGGAAACAAAGATTAGGTGCACAATATTTTGGAACACTGTATCCTTCAACGTTGAATAAACCAGAGCTTTACATAGGAATCTCTTCCTACTAAGTTCGGGCGGATTTTAACCTTTCACCCACTCCAGACGTCTATTGGAGTATTTACGGGAGAAAGGGTTTGTGTGAAAAATGCACGACTGAGTTACTCTAACGTCTTGCATTAGTTTTATCGCCTTACCAAACGTTGGGCGCCATGTAGTGTAGTTCCTATTTTCCCTATAGGCCCTGCACATTAGAATAACATAAACAGCAGTTTAGACGTAGAAGTGCAGTCTTCCAGGTCTCTACTGACTATGCTAAACTTAATTGGGTTTGTACCAACTAGCTCAGAGGTCACTGGAAACTTTCTTGACTGAATAGGGAGTGATCAGCTCCCCTGGCTCAGACAAGAAGGGATTCAGTTTTCCAACAACCGCATAAACATGACAACTTTGCTCCTTAGAATAAGAGTCAATCTCTAGAGTCGTGTGAAACAATAGACAGCTATTTCACTCAGTCAGTTGTGCAGATTACTTTCACCAAGATGCAGAGAATAGAGAGACGGGCGTTTTCAAAAAAAGGTATTATTTATTGAACAGTCTTTCTTCTCATGCAAGAGAAATGAATTGCCACAATTGCAAGACTTGTTATTATAAAAAAGTGCGTACAGTAAAAGGAGGATTGTGAAATAATATTGTAAAAGCATTGATATGGTTTCTTAGCCATACAATGGTTAAAATGAATAAAATATATACATTCATATATACATTAGGCTAACATACTCAACTGGTGCTTCTAACAACACCTACCCCAGTGTACCTGACCTAAGCCTAATACTTGGAAGGGAGTAAGTAAGTAGCAGTTTAGTTAAGTTGGTTTTGCCAAGGATTTGCTTCAAGAATTCTCTCTAAGGGTTTAGTCAACACCATACCTCTGGAATAAAATGTTGGAGGTCTTGTATCTCCTTTCAGGACTCGATATCCCAGTCACTCGCAAGAGTAGGCTGGAAACGCCGGAGCTGGATTTTCTCGGCAAGAGAAAAGACAGCGTCTCTCTCAGCGCGTCAAGGAGGAGGAGGGGCAGCGTCCGTGGGCTGCTTGCATCTGCTGGGCTCTGCAAGGGACAGCTGTTCTGCTCCTGTATTCACCACACCATTGTTATCGTCGTCGCGTTTGCTTAAGGCAACGTTGGTAATATTTATACCTGAAAGGTGCCTTGTTTGACGTAAGTTTTTGGACATAAGACGTCAATAAAGATGTCACTAGGAAGTGATCGTCCTTTCAGTGCTCATTAGAGTTCTATTACTAATCAAAACATAGCAAGCGGGGCTTTCCCAGGTTGCTGGGTTTTATCTTGTTGAAGAACTCGGAGTGTAATCTAGGAATCTAAGATAGTGGCTTCTGCTGTGTCATCTACTGTAATGAGCTGCAGAGGCGAGTTTCAGAAATATGGCTGAAAATATGGCTCTGATCGTTTATGCCATTATAGGGGTATGAATGGATTATAGCCGTACAGGGGCATAAGGTCACAGTATTGATCGGGGTCCTAGATTAGAACACGACATTACATTAATTTTTAAATGAAAAAAATCATTAACATTTATTAAAATGAAACAAAATATGTTTTCTTTTCAGATAATTTGCTAACATTAAATTAAACGTATTTATATTTTTAACTAAAAAATAACTATTGCAGGTAAACCATTCCCTAACCTAGATATTAAATACCTTTTCAGATATTCAGAAATCTTGACTCATCTGTCGGCGCATAAGTCACGCATTTTTGGAATCGTGCCACAAGCATGACGCACCTCCTGCGATGCATGGGGAGGCCTATTCCTAATACACTGCGTCACTCCTTATGCCTGCTCCAAGCAGTGGCTTATTGTATGTGGCTCAGTGAAATCTTGATATCTTACTGCGTCACATCTACTAGGCTTTCCGGCGTGAGAACGATGACCCTGCATACATTATACTTGACGCAGGTATAATGTGGTGCAGGGCTTTACAAAGTGACACATCTCCCTAGATGCGTCACGTTGTAAATGGGCCGCAACGTGATGCATTGATTACACCACCGCAGTGTCACAAAAAGTGACACAATGGTGGCGCAGAAGTGTCGCAAGGGGCTTGTAAATCTGCCCCCTTATGTTAGCTTTTTCAGAAATATTCAGAAATATTCAGCCCCTGTAACCATTTCCCATAGATAAAATGGCGGCCGGAACTTTCTGTTCAGGTTGCTTTCAGCCAATAAGAGCATTACCATTGGTGCGTGCATTTGCGATTCATCGCCAAATATCCGAGGCCACAGATATCACTATAATTTAAAACTTATCAATCAAGCAGGGAATTGTGAAGGGTCTCAAGGCGCTGGGGGTGGGGGAGGCTCTGGGTCTGCCAAAGAGCCTGGTCTTGAAGCTCTTCCTAAAGGTGTACAGAGTGGGGGAGCGTCTGATGTTGATCGGGAGCCCGTTTAAGGCCTTTGCTGCGATGTAGGAGAAGGTCCTTCCACCCGCTCAGGTTCTGCTGATGCCCGGGGTTTCTTTGAGGGTGAGGCGGCAGAGCGGAAGTTTCTCCTGGGTATGTGGAAGGAGACTCTCTCGTTGAGGTATTTGGGTCCGGAGTTGTGGAGGGATTTGAAGGCATGGGTGAGTAGTTTGAATGTTACTCTCTTCTTGGCGGGGAGCCAGTGTAGGTGTTGCAGGTGTTGAGTGATGTTTTTGTGTCGTGAATGCTGAGGATAAGTCTGGCCGCAGTGTTCTCAAACATTCCCCCACCCTGCCATTAACATATCAACAACATTACTATAAAACCAACCTCCCATACCTGCATTTCTGAAACTGTAAATAACAAAAACGTCTACTACTAAAACTTAAACTACCTGCCTTCCCTTTCCCTGCCCAAGCCCCTGCTCACAACTTTCAACGCTTAACCAAAAACCTCTACCAACTCTGGCAAACTTTTCAAAACTCCGCCACCCAGAAAAATGGGGTGGGGCTTACCTCATACTCTTGCTTCTGCCCCCCCTTCCTATCTACCCCACTGGGTTCCTGCCTGCGTGACCGTGCACATTTAGTGTCCTTGGCAAAACCTCCATGACTTCTAGGAGGTATAAATCCATACCAATCCTGGAAAGGTGTACTCCATCACCTCTGAAAAATTCGACTGTGTCAAAACGAATCTCTTTATGTGAAATCCTACCAAACCCCAATCCTCTACAAAAACTTACCATCTCAGTATTAGTCTGGCCCTATCCACTGTGCCTGGGTAAATTTCCCCACGCCAAACTCTACAACAAACAAATTCAGTCCAAAAAACAAAACAACCTGCCCACTGTTCTTTAATTAAAGCCAAATCACTTTTCATGTTTCGCATCAAAACAAAACCTTTTTCCTTACATAAGTAATTCTCTCCTAAATGTTTCACCAAGATGTCCAGGGCACTTGCCGCCCACCATCAAACTATTCAAACAAAGAACTACCTCCTTCCAGCACATACCCCATTTCCCTTTCCACACCACTTTAGAAAGATGTTCATTAATCCTGGTTTTGTGAAAAATAGCTCTGGCGGGCCTGAACTTGGGCCCACTTCATTAACGAGTGCGCCACAACCAAATAGTCATATCCTCAGAAAGGGGCCGAAAACAGAATCTGAAATGAGACAATGTCCCAGCTTACTTCATGATAGCAGTTGGCATCTAGAACATCCCTTAATTCGCTTGTGTAGGGTGGTTAGTTTGGGTCTGACCCAAATTCTACACCATTATAGTAAGGAGCAAAGCCTCACTATATCTGCCACAGAGTGCCTTCTCATGTCATTACGCATTGGGAGGTAGGGTGGGCTTTTAGGGAGGGTGGAGATTGCACGAAATAACTTATTTTCAGCAGTAGTTAGTTGAACAAGGTTTCCAACCCCCCACAACTCTGAACCATATACAACTTAGGTAATCACCTTAGCTTTATAAATCTGTAACACAGGGCTAACAGGTTTGGTCAGAGACAGGTGCAATTCTTTACTTAAGGCACCCACTAATTGCCTATGTTTTAGTGCCATCCTATCAATATGGGGATTCCATTTCATTTTTTTCTCCATGATGACGCCTAAGTATGTAAACGCATCTACCTCCTCTAAAGCCACCCCTCCATCATGATTTTCCCCTGCATGATCAGTGTTTGTTAAAAGACATAAGTTTTGTTTTATCAGCATTAATCTTAAGCCGTCTAATGTCACAGAAATCTTCAAACAAGGCCAATGCACATTGCAATCCACTGGGATTCTTGGAAATGATGAGGGTGTCATCAGCAAACATAAGAATTGAAACCTTGGAGCCAGCAAGGGTGGGGGCGTCAGTAGGTGTTTGGGCTAAGAATTTAGCTGCCTCATAAATAAAAAGAGAGAACAACTTGGGTGCCAAGACGCACCCTTGGCGCACTCCCTTTTCCACCCTAAATGGCTCTGTGATTTCCCCTTGTGCACACCAACGTATATGGGCAAAATTGCTCTCGTGCAGGCGCATTAAGAAAGCCAGCCTGATGAGGAGGTAAGATGGGGGCATGGCTTGGAGGCCGATGGAGCTGGCTGAGTGAGCGCCGAGCTCTGTGCAGGTCCCCGCAAAATCCTGAATTAAAAGGCCCTTGGAACCCCCCCTGGGACGCCAGGAGTTGTCGGCCGGGGGTGGCCTTGCCCGGGAGTCTGGTAGGAGCAGAAGAGACTACGATCCGGGACTCTGTAACCCCCTTTTTCTGGTCCGTAAAGGGCAAGGCGACGAAGGCACAAAATGGCGGGGAGCCGACGATGGGAGCCCGGTCCTTTGTTTGGAGACTGGCGGAGGCGTCGCAAGCTTGATCCGACTGTGGCCGGGACTGCCAGGGGCTGGAGCGAAGAGAGGAGGGGGGAGAGAAAGAGCTCACCCGGTATGGACCAGTGCGGCGGAGGTCGAGGGTGGGGCTCCCGCACCACGGAACGACAGCGGCTTGGGACGCTACGAGCTCGGGGGCCTGAAAGCGCTGCAGCGGCTTCCCCAGGGCCTGGAGCGACGCGGAGGTGGAGAGCGGGGAGGTGCGGAGCCGGGAAGCCCTTATGCCCTTCTGACTGTCCTGGTGAGAGGGGTGCAGTCTCGCCCACGGCCTTTGGCGGTGGAGGCGGTCGGGGCTGAGGGCGGCTGTGGCTCGCAAGCAGGGGCAGGGGGAGGTGCGGGCTGGAACTGAGGCCCGTGGTGGCCAAATAAAGCAGACCTGCCTAGTGAAGGGGTAGGGAAGTGCTAGGTTCCCAGGCACCCTGAGGAGAAAAACCCAGCGGGGCAGGGAACATTGTACAGAGGTGCATGGAGTGCAGAGGGGGAAGGTTGGTGAGGCTGGGCCGGGAGAGGAGTCCGGAGAGCAGAGTGGAAGGGTGCTTGCAATCGTAACATATACCGCAGACGAATGAGGGAAGACACATAAAAGAAGGACAGTACACATATCGCTGGTGAGTTTAATGACGGTGCATGGGCTGCTGAGATCAAGAGGGTGCCAGGAGGAGCACAGGCACTGAACAAGTGGCGAGCAGCACGGCAGCATCATTGTGACTTTGAGGGAGAGGGAGCTCATAATCGACCCTCTCCCCCCTCTATTTCCCCGTCACGGTGGTCGTCAGACGCTACTTCCCTGCAACTGGGGACTGGACTGTGGGGACTCCCGGGTTTACAAGACACTGATTACCAGTGACTGGAGGGCAGGAGCGCTTAATTCACACATCGCAGCATTGGCCCTGCAGGGAGTGGGTATCCCTGTTGAGTGATACGCCCGGATTGGTAGGGGACAACTGCGGACATGAATACAAGCCTGGGACTCTGGACAGCGGTGCAGGGCACAGGCATTTTGCTGTCGACTGGGGTCCCTGGTCATGGGGAAGCCGAGAGGGAAGCCGGGCGGGGCAGCCCAGCAGCCGGAGGGCGAACAGCAGTCGCAGGCTGAATCAGAGGGAATGGAGGAAGCCCAGGATCCACAATTGCAAAAGCAATTCGATCGCATACTAACAGCAATTGCGGATTCACGCACAGCACTGCAACAAGATATTGTGCAAGTGGCGACAGGGCTAGGCCTATTGTGAGCAGACTACTCTAAACTGGTGGACATGATGAAGCAGGTGGAAGGGACCATGCAGGAGATGGAACCGGCCCAAAAGGTATTGGAGAGCAAGGTAGCGGATGCGCTAATCCGTATTCAAACGCTGGAAAGGCGAGCAGAGGATGCCAAAAGCGCAACAGACGTAATAATATTCGCGTGGTGGGCTTGCCGGAAAAAGTGGAGGGGTCAGATATGGTGAACTATCTGGAGCAGTGGTTGAAGACAGAAGTGGCGGCGGAGGGTCTATCTTCCTTCTTCACGTTGGAGCGGGCACACAGGGTACCAGCCAAGCCTTCGCTACCGGGTATGACCCCCACGCCCAGTGGTAGCTAGACTCTTGCATTACAAAGACAGGGATTTATTGCTACAGAAGGCGCAGATTGATGGGCCGTATGAGGTGGATAATTGCAGATGAATATATTCCTGGATTATACCTTAGACATCCAGCGCCGTCGCACCTCATTTCTGTCAGTAAAGAGAGAACTGCGCTCAGAGGGTATTCAGTACTCATTGCTGTTTCCTGCAAAACTGAAGATAATGTTGGATGGTGACACGCATTTTTATGAACTCCAGAAGAGGCTTGGGAATGGCTGGAAGCATACAGAGCTGGGACAGATCGGGCGGAGCAACGATTGCAGGAGCTTGCCGAGGGACTGCCTCAACGTCAGTCGCAGCGCCTTCGGCGTAGGAGGTTGAAAGTGCGAACACCGTTGCAGGCCCAGACAGCGCTGGGGAAACAACATGCACTAGAAGCGGTGTCGGCGTTGGCAAGTGGTCAGACATTGCAGTCACTGGAGAGTACGGATATGGAGAAGGAAAAAATTCAGTCAGACACTGAACTGTCAGAGGCTGGGAGTGTTAGGATGCCGCAGGTTACTCCAGCTACGGCTGATGGACTACTGGATGAATGATGGATCACATGTTGGCTGCTGGGACTAGTTGATAGCTGAGCAGGATGTGGATAGAATGAGTGTTAAGCTGTGGTAGAAAGATGGTTGTGACTCGTGGACAAGGAGGGGGATTTTGGGACTTGGCTCCGGGGTGGGGAGACACCGTGGTGACTGATGCTTTTTTATATACGTTGATGGCTGGCGCGCGGGGGGGGCAGGATGGGTATTATAGGGGGATCACAGCAGAGTTACTCTATGAGCAGGAGCGGTCACCATTTGGCGCTAGGCCCCCCCACTGCCCCTAAGGCATGCCTGCAGTGGCTACTGCTGGGCTTAGGTGTGTGGCGTGTGTTGGTATGGTTTGGATGGGGACTAACAATTTTGCTTTAGGACCTGTTCTTGGTAGAGTGGGGGGATGGGGTAGTTGGGGATTGGGATGGGTTCTGGGGTTCACCGTTGTGTCCAATGTTGACGATGGAAAGGAGAAGAAGTTGAACTGTGATAATAGGGACAGTACGTGATTTGCGATGTATTACTTGGAATGTGCGGGGGCTACACACAATGACAAGGAGGCACAAGGTCCATGCATATTTAGTTAGGAGGGGAGTGCACATAGAGTTGCTCCAGGAAACGCACCTTACTAAGTCGGAGGGGTTAGCGCTGCAGCGTAGATGGAGGGGACAGGTTTATAGTACAGCTTATTCAGCGTTTGCGAGGAGGGCA
Source organism: Lissotriton vulgaris (assembly GCF_964263255.1). NCBI lineage: Eukaryota > Metazoa > Chordata > Amphibia > Caudata > Salamandridae > Lissotriton > Lissotriton vulgaris. Next base: position 280,723,125 of record NC_141694.1, read on the forward strand.
TTGGTTTGGATCAGGGCGGGAGTTCCTTTTCAGATGATTAAACAAACCATAGATAGTGAGGGCAGATATGTGGCAGTTGAGGGTCACCTCTATGGTAGGGAAGAAACCCTGTGTAGTATTTACGCACCTAATGTGGAGCAAGCGCGATTTCTAGACAGAATGTCCGGGGCACTGGGGCAGTTCCTGGCGGACCCTATAATGTTGGGTGGAGATTTTAACTCAATAGCAGATGCAACCTTAGACAGATCTCACCCCCTTGTGAGAATCACCAGTGCATAGATTGTCCAAATATAGACTTGCATGGCAGGATAGATGGCATCTGGTAGATGTGTGGAGGTATCATCATCCTCAAGACAGGGATTATTCCTATTTTTCAGCTCTGCATGAGCTTCATGTGCGACTCAATACCATATTGTGTTCCCTACAAGTTGCAACTTCCTTAGCTAATTCCGAGTATCTTACTAGAACTCTGTCAGACCACAACCCACTGTTGCTAACCTTGCACTGGACAAAGGAAACGGCTGACATCCCGACATGGCAATTGCGCCCAAGACATTAGAGGACCCCATGTTCCGCAGAGAGGTAGAGAAAGGGATAGCACATTATTTCTCTGAGAATGCAGGTACTGCTTCTACCAGGGCGGTGGAGTGGGACACCTTTAAAGTGGTAGTAAGCGGCCTCTGTATTAACAAATATACTGGAGTGCGCAAAACATTGCTTCAAGATGTTGAAAAGGCAGAGGGGCAGTTGAGGTTGGCGGAAAAGGCAAGGCCGGAGCACCCGGAACTGCAGAAGAAGGTAATGGAAGCCAAGGAGGTGTTAGCCGCGGAAGTAGAGAGGTTGCGTTGCTTTGACTATAGGAAGTATGTTGGGAAGGCTCACATGGAGAGCAATAAGTCGGGGACACTGTTAGCTTGGTTGGAGAATCCCGCGGGGCTCCCCAATCCTGGCACTGGAAGCAGAGGGGGGTGACATGGTTTATACCCAGAGGGCAATTCTGCATGAGTTCCGGAAGTACTACGAGAGGCTTTATAAGAGCACAATAGCTGCGGATGAGATAAAGAGGCATACCTGAAAGACTTGATGCTTCCGCAATTAGAGGAGGAACAAGCGCAGCATTTGGGTCGAAGCATTACGCTTGAGGAAATCAGATGGGCCATTAAACAGATGGCGCGGAACAAGACCCCGGGAGTAGATGTATTGCCGGTTGAATTTTATTGGCAGTATATAGATATACTAACGCCGAGAATACTGGAGGTCTACGAGGAGGCAAGGGAATTGGGTCAGCTGCCGGGAACGATGCGTGAGGCCCTCATAGTCCAGCTACCAAAGCCGGGACGTGATAATACGGACAAGTCGGCATATCGCCCACTGTCAATGCTGACTACGGACTATAAAATTCTTAGCATTGCGCCTTGTGCAGCATATGACTAATTTGGTGCACGAGGATCAGGCTGGGTTTATCCCTACCCGGAACACTGCCACCAATGTCAGGAGATTACTGAGGGTCTTGGGAGAAGCATCTGGAAGGTCACCCATGGCGGCAGTACTATCAGTAGACATAGAAAAGGCCTTTGATAGCCTAGAATGGAAATATTTGTATAAAATCATGGGGAGATTTGGGTTGGGCGAAGGTTTTGTGAGATGGACGGCAGTGCTGTATACATTGGCGAAAGCTAGAGTGCGGGTTGGGCAAATGATCTCCCCCAATATGAGGTAGCCCACAGGACACGGCAGGGTTTCCGACTCTCCCCACTGCTGTTTGCTTTGGCAATAGAACCGTAAGCAATGCAGGCTCGATTGGGACAGTGGTACGAGGGGCTAGCGTTCAGAGGGACACAGCAATGCATATCGTTATATGCAGATGATTTGTTGTTGTTTCTGGCAAACACGGGTGATGCGTTGACAAGGCTGTGCGGATGTTATCGGATTTTGGACAGATGTCAGGTTTACGAGTTAACTGGTCTAAAACATGTTTATTTGCTGTGATTTCGGGGATGATGGCACCTGAGTTGCCTCTAGTGGTGCAATGGGAACCGTCTTGCCTAGCATACCTCGGAGTCCATATATATCATGGACATAATGACATCCTAGAGGGGAATATTGGGAGGTGCGTGAGAGCCTTGAAGGGGAGCATGACCTTTTGGAGCACCCTTGCGCTGTCAGTGATGGGGAGGATTGCCTTGTTGAAGATGGTGGCACTGCCTCGGCTACTATATGTTTTTCAGAACACTGCCTATATGGGTGCCTTGTTCAGTATTTGCAAGCTTGAAATCCATGATAGTGGGGTTCATTTGGGGATCGGGGAGGCGCAGGGTGGCCCTCCGGACATTGATGAGGCCGAGAGCGGACGGTGGGTTGGCGGCTCCTGACCTGGAATTGTATTACATAGCGGCGCAACTACAAGTTCTTACACAAGCGGTGGCTGTGGAGTTTAGGGGGCCGGAATCGGCAAGAGGTAGTGGGATCCCAAGACATGTTTTGTCCTTCATCGTAATGCAGCAGCGTGTAGAACTTGCTGATCTCACCTTGGAAGAGAGGACGCTGCAGCAGTGTTGGAACCGAAGCCTGAGGAAGGCGGGGGTGCAGCATCCCTTTGCTCCGGAAATACCATTGGGGATGCTCACCACGTTGCCTCATGGAGGAGACTGGTCATTGCTATGGGAATGGGAACAGGCAGAGATCCAGGTCCTGGGGGACTTATATGAGGATGGAGCACTGTTGACATACAAAGTGCTACAGGAGAGATTCAATCTCCCCAGAAGAGGCTTTCTGGTACATGCGTCCCTGGTGCGAGCGATGCAAAAGTATTGGAAGGAGGGATTGATGGAACCTAAAACAACAATGGCATGTCAGTATTTGGTGATGGCGAGTGGTACGTTTAAGGCAGTTACATGTTTATATTCCAGAATGCTGAATGAAGGGTTAGCCCCACTGGACACGCTGCGCTTGAAATGGGAGGGGAGTATAGGGAAGACCATACCGGAGGCAACATGGGGGCATATCCTGCGTATGGCCTGGAAGGAGACTAGAAATGCACGGTTCCAACTGGTGCACTTCTTTTTATTACACAGAGTGTACTTGACACCTGGTGAGATTATAGACTTTTATAGCACTAGTAATGCGATGTGTCCTAGATTCGCAGTCGTGGGAGCAGACTTGGAGCATATGTTTTGGGGTTGTGTGATTCTGGGGAGCTATTGGATAGAGGTGGGGGGCTACTGAATTTAATTACAGAGCACCACTTGGACTTTGATATGGCTGCCTGTGTGCTCCATTAGTTCTCTCACACCTCCAAAAGGAAGATAACTAGTAAGTTCATAGATATGGGCTTAATGTTAGCAAAAAGGGAAATTCCAATGCATTGGAAAGCAAGAGAGGGGCCTAGTGTCAGGAGGTGGAAGGCCGAATTACTCAAGTGGGCTAGTAGTGAGGGGGCAGTTCGCCTGCAGCAGGCACGACGGAAGAATAATGAAAAAGCGCTGGCGGCAGCGAGAGCATGGGAGGAACTAGTTCAGGCACTGGTAGCCCAGTCAAGGGCAGAGGAAAAGGAATGAAAGGGTATCAATCAATCAATCAAAGCATTTATAAAGCGCACTACTCACCCGTAACCACTTTTAATGCCGCGTCAAATGCAGTAAGCAAATCAATCCACAAACATTGGCGAATTTTGGAAAGCAATAATCACCATTGGGATAAACCTCTCTTCTCAAACAAGCGAGCCAGCAGTCTAAAAGACACCTTGGTCCACACACGACCTAGGCCTGACACACCTGCACATCAACCAACTGTCTTGAATGCATGGGGTCTCCCTCCAGTGGTGGGGCACTTCCCCTGCGGTTCATGCAGTGTGTGTCATTTGACAACCACCTCAAAACATCTTGACCTTAAGCAAGGGAAATTGTGGCTGCAAAATTCACACACAAACTGTAACTCCACCCATGTGGTTTATTTAATCACTTGTCCGTGCAGCTTTAGAAATGTGGGGGTGACCACTCGAAAGATTAAACAACATATTTGCGAGCATCGCAGCAACGTTTGGTGTAAGAAAAACAACACCAAATTGACAGATCATTTCCTTCTATCACATCACACCACCAACGACTTGCACTGGACAGTGATAGAGCATTTGCCACCTGGACTAACCTCCCAGCTGTCTCTTTTTGAAAAAGAGCAGAGATGGATTTATCGATTGTCTACCCATCCCACAGGATTAAACGACAACATTCCTTGGGGCACAGTCTTGAAACGCTGACCCAGCGTTTGGTCATTGTGGTTCCATAAATCCATTCTCCGAAATATTGTTCATCAAAAAAGTTTCACCAACATTTTTTTCCCTAACAATGCACAAATACAACAAAAGACCTCAGCTTTTTTATGTACGGAGCACTTAATAAACCACCTTTGCTCTTTTAGATATGAGACCATGTTTTTTTTAACCTTTTTACCTCTTCAAAAAAAAACTTTAATTGGTACTCCTTACCTGCAGAAATTCAATAACGAACCTTTCCCTCTTTGTCCGTCTCGTTAAGATGGCTTGAGACTAAAGATTGGGGTCCCTAGAACATTAAATTGCTAATGGTTAGGCGCACAATAGAACACGCTTCTGACCATAAGCTAAGTTACTGCGGTGAATGAGTGAGGGCTCCCAGTATCACAATTACAAAATCAGCATCGTTCTCTATTGGGTTAACCAGGCTAAACTAACCCTCGTTGTTATCCCCACTGATTCACCATCTTTGACCCAAGGGGTGTACTCATATTGATATCGATGGTTAAAATGCACACAGTTATGCCCCCCTTTTTACAACACTATTCATGACCATGGGCTTAATGTATAACCTTTTTCTTACAAAAGCGGTTGGGTGTATTGTTACTGTCCCGTTCCATCGAGGGACACTTTGTCAATAAAGTTTTTTCCATCGTAACATCCAAGGAGTCAGTGTTCTAGACGCTCAAACACTGCCCCGCCCCTAAGCTCACGTCACACGTCACGTCACGCAGTCACGTGTGCGCAGAGCCGTACTAGTATCAGGGAACTCCACACACCGGTAATATGCGGGCCAGGGAGGACCTGATTAGGCTCTTTACCGGAACACGCAAGACGGGAAGTAAGTTTTCCTACGGGAGGGTTTCACCTACACTTGTGGATAAAGGTACCATCGGGTGCTTGATTGAGTTTTTGTCTCTCTCTCCCCAGATGCCTGGGTGTTTGTTTCCCCTCCCTGCTGTTCCCATGAAGTGATTGACTTCACAAACTCATGTAAGCCTTGTTCTCTCCCCCCATGTTGTGATTGCTTAAGATTTCCTTATCCCATATGGCAACAAGGGATATTTTATAGTTTAACTGTCCCTTCTCATGTCGCTTTAAATACCTTTAGGAGCCTTTTTGAAAAAACGCTCTCTATACCCGATTGGGTTAATAAGCCACACCGCGTGAGACGCTTTAGTGATGCTGTTTCTATACACAGTTTTAGGCTTTAAAAGCACTACCTCAGTTGGGTTTGTTAGTAAGAAGAGACGTATTCCAATGATGTTATGCGCTTCTTTGTGAAAATAGTCTGGTTGACATGACTGTTTGATTAAGATTTACTACCTTTAGCAGCATTGCAGTATTTTTATGTTTGTTTGTCAGCAACCTGCGTCCTCTTAATGGACTAATGGCTAATCTGCATGTATGCCCTTGTTTTTCTTCTTTATCATTGATTGCAGGTTTGAAAGGTCTACGAATCTACGCAAGACCTTCCCGGTATAACCGTGAGTTGTACCGCACTGATTTGTTCCACAGGTTAGGGTGCGCCTTAGCGAGCGCATACCGCCGTGGAACTCAATATAGGTCCTGACGAATGCTTTGCTAATGGCACTTATAAGCAGAAACATGTTGACCATTTTTTAATTACATAAATCGGACACTAGTGGCTTTACAGAACTAGTTTACATCCGCCTCACCTTTTTTAACAGTCTTTGGTCAGCCTTTAATAAAATAGTTGATAGGCTAATACCAAACACCTTTTAATCTCACCTTTCACTTTCATCACCTTTGCACACACGCCCTTGAATATCCTGCTCCGCTGTAAACCAGGCTTAGAAGCACACCAGGGAAGCATTCTGCTTCTCTGGTGGAACCCTATGATGAAGCATGTCACCGACCAGGTCGGTGAGTGAGGGTTCCATTTACAAACACTGATTCTGTCTGATGCTGCTTAGTGCAACCGTTCCCAGGTTACACTTTTAGTCACTCTTTTGTTGAAACTCATTGTATATTCCTCCCATGCAGTGTAACAGAGGGAGACTTGATGTTGGCATGATATGTCATCCTGCCAGTATAGGAGTTGCAGAGGTGTTCTCTGCCACACTTACATTTCAAAAGGGCTGCCTCATCTCACTCACAAAGAACTTGACATCAAACTTGTCACTCCAGAATTACAGAACCAGATGTGGGGGGAAGTCTTGAAATATCTTCCAGTTCAAAGCTGGCACTAGGTATAAATATTGGACCCTCGGATCAACTCTTCAGTACACTACTGGGCCTGTGAATACTACAGAAAAAAGACTGCCCTGCTGCCAGACAAATGCCCTGCTCTCTCAGAGGGAAGACTGCATGTGCTCCCTTCATCCAAGGCAGTGGGATGAAGGGAACAGGGAGAGTGACTCCAAGGGTCAGGTGGCTGACCTCATGTTCTGAGCTACAGGGACCCAAAATGCTCCAAAGGCCTCCCTAACACTGCCCAGCTGACCTTCTGTACTGGACCTGCCTGGACCTTTAACTGGGCATGCCTAAGCCCTGCTGGTCAGTACTGAAGTGAATCCTGATTCCCAAGAGGTGCCTCCCCAAGTCCTGGACCCTTGGCTGGCATCAGTTGAGCTTCTTCTGTAAAAAAAGGAAATCCTGACGTTTTGCTCTTCACAACTGCGAACAGGTCAGTTTGTGTAAAGATCTTGCGGTCCATCACAACCACCAATTAGAAGCTCTAGTGGGCCTAATTCATCAGGCTACAGCAGCCACCAGCGATGACCGGCAAGGCAGGATCTTCATTTTACACTGCAACTTTGACAGCCTGTGAGGACCTCCAACACCAGGCTCCAGCAATGACCATCAGTGGTACTCAAGGGGATCTTCGTGCTACAGCGGTGACCATCTGCAATGTTGTTCCTTCTCCTCGCAGCCTCCTCCACTATGAAATCCACTATCGACCCATAGCATACCAACACATACTCCGCCAATGTGCCGGACACCTCCTTCATCACCCAGCAGCAGCTAAGCAACTGGAAGCCCCTCTCGAACAATGAATCCACCGCCCTGATAAATATCATCCAGTCAGGCTTTCCCGTCATACCCATGCTTCCTCTTCATATACAACCTTGGAAGAACGATCCTCTCCCACATGCTCATTGCTATCATCAACAACTCCATTAGCACCACCACCTTCCAATCTTGCTGGAAAAATTTAGAAGTCTACACCCTATTGAAGAAGCCAACAGCTGACCTCAAACACCCTCAGCAGCTACAGACCCATCTCGCTCATGCCTTTACGAGCTAAAGTCATTGAGAAAGCCATCTATACCCAACTCACAGACCACCTTGAACTCCATCCACTGCTAGACAGTTCTCAATCAGGCTTTAACACCAACCACAGTACAGAGACAACCCTAATTGTGGCCACCGGTGACATCAGAAGCATCCTCGACAAACGAGCCTTTGATGTGGTCTCCCACAAGTCACTCATCAGACAGCTTCAGCACTTGGGTATCTTGGGACCAGCCCTCAAGTGGATATCCTCCTTCCTCATGGGCAGAACTCAGTGAGTTAAACTTCCCCCCTAAGCCTCAGAACCTAAACAACTTGTCTGCAGAGTCCTTCAAGGATTGTCCCTCAGGCCAACACTTTTCAACGTCTTCATGACACCCCTTGCGGACATCGTCAGAGCCCACAGCATCAGCATGGTTTCCTACACTGATGACACACAGCTCATCCTCTCCCTTACCGACTCAACTAGCACCACCTAAACAACTTCACCAACTGCATGAGCAATGTCACTGCCTGGATGAGAAACAGCTGTCTGTAGCTCAACACCGAAGTTCTAATTTTCTTTAACAACTACTCCCCATCGGACACCTCTTGGTAGCCCTCCGAACTTGGGCCCCCACCCACCCCTCTGGTCCATGCCAAGAACCTCCGGATCATTCTGGACACCAAACTCTCCATGAGCAAACAGATCAACGTCATCTCCTTATGATGCTTCCACGCACTTCGTATGGTACGCAAGATTTTGAAGTAGATCCCACTGAACACCAGACAAGCAGTCACCCAGGCACTTATCACAAGTAGACATGAAAACAGAAATGCTGTCTAATGTCGGAATCCCAGCCCATGTCCTATGCCTACTCCAAACCGTCCACAACACCACCGCTATACTCCTCCTGAACATCGAGCAAAATAAACACATCTCTCCACACCTCAACAATCTCCACTGGCTCCCAGTCCAGGGAAGATGTAAGTTCAGGCTACTCACCCATGCCTACAAAGGTCTCCACAACATTGGTCCAGCTTACCTTAACCACGCCTCAATTCTACCAATGCACACCTTTGATCTGCATCCTGGAATGACCTCCCGAAACACTTGAGGACCTCACTCTCCCTCATGGACTTCTGAAGAAACTTCAAGACATGGCTCTTCCAGACAAAACAAGTCTGATTTCTTCCTACTACCCTCTGGCCTGCCCTACTCAGCTCCTGGGTACCCACAGTGGTGATTAGCTACGCTCTGCAAATTCACATAACATGAACTTGACTATTCATGTCAGACTTTGAGAAGGTATCTTATTCAGTGAGACTAACCTGGTCCGTGTATCCAGCTCATGCCTGACTTGTGACTTTCCACTGGTTTAGCCGGCCAGATAACCATGAGTAGCGCTTTGAACTTTTGGGCACTATACGTACCTAAATCTTTGAAATTACATATCTCAAGTTCGGCCGATTGGATTTGTTGTAATTTTTGCTGATTTTATTTATTACATTTTACTCTATTTTTCAAAATTGGGATGGGATTTTCACTTTATTACTGTTTTTGTGCTGCTTAAAAACTTTACACATTGCCTCTAAGTTAAACCTGACTGGTTTTGTACCAAGCTACGAGAGGGTTAATCACAGGTTAGTTTAGAGACTTTTGTGGGTCAATCTGACAGGGATTTTGGTAGATGTTTGAGAAGGGTTTTCACTCCCAATAAAAAGTGGCAGCTGTGGGATTCAGGACATGTATTTGTGCAGTGCTATTAAGTGATTTTATGTAGCACTTAAACCACATTTAAATAATCTGATACCAGATTCAACTTCTTTTCAAATTCTCCTTGAGTGACCCCTTTTGCTTTTTCCAAATTCACTTCTATTCCATCTGATTTTTTGCACCAGTGTTTCTACTGGCTACACGCATGGAATGTGAGCTCAACAACCTCGATAGCTACACTGTGGTGGAGCTCTGGAGGGTAAGGGGGCTTCTAGCTATTATGAGCTCCATAAAGCAGGAATTGCAGAAGGCCCTCAGGGCAATAAGGAGTTCAACCAGTTACAGGCTATGACACAGGAGTAGGATGAGGAGGTGGGAGATGAGGAGAAGCAGAAGAAAGAAATGGAGGGGGAGGATGCACCCCCCTGATCATGGCTCCAGAGGAGATAGGAGGACCTACAGGAGTGAGGTCTGCTGCCAGATCATGGGCAAGCAGCAGCATCTCTTCCAACAATCTGCCCCCTGAGGAGCTGGAGGGCAGGAGAGCAGAGATGGAGCTCAGGCTGCAGCTGGTCAAACATGGAATGGAAAGAGATGCAGCCAATGTGGAGGCTGCTGCAAATAGGGCGACAGAGGAGGCTGCTGCCCTGAGGCCCCTTGAGGAGAGGAACTGGAGGGAAACCAAATCCTGTTGGCACATGAATTGAGTAAACGGGAGCTTAATCTAAAATCCAGGCAGGTCACAGAGGTGAGGAGCAATGGTGTCATTGATATCCCTGTGCGTAGTAGAGACAGGAGGATCCACATCACCAAGGACCTTGTTGTAGGGCATGTGACGTTGCCCTAGAGATGCAATGAGCCCCTGAGGAGGATTGGAGGAGAAGTCTCAATGAAGCGAGGATGCTCTGTTACCCCTTGGGAAATGGGGATAGGATGAGGTATTCATTCATGAAGGGCACACATATTAAGCAGCATGGGCTTATCTCTAAAAAGTACTGATGTACTTTTAGGCACAGTCAGAAGTTGCCCCAATTTTGAGGACTATGTGTGCAAGAAACTGGATGGTTGGATGAAGGGCGCTGTGGCGAATAATTACAAAGGGCTATACAATTGTTTGGCAGAGAGCACATGTTCAGCAATTGTGTTATGGAGCTGTGCCAACACCAAGTGGATACTAAGCTCAATGACCCCAGGGAGCTTGCTAAAGAGGCACTGCCTCAGCACCAGGGTCCACAAGAAGGTGCCTGGGAGTGACCACAAGAAGCGAGGTTCAGGTTCACCCCAGAAGAGTGAGGGGAAGGTCAATGATGACACCAACACGCACCAAAATAAAGGGGGGTGAAGGACTGGGTTATTTAAGACCCAGCGGTGCCAGGGGACAACACCTGAAACCTTCGTGGGTAACCTGTTCCGGCGTACAAATGACAGAGACACGGGACACTTCCTTCGGCGTCAAAGATTCGAGGTTTATTTACTGCAGGGAACACAGAAGTCACGTGAAGTACACAGCATGTAGGTTCGCGGGATCTGATTCAAGTTGCTACTGTGGATCGCTCCTTTTATACAGTTTTCTCTCATAGGTTAACATGGTACACAAAGGTTTACAACTTGGTTCCCAACATTATCCCCGAGAGGGGTTGCTTTGATGTATTCAGGGTCCGGAACATAAGTACGGAAACATTTGGTGTTTCCCAACTGCAAAAACCCATCTTCCCACCATTAGTACATTCCAATCAGCAATAAACAGATCGAAGAAGGAACAAGGACAGGTGCAGAGGAAGACAGGACAGTGGGGAGATCAGAAAGAGTGTAAAAGGGGGTGGTCTCGGGAAACACGAGCTACAGGCATCAAAGGGACGCGCCTAATGAGATGCACGGCTAAGACAATAGACCGGCACGGCAAGATGAGCCTCGAGCGGGGCCATCTGCCTTACAGTATCATCCCCCTCATCATAAAGACACTTTCAAAGGAAACGTGTCTTCCGCAAGAGTCTTGGGAATCCCAGGGTCGCGAAGCGGACAGCGTCCGTTCGCTGGCTACTTGAGGGCAAGAGACAAAATGGATGCCGTATCTAAGATGGAACCCGTGGGTATAGATAGATAAACCCACGAAACAAACTAACGGTTTAAGTTAGTACAGCGAAACTGCGTACACCCACTAAACTCGTCATTTGCGGTTCATAGATACCAGACTCGACCATATTCGTGCGAGTTGAAAACACCACTTACAATTGACACGGAACCTCAGGGGGGGAGGGTTCCAATGCCCCTTGTGAGAAACAGCAAGGAGGTTCTGGTGGGCAGTGGCACAGGGTGCCCACATGTCAGCCCCAGATGTTTGATTCTTGAGTTAGGACACAAGCAGGGAGATTCTGTCTATCCTAAGAAACCACTCACTGGTAGGATTTCTAAGGAGGTGGCAATAGGGCCTAAGCGGCTAGTAGTCCCTGGGGGCAGGTGATAGAAAATGCCCTATTCTCCCTAGGCTGGGCGGGTAGGCTTGTGATTCCTGAGGGTTTATGCTGTCACTTCCACCAGGTCACAGTGAGTAGTAATCCCTGTCACCTCTCTGAAAGACAACAGACTGGCCAGACCATGGTAGTGGAAATGCTTGAGCAGTACACCGGACCGGTGTGTAAGTTAACCCAGGCCTGTGGGTAGGATTTCTTCCACCCATTGGGTCTGGTGTCACTGGAATGGGGTGGAGAGGTGACCCACAGGAGGTTCATAGTTAATCCTCAGATGCCTATTCTGGGAAAAGAGTTGCAAGCTATGTTAGAAGAGCTGGGAGGCACAGCTGCACAGGGCACCATGAAAGCTAGGTTTTTGGGGGTGCCACTTCCAAATGGAGGGTACAGAGGCCCAGATGGAGGAACAGGTGGCAGAATGGTTCCCTCATGGAAGTCCTGGCTTGCCAGGCACATGTTCAGCCTCAGGATGCAAACTCTGGGCTGCAAGGCCAGTGGCAGGATGCCATCCTTAGACTGGTGGGAAGGAGAGTGAAAGTAGGGTGCCTAACACACAGGGCTGTTGCCCCCACTCTGAGAAACCCCCAAAGTTCAGAGAACCATGCAGAGCACTTTGGGAACAACTTGCCAGTCCCAGGGCTAGAAGTGATGCTTGCTTAAGGCCTCCACGTGGAGCCTTCACCTGGTAGTAGATGGTGTGGGGGCTGGCTCTTGATACTGACAGTCATCAGTGACCTCTGTGGGTTGCTGTCCTTATGCACATAGCTTTCCTTGAGCTGGAGACAGATGTCTGATTCGAGGGGTCCACAAGTGAGGAGAAGGGTTCCCCATGACCCAGTGCAGTGACTCAGGAAAGTGTTGACAACGGGATCCAACTGAGTTCAGTGGGGCATAGAACTGACGAGGACCACTGCAGTAGAGGTCAATTGTTCATGTTCTATCGCGTAAGAAGGGAAGTTAATCAAGGTATTGGTTAGTTTCCCCTGGCTTTTGGCTGGAGAAGAGTTATATTGGACTTGACTCTCTCTGCAGGAATAACATTGGATTACTTTATTAAGAGATAACATGTTTGAAGACATGTAGAAACGTCATTTTTGGTCTCTAATGGATTGTAAATTAATATCCTCTTTAATTGTAAAGTCTGATTGTAAGTCACAAATCTGAAAATGCAACTTTTAGGAAGTTGGCACTTTTTTCCTAACAATTTGGTGCCTGCAGCCTTTGTCCTCCATCACATGACTAGGTGTAGTTGACAGTTTCCTTTGTGTATTCATCCCAGGCAGTATAACAAAGGGGAAATAGAGTTAGCATGAAGGGACATCCTGCCAGGCAGGGAGGGACGGGGCTGTTCCGTGCCTCACTTATATTTCATAGATGCTGCCTCAGCACATTCACAAAGAACTTGAAATCACGCTTTTTTCACCCCAGACATCTTGGAGCGTGTGCAGAGGAAGGAAGGAAATATTAGAACAAGTTGCAGGGAGAAGTCTAGAAGTTTCTCCCATCTCAAAGCTAGTACCAGGTATAAATATTTTACCCTCAGACCATCCCTTGATACACTTCTGGACCTTTGGATACTACAGAAGGACTGCCCTGCGGCAAGAGATCTGCCCTGCTGCTTGAGGACAACCCTGTTCTCTGTGAAGGAAGACGAGCTGCTCGCTTTATCCCAGACAGAGAACTCCAGGTGGCTGACCCCCTGTTCTGAGATACAGGGACACAGCAAGCTCCAAAGACCTTCCTGCAACTGCCTAGTTGGCCTGCTGCACTAGACCTGCGACTGGGCCTGCCTAAGCCCTCCTGACCTCTGCTGGAGTGCATTTCTGATGCACAAGAGGTACCACCCCAGGTTCTGGACCCTTGGCTGGCTTCAGCTGATCTCCTCCTGTGACAAAAAGGAGAAATGCTGAAGTTTTGGCTCTTCACAATCGCTAATGGGCCCGTCCACGCGGATATCCGGCCACCTGCGATGACAGCCAACGTGAAGCTCTGATGGACCCGACTCTTCACGCTTCAGCATCAGCCTGTGGTGACCACAAATGCGTGACTCAAGCAACAAATGTGTGCGACATCCAACAGTTCTTGCACTGTAGCGAGGACCATCCGCAATGCTCTTCCTGCTCCTGCGAACTGGACTCTGTGGGTCTGACTTTGAGAAGGTAACCTTTTAAGCAAGGCTAATCAGGTCCTTGTATCCGTCCCACACTCCATCACAGTCGGCCTGAACTTGTGACTTTTCCTTGAAGGGCAACTTGTGCTTTTGGGCACTATACTTACCTTAATCTTTGAAATTACATATCACCAGTTCTACTGACTGAACTTTTTTCATTCAGGTCTCATTATATTTATGAAATCTTACGCTTTGTTTCTAAATTGGTGTGGAGTTTTACTGTTATGTTTTCACTTTATGACTGTCTGTGTGCTGCATAAGTACTTTACATTAAGTTTCTAGTTGTTTTTTTACAAACAAAGCATATATCTATCTATATAAATAAAAATGTAAATGTTCGTTTGTTCAAAATCGCAAATCTCCGAAAGTTCTTCACCGATTGCTTTGAAATTTTGACACAACGTTGGATTAGAATACGCGTGTGTTTTTATATGCAAAACGGTGGATTCCAATACGTGCGTGTCAAATACGCGTGTGTTTTTAATCGAAAGCCCAACAGACACATAAAAATGTCAATGTTTGTTTGTTCAAAATCTTAAATCTCCGAAAGTTCTTCACCGATTGCTTTGAAATTTTGACACAATGTTGGATTCTATTAAGCGCGTGTTTATATATACACAACGTTGGATTCGAATACGGGTGTGTCCGATACGTGGGTGTTTTTAATCAAAAGGCCAAACAGACACTATCAAAAGTTCTTCACCGATTGCTTTGAAATTTTGACACAACGTTGGATTTTAATACGCCCGTGTTTTTATATACACAACGTTGGATTCCAATACTCGTGTGTCGAATACTCGCGTGTTTTTAATCGAAAGCCCGAACAGACACATAAAAAGGTCAATGTCCGTTTGTTCAAAATCTTAAATCTCTGAAAGTTCTTCACCGATTGCTTTGAAATTTTGACACAACGTTGGATTCGATTAAGCGCGTGTTTATATATACACAACGTTGGATTTGAATACTGGTGTGTCCGATACTCGCGTGTTTTTAATCGAAAGGCCGAACAGACCCTATCGATTTGGTTGCTGCGCAACATTTACAAGGGATGCATAGAGACAATAGGCTACATATATTAGGATGGACAGTGGGTGTCAGGATGGCAGACCGGGAAGTAGGTGGAGGGAGGGGGTAGGAGTTGGTTCACTTTGCAACATTAAGAAAGGACGGATAGAGACAATAGTTTAGATATATTAGGATGGACAGCTGGCGTCAGGATGGCAGACCGGGAAGTGGGTGGAGGGAGGAGGGAGAAGTTGGTTCACTTTGCAACATTAGCGCGTGTTTATATATACACAATGTTGGATTCGAAAACGCGCGTGTCCAATACGCACGTTTTTTAATCAAAAGGCTGAACAGACCCTATCGATTTGGTTGCTGCGCAACAACTACAAGGGACACATAGAGGCAATAGTCTACATATATTAGGATGGGCAGTTGGTGTCAGGATGGCAGACCGGGAAGTGGACGGTTGGTGTCAGGATGGCAGACTGGGAAGTGGGTGGAGGGAGGGGGAGGAGTTGGTTCACTTTGCAACATTATGAAAGGACGCATAGAGAAAATAGTCTACATATATTAGGATGGACAGTTGGTGTCAGGATGGCAGACCGGGAAGTGGGTGGAGGGAGCGGGAGAGGAGTTGGTTCATTTTGCAACATTAGCGCGTGTTTACATATACACAATGTTGGTTTCGAATAAGCGCGTGTACAATACTCACGTGTTTTTAATCGAAAAGGCCAAACAGACCCTTTCGATGTGCTTGCTGCGCAACAACTACAAGGGACGCATAGGGACAATAGTCACAAAAACATATTGTGTATCCACAACCATTGTGAAATTAAACTTATTAGAAACGTGCGCTTACTCTTTTCTTTCTCTTCCATTTGACCAGACTGAGCCATAGCAACAAGTGGCCGGGTACAGCTAGTTTCTAATAAAAAAACAATTGAGCTAAATATAACCATATCATTAAAAAAATTAGAAATCTGAGCTGGTAGTAGAAAAATCAGGACCACTAGAATGCTTTACCTTTTTTTCTTTAGTATCCCTCGCAGTCTCCAGTATCAAACACATACTGATGACACTGAAATTATTGTAGATTTACATGGGAAGCCATCAGAATCGATTGCAAGCATGATATACTGGCTGTTAATTAACTCATGTATCCTGGCTAATGAAGTGTTTACCTTGAATTTCCAGATCATGATTTTCTTATTGGGTCTTTCTGCAACAAGGTACTACTATGCATCTTGCATATATTGGACTCTAACAACCACAGAGGGCATCCATACTTGGCTGATTGTGCTATCATTCATTGGTTTTGCAGACACCATCTACATTAACATCAGACGATTCTTCACCTCCAGGTGCCTATGCCTGAGAGAACCCATGCACTACTTATCTACCAAATAACCACCCTACTCAACACGACTGACTCATCCTTCTTTTCGGGGTTCTGTGCAAAGAATAGCCCTGTAACACCAGTTATTTTTCCTCCAGGGACCGCCAGACCCTAACCATAGTGCTCTCCGCTGTTCCCTAGCCCTGACGATGGTCTCTGACTTATTATAAAGGTTGAATGAAAATAAGCGAAAATGTGAAAGGTGGGTGCGGAACCAAGGGGCATATGTATGAAAACAATTTTTAGTCGCAAACAATGCGAATCGGAAAAAACAGCGTTTGTGACAAAAAATTTGCAAATCGCGATGTATGAGACACCATAGCATCGCAAAATAAAAATTCTCAAAAATAGCGATTTCTTATACTGTGAAAATAAACATCTGCGAATAACCTTGCGATTTCTTAAATTGCGATTTTGTAAGTTTGCGAAAATCGCAAAATGGAAATCGCAATTTAAGAAATCGCAAGTAAATGTATGAAAAAATCGCAAATTGCGAAAATGGCAAATTCACAATTTAAGAAATCGCAATTAACACCAAGTGCATGCAGGTGGTGACCAGGAGCAAGGCACTTAAACCAGCCCACAATGCAACAGACCTTTCCACAATGGCAGCACTATATGTGATAGCCAGGAGGCTGCATATTCGGGCTCTTGCACAGAGGAGAATGAGACAAGAACGTATCTTCAGGCTGAGCGTCACTCTGTTCCAGCAGACTGAAGAGAAGATCCATGACAAGTACAGGCTGCACCTACAGACCATCTTAGACCTGATTGAGGAGCTGAAACCCTATTTGGAACATCCAACACACAGGACCCAAACAATTCCCACCCATGTGCAGGTCCTGTGCTCCCTGCACCTCCTAGCCTCAGGGAGTTTTCAAGGGGTCATAGCAGAGGTTGGCAGGGTCTCACAGAGTGCTCTGTAGCTCTTTTTCCATGCCTTTCTAGATGCAATGCTACAGAGGCTATCATATCACATATACTTCCCCAGCAACCAACAGGCATTAAAGCAAACAAAAGTTGACTTCTACCAGATTGCACGTTTCCCCCACGTAATTGGCTGCATTGATGGGACCCACGTGGCCATCACACCCCCATCTGCAACTGAATATGTCTACAGAAACTGTAAATGCTACCTTTCCCTGAATATACAGATTGTGTGCAATGCTAAGTATATCATCAATGACATTGTACCTAAATACCCTGGCAGTACACATGACTCTTTCATCTTTAGCCATAGTGGAATACACAAACGTCTGAGTGCTGGAGAGTTTGGAGAGGGATACCTGCTAGGTAAATGCATGGCACACATCCATCCATCCACTACATCTCCTGAAAGGGGGGACAGTGACTCACCTATTGTGTCTATTCCTGCAGGTGACAGTGCCTATGCAGTGCGGGACTTCATCCTGACCCCGTATCTGGATCCAGCCAATGCAAGGGAGAGGAGATACAACAGAGCACACAGATCTACGCGCTGCGTCATAGACCGTACGTTTGGAATCCTAAAGAGCAGGTTCCGGTGCCTGCATAAAAGCGGAGGAGCACTGCAATACAGCCCTGACACCTGCTGTAAGATCGTGGCAAGCTGTGCAATGCTCCATAAGATGGCTATGAGGAAAGGTACCACAATTGACGTGGCCGATACAGATACATCGGATGACGATTGCCCTGCTCCCCCTGGCAAACCAGCATCAGGAGTTGGGGCAGCTTCCGGACGTCAGAGACGGACTGAGATCACACAGAACTACTTCTAGGTGTGTAATGATGACATGAGGCAAAATGATGATTTTAATCAGTGCTGTGTTTATTAATTTTTAAACACATTGACTGTTTGCTGTACCCAGCACATCATGTCCATAGTGCAGGTAGTTTCCAAAAAAGTGTTCCATTTGTATTAATGGGTTACATCACCCAGTGACACAACTGTTTAACTGTACAGTTCACCTCCTCCGGTGACAGATTGGTGCAGGTCGGTCTCCAGGCTGAGTGCCCTCCGTCTTATGCCTAGGTACTGCACCCTGTCTGCTACTGCGCCTTCTTGAATCTGGCAATGTTGGTGTGTTGCTACTACGACTTGACCAGGGCTCGAAAATTCCACTCGACCGCTCGCATAGTCGAGCTAAATTTAACAAGGTCGAGCTGTTTTTAGGTCCTACTCGCCCTTTCTGGCGAGTAGGAAAACAAACCAACTTTTGGCCTCTGTCTGTGAAAACGGAGCAAATTTGAGAAGATAAAAAGATTTAAAGGCATTTTTATTGCACACAAAGTTAATGAGCAATAAAGATGCCTTTACATCTTGTTATCTTGTCACATTTGCTTCGCTTTCAGAGACGGAGGTCAAGTAGGTTGCAGTTAGGTCAAGGACATTTTGTTACGGTACTAGTTCGAGCCCTGCTTGATGTCTCCTCACTCTCCCCAGAGACCATGAGTGCTGTGCCACCTGAGTTTGCTGTCTGCATCTGCTCAACTGCACTGGTGACCTGCGCCAGGCCTCTTCCAATGTCGTGGCAGCAGTGTGACATTTTCACCTGCATGGTAATGCTGCAACTGACAAGTTGCTGGTGGTGGTGCACAGGCGGTTCACCGCATTTGTGTAGTTATGCAGACTTGCGTTGGCACGTTGGGCAGCCCTATCCCTGAGTCTTGGTCATGCTTCAAAGTGACACAGAGGTCACGTATGGCACCTGCCATGGCCATGATGCCCTCCCTCATGTAGCGCTGGTTCTTGTTGAGTCTGCTGAGCTGCCTATTAATAGAGCGCAATGATTTCTGTTGCAGGCCCTGTACCTGCAGCATGTTGTTTTCAGGACCGTCAAAGACTGTGTGTTCTTCATTGGTGGCAGTGCTGGACCTGGGCCTTGACCTGCATGTGACTGTTCCTTGCACACTCATTTATGGGGTTTCCTGCCCAAGCATGTGTGACACACCCTGCCTTGCCCCTCTTTGCTCACTCTCCTCCCTTGAGGCCTCTATGTCATGGTCCAATGGTGGCAGTGGGGGCACATATGTGCGCTTCCTGCGCATGATGGTTGTGTGCTCTGTCTCTTCACTTGAGTCCCCATCATCAGCCTGGTCCTCAGCATTTCCAAACTCATCTCCCTCTGCACTGCCATCAAGTATCCTGGATTGTGCTCTGGATGTAAAGGGGAATACATGAGTTTGTGTCATTGTCTGCATTTTGCACTCAATAAAGTTTCAGCAATGTGTCTTGGCTAACTTCTGACACTGTCTTATTCCCTTATCACTGATCCACATGTTGCATTTCATTTCCTTTTTTTAATTTTTTTTTTAGATATTTTTATTGGTCAACTGGAGATTAGTACAAAAGCATTCAACAGTGTGTACAAAAGATATCAGAAAAGAAAAAGAACCAAATGTCATATCGACTATATTTACATCCTTCCAACCTAAATCACTTTAACACAATACTTTAGTCGGTCAAAAATAATGACCCCCAAATTGTCATAAACTTTACCATTGATTTATGGCCTCTTACTTTAGCCAGCGCCTGCTCCATATCATAAATTTGTCTTACCACCCGCCACCAATCCATAACCAATGGTGGTTTTGGAGAAATCCATTCTCTGGCTATGGTTAGTCTAACCAAAACTAACAGTATAGAAAATAAGCTATTATTTTTAGGATGCTTGAAGCTGTAACCCAACATGACCTCCCTAAGTGGTAAAGATGCCCCTATCCCCAACTTCTGAGATAAGACCCTCCGAACTTGTAACCAAAAAATATCCAATTCTGGGCAGGTTACAAAAATGTGTGTTATATCGGCAGCATGTAATTTATAGCTGGGGCATATTAAACGTTCGCTGGTCTTAGCATTATCTTTAGACCATCTAGCTATTCTTTCCGGAGTATAATACAGGAGACGCAACGTACGATGTTGTTGCAGTCATAGGTTTGTAGAATGAACCGCCTTATCTATTATGCTAAAAGCTATTGAAATAAGTCCCGCCGCTATTGGCTCCCCTAACACATTGCTCCATTATTCCGCTAGTCTACCAGTTTCCTCTATTCTATGGCTATTTAGCCACTTGTAAACCTTACTTATCAATTTCTTTATCTCTCCTGTAATTAATAAGCCCCATACCTCCGAATCCATTGTATTCAGCAATTTTATGTCACTCAAGAAATAATCCTGTATTTGATAATATTTAAATCGCATATCATTAGGCAGTCAAATACAACCTGCAGCTTCTCAAAAGACATAAAACCATTATAATCGTATACATCTCCAGGCTTTTAACCCCACACCTCTCCCAAATGCTGCCCCTCGCATCCGAAAATATCTCTGCCAATCCTGGATTATGCCATAATGGATAGTCGTCATGATACACAGATATATTATTTTTAATCTTAATAGTATGCCATATAAATACGTTATCCCGAATAGTCTTAAATTTGACCCTTTTAAAATAGTTTGGGTCAGTTATCCTATACAGAAACATATTAATCTCGTCACTTAAAGCAAACTCATGGCAAAAGAGAATATTCTCAGGGTTAATAAGGCTCCGAAAACGAGCAAAGCAAGCGGCCCAAAAGTACAGCTTAAAATCCAGAAATTCTAGACCCCCTTGTGTAAAGGGTAGTTTTAATTGTTCTATTTATTGACGCGCTTTCTTGTATCCCCATATAAAACTACTTAGAATACCGTCTAATCCTTTGAAAAATAAATTCGGGATCCGCAATGATATAGCACGAAAAAGATAAAGAAATTTAGGTAATACCTTCATTTTTATTATATTGATTCTACCATAATTCCTATAGGCAATTTGTGCATTTTTTTTAAAGATGTACCTGTTTCCTTCAATAGTTCATCATAATTCAAAGGGAATATTCTACCTATTTGCACAGTTATTTTTATACCCAATTATGTAGCCACTGAGCATACTCCCGGTATAGAATCTGTTGGTTCATAATTTAACAAAGCTTGAGTCTTGTTTTCGTTTAGCTTGTAGCCTGCTACTAGGCCAAACTCACAGGCTATTTCAGTTATCGCTATTAGCGCTTCTGCTGGCTTTACTGAAAAGACTGCTATATCGTCTGCATAGGCGATGACTTTTAGCAATTTTGTTCCCACCTCAAAAGTACTTATACCAGGATTATTTAAAAGGGCTTGTATAAACGGCTCTATATACAAAGTAAATAATAAAGGTGAGAGGGGACAGCCCTGTCGAGTGCCACATAATATAGGGAAAGTAGATGATTGCAATCCTAAGTATGCAAGTTTAGCACAAGGTTTATCATATAGAGCGAGTACCAGTTTTTTAAATTGGCCCTTAATCCCAATGGCTGATAATGTTGCCCATAATAACTTCCACCCCGCTCAGTCAAACGCCTTTGCTGCGTCTAATAATAACATACCGAGTGGGGTGGTTGCATTCTCTGCCACATCATAAGCGGTCACTGCCAAATTAACATGCGCTGTTGTGTTTTGCCCTTGGATAAACCTGTACTGCTGACAGGAAACTAGATTGGGCATTATAGGGGATAATCTATTTGCAAGAATTTTCACATATACTTTTATGTCTGCGTTTAAAAGTGAAATTGGCCGGTATGACCCACACTCCTCCGTTTGCTTATGCTTTAAAAAAAAAAGATTATTTTAGTCTTATTCCAAGAGTCCGGAATTTTACCATTAATGCCAATGAATTCTATAACCTTACTAAAAGTTTCCAGCATAATATCTTTAAAGGTCTTATAAAATTCCAAGGGAATTGCATCCTCCCCTACTGCCTTACCTGAAGGCAGCCCACTGATTGCCCTCTCCAATTTTTCCTTGAAATATTTTCGTCTAATAAGTTTGAAGTCTCCATCTCCATGCTTTTTAGAGGATTAGTTTGAATGTAGCTAGTAATATCCTCGTGTTGAGGGTCAGATAGAGGAGTATAAAGTGCTTGATAGTACAAAGCAAACTGATCTAATGTCTGTTTTGATTGTTTATACAAAATACCATCTCTTCCCTTAATTGCCCTAATTTGAGCCTTAGCCCTATCATCTGCGACCTTATAGGCGAGAATCTTACCTATTTTTTCGCCAAACTCATATTGCGATCTACTGTACTTATTATAGTTTGCCATAATTTTCTCTCTAAATTTACTTTTGAGCTTTGACCGAAGGTCTATTAAAAGAGATCCCAGTTCTTCTATTTTTTCCAGGTCACTATCCCCTTTTAATTCTACTTCTGCATGTTGTTTTTCTGCAGTACGAATTGCCAAAATAATCTCTTTATCCTTATTGTTTTGATCTTTATTTTGCTGATAGATATATTGTTGAGTATGGCCTCTGATAACAGCCTTGCAATTATCCCAAATTACTATGGGGGAGGCAGATCCTATATTGTCCCTGTAAAAAACCTCAAGCTGATTTCTAGTTTTGGCGACATACTTCTCATCTGATAACAGATACCTGGGAAATGAGAAATTTCTGGACTTCCTTGTCTTATCCACTATTTTTAATATTAAAAGAATAGGGTTATGATCTGAAGTTACCTTTGGGCATATTTCCATATCCATTTCCCACATTAAAGTAGCGGTCACCCATGCCATATCTATCCGCAAATAAAGTTTGTGAGGGGCTGAATAATAAGTATAACCTGGAACCAAAGGGCATTAAGTCCTCTACACATCCCTCAAACACTGTAAACGCCCTAATTCCTTAATTGCAGCCCTTGTTTTTCTCATTCTATGAAATGCACCCCTTCTAGTTGTATCTATCACATAATCCATAATACAATTAAAATAGCCCATCACCACCCGCTCCCCTTCCCAGTTCAACAATTCAACATTGATCACATTGAATATAGAAGGATCATCGCTGTTAGAACCGTACAATACACAAAATCCACATTTCGTTCCCCTAAATATTAGCTGAGCTATAGCCCACCTCCCACCTTTGTCTGCCTTTATCTTACCCATTGCAGCAATAAAACCTTTATGTTTCAAAATAGCAACCCCACGTATGGAGGCGCTTTGCGCTGTACTCACAATTACCTTGAATCCCAGTTGTTTTAATAACCCGCCGTCTTTATATGCCAGATGCGTTTCCGACAACATGACTATCTGTGGCTTATACATTTTCATTTCTTCTGCCACTAACTGCCTTTTGATATTGCTATTTAACCCTGCCACATTCCATGCTGAATATTTGAACCCTGCCATAACAAAAGTAGAAATATGCAATTTTTTCCATTTAGCGCTTTCTTTCTGATTCTTGTTGCTGTTCCTTTGTATTTTCTTCTTTTTTAATTAGCCTCCAGTTGACTTTTCCATTTTTTAACCACCCCTCTACACCCCTAAACCCCCAACCCACCCACCCATGCCCTAACTCTGAAGGAGGAATCTTCCCCTTTTGCCCTGCTGCAGTTAGCGTGGCAGCTATCTGGAAGCCTTCAGCCACGATGGCCGCCAAGTCACCCCAAACCCCTGTATTATTTACCAGAGAAATTTATTTGCATTAAGTAGAAGTGAAGAACGACCAGATAGATCAATTATATAGGAGAGAAGAGCATATCACCTAACATTTTGCAAAAATATACTGAGGTAAAAAAACAGCTATAAGAGAGCAGCTATTCGTTTCTAGCACATTTTAAATCCCAACTTCCAGACTCCCCATCTCTTACCTGCCTTAAGTCGCACCATCTTTCTGCCATTTTAACAATATTTCCTTTGCTTCTGACTCAGAGAAAAGAGTATACATTTGCCCCGCCCTATAATCTTCAAGCGAGCTGGTTCTTGCAAAAAGGCTTGTGCCCCTGTTGCTTTTAGAGGATTGATTAGCTGTTTCAGCCGCCGTCTCCTACCCATACTAGACCTACAGAAATCAGACCGGAAAAATATTGAGTAAGACCCCATGACAACCGGTGTTCGAGGGCCCGCTTTTAAAGAAACAGCTTGTCTTAACAGATAATTCCCAAAATAGATCAAAAACGGCATTGGATATTGATCATCTTTTTGTCGTTGCACTAAAGGCAGTCTGTGAGCCCTCTGAATCTGGCAGTCCCAGTCCCAGTCTCCCAGATCCGGGAAGGTCTTCTGCATCAGTTGCACACTGAATATTCTAGGATCCGCTCCCTCCTACCCCTCCGGGATGCCAAATAGTTCTGTCTCCTCTGACGATTTTCCAATTCTTCCAGTTTGATTTGTACACTGGCTAACTGGCCATCATGTTGTTGCGTTAAATTTGAGACTTTAGCAGTGGTTTCTTCAGTTGTAACCACTCTCTGCTGCAATTCTGCGATCTCACCAGCCATTTCTCCAACTTTGCCTGGTACCTCGTTCAGGGAATGTTGAATGCTAAGATTATCTGCCCTAATTTGAGCAAATAACTCTTGTGTCTCTTCTCTCTGTTCTTTTAAAGCTTGCAGTATTAGGGAACGTATTGGGGTGTCTTTCTCTTCAGAGCATCTTCCATGTGAGTCTTCCCCTGCACTTAAGAGATATGAGGTTTGAAAGAAGTCGGGCGAGACCATTGGTAAGTCATTTTGGAGCTGGTCGTCAGGTTTCTGCAGTTTTATAGCTAGCTCTGACTCTAGATCAGTTTCTGAGTTGCTTGCCCCTCGTCCAGCCACACCATTTCCAATAGCACTGGTAGCTTTTACCCCTTCATCTGCTCTGTCTGTCAACCTCACATCAGATAATCTAGACATGACAGTTTTTAGCCCTCCCTTTGATTGCACCCATCTCCGCATAGGGCTATTAGCAGACACCTGTAGCTTCTTCTTATTTGTAGGCCCAGCAGTTAATGTACTCTGTTCCTTCCTTATGTTTTTTACCTTTGTGCTTTTCGGGCTTTTACTTTTCTTTTTTAATACTGCCGGAGAAACCATTAAAGCTTCACACATTCTAGTCTGAGATTGCTGCTCCATTCGTGCATCAGCTGGGCCTGATTTTGCATTCGAGTTTGGCCTTCCTCTTGTAGTCTAGCAGGATGTACAACAGTATTATCAATAGCCGTGGTAGTTGCATTTCATTTCCTATGTCTCATGGACACACTATCATACATCTGACTACGTCTCCAATGATGCATTGCTGGGTGTGCTGTAAGAAGTGGACCGGGGTGACATGTGTTGTTTCTATTTTTTGCATTGCTGAATGTGTGCATGGGATGGGGATGTGTGCAGATATATTCGGCATGTATCTTACCTTGGCTGCTGGTTGCAGGGTCGGAGCTGTCTATGTCAGCCGCACCACTGACGCTCTCAGGCAGGGGGGTTGACTCCACCAGCTCCTCATGGGGTGTTGGGTCAGCTGCTGTGGATGATCCTCCCCCGGTCTTGTTTGACTCCTTCAGTCTGGCTTCCACCCTCTCCTTCGACCTTTGCTGCATGTCATACCACCTCTTTCGCAGTTCTTCTATAATGCAATGAGTCACACCCACAGCATTTACTTTTTCTTGAATGTCCAGCCAGATCTTTCTATTCCTGGACTCAGGGACCCGCAGTACCTTTGTCCGAAAGATGAGCTCATGACTGCACACCATCTCCTCTATGAGCACCTCCTGCTTCTTGTCAGAGAATTTGTGCTTCCTCTTTCTTTTTTCTCCCTCCTTGCCCTTATGTTGCTTCTGGGACTCCATTGGGCTTGCTCTTCTGCGGGGCTGACTTCTCAAACTCTCCAAACAGCCTCTAACTGTGGCGCAGGCAATCAGGTGCAGCAAATCACTCTCACTTCCTGGTTGTGACGTCATCAGGCTGCACCTGTATTGCATATTCCCGTTTTTGCGATTTCTTAATTTGCGAATTTCACAACTAAGGAATCGCAAATCATGTTTCTGAGACTTTTTTGCGATTTTTAGGAAATCGCCATTCGTTAGCGATTTTTTTTTTTTTTTTTTTTTTTTTTTTTTTTTTTTTTTTTTTTTTTTATAAATACATTCCGATTTGCGAATCTCAAACTGGGAATTGCAAAATATTGCAATTTGAGATTCGAAAAACGGGATCTTCATACATATGCCTCGAGGTCTCCATGAGGAAATTCCTATTTACATAAAAAAGGGAGGATTGAATTCCATGCAATATTAAAAGACCAGAGGAATTCTGGCTTTGGTTCCAATCAACATTGCTCCTGCCGAATGGGATTGATACATCAAAGTCTATATGTAGATCATGCTGCATCTGGCATTGAGGCTGCATAACCCCAGCAAGGAAATAAAGGGGAAATAACATCAATAATTTAGGACAAAGTGGTGAAAGTCAACAAAGCAATGCACCCAAGTGGAGTTCTGGGCTCAAGTGGCATTCCAGCTGCAATACTCAAATGGGCCTGAAAAGATGGGCCTCAGTATGGCTCCCTTTTCCAAGAGTATTTGATGGGGGCGTCTATTCCAGAGTCATAGAAAGGCTCAATAATGGCTCCCCTACACAAGAAAGGGTCCCAATCTTGTCCAGGTAATTATCGCTTGATTGCACTCCTGGACACAGAAGGGAAGTGCTATGCAGGTATTCTTAACAAGAAACTGCAAGCCAGGGCATCAGAAAAAAACAGACCCTCCCCCCCCAAGCCAAATAGGTTTTCAAAGGGGCTGTCACATCGAAGATAACCTAATTTGCATTTCGTATCTGTGCGACACAACCTTGGCATTCAAAAGCAAGACCCTTTATGTAGGGTTTATAGACTTTCAAACCACAGTGTTTAAAGAACAAATATCTGGTTGAAGTTGAATGCCTGGGACATTCCACCCCACTCTTATTGAAAACTAATCTATCCCTGTATTTCAACACTTGGGTGAAGATGAAAGTCAGTGCTAGCTGGACTACCACCACAGAAATCATGACGGATAAAGGCCTGAAGCTAAGGCTGCATACTGGCACGACTACCATTCAATCTTTTTCTGGAGCATTTTGAAAAAGAGAGAGCATTTCCACCAAAGATGGCCAGGGCCAGAGTTCAGTCACTCCAGTATGCAGATGACATGGTTCTGTTTGATCAGACACCGATGGGCCTACAGAGACTCTTCAATTCACTTCCCATTTACTGGAAAGGCAATAATTTGAAGATGAACGTACCAAAAACAAAGCTAGTGATCATCTCAACCAATTGAAAAAAGGGGAGCCTGGTTTATTGAGGGCAGTACGACACATATAAATATCTGGGGGTATGGATAGACTGTAGGGGTCATCTCGCATTGCACATCCAAGCCCAGTAGGTGGTGGCATATTCTCTGGCATGGTCTTTTCACAAGCTTCAGAATTCAATGTGGAGCCCTGACCTAAAGGTGATAAGTTGCAAATTATTACCCACCATATACAGAGGCAAGCTGGCAAACTGGCTGGACAGTGCACAATTAACCTATTATAGAAGAGTTGTTATCCTACCAGATTGCACCCCCAAGCCCAAATTCGACTAGGATTTTGCCTGTTTTGAGGTACTTGATATTGAAGATAAAATTCCTGCTTTCTGACTCAGGGCCAAGCAGGCAAAGAATAACATGATAAAATGGATGTATGACATTACAACGCATGCTTTTACCACGCATGCTTTTACAACGTAAGTATTACAACGCAAACCTTTACAACGCATAGAGCTTTGGGGTGCTGGATAGTGAATAGTTTAATTTACTATTCTAACTCCAGTCCCCCTGGACACCAGGGAAGGTGTTGGATAGTAAATTAAATCTATTCCCTATCCTAGAGCGCCCCCCAGCGCAATGCATTGTAATGGTTTGCGTTGTAATAATTGCGTTGTAAAGGCACTGCGTGGTAAAAGTTGCGTTGTAAAGGATGTTTCCCTGATAAAATATGTGACATGGAAAGCAATAAGCAACCCCTGACAAGTTGGCATAGCTATTTAAATCTTGTACTGGACCATTTGGAGGCCTGAGAGATCTGGTCAAATGACCTCCCCATCACCTTAGTTTCAAAATTGTTGATCAAGCAAGCAAAAGTAGTATTGAGAGAACAGGATTTCCAGGTCCTAAATAAACTGGCCTGTGGTGCCTGGGCAACAACACTGTATGACCTTCTGACCTACCTCTCATTGCCCTTTGGCAAGGGCATGAAAAAACAGATGATGAGATTAGTATTTGGGGAAATCCCCCTGAAAACCTGCCAGTATGGTCGGAGGAACTTTGACGACTCAAATGAACAATGCCGCATCCTTGCAGAAGGAGAGGAATCCCTGTCTCATATCCTCTGCATCTGTGAAAAGCTTGTTCCGCTAAGAACATACTGGTTGTTTCATATATGTAGAACTCTCATATCAGTGCTTGCAACGGTGCCATGCTAACATGCCAGAGAGGCGAATCATCGCAGCTAGAAGCCCGATTTCTGAAATGTATTAAATCTGTTGTAGCAACTTCTGTAAATGTGATGGACACTGAAGGAAGGAAACAAGTCCATTGTCACAAACCTGGGAAGGAAGAAAGGCTATATTGGCCTGTTGTTTCCTGCTCTGCCAATACTAGTGGGGCTCTCTCTCCCCTATTGGTAAGTTCCTATGGCTGGGCCCAAAGCCTTTGCTTTCATGTGTTATTTGCTCTATCTCAGGGTATACACTGTACATAGGTGTCTGTCTTGCTTGTTTTGTGTTTTCCAGTCTACTATGTAAGGGTGGTGACGTCTACTTGCATGTTTCAGTTTGCAATGCGGGGCATGATAATACAGTAATTAATAATATGTTCATTTACAATTTCTCCTTCTCATTTTAGTATGTATACTAGTGTGATTTATCTAGTGCATGGAATTAATCACATGTACTTGTTTCCGACCCTTACACAAGTAGATTAAGACACCAGTCCTGATGAAATGCCATGATCTTAATAACAGTAATAGGGCATGAAACATGTTGACCTTCTTTTAAAATACCACTTTGTGCTGGATTGGATCATTATATCCATCTCTAGCCAGATCATGTTTTAAATTGTAACAAAAGAACCCAGTTATTAAATAGTATTTTGGGTTCTCTTAGTTATTTTTATTTCAAATGTTTGACCAATATACTTACTCTTCACACCCACCATCACCCCTCACACTTCATGTCGGCAAAATCAAAAGTACTCTGGCAAAGAGCCCCCCTGCAGAGGCCATTAAACATTGCAGTGCTGGCCCAACAAGGGGATGACCGATATGAAGCATGACACCCCTTGGCAGCCTTCAACCTCCCCTTTTGATAGGAACTGCATACCCTCTTTTCATATGGTCTTTGTGGGGGGCTGTATGCTGGGCCTTTATCTGCCCCATGTCCCTCTTTCGGCTTAAAGGAAGAAAGGCTACCCAGTTACCTTGGAGACTAATACGACGTTTTTATGTTGTAGGATCGATTCGGCAAAGAAACATCAACCAGACGGCAGCAGGACAACAATCAGCCCAGACCTGCGCATCTGAAAAAGGAAGGAGGCGAACCTAGTCAGCTCAGAGGAGAAAATGACAGAAGCGGAGTGGCAAGAGGTCAAAATGGAGAATGAGACGAAGAGCAGAGAAAAATCCCCCAGAAGACCGAGTGAGGAGGCCGGAGCTGTATTGATAACCTGAAGCGACACTGCCCAGTGCTGCAAACTCCGTGGAGGGAGAGAGCGAATCGATGGCGAGTATGGGAATCAAGACCGTTTCGATAAACCGGCAGAGCCTCACCACCCGCCACGCTTTAACATTATATACCAGCATTTGTAAAGTGCACAGCTACCTCCGGAGAGGTGTCACAGCACTGGGGGCCGTCGGGAAGATTAAGCAAACAACTGCCCAAAGTCACATGGTGCTGGGCTAACCTGCTGCCGGAAACAGGGATTGAACCATGAACCCTGCGGTCCGGAGTCAGGCACTCTGGCTTCTGCGCCACACCTCTTCCAGGAGAAGTGTGGCTGAGCCAGGTGTGTAATCATTCACTCAACTGAGGAGGGAAAATAAAGGGCCATTAAAAACCAAGGGAGGGGGTGGAAGAAGGGAGATTGTAATCCCCTGAAACAAGTATCACCATGCTAATAGACAGAATTCTAATAACTTGAAATATTGTTTATTTTATGTGGGGGAAATGATACACTCTATATTTTGTTTTTCCTTTTTCTTGGAGTGCTGCTAAAAACACAAGATTCCTAATAAAAAGAGGTCACCGAACTAGCCTCACAAGAAAGCGGTGACACAAAAAAGGATAAAATAACAGTGACTTACCTGAATTGTCCTTTCTGTCGAGGGTGCTAGTGGGAGGGAGCTCCCAGGAACCTAAAGAGAAGTAAAATAATATGGACTGTTACCAGAGATAATAAAACTGTGCCAAATACATCAATAAAGTATATATTTCAGTTTAAGGGGTCGACTCCGATCCTCTATTCCAATGCCAAGCGACATGTGGTGGAAAATGCGGTCAATTGTCTTCCATTGATACAGCATTAATGCCTTCATTCAACTCTTAGTACAAGTAAAACACAAATTGGAATGGGCCCTAGAACCCCAAATATCTTCAGCAAAGGTTGATGGAGAAATACTTTGAAATGCTAAACTGACCATCTCAATAAACTTGCCCAAGAACAGTTACAAGTCACAGCTGTTCTGGTGAACAACATACGCCTGTTGTTGTTGTTCTGACCGGCCCCCACAGCCCGCCCCGCCTCCCTGCTGACCCTCCCTCCCACGAACTGTATTGCCTGCCTTGAACCCGTTCGCGCTGTGACCGCCCTGACGAGTTCAGAAGCGGTTGCTCCCTTTGCCCTGCTGCCTGCTCCTGTGCGGTATCGTTATTCAAACTGCTTTGCTTTTCATCTGCCTGCATTATTTCCATCAACATTTGATTTGCCTGCATAGCGCTGCAGCGCGAGTGCTGCCACTCTTAATTGGGACATCTTTAAATAGCCTCGGGGAATGCAGACTCGGCGCTCATATAGCTAATAATAGACTTAGGAACGCTTGGGGGCATTGTACTGTCGGCGCTTCATCTTTAACATTAATTTATAGAGGACGTTTCAGCTGCAAGCTTAATCAATTACCTGTGCCTCTGCATAACGCAAGTAGCGTTTATTTCACATAGCTGCCGCCATCTTACACCTGTTGTTGTTGTTCTGACCGGCCCCCACAGCCCGCCCCGCCTCCCTGCTGACCCTCCCTCGCCCCTCCCCCTCCGCTATCCATATATGACCGACGTCTCTACGCGCAGCGTTTACGCGCAGCGACCGCGCCCAATCCGCGCCGAAGGTGCGCCAAAGGTAAGCCCGTCTACGCCCGTCCGCGCCTGGACCGCGCCCAGCGCCAGAGCCCCTGGTCCTCGTAATGTCCACCCCTCCCGCATTACTTACGACACCTCCACCCTCCTAGCCCTTAACCCCGGCCGTTCCCTCAACTGCGTCCAAGCCGCTCCTGGACACACCCATGGACCCTTCACATGCAACTCCTGCAAGTTCGACGGCACCAAGAACAACTCCTCATCTACGATCACACAACTGATATCCGACCCCAACCACCTACAATGCATCCTGCTCAACACCCGATCGGTCCACAGGCACGCCATTGACCTCTGGAATCTACTAGACACCATCTCTCCGGACGTCGCCTTCCTAACAGAAACATGGATGAACGCCACATCAGCCCCTGACATCACCATTGCCATCCCGGAAGACTATAAGATCATACGCAAGGACCGTACCGGCCACAGAGGAGGAGGTATCGCTATCGTCCATAAGAAATCCATCCGCATCTCAACCAGCTCAGACGTCAATCTCGCCAACTCTGAACACCTTCACTTCCAGATCCACATCGACCCCAAAACCACACTCAGAGGCACCCTCCTTTACAGGCCACCAGGACCCCGTGCACAGTTTAGTGAAGACATCACGGACTTCATCACTCCACACGCGCTCCCCTCCGAGGATTACATCCTTTTGGGAGACCTCAACTTTCACCCTGAAAAGAACAACGACCGCAACACCACTACCCTTTTGGACAACCTCGCCAACCTCGGACTTAAACAACTTGTAACCACCTCCACCCACATCGCAGGTCACACACTCGACCCTATCTTCACCTCCAGCAAACATGTCTCCTTCAGCCACACCACAGCTCTCCTTTGGACTGACCACAGCTGTGTTCACTTCACCTACAACAAGCCCACTTCCAACAACCACCCCCAACCCACTCTGCAAAGAAACTGGAACAAAATCACCATCGACCAGATCTCCTCATTGCTTCTTCAAAACCCCCCAGCCCACTCCTCAAACCCAGACCAAGCAGCCACCAACCTCACCCAATGGCTATCCAACAGCGCCGACATCTTAGCACCACTGAAAAAACGACAAATCAAACTAGGCAACAAGAAGGCCTCCTGGTTCAACGATGATCTTAAGAAATCCAAACAACTCTGCCGCTCCCTTGAGAAGGCCTGGAAAAAAGACCCAACCACCAGCACCAAGGACGCCTTCAAAAACGCCACCCGCATACACCACCAACTGATCCGGACTGCCAAGAAAGCCGCTTTCAAGAACAGACTAGATAATAACGCCCACAACAGCAAGGAATTATTCAACATCGTCAAGGAATTTACCAACCCCTCGGCCAACTCCAACGACATCACCCCCTCTCAAGCCCTCTGCGACTCCCTAGCCTCATTCTTCCACAACAAAATTGCAGACATCCACAACAGCTTCGACAACCGACCCGAAGACCAACCCACCCAACCCCCTGCAGGACCCCCACCCCCCTTGAACATCCTCAATGACTGGAAGCCAATCTCCACTGAGGACACCATCCGTCTGATGAACTCTATCCACTCAGGATCCCCCACAGACCCATGCCCTCACCACATCTTTAACAAAGCAGCCTCCATTATAGCACCACACCTCCGAGACGTCATCAACTGCTCCCTCAACTCCGCAACCTTCCCGGAAAGCTGGAAACATGCCGAACTCAGCGCCCTCCTGAAGAAACCCACAGCTGACCCCACCGAACTCAAAAACTACCGCCCTATCTCACTCCTTCCATTCCCGGCCAAAGTCATCGATGAAGCGGTCAACAACCAGCTCGCCGCATTCCTCGAAACCAACAAAACCCTCGACTCCTCACAATCCGGCTTCCGAGCCAAGCACAGCACCGAAACCGCCCTCATCGCAGCAACAGACGACATTCGAACTCTACTGGACAATGGAGACACAGTCGCCCTCATCCTCCTCGACCTCTCCGCAGCCTTCGACACGGTCTGTCATAGCACCCTTCTACAACGCCTCAGAAACGTCGGAATCCATGGAAAAGCACTGGAATGGATCACCTCGTTCCTCACCGGAAGAACCCAGAGAGTCCGCCTCCCACCATTCAAGGCAGAGGCCACGGAAGTCATCTGCGGCGTACCCCAAGGGTCCTCACTCAGCCCCACCCTCTTCAACGTATACATGAGCCCCCTTGCGGCCATCGCACGCCAACACAACCTCAACATCATCTCCTACGCCGACGACACTCAACTGATCCTATCACTCACCAAAGACCCGAACACGGCCAAAACCAACCTGCATGAAGGAATGCAAGAAGTAGCCGAATGGATGAAGCACAGCCGTCTGAAACTGAACTCAGACAAAACAGAAGTCCTCATCCTAGGCACCTCCCCCTCCGCCTGGGATGACTCTTGGTGGCCAGAGGCCCTTGGAAAAGCACCTATCCCGACGGACCACGCACGCAACCTGGGCGTCATCCTGGACTCCTCACTCTCGATGAACAAACAAGTCAACGCCGTTTCTTCATCTTGCTTCAACATTCTTCGCATGCTCAAGAAAACATTTCGCTGGATCCCCACCGAAACTAGAAAAACAGTCACTCACGCTCTAGTCATGAGCCGACTGGACTACGGAAACACCCTCTACGCCGGTACCACCGCAAAAATCCAGAAAAAACTCCAACGCATCCAGAACGCCTCAGCCAGGCTCATATTAGACATACCGCGTAAAGAACACATCTCTGGCCACCTGAAAAACCTCCACTGGCTCCCCGTCAATAAGAGGATTACTTTCCGGCTCCTAACCCACGCTCACAAAGCTCTCTACGAAATCCGACCCGAATGCCTCAACACACGACTGTCCTTCTACACCCCCTCCCGCCTGCTACGATCCTCCAACCAAGCCCTTGCCACTGTACCTCACATCAACAACACCACCATGGGAGGTAGATCCTTCTCCTACCTGGCAGCTAAAACCTGGAACTCACTCCCCACTCATCTTCGCCTTACTCAGAACCACCTAGCATTCAGAAAGCAACTTAAAACGTGGATATTTGACAAGTAATTCCCCACCCTTCTTCAAGCGCCTTGAGACCCTCTGGGTATGTAGCGCGCTATACAAATTTATTGACTTCACTTGACTTGACCTATAACAGCCGGTCCTCTAATAACCCTACGGAAACTATTACAAGGCAAAGATCTTGATTTGTTTTTTTTTAATTTTTAATGAATGGCCAAAGCTAGTTCTTGGCCCTTGGAACGCTGACCTTTCTATTTGGTTCCTTTACTGACGGATGAGGCCCAGGCCACCTACTTTGCCGCAAATCCCCAAGGAGAATCCAGCTGTGAAGAAATGTAAAAAGTGATCTTGGATAGGACTGGACTTGATGAAGAGGCTTATTGCTTAAAAGTTTGACAAGAGAGGGTGAAGCCTGGAGATACACTGAAACCCTCCACTTTAAGCTAAGAACATCTGGAGAAAAATGGTTAAACCCACAAGAAAATAGTAAAAAGGAAATTATGGACACAATATATCTGAAGCAATTCTTAAAAGAATTACCCCAACATACTCAGAAAAGGTTACGCTAGCACCCAGGCAGTGGACCAGGCTACCACTTTGTCATGGGCCCAACCACTTTTTCATCCAGCAGAAGTTGAAAAGAGTACTAATACTCCAGTTAAGCAGGGGATCTATCACTGTGAAAGGAATTCTCCAAAAACCTACAATGAGACAAAAAGAAACTATCCTTGCAAACCTGAACCTCAAACTACACCCAGTCACAATGTTTGGAATGTTGCGAGTGGGGCCATATAGCCTGTGTTTGTAAAAATAAAAAACCTTCAGAAGAACCAATGGAGGTAACTATATCTTAAGTTCCATTTACTTTACACAGGAAATGGTTCCTTGTTTTTTTTGTAAGTGTCCGGATGAATCAAAAATGGACAACTGCCCTGTTAGATTCTGGTTGCAAACACTCAGTTGTAAAAGGGGATTTAGTACTTAGATCCCAGATAATACCAGGGAAGTTCATAATTAAATAAAAACCTACCTGATAGCCTGATTAAAAAATTACTACAACCTCTGACCAGGAGATCAAAGTAGAGGTAGGAGTTCTTCGAGGTCTCCCTGACGATGTTATTCTCTGGATTCACAAACCCCATTGTTTAGATTTGTTCCGAGATACTATAATTCGACAGTTGAAAGAAACACAAAGACAGTCAAGACAAAAGTCCCATCCCACAAGATGCTTCTTTAACTCTTGAACCTTGGATGATTGACCACAATTTTCGATGTACCCAAATGAATGATGTACTAATACAACCTATTTGGGAGGTAGGTGGAGGCAGGGGGTTGAATTCTTTGTGCATATTTACCTCTCATGTTCAGATTTTATGGCTGTGTTGGCCTTCTTGCTGTGGGGTTAAGTGGTTGTTATGATTTAGAAAGCTAGACTTGGCTGATCCCTAACTATTTAATGTGCTTGCAGTTTAAGGAATGTTTAGAATGTTTAATGCCACTTCTGATCTTAAATGAATTCAGGTGATAACTATAAGTGTATAAACTGGAGGCAAAATATACAACATGATTGGAGTGGCATTTTGAAAACCCCTGCTGGCATTTATTGAACACAGTCAATCTATCACAGTTTTTAAAAAATATTTAAAAATCACCTTAATTATCATTTAAGCAGGCAGGAGTTTTCCTGTATGCCCTGTTGTTTGAGGCTGAATATGGTTTTACATATTTCTATATACTGATAATATTTATTTTCATTTGTATAATATTGTAGATTTGCTTCAGGGCGTTAAAGCTATTGTTGGCAATAGGCGCTACATAAATAAAAACTAAATCAAACATAGGTTCAGTGGTTCACATAGCGGTCAGTCTGCTCCAACATCCATTAGCATAACTCACACAAATTTCTTTATAGCTGAACTTGTTGGGAACTTTATTCACTGAATTCGGTGAATACAGCTTGAGGTAAGCTATGGGGTGGAACATTCGGATTTTAGACAGGATCCTGGCTGCAAAGACAGTGGTTATTCATGTAACTCCTGTATGCTGCAGAAAAACAATTTCCCAACCTTTTTTTTCTTCAAAGTGTGGGGTGCACTTTTAGGTGGCTTTTCATTTCCTACCCTTTAAATGATTGTCAGACCCCGCTCGGGGGGCCATGGGGCAATCGGGTTCTGCAGGGCCTTAGCTTTGGTAGCGGGGATTGTTTGCCTCTGGAGTTCTGGGGTTCCATCCTAGTATGGCTATGCAAACTGGGCAAGTACAACCGCATCAGCATTTCACTCCAAGGAGTAGTGATAGCAAGAAGTCACAGGCTTGTCAGGGAAGTTAGTGATATTCAGTCCAATGCTTGTCATTTATAAAAAATATTGTAATACACTTTAAAACACAACGCTATGCACAGCAATATGCAGGTATTCTGAGTCTCTGGCACTGAGCCACTGTGCCTCAGAGAAGGACACCCCAATGCACCCCCTACCCCTCTTCGATAGGATAGGGCAAGTCTGGTGTAGGGGATATGCACAGATGCAATGTTTCCCCCTTTCAGGTAAAGCGTGCACTCTTCCCCTCAGTCTTAGTTTTCTCTCCAGAATGAGTCCTTGTGAAAGGCCTTAGCTAGACCTCAGCACACAGTCTGTGTTCTCGCTCTATTCAAGGAAGATTCATTGACTACAGGAGGGCCTGGTCTCAGCTCCTGGCCATGGAGTGGGACCTGCAGTGAAGTCAATGGTAAGATGCATTGGTCACATGAGGACCAGGCCTCAGTTTCCAGCCCTAGAGTAGATGCGTGGGACCTACCGTGAAGTCGGGATCACAGGATGTTTTCAGAGCGCGGGCCCTCATCCGGGCTCACAGTGATTCGGTAATAAGTTGGAAATCATGTGTTATTGCAGGGTCCTCCTTCCACACATGTTATTAGATGAGTCAGCAGCTCCAATGGCAACCCCCAGGGTTACGGCGGCTAGGCAATCTGCGTTAATTCCTGAGAACGGCTTGCAGCCTGTTGGCCACTTGAAGGTGATTTCAATGCTTAGTAGTTTCTAACCATTCTTACCAAAATAATGATGTGTGTGAAGAATTTAATGAAATGTAATAAGTTTTAAAGATTTTTACGTGTGATATCGAAAGGTTTAATTCCGTAACTCCATAGTTTGTATATGTGAAATTGTGCACCAAGTGAGAAATGTAAAAATGGTGCTGCACGCATATGCTGAAACCAAATGCTCGGAAACTTCTAGAGAATAATCATCATGCATGTTCGAATATGAATCACCAGAAACAATATTAATAATTTATGTTTCGAAATAATTTTATACGTTGGTACTTTGAAAATGAAGTCATTTGTCATAGTTACAAATTATTTTTCCCCACAAAACTAAAAATCTTTATACATGCAAATAAGTTGAAAGAAAGTATGTAAGATCCCAAAAGATTCTAAATGAAATGTATAATTCCATTATGTCATATTCTGTATTTCATTAACTGAATTCAATGTAGGCCTGTATTTTTACTCATTTTGCCTGATTCTGTTCTCATAGAAAGGCTTCGTAAACTTGCAATGCGACGAGAAACAATGGCTCATAGACAGAGTTCCCTTTCACATACTAGGACTTTTCGCAACAATTTTGTTACTTTTGGAACATCTGCCATGAGAAACTGTCCTCTTGAACTCACTCATGTGCTTTGGCAAAAGGACCATTGTTGAACAATACATACTCTGGTTGGTTACACAACTTATGTGATGATCCCACCTTTTCTCTATAATATCTGTCTTTTTTACACTGCATGACAATCACCCTATACGAACTGACAAATGAACTGAGTGGTCTGACCAGATGAGGTGACCCAGGAGGTGTCACCCTGGACCTTGAGAAATATATATCATACATTGGTGTGACAGAAAGGTCCACCAGCTGCTGCTCTTTATGGCAGACTGAGCGACACATAATGTGCTTCTTTGCATATTCTATTGGCCTCCTTTGACTGATGCATACGCTGTGTGTGTTATTCTAAAATTCTTTCGCTGCATGGGAGAGTACCTTTCAGCTGATATGATACATGTTCATTCCTTAATTATTCCAGAGCTTTGGTAATTAATAGCAATGAAAGAGATTCATTTGATTATCCTGCACTCTTAAATCTCGAATGACTGATAATAATAAATTTACTCTTCTTAATTTACTGATAAAAAATCTAACCTTAACTAAATTCTGTTTCCGTTTCTCCATGATTTGTCTGGAATGATTGATTGTGCATACCAAATGAGTATTAATGAGGGATGGGGATTCCAATAGAGAGATCGCTGGACAGCAGACACGAATGATATTATTCTGCATATCTTAAACTAAATTATTGGTCTGCATGATCTTAGTTCGATTGAATTTCTTCAGGAGATTTAGTATAGCTGGGATGATACTATAGTTGTATAGTTTAGTATTGAGAGTTATATATATGAATTTAATTATGAGTTTTTAGGTTAATTTCTGAATTCCTGTTCCTCATTGGATAACTAG
The DNA here is from genome assembly GCF_964263255.1 of Lissotriton vulgaris. Taxonomy (NCBI): domain Eukaryota; kingdom Metazoa; phylum Chordata; class Amphibia; order Caudata; family Salamandridae; genus Lissotriton; species Lissotriton vulgaris. The sequence continues at coordinate 280,762,052 of NC_141694.1, forward strand.
ATTGGATCCAGTACGTCCGACCACTCTCGGCTCAATTGAAGATCCATTGGATGACCAAGTAGAAGTGAAGTGTTAGGGGATAAAAGAGAGATAAAAAGTAAATGGGCCCAGTGGCACTACAATATGTCTTTCTCAGGCTGTCTTCCAGACTCAGCCTTTATGTAGAGTGATACGACTCACAGCAGGGTCATCTCCAAGCTGAAACACCCACAATAGAAACACAATGTGATGTAAGTATTCTGCACCTGTTTGTTAACCGCTGCAGTGACAATGATCAGAGAGTAAGACAATATGTTGGCCTCAGTTAAAGCACCTCCCACACTTTAAACAACAGAGTCTTAAGTCACATCGTTCACCCCTACCATCACCAAATGGCAGTGGTCAGGAAAACTAATCAGCAGCCCTCTGCAGCAAAGGTACCTAACCAAGGGGCATATCATCAAGCCACGGAGATAAAATTATCGCCGCTTTAGTGTCCGTTTTCAGGCGGAAAGCGGCGATAATTTTATCGCCTAATCAGCAAGGACACGTTATCACGTGAATCCTGCATTATCTCCCTTTCACCCAACGCCCATCTTTGCATCTCTAATGAGATGCAAAGTGGGCGTTCCTGCCCTGACCTAACTGGAGAAATGTCGCTTAGCAACATTTCTCCAATTATCAATGAGCACGCTATTCTGCAGAGCGATAAGCAAAGTAGCGATAGATAACCCCTGTCATCGCTACTTTCCTTACACCTGCTTCAAAACTGACTTCGCCATGATATCCTATATAAGGTGGATCTCACGGGTAAGTATGCCTTGCCCTATCAGCAAGCTTTTGCCAAACCTTGTGCGATTATCGCTGTATTTCCAGCGATAAACGCACAATTGACAGCTTGCGCTCCCAATTTTATCGCTTTGGAGATAAGCGTTGCTGATAGCACGCTGTCTCTGCGATAAAATTCAGAGTTGGCCGGCGATAATTATCCTCTCGCTAAGAGCGATGATCGATAATTATCGCGTGGCCTTGATGATATGCCCCCAAATTTCTAAGGGCATTGCTGCCTCCACTTAACTACTTCAGTGGCTAGGCCTTCCATCCCCAGTCTCAGGAATGGCAGCAATACACTTCCATTAACTGGGAAAGCAAGCTTGTGTACATCTTGTGCATGTGAACAGGTCAGGGGTTTCTAAAACGGAACCCATATGCCACCTTCACTTACTATGTATGTGTTAGACAGATCACACACATATACACAAGCATACTTGGGCAGGCATTCTGGTAAGCCAGTAGCAGAGAAACAGACACGAGGGAGCCAGTTGGCTTTCTCTGCCACAACACAGGTAAAAGGTGTTGTTTTCACTACAGATTCACAACACATGATATGCTGCCATCACTGCTCTACATGCTAACGCTTAATAGTGGTGGTAGTTCACTGTCAAAAATCAGAGCAAGTTTGGTGCTCCCCTCCAGGTCCAGGACCAGGACTAGGACCTCACTCATTTAAACGTGGAAAAGACCTAGGTCTGCACGCACTTGATAGGTTGGCGTGGTGCAGAGACAAAATGTAAAAAAAAGATCACCAGATACCCACAGCTGCCATTCACGAAAGGGAACATGACTGCAAACCATGTAAGTGACAGTCCCACCCCAACAGTGTTTGAGAGTCGGAGATCAACTACTCAAGCAAAGACAATTCAATGATGCATACTCTTCTAGACATGAAACACCATCCAGTAATAGCTGCCTGCAGGGCCAGAAAGGTCTTTTATTACACTGGTCATTTCCACAATGGTTTGGAGCCCACGGAGGCTGTTTTTCAAAACCCTGAGCTGTTCCTGGTGCCTCTGTCACTATCCCCAGCTCCCCGAGGTGAAAGAGAATGAAAGGAATGGAGGAGGAAGGCCAGAAAGTGACCCTAGAGAGAGGAAAGAGCGGGGAGAGACAAAATGGAAGAATGGCAAGAGAGAGTCTACATGAGGAGATGAAGCTAAAGAGGCTGGTTAGAGCATTTTTGCCAGGGCAGGTTTTGGTTTCTGAGTCCGGTCTGGACAATTTCCTAATCTCTGAAGTCAACAACCCAATTTGAGACAAAAGATTAGCCTGTGGAAGCAGGAAGTACAAAAGCTGCCAGCATGTCTGTAAGAAAACAGACACTAAGGATATTGAATAGTTTTAACATACCAGAGGATGAAAACACACAGTTTCACAATAAGGCCCCCACAACACTATAATTTTAGTGGATATCCCTTTCTCCAATGGTGACTTGGTGTGAATGGTGAGGGGGAAGAGGCACAGTTTAATGGATCATCACTCCTCATTATACATGCCAATTACAGTAGTGCATTTGAAAGTTGAAACTGATTAACAGTACCAAATTTGATCCGAAGTTCTTTCCTTGTCTCACAAAGATAGTGACGACTTTACCACATCTGTGCAATTACTTTAATGAACGCTTAGGACTTAACATTTTTCTTCCACATAAAAGTTGAGTCATGATCCTGAGAGTAACCTAGCCTTTAATTATCAGGTATTTAGGCAGAATATTGGATACACCAATATTGTGGGGCTAACTTTTGTGTCAAACATATCAAAGACATAAATAACATCAAGGTAGGTTTCTCTAGGTAAGTAAAGTTTTACTATATATAACTCCATATATATGTACTTAGACAATATATATAGATCTTCAAGGTACATAGATGTGGAGTTAAGAATAGTAAATCTATACTTACCTATTTAAACTTACCTTCTTAATATTTTGGTCCTCGATTCATGGCACGCTATTCTGTCCACACAATAATGTGTGTTTCAGATATTCTATCAGTGATCCCTATTATCTTTTAGAATCATAAAAAACAGTCACTTCCCACCAAGTTATTTGTCTTCTCCATGGTTGAAAATTGAAAACGATAAGACTCTGGCAAACCCTTGTTTCTTCTGTTGTCTGCCACACCTTTACTGAAATGAGAGAAGTTTGTGTGTGGTCCTCAAACATACCACTAAAACAGGGGTCTCCTACCTTTTCTTTAACAAGAGATGCTTATTTTTAATGAAAATAACCTCAAGCTACTAATTCTATTAGTGTTGTGCTAGTGACAATATCAGACAAGATTAAATTAGTGGGCATGCAATGAAAGTTTATCAGCACTGATTAACTCAGTACATCAGACAGGGTTCAATCAATCAATCAGTCAGGGTATTGTAAGCACACTACTAACCCTCGAGTGTCTCAAAGCTTAGGGTGGGGGGAGCTGAGCAGCTCAGTTCAGTTGAAGAGCCAGGTCTTGAATGTCTTCCTGAAGATGTTCAGGGAGGGGGCGCGTCTGATGTCGATCGGGAGCTCGTTCCAGGTTGCAGATGCGTGGGGTTTTGGCGAGGGTCTTGGTTAGTGGATCGGAGGTTTCTTTTGGGAACTTGGAAGGCGATTTTCTCGTTGAGGTAGGGGGTCTGGTGTTGTGGAGGCATTTGTAGGTGTGGGTATCTTGTAAGTGACTCTCTGCTCGACGGGGAGCCAATGGAGATCCCGTAGGTGTTGGCTGATGTGTTGGTGTGGAGGGATAACAAGGACGAGTCTGGCTGCGATGTTCTGTATTGTCTGGAGCTTGCGGAGTAGAGACTTGTTGATCCCGGCCTAGAGGGTGTTTCCATAGTCCAGTCTGTTGGTTATTAGTGTGTGGGTGACGGTCTTCCTTGACTCAGAGCGGATCCATTTGAAAGTCTTCCAGAGGATGCAGCGGGTGTTGAAGCAGCTGGAGGCGACAGCATTTACCTGTCGGTTCATGAAGAGGGAGGAGTTGAGTACGATACCGAGATTTCAGGCGTGGTCCGTGGGTGTCGGGGGCTGCCGAGGAAAGTGGGCCACCAGGTGTTGTTCCATGCTGACAGGGAGGATCCGAGGATGAGGACTTCTCTCTTCCCCGAGTTGAGCTTCCAGCAGCTGTTGCTCATCCAGGATGCAACGCCCTGCATTCCTTCCTGGAAGTTGAGTCTGGTAGTGGTGGGGTCCTTGGTGAGGGATTGGATGAGCTGGGTATCGTCGGTGTAGGATACTATGTTGAGGCCGTGCTGTCTGACGATGGTGGCGAGGGTGGCCATGTAGATGTTAAAGAGGGTTAGACTAAGCGATGATCCCTGGGGTACTCCGCAGTTGATTTCCGTGGGTTTCAAGAGGAAACATGGCAGTCTGATTTTTTGGGTTCTGCCAGAGAGGAACGAGCAGATCCAGTTGAGGGCGCATCCTTGTATGCCGGCCTCGTTGAGTCTGGCGGCGAGTGTGCGGTGTGAGAAGGTGTTGAATGCTACTGAGAGGTCGAGCAGGATCAGGGCCCTGGTCTGTCCTTGGTCGAGGAGGCAGCAGATGGTGCCTGTGGCAGCAAGTAGGGGGGCCTCGGTGCTGTAGTTGCTGCGGAATATGGATTGGGAGTGGTCAAGGATTGAGTTGTCTTCAAGGAACCTTGTAAGTTGTGCTATGATGGTCTTCTCAGTGAAATTTGCCGCGAAAGGGAGGAGTGAGATGGGCTGGTATTTCTTGAGGTCCGTGGGACCTACTGAGGGCTTCTTGAGCAGGAGTTTGACTTCTGCACTTTTCCAGTCGTCGGGAAGGTGCCTGTCTTGAAAGTGTCATTGTTCGTGTGTTGTAATTCTGGCACGATGGTTGTTCTGTGGAAGATGTGCGGTGGGCAGAGCTCTGTGGGGGCCCCGAATGGATGCCTTTCATAGAAGAGGCCGTCTCTTTGGTCGTGGCCAGTGTCCAGGTGGAGATGGTGGGCTGGCTGGCGTTGCCGGTGGAGGGAGTGGCTGCGGAGTCAGGTGTCCGGTTGTTTAAGTTGTCGTAGAGGCTCTTGATTTTCATATGGAAGTAAGCTTGTCGCAGAGGTCCTGGGAGGGTGTGATGTCATGGCTTCGCTGGGGGGCTTGGCGATTTCATGGATGACGCTGAAGAGTTTCTTGGAGTTGCTGGAATTGGCGAGGATGTTGTTTTGGATTAAGGTCCGTTCAATGGTTCTGATGCGTTGATTGTATTCAGTCATGGCGTTCCTGTAGTTGGTGTGGTCTTCAGGTGTTTTGCTGTTTCTCCAGTTCTTCTCGAGACGTCTGCAGGTGCGTCTGGCTTCTTGGAGGTCGGTGGTGAACCAGGTGGCCTTCCTGGGGTGCTGTCTGTCGGAGTCGCCTAGGAGTGCAAGCTTGTCTGCGCAGTTGAGGATCCATTTGTGCAGTTCCTTGGCTGCGAAGTTGGCATTGGTCGCGGTGGTGGGGGTGTCGCGGTTGAGGGTGGAGTTAAGTTGATCCTCAGTTACTTTCCTCCAGTTCGTTCACCGAGGGCGCAGAGCAGGTTTGGGTGGCTTGGGTTTGTCGACGAGGAAGTGTACGCAGTGGTGGTCCGCCAATGGGGGTTGCGTGGCGTGGCTAAAGTGGATGTTGTTTCTTCCTGCGAAGATGGGGTCGAGGGTGTGTTCAAACTTTTGAGTAGACATGGTGACAAGTTGTTTCAGTTCGATGTAGGCGAGGTTTTCCGGGAGGGTGGTGGAGTTGGGGGACGCTGATGTTGTTGAGGTGAAAGGTCAGATCTCCGATGAGTATGTAGTCCCTGGAGGCGATGGCATGGGGTGCGATGAGGTCAGTGATGGTAGTTCATCATGAACGCTTGCTGCTCAATTTTGGTACACACATATTGATTAAACCAAGCTGAAGATTCCTATATAATACATACATGACAATAGACCTGATTTAAGCAGCACACTCCTGATTATTTAAGCAAAAAATGGCTTTATTTTAGGTGTCTCCTGCCTGAAAATGTCTCTGCATCAATAGAAAATAATTGGCAAAATTCCTTCTTCCATTTTTTTTTCAAAATGTCCCACGTACCTGTTCTAAACTGTTGGCATGTTTGAATTGTAATTTGGGCTGCACTCAGAAGAGCTACTTACAGATAGCTGGAGCGCTACCAATAGCTCATGAGCTACTTGTTGGAGAAGCCTGCCCTAACATCATTATATTTCTGTCATTGTCATTGCTATACAAGGGGATAGCAGGAAAGCGCCATATCTACAGAGATATGGCACTCTCCTCCTATCTCCCTAGCACTGAGTCAGTCGAGCGCCATGCACATACCTTGTTTTCAACTGGAAGGATATCCTCCCAGTGCAAAATACTAAGCCTAGACAAACTTGAAAACTTTTCCCACTTTGGGTGTGTGCAGTATAGTGGTGCACATTTGCAAACTGGGAAAAGAAAGGAGCAATAAAGGCTTTTCTCCTTTAAATGCCTGCTTCAAAGTGGTGTTACTTTTAGCGTAAATCCCTGCCTACTATTGTTAGTAGATAGGATTTTGCATTAAAATCCACAGGTGATTAAATAGCAACCGCACTGTTCCACCCATGGAACGCCCCCTTGATGTACAGTAATTCAAAGCAGAGCATCACACTTGTTTGCATTACTTTTTCTTACAAACCAAAGCAAATACCAATTGGCATTGGCTTGCAAATCATGAAAAGAATTTTGCATCAGTTCTGCGTAACAAAAGCAACGCAAACCAAATCTTTGTAAATCTGGCCCTTTATATAATGAAGATAGAGACCGATAGTATCGTGAAAGTATTTCTATGCATGTGTGACATCCCCAAAAACTAGCATAATCACATCTAGGGTGCCAAAAACAACTATTAGAAAACAAACTTTAAACTCTTCCCAAAAAGACAAGGGAGCTCAGAGAAGTTGTTTCTTTGCGTCTGGCACCAGGAGTCTGTTCAAGCACATCCTCTTGCAGCTGCACCTTGTCCTGCAAGCTCCCTTCGTATTTGGTGGGAAAGTGGCAATAAAAAAAGAGACTTGCAGGACACTTCCCAGGTGAAACAGGATAACACAGCTTTGCCATCCAGTGGCCGATACAGAGCCGCTGTTCTCCCAAGCAATCAAGCGAATGCACAGCACAAGAAAATAAAGGATGGGTAAAGTGGGGGTCATAGGGCCACTGCATTAAAGGAATAAAGGAATAAAAAAATGGAAAAAATGTGTAATTGAGATCACTGTTTTATCATGTTATATTCAAGTATGGTGGTAGGGCCCTCAAGAGACTGCAAAACAAAGCAGACAAACTTAGTCTGAACCTAAAGCATGCTAATCATATCACCTACACTGGTTCACTGTGGGGAAGAGTAAAGACCAAGGGCCTCATTTATGAGGCTGTGTGTCACTTTTACGCTGCCGGTGCTTCACTTTTTTGACGCACCAGTGGCATAAAAATGCGCCTTGTTGCGCCATATTTACAAAGTGACGCATCTTGGTAGATGCGTCACTATGTAAACCCCTGCGCCACATTATACCTGTGCCAGGTATAATATATGCAAGAGGGCCGTATTGACGCAAGGAATGGTCGTAGAAGTGACGCAGTGAAATCTATGAGATTTCACTGCGTCACTTTTAGGACGCCGTTGCGTCAAAATCTTGCGCCTGCCTCACAGCAGGCGTAAGACTGACGCAGGCCCTTTCAGATAGGGCTTGACCCATGTGAAAGGATGCATTGCTGGAGTTGCGTCACTTTTGTGACACACTCCAGCAATGCGTCACTTTTGCGCTTACAGATACGTCAGAAATACTGACGTATCTGTAACTCCTTGCGACATGATGCGTCATACATTAAATATGACGCATCCGGAATGTCGCAAGGAGTGCGCACTGAGAAGTGACGCATCGCTGCTTTCACGCAGCGATGCGTCATTTCTCATAAATGAGGCCCCAAGCATCTCTAAACCATCTTCAAATTACTGGCAGGCAGTGGCCCAAAATACCTCCAGTTGCTGTTTGCCAACTACATGATCAGATGAAACTTGACGAAAAAAAGGCTGTCTTATCTCATTGTTAAACTACTGGGGCCTCCGTGGAAGACTGGACCAGAACTTCACCTGACATTCTTGATCCTCTGAAGACATGGACTGCCTAATTGTAGGAAAGTGCCTCCTTTCTTATGATCACTCCCTCTTTCCCCAAATTTTGTATTGATGCTGCTGATTTTTCGACATTCTAGTGCACTGAACCCTGCTGTCCCGGCCCCAGTGCATATGCTCTGACCCCTCAAAGTATGTATGTAATTGGCTAATACCTAACTTGCATATTTAACTTACCGATAAGTCCCCAGGTCTAGTAAGTCAAATGTCAAATTTGACAAAGTGCAGCACTGAACTGAATATTCAAAAAAAGGTAATGTTCCATTTGGGTTCCACATGCTCTGACAGTGAAAGTAGAAATTTAAATTTTCGCTCTAGTAAGGCTGGCAGCCCATTGGCTGACATGGAATTATACTAGACAGCACGCTAAGTGATTCATTCCATTTGGGACTACCTAAGGTAGTACTCCAAGTTATCAAATTAATTGTTGCAGTAAACCCAATTAATTGCTTAATTAAGTTAAGTTAAGTAAGCTTTAATCAGAAGGTGACTTTAGAAAGACACCACTTTATTGCCCAAAAACCTGGTAGCCTTTTCTGAATGTAAATAATCCTGAAGCAAGAGTACTATGGCTACAAGCAGCCACACAAATGCGAGTCTTGTAATATAATAGTAGTAGGCACTAACCCTATAATGGTCGAGCTACTCTACAACCATAAATACAATTGAACAGGAAAAAACACACAAAAGGGTCTGCACATTGCCAGGAGGACTGCTGTGCTGCCAGGAGAATACGCCATTCTGGCTAACTGCTTTGCTGTGTTGTCTTCCTGCTTGCTGAGTGCTGGGCTGCAGGAGGGACTGCCACTTTACATCCTGCTTTGATGTGCTAGCCTACTGACTGCTACCTTCTGCAGTGCCCCACCGCAAGTGTTCTCCAAGGGCTTGTTGGCTTGCCCCCTGTTCTCTCAGTCTCAGGGCCATAAAAGACTGCACTATCATTATTGCTGTGCGACTCTGATTCTCGCAAGTAGAACATTTAAAACCAACCAGTGTTCTAGTCTACTTGAGCACAGTGGTTAAGGCTGCCTGATTCCCCGCATGTGTGGATTGCATGGGTTTGCACCCAAACAGCGTGCTTTGGTTGATTACAGAAGCACAGGTGCTCCCCCTTTGCCTGGTCCCCAGCATATTGTAGGGACTGCTGAAGAGCTGGTGATAGGGCAGTTGTTGTTATCCCTGTGCTACAATTGGACATTGCAGTGACAAGGGAAGCCTCACCAGAGCGGCCCATTTGTTGCTGTGACAAAAGGATCGCAGCCTTAGCGACACAGCCACAGTCCGACCACGTGGGGAGACAGATCGCTTTATACTGACACCCACAGCTCCTTGGAAGCCCCGATGATGGGTAAGCTTGCCAAAACTGTGCTCCTTGTGCAGATGACGGACCTTCAAGCCTGGCCTCAGGACTTGCCAGTGCGACCCTCCGCCGCATAGCTATTACAGTGATTCCCCGTGTGGCTTTCCCCAAATGCCCCAAATGCATTCTCCTTGTAACGAGGTTCAGGCTGTACTTCTGAGGCTCATCGGCCCGACCCCAGGAATAGCATGTATGTTGAGGTAATGACATGGGACTCGTCTGTTGATGCACCATCCCCCCACAGCTTGGAAGGTGTCCTGTGGCCAGTGGACGTCCTCTCCCAAGGAGGGCCTATCTTCACCACGAGTACCGTGGGTGAGTCGGGCCTGGGGGATTTATGCAGCTGTCCCGGGCTTCCTTTACGGGTGACTTCCTTTAATTTTTGTCCAAAAGGATGCGAACCGGATGGACGCGAAGGCAGTGGCGGCTAGCAGGAGACGGGGTGGTGGTGTGAAAAAACAAACTAAAAAAATACTTACCTCTTCAGCTGGCCTTGTCTCTCCTCGTTTTCCTGCTGACGTCCCAGAACGGAAGCAGGAACTGGAAGCCCACACATGCTCCCTTTCCTAAGCCAATGACAATGCTGCAATGTGATTGGTCCAAACACCTTAGTTCGGTGTTCAGAAAGGGAATGGGAGCCTGGGCATGTTCCTCACCAGGCTGGGTAATGCAGCCTGGTGGGGAACATGCAAAGTGCACATGACTGTTTGGCTGACATGCACACATAGGGGTCCAATAGGATGGCGGGCGGGCTATCGGGAAACGGGACCGCCCGCCTCGAGGGCGGGGGTCCCAAAATGTGCAATCCTCATTTTATCATTGTGGCGGGCGTTGCTCACTGCACCGCCCGCCACAATCTGCAAAGCAAATGCACGCATTTGCATACATGAATCGGCAGGCACCCCGCGGTGCCTGCTGCTTGGTGTATGCAAATGCGGGGGTTGCCATAGGTACCCCCCGCATTGCACCGTACACCTCGGCCATCACCAGGGGGGCCCGCAGTGGGCCCCCAAACCTAGGACCGCCTGCCTTGAAAGGCTCCACAGAATGCCAATTCTAATATGGCTGGCGGTGTCTCACAGACACCGCCACCATATTGAACATATTCCGCCCCAGCCGCAAGGCGACCGGGGCGGAAAACAGCCGGGCGGTGTTTTTTACCGCAGCGGTCTCCCCCGCCATCCTAATATGGTGGGGGGAATTTGGCAATGGATGTCGGGCGGATTGCCTCCGCCAGGCCGGCGGTGGCTACCGCCAGCCTGGCAGAGGCAATCCGCCCGACATCATAATGGACCCCTTAGAGTGTCCGCACCACTCATCCCCCTGTGATCCCATCCCACCTCGCCCTAACCCAGCCCCACAGCTACCATACATAAAATGATAATAACAAAGATATTATCATTATTTTTTTCACTGCTTTGAAAGCAATAGGACGACGCTCCTCCACCTTAGTGGTGGAGCCGCCTCTGCACAAAGGGCTCTGGGATAACCACAGGGGGCATAGTCTTTTTTTTCACGTGGTGGGTGGAACTCCTGTGGGAAACCCTGGGTAAAGCATGGAGCTGCCGTTTGCACTGAAAAGTCTAACTAGTCTCCAGTCTCCTCAAAGTACACACAAAATTACCATATAAAGTGTAGTAAACACGCAGGTGCTCCTGTGCCCCATGTTTTTCTGAATGCAATTGTTTACGATTTTCTTGAAAATGTAGGAGATGTTCTCTAATCCTGCACTACTTGCACTAATCATGTAATTCATGGTCTTATGGTGTTAGTCATAATATAGGAATGTATTCGTTTTATATAACCATGTGAGTAGTCTCTTGTGTAGTATATACATTGTGTTATTGTGTGAGTGTGCTGCACAAATGCTTTACAAATTGTCTCTGTAGATAAGCATGCCTGCTCTGCACCAAGCTACCAGAGGGTGAGTAACTTTGGTGTGTATCTGACTTACCCTGACTAGAGTGGTGGGTTCTGCCTGGCTGGGGTGCCTACCTTAGCCAACCAGAAACCAAATTGCTAACACTGCTGTAACCAAGAGACCAGTAGACCACTGGTTACTGGACCTGAACTGGACTCCACTGGTGCATTGTGGGAGATTGAGTCCTGAGATACCGTCTGAAGTTCATGGAACCTAGAGTAGCCCCAGGAAAACTCACCACATCTCTTCAGTATCCTTAGCATCTTTAGCACCTTCAGCATCTCAGAAGCCTCACCATCCTGTCTACCCAGAATCAGAACCACTTCTTGGCTGGAATGTGTTAAAGGAGATAAGTCCACTGAGGAACATAGGACTGTTGGAAGTGACGTGTAACTGTCCCAGTGACTGACTCTCAACCTGTTCTGGCTAGTGCAAGAGATTTCTAAAAGGCATTTTATTCCATTAAACAACCTGCTTGCAACAATTTATTGTATTTAGAGACTGAATTAAAGTAATGTCACATACTTTTGAAAAATCATATCTCCAGTTTCTTTCAATAGATGTTTGTCATTTTGGTGTCTATTTAAAGCTAAAAACACACTCTATTTTTATAAATTGGTATTGGAATTTTATTGTTTTGGGTTTTTTCTTATTGACTGTTAGGCACTTTTAAACTTTGATTGAGCCTGACTGCTCTGTGCCACATCTAACATGAACTGTGCTACGGGTATTATTGAAGAAACCTAACTGGACCTGATCGAGATTGTGAATTTTTTTATAAGGTGAGGTCTCACAACCACACCACATAATAACACTACTGATTGGAAACAGTAATGGTGTACTCGAATTGAGTTTTATAGACTCATCTGTGCTAGGAAGTGCCTACATGTCTTGTGCCAGCAGGTTACAAAACAAGTTTATAAAAAACAAACTAATTCAGTAAATAAATATCTGGTTCCGGAGTACACTTTGTGCACTTCTCACATAATTGAGTTGCAAAGGGGTTTAGTGAACCAGATAGTGAGGCTGCACTATCAATCTGGGATTTAAGCGTCCTCTATATCTGACAGATAATACATATTTCTGTAAATCACATAGTATTACATTTAAAGCGTGAGCACCTGGATTGAAAAATACAATTCTAGCTGTGCTACTGGCTCCAATTAATGTTTAGGCTACAGCGTTATGGATGGATTAAACTCCATTGTCATTTTATAGAATTTAGGCTCATTCTTTTATTTATGAACACCACTACAAACCAGCAAATTTCCTTTCTGGAACACTAATAATGTACTTATATAAAATAGCGCGGAAGCTCGTTACTAAGCAATTATTTCTTCAAGGCCCTAAAACACAGATGCTCGGGAAATGAGCTGTTATAATTCAGCACCATAAATGTATCACTTATCTTACCTGCCATTTATCTTATCTGCCATAAGTATTTGAAATTTCCATTTAACACATTTGTGTCTTCAGCGAGGCAGGGAAAAGGGAACTGTGGTTACATTATCGCTTCCTACAAGCCACTTGAACGCTCGGTACTCGAACACTCAACTTTAATGGTGTGAATATTTTAAATCACTCCCTTTTGATATACATTATTATTCAAAAACGTACACGCACATCATGTTCTAGGGTAGATTTAAGGCTGAGAATCCAGGCTACAGCCGTGCTCTGATGGAAGATCTGAGCTTTGGAAAAGGAATCAACTTGAGTACTAATGTTTTTGCAATTTATTTGTTTTAACTCCGAACGACTAACATGATTGCGTCTATTTGCTTCTGGTCAACACTAGCTCACTCAAAGGTGTGCTTTCTTTGTGTGCGCTTTAATAGTCTAAGACAGGTTTTTTTTAAAGTAAAGAGACAACTACTTACTCACCCCATTCTACCAGCAATAATCCCTTAAGGCATGTATGTCCATTAGTTGTAATCATCAAAGTTGTTGTTTTGGGACAATTTCTGAGAGAATACAATGGACTTTGTTTATTCTGCTGTCATCTAAGTGTCCATTAGGGCATTCAAGGTCCGCAGACATGTTTCTGGGATTATGATAAGGTTTCTGCAAAGTGCACATCACAGTCTGCTACTTTTTCAACTCCAGAACATGTTTCTTGCTTAAAATAGGTTCAGACGATTAAAATATTCTAAGGGGCTAAACTCTGAGCATATATTGACTCAGGAGAATGTTATCCACAGACATGTGCTGTCAAACATGTTAATGCCGCTCACAGAGGCGTCAGGTGAACACAAAAGGAAATGCTGGCTGAATGAACCACCAAGGGCCTTTCACTAAGTGCCAGGGACATCCAAGGGCTACGTTGCTTTTTTTAGCAAAGCTCTCTTTAAATGCAAACCTTTTCCCTCTTCTATCCCTCCACTATCCTTCTCAATCCTAATAACTGACTAACATATCCATCAGTCATATTACTTTCATATTTCACTATACTAATTTACAACTAATCCTTTATAGGTTCTGGAGTAGCGCGCTACATGCCCAAAAAGTGCTTTGACGCCTGGTCAGGGGTTGTAAGCACTATATAAATGCAATTACAATACAGTACAATACATTACTACACCCGTGCAGGTTTCAGATCATCCCTGTACAGATCTGGGAAAAGTGTTTAATTTACAGTTTCTTAAATTTTTTTATCATGAACCAGAACTATTGTGAATTCATGCATTCAGCTGAAAATATTGGAAAGCCAATCATTTTTAGGTCGAGCCTAAGCTGAGCGCGGTGCCCGCTTCAGGGACACCTCTGTCTGTTTCATTAAATTTTTTACATTATTGCCTCAACCCCTACAAAAATGACCACAAGAATCTGGCTTGAAAATCCTCAGTTGATTTACTGTGAAATGCAGGATCAGATTTATAATTAGGACTCACGGTTTTATAGTATTTTTTTAAATATTTCCGTCTGCATTAATCCATATTAATTTTTTGTTCATTTTATTGTTATTTATCCATATTTATTTTGTGTTTTGACAATAAATGGAGTAGTAAAATAGTATATTTTCACATATATTTACCTGATAAACATGCACTCATACTGTGATGCCTGTGGCATTTTAACAAATTAAGCAGACAAATAGCACCTACATGTAACATTAGTATGTATACAAATATATGTTAACATATGCGTGTATTTTAGGTCAGCTCATCCTGTTTTTTAACTCCCCATGTTGTTCTCCTCAATTGTTGGCCTGGTATTCATAAAGGACAGCATGAAGAGTCACTCACACGGTCACAAGAAGCACAATTTTTTGTATTTTCTGCCTTTAAAAATAAATACATAGAGAAACACATTGGGGCATATTTACAAGGAAATGTCAGAGTGTGGAGCTGCTCCAAATTTGGCAGCACCGTTCTCTGACATTTCCAAAATGAATGCAGGGATGCACTGTATTTACAACAATACGGTGCACCCCTGTGTGTTCCCTAGTGCTAGGGCTAAAATTGGCTGCCTGGCGCCAACACAGACACCCTTGCACCAAAGTGCAAGGGTGCCTGCGTTGCAGGGAATGATTGTTTATGTGTAGGAAGGTGTCCCTCCTTGCACATCAATAATAGTGATTTGTTACTTCTATGTATACTGCATTCTGCAGCATACATTAGAGTAGCAAATCATCATTATTTAATGATTCCTGCACATAAACAATCATTAATGGTGTTTTGCTCTTCCTGTGTGTGTTAAAAAAATGAGGAGAAATCAAAGTATTTCTCCTCGTTCCACAATTGCACATCTAGATCATGAACACCATCCACTCCGGATATCCATCAGACCCATGCCCACACCACATCTTCAACAAAGACAGCACCACCATCGCACCCCATCACCGGAAAGCCATCAACATCTCATTCGAGACAGCAACCTTCCCGGCAAGCTGGAAGCACGCTGAGATCAACACCTTACTCAAGAAACCCAAGGCAGACCCCAAAGACCTTAAGAACTTCCGGCCCATCTCCCTGCTCCCGGCAAAGATCATCGAGAAGACCGTCAACAAACAACTGACCCGCTTCCTCAAGGAGCACTGCATCCTGGACCCGTCCCAGTCCTGGTTCTGCAGCAACCACAGCACTGCCCTCATCGCCGCCACCGATGACATCAGGACCCTGCTAGACAACGAAGAAACCACAGCCCTCATCCTCCTGGACCTGTCAACCGCCTTCGACGTGGACTGTCACCGCACCCTACGCCCACGCTTCTACAATGCCGGGATCCACAAGAAGGCCTTAGAATGGTCACGCTCCTTCCTCTCCGGCAGAACACAGAGCATCCGCCTCCCCACCTTTCGCTGTGGAGCCACCAAGATCATCTGCAGCATACCCCAGGGCTCATCCCTCAGCCCAACGCTATTTAACATCTACATGGCACCGCTCGCCCACGTCGCCCGACTACACGACCTCAACATCATCTCTTACACCGACGACACCCAGCAGATCCTCTCCCTCACCAAGGACACCCACACCGCCGAAAACCAACCACAACGAAGGAAAGAAGGTCGTCGCTGAATGAATGAGGAACACCCGACTAAAGCTGAACTCGGACAAGATGGAGGTCCTCATCCTTGGTTCCACCCCTTCAGCCTGGGACGACTCCTGGTGGCCATCCGCACTGGGAAAAGCCCCAACACCCACCGACCACGCACGCAACCTAGGGGTCATCCTCGACTCCACCCTCTCTATGACTAAGCAGGTCAACGCCGTCTCGTCCTCCAGCTTCAACACCCTCCCCATGCCCTGCAAGATCTATAAGTGGATCCCCACCGAAACAAGAAGAATGGTTACCCAGGTCCTCGTCAGCAGCAGGTTGGACTAGTTCCTGACCCACGCATATAAGGCACTCCACAACACTGGACCAGCGTACCTCAACAGACGACTCAGATTCTACATACCCACCTGCGTGCTCCGCCGATCTCGTCCTCGCCACAGTGCCCCGCATCCGAAGAGTGACCTCCGGTGGCAGATTGTTCTCCCACCTCGCTGCCAAGACCTGGAACATCCTCCCCCTCCACCTTCGGCAGACCAAAGACCTGCTGACCTTCAGAAGACTACTGAAGACCTGGCTCTTCGAGCAGTAGCAGCACTCCCCACCCCTCAGCGGCGTGAGACCCTCAAGGGTAAGTAGTGCACTTCACAAATGCTATGATTGATTGATTGATTAATTCTAATGCCTGCTATTGCATGGCATTAGTTTTTGGTGGTACCTCAGATTTACACATGCGTGTAAATCTGGGGCAGCGTCAAAAGGCAATAGGTGTTGCGGTGGAATGCCCATAGCAACACCCATTGCACGCCCCATTCACGCAAAGTGATGCGTGTAAAGGGGCCTTATTTACAAGGTATGGTAGGGTATAAGTACCTTCAAGGGATTTTGTTATTATGTATTTCAGACAAAATTTCAAACAGTACTTGACGGCCTTGTACACATAAGACCGATAGTGCAAAGCAACAACCACAATTATTCAGTCAATTTACGTAAGTCACCTCAAGTGATCAAAATGGAAGAGAGGGAGAGGGTGTGTATGAAAAAATTGTATTTAATACTCAAGAATCGATTTGAGAAAAGGGTACTGAATAAATAACAATGTTATAGGAAAAATATTTCAGAAATAGCAATCAAAAGAAAACTCTCTATAACAATTGTATGCGCGTATCCGCCTGTTCACAGTTGATCTATTATGTAAGCAGACAAAGCGTATATGTCGACGTTTCGGTCTCTAATCTTGAGTTGATGAGATCATCCTCAGGACATATGAATCATATCTTGAAAACCCTAAAAGACAGAGTTATAATTAAAAAACAGTCTCAATCCCCTATATTGGGACACATATATTAATATATACATATCACACCAACCCTCTCAATATCAAAGACAGTGATTCCCAGTCTGACTCAATTCAGATATGCATTAAAGCTTCAATATATAACTTAACTATATGTCTGAGTTAGAGACTTTGGCCTATTCGGAAGAATATATTCTAAAAATAGCTGGTGGACTTTTGTTATTAGGCAATAGAACTCCATCAATTTAACCAGCACATGAAACAGACCTAAATCAACTAGAGAGGCTAAAAAAGAAACTTGTGAGAACAGAACTTCATGCTAAATTTCTCACAGATTGCCTTAACACCAATATAATACCTACAGGTTTACAAATTCGTAACATTCCCATAATTTTCACTGATGATGAAGAGTTTAAGATTGGTTTCCGCTTTTCTGCCAACAGGTGCTCTCGCACCTGGATGGCACTAAGTATTGAAACCGCGTTTAGACAAATTAAACTCTTGACCACACAAATAGAGGCTTTGGAGAGAAAAACATCACAGGAGACTCCACTATTACCAATAGCAAATTCCTCTTAGATAAAGTCCAACAGACAATAAAGGACTTTGAAGAATTTAACTCTCATAAAAAGACTGAGAAGCTCCAAAAGGATATCAGGAGATACAATAAGGTACGGACTTATCCATACCTTACTAAAGATTTTTATGCTCCTCAAAATACCAATCCACAACAAAGAGGAAGAAAAGAATCAATTTCTCTGATACCATCTCTGAGTCAGGTAGTGATAAGTCAGCTGACACTAACTATCGTCAACAGGATCAACAGCCTTCCACCTCTTGTCAATCTTCTTTTTCAGCTCAGGACCGCAAGGGCAACATTCAACAACACAGACCACAGCCCCAAAGGAGAGGATGGAATCGGAACCAGTACACCCCAGGGTTCTGCAAGACTCGCAACCAGTATTACGAGTGGTAACACCAGGCCAACCCATCCCTATCTTTAACATCTCTAATCATGTCCTGTCTGAACATGAAATTGAGGTTTTATTGGCAGGGCTCAGTTTTGTGCCAACTTACAAAAATGAGCATTTTCAAACTAGACTTGAAATGTACAGATTCTTTAGATCTGTTTGATTAAAAAACTTTTTTACAAATAACATCAGCAACAAGTACCTACAGGGCTTCGTAGTCCATCGACTTTATATCCCTTGAACTCTATGATTAAAAAAGAAGTGATTGCATTTGAAAATGCTATCCTCATAGAGGTAGACAACCTTTTTAAGAAAAGGATACAGTACAGTATTTTCCCCAAGAGCATCAAAAGGCTCTACGTGACCTTCAATCTTTGGAAGGTACTGCAATAAAACCCGCTGATAAAGGGGGTGGAATAGTTTTATGGGAACGTGACAAATATAATACAGAAATGATGAAACAGTTATCTAATAAGATCAACTATAGGGAGTTACCAACTAACCCCACGCCACGAGTGTCAAAAGAGATAAGCATACTAAGCAAACAGGGTCTGGATGGAGGATGGCTTAATGAAAAAGAGGCATCTTTTCTTATTAACAAAACACCCACGGTGCCAGCTATTTACCTATTGCCTATTTACCTATTGCCTAAGCTATTTACCTATTGCCTGTGGAGAAGTGTTGCTCAGGGGTTAGAGGCGGCAGACCTGGAAGCTGAGATCGCCCCTGGACCAGGGTTCAATTCCCCGCCTCGGCGGGTCCTGGGCTAAAAATTCCACGGACTCGATAATTCTCGCTCCGGTGCCTCCTCGACTCACGGGTTCACACTCTGCGACTCTGGGCAATAGCTTGCTTAATCTCCACAACGGCCCCTTGCAGCGGGATGCTTGGCTTTCACCTTGTGGATACCCTGCCGGGATATCTCACAGGGGAATACCAGGACGGGTTCCCTAAGCAAGCGCCGGGAAACCCACTGCGGGTAGCTGTGCGCTATATAAGCTCAAATACATTTACATTTACATAAGGACCTCATAAATCCCCCTGGCAGACCGATTGTTTCAGGCTGCAATTCTATCTTGAAACCTTTGGCCCAGTACACAGATTACTTTATTAGACCATTTGCCACTGAACAACCATCATATATTCGTGACACAATGGCAGTTATCAATGCAGTGGAAAATTTTAATTTTGACCCCTTGAATGACATACTTGTCACTATGGATATAGAAAGTCTCTATACCAACATACCTCAGCAAGAAATATTGACCATTCTAAAATCCCTGTTGGATGATCGTCCTAGACCACATGAGGTTCTCACAGATTTTATAATTGAATGAGTGCGCATTTCATTATGTGAACATTTTTTCTATACAATAACACATTTTTCCAACAACTTAATGGAGTAGCCATGGGAGCAGTCTATGCTCCGGATATAGCCAATATTTATGTATCTCACTTTGAGACCCAGCACATTCACGATGTATCCAACCCCTTCCACAATAACATCCGGAAGTGGTTGAGATACATCGATGATGTGTTCATGGTTTGGTATGGCACTGAATCTGAGTTACAGGATTTTCATGTTTGGCTCAATACTAGGAGCCAACATTTGAAATTCACTCTTGAGTATAACAATCAAGAAATTAATTTTTTAGACATTTCCACCAAGAATGATATTTCAAATCATCTATATACAAGCCTATACACCAAGCCTACCTCTCGAAATACTCTCTTGAAATACCAAAGTCATCATACTCAGGCCCTAAAGGATGGGCTGCCTTTTGGCCAATTTCTGCGCTTGCGCAGAAATTGTACTTTGAAAACAGACTATTTCTGTGAAGCCAAAAAACTTAAAGAAAAACTTAAAGCAAGAGGCTATCCGTCCAAGCTCTTAAAAACATCCATGAAAAGGGCCTGGTACAATCAGAGAGAGCATTTGTTGACAGTTAAAGAACGCCGTAAAAAAGAGAGCTTGGTTTGTGTGACAACCTTTGGAACACACTCTAATGCTGTCAAACGGATTATACCGAAACAATGGAATCTTTTGTCATAGATTCCAGAATTCACCCAGAAGCCACTTTTTGCATTTAAAAGAGGCACAAATTTGCAGGACCGTCTAGTTCATGCATATGACAATAAGAAAGACCATAATGTAGTGGATAATATGAGTCAACTTGTCCCCATTATTGGACACTTTAAATGCAGCAATTTCCAAGCATGCCAAACTACAGAAACAGTTAAAACATGTACCATCAATGATGTAAATATAACACTAAGGGTGTTTTCAAATTGTAATACCACCAATGTTATTTATTGTATAAAATGTCCGTGCGACTTGCACTATATCGGCAAAACCATCCTGCCTATAAAAAAGAGGATATTACAACATCAATCTCGCATCCGATGTAAAACTGAAAATGCACCTCTTGTAGAACATAGACTAGGACATACTTTTAATCAAATGACCTGGTGGGTTATCGATGTAATTAAACCAACCAAACGTCAACAAAATGTTGACCGGATCTTTACCCTTAGGGAAGTTAAATACATATGTAACGCCAATACGATTGAAAAGGGCTTAAATAGTGCAACTGAATGGCACACCTTAGCTTGTCTGTAATAAGAAATTGGTGTGGTCACAGTGTAAGTTGCTGATTTATATTTGCAAATTGGCTTATACTATTGATGTAATCTATTGACAATGTATAGAACCCATGATTACAACAATGAAATTGTGAGTACAGTCCATTTGGAAGTGAAGAATATTTCATGCATCTGTTATGTGTGATTATGTAAACCTGTGTGGTGTGTCGACATGAATAAGCTAAAAATGATGCCTACATTTATAACTTGGAAGGTCAAGGTCCAGATGATTGCTAACCTGTGTCCTTTGGATTCGCCACAAAAGTAGTCTCTATATCGCCATTTCTGTTGGATTAAATTGTATAACCAATAATGGTCTGTATGTTAAGAAAAAGCCATCAAACTTGCTTATCCATGTTTGTCTTCACACATAAGGTTTTCATAAGTACGATATCAATGTAGTGACAATTTGAAATGTCTTAGGTATATTGCAATAACACAGCAAACTTTACATTCAAAAATAGGTATTAGACACTGGTATTATACCTGCTCATTTACATCTGTTCATAGGTTTGAGGTGTTCGCAAGCTTGATAATAACAAAGGTATAATTTGAGTTATATTGCAACTCAGTAGCGACTCTCCCCTTTCTTCAAAATCACAATATGATTTTGATTAATTTCATTCGACTAAAACACAATCTATGTGTGTTAAGTGATTTAAACTAGTAATTTTACTTTGCTACTCTGTTACTAGGTCCCCCTTTTTAACTACACTTGAGGCTCTCAGTGAGTTAAAATCCGTCGTAAGTTATAATAATTTGCTAACTCCAAGATGGCGGCCCAATTCTCCCTATCCGAGTGATAGGTGCTTGAATAACATAACAATACGATAGGATATTGATCAATTTTATTCGGCTAAGACGCTAAACACAATCTATGTGCGTTAACTGATTTAAACTAGTAATTTTACTTTGCTATTCTGTTACTAGGTCTCCCTTTTTAACTACACTTGAGGCTCTCAGTGGGTTCAAATCTGTCGTAAATTATAATAATTTGCTAACTCCAAGATGGCGGCCCAATTCTCCCTATCCGATTGATAGGTGCGTGAATAACATAACAATACGATAGGATTTTGATCAATTTTATTCGACTAAGACGCTAAACACAATCTATGTGCATTAACTGATTTAAACTAGTAAACCCCCCCTTTTTAACTACACTTGAGGCTTCCAGTGAGTTAAAATCCGTTGTAAGTTATAATAATTTGCTAACTCCAAGATGGCGGTCCAATTCTCCCTATCCGAGTGATAGGTGTGTGAATAACATAACGTTAGTCCTGTTTTGATCTCCAAACGACGGGCTTTATAACCATGGCGGTTAGCTGCACTGAATCCTTGCTTCACTTTGGGTGCATGCGGTTACGCTGACGGTTGTAAGACTTCTCCATGCGGGTGAGAGCTTGAAATGAGACTTAGCTAAATCAGGCGCCATGCACGCTGCAACAGACCTCTTATGGATCTCTGTTGTTTTTAAATTTACAGATCTTTTGTCTCCCATAAAGAATTAAATTAAAGCGGAAGACGTTCTGCGACATCTTTTTGCGCAGTAGTTATTGATTTATTAAGTAGCTTACAAACTTCATTGTTTGTCCATCACAAATAGTGTTGACCTAGTTGTTTTCTCTATGCAGGCCAACATTTACGAATTATTTATATTAAACTTGGAGAGCACCAAGAGTCCAATCTACCGGAATTAATTTAAGCGGAAGATTTCCTGTGATATTTATTGTGCAGTAGGTATGAGTCTAATTAAGTTTACTTTTAACCCAAGTATCTCTGAATTCCTAATAGCGCTTACTAAGTTGTTTCGATCTTCACACAGGGCATCATTGATCGCCTTTTTAAACACCATTATTTTTTTAAGACAACAAGACTTCACTCTACCAGGTATATTCATCTAAATGTTTGATGACAACGCATAGGTTCTATTCCAGCGCTAGTCTAATAATAAGAACATCCAATAATTTTGAATATCGCTATTCCCTGTAGCGTTAGTTAATTAAGAAGTCTCTGAGCAAGATGAGAGTCATTATAACCACATCTTCGCATACAGGCTAGGACATGATATAAGTATATTTGTGTCATCTAGCCCTTTGCAAAATTGTCAAAATGGTGGTCAGATATACACATATAGTGTGCGATCAAGACCGTACTAAATGTAAGATGAATAAGTGTGGCTTTAAAATCCACGTTATTTAGCTAAAGGTCTTTCTAAGTATGAACTTTAGGGGTTTACTGATTTAGCAAAACTGATTATGTTGCAACATATAAAGTTACTAGTGTTTACAAAATGAGAAGATACACCCTTTGAATACAATGTTCAAATAAATGAATATTTAAAGAGGGCCATTTCACAAATGATTGCTAGGATGTATATACTCAGTATGTGATGTAAATATGTGATATATGTAAAGATGTTTGAAATTAAGTTGTATGTCATAGTTCTCAAATCGAAGCTTCAATGTAAATTTGAACTAAGTCTCCAAATTGATGCTTTAATGCATATCTGAATTGAGTCAGACTGGGAATCACTGTCTTTAATATAGAGAGTTTTGGTGTGATATGTATATATTACTATTTAGGGATTGAGACTGTTTTTTAATTATAACTCTGTCTTTTAGGGTTTTCAAGATATGATTCATATGTCCTGAGGCTGGTCTCATCAACTCAAGATTAGAGACCGAAACGTCGACATATACGCTTTGTCTGCTTAACTAATAGATCAACTGTGAACAGGAGGATAAGCGCATACAATTGTTATAGAGTTTTCTTTTGATTGCTATTTCTGAAATATTCTTCCTATAACATTGTTATTTATTCTGTACCCTTTTCTCAAATCGATTCTTGAGTATTAAATACAATTTTTTCATACACACCCTCTCCCTCTCTTCCATTTTGATCACTTGAAGTGACTTACGTAAATTGACTGAATATTTGTGGTTGTTGCTTTGCACTATTGGTCTTATGTGTACAAGGCCGTCAAGTACTGTTTGAAATTTTGTCTGAAATACATTATAACGAAATCCCTTGAAGGTACTTATACCCTATCATATCCTTTGTCCAAACCCTCAAAGGTATATTGTGTTGCTCATTTCTGGTTACTTTATTTACAAGGTGGCATTAAGCAACTCAAAGTGGCTTGGTGCATCTTTGTAAATATAGAGAAGGGCATAGCGCCACCAGAACGTTGCTAAAAGTGACGTTCTGGTGGCTCTATTCCCTAGTAAATATACCCCATTGTTTCTGTATGTAATTATCTGTAAAATCTGTAAAAACATAAATCTGTGAAACTTATTTATAATCCTCTGCATTATTCGTAAAACTTATTGAACCTTCAACTGCCAGACCCACACTGTGGTCCAGCTACAAATCTTGATTCTGCAAACATGCATCTCTTCCAACAACATTCCCTCAGTTAACTAAAATATAGAAGCCAGTCTCTGGGTGCCAAGGAACCCAAAGTGGAGTGCCTAAAATACCAGAATCATAGCAGAGCCTAACCATCGCCATTTGAGAAACTCCTGAGGACTGAACAATCCAGACAATCATTTCACTGATTATATGTGCTGTTTGGAGCTGTCATAGAGTTATACCTAATCGGGGTGCATTACCTTGCCTTTGGTCATACTCTATCGTTTATCTTTATGCCTTTTAGCGTTTTTTTGGTCTCTCAACCTTTTCTTACAGTGGTCTTCTGTTCAAAGAGTGACAGAACGCCTAGATAAATTACATTACTTTTGTTAAGTACTCAAATAAAAAGATGTTAAGAAACAGGAGTCTTTTGAGGCCTTCATTTAATTCCATCCAGTCAGATCACCCACCTGGCCTACACAGACCTCAAACGATCACTGTGCGGATGGTAGGATGTGCAAGTAGAGTGCGAAGGAGTGAAAATGTATCACCATTGGGCAAACTGGCTTCTTCCATTTGAGCTCCCAGGCCATGCCCCCAGCCTCTCACCTGCACAGCAACAGGAAGTACTCAGTAAATTCCTGCCACATGCCCAGTTAGTAATCTGTATATTTCATCTGATCCACTATTTGTACTCCATATCTCTGCTGTGAACTAATACCTGCCATTCTATAATAAGTAGGCTGTGCATCATACATGCTGCAGAGAATGATCAGAAAGACTGGTGTAATGCTTATGAGAAATGCAATTTTAATACTTTGATACAAGTTACTGCTTTAGCATGAGCATTTCTCTTTTACTAATTTGTGTTTCTTCATTTAATCTAGGTAACTACAATGCTTAATTTGTGTCAGAGGTTTCTGGTGCTCAGCACCAGCACTTATTTCTAAACTCCAGTATCTATCATGTGATTACACCACATGGTGGCGCTGTGTGTCTACTCTTCTGCTGCACATATGAGAACAGTGAATATTCAAAACTGATAAATCTAGCAAATAGGTAATGCTGGTAATGGCATTCAGCAGTGGTAGCAGGGCTGTTGGAGATGCCAACTGGAGTGGCCTCCTCTGAACTGCTTTGGGCCCTGGAACTTAATGTGTTTACAAATTAGGCACTGGCCATAGTTAATTATATCATTATATGACAAGTGTATGTGGGCCGTTGTGTGGAATATTCCAGTGGCAGCCAGATCTGATGCGCTCATGATGTCATATTTGAAATGTTGGAGCTGGTGCTGACGTAACAGTGTGATAAAGTTGAGAACTGGAGGGTGGGTATATAGGATTTAGATATTTACAGAGAAGGGGTGGAGGCCAGAAGCTGCAGTTAAATGCAGGCAACTCTGCTAAGGGCTTTTATACGTATTACTCAAGTTGTGAGAAAAAGGGTAGGGCTATGACCTTCTTCAAGATTTGCCCGGCGCTAACCGCCTTTGTACCATTCAAATTACCAAGCAATGAGGCAGGCGCCGGAGACCAGAAGGCAGGAAACAGAAGTTTATTGCGACGGAGCAGAACACATCAGATCAGACAACAAGGTATCGTCTCGAGGTGCTCTAACAGCCTCTCTGAGGCCTGGCCTCTTATACCCTGGTTTATGACATGTGAGCATTCTTTATTGCATAAAGGACTCTTTAAACTCATGAAATGACATCCCCATAATCCTCGTGTCAAACCCACCCCCACATACATCCACAATAGAGGTCCTCACCCTGCTGATAACAGGAGGGGGCTATCACGCGGCTGAGTGTTCCGCCGATTCTTAGGATGTGTGCGCCTGATCGTATCCCATGGGGTGGGGAGCCCATGATCAATAGTGTGTCCTTTGAAGAAGAGTGACTCCATACAATAAGGAATTATTAAGGAAGTGAGCAACCCGGAATACCCTTGAGGGCTTGGGTAAGTAAATATAGAAAGGTAAAGATGCCTTCAAGGGACTTTGTTCAATCTAAGTTTTGTTATTTAAAATTAATATGAGAAGAACCAATTTATCGTCCTTACAATGAGTGAATCAAAACTGATCAAATTGTGTTGTCAACATGAAACATATAAACAAAGACACAGGGTGTATACGAAAAAAATGTTTTTATCAAATAATTCATTAGGAAAAATCAACTTCATATACAGACAAATAAGCGAATAAGATTTTAGGACTGTGGGTACACATAAAAATAAATTGCTAAGTGACTCAACAGAACCTAAAAGACACCTATCCCAAAACACATTGAGTAAAACAAAGCAAGGGATGAAGTGCAAAGTCGACGTTTCGGTTTCTTAGCAGTTATTTGATGAAACCATCCTCAGGACTGTAATCAGTTCAGATCTGTATAGAAATATTGTAGTCTGTATGCGGATTATCGTCATCCGCAAGAGGATCTTGGAAGGATCACAGTATCCTAGGGACCTGACTATCGAATGTGGAGATCGCTCATCCAGGTTGGATGTAGCGTCTGAACTTCACTCACATAGGGTTAACGTATTCATACACAGTAGAATTCATCCAGTGTATGTTAGGTGAATTATTATCAAATTTCTGAGACAAATCAGGGGTCGATGCACATAATTTGCGCTTAAGCGAGCCTGTGAGCAGTCAGAGATCCTGCAGTGTCTTAAGATGCAGCGAGGTGAAGTCAATAACGCGTGTCATCAAAGTAAAGCCACGTCTCAGAAATTTGATAATAATTCACCTAACATACACTGGATGAATTCTACTGTGTATGAATACGTTAACCCTATGTGAGTGAAGTTCAGACGCTACATCCAACCTGGATGAGCGATCTCCACATTCGATAGTCAGGTCCCTAGGATACTGTGATCCTTCCAAGATCCTCTTGCGGATGACGATAATCCGCATACAGACTACAATATTTCTATACAGATCTGAACTGATTACAGTCCTGAGGATGGTTTCATCAAATAACTGCTAAGAAACCGAAACGTCGACTTTGCACTTCATCCCTTGCTTTGTTTTACTCAATGTGTTTTGGGATAGGTGTCTTTTAGGTTCTGTTGAGTCACTTAGCAATTTATTTTTATGTGTACCCACAGTCCTAAAATCTTATTCGCTTATTTGTCTGTATATGAAGTTGATTTTTCCTAATGAATTATTTGATAAAAACATTTTTTTCGTATACACCCTGTGTCTTTGTTTATATGTTTCATGTTGACAACACAATTTGATCAGTTTTGATTCACTCATTGTAAGGACGATAAATTGGTTCTTCTCATATTAATTTTAAATAACAAAACTTAGATTGAACAAAGTCCCTTGAAGGCATCTTTACCTTTCTATCCATACAATAAGGGGCAGTAAATGATATCTCCCGGCTTAGGCGATGGCCTCGGACCTGTGTGGACAGTCGGACTCGGGGGAAGGGGTCATCAAAGGAGTGGTAGTCATGCCGCGTGGACAATTCAAGCGTGGAGGGATGGTTTATCAACAGAGGGGTATTCATGGAAGGAGAGGGGGTGTTGGTCAGGCGCGAGCGTGACTCCCAAGGACAGGGCCATGCAGGAGGAAAAAGGTTATGCTCATGTGAGGGAGGGAGGGGGAGCCAGGGTGCGCGAAGGATGCTTGCAGGGTCAGAGGAGCGCGCTGGCGATCGATCGTGGACAGGGACACCATGATACCTAAAATGGCTGTCGTGTACGGTGTACGTGGGTGACAAGCTGGCGCAGATGATGTTCAGCTCGTAAACTAAAATTCCACAGTCCTCCCTTTTAACATGTCTCGCCAACTTGTCAGTTCGGATTTATTCCCATAAGGCCACGTATTTCTACTTCATAGAGGGGGCTCATGTGCTCATTTCGGAAGTCCAAAGTCTTTGGGCACATACAGTTAGAAACGAAGCTGCACAAAGATGGCAGACATTGGATACCTAAACAACACCCACATAATATCACAACAGGTATCAGTACGAAGGAAAACAACCTCCAACCCCAGTCCTTCAAAGTGTCCCAAAACCAGCTCCCAAGCGACCATCCTTCTTGTTCTTGGTGAACCTCTGAGGAAAGTCTGTGGAGGTGTTCAATTGCTTTGTAGACTGAAGGCGAGTTATCTGGCACGTAGGTGCAGCAGCTAGATCCGATGATGCGGCACGCTCCTCCTCGATCGGCTAGAATCACATCTAGAACAAGGCGGTTTTGAAGGGCCACAAGGCGGACTGCCTGAAGCTCAGCCGTGTTGTTAGCGAGGATGCCAGCCGTGATGTTGATCGTTGTTTCTATTGCCTGGGTCAGGTGTCGGATAGCGCGGCTGTTTGCCATTGGGCCCCACAGGGGAAAGAGTCCCTTTGCTGCATCCAGGAACTGTGCTCCAGTGTAGTCGGCTTGTCCAATGTCATCTGCACGCCTCTGCCGGTGATGGGTAGCAGGGGCTACATACGTGGGGGGGAGAACGAAGGCAATGTAGCAGATACCCTTCCAACCTTTCGGGAGCCAGGTGTAAGCTTTGGTGCCACACACAAAGTACATGTTTGGAGAAGCAACAAAGGAAGGGGGATCAACTGAGTCCAATGTTCTGATGATTCGGCAGGAACTGCGACCCACCAGCTGTGTTCCCTGGCCTTCGAGACACACAAGACCTGTGACATTGATAACAGACAGAGCCACAGTCAGAGTGGCGGTAGTTTGTTTTCGCAGATGAGAGAAGGTGGATCTAGCTGGATTGTGGAGCACCTGTACTTCGACACGTTCTTTGGCTGGAATGTCTTTAAGGAAGGTGGCGCCTGTGAGCGCAGGACACAGGGGAGCAGAGGTCTTTCCGGTTTTGTTCAGCCAGAACCCAGAGTAGAAGTGCGACACTGTCTGACTGGAAGTGGCGTTATCCTTGTGGCTCTCTTGCATGAGGATCAACCAGACGAGGCAGGAGCCGTGAACTGAGAAAGGAGAAGGGATGAAGGGAATGGAGTGTCCAGTGGCATGCGGGAGCAACCCGCAGATCCAGCAGTTCGTGGCATTTGCAGCAAGGTTGTGTTGGTGCAACAGTTGCACGAAGGAATTGTTCCAGAACTCCCTGCGTCTCTCTCGGAGCTGAGGTGACAGGGAGATCAGGTGGTGTTCTTTCATGGGGGTTGGTCGTGCAGTGGGCAGCAATGCTTGATAAGCCGGTGTGCTTTCCTCCAGGATCCAGAAGGAGGTCATGAGGAGGAGGCAAAAGAGGAAGACAATAAAGAGGGCGATTGTCTCGATTTGTGCAAGTTGTCAGTCTTTGGGTTCCTATAGTGGGTATTTCCTGTTGCTTCCATCATCTTCTTATCTGGCGCTTCCATCATCTTCTTATCTGGCGCTTCCATCATCTTCAAGGTGCTCGGTAGCGGGCAGAACCACAGACTTCGTTTAGCTTCTCTCCCGGTACCCTTGGTTGTGTTTTAGGTCACCGTTCTGAGATTCAACTTAGTCCGTGGCCTACTTACCCGAAGCTCCCTCCTTTCGACGCAGGAAATACCCTTCTCTGGTTGGCACAGTGGGATCAGAGAATTTTGCAAGTTCGAGTGCCTCAGTATCGGGATAACAGTTCAATGTTGGTCGATCTTTGTTCAGGAGCTCTTCTTGGGTGTTGACGTTTTCTGTCGTGGCCAGGGTCGCGGAGACCTTCCGGCAGTGGTGTGCGTGCAGCCAGTGCCTCTTCCCCTCCACTCGAAGCGCCGTCCGTGTGGTGATCAGCACTTGCCAGGGGCCCGTCCACCGGGGTTCCAGGCTCTTGGTCCGTTGGAAGTTGCGGACTAGAACGAAGTCCCCCGGTTGGATGTCGTGGCCTGGGCCCCTGGAAACATCGGGGATGGCCTGCTGCACCTGTTGATGAATGACAGACAACGTTTTAGTTAACTTGCACAAATAATCAGACAGTAGGACGTCCGGGACGTCATGAATGGAGGTTGGTTTGGGAGCAGTCCAGAGGTTCATCGGTCCCCCGAATACAACCTCGTAGGGGGTCAAATGGTGTTTGGTGGGAGTAGAGCGCATCGATAGCAAGGCCAGTGGGAGAGCGTCTGGCCAATTAAGTCCGGTGGTGGCCACTATTTTTGACAATTTCAACTTCAGTGTGGCATTATGGCGTACCACCAGGCCGGCGGATTGGGGGTGGAAGACTGCGTGAAATCTCTGTTTCACCCCCAATCCCTTTAGGATTAGTTGGATAACCTCAGCTATGAAGTGGGGGCCATTGTCGCTCCATAAAATTCGACAAAGGCCATAGCGAGGAAAGAATTCTTTCAGTAGTACTTTTGCAGTAGTCATGGCAGTGTTGTCACGGGTTGGATAGGCCTCTACCCATTTGCTGAAGGCACATACAATGACCAGTACATACTTCAAGCCCTGACATCTCTCTAGCTGGATGTAATCCATCTGGAGGATCTCAAAGGGGTGATTGGGGGTCCCAAACCCTCCCCGGGGTACCACAGTTCCTTTCCCAGGGTTGTGTTGCAGACAGATAAGGCACTGCTGGACTAGGCGTCTGGCTGAGTCGGGGATTTTATCGTTGTGCCAGACTTTGGAAATGAGTTCGATCATGGGTGCAGATCCTATGTGTGCGGGGGAATGAGCCATCGTCAGTATGGGGATCAGGTATGAGTCAGGCAGCAACCATTTGTTGGCATCTTTTGTTCGCCAGCAGCCCTCATCATCCTTCAAACCCACCCCTGCCCACTTAGTCAGTTCGTGAGGGGTGCTGGCCGACTGGATGTCTCTGATCATTTCTCTTGCGTCAGTCCATTTCTCTGCTTATGACCTGGTCACATACATGCGTGTCATCGTCCTATTTTCAGCTGTGGTTCGTGCAGTGATGTCGGCCAGTGCATTCCCTTGTCCGACTAAGTCTGTCACCTTCTTGTGTGCCTGGCATTTGATCACTGCTAGTCGTTTGGGGAGGAGAACCGCTTCAATCAGGGCAGAAACCAGATCTCCGTGAAGGATGGGGGTGCCGTGGGACGTCAGGAATCCCCTTTCCCTCCACAGGAGCCCAAAGTGGTGAACCACCCCGAAGGCATACTGGCTGTCTGTGTACACGTTCGTGGTGGTTCCTGTGGCTATGATGCATGCTCGTGTGAGGGCTATCAGCTCTGCTGCCTGGGCAGATCGTTGTGTGATGCAGGCTGTCTCAACTACTGTCCGGGCTGTCGTTACTGCATAGGCAGCTGAAGTGGTGCCATCTGGGAGTTTGATGCATGAGCCGTCTACCCATAGTTCTCCATCGGGGTCGGCGAAAGCAGTGTCTTGGAGGTCAACTCTACTCCTAGTTTGTTCGTCCGTGAGGGTCACACAGTCGTGTATGGGAGGAACGTCGGGGTCATTTTCAGGCAGGGGCAACAATGTGGCAGGGTTCAAAGTCGTGCATCTCTTTAGTGTGATGTGGGGTGCAAGTAGCGTCAATTCGTACCCTGTCAGTCGTGCGCTAGTCAGATGTTGAGTCTTGGTTTGGTTCAGAAGGGTGTCGACTGCATGGGGTACTAACACAGTGAGGGAGTTGGAAAGTACGATTCCCTCGCTCTGACGGATAGAGACAGCAGCGGCAGCTACTGCTCGAAGGCAGGCAGGCAAAGCTCTGGCTACAGGATCAAGAGTGGCGGAGAAGTAGGCACAAGGGCGCTGCTTTGGACCTATAGACTGAGTCAGGACAGACAATGCACACCCCTCCCTTTCGTGGGTGAAGAGGGAGAAGGGTTTGGAGTAATCCGGGGTTCCCAGGACGGGCGCTGAACAGAGGGCATCTCGTAATTCCTTAAAGGATGCTTGACACTCAGGGGTCCAAGGGAGCGGGAAGGGGGCATCTTTGGCCAACAGGGCAAGTAGGGGTTTTACAATGAGGCTGAAATTGGGTAACCATTGTCTGCAAAAAGAGGTTAGGCCAACCAAATAGCGGACTTGCTTTTGTGTTTTTGGGACGGGGGTGTCTAGGATGGTTTGGATTCGGTCGGGTGTGAGTTTCCTCCCTTCTTTGGACAGGAGATGGCCTAGGTATGTCACTTGTGGCTGGCAGAACTGCAATTTCTTTTTGGAAACTTTGTGGCCATTTTCTGCAAGAAAGTGTAGGAGTTGAACAGTGGCTGTGATTGCAAGTGGGGTGGTGTCGGCCGCCAAAAGGATATCATCGACATACTGGATTAACACCACTCCATCCGGTAGCTGGACGGCGTCCAGCTGTCTTTTAAGGGCCTGGCTGTAAATTCTGGGACTTTCAGTGTACCCCTGGGGAGCTCTACAAAATCGGTACGAGCGGGATTTCAGGGTGAAGCCGAAGAGATAACGGCTGTCTGGATGGATGGGGATAGAGAAAAACGCATTCTTGAGGTCGATAACAGTGAAGGTGGTGGCAGTGGACGGGATGAGGGTCAGAATGGTGGTGATATCTGAGACTACGGGGTATTGGGGTACAACCACTTTGTTAATCTCTCGCAGGTCGATGATGAAGCGGTACGCTTTCTCATCTCCTTCGCCTTGCTTCTTAACAATAGGTAGGATTGGGCTGTTGCAGACATTGCTAACCACCTCTTCAACCACTCCTGCATCTACCAGAGACTGAATGATCGCTACCAGTGCCTTCTCGCCCTCGGGCGATATCCGATATTGTGGGAGTTTCGGGAGCATAGCGTCCTGTCTTACAGTTATATGAATAGGGTCAATCATCATTCGTCCCACATCAGAGTCATTTTTGGCCCATAGGTACGGAGGCAGGGTGTCAAGCAAGGACAGGTCAGCGTCAGTTATGGAGCACATGTGTCGTGCAGGGCAGGATTTGGGCATGCCTGGATTGTCGTACAGGATGACTCGGATTCCATCTGGGGAACACCTAATGGTAGCCCGAAAATGTTTCAGTAAGTCAATGCCCATAATGGCGTCAGGGGAGTTGGAGGAGAGCAGAAATGTTGTGTCAGTGGTGTTGCTTTCTAGGTCAAAGGTGATAGGCACGGACAGGGGGTTAGTGGAGGGCGTCCCATCGAAACCTATCGATGTAATGTGTGAGCCAGACAAGGGTGCCCTTGGAATCAGTCGTTTCGATAACACACTACGTGTCGCCCCAGTGTCTACCAAAAATGGAGACTCTGTACCCAGGACCTTAGCAGTGACATAAGGACCTTGCTGGTCAACACAGAGCTCGACTGGATCCCTCCCTTGCCCCGGGCAGTCCTATGCAAAATCGGGGGCATTCTCACCGTCGGATAGTTGATACTGGTTCTGTCGGGGGCTATCAAAGGTGTTCGATCTCCCTGATCTGTCATTGTTGGTGTCGTTTGTGTGCCCTCGTCCTTGTCCCCTATTTCTCGGTCCACCTGCTATATCCTTGGGGTCCCTATTTCTGTTCATCTCTAGCAGAACCGGACACTGGGATTTCCAATGGCCGAACCCTTTGCAGAAGACACATTGGTCATCACTAATGTCTCTACGTCCAGTGTGGGGTGTTGGGGTGTGATCTTTAGGAGGTGGATTTCTAGGGATGGTCGATTGGTAGTTCCCCCTTTGGGGTTCCCGTCCGACCGCTATACCTTGTATCTGGGCTATCATCACCCTTTCTTTCAAATCTTTCTTCTTTTTCTCGGACGCCCTAACATTCTCATTCTTCTGGTGCTCGTAATACTGAGCCATCTGAAGGATAGCTGCGGGTTTGGAGGCCCCCCAACTACTCTCACTCGTCTGCAGTTTTTGGGAGACCTCCTGTGACAGGCCCTTCACATAGTTTTGTACAAACAGGTGTTGTCCGGTTGCGGTGGTCATGTCTTGGCCACTGTAGTCGGAGAACACTGTCTCGAATCGGGAGAAGTACTCTGATACATCTTCTTGGGGTTTCTGACGACAGGCCGTGACTATCGACCAATCTACCTTTTTCTCTGGGATCAGTGTCTTTAACTTCTGAACTAATTTGTCTGGGAGTTCTAATATGTCCTTTACTGGTTTCCTTCCAGGCTCTCGCTGTCTATCTAGTTTACTGAGTTGCTCCCAGGTATGTCCAAACAGACCTGTGTGGTCAGCCTTCCGGATTTGCTTCCACACGTCAGCTGGCAGGCATAACCCGAAAAACAAGTCAATGTCCGCTAAAGTCATTATCGTCGAACCCAAGGCTGTGCCTAATTCGGTATAGAATGCTGTCGGGTTCTTTCTTAAATCGGGCAGAGTTTGTCTAAAAGTTAGGATATCTTGTCGGTCCCATGGTTGGTAAACCCAATTGTACACAACCCTCCCTTTTGCATCTGCGTGATTAATATCATCGTTTGTTCCCAGACCACGTGGCGGGATCCAGTAAGGGGCCGCTTCTCTGATGGGCATCATAGTGTTGGCTACTTCTACGGAGGTCGTTTCAGGGACTGTAACCTTGGCTTCTGGTTTTTGTTCCATGAGGTGGCGGAAGACCTCAAGCGTCTGCATGAAGAGCTCCGTCGCCTCACATTCAGTCCCATCTCCAACATCAACCTTCCTATACAGCGTTGTCAGTTTAGCGGGGCCCTTACTTTGATACCTATCCTCATATGCATTCAGGGTGTGGTAGCTGAATCGCAAAATGAAATGCCGTCTGTGGCTGTCGGCATGCGAGTTATACATGTTCATTGTGTATTCTTCGCTCTCCCTTCGTTCCACTAGTGTCTTTGCTATTTTGTCAATCCCATCCCGCTCATCTTTGCTCAACCTGTTTGGTCTGGCTGGTGGGTGCTCGCTAACCTCGGGGGCATCTGGTGGTGCTGCTAATGTGGCTGGTGCGGAGGCCGTGAGGGCTGGTGCACTAGCGCTAAGGCCGTTCTCGTTCGCACTCAGGGCCTGCAGGTGTTGTTGGCAGGGGGCATATGGAGGGGGCATGTAGATGATTGGGGGACCTAGCAGTAACTCATCGTTCGCCCGTTGTTTGGAGGGCAATTCAGGGTAGAGCGCAGAGGGGGTCCTAACAGGACATTGACCTGTCGACCCTGATTCTTGGTTTTGTGTAGCTTCCTTTCTTTCCTTTATTTCTTCTTCTAATTGCTTAGCGGCTAGGTGGGCTGCCTTTCGTAATTCTTTCCCTATTTTTGCTTCTTCTCTTTTTCTTCGTTGTTCCGTTTCTTTGCGCCACATGCCGATACTATCGAGCATAGTGGGCGTAGTCTTATTTTTCTGGAGCGCTATTTCTAATGTTTTTATTTTATGCTCATCAAAGGAACCTATCAGTGGCCACTGACTTTCGGGGTTCTTCTTTGTGTATTTATGCCATAGCTTAGTATAAGCTATAGCGACTAGTCCATGCTTACTGAACATGTCCTTATTAGGGGTGCCTTCCAGCGGAGCTGGATGGTTCATCTCTAATAAGCGGTCCGGGCTGAACAGGCTACCAATCAGTGGGGAGAAGATAGGCATGACGGGTTACAGCGGGGACAAAGGTCTGCACTACCTATCTTATCACGGCGGGCAAAGACTAGACAGAATATTTCTATTCTCCGTTGTTTGCAGGCGGTGAATACCTCAAAAGAACCAATACCGAACACTTAATGTACGGTCAATCAAACAATCAATGGGGAGAATAAGTGGGTACGACGTGTTAAAGTTTTGCGTTACCCACTCTTTCTCTACCTGCAAAGAGAGACCTTGTTCTTCCCTGTTTGCAGACAGAGAATCTCCAGACAACAATCCACGAACGACAGTTCGGGAAAACAGTGGGGGAGGAAGATAGGCACGACGGATTACAATGGGGACAAAAGTCTGCGTTACCTATCCTTCACTGTTTGCAAAGAGAGAGCCTGTTGTTTCTCCGTTTGCAGACGGTGAATCTCCAGAGGGATCAACAAAGCGTAATACTAGTATTCTCCAAATCAAACAATCATTTCTCAATTTGTCGTGTTTACACCACCTTACCCGGACCGCATGGACGGTTTCCTGTCTTCTGAATCCAGCGCCCGATCGTCCTCTATTCTTCGCGATGTTCGTGGCACTCCTGATGGTTCCCAGTCAGGACCGTAGATCACTCGAGAGAGGTCTGTTCGGAACTAGTGAAGGTCGGATGATCGGCTGTCAGACGAGGGTCTATCGGACACGAGCTCTCCCGATCGTTGCAGTCGTTCACTCTGTCGTCGGGACCTCTCCCACTGGATCCACGTGTCGCTGATGGCCCCACTTTGGGCGCCAATTGTGAGAAAAAGGGTAGGGCTATGACCTTCTTCAAGATTTGCCCGGCGCTAACCGCCTTTGTACCATTCAAATTACCAAGCAATGAGGCAGGCGCCGGAGACCAGAAGGCAGGAAACAGAAGTTTATTCCGACGGAGCAGAACACATCAGATCAGACAACAAGGTATCGTCTCGAGGTGCTCTAACAGCCTCTCTGAGGCCTGGCCTCATATACCCTGGTTTATGACATGTGAGCATTCTTTATTGCATAAAGGACTCTTTAAACTCATGAAATGACATCCCCATAATCCTCGTGTCAAACCCACCCCCACATACATCCACAATAGAGGTCCTCACCCTGCTGATAACAGGAGGGGGCTATCACGCGGCTGAGTGTTCCGCCGATTCTTAGGATGTGTGCGCCTGATTGTATCCCATGGGGTGGGGAGGCCATGATCAATAGTGTGTCCTTTGAAGAAGAGTGACTCCATACAATAAGGGGCAGTAAATGATATCTCCCGGCTTAGGCGATGGCCTCGGACCTGTGTGGACAGTCGGACTCGGGGGAAGGGGTCATCAAAGGAGTGGTAGTCATGCCGCGTGGACAATTCAAGCGCGGAGGGATGGTTTATCAACAGAGGGGTATTCATGGAAGGAGAGGGGGTGTTGGTCAGGCGCGAGCGTGACTCCCAAGGACAGGGCCATGCAGGAGGAGAAGGGTTATGCTCATGTGAGGGAGGGAGGGGGAGCCAGGCTGCGCGAAGGATGCTTGCAGGGTCAGAGGAGCGCGCTGGCGATCGATCGTGGACAGGGACACCATGATACCTAAAATGGCTGTCGTGTACGTTGTACGTGGGTGACAAGCTGGCGCAGATGATGTTCAGCTCGTAAACTAAAATTCCACAAAGTGCTAGTTTAAATTCAGAGTTTTGGGGACTTCTCTCAGGCTTACGGAGCAAGAGGCTCATGAAATCGCGAATGTTTTTGTGCAAAACAACCACCATTCCTCAGTAAAACGTCCGGTGTATGAGAGCTGGACAATGAGGTAACTAATGCCCACCTGAACTGCAAGGATTCCTCAGCTTTGCATCCTTGAGATACAGAGTGTTTCTGTTGTTTGAAGGATAGCTTCAGTGGATGGTCAGGAAGGGCTGTTAGTTATTAATGGGAACACAAATATACATTAGCTGCTTTTAAATGGTAATTCAAGATGCCATTCAGCTTTTATGATGGTGTGATTTATAATGTACTCATGGCACATCCATGTAAATTGGATGAGTGAGTTAAGGAAAAAAAGGTATTAATACTCTTTTTTGGGGATAAGGCGCCTGCCAGAAATAACTGGTAGACAGAGCAGGGATACAATAATGGGGAAACCTGTAAATGGACCCACAGACAATTAGTCACTGCAGTTTTAGAGATACAGAGTCTAATTCACAAAGGTAAACTGAAGCGAAAGTCTAACTTTACAACATTCAGTATTACCAAAGAGCATTTACGAGTAGTAAAGTTAGGCTTTTGTCTCATTTAAACTTAAATTTTGGTCTGAAGTTTAACGGAGACCTTAGACTTCGACCAAAACTTAAGTTTAACTGAGACAAAAGTCTACCTTTACTGTGAATGCTGAAAGTCGTAAAGTTAGAATTTCGTCTCAGTTTAACTTTGTGAATCGGGCCCAATATGTATTTGGAGTGAAGAGATATATTTCATCAACAGATAGTGTGAGAATACTTTTGAGAGAGAATCATTTTCAGAAACCACTGAAACCGAGTTTCCACTTTGTATTGCTTTCGATATTACTGAGGACGTGATAGAGCATCAGCCCCCACAAGTTTACATGTAATATATTTCAGTATACTTATGAAAATGAGAGGCATGTATGTTATGTCAAACCAGAGTTTTCGGCCAGTGTATTTCGGCTACCTTTTTAAAATGTAATAAATAAAAGCACTTACTACACTCAAATCCTGATGGTGTTAAAAAGTGTTTATTGTTTACAGCATAGCACACTATGCACCTTGTCAAAGATGTCTTTATTCATCTTGCATTGAATGTACATAGGAAAAGTGGAAGTGCTGTGTGTCTGATGCAGGTGTGTTGATTCACCAAAATGCCAGGGGTAGTGGAAGTGACATCAGATTCCCTTGACCTTAATGACATCAGAGAAAGTGATGTCAGATGCTGCCTTTTTTTTCCAGTAAGGCAGGTAACATCCCCCTAACATCAGTTTTGAGGATTTGCATTTGATAGTATGAGAGATTGTAGAGAGGTGTGGCTCACTGGTTAGAGGCGGCAGACCCGGAGGCTGAGAACGGCCCGGGACCAGGGTTCGATTCCCGATGCGGCAGGGTCGAGGACCAGGGTCAGCGGACTGATAATTCTCGCCTCGGTGCCCACTTTGGGCAGTGATCACACTCGGTAACTCTGGGCATTAAGCTTGCCTCATCTCTACAACGGCCCCCCACAGACGCCGGGGATGCCTGGCTTCACCTTGGAGATACCCAGCATGGGACCATCTCACAGGGAAAGTCAGGACGGGTTCCCCAGCGGTCATTCGCGCCAGGATACTCCGGTAGTAATTGAGCGCGCTATAAAACACCTTACATTTACATTTACATTTACATAGTATCACAAAGTAAAGCAAAGTTGTGCTATGCACTGCTTTGCTTTATTTTGTGTCACGGGAGCGTTCCATGCATTTTGCATGGACATTCCCATGCAATCATCCATGGGTTTTGATGCAAATCCCTACCTATAAACTTAGGTAGACAGGAATTTGCACCAATATCTTATGCTTCTTCGAGGCCGGCGTAACGAGCAGAGATTTTTTTATTTCTTCTCATATTTCCAACTTTGCATGTGTGCAGCATTGTACATCACATGCGGAGTGGAAACAGCCTTAACGCATCGTTTTTGTACTGGAAGGGACCCCTACCAGTACAAAACCTATGATCTCCGGCACAGGATATGTGCGTTGGTGCATGGCTGCCAAAAGTCCTAGTACACCTGAAGAGGAAAAATATGCCATATTTTATTAGATACATTGCTTTTTTTCTCTCCCCTTTGATGCAAGCAGGAGCAGCAACTTTGGTGCAGCGTTGCCCTGTGTCAAAGAATAGTAAATCTAGGTGTCGGTCTCACACAATATCACTCAATACCTGGCACTTGACTCATTCACTTTCAATCAAACACACATGCTTACACATACAGAAACATTATCTCACACATACGCATAATCTGTCACTTAACCATATTCTCACATGCAAGCACGCATACAACATATTTCTAAAACCATTTTTACTTACCACAGTTGCCAGCATAGGTCCTAAGAAAGCTCAATTTTTCATTACACTAATATTGAATAATAGATTACTATATCACTATTAGTATAATGAAGAACAGAAAGGAATTAAGCAATTTAGAGCCCTGTGTTCTTGGCCCTGATTTTGCCAACTGGGAGGGCCTGTCATTCCCAATGGACTCGCAAATTGCGAGAGGCTCATTAATATTCATGAGCCTCGAAATTTGCGACCCCATTGGGATTCGCAAAAAGTGTTAAACACACTGTTGTACATGCCAAATAGCGCCTCGCAAATTGTAAGTCACAATTTGCAAAGCTCTATTTTGCAGGTCGTACATCTGGCCCCTATTTCTTCCTAGGACACCAATTGTTTTTTTTCAAATTTCTAACCTGCCTATTATATGAACGTCAAAAGACTTTAGTGACTTAAAACTATCTGTTATAGACATCTATAGCCCCTGACAGATTTTGTTGTGAAACCTTTCTTGTCCCAAAGCCTTGTGTAACGTTCCGGAGAGGCTATCAGGATCCCAGTGCACTATATGCTAATACAAAGATATTAAATGTATTTGTAAGCTTTTTCTTGAATTTGGGGGCTGATTTAGAAGCCCCTTGCTCCTCGTTTACGCCGCAGTTGCATCACTTTTGTGACGCAGCGGCGGCACAAAGCCAGCACCATGCTGCAGGGTATTTACAATATGACGCATCTGGGAAATGTGTCACGTTGTAAAGCCCTGCGCCACATGTAGGCGTTCCTGCACAGGTCGTGGCGTTCCGGAGCAGGAAAGCATCCTAAAAGTGACTGAGTGAAATCTACAAGATTTCACTCAGTCACTTTCAGGGCCATGCTGCGTCAAAACCCTGCGCCTGCTTGAAGCAGGCATACGGATTGACGCAGCATGTTACAGATAGGGCACCCTGAACCTTGCTGGAGCAGCGGCACGGTGCGCTGCATTGTAAATGCGGCTCATCAGTGGTGGGCAGATGCTTCGAAACTCTTCTGGCGCATCTCTGCTGATTA
Source organism: Lissotriton vulgaris (assembly GCF_964263255.1). Lineage (NCBI taxonomy): Eukaryota > Metazoa > Chordata > Amphibia > Caudata > Salamandridae > Lissotriton > Lissotriton vulgaris. The sequence goes on from NC_141694.1 coordinate 280,802,453, forward strand.
GCAGAGATGCGCCAGAAGTCGTAAATCTGCCCCTTTGTATTTTGTGAATGGTTCCTGTGTAAGGTTGGATAAGCAAACTTTGTGTCCTTGTCGGCAGATAACAAATGAAAACCTCTCTGACAAGAATAAATATCCGAACACTAAAGAGGGATAGCCTGAAGGCAAGACACTTCCTCAATGAAGTCAATTAGAAGAATCCAAATGTTTCTTTTCCTGTTCTTATTCCATCCCCCTTCCCTTCAGGAACAACTGCCAGACCAAGTTCTTCTCAGTCTTGAACTGAGAGCTATTCTTGAGGGGGGTGGGAAGTTAAGCATCACAGCAGCTAAATAACCTGGAATTCAGGTGAGTGTCTCTCGACAGGAACAGCTCTTAAATGGATAGCATCAAATTTGTGTGATAGAGTTCACGCTACAATAACCCTCCTCCTATAAGGCAAACAAAGGGACATATTACCAACAACTAGCGATATTTATCACTAAATGCGCTCAGCAACTTTTTTTTATCGTTGGATATTTTAGCGGAGGAAACATGCTATTAGCAATGTTTTTCTCCATAGCGCTAAAATATACAGCGATAGCGGCGTAATGCGAGAATATCGCTGAGAATACAGCGATATTCACGCATTAGCAACAAAATGCTCTTAGCCATGTTATCCACCTCCCATTGGATTACATGGCTAAGAACTGGTCTGAGCAGGCGTTAGTTTTGGCGATAGCTGGAATATTTCCATCGCTACGCCTGCCTTGCTAATAGGCGATAGCAACGTTATCCATCGCTAACGGGTTGGGTATGTCCACTTTGCATGTCATTAGCGATAAATATCGCTGACATGCAAAGCGGGCCCCAAGCCGCTCGCTATCGCCTTCAAGCTGTCGCTAACTGCTGTTAGTGACAGCTTGATAATAGGGCGATACAATTTTCGCCGCTTAGCGGCTGAAAACGATCACTAAACCAGCGAAAAGTGCCTATCGCCCCCCTTGATAATATGCCCCAAAGTCCCTCCACCATGTGGAGTTCCCTAGTGGTCTTCCCTGTCCCCACAATCTTCAATATATATGTGAGCATTTAGCAAAGGAACTTGCATTAACAGAATGAAAATTCTCTATGTATGCCAATGACTCGTGAATCCTAATCTGCCTAGACAACAACCTGTCCACTCAAACTGCATTCCAGAGTTTTATCTGAAACCTCATGTGTAACATTCAACTAATGCTAAATGGAGACACACCCAAAATAATTGTTATCAATGGCCTAACAGACTTGTGGATAAATACTTATTAGTCAAATGAAATTGGATCATTATCCATTTAGCAAAAAACTTGGGAGTAAAGATTGATAATAAAATGATGTAAACCCCCAAATTACTCCAGTGGTCTCAAACTGCATCCTTCACATCAAAGTCATAAGCAATATATTCCAGCTTTTGACAATTGCAGAATTAAAAACAGTGGTTCCAGCACTAATTGGCTCCACACTAGATTATGCCAACTCATTTTACATTGTACATTCTAATTCCATATTAAATAGAGTACAAACTATTCCGCATGCTGCACTTCAATTAATTTACAAGATAGTGTTAAAACATATTTATTAATCATCTGCATTAGCAGCCTGCAGCTCAGCCTAAGAAGTTTAGAAAGGGCCACGTGACTTCCCCAGCACTCTTAACAAGCCCTTCCACAGGGTTTCTCACCTCGGGGTTGGGAATAAGGGCGATGAGGACAGGGCATTGTCTGTATGGGCATGTATCAGGTGAACGCTCCCCCCATTACTGGATCTGCCTTGTGGGGTTTAAGACCACCACCCTCAGTTTCAGCCCTCCATTGAGACACATCTATTGGTAATAGGAACACCTTTACTCCTTTGCTGAATCTGGCCTTAACCCAGGTCTGACTGTTTCTATAATGTAATATATGGTAATACCTGTTATTTTGTGATTTCTGGTTAATACACTGTGGTCCACTGGGACTCTAATCCTGTTAGCTCTGTGATTTCTTTTTGCACAAATAAAAACACATATTTTGTATTTGTTAAAGTGGGTAAAAGCCCCTTCCATTCCCTCTTTATAGCCTCTGTTACCTTCTTTTTATTACCCCTCTGTGCTCATTATTTTCTAACTCTTTGTTCCTCTGCACTCTTCCCATGTGTGATCTCTAACGGCGCCCGTCCCACAATGTATACTCCATTTACTGTCTCTTCTCTTCTTTGCTGTGCTTTCTCTTGCCTCTGCCACTCTTTTACCCCCCCCGCTCTGTCTTCCTCCTTACTTTCTCCATTCACTGATGCCATTCTGACAACTACAGTGGTGCTTTTCAGCCCTACTGCTGTGTACACTTTGGACTATAATCAAAGTTCATTTTTAGAGCTATATAGCAGCATTTCTTTAGGTAACAAACTCTGCTTGTGCTTATTGTGAAAGTTTGTGATCTTTGTGCATTCACGGCCGTCATTCACCAACATTTACTGCTTCAGCATCCAGTTTTTCTCTTCTCTCCTCTATTTTCCCTCTTCCTACCTGCCCTTCCAGACACAGATTGTAGACTAGAAAGCTGACAAGACCCCTCCTTCAGCTGCACTCTTTTGCCTGTTGCTGGACAACCACTTGGCTGAGCCTGTAGCTGAGCCTAAGGTGCTGAGAAAGGGTCAGGAGAGTTCCCTAGCAGCCTTTACAAGCCTTCTCCTCAGGGCGTATCAGCCTTGGCGTCCAGTCAACAGGTGGTGAGGACAAAGGAATTGCCTGTTCGAGCCGGTTATTTCTGAGGGTGAGAGACGATGCACGTTTCCAAATCTAGAACCACACTCAAGGAAACAGCCGCAAGCATAGCCATGCACACCAGCTCAAAAAACACACACCACTTTCTGCCCAAAAATGCCTATCGACTCTCCACTCACTCACCAAGTTATATAACACACTCTTACATTCTCTTCTACCCCTACACCCTCATCCATTGACACAAGCCATTCTGTACTACAACACAGCCATATACACAGTTTGTTTACATCCCAATAAAACACATTTAATCTCACATGCTTACACCCTTTTCAAACAAAACCCTTCAGTACTCTCTACCAAGTGCTAGCATTGCTCTTACCACCCCTCTGAAGACTTTCTTCAACCATCTATAATACCGCTTTTCCTGCACAATCTTCCTCCTCTTCTCACACACAACCTATGACAACACTCTCAAAAAAAGTGTTTTATTTGCATAATTACTTAAAATGGTTACAAAATTCTCATGTTAAAATTACAGTGCAAAATTTGTTAAAAATGCTGAAGTTATTGTCTCTCGGCCTCCATTTTTATTGGAGACAATGTGTATAAAATCCGAGGATTAGAGTGTCCCTGCTGGCCCACCAACTGGGAGCCCTCCTGTTCAGTTTGTTCTAAACATTTTCTTGCTACTTCCAGGAATTTGACTCCGCGGCATTCCAAGATTATGGAGGAACCTCCGAGCCAGCTTGTGACTGCATGTCTGCAGGAACGAATGTTTAGCGCATTGAGGATGGGTTTCAATAGGAGTCGTCTCTAGTTTATCAGGGCCGGACATATACAGAAAAGGTGGACAAGTGTTTCTGTTTTATACCCACAGAGGCGACATTGTTTCGTCAGGTGGGACGGTTTCCAGGATTGTAGTAGATATTTTGAGACATACATCCCCATACGATAAGCTATGAAAGCCTTTTTGAGATAACCGCTAAAGTGGGATATTAGATATGCCATGCCGACGTTTTGCCAGTGTCTCTTTATCCTCCAGAAATTTTCTTTTTGCTACCGCATTGGCTAGTTTGCTTAGCGTTGCCTTATCTGTCCCTGGTTTCCATACTGATTCCAGCTCCAATTTTTCCACACAAAATTTGAAATACTGTCCCCAGATGTTTGGGGTTTTGGTTTCCCCTCGTTTTGTGATTTCCTCCCACCTTAGCCAGTCCAGTGTGTCTGGGTCTGCAGATCGAAGTTTATAACAGAGTTTCACGAAGCCGCTCATGCTCCGGAACTTCTGGTATTGCAGGCCGAATTCGAGCCTGACTTGCGAGGCTGAGGCAGATTTTGGCAGATTGAACCCCGCTTTGTAGATTTTAATCTGTAAATCGTTTAAAAGATCGGCCTCCTTGCCACACCATGTAACTAGACCATAAGATAGGGTGGGCTTTATCTGCGCTGCCATTACTTTTAATAGATGGTTATAGTTGGGGCAGTCCATTTTTCCTTTAAGGGAACGGTATGCAAAAATTAAAGATTGTGCCTTTGCTTGTAATGCTGTTTTGTGGTCCTTGTGATTTACTCCTTTTGTGATTGTTATTCCCAAATACTTATAACACTCTTGTTCTTTCACTGTTGTCCCTTGGGCCATCCATTTGTACTTTAATTTTTGCGGGTCAACTAGACGGACCCATTTGTTTTTTTCTTTATTTAGGTCCAAGCTTTCCAAGTTCTAAGTATGATGTTAATTTATTGATAGCTCTTTGTAAGCCGATTGGGCTTATACTTAACAGTACAATGTCGTCGGCATATTGTAGGTAGTTTATTGGGTTATTTACCAGATGTGGTGGGTGACTGTCTGCTGATTCGATCGCGCTTGTGAGGTCGGAAAGAAAAAGATTAAAGAGAGTGGGGGCTAATACGCAGCCTTGTTTTAGGCCTTGGTACATTTGGATGCTCCTGGTAGTACAGCCTCTATTTCCCAGTTTCACTTTTGCCCAGGTGTGGTAATGTCGGGCTTTGATAGCTATTAGAAGTTGGTGTGGCAACCCCCAGCTCTCCAATTTTCTCCATAGGCGCTCTCTATTCACCCGATCAAAGGCAGCCTTGATGTGTATGAAGCAGGCATACAGGCGGGTGCCCTTTACTACCGCTTGGGCTGTTAGGATAGCCAGGCAAGTTAGGTTAGTTATTGTACCCCTTCCTTGCCTGAATCCTGTTTAAAATTTTGGCATAATCTTAGTTTCTGTTATCCAGGCTTGTAGTTCTAATAGGATGCAGGAGGCGTAGAGTTTGGCCTCTACGTCTATTAACGATATCAGTCTGAAATTTGTGGGATTGCGGTGATCGCCGTGTTTGAATATTGGGTGGATGATACTGCTTTCCAGGAGGCAGGTATCTCTGCTTGCTTGTATATTTGATTGAACAGAGGCGTTAGGGTCTCTGACCACAGATCCGGGTTGTGCTTAAAGATTGCGTTTGGCAACCCGTTTGGTCCTGCTGCGCCCTCAGACTTTAGTCCCCCTCCCCGCGATCCCGGGAATAAAGGAGGGGGGAGCGCTCAGGTGGCCCCTTGTCGTTTGGACGCTCCCCCACACTGGTCGTGCCCCGCGCTCGGGGCTTCCTAATTTTCCCCACCCACCATCCCTGGAACTTTGCGGTGTTTGTGCATATTGTATACCTGTTCTATTGTGTGTATTGACGTGCAATAATTGTTTAGTTCCCGTTTTGAAAATGGTGTTGAAATATAAATGTCGGTTGCAATTTTTTTTAGGCCTTTTTCCCCCTAGTAGACTGACGATGGTATGTCATGACATGTTGATTTAGATAGTGTAGTTGTCCTTTAGATCTTTGTTCCACAGGTCGTCGTATTTATTAGGGTATGGACATGAGGCAAGGTCATGACCGGTGAGCAGCTATTTTAAGGTCTGAGGGGGCGACATCATCCTTTGGAGGTGTCCTCCCAGGGGGAGGGGTCACTGGCCCCTCCTAGAACTTCAGGGGCAGGTATAACTGGTGCTTCAAAGGGGCACGGGTAGGGGAGTCACGCTGTCATTAGGCTGGTAGCCACCCCGCGCGTACGCATGACGTCAGCTAATGGCGCGAGTAAGAGCCCTCCTTTAGTGGGTAAATGGAGGGTGTACAACTGTTACCACACATTTTTTACCACGCACTACACTTACAACGCAGGCATTACCACACATACCATTACAACGCATTGCACTGGGGGGCGCTCTAGGATAGGGAATAAGTTTAATTTTATATCCAACACCTTCCCTAGTATCCACGGGGACTGGAGTTGGAATATAAAATGATACTTACCACTATCCAGCACCTCAAAGCGCTATGCGTTGTAACGGTATGCGTTGTAAATACCGCGTTGTAATGGTATGCGTGGTAATGGTATGCGTGGTAACGTCATACATCCAAATGGAGTTCACGGCGTGGACCGAGTAATTAAACGGGCTCGGCTGCGCATGCGCACCTGCGGTAAGGGCGCAGCTAGTAGGACCTGACACCGGTTAGCGACCTCGCCATATGGCCAGAAATATTAGTATGCAAAATTTCAGAGGAGGATGTTAGATTCCGTTAGGAAACAAGCTGTATTAGAATCTTGTTAAGGTTAGCCTATCATACTTGTTGATATGATTGTATCTAATATCCCTGAATGTTTTTGCATAAATTTGTATCTTTTGTTTAACAATGTTATTATTTTGTATCTTAATAAATACGGCCGGGGGGTCTTGCGATCCCCCGCCTTCCAAAGACAATTATGTTTCGTGTCAATGTGTTCTGGGTTGATGTGGGTCCACAGGGAGGGGGCGGTAGCTGTCACTGACCATGATAGTTTTCAACAGATAGTGTGAGAATACTTTTAAGAGAGAATCATTTTTAGAAAACACTGAAACCGAGTTTCCACTTTGTATTGCATTCGATATGTACTGAGGACGTGATAGAGCATCAGCCCCCACAAGTTTACATGTAATATATTTCAGTATGCTTATGAAAATGAGAAGCACATTTGTTATGTCAAACCAGAGTTTTCGGCCAGTGTATTTCGGCTACCTTTTTAAAATGTAATAAATAAAAGCACTTACTACACTCAAATCCTAATGGTGTTAAAAAGTGTTTATTGTTTACAGTATAGCACACTATGCACCTTAAATATGTCAAAGATGTCTTTATTCATCTTGCATAGAATGTACATAGGAAAAGTGGAAGGGCTGTGTTTCTGATCCACGTGTGTTGATTCACCAAAAGGCATGGGGTAGTGGAAGTGACATCAGATTCCCTTGACCATAATGACATCACAGAAAGTGATGTCAGATGCTGCCTGAATACAGATTTTTTCCAGTGAGGCAAGAAACATCCCCCTAACATCAGTTTTGAGGATTTGCATTTCATAGTATCACAAAGTAAAGCAAAGTTGTGCTATGCACTGCTTTGCTTTATTTTGTGTCAAGGGAGCGTTCCATGCATTTTGCATGGACATTCCCATGCAATCATCCATGGGTTTGATGCAAATCCCTACCTATAAACTTAGGTAGACAGGAATCTGCACCAATATCTTATGCTTTATCGAGGCCGGCGTAACGAGCAGAGATTTTTTTATTTCTTCTCATATTTCCAAATTTGCATGTGTGCAGCATTGTACATCACATGCGGAGTGGAAACAGCCTTAAAGCATCGTTTCTGTACTGGAAGGGACCCCTACCAGTACAAAACCTATGCTCTCTGGCATAGGATATGTGCGTTGGTGCATAGCTGCCAGAAGTGCCAGCGCACGTGACGAGGAAAAATATGCCATATTTTATTAGATACATTGCATTTTTTCTCTCCCCTTTGATGCAAGCAGGAGCAGCAACTTCGGTGCAGAGTTGCCCTGTGTCAAAGAATAGTAAATCTAGGTGTCGGTCTCACACAATATCACTCAATACCTGGCACTTGATTCATTCACTTTCAATCAAACACACATGCTTACACAAACAGAAACATTATCTCACACATACGCATAATCTGTCACTTAACCATATTCTCACATGCAAGCACGCATACAACACATTTTAAAAACCATTTTTACTTACCACAGTTGCCAGCATAGGTCCTAAGAAAGCTCAATTTTTCATTACACTAATAGTGAATAATAGATTACTATATCACTATTAGTATGATGAAGAACAGAAAGGAATTAAGCAATTTAGAGCCCTGTGTTCTTGGCCCTGATTTTGCCAACTGGGAGGGCCTGTCATTCCCAATGGACTCGCAAATTGCGAGAGGCTCATTAATATTCATGAGCCTCGAAATTTGCGACCCCATTGGGATTCGCAAAAAGTATTAAACACACTGTTGTACATGCCAAATAGCGCCTCGCAAATTGTAAGTCGCAATTTGCAAAGCTCTATTTTGCAGGTCGTACATCTGGCCCCTATTTCTTCCTAGGACACCAATTGTTTTTTTCCTAATTTCTAACCTGCCTATTATATGAACGTCAAAAGACTTTAGTGACTTAAAACTATCTGTTATAGACATCTATAGCCCCTGGCTGATTTTGTTGTGAAACCTTTCTTGTCCCAAAGCCTTGTGTATCGTTCCCGAGGAGCTATCAGGATCCCAGTGCACTATATGCTAATACAAAGATATTAAATGTATTTGTAAGCCTTATCGAGAATTTGGATGCAGATTTAGAAGCCCCTTGCTCCTCGTTTACGCTGCGGTTGCGTCACTTTTGTGACACAGTGGCGGCGCAAAGCCAGCGCCATTCTGCTGGGTATTTACAACATGACGCATCTGGGAGATGTGTCACGTTGTAAAGCCCTGCGCCACATGTAGGCGTTCTTGCACAGGTGGTGGCGTTCCGGAGCAGGAAAGCCTCCTAAAAGTGACTACGTGAAATCTACAAGATTTCACTCAGTCACTTTGAGGGCCATGCTGCGTCAAAACTCTGCGCCTGCTTGAAGCAGGCGTAAGGATTGACGCAGCATGTTACAGATAGGGCACCCCGAACCTTGCTGGAGCAGCGTCACGGTGCGCCGCATTGTAAATGCGGCGCATAAGTGGTGGCGCACGGGTGGGCAGATGCTTCGAAACTCTTCTGGCGCATCTCTGCTGATTAGCAGAGATGCGCCAGAAGTCGTAAATCTGCCCCTTTGTATTTTGTGAATGGTTCCTGTGTAAGGTTGGATAAGCAAACTTTGTGTCCTTGTCGGCAGAAAACAAATGAAAACCTCTCTGACAAGAATAAATATCCGAACACTAAAGAGGGATAGCCTGAAGGCAAGACACTTCCTCAATGAAGTCAATTAGAAGAATCCAAATGTTTCTTTTCCTGTTCTTATTCCATCCCCCCTTCCCTTCAGGAACAACTGCCAGACCAAGTTCTTCTCAGTCTTGAACGAAGAGCTATTCTTGAGGGGAGTGGGAAGTTAAGCATCACAGCAGCTAAATAACCTGGAATTCAGGTGAGTGTCTCTCGACAGGAACAGCTCTTAAATGGATAGCATCAAACTCGTGTGATAGAGTTCACGCTACAATAACCCTCCTCCTATAAGGCAAACAAAGGGACATATTACCAATAACTAGCGATATTCATCGCTAAATGCACTTAGCGACTTTTTTTATCGCTGCCTATCGCTGGATATTGTAGCGGAGAAAACATGCTATTAGCAATGTTTTTCTCCATAGCGCTGAAATATACAGCGATAGCGGCGTAATGCGAGAATATCGCTGAGAATACAGCGATATTCACGCATTAGCAACAAAATGCTCTTAGCCATGTTATCCACCTCCCATTGGATAAGATGGCTAAGAACTGGTCTGAGCAGGCGTTAGTTTTGGCGATAGCTGGAATATTTGCATCGCTACGCCTGCCTTGCTAATAGGCGATAGCGACGCTATCAGTCGCTAACGGGTTGGGTACGCCCACTTTGCATGTCATTAGCGATAAATATCGCTGACATGCAAAGCGGGCCCCAAGCCGCTCGCTATCGCCTTCAAGCTGTCGCTAACTGCTGTTAGTGACAGCTTGATAATAGGGCGATAGAATTTTCGCCGCTTAGCTGCCGAAAACGGCCGCTAAACCAGCGAAAAGTGCCTATCGCGCCACTTGATAATATGCCCCAAAGTCCCTCTACCATCTGGTAGAGTGGTCTTCCCTGTCCCCACAATCTTCAATATATATGTGAGCATTTAGCAAAGGAACTTGCATTAACAGAATGAAAATTCTATATGTATGCCGATGACTCGTGAATCCTATCTGTCTGGACAACAACCTGTCCACTCAAACTGCATTCCAGAGTTTTATCTGAAACCTCATGTGTAACATTCAACTAATGCTAAATGGAGACTCACCCAAAATAATTGTTATCAATGGCCTAACAGACTTGTGGATAAATACTTATTAGCCAACTGAAATTGGATCTTTATCCATTTAGCAAACATTTGGGAGTAAAGATTGATAATAAAATGACGTAAACCCCCAAATTACTCCAGTGGTCTCAAACTGCATCCTTCACATCAAAGTCATAAGGAATATATTCCAGCTTTTGACAATTGCAGAATTAAAAACAGTGGTTTCAGCACTAATTGGCTCCACACTAGATTATGCCAACTCATTTTACATTGTACATTCTAATTCCATATTAAATAGAGTACAAACTATTCCGGATGCTGCAATTCACTTAATTTACAAGCTAGTGTTAAAACATCTTTATTAATCATCTGCATTAGCAGCCTGCAGCTCAGCCAAAGAAGTTTAGAAAGGGCCACGTGACTTCCCCAACACTCTTAACAAGCCCTTCCCCCAGGGTTTCACACCTCAGGGTTGGGAATAAGGGCGATGAGGACAGGGCATTGTCTGTATAGGCATGTATCAGGTGATCCCTCCCCCCATTACTGGATCTGCCTTGTGGGGTTTAAGACTACCACCCTCAGTTTCAGCTCTCCATTGAGACACATCTATTGGTAATAGGAACACCTTTACTCCTTTGGTGAATCTGGCCTTAACCCAGGTCTGACTGTTTCTATAATGTAATATATGTTAATACCTGTTATTTTGTGATTTCTGATAAATACACTGTGGTCCACTGGGACTCTAATCCTGTTAGCTCTGTGATTTCCTTTTGCACAAATAAAAACACATATTTTGTATTTGTTATAGTGGGTAAAAGCCCCTTCCTTCCCCTCTTTACAGCCTCTGTTACCTTCTTTTTATTACCCCTTTTGCCCATTATTTTCTAACCCTTTGTCCCTCTGCACTCTTCCCATGTGTGATCTCTTAAGGCGCCCGTCCCCCAATGTATACTCCATTTACTGTCTCTTCTCTTCTTTTGCTGTACTTTCTCTTGCCTCTCCCACTCTTCTACCCCCTCCCCCGCTCTGTCTGCCTCCTTACTTTCTCCATTCACTGATGCCATTCTGACAACTACAGTGGTGCTTTTCAGCCCTACTGCTGTGTACACTTTGGACTATAATCAAAGTTCATTTTTAGAGCTATATAGCAGCATTTATTTAGGTAACAAACTCTGCTTGTGCTAATTGTGAACGTTTGTGATCTTTGTGCATTCACTGCCGTAATTCACCAACATTTACTGCTTCAGCATCCAGTTTTTCTCTCCTCTCCTCTATTTTCCCTCTTCCTACCTGCCCTTCCAGACACCGATTGTAGACTAGAAAGCTGACAACACCCCTCCTCCAGCTGCACTCTTTTGCTTGTTGCTGGACAACCACTTGGCTGAGCCAGTAGCTGAGCCTAAGGTGTTGAGAAAGGGTCAGGAGAACTCCATAGCAGCCTTTACAAGCTTCTCCTCAGGGTGTATCAGCCTTGGCGTCCAGGCAACAGGTGGAGAGGGCAAAGGAGTTGCCTGTTCGAGCCGGTTATTTCTGAGGGTGATAGACAATGCACGTTTCCAAATCTAGAACCACACTCAAGGAAACAGCCACAAGCATAGCTATGCACACCAGCTCAAAAAACACACACCACTTTCTGTCAAAAAAATGCCTATCGACTCTCCACTCACTCACCAAACTCTACCCAGTTATATAACACACTCCTACATTCCCTTCTACCCCTACACCCTCATGCTTTGACACAAGCCACTCTGTACTACAACACAGCCATATACACAGTTTGCTTACATCCCAATAAAACACATTTAATCTCACATACTTACACCCTTTTCAAACAAAACCCTTCAGTACTCTCTACCAAGTGCCAGCATTGCTCTTACCACCCCTCTGAAGACTTTCTTCAACCATCTATAATACCGCTTTTCCTGCACAACCTTCCTCCTCTTCTCACACACAACCTATGACAACACTCTCCTTCACCAATATGGACACATCATCCCCTTACTCAGCCTTCAACCATCTCTCAAAATCAATATTTTCTCACTGTCACATTACACAGAGACTTGGCTCACACAATCCTGCACCCTTCGCAGTCAAAATACACAACTCGCCAGTCCTTCCCACTAAAATGATACACCTCAAGTCACTAGCAAAATACCGGCTAATACTACCCCACAAACCTAAATTAAACACACATACAAAATGTATCAGAAATAAAACTCTAGAACTCCCCACCATCCTAACATACCTATATGCATCCACTAGTCTCTAAATACCACCATAAATAACACACATTTAAACTAATCTCTACCTCACACTCTCCATGCAACAAATAAACCAGTTTCTCAATTAACACAGGAAACTCACTCACATGTCTATTGTCCATTGTTTATTTCATAGATTTTAAACATGACCCTAATACTCCACTTCCACCCCTCACCTTCCACCTATAACATTCACAAAAAAAGTAACTCCGTATAACTCTTCATAGTCAAATGTAAAGAACCTTCAAATCTCACCAAAGCTGAGGATGTTTCTCTACAAGGCACTCCTTGTCAGATGCAACACTACCCCCAAACGTTTCATGTTACCTTCTCCTTCTCTCAGACTACCACCTAGCAATGCAATGTTCCCTGACACATTGCTAGACGATCTCTAACCTGCTTACCATCCTTGGTAAACTCAACATATGGTTTGACAAACCTAATGTGCAACACCCCAGAATCATCCTCATGGGCTAGGACACACACAGCCTACATCAGCTCATAACCATTTCTAGACACATAGCTGGACACACATTAAATATCATCTTCGCCAACTAAAACCTAGTCACGTTTCAAAGGATTACTTTGGTCATGCGCTACTTTGTTGCCTTCCAATGAAAGATAACACAACTCACACCAACTAAAATCATCTTTTCCTCAACTATATATCGACCTTGGAAGATAAATTTGAAAGAACTAGAAAAGCGCTTACCTAAACATAGACCTGGTCACAATCAGTTCCATACAGACTTTCTTTGGATGGCTCTAGAAAACTTTTGATCTCTTCATTGGTCTGAAAACATCTACGCATAACAAAAGAAAACACCGTTTGGATGAATGCAGAATTATAAAAGCTCAAAAAAGAGATTCCTAAGATTCAACACAATTGGCTCAAAACAAAGAACCTGAAGACAAGATATGCCTCCACACACACAACAGAATTTACAAGTCAGCAATCAAAACGGTACAAAAAACGGTACTGTTCTAGTCAAATTCACAACACAAGGTATGCCATTAAAGAATTTTTTAAACTACTCGCAGAATTCGGTTAACCAAAATACAGAGAAGTTATCAATCCCATTTCTCAAGACTTTTGTGACACACTGGCAAATCATTACACACATAAAGCATACATGATGGATTCTTACTCAAACAACAAAACAAAACAACAGCCCCAACCAGTTTCTGACAAAATACTCCAGCGAAAGGCATACACAGCCTGTATGCTCCATCAAAGACTGATCACTGAATGATTTTCTGGATCTTGTCAAAGCAAGCAAGCCATCTGCCTGCTCCTCTGACCCTTGTCTACCTCAGATCTTCACAAATAGTCTACTATCAACTTCAGCGGCCAACCCAGTCAGAACACTCATCAACAACTCCTTAGCAACAGGAGTTTTTACAGCGGACGTAGAAAATGCATACATGCACCCATGATTAAAAAAGTCTAACCAGGAAAAGGAAGATCCTGACAACTACAGACCCATAGCAAACTGATAATTTCTTGGCAAACTGATAGAAAGAACAGTTTTCACCCAGGTGTCACAAATCATTATAGAAAAATTCACTACTTTCCGACTTCCAAACAGGTGTCCATTCAGTAAGACGTACTGAATTGGTCCTAATCTTTATCTGGAATGCCCTTAAAAACACTGTAGGCCATAAGGGGCTTGCTGTCCTTCTTCCCTTGGACCTTTCAGCAGCAATAGTGGTTCATAACACACTAACTCAAAGACCTGAGGAAACCAGAATTGAAGGCACAGCTCTCACTTGGATCAGATCATAAAAACACAATTGAACAAATATTGTAGATACTCCTCCCTTCTCTTTGAAACCATTCAGCATTAAAGCAGGAGTCCTCAAGGCTCAATCATCTTACCCATCCTTTTCAAAATCTACATGAAATCATTACCAGATCTGATTAATCGTTTTCACTTCACCTGTTATAACTCCACAAATGACACACAGTTACTTGTGAAATTGTGAAGCCTATAGGATATTTGTACATTCGAAATCTTCAGTTGCCTCTGTGACATTGACCAAATGATGAGATGGAGCCACTTTAAAATGAATGCCTAAAAAACTGAAATTCCCAATTGTGGCAACTGGTAAACATATAACCCTCTCCTCACCTGGCCTGACGATCTCGGGCCACCGGGAAAAATATTTAAGGAGAAAAGAAACCTCTGAATTACCATGGACTCAAAGCTGTTAATGAATGCACAAGGTGATAAGGTTTCCAAACCAAGCTTTCTCACAATGAAAATACTGTAACTCATCTTCCTACTCCTAGCATTCCCCCACAAGGCTCAAGCTACCATCTCACTTGTCGTATCAAAACTGGATTATACTAATGGCCTGTATCATGGCTCACCTTTTTCAACTATGAGTAGATGACAGACAATTCACAACGCTGCTAATAGACCTTTTCTGCTCAGAAAGCCACATGCACACATCTACCCAACCTTTACTGCCCTACACAGGTTACCAGTTGCGAGAAGATCGTCTTTCAACCTGCTTATATTTCACACACAAATGAATACATGGTAAAGGACTACTGTTTATCAGGAAGAAAATCACCAAATACATACAACATAGGCACCTACGCTCAGAATTCCCACACACAAGAATAAAAACATCTTTCTCGGTTCAAGCAGTCAAATTATGTGATTTCCTACCCACAAACATAAGATACACTGACAACATCTCAACTTTAGAATATTAGTCAAGAGGTGGCTCTTCCCCACACGATCATTGCACTCAAAACACAATTGTGTACCTCAGTAGTACACTCACACATAACAAACTATGCTTCTGATTGTATGGGGTTTGAGTTGCCATTATACATATGTCATTGCCTTTTGGACTATGCTTCCTTATATAAACAGCTACATTTATATAACTAAGAAATGTATACTACACCCCAAGATGCAAGTCTATATCAGGCCATATCATAATTGCTACTTCTATGTACATAATGTGCATATGTTTCACGTGGTTTATACCTCCTACAAAAACATTAAGAAATTTTGTGTATATATGTATGTATAAGTTAATTACAGTTATTTGAATAAAAAAATGTGCATATTTTACACAACATAAATGTGCAAATAGGATCATTTAAATATTGCTGCTTCTATGTACATAAGGATATTTATACAGAAGGGTCTACTCCAACCACTGAAACTTTCCCAAGTGTCATTTGTATATATTTATGTATAAGTTAATTTCAGTTTTTTGTTTAAAAAAATAAAATAATAAAATAGATAGACTCTCTTCAACTTTTGACCCATCCCTCTCCTCTCTGACTCATCCCAAACATTTGTGACTACAATGAATTTCCAAACTTCCTTCTCAAGCTTCACCCACTTCTTTTAGCCATGTCACGCAACTAACAGGCACACACGGCAACTACTATTTAAAAACATAAATAAAAGGCATTGTCATTTACAATGCCAGTAGCTTAAACTCGTGTAAATGAGAGACTTATTGCATTGCACATGGTAGGCCCCACGAACAACAGGAGGGAGGGTGGGGGGCGGTTAAGAAGGCACAGACAATGGGAGGGGTGTTAAAGAAGGCCCGTACAATGTGAAGGGGGGTTAAGAAGGCACAGACAACAGGTTTTAAAGAAGGCCCGGACAATGGTAGGGAGGGCGGATGGGGTAAAGAAGACATGGAGGGCGGGTGGTACCGAATGCACAGAGAGTGGGAGGAAGGGCGGGGTTATAAAGAAGGCACCAAGGACAGAATGTAAGCAAGGCATGTCATGCCCACAGAGAGAGAAACACCATAAAGAAAATAGTGCTTAAAGACAAAACAGCAGGTACCTTGTAACAACCAAAGTAAAAGGGCCAGTAGCCATGGAAGGTGACAAATGAAGAGGATGCGGTACTAAGGAGGGACTAAAAAGCCTATTAACGAATCAGGAGCCAACATTTAGGAAGGACAATGACACAAGCCAATGACAAACATGGGCAGAGAGTGGGTGGGGCTTCTATTACCTACTCCTTTACAACAAGTCTCCCAGAGTAGCACATGTGCGCTGACTCTAGGCTCGACCTAAAAACGACTTAATACTTTACACTTTACTAAACACACAAGAGCACAAACCTAACACAACTAATCCAAACAGAAAAATAACGTATTACTAATCTACTATATATTGACTCTAATATTCGGTTCCGCAGTAGCATGCTACTTGCCGCTCAGCACTTCAACGCCTCATCAGTGGTGATAAAAGATGTATAAATACAATTTAAAATAACAATTTTAATATTTAGTGAACATGATTTATTGATTGACTCACAAACACTTATA
Organism: Lissotriton vulgaris; assembly: GCF_964263255.1. Classification (NCBI taxonomy): domain Eukaryota; kingdom Metazoa; phylum Chordata; class Amphibia; order Caudata; family Salamandridae; genus Lissotriton; species Lissotriton vulgaris. The sequence goes on from NC_141694.1 coordinate 280,819,085, forward strand.
TGCTTACGTGGACAGATGAAAGCACAGCAACAAGCAAAAATACAGTACATTTTTCCCGTGTATATCGATGACATTCTTTTCATGCATATTTGAATGAAAAGTATGCTATAGATACACACAGGAAACATACTAAAAGTATCACAATGTCATGTGTTATTGCTGTGCTCTTGTCTGACCATGTAAACCTATAAATATTTATGAGTAAAACAATAAAATGTGATCACAGGCTTCCTATTAAAAAATATAGGACTCCCTTTAAGGCCCTCTACATCACATTCAAAGCACTTCATTGGTTCGCCCCTCCTTCATTTCAAGACAAGTGGCTAGATCATCCTAATCGTTAGTCCACATTCTGCAGCACAAATCTTTCTTGCATTTTCCAAATGTATCAAACCCAGAAGCAGGGGAGCAGTTCTTCGATTTGCCTCAAACGCTTAACCTTTCTCCCTGCAACTGTACGAGGTGAAACGCACTTGTGTTCTGTCAATGCTATTTAAACAAGCATTTACAATGCAACGGTTTCGCCCTTGGAAAAGTTTGAGCTATTGGCATTGTGAATGACAAACGTTTTTTTTATGTGTTGGTTTTGAAAACAGATAAATAAATGGCATTGTCATTTACAATGGCAATAGCTTAATCTCTCGCAAATGCGATTTGTATTGCAACTATTTCAGTTAGCATTTTGCACTACGATAAAAACTGGCTTGTGCATTTACTCCTGCAGAAGAGTATCAAGAGGAGAGTCAGCAGGCGTCCCTGTAGGAGGTAGTGTATTCAAGACTGTGCGCTAGTAAAAATACTCAAAGAAAGGCACTGATATGTAGACAATATTTCAGAAAAGCCCTTTTGAACTGTACACTGTATTCAAGATGTACCCCTGCCGGTGATCTGTAGGTACATCGTACAGGTGAAACACAGCCTCCCTGTCCTGCTGATTTTATTTACCTCGTATGCAGCATGTGTTCTGTATGTATGAAGGAAAGCTTGCATTGCTGCTGCTGCCACCTGTGATGTGACGATTATTTGCGTTGGAAAAGCCAAGGTGCTGGTCTCCATAATGTACCTTGAGTTGTGTGTGCCCGAGTGAAGCTTTGCATTTTCTTTTCATTATACAAAAAGACAAAATTACTGGCTTCATCAATGAATGTGTAAGCCTTTTTCTTATGCATTCTGCCTCTACTACCACCATAACATAACACAACATGTGTATTTGTAAAGCGCAAGTTCACCCCAACGGGGTATCTTGGCGTTACCCAACGGTACTCATTTTATCGACCTCAGAATGCATGAGAGGCTGAGTGGACTCGCCGGGATTTGAACCTGTGACCATGAGGTAAAACACAGACCCCTGCAGTGGATGCATTAGTCCACTAATCGACCAGACCACTTGAAGTGTGTTTCCTATAGTACCACACTTTTTCATGGAAAGAGCATTCTTAGGTCACTCCTGGTCCTTCCGATATGTTTTATGCCATAACACCTTGTCCTAGAGCGACACCGTGACCTAACACAGTATGATCATCCTCTTGACTATATGCATAACCCGGATGTATTTACATGTCGGTGGCCTATACCACCGTTCGGTTTATATCGACAAAGTACTTGAACCACCATGGCTCTTCCTGCATTAACGAGGCCACATCTCTGTAGTATTTAAAGGTCTCTCCCATACATCTCTCCTTGCTCTTCTGTATGTTTACACGTGAAACCCTCGCACCTCCCACCACGAGTATTCTGATGCAGTCCCCGCCCCCACCACCATACCCCCAGCTCCCCTTTCACTCCAATTAGTCACAGATGAAGCTCTGGCGTGTGAAAAATCAGGCCTGCAGGGGTCTAGCAAAGCAGCTGCATTTCTCTTGTATACATATGAAAGCAATCCCAGATCTTCGTTTCACATCGGGATTGCTACTGCAGAGGGCAAGGGGAGCCACAACCACTCTAAAGGTGTACGTTCCTTTCTTTAAAATGTAGTTGCCGATGGCCACTCACGCCCACAAATGCCTCCAAAGTTAGATAGAGTGTGTCCTGCGTGGGCTGATCTTCAATGTGTGCAGTGAGAGCTGTCCAGAACAGCAGAGTGAACCAGATCTGGAATGCGATGTATAGTGCGACCTACCCCGCTGGCTGTCTGCTAAAAGTCAAATTGCATAACTCCTCTTCCTGGCGAGGCTCCGGCAGCAGCTCCCTCACCTCAGTGCGTCAACACAAGGGCCGTGCACCAAAGCTCGGGCCTCCAGGCAAAAGCAACTATGCAAATGCAATAAGGAAGGGGACTGAGCGAGCCAAAAATTATCATTAAAACAGAGCATGTAAATATCAGCAAAGACAAAGGGCTTTTGTATTTACGGGTTTACCGGGATACAAAATAAGGTGTCACTGCCACCCTTTAATTAACACCCAAAGGAGAGCGGAGGAACCCCGCCAGCAGGGCCTTTTTGGCCTTAATCAAACATTCCCTAAATTCAGAAAGCGACCGGTGCCAACTTGTTCTCCTGCGGTGTGACAAGAGCTATAACTAGCGCCTTCTCCTCTTGGGTCTTACTTCATGCCGCCAGGCATATCTTATGACGGGTCCGGCAAGTAGCTTGCACGTTAAACATCCGAGGCACAATTGTAACTGCTACCCACAGACTGTGGGGGCGGGGGCAAGTGCGGGTACAACCTAGTTCTAAACTTTCCTGACATCAGCAGAACGGAAACTGAGCCAGAAAAAGATGATGTAGTGACAAGTCCAGGGTCGCGTAGCTTGGTAAAGTAGCTGAGCAGGTAGGAAATTCAAGCCATTCACTGAGGGTACCTATTTACTGTATACTGTATATTCACAGAACGCATACCTCAGCTGCAATTAGGTCTAACTTCTGTTTAGAAAGTTTCCTTGTTAGCAGAGTTTAGTGACATTCCGGAAACAACTTCTGGAAAACGCTAAAAAAAACAATATATTGTCATCGTGAGTGTGCAAACGTATCACAGTATGCAGTAAAAACTTCTCTAAAGCATAAAAACAATAACAACAAGGCAGGTCCCGGGCGGGCAGCCAATCACAGCGCGGCCCGGGGAATGACGTCACAGGGGTGTCCCGGCCGGCAGATTCGGGGGCGTGTTTTTCGCGCTCTCCCCTTCCTATTGGCTGGAAGGTAAAATTCCAGCCAATGGGAAGAGGAGAGGGCAGTACTTAAAAAAGACACAGAAACGCCCCCGAATCGCATTTTCACTGTGAAAGCGTGATTGACAGCCACTCTCTTCCAATGGCTAGCCTCCATTTATGGAGCTAGCCAATGGAAGAAGGGGCGGATTCAAGTCCCCCATACTGTTAACAAAAGTTTTCGCCTGGGCGTAGCCCTGCTTCGCAGTGCTACGGCCAGGTCGAAACCTAAAAACTTTGGGCCAGATTGATCAAGGAATTGTGTTGCCTTTGCGTCACGCAGGGTGTTGCAAAGGCAACTCAATCCCTAAGTCAGAATTATCAAGCAACGCAAGGCCACTTTGCATGGCCCTGCGTAGCTTGGTAAATCTGGAGCAATGCAAGGGCATTGCCAATCGCTGCCTTGCATTAGTCCACCCTGGAGAGGGCATTGCATGGGTGGAGCCTGGGTGTTCCCACGCATCCACCCATGGTTTTTGCACATTTCCAGATTTACCAAAACAGGTAAGCCTAGGAATGCATCAAAATGCTACGCAATGAGGAGAAATATCTTTATTTCTCCTTGTAGTTTCCTCTTTCTAAGAGTGCCGCATTCTGCAGCACTCTTAGAAAGAGGAAAGTGCCTCTGAGGATTGTTTATGTACAGGAAGGTGTCCCTTCTGGCACAAAAACAATCCTGTCTGTAATGCAGGCACGCTTGCACCATGGCCTAAGTCTGTCTGCATTGGCATAAGGCAGCACGCTGTGTGCCAGCGCAAGGACAGGACAGGAAAGCACCATATAATGTTAAATACGGTGCATTCCCGCCCTCTCCCTTTCCCCAAGCGCAGCAAGGTGACTTGCTGAGCTGCATGAAAGTATGATAAATCTGGCCCTTGGCTCTTCAAACAAGCACACTCATTCCAACCTTGGAAGATCTTGACATGCATCAGCCAGCGCCAAGAAACCAGTTGGTGAACCAGATCTCCACAAATTTAATTAACATAACAAGCCAGCATGCTTGCAGGACTAAAAGTGGGTGGATGTGTTTGCATTTGCTACAGAACACTGCCCACAACCATGCACACTGAAAAAATGTCAATGATAGCAATATTCACAGGCAATATTCATTAAACAACATAATAAAAACTGTAAAAAATACTGACAACCCTATAACCTCACTCATTTTATTTTATATGGGCAATGGCGTCGGTGTCAATCTGCCATATGCGCGTTGATTTCCTCGCTCGTTGTGTGCGAGATGACTTCAATCTAGAGGATTTGAATACTATCGAATATCATTTACAAAATCTCCTGTCAAATGCCGTTCACGGAGAAAATCCCATTCTTTAATATGCCGTCGGTGGTTTATTGTTAGAACGGAAACAATGGTTTCATCGTGGCAGGATGTCACTGCCCTCTTACTACTTTATCTAAATCCTCTATCTATCCAACCCACAACACAAATAGCCCAGCCTGAAGATTAGTGTTATTTTAGGTTTTGAGAGGCTTTACATTTTGTATCTCTTTGCTCACTTGAATTCATGGTTTTTTTGTCATCTAAAAAAATAATGTTGTGCATTCTTTCTTATCACCGTTATACAGGAAAAGAAAAGTTCCCTTGGACGAGACAGCACTCGATTATAACTTTTGACTGCACTACCTTCCAGGCACATCTGTTAGAGTTTCTAGACGTTTCAGAAGGTACATCAGACTACAAATGTTACAAATGTGCCCAGCTCAGCATGCCTATAAAGAAACTCCTGGCCAACACGTCTTTCCAAAGTAGAACACACCTTAAGCAGCACAGACGGGCTGCAAACAAGCCTTTGCAATGCAATAGGTCTCGGATTAGGAAAGTTTGAGCTATTGGTATTGTAAATGACACATTTTTTATTTATTTTTTGTTTTTGAAAATGGCGAAATTAATAGCTTTGTCATTTACAATGCCAATAGTTATGACTTTCGCAAATGTGACACCTATAGCATTTGTAATGCAATATGTTCAATAATGTAGAATCAAAATGTTCGAAATATCTTTTTTTTGAGAAGTTTGCAAGCTGATGTTTTGAACAAAATTATTTTATTTGTAAAATATATTTAATGCTAATATTTGGTAGGTAAATCATATTCAGTTTGCTAGGTATATTGCTCATTTGGTTTCCTTATCATCAGAGGACACTAACTGCTATGGTTTGTATTTCATGACTTGTAAGTAAGCTTTTTACTATCTACATTGATACATATTTCTATGATATTATCACTGCAAGAAAATGTGCTGTGTCATATGGTATGGTTGTGTGATCTCAGTGTGATTAACTCACAAACCCATCTTGGGTCCAGTCTGGTTTGTTTGCAAAAATAAGTATCAATTCCTGGGTGGCTGTGCCTTTGAGCAGTCAGGCTTTTCCAAAGGAGCAAGCGCTAAGCATTTAAAAGTACCAAACAATTGAATCAAAAGGAAACACGATACAAAGAAAATACAACACCAATTTATAAAAATAGATCTTATTTGTATGAATTTTTAGACCCAAAATCAACTAAATATACCCAAGGGTTTCGGAGATTCAAATCGTTAAGTAAATCATAAATCACATATTTTTAACTCTAATATCAAACAAGCACTGGCAACTACCAGAGTTAGAGGTTACTTTGAGACTCTGGAAAACTTTGTAAAGTTGTGTTTGGTTATTTCAGCCTGCTTTGGGCGACCCACTCCTGCGGGGAGCAAGTCACAGGAACAGTAAGTCTTTGCAGGATAGTTACCTTTCAGGCTAAGCATTCTCCAGTCCAGTTCCAGGCTCTATGGGGGAAGCGCCACAGACATCAATGATGTGATCTTGTTGCAAGGCATACCGGATGCTGAAGATGCTGAGGATGCTGTGGATGCTGATCCACTTAACAGGATCTTCCTGGGGCCACTCCTCAGTACACAAACACGGTGGGACGACTTTGGCCATGGGGGATGATGTCCTTTTGAAGTTCCAGGTAAAGTCCAGCCAAAAACCAAGTGGCAGGGTTCTATTGATTTCCGGTCACAGCAAAACCAGCGTTTTCCACTAACTGAGGCCAGTGTCCATCTTGGGCGACTAGACTGCACTCCGAGAACTCTCCCTGTGCAACTTTTGAGTGTCAAGACTCGGTCTCCCAGGCTGCACTTTGGAATTCAGTGGCGATCAAGCATTTGTGGCTGCCAAGGCTGTTTCTTCAGCTTTTGTGGCCCTGCCAGGAGTTCACCTCTTCTGGCTGGGGCTCGGGAACTGCTTTCCTTGAGCAGGCCCCCTCCCCCTAAAAGAGCACCACAGGCACAATCCTCTCTTTGCTAGTCCAAGGATCAGCAGGTGCAGCCTCTCTGTGCCAGTTCAAGGGAACAGCACAGGAGTCCTTCTTCGGTCCTCTCTACAGTGCAGATGGGATCTGAGGTCTGAGTGCCATGGTTGCCACTTTTATACCCACAACTTGCTCTCTGGAATGCAGTGACTACTAGCCACTGGGCTACAATGTGCCCTCCTACCTGATAACGTCTGGCAATGTGTGACATGTAGTTATCCCAGAGGCAATATTCTAATATTCTACCCACTCCCAAGATGGCAGGGCCCTACCTGTGGTTTGTGGAGCTTGGTAGCCCCCTTTGAACTGGCTGAGGAATTTGGTAAAATATCTGGATACAAGATTAACAGAGAAAAAACTGATGTAATGGGGTGGAATAGTATAGGTACCGTACAGGTAGCCAAACAACAGATGAGATACCTAGGGATTTATATAACCCAGAAACTGATGGATATACCAAAGATTAGTTGGCAGATGGTATCAAAGGAAGTTTGTAAGCTATTACTGAAATGGAGGAACTTACCATTGAATATTTATGGGGGAGTTAATCTCATAAAGAATACGATCATACCTAAAATAACCTTTCTGTTTAATACAATTCCACTACTCTTCAATTCCAAAGACATTGCCAGTCTTCAAGGGAATATTGGTTCTTTCATATGGGAAACAAAAACACCCAGGATAGCTTGGAAAAAATTAAGGAGAGGGCTGAAGATTGGAGGTTTAGCCTTACCTGACCTACTTTCCTACTGTCACGCCTTCCATTTTAAGAATTTCAGAATATTGGCCAATAAATTAGATTCCTCTGCACACGGTCTGCTTTTTAGGGCAATGTTACATGATCTACTGCAGGGACAGGAATTCTTCCTTTATAAGTTTAAGGACCCACATTTTACAAGAAGGTCCACCTTAAGATACTGCTGACTGCTCTTAAAAAATGGGTACATATCAGGAGAATCCTGGGGATATCATATTATACCTTACAGGCCCCGATTTGGGACTCCCCCGGGACCCCTGACTGTCTTTTGGATCAACTGTCTCAGCTGCTCAAACTAGCAGGTATCAGGCTGTGGAAGGATTTATGTAAAAGCTCACAGCTTATGAGCTGGGAGTCCCTCTCCAATTTGATAAATGGGACTTTAACAAGATTTAAGTTCTATCAGCTCTCTGCTTGGTGGGCAACACAATCATGGGACAATGAAGAAGATAGTATGCCTTCTGATTTTATCTCCAGAGTGTGCTTATGGAAACAGGAGGTTTCCTTTTGGTATAAAGCTTCTATAGAAGCGGGGGGCTGTTTGGACTCCGATTTGGAGAATCTTTGGGGTACTGTTCTTACAGAAAACTGGGAGGAGATACTGAAAATTTGGTGTGATTCCTACACTATGTCTCAGACAGTGATTAAACCAGCACATCTCAGAAGGAACCACTTGTATACTACCTATAGAGTGTATTGGACTCCGAGGAAACTATCCAAGATGAGCACAAGGTTATACCATTGACCCAGATGTAAAGATCAGGCTGCGGATGATCAACATATGTTCATGGGTTGTCCAAAGATTGCTTTGTACTGGGCTGGGGTATGTGGCTTCCTGGAGGAGGTTCTATTAAGACCAATTGAACTCACCACTACTTTGGGTTTTTTCGGACTCCAATCGGATTATTGTGTAAGTAACCCCGCTTCTAAATTGGTGTTTTATGTAATAGTCATTGCCAGGAGGGACATCTGTAGGGCATGGAAATGTAATGTAATGTAATGGTGTCTTGTAAAGCGCATGTATCACCCCGCCACGAGGTATCTCAGCGCTGTAGACCGCTGGGGAACCCGTCCTGGCTTTCCCTGTGAGATGGTCCCTGCTGGGTATCTCCAAGGTGAAACCAGGCATCCCCGGCGAATGTGGGGGGCCGTTGTGGAGATAAGGCAAGCTAATGCCCAGAGTTGCCGAGTGTGATCCCTGGTTAGAGTAGGCACCGAGGCGAGAATTATCAAGTCTGCTGACCCTGGTCCACGACCCAGCCGCGTCGGGAATTGAACCCTGGTCCCAGGCCGTCCTCTGCTTCCGGGTCTGCCGCCTCTAACAAGTGAGCCACACCACTCCACACACACATTTATGGACTTAATTAAAAACATTATCATGACGAGTCAGTCAGATATGGCCTGCGATGAATCTAGTTGCAATAAGATTTGGGCAGCCTTGGAGACTTGGATGAAAAAATAAAATCGGTCCCATGATTATGCCAGAGGTTTGTTGTCCAGTCCTCCCTAGTAACCTGTCTCCTGTTTAGTCAGGAGAATGGGAGTGGGACCAAGAGGCAGCCCTACCTCTGGGGGAACTCTGTTTGCCGGGCACAGATATATCCAGGGCGGCTATCGATTTTGTTTGTGTGTAAGGCACAGAGGGATCCCATCTAGAGTTTATCAGGTCTGATGGCATGTATGAGGACTAAAAAAAAAAGGAATACAAATTGCTTGTTACCCAACTTTTAGCAAAAGTGTACTGAAACCTCTTTTGGAGCATATGTGTGGGAAATTCCCAATGCACCTAGATTGTGAAATTAACACGATTTCAGATGACAATTTATTCCTTGACTTGGCATTCCATTGTTAAGGCTATGCTCAATGATTTAACTATAGTCAGTGCTTAATTTGTAAAAAAAAAGTGCTCTTATGTCCATAGGTGTCACGAAAAGAGCGGTATGGAAGATAGAAAGATAATTGACTACTTCAAGCCTTAAATTGTGGAGCACAGGGCTGAAAAATAAGGAGCCAATTCAAATGAAGATGAAAAGTAATGTTGATGGAACTTTAGGACGGGGGAGATAGATGCATTAAGAAGATCGAACTCTCGAATTCCATTAAGTGATCAGCACTTTAGGATTATACTGATTTACATACAGAGACAAAATACTGGTGGGCTGTTGATGGACTCACTGAGGATGGACCGTAGAATCATGTTTGCTCAGTGGGTTAAAGGAGAACTTTGGAGAGGTCATTGTGCCTATGTGCTGGAGCATGGGTACTCACAAACTTTCTCTTGGGGCCCAAATTTACCTTGTGGGTTGTGTCCGAGGGCCGCACCGGTGGGGGAAGGGTCAGTGGGGAAAGGGGCGGGGCTAGAGCAAAAACAAAATGTGACCATGAGGTTGATCACAGGTCCCTGCAGCGGACGTCTTCGTCCACTGAGCCACCATACCCGGCATACACACACACACATATATATATATATATATAATGCGACTTACTTTGCACCAATAAATTATTCTGCACTGAACAGGTCCGTGTCTGTGAAGTCTTTGTCGGCAGGGCGAGTTGGCACTGCCGCATGGAGTGAAAACGCGGTACTACACGACATATATATATATATATATATATATATATATATATATATATATATCATTCCACAATTCCAGTCTTCTGTACCAGAAAAAACGGCCAGCACTCGGGTGAGGTGTTATTCTTTTTTATTTTGTTTCCGAACCCCCTACACCCCCGACAGACGCGTTTCGCTCAAGGCATCGTCAGTGTCGTTTGTGAACAGACATATTCGCCATTTTAAACAGTCCGCCTTTGCTGTTAATAGACATAGAAGATGGTACATGGTTTATCTACATGGCGGCCATTACTGAGTGTGCATTTGTTCATTTTTCTCTTCCTGTTCCAAAATGGCGACAAATAAAGTGCACCGTGCAAAATAGAAAAAGTGTGTTCGACAGTTGACTGTGGTAATTTCTAAGACTACCATATATACATTTATCACTTAAAATGTTTGATACCATTGAACTTCATTATTTACATTTTTGTGTACATTATTTACAGTGGTTATGTGGGGGTGTATCCCCAATCTCATTTTCATCATGAATGAGTGCAGAACCGATATTTACAAGAAAATCATTATCGCTTTTGTCCCATATTTACAAGTATTTCATTATTCCTAAATACAGCAATGCTTATGTTACTACTGCGTCTTGGCTCTTGTATGGGTATTACGTGCTGTTGGGCAAAGCTAGTTTTTCCCTTATACGGCCCTGTATGGGCTATCAGTTTGCCACACTCATCCTTCTCGTTCTCATGTTCTTGGTACCACTTTACATTTAAAGTTTCTCACAACATGTGCTACAGTCTAGGCATTCAACAAGTTCATATAAACTCGATTCTCGGTCTTTCATGTTAAGGTAGTTGGGTGTTACACCCCATGCACCCGTGCTTTTGCTAGAATACTCTATCAGGTTTCTGTCACAGGTGCACCCACATCTCGGCATCGTTATTGAGACCCCAAGGTATCATAGTCTTAAGGTCTAGGATGTACTTAGATTCCATTACTCTGAGGGCCTTCTCCCTATTTCCCCCTCTTTCAGATTTCGGAACCTGATCTATACAGTAGTACATCAGAAGGTCTCTATTGCTTTGGTGTTTTTCCGCAAAGTGCCGGGCTATTGGATAGTTTTTATCTCGGTTCACAATAGCCCTCATGTGTTCCAGGACCCTCATCTTTGCCGGTTTTATGGTGCTTCCTATGTACCTTTTTTCACACGGACATACCAAACAGTAGACCGTGTATTCTGAGTTACAATTTAGGTGTTTCAAGATCTTTCTGTTCGGTCTGTCTTCCCCTGATCTACATGGGTACTCCTTTACCTTTTTACTGAACTTGCATGCCTTGCATCGCAAACAGGGATAAAAGCCCACCACTTGGCTCACCGGTTTAGTTGTTATCTCAGGGGAGTAGTGGCTGTGAACCAAATAGTCCGACAGGGACTGGCACTTTCTGTAGGTTACTAATGGTTTATCTTGTAACGCATGTTTTAAGATGTTGTCGGTCTGCAGAATGTGCCAGTTTCTCCTGAAGGACTGGACCAATTCTCCCGACTTGTTGTTATAAGTCGTGATCATTCTGACTTGTTCATCACATTTCTTGGACTCATTTATCACTAGGAGATCCCTCCTGTTGATGGTTTCTGCTTTTGCACTGGCTTGGTCTAGGACATTGCGAGAATATCCCCTCGCCTGGAATCTTCCCCTAGCTTCTACCTGTGCTTTCCGGAAATCCTTGTTCTCAGAGCAGTTCCTCTTGAGTCTTAGAAATTCACCATAGGGTACATTTTTCACTAGACTCCTAGGGTGATAGCTTTCTGCATGCAGTATAGCATTGCCAGCAGTTGGCTTCCTGTAAAGTCTTGTGTGGAGATGATCCCCTTCCACAAATACCTCTAGGTCTAGATAAAATACACTTTGGTTGCTGATGACACTGGTGAATTTTAGGTTCTTGTTGTTCATGTTAAGAGTCGAAACATACTCCTCAGCCGAGGTTCTGTCCCCCCTCCAAACTATGAACAAATCGTCAATATAACGGGTCCACATGAGTATGTTTAGGTTCCATTTTTCATTTTCACCTCCCCAGGCCTCGTGCTTCTCCCACCAGCCCACGAAAAGATTTGCGTAGCTGGGGGAGAAGCACGATCCCATAGAGGTCCCTCTTATTTGTTTGTATATCTGGCCTGCAAACAAAAAGAAATTATTGAACAGACAGAATCTTATCATGCTGAGGAGCATGTTGCTGTGTGTCTGAAACTTAGAATGTTTCTGTTCTAAAAACCATTTGATGGCACACAGTCCCTGTTCGTGATCTATACAAGTGTATAGATTCACGACATCCATGGTTATTAATAACATGTCCTCTCCCCACGTGATGTTATCCATGATTCGTAAAAAATCCTGTGTGTCTCTTACATAAGACGGCAAGTCCTTCACAATTGGTGCTAAAAAGATGTCAATAAAGCGTGAGGTATTCTCCAAAAGGCTACCGATTGCCGACACAATCGGTCTCCCTGGTGGTCTTTTGGTGTTTTTGTGGATTTTGGGCAAATGGTAGAAGGAGGGCAACATGGGCGCGTCACAGTGCAGGAATGTAAATTCATCATGGCTGATCATGCCTTCATCCTTCCATTGTTTCAGTAGATTTTCATATACAATGGTACTTTTGACAAATTCCTCTCGCTTAACTGTGACGTAACAGTCCTTATCTTTCAGTTGCCTGTGGGCCTCCTGTTCATAGTGTTCTTTATTGAAGATGACGATATTACCGCCCTTGTCGGAGGGCTTGATCTCGATTGTCTTGTCATCTCTTAAAGATTTAATTGCTGCCCACTCTTTTCTTGTGATATTAGACTCCTTCATGTTCATTTTCTTACTTGCCATCCTTTCCAAATCTGTTGTTACAGCTTCATTAAAAAAAGCTATAGCGTCATGTGGCGTATTTGGCAGTTTTCTAGATTTTACTTTTAGATGGCTAGGATCTCTTACTTGTTGTCCGGAAGTACCTAGTTCTTCATTGCCTCCTTGTTCTCCCTCCTGTAAGTCTTGAGTTGGTGTGAGTAAGATTTCCAGGAGATTGTCATTTTCTGTTGCATTTGATGTTGTTGCATGAGCCATGGTGGTTTTATCCGGATTTAACAAAAAGATTTTCTTGAACTTTAGCTTCCTGATATACTTAAACAAGTCAATTTTGGCGTCTACCAGGTTAAACTCGCTTGTTGGACAGAAGCTTAGGCCTTTTTTCAGTATGCTTATCTCATCCGTTGTTAGTGTTCTCCTAGATAGATTTATGACATTGTTTTCTTCCTCGGTACCAGTTACATTTTGCGGTTGGAGGCACTCCGTGTCTGCATTGGGGTTGTTACATTTTGTGAATTTCCCCTTGTGCCTCTTCCCCCGCCTCGTCCTCCTCTTTGTTTTTGTTGCGGAGGGTGTTTTCTCTGCTGAGGTCTCTGGCGGGTCTCCTTCATCACATGGTACTCGTCGAAAAAAGGCTCTTCCCCCTCTCCGTTTTTTGTCGCTGAGGCACCATTTTGTTCCCCATCCGAGGTTTCCACTTCTGATTCCTCTGTATCTAAGCCTGTTGCCTGGGTCGTCCCTTGTGCCAATCTTTTTCGCGTGGCGTCAAATTTTCGGGCGAACGTGAGAATCCTGCCAGATGCAAAAAAAAAAAAAAAATATATATATATAAATATATACATACACATACATATATATATACACACATATATACACATATATATATATATATCTCTCTTTCTCCCTCTCTCTTTCTCCCTCTCCCTCCCTCTCTCTCCTCCTCCCTCTCTCTCCCTCTCTCTCCCTCCCTCTCTCTCCCTCTCTCTCTCTGTCTCTCTGCCTCCCTCTGTCTCACTCACTCTGACTCTCTCACTTTATCTCTACATCTCTCCCTCTGTCTCATTCACTCTAATTTTCTCACTCTCTCTCTTCCTCTGTCTCACTCACCCCGACTGTCTCACTCTCTCTCTCTCTCTCTCTCTCTCTCTGTATCCCTCTCTCTCTGTTTCCTTCTCCCTCACTCTATTTCCCTCTCTCTCACTCTATTTCCCTCTCCCTCACTCTATTGCCTTCTTCCTCACTCTATTCCCCTCTACCTCCTTCCTTCTGTCGCCCTCTCTCTCCTTCCCTCTCCCTCCTTCCCTCTGTCTCCCTCTCTCTCTGTTTCCTTCTCCCTCACTCTATTTCCCTCTCCCTCACTCTATTTCCCTCTCCCTCACTCAATTTCCCTCTCCCTCACTCTTATTTCCCTCTCTCTCCGTCCCTCTCCCTCCTTCCCTCTCCCTCATTCCCTCTGTCTCCCTCTCTCTTCTTCCCTCTCCCTCTCCCTCATTCCCTCTGCCTCCCTATCTCTCCTTTCCTCTCTCTCACTCTGAGGTCTCCCTTACTCTGAGGTCTCCCTCACTCTGAGGTCTAACTCTCTCTCCTTTGCTTTCCCTCACTCTGAGCTCTCCCTCTCTCTGATGTCTCCCTCTCTCTCCTTCCCTCTCCCTCACTCTGAGGTCTCCCTCCCTCTGTCTCCCTCCCTCTGACTCCCTCCCTCTGTCCCCCTCCCTCTGTCTCCCTCACTCTGAGGTCTCCCTCTCTCTCGTTCCCTCCCCTCACTATGAGGTCTCCCTCTCTCTGAGGTCTCCCTTTCTCTCCTTCTGTCTTTCTCCTTCTGTCTCCCTCGCTCGTCTCCCTCCCTCCCTTGCTCTTCCTCCCTCCCTCGCTCTCCGTCCCACCCTCTCTCTCTCTCTCCCTTGCTTGCTCTCCCTCCCTCGCTCTCCCACCCTCTCTCTCGCTCTTCCTCGCTTGCTCTCCCTCTCCCTCCCATGCGCTCCCCCTCCCTCCTTCGCTCTCCCTCGCTCTCCCTCCCTTGCGCTCCCTCTCTCCCTCGCTCCCTCTCCCTTACTTGCTCTCCCCTCCCTCCCTCGCTCTCCCTCCCTCGTGCTCCCTCCCTTGCTCACCCTCTCCCTCACTCCATCCCTCGCTCTCCCTCTCCCTCCCTTGCTCTCCCTCGCTCCCTCTCTTGCTCTCTCCCTCCCTCCCTCCCTCGTTCTCCCTCCCTCACCCTCCCTCTCTCGCTCTCCCTCTCCGTCCCTCGCTCTCCCTCACTCCCTTGCTCCCCATCCCTCCCTCGCTCTCCCTCTCCCTCCCTCGCTCTCCCTCGCTCCCTTGCTCTCCCTCCCTCCCTCGCTTTCCCTCGCTTGCTCTCCCTCCCTCACTCTCCCTCCCTCGCTGTCTCCCTCGCTCTCCCTCGCTTGCTCTCCCTCCCTCTCCCTCCCTCTCCCTCGCTTGCTCTCCCTCTCTCCCTCACTCTCCCTCCTTTGCTCCCCTCCCTCCCTCGCTTGATCTCCCTCCCTCCCTCCCTCCCTCGCTTGCTCTCCCTCACTCTCCCTCGCTTGCTCTCCCTCCCTAGCTTTCTCTCCCTCCCTCACTCTCCCTCATCACCCTGCCTGTGTGTGCCCGGGCTGTGACAGCTTCCAGGCGAACACACACACAGCTGCCGCACCCAAGCACTTCACAGGTCTGTAAAAGACCACTGGCATGTTAATGAGGCTTTGTTCACCTCTCAGCGCCCCTGCAGCCCCACTCTGACTATGGCGGGAATCACCCGGCCAACACAGAGCAGCAGAGTCTGAGTCGCGCTCTGGTTGCAGACATCTTAGAAAAAAACACACGAAAAAACTCGGGTACAATGTCTCCAAGGTCCGCGGGCCGCCAGGGAAGGCTTGCCGGGCCGCCACCGGCCCGCGGGCCATACTATGAGCACCCCTGTGCTGGAGAAACAATGATCCTTAAGATGCACTTCCTGGAAGGGCCTTGCGACGTAGGAAATCACTTTGTTTTGAGCTGCATCTGCTATTAATAGTCCCATTAGATGTTCTTTCTGCTGCCTTTTCTTGAGTTTTCTGGAAGACTAGGGTCCAGATATACTATTATTTGGCACAACGCAGCAAGACAACTTACTGCATTGTGCTGCATTGAATGGCGAGAGCAAGAATGTGCTATATTTACTAATATATGGCACATTCCTGCTGTCTCTACACTTGCGCATACAGTTCAGCTTTTCTCCAATGCAGGCATCCTTGCACCATGGTGCAAGGGTGCCTGGGTTAGAGGCAGGATTGTTTTTGTGCAGGAAGGTGACCTTCTCAGAGGCATTTTCCTCTTTCTATGTGTGCTGCAGAATGCAGGACACCTGGAAAGAGAAAATAACAAGGAGATATAAAGATATTTCACCATCTTTACGCCTCTGTTGGGAAGGGATACAATTTTAACGCATTCACAGGTTTACTAACTTTAGTAAATGTGGGATTGCGCCCAAAAATTCTTTGCTGGATAAATGGAACACCAACAGAATGCCTTCCCAATGTAGATGAATGCAAGACAGCGACTTACACTGCCTTGCGTGACTCAAGATTTACCAAGCAATGCAGAGCCATAGGTGGCTTTGCATGGCTTAGTAAATTTCACTGATGCCCCTACATTGCCTTGCGTCACCTTGCGTGACGCAATGGCAACGCAAGGGCTATGTAAATCTGGGCCTTGATTACTGTTTTGCTGAGGCTTTAAAAGCACCTTTACACTTTAGGATCAGCTTATGTGTTTAATTAACTGGCAGTCAACGAATACAAGTTCCAAGAAACTTCCTGAATTAAGGCAATTCTTTTTCTTGGTTTTAGCACATGATTTCTGTTGGATGTGTGCAATTGTGAGCCAAGTCATTAACCGCGTGTTTGTTTTCTTGTCAGATGCAAGGAGCTGGACCTCAAACCCCCAAGCTACTAGTTTAATTGGAAGATGATTCTACTTGGGACCTAACCGTCTCATTAAAGTAATTAAGTAATCGATTGACGCATTTAATTTAGTCCTATTTTATGCCATAGAATTTTATAAAAGCTAAACTGAATTAATAATTACAGAGTATTTCAAAAGAAATTCATCCTGTATATAAAAACTCACATTTGTAACCTGTGGGTAAATATCACTTTTTTTGTGGTTGTTCAACGGAGCAAAGTCATGTTTCTCTGCCCTGAATAATGGGCTTTTTCGGCGAGGGACAAGGAATTATTGTGGAATGAGAAGGGGTGAGGGGGAGGGCTAGCGGGGGTGCTGGCATGGATCAAAAGCGATGAAAGGAAATCAGGCAGGTGCATACATTGATAACTGACTAGATACCCTAGCCAAGAGATCTGATAAGGAGGTAAACACATAATGTAATATGTGCACTATGCCTTTAAGACTGACATGTATTGTGATATCTTTATGGCGACATAGAAAATTAAAAAGAGAATTGTAATAAAAAGAAGGGAGATGGAAAGTTAATACGAATGTTATGCTTTTTAGCTAATTCTCGTATAAAATTGCACATTAATTTCTCAGGCCATGCCGAATTCAACTGCTCAGGTGTTGCAACAGAGCCTGTGACCAAAACATGTTTTACCTCAGGTGTAATCAATTCATGTTATCCTTAGGGGATGTTTGGAATGATCAAGTTACTTTCATGTTGATTTGGAATAACCACAACTGGAGTTAGCTGCTCAAATATAGCTGAACCCAAAATAATTATCCCCTAATTTTTACCACATGATTTTCAGCTTGGTCATTGTGGCTGCAGTCATTTGGATACGCCATTTAGTAATTTACTAAAGAGCCAAGAAAACAAATAGATGAATAAATAATTAACACAGATAGTAGGTGACAATTTCCCGGGATCTGATCCCGGTTCATGCTTGTGTGGGCATTTACACACGGGATGGAATGGCACGGCTAGCTCAGGACGCCTGAATCTAAACTAAATAGAAAAGGTGATAGTAGAAATAGAAAGAACTCAAGTCTACCATCTGGCACGAGGCTCGGGCAGCATGCCAGCAATGGTGCCGCTCTCCACACAGAGAACGCTGGCATCGCTTCCCTGCTGATGAGTCCCTCCCCCATCATCACTTTCTCAGTGGCACTGGCAGAGGCGGGCGAGGAGGACTCTGCTTGAATTTGAGTTAACAAACACAAAAGACAGCCTGTCTGCTCTGGGATTTAGCAAGGGCGTCACAGAAAACGCTGGTGTATGCTCCTCACTGTGGGCATCATGTGATGTACAGATCTCACGCATAGCTGGTTTCCCTGTCGATGAAGCGTGTGGAATAATGGCGCCTACAATTGGCTCATGTGTTTTACCAGCTGTCCCTTAATTCATTGTTATGTTCACACCTGTTAGGAAGACTCCCGTACATTCAGATTGTATAACATGAATGCCACATCAATCGTGTCATGGAGTCACTGAATACAGGCAAAAAGTTTGCACTGCCCAGTCACAAAATATGTTGGAAAATGTTAAAGATAGCACATTACTCCATGAACGTGCTGAATGCATTTGACAGTAGAGTATAATGTACTAACTGCTGTAAACTATTTTGATGAGAAATGGCTGCAGATAGGTTATTTTATGATATGCAGAATTGTAGAGCGCACATTCACACGGGAGGGTATCCGGGCTCTGAGCAGGTCTGAGTCTAGCCCAACCTAGGGCTAGTGGGACTAGTCGAATAGACAGGTCTTCCATTTCTTGCAGAATTCAAGAAGTGAAGAGTAGGTTCTTACATGTAGTAGCAGGCCGTTCCATGTGTTAGGAGTGATATAAAATAAGGCGCAAACTCCAGATTTCATTTTCCGTATGCGTGGGATGAGTGCAAGTAGGAATCCGGATGAGCAGAGGTGTTTGGTAGGTTTGTGAAAGCAGAAGCAATTGTTGAGGTATGCTGGGTCAGTGTTATGTAGTGCCTTGAAAGTGCAGGTGAGGAGTGTGAATTGTGCTAATTTATGTTTGGGGAGCCAGTGGAGCTCCTGCGGGTGTGAGGTGAGTGCGGCAGGGGAGATTGAAAGTGATTCTAGCCATGGAGCTCTGAATGGTCTACAGTCTTCAGGTGAGTTTTTATTGATTCCGGCATAGAGGGTGTTATCATAGTCCAGTTTCCTTGCAATGAAGGCGTGCTTGAACATTTTCTGTGTGCTGATTGAGAGTCAGTTGAAAATTTTCCTCAGTATCTTCATGGTATGGAAGCATGAGGAGGTAACAGCGTTGGCAGGCAGTGATGTCTAGTTTGCTGTTGATGATCCTGAGGTTCTTGGCATGGGTGGTGCGCATTAGTCATAGCTCTGTGGGACACCAGGCAGAGACCCATAGTGAAGTGCTCTTCCTAAAGGTCATGATTACAGTCTTGTCTGTGTTCGGCTTCAGACAGTTGGTCTTCATCCAGGGTGTGATTTCCGTCATGAAGGAATTTAACTTGATCTAGGTACTGGGTGTTTTGTCCATGATGTAGAGAATGTGTTGTGTGTTGTTATAGTGGGAAAGGATGTTGATGTCATGACAGCAGATGATGCTGGCTAGGGGGATCATGCAGGTGTTGAAGAGGGTCAGGCTCAGGTGAGATCCTTGCAGAACTCCACAAATGAGGTTGAGAGCATTCGAGGTATACAATTCCAGGCAGACTGATTGGGTCCTTCCAGTTACAAAGAAGAAATCCATTAGAGTGTATGTCCTTTGAATTTGTGTAGGCATTTTATGAGGATCGGGTGAGATATTATGTCAAACCCTGTAGAGATGTCCAGGAGGATGAGAAACACAATGTCTGTTTTGGCCATAGTCATGTGGATGTCATCCATTGCAGAGATGAGGGCACTATGAATGCTATTGTTGGGTCTAAAACCAGACTGAATGGTGTTGAGAAGTTGCTGGTCATTGAGGTATTCGGTGAGGCATCTGTTGATGATCTTCTCTAAGACCTTGGCTGGGAATGGCTGGGATATCAGTCTGTAGTTGGTGAGTGTTGAAGGGTCTGCAGAGGGGGTTTTCTGCAATGGGAGGACATTTACGTGTTCTCAAGCATCTGGGAAAATGTTTGGAATGTGTGTGAGCATGGCCCTGATGGGTTTCAGTCCTCTGGGATAGGCATGGTGGGGGCAGAGGTCTGATGCAGCCCCTTAGTGGATGGACTTCACAAAGATGAGTAGAAGTGGACATTTCTAGGCAAGTTCCAGACAATGTGCTTGGGAAATGCAGTACATGAAGGAGAACTCTGGTGATGTTTTTTATATTAAATGTTGCGCATCTAAACAAAATGTAAGCATAGTAACGCAAATTCTATTTG
This sequence comes from Lissotriton vulgaris, assembly GCF_964263255.1. Lineage (NCBI taxonomy): Eukaryota > Metazoa > Chordata > Amphibia > Caudata > Salamandridae > Lissotriton > Lissotriton vulgaris. The sequence continues at coordinate 280,839,003 of NC_141694.1, forward strand.
TAGAGAGAAATTATGTTATTCATGTTTACATTGACTATGCTAATGTAAGCCTGAATTTCAAAATGTCCAACATTGGATGTAATCTTGTTTTGTGAGACGTGGACAGCTATAGCTGTAAGGCTACACCCTCTCCTCTTTTTCCTTCATTCCCATGTGAAGAAATACTTTCTTTCCTTTCTGATTTTTGTGGAATGCTTAAATGAATAGGGCATTCAAGAAGACATCTGCTGTGCTCAGACTACTGCGTGTATCTTATCCTGTTACAGATAGTACAAGTTTGAAGGACGAAGAGAAAAGCTTGTATTTTGAGAAACCTTGAAAACCTAAAGAGCATAGAATTAAATCATTTCAATTTAACCTGATAGGACAATCCTATGAGAGCTGTGTGTAGGTGTGTAGCATGCTAGAGTTTGTTTGATTTTAATTCAGATGATGATGAGTATAGAGCAGGGAAGAGTAGGAGCTTTTTAGAGTGCTCTTTCAGAGAAATGACTGACTTGCTTTGTCCTTCACTTTGAGGCAACCCCATGTTAGTACGTCCTCTGATTTAAAAATGTTTGATTTCATCTGAATTCCATAATAATCGAAGCATACACATTGTGATTATTAATTGATGCTAACCTTATTTTTGCCCTCTCTAAACCTAGAACTTCTAATAAACCTGTAAAGTTTGCCATTCAAATACTCTCTGTTTTTCTTGTGAAGCATGTGCTTCATGTTTATTAAAAGTATTGATCTGTTGACCAGGCTCAGCTGTGGTGCACCATAATCCTTAGGGGATTAACACTTCTCCATGTCCATCAAGAGAAGTGCTATGTATAGTCCCTAAATGTGCACAAAGAAAGCACTAACCACTGAAATACAGTCATGTCCATGGCAGAAGGAAGAGAATGAATCATGCTACAGATGCCTGGTTTGCAGCCTTCTTTTCCTTGGCCACCAATCAGTAATGCTCTTCCGTATCAGTTGACAATGCCATAATATTAGGAGATGAAGCAAAATGCTGCTGTTCACCCATCTGTACTGGGTCCCTTTGTCCAACTACAGACTTACCTTTTGAGAAGCCCTGGTGCTGCTTTTCTGCCTATGTTCTAGTTATCATGTGCATATTGTTTGGTTCACTTGAAGAATACTTCTATCACGACAAATATCTTACTGGAGGGTCTAAGGGATAATTTTATAGACCAGCAGGGTGAATATCCCCTATTAGAAGTATACTCAATACAGAACACCCTGGGTCTTCTACAAAAGAGTGAGAGAGGAGTGAGTCAACCAAATGAAGCAAACACTAGGGTACCAGTCTTCCTAGTGGGAGCGAAACGTCCTTCTACCAAGACCCATCAATCACCCAATGTGATGTCTCATCATCTGGGTTTAGGTATCATCCCATCAAGGAAAACCGATCTAGGGATTGATCGGAAAAAAAACCTTGACTAAGAGGAAGACTATGGGTTAGCTGGTCACCCTACATAGTACTTACTCACATCCAGAGACTCACTTAGGGAGGTGAGAGGATCAGGAAAGTATAGGTAAAGGGTGTGAAATGTGCAGCGCAAATTAAAGTGAAAAGGTGGTGTTCTAAAAATGACTAAGGAGTGCTTATAACAATTTTATTCAGCAAGCCCCCTTGCCATTATTAAAAAGCAGAGTGCTGACGCTTGTAGTTTACAAGACGTCAAACAGTGTAAAAGGTCGACATGTTTCTGCCCTCACTAAGATCTAACTGTATCGGGGCATTCTTCAGGACCAAGCTATAAACAAGTACAGCTGCTGCTACACAAAGTGAAAATTATAATAGTGTGAAATTAATATACAGATACTCCGCCGGTAATGTCCAAATTGAATGATTAAGGATACATTAACCGGAACCTGCAATAGATAAGAAACATCATATATGTGTCAAACAGTACTCCATAAATTGCACTCACTCTTACTCACTCTGTGCTTGCGTCAAATGACGCTTACGTATTTCTAATTGTGTGGTGATACTCAAAAGTGGTTTATCACTTACCCATAACACTTGGGTGTCGCCCTCACCTCAACCTGGTGCACTACTCAGGGAAGGGGGCCCGCTCTAAAATAAGGACAGACAAAAACACATAGTCAGTGATGTAACTACATCACGACCAAAACGTCTTATATTTACTACACTCGCCCCTGGCTAGGGCCAATTGAAGGTACAGCGCATCAAGTACAGTCCACAAGGGGTACCCATCGTTAATTTCAGCCCTCATTAATCACGGGGTGTCATGTGGTGTTCTTTCATAGTATCACATGTTTATCCACTGCACCCGCTCACACTCACGTACCCAGGTACACGGTGCAATCATGACAGAATATCTAAGAGCTGACTGTGCACCAACGGGCTTGATTGTAACAAATGCCCCGAGGTTATTCCTCGAAGGTAAAGCTTTCCTTAAAGACTGGTCCCTAGTTGCATGGCGATGCACTAGGGACTGGCTGATTTTGATAATTACTACGGCCAAAAGGATAGCTGACAACATTCTCATAGAAATTCAAACGCTAGGGGCACAAATCAAATCAGTGATAGTCACTACTACCATTTTCAATAAACAATCCAAGGAGAATGACAAAACTAGTTAGGAGTTCAGAGATAACATTTTGGCAACAAAGATCACCAAATTCAAGAAGGATCTAGCAAAGTTTACAATGGAAAAGGTATATCCATACACCAGCGAGAACTATGTTCCACCAGTGTACAACCAGCAAGGCAGGAGACCTGGTTCGAACTACTCCACCTCTGGGAGTGACGGGAACTCTACAGACTCTGACTCCTCTGCTAACAATCAATGGAGGGGTGGGAATCGTCGATCGCGAGGACCAAGAAGAGGAAACCAGTTTCAACAACCTCCTCCACCACAGTGGTGGCCACCTGGTCCATATGATTTTGCTCATCCACCGTTTCCGGGACAAATGTATCCCTACCAACCATTTACCAATTACCCACAACAGCAGCATTTTTTAGGCCAGGGCCAACGCCGCTCCAGAGGCAAGAGACGACCAACACAGGCCAATGTACACTGGAGCCCCCCACCGTCTTCGCGAACCCGGAGCAACCAACAGGAATCGGCTCCACCGGGACCGAGCACGGCGCAAGTCTAATTGTCAATCTGAGCCAACGCATCTTGACAACAGAGGAGACCAAGGTTCTAGAGAAAGGACTTGGATTTGTGCCTACACATAAAGGCGATGCTTTCGAGACCAGACTTGAGTTGGCTGCTTTCTTTCGGAAAATTAGACTGCGTGCTTTTTTCAAAGATGAGACGACCAAGGATGATGACCAAACCAAAGATAAGAATACCGGTCTACGTAATAAGTCAACATTCAATCCGCCGCAAAGTCTCACTCCACCTGAAGTTCTGACCTTCGAAAGAGCAGTACTCAATGATACAGAACGGATCTTCCACACTACCCATCAACAATACAACAATCTCTCAAAACGTGAACATCTAGCACTATCAACTTTGTCTAATGACAAGTCCATTGTCATCAAACCCGCCGACAAGGGGGGAGCAACTGTGATCCTTTATATAGACACATATGACAATGAGTGCAAGAGACAACTGGGTAATAAGAATTTCTATCGTCCTCTAAAAATGGATCCCACGCATAGACTCAGCGGTGGTATTAAGAGAATGGTCGAAGAAGCTAAAGAGGAGGATTGGATTACCGATCAAGAGGCAGCGTATTTGGTTACCACACACCCGGTGGTTCCTTACTTTTATATCTTACCAAAGATACACAAAGGAGTTACACCTCCTCCTGGAAGGCCCATTATCTCGGGGATAGGCTCCTTATTGGAACCCCTGTCAACATTTGTTGATTTTTTTCTAAAACCTCTAGTAAAACTAATGCCAACATACATTCAGGACACTAAAGATCTATTACGTTTACTAACGGCCATGCAGTACGATGAAGACCAAGATTTCCTTGTGTCTTTCAACGTAGAGTCCTTGTATACATGTATACCTCAGGACGAAACTCTCTCTGTGATAGAAACACTCCTGCTACAGACTGATTTGGATAGCAGGACTCCGGTCAGTTTTATTATGGCATGTGCATCCATAGCCATGAAAGAGAACTTTTTTCAGTTTGGCAAAGACCTGTTTCTCCAAGTATCTGGCACATCCATGGGCAGTGTTTTTGCTCCTTCGCTGGCGAACCTCTATGTTCATCACTTTGAGCAGACTCATATATTTTGTAACACTAATCCATTTCTGAACCACATTGTGACTTGGAAACGTTACATAGATGATGTTCTAGTCATCTGGAGAGGAACAGCTGAGAGTATAAAAGAATTTCACCATTGGTTGAACCATCGGAACCAATTCCTGAATTTTACCTGTGAATTCTCTAAGAACAATCTCCCTTTTCTGGATGTTAACATCTACTCTCAGAATGGGCATCTTAGTACTGAACTATATAGAAAACCAATGGCGAGGAACTCATTATTACATTTTCAGAGTTATCACCCCCAGGCACTTCGCGAAAATCTGCCCTTTGGACAGTTTCTGAGAGTTCGGCGGAACTGTTCTGACAGTGCGAAATAAAAGGACATGCAACAGCACTCTCTGTACAATTGCAGGAACGGCAGTATCCGAAGAAAACAATCAAAACCTCAATGAAAAGAGCGTCCAATAATAATAGAGACGCCCTCTTGGAACCCAGACTAACACCGAATGACGAAACCGATACACAGAGGATGACATGTGTAACCACCTTCTCAGGACATTCAAATGCTGTGAAGAAGAGTATCCTAAAACATTGGAAGATTCTGGAAATCGGAGGGAAGACATTACCCCCTCCGCTCTTTGCATTCAAAAGAAGTATGAATGTTAAAGATCGGTTGGTACATACGAGACCACGTGAACCCAAGCAGGATTCCATGGAACCAGGAATATGGGGATTGCCTCCTGTGACAGGTCACTTCCCATGTGGTAACTGTTCGGTTTGCCCACTGACGAGTCACACCACTGAGGTAGACATAGGGACGGCCAGGCTCTGGACCCTAAATAAACACACTAACTGCAACACCGAGAGGGTCATCTACCTTATCACTTGTCCCTGTAAAAAGAGATACATAGGGATGACATCTAGAAAGATCAAGGTGAGAATCTCCGAACACCGGAGTACTATTCGGTGTAAGAAAAGTTCCACTAAATTAACTAATCACTACATAGAGGCAGGACACTCGGATACAGAATTACACTGGGTGATTCTAGAGAAACCGTTTATCCCCACTCACATCACGGATATTCAAAAATTTCTCCTACAGCGCGAACAGCGCTGGGTGTTCCGGCTACATACAGATGTGGATGGGCTCAATGAAGAGATTCCGTGGCTGGCATTACAATAAATAAAACCACCATATGGCAGGAAAAACCACTCTCTGTATACATCTATGTGGTATTTGAGTAACATCAACTGTTTACATATAGCAACTTCCTAGGTGTAACATGGCCATGTTGTGAGTGGGTGAGGCAATCTGTCATTTGTCCCTATGCTGAGGAGTAACAATCCCAGAAGCTATTGAGAACTATTACTCCAAGAAATAACATCTTTCATAGGGAGACATTCTAGAACTTACTGCAGACTATTGAGGCTGTCTTTGTTGAAAAACTACACCAGATACTTTATTGTACATAATACATATCACTCATCTCATTTGTAATAAATAGTATTATTCACCGAAATCTCTACACAACAGAATGAGAAAGAGTGAAGCCAATGGGTATTTACCCTATGATGAGGATTTCACATTACAAACAATTGTTAGTAAACACCTTTTTAGTGATAGGAACCTGTGTCCCACTGCTGTATACCTTGCCCATACTCCGCCGGCTATTTGATACCGATTTACACTAAATAGCAATGAGATATATTCCGAGGCATGTGATTATAGTGGCACGAACTTGGACATGCTCAGTATTAAATTTTATTCACTGAGCATGTCCGTTCCAGAGTGTCTGGTGCCTGGCGCATGCGCAATCGGGGCCGGGCACACCAAATGCAGTGCATGTCGCCGCGCGCATGCGCGGTGCTAACGAAGCACTGCAGGCACATCCGCGGACGCCCGAAGTGAGTAGGACCCCGCGACGCGGGCGAGCCGGCCAATTCACTTTAAAAACAGTCCAGATGGGAACGTCGGTACCTCCGGTCATTACTCCTTACGGCCCGGGGTACCGACGGACAGGTGAGCATCTCTCACAAGAGATACTTAGACTTTGCCATTTGAGTAGGCGAACGCTGGTTCAGGAACTGGGTGCCCCATTAGAGACCTAGCTAAGACTTAGTCTCTTTACCTTTCTACTACTAATTAGGATTACTTGCTTAGTTTTCAACAACAACCTAGCCAAGACTTAGTGTCTATGTATATCTCTCCGTTTCTAACTAAAATTACTTGCTTTTTTCTCAAGAGCATACTGCTTTACTTGCTTTACTCAATCAACAGCAGGCTAGACAGAGAGGATTACACTAAGAGGGGTGCAGTGGATAAACATGTGATACTATGAAAGAACACCACATGACACCCCGTGATTAATGAGGGCTGAAATTAACGATGGGTACCCCTTGTGGACTGTACTTGATGCGCTGTACCTTAAATTGGCCCTAGCCAGGGGCGAGTGTAGTAAATATAAGACGTTTTGGTCGTGATGTAGTTACATCACTGACTATGTGTTTTTGTCTGTCCTTATTTTAGAGCGGGGCCCCCTTCCCTGAGTAGTGCACCAGGTTGAGGTGAGGGCGACACCCAAGTGTTATGGGTAAGTGATAAACCACTTTTGAGTATCACCACACAATTAGAAATACGTAAGCGTCATTTGACGCAAGCACAGAGTGAGTAAGAGTGAGTGCAATTTATGGAGTACTGTTTGACACATATATGATGTTTCTTATCTATTGCAGGTTCCGGTTAATGTATCCTTAATCATTCAATTTGGACATTACCGGCGGAGTATCTGTATATTAATTTCACACTATTATAGTTTTCACTTTGTGTAGCAGCAGCTGTACTTGTTTATAGCTTGGTCCTGAAGAATGCCCCGATACAGTTAGATCTTAGTGAGGGCAGAAACATGTCGACCTTTTACACTGTTTGACGTCTTGTAAACTACAAGCGTCAGCACTCTGCTTTTTAATAATGGCAAGGGGGCTTGCTGAATAAAATTGTTATAAGCACTCCTTAGTCATTTTTAGAACACCACCTTTTCACTTTAATTTGCGCTGCACATTTCACACCCTTTACCTATACTTTCCTGATCCTCTCACCTCCCTAAGTGAGTCTCTGGATGTGAGTAAGTACTATGTAGGGTGACCAGCTAACCCATAGTCTTCCTCTTAGTCAAGGTTTTTTCCGATCAATCCCTAGATCGGTTTTCCTTGATGGGATGATACCTAAACCCAGATGATGAGACATCACATTGGGTGATTGATGGGTCTTGGTAGAAGGACGTTTCGCTCCCACTAGGAAGACTGGTACCCTAGTGTTTGCTTCATTTGGTTGACTCACTCCTCTCTCACTCTTTTGTAGAAGACCCAGGGTGTTCTGTATTGAGTTCACTTGAAGAATACCCTAGTCTGCATGGTGAAGCTATCAGTATAGCCAAATAACTGCTAATGGCTTTCATACCTAGGTTTCGGGTTACCATCCAACTGTCTAGTAAAAAGGGCTCTCACTTTGCCTCTTCAGTAGCACAGGAACTGTGAAAGGATTTAGGAATCAAGCAACACTTCCACTGCACCCATCATCCAGAATCATGGGGCAATGTGGAATGGTGTAATGTCATCCTGAAAAACATGATTGCTAAAATTTGTGTTGAAACCCACCTTAACTGGCCTTACACACCATACTAAGCATCCTGGGACCGGTTTCGGGATAACACTCCTCATCAGCCAGGCTAGCTTGAATCCAGTGGCTTTTTTTGCTTTAACTTGGACGTGGGTCCCTTGCTCACTTTGCCACTGGATTCAAGTTAGCCTGGCTGATGAGGGGTGTTACCCAAAACAGGTTCAAGGATGCTTGTTTCCTGTCCAGGGAAGACCTGGCTTGGCAGTTCGGGCTGGATTGAGTCACAGGGTCAAGACTGATTTACATATGGCTGGGTCTGAACTAGGGTGGTGAAGTGAGCTATAGAATGATTATGGATTAAACCCAGATCTGTGACTGGAGGTGAGTGTCTGAAAAGTTTCAGCGCTCCGTCCATCATCTCCTTGTGTTTGCGTGTTAACCATTGTCATATAGGCTGTCGCTTTTGAAATATTTAGCCTCAATCTCATGCTTCTCAGCTTAGAGTCTATAAGTTTCCTGTATATTTTATGAAGGACATTGGCACCTTTTTTATGAGAGCATTGTACAATGCAATGCTCTAACTATTTCAATGTGTGTCACGTGAGCTCAGTTGCTGGTTGCAAGCAAATTCTATAAAAACTCCATGTATTGGCAAGGCGCCAGCATTAGATGCTTAATCATGTCAAAGAGGGAGCATTTGTTACTTTATTTAGTAATATCATATTTTTCATATTTTTCTTCAATAAACATACTCAGACTTCAAGTACGTGTGTCAGAGGATTCATTACAAGAGTGACTTTTTAGGCTGGGTGCACAGGTTTGTTGGGCTGCGAGTTAGGCACCACTCACTCATCTCATTTATTTATTTCAAAGGTTTCTGGTGCCATCTCACTTGTCTTGGCATTTTTTCTCTGGTGACTTGCACTTTGCACAATATTACCATCTTCTGTAATTCTGGGTTGCCTGGAGCTGAGTTGTGAATAGGTACTAAGACAAATAGGACAAATGGGTGTAAAAGTCCCAATCACCTATAGGTAGTCTTTACTACCCTGAGTCGTAGTCTTCTTAGCTCCAGTTTTTATTTTCACCTTTCCTTCCCTTCTGAATCCTCTTCTCTGATTGTTTTTTTCTACGGCTTGGGGCTTTTAGGTCTTGCTGCCTGATAGGTTGTGTCTTCAGGGTTTAAGGTGTTAGCGGCAAAGGGGGAGAGACAATGTCTTAGAAAGTGAAGAAGGGCTATATCCTCTAGGTGAAAAAGGGAAACAACTTTCTTCTCAGATATGATCCAGAGAATTCCCTGTTTTAGGTAAGGACTCACCTTTCATACACATAGACTGAGGCGAGATAAGACTTGGAGTAAGTGGAGTAATGACGATGATTACTTCAGCAATTTGGAATAACCTCAATCTCAGTTTCCAGTGTAATCAGAAGCTGTCCACTAACAGGCACTGCTACTCAACTCATGTTCCAAGGGAGCAAGTGTGTATAAGGGACATATGCCACAAGTAGCTAATAGCATCCTACTAAGGTCATGACCTTTCTTATTATAAAATAAAGAGCATTGAGAAAACAAAATAGTATGCATTTTTGAGTTACAAATGCTTCTTCAATAACTGGTTACTTTATTTGTGTGGGTTTTAGTGTGAATGGTTAGTGGGTCAATGCATGAATGAGTCAATAGGTAGATCAGTGGAACTATGGGTAATTGCATCAACAGATAAATGAATCGTTGAGTGAGTGCACAAATAGAGCATGTGACTGAATTTACAGTAAGTGCATTCCGAATATCATAAATGCCGAAATATGTATACTTATTGAGTGATGGGTCTTTTTCCAAGGCCAGTGTTTAAAAAATGTAAATGCGGCAGAGCCCTTTTCAAAACTTAAGACATTGGAGATCCAACAGTAAAGGTGCCTAGGCCATCTTGTTATAATGCCTTTCAATGGTCTGTGGTGGCAGTAAACTGGTTAAGCTACTTCATTCATGCCCAAGTTGTAATAAGTATGAGGGCGCAGCTGCGAATGGCCTGCAGGAAGTGACATGTAATAAGCATGGGGGTCTGGCAGGTATGTGCATCACACTTACGGTGACCCACAAGATCAGGACAGGATCAGCCAGTCTAAGCACTAACAAATGCACACAAGATGTAAATCAAGGACTGTAGCAGTGCCAGCTTTCATTTCACGTACCCTACCTTCAGGTACAGCATAAGTGTAGCGTTAACAGGGTAACAACTGACCAGTGTGACATGGCCAACAACCTTGTACAAATAAGGTGTACCAAAGGTGAAATTGGGAAAATCTGGACACAGCATTACAAGCAGTTTTGTCTAATTACCTGACCACAGTCATGCCATTCTCTTTCTGCTCATTGGAGAGGATAGGATAGTCCTTCCAAACCCACAAGAAACCTAAGACTTTCCACATTCATCAATGCCTGAGGTGTGGCACAGGACCAGGATAGGTTTACCCAGAAAGTGTCCTATATACACAAAAACTTTTTCTGGTGGCAATGGGCCCAAGAGGAGAGTGGTTGGTGTAGTAGAAAGGAATTGCATGATAGCCTCAATGTATGGAATCTGTGACAAATCTTAAAGCACATTTGAAAACACACTCATTTCACAACCCATAAATGTAAACACATTTGTAACTGGGTATCTTGCAGTATGTCACATCTTTCTCTTCCTGTGTGCCTTTCCCCTTTCATTCTGTCTCTTTCTATCTGTCTAACCCCATCTCTTCCACTCCCTCAACTCCACTATACCTTTTGGTAGCTCTCTCCATCTCTAGCCTGTCTCTCTTTCTTTCACTCTCTCTCTCTCTCTGTTTCTGTGTCCTTGTCTTTCGGTCTCTCCCTAAATGTGCGTCTTCATGTTTTTCCTTTATCTTCCACTCACTTGCTATCTGTTTCTCCCCTTCTCCTGCTGCCCTTCTACTTTAATTCTCTTTGTCTGTCAGTCTGTGTTTCTTTCTCTTAATGCCTCTCCATTTCTCTTGTCTCATGGCTTCCCTTTTGTCTCTACCTGTTTGTCTTTCACTGTCTGTGTCAAAGGGCGAAGAGTGCTCTTTTCTACGACTTGCACAAGAACAGACGGTTGTTTTCCCAACTCCTCCTCCAGGATACCCAGAGTCAGTTACACTAAAACGTGACCCTTGAAGACCCCAAAGGGGGAAGGGGGAATGGATAAAATAACAAACAAAGATGAGACTGCTCTTGATATGTTCTTTCTGATTCTTCAAACTCGTCTGTAGCTCTGACGAATCTTAGAAGTCCTAATACACACAATAAGAGATTGATTAGCTCCCTCCCTAACTCTCCCTTTACCTACTTTTGGTTCATATTAAACCTTACCAAACAATCCAGAGACGAGTGCTACTCTTCCTTCTTCTCTTGTCCTGTTCTTTTTCTACTCTTGTGCTCCTGGAGTTTTACCTGTAAACATATTCAATATTTTATTCTTGTTTATTTCTGTGTTATTTTTTTCTAATTATTATCTCTCCTTTATCTATTCTTACCTCCTAATGGGATCTTTCTGTTCTAATGATGTCTTTTGATTATCTCCTCAGTTTCTTGCTTGTCTCTGTAAATTTAGGTTTATTATACTTCTTCTTGTCTTGCAGGTTTGTCCAGAACTTCTATTTATGTGTGTCAGGGTAAGTGTCTTTATCTCAAGTCTTTCTCTCTCCAAATTCTCTTTATCTAATCTATTTAATCACTCTTTTATTCCTCTAAACTTCTCATGCGCGCTGTCTTTATTAATCATGCTCTGCTTTTACTTATCTTAAACTATCTCTGTCTCTCTGGTAGGTATGCTCAGCTTTCACTTATCTGTATCTCTCTCTGTCTCTCTCGTAGGTTGAATTGCCGGTTCGCCGTCCGAAATCTCCAGCTGCCGCCGAGGTGCGAAGTCGGTAAGCTACTCTCCGCAATTCTTTCTATGACTCTTGGGTTCTTATGATTACCGCGATAAATATATTATCTAAGAAATGTCACCGACTAAGTTTGACTCTAGTCTTAAGGAAATTCGGTAAGCAGGACTCACATTTTCAAAGGCTGACAGGATTGCTAAAACTGTCAACCGTCTCTCTCAAGTACTCTGGTGAAGTGCGCATTAACATTGGCATGCACGCTTCACCTCAGCCTCCGCACCTGGATGGAAAGAAACCACTAGACTGCCGAATCGTCTTCCGAGTCGGTGGCCATCTTAATATTGCACCAGTGTACCGCTATACTCCAACAGCGGTTCCGGATTTCATTTTCGTTGCGTGGCCAGCCAACTCCGCTTCGTATGGCACAAACGGAAGCGTTTTGTCTGGTTTTAAGAGTTCTGACAGTCTGGGACTGTCTGTCTGTCCATTTCCTATCCCCATTCCACCGTTTCTCTCCCTCCTGCATTTATTAGTTTCTCCCTCTCTTTCTAACTTTCTTTCTCCTGTTATCTCTCACTATGACTCCTTCAACCTCTCTCCCTGTTTTTCTCTCCTTATCTTTCTTTGGTTGCAGCTAAATTTCATTAACTCCTTTTGTGTCTTTCAGTCTTTTCTGTCTACCCCCCGTAAGCCTTCGTCAGTCATTTAAGGCCTCTGTTTCTCTTTCTGTCTGTCTCCCCATGTCTTTCTCTCTTCCTCTCACTCCCTATTTTTCTATGTATCTCTTGCTGTCTCTCCCTGTCTTTCGCTCACTTTCTGTGTCTCTCTTGTATTTCTCTATGTCTAAGAACCACAATCTATCTCGGCATCTGCGGAGACAAAAGTGTTTTTTTACTCCTATTCACTCACCAAATCTGTTGGGGCAGTTGTGTATTTGGGCCATAGTCTGTCCCACCATATGTGGGTACAGATGTATGTTGCAGGCCCATTTTGCCCAAGCAGTTGCAGGGGCAGTAGACAGTTGTAGCCATAATCTGTAGGGCCAGAGTGCATTGTGCGCCCTTTCTGTCCCCGCATCTGGAAGAGATTGTTGTGACCACAATCTGTCCGCTTGTTTGTTTGAACAGAAGTGCTTTGTGGGGGTCAATTCTGTTCCAGCATCTTCAGTCACAGCATACACAAGCAGTGAAGTGCATTCTCCGTATATGGTTGGCTAAGAAAAGATGGCATATGTCAGGAATATATTTACCATATTACCTAGCAGATGTCACCATTGGGCATTTATAGTTACGTCTGCGTTTCCATAGAAAATGCCTCTTTGGTTTGCTAATAGCTTTGGCACCATTTGTTGAATCTTCACAAAACTTCCCAGAAAAGTGCTTTCAGACTGGTTTCTTAATGAAAAGTTTTGGGGTGATCTGTCAAGAAGGGCCCAAGAAAAAGGAAAGACCCAAAACCACAAAATCCCTTTGCATTTTCAATAGACTTTTTTTAACAGCGCAACTGTAAAAACTGCTGAACGAAATTAAACCAAATTTGTCAAGTGGCTAGATCTTGGTTCAAAAAGCGTGCTCCCACTCAATGACATTCAACACTGATCCATTCTGCAACACTTTACTCCAATCTACGACACTTTACTCCACTCTACTCTATGCCACTCCACTCTAGTCCCCTCTACACCAGTCCACTTCATGACACTCTACTCTGTCCCACTCCACACCACTCCACTCTACACCACTCCACTCTATGGTATTCCATGCCACTCTGCTCTAAGACACACTACTCCACTCTGTGCACCTCCACTCTACGCCCCTCCCCTCTACGGAATTCCACTTTATGCCACTCTACACCACTCAATGCCACCATACCATACTCTACTCCATTCTATGCAATTCTTCTCCACTCTACTCCACGACACTCTATGACTCTCTACTCTAACCCCCTCCACCACACTACTCCACTCTGTGCCACTTCACGCTATGACAATCTACTCCACTCTACATCCTTCAACTCTATGTCCCTTCACTCTATGACATTCTACTCCACTCTATGCCACTCCAATCCACTCCACTCTACAACTCTCTACTCTATGCACCTCCACTTTACCCCTCCTCTCTCCGACCCTCTACTCTATGACCCTCTACTCTATGACCCGCCACTCTCTGCCCCTCCACTCTACAACACTTTACTCCACTCCAGAATACACCCCTCCACTCTATGCCCCTCCACTTTACGACTCCACTCCACACCACTCTTCAATACTCCACAACACTGTACACTACTTTACTCTACGCCACTGTACCCTATGCCACTCTATGTGACTCCGTGACACTCCACCCCGCTCTACTTCCCTCTACGGCACTGTACTCCACTTAAATTACTCCATTATATATGGCGCTCTACTCTACTCCACTCTGTGCCACTCTCCTACATTCTTCTCTATGCCACTCCACTTTTCGACACTCCACTCTACGACACTCTATGCCTATGCCCCTCCACACTGTGACCCTTCACTCTACACCCCTCCGCTCTAAAACACTCTGCACCACTACACTCTACTCTATGACACTTTACTCCAGTGTACAACACTTTAGTCCATTCTGCTGTACAGCACTCCATTCCACTGCACTCTACAACATCCTACTCCACTCTATGCCCCTTCACTCTACAACCCTCCACTCTACAACATTCCACTCTAAGCCACTTTGCTGCACGCTATTCCATCCTACTCCACTCTACGCCACCCTACCCTACTTTAATCTAGTCCACTCTATGCTATGCTACTTCACTCTACTCCCATGACATGGTACAACCCTCCACTCTACTGCACACCATGCCACCATACTCGACTCTACGCCACCCTACCCTACTTTATTCAACTCTACTCTATGCCATGCTACTTCACTCTACTCCCATAACACTGTACATCCCTCCACTCTACTCTATGACACTCCACACCACTCCACTCTGTGCCATGCCGCTCCACTCTATAACACTTTATACCACTCCATCCCACTCCACCACACTACTCCACTCAGTCACTTCACTCTATGTCACTATACACCCCTTCACTCCATGCTCCTCCACTCTAAGACACTCCACTCCACTCTATGCACCTCAGCTCCACTCTACAACTCTCTACTCAAATCTATGCTACTCCATGATGCTCTACTCCACTCTATGCCACTCCACTATATGGTATTCTGCTCCACTCCACTTACCCTCGCTGCTCCATGACTGTCCACTCTACACCCCTCCACTCTATGCCCCTCCACTTTACAACACTTTACTCCACTCCACAATGCATCCCTCTACTCTAGACCCCTCTACTTTATGCCCCTCACATTATGACACTCCAAGACACTCTACACCATTCCACTCTAAGCCACTCTACCCCACTGTATGCCACTCTACACAATGCCATTCGATGACACTCTATGCCACTCTACTCCACTCTAATTACTTCACTCTGTGCCACTCTACTCCACTCTCCTCCATGCCATTCAACTCTACGAAACACCACTCCACTCTACAACACTCTATGACCCTCCACTCTACACCCCTCCACGGCGCTCTATGCCACTACACTCAACTTTAAATCACTTTCCTCCACTCGATGACATTTTACTCCACTCCATTCCACCCCACTCAACTCTATCCCACTCTATGCCACTGCACTCTATGACACTCTAGTTTACGGCACTTCATGCCACTACACTCTATGACACACTCCCCACTCAATGCCCCTCTACTCTACAACATTCCACTCTATGCCACTCTACTCCACTCTTCACCACTCTACCCTACGCTAATCCACTCTATTCCATGACACTCTGCGACCCTCCACTCTAGGACCCTCCACTCTACTCTTCAGCCCTCCACTCCACTCTATGACACTCCACTCTACTACACTACACTCTACAACACTCCTGTATGTGCCATGACACTCTGCAACACTCCACTCTACAACACTCTGCTCCTCTCTATCTCACTACACAACACTCTACTCCACTCTGTGCTTCTCCATTATACGACACTCTACTGCACTCTAAGCCCCTCCACTCTAAGGGCAAAATTACGAGTCTGCCGGTCCGTGGAGGTATGGCGGTGGCAGTCTTGTGACTGCCACATTACGACCCTAGTGGTGAGGCAGCTTGGGACCGCAGACTTCGCCTGGGAACCACAGTTCCCTGGCAGTTGCGCGGTGGTCAAGAGGCATCTGTGTGCTTGGCGGGACCACTGTGGTGCTGTCAAACATATTACAACTTTGATCTCTGCCACTGATTTCATGGAGGTCTTTCCTTCAGTAAAACAGTGGCGAAGATGAAAGAAAGCAGGGCCCCCTTGTTCCTCAAACCTTGTGGATGCACACAGGGACACACAGCATGTTCCCCCCTGTGTGTGTGCACAGAAGTTCAGGCACGGCATGGACTGTCATGTCCATGCCGTGTTGGAACTTCCTTTAACATTCCCATTGCGGTGTCTATTTTATAGGCACTGCCATGGGAACAGTAAAGGAAGTGCCCGCCAATGACAAAAAATGTATTATTTGGCGGGTGGTTCTCATGCAGGTTTGGTGGTGCACCGACGGGCGGTCCCACCTCCACACCATCAAACTCATAATCGGCCCCTAAGATACTCTACTCCACTGTACACAACTCCCTTTGTGCCACTCTACTTTACTCTACACCACTCTACGCCATTCCACTCCTCTCTACTCTATGACAACCTACTCCACTCTACTCCACTTCTACACCACTCCACTCCACTCCACTCCACTCCAAATCACTGTATGCCACCCCAGTCTAAAACATTCTACGTGACTCTACTCAACTCTGTGCCCTTCCACTCTATGCACCTCAACTTTATGCCCCTCCACTCTACACCCCTCCACACCACTCCACTGTACTTCACAATACTCCAGGATACTCCATTCTTCTTCATGACACTTCATTCTAGTCCACGACACTCTACTTTATGACACTGCATGACACTCCTCTCCACTCATGACACTCCGCAAACCTCCACTCCACACCACTCCACAACACTTAAAGTCACTCCATTCTATAACACACCACTCTATGACACTCATTTCCACTTTATGGTACTCCACTCTACTCTACTCCACACCACTCTCCTCTACACCACTATTAACCATGCTGAACAGCATTCGCACTGATATACAAAATGGCAAAAAACACATTAGCAAAGAAAATAGCTCTTGCATAGATCAGGCCTATTGGCTTTGCCAATGCTTGTTGTGATTTGGTGTAAATCCGTTCAGTAGTT
Organism: Lissotriton vulgaris; assembly: GCF_964263255.1. Taxonomy (NCBI): domain Eukaryota; kingdom Metazoa; phylum Chordata; class Amphibia; order Caudata; family Salamandridae; genus Lissotriton; species Lissotriton vulgaris. The sequence continues at coordinate 280,855,972 of NC_141694.1, forward strand.
TTTGAGAAATTATGGCTCAAAAAATGTGTCTATTTAGATGGGTGGGTTCAGGATACTCAAACAAGAGTCTCTCAAACCCAATAAAAAAATGGAGCGTTCCGATTAGCGATGGGGTCTTTTTTTCCTCTTGGTCATCTCGCTCTCTCACTGGAGCGAGCTCTCTGATTGGCTGACTGCAACATGAAAGAAAGTGTAGCAGGCAGCCATTATAGAACTCCGTGACTCAATCCCCTGTTCTGAGTTTGTTTAAGACAAAATGTTTAAGGGGGCAGGGTAAGGATGCCTAACCCTAGCCCTTGTGAGGGCTCCCAGTGGGGCCTGCTGCAATCCTGCTGGACTCGGTATATATACAAAAGAAAATGTCCAGCATTTTTAAATGCATTGATTTGATCCCCTGGAGTGGACCATGGCCATGGGGTCATTTTAATAAATTATTTCACGAGGGGGGTGAGTGGGGGCCCCTTTTCCTGAGCCACTATTGGGCCCTGGTACCCAGTCATTGGGGCACAATGCCAATTAAAATGGAGGTGGCCATGCAGCCCTTTCTCCAAACAACTATTTGGCCCTAGGGACCATATCCCCAGGGCACGTAAAATAATAGAAAGGGGAGGGGGGATGCGGCTTGGGCCTTTTAAGGCTCCTGGGATACAATAGAAATGTGCACACATCAAGGATGAATGCATCCCTTCCTTGGGCACACCTTTAGTTCTTCATAGAAGACTCCATACAAAACACGTTAATTGTTGCTTTGATTTTTTACTTTTTCAAAGTTGAAACATGATTCCATTCAATATTTTTTCTTCATGTTAAACAATACTTTTTTTTGTTGCTTAATACTTCTTCATGAAGTATTTAACCGCTCCGATGCATTTCGGGCTTCTTAGCCCTTTGTCAAGGAGCTCTAAAACGCAAATAAACAATATTGCCCATCATTTCAACATTCAAAGATATCACAATAACAGTAAAAGCATTTAGGTCACAAGCAAAAAATAGGAGGATGCATTCACACGTTAGCGCATGGTGAGTGATATATGGTCAAGTGCGCGGTTAAATAGGGGTGTGTCAAATATCATTGTGCCGTGAAGCAATCACTGTGGTAAATAACCAGTATGCTTACATGAGTCGGCTTGAAAAAGTTCGCCAACTATAACACAACAAAAAGTAAAGAAACGTGATTAATCGAGGCTAGCCATTCGGGCGTAGGCTCAAAGAAAAAGTGACTGCGGGAGAAGACGCCAACTTACGTGTAGATTACTGGGGAGTAAGCTGCGGGCGGGTAACAGGAACGTGTTCCGAGCGCGTAGCGTCAATTCCTTCCGTGGATGTGATACGCTAGCCTGTCTGTGAGGTTTAAAAACGCCAACCCGGAAGCGGTGCTCCCGTGTGTAGTAGCGATAGAAAACGGGCTCTGGTATCAAGTGAATAGTAGAGCGGCCATGTTGTGTGAGTGGCGGAAGTGTGTTAGGGTGAACAGAAATACAAATGTGTGGGCAAGGCATCCAGAAAATGAGTATACAAATCATAATATATTAACAATTACTTTGCGGGCGACAGAAAAGCATTATGCATTAGATTCCCACCAGTATGGTGGTTTACAAAAAGCAACTGAATTCAGTCCTATCATTAAGCCCAAAGGGCTTCATAGCCTGAAGGCGATATATCCAGGCTATTTCACGTTGTAGTAGTACCTTGTTATTGTCTTTGTCCTCTTTTTTATCAATAGTTTCTAATACCAAGAACTTGAGTTGGGCAATACTATGTTTATGTTCCAAGAAATGCATTGCAATGTTGGATTTGTCATTTTTAGTGCGGATGTTCGATTTATGTTCATTCAATCGTACTTTTATTTTTCTTTCAGTCTTCCCTATGTAGATTTTGCCACATGGGCATGTGAGGAGATAGATTAAATTTGATGAGTCACTGACATTCAACTTGATGCTATGCCCCTTCATGGGATGACTAATGGTGTTGCCTTTCATCACGTTGTTACAACTATTACAGTTTAGGCATGGGCGGGTTCCTTCAGCTTCTGCTTGACTGATGGGTTCTTTAGAGAGAATCTCTTTCAAGTTATTATTCCTTGAGTAAGCGAATATAGGAGGTGTTTTAAATATGTCGTTAAACTCAGGTTCAGATGTTAAGATTCGCCAGTGTCTTAAAATAATCTTTAGGTAGGCCATACTTTGTGTGGAAAATTTTTATACTAATACCATCCTAGTATCTTCCGGTTTAGTAGCTCTGGTTAATGCTTTTTATCTGGATATTTTGGATACACTTTTTTCAGCTTCTTTAATGGCTTCTTGTGGGTATCCTTTATCAAGGAATCTGGAACCCATCTCTTTTATCCGTTTCTCACATGTGTCAATATTTGATGCTATGCGTTTGGCGCGTAGCATCTGAGAAAAAGGTAGGTGGCGTTTAAGTGAACCCTGGTGAAAACTGGAAAAGTGTAACGTGTTGTTACGGTCCGTTTCTTTCCGGAACAAATCAGTTTCAAATCCAATGTCTGTTTTTGAGATCAGGACATCTAGAAATGTGATCGTCTTCTCACTTATCTGCCACGTGAGTTGTATTCTGTTGTCTTTAGTATTCAGCTCACCTAGTGCTTGTTCCAGGTTATCTCTAGTGTCCTTCCAAATACAGAATAAATCGTCGATATATCTGACGAATAGCTTCACATTTTTATTCCAATTGGGATTCTCCAAGATGTTAGCTACTTCAAATTCTTGTATATAGATGTTAGCGTACGTGGGGGCTGCACAGTTAACCATGGACATTCCAGATAGCTGCAAATACCATTTGTTATCATGTACGAAATAGCTGTGGTATAGGGTATACATCATGAGTTCGATTAGGAAAGTTTGCATTTTGTCCTCTATGTTACTGTTCAAAATGGCCTTTTCAATAGCCTCAATTCCTCCACCGTGGGGGATAGATGTATATAGACTTTTCACATCTGCTGTGCAGAGAATTAAACTTTCCCCTTCTTGAATACTGACTTCAGATAGTTTGATTAGAAATTCTGTAGTGTCTTTTATGTAACTCTTCATTTGCTTGACTAGGGGTTGAAGATACAGATCCAGGAATTTCCACACTGGCTCATGTATGGAGCCTCTGGTGGATACTATAGGTCTGAATGGGGGGTCTAGCAAATCTTCGGCATGTTTGAATCTTTAGTCAAACAAGACCTTATGGAAATAAACTACCACAAAAAAATCAAAGAGAACATTACCCAAAAAGACAAAGATACTGCATAAAAGCGGACAAAGGCGGTGCCTTAGTCATTGTAAATTCCAGCATGTACCAAAGCAAAATATATGAACATATATCAGATCAGCATACATACATGCAATTGGAAACAAATCCTACCAACCAATTCAAAGCGACTTTGATGGAAATACTTGATAAAGCCCAGAAATCTGGCACAATTGATGAAAGAACTAAAAGATTCCTACTACTGGAACATCCAAAAAAGTCCTACCATCAATATGACACCAAAAATCCACAAAGATTTGCTAGACCCCCCATTCAGACCTATAGTATCCACCAGAGGCTCCATACATGAGCCAGTGTGGAAATTCCTGGATCGGTATCTTCAACCCCTAGTCAAGCAAATGAAGAGTTACATAAAAGACACTACAGAATTTCTAATCAAACTATCTGAAGTCAGTATTCAAGAAGGGGAAAGTTTAATTCTCTGCACGGCAGATGTGAAAAGTCTATATACATCTATCCCCCACGGTAGAGGAATTGAGGCTATTGAAAAGGCCATTTTGAACAGTAACATAGAAGACAAAATGCAATCTTTCCTAGTGGAACTCATGATGTATACCCTATACCACAGCTATTTCGTACATGATAACAAATGGTATTTGCAGCTATCTGGAATGTCCATGGTTAACTGTGCAGCCCCCACGTACGCTAACATCTATATGCAAGAATTTGAAGTAGCTAACATCTTGGAGAATCACAATTGGAATAAAAATTTGAAGCTATTCGTCAGATATATCGACGATTAATTCTTTATTTGGACAGACACTAGAGATAACCTGGAACAAGCACTAGGTGAGCTGAATACTAAAGACAACAGAATACAACTCACGTGGCAGATAAGTGAGAAGACTATCACATTTCTAGATGTCCTGATCTCAAAAACAGACATTGGATTTGAAACTGATTTGTTCCGGAAAGAAACGGACCGTAACAACACGTTACACTTTTCCAGTTTTCACCAGGGTTCACTTAAACGCCACCTACTTTTTTCTCAGATGCTACGCGCCAAACGCATAGCATCAAATATTGACACATGTGAGAAACGGATAAAAGAGATGGGTTCCAGATTCCTTGATAGAGGATACCCACAAGAAGAAAGAGGCTGAAAACCGTGTATCCAAAATATCCAGAGAAAAAGCATTAACCAGAGCTACTAAGCCGGAAGATACTAGGATGGTATTAGTATCAAAATTTTCCACACAAAGTATGGCCTACAAAAAGATTATTTTAAGACACTGGCGAATCTTAACATCTGAACCTGAGTTTAACGACATATTTAAAACACCTCCTATATTCGCTTACTCAAGGAATAATAACTTGAAAGAGATTCTCTCTAAAGAACCCATCAGTCAAGCAGAAGCTGAAGGAACCCGCCCATGCCTAAACTGTAATAGTTGTAACAACAAGATGAAAGGCAACACCATTAGTCATCCCATGAAGGGCATAGCATCAAGTTGAATGTCAACGCCACCTGTGACTCATCAAATGTAATCTATCTCCTCAAATGCCCATGTGGCAAAATCTACATAGGGAAGACTGAAAGAAAAATAAAAGTACGATTGAATGAACATAAATCGAACATCCGCACTAAAAATGACAAATCCAACATTGCAATGCATTTCTTGGAACATAAACACAGCATTGCCCAACTCAAGTTCTTGGTATTAGAAACTATTGATAAAAAAGAGGGCAAAGACAATAACAAGGTACTACTTCAACGTGAAATAGCCTGGATATATCGCCTTCAGGCTATGAAGCCCTTCGGATTTAATGATAGGACTGAATTCCGTTGCATTTTGTAAACCTTAGATATCAAAAGGGAGGGAAGAGGATATGGAGTCCATTCGTTTCCCCTATGCGAAGTAACTGATAATCAAAAGAGAATGGACACTAGTTTCTGCAAAAAACCAAATAGTTTTTTATCGAGAACCCTCATAGACTTCCTGGAATTTTATCGTAGCAGTATATCTTTTTTCCGCCCCATCAGGAGTCATGGCATAGTCATTGGGTCAACGATTAACGTGCAGGATGCCTGCCTCACCAGAGGCTACTTCTGGTATTTACAGAAGTGTCCAGAAATAAAAAAGTGGGTTTGGAAAAAATTTAAGAAATAATGACTAGGTCAAAACTATACACTTTAAAATCAAACAAAAAACTAGTCACTATCATTAAGAACCATTATGATATGTAGGTAGTTGAGTTATTGAACTACCATATCCTTTTCAAAGAGGTGTCGACATGTTTCAGCTCTCGGGGCCCTACAGGGTCAGGGGAGCTTTCGTCAGGACAAGGACAAGAACAAACATACAAAAAGAAAGCACACACAATTGGTGTGTGGTTCGAAAAAATGATGAATTGGAATTTCCAAGCTGTATTCAGGAGAAAGAAACCAACAAAAATTGTATAAGTTGGTTTGAATGTGAGGAATGGCATACTAGTGCACACATTTTACAAAGCATAATTAACGCTAAACTTGATTACCCTTATTGTAGAGGTAATCTGGAAAAACGAGAAAAATGGAGAAACGAGGGGTCTGAAGGGAGTGGGATATAGCCTAATGGCCGTTAAATGATCAATGTCTTATGGACGGAGGTCATGCAGGAGTCTTTATATGATGACAGAGTGGGGAACAGAACAATGGATCATGATCATGTTGAGGTTTTATACACATAGTCGCTGTTCTGTAATCACATCAAACATCAAGCACTCAGTGACTGTTTTTAGCCTGCCAGGAAAAACGTATCTAGTGGATACCCATGCATTCATTAATATTTTACCTTATTAGTTCAGTTTTGTGGCATCAACAGGGACCGGGAGTCGCTTCTGGATTATTACTGGGTGGGAGACAACGGAGCGTCTATGATTACTAGCATAGGCGTTCTTACCTGATCACTGGAGGTAACATCAGGAAACGCCATTCTTACCCATGCGGCGCGGATTTCGTGCCTAGTGCTGACTCTGCCCCTGGTTATGGGTGGGTCTTAGCTCTCAGTGCTTTTATACTGGTCACGGACACTGAAAAAGGACTAATGTCTGGGCAAGTGCCAGGCACCGTAAGATGGTGGAATATCTGATGAAGTATTACGGTATCCTGTGGGAATTTCGGTATGTATTTACTGGTTGAGTCCGTAGGATGCTCATGATTCATACGGGCAGGCAGGATTAACAAAACTGATGCCATGGAATGTGGTCGTTCATACCTACTATGTCAGTTTTCAAGCGATCGACCCATCTCTGTTCTTTGTTGAACAGGATTTGCTCGGCATTCTGGTCTTTGAAGTCTAGCATTTCCAGAACTGTCCATTTCAGTTCATCGCATGTGTGGCCAGCCTCTACAAAGTGGGCGCACAGTTTGGTTGTGTTCTTCTTTAACCTAACATTGCTCCGGTGCTCTCCTATACGGAGTTTGACTTTGCGGCAGGTCATGCCGATGTATTGTTTCTGACAAGGGCAGGTGATTAAATAAATCAAATGTGTCGAATTGCAATTTGTGTGACTCCTTTGGGTCCAGAGTAAACTGTCATTCAATTGTAGGGTTTTTGTGCTGGAGGTAAATTTGCAAACCCCGCATGTACCACATGGATAATGTCCAGTAACTGGCATCATATTTATATCTCTAATGTTCGATCTGGGTAGCGGTTTTTTCGGTCTAGTGTGGACAAGAACGTCTTTTATGTTTTTTGTTCTTCTGTTAGCAAACCTTGGCTTTGGCCAATTTAAGGTTCCAGAGGCGAGTATTTGCCATTTTTTCTTTATTAGTTTTTGGACTTCATAGGTGGCTGGGCAGAAAGTTGTCACACAGGTCACGAGATCTTTCACTGGTTCTTTATTAGTGCTTTGAAGGAGGCATTCTCTCGGCTGATGTTTGGCTCGTTTTTCGCACTTCCTTATTATTGCAGGTGTGTAGTTTCTTTTCTTCAATTTTTGACTGAGTTCTTCAGCTTGTTTTCTATAATCCGCTGTTTTGCTGCAGTTGCGTTTATGTCTAAGAAATTGGCTGTACGGCAGGTTGTCTCGTAAAGGCCGGGGGTGGTAACTGTAGTATGACAGTAAGCAGTTCTTGGCCGTGGGCTTCGTGTAGGTCTTAGTTTCCAGTCTTCCATTCTCTGAGAAAATGGTAAGGTCCAAGAAATCGATTGTTGTTCTGTCAGATGTGAAGGTGAATTTCAGCTAAATGGCAGAGACCCTTGGCTGAAATTCACCTTCACATCTGACAGAACAACAATCGATTTCTTGGACCTTACCATTTTCTCAGAGAATGGAAGACTGGAAACTAAGACCTACACGAAGCCCACGGCCAAGAACTGCTTACTGTCATACTACAGTTACCACCCCCGGCCGTTACGAGACAACCTGCCGTACAGCCAATTTCTTAGACATAAACGCAACTGCAGCAAAACAGCGGATTATAGAAAACAAGCTGAAGAACTCAGTCAAAAATTGAAGAAAAGAAACTACACACCTGCAATAATAAGGAAGTTCGAAAAACGAGCCAAACATCAGCCGAGAGAATGCCTCCTTCAAACACTAATAAAGAACCAGTGAAAGATCTCGTGACCTGTGTGACAACTTTCTGCCCAGCCACCTATGAAGTCCAAAAACTAATAAAGAAAAAATGGCAAATACTCACCTCTGGAACCTTAAATTGGCCAAAGCCAAGGTTTGCTAACAGAAGAACAAAAAACATAAAAGACGTTCTTGTCCACACTAGACCGAAAAAACCGCTACCCAGGTCGAACATTAGAGATATAAATATGATGCCAGTTACTGGACATAATCCATGTGGTACATGCGGGGTTTGCAAATTTACCTCCAGCGCAAAAACCCTACAATTGAATGACAGTTTACTCTGGACCCAAAGGAGTCACACAAATTGCAATTCGACACATGTGATTTATTTAATCACCTGCCCTTGTCAGAAACAATACATCGGCATGACCTGCCGCAAAGTCAAACTCCGTATAGGAGAGCACCGGAGCAATGTTAGGTTAAAGAAGAACACAACCAAACTGTGCGCCCACTTTGTAGAGGCTGGCCACACATGCGATGAACTGAAATGGACAGTTCTGGAAATGCTAGACTTCAAAGACCAAAATGCCGAGCAAATCCTGTTCAACAAAGAACAGAGATGGGTCGATCGCTTGAAAACTGACATAGTAGGTATGAACGACCACATTCCATGGCATCAGTTTTGTTAATCCTGCCTGCCCGTATGAATCATGAGCATCCTACGGACTCAACCAGTAAATACATACCGAAATTCCCACAGGATACCGTAATACTTCATCAGATATTCCACCATCTTACGGTGCCTGGCACTTGCCCAGACATTAGTACTTTTTCAGTGTCCGTGACCAGTATAAAAGCACTGAGAGCTAAGACCCACCCATAACCAGGGGCAGAGTCAGCACTAGGCACGAAATCCGCGCCGCATGGGTAAGAATGGCGTTTCCTGATGTTACCTCCAGTGATCAGGTAAGAACGCCTATGCTAGTAATCATAGACGCTCCGTTGTCTCCCACCCAGTAATAATCCAGAAGCGACTCCCGGTCCCTGTTGATGCCACAAAACTGAACTAATAAGGTAAAATATTAATGAATGCATGGGTATCCACTAGATACGTTTTTCCTGGCAGGCTAAAAACAGTCACTGAGTGCTTGATGTTTGATGTGATTACAGAACAGCGACTATGTGTATAAAACCTCAACATGATCATGATCCATTGTTCTGTTCCCCACTCTGTCATCATATAAAGACTCCTGCATGACCTCCGTCCATAAGACATTGATCATTTAACGGCCATTAGGCTATATCACACTCCCTTCAGACCCCTCGTTTCTCCATTTTTCTCTTTTTTCCAGATTACCTCTACAATAAGGGAAATCAAGTTTAGCGTTAATTATGCTTTGTAAAATGTGTGCACTAGTATGCCATTCCTCACATTCAAACCAACTTATACAATTTTTGTTGGTTTCTTTCTCCTGAATACAGCTTGGAAATTCCAATTCATCATTTTTTCGAACCACACACCAATTGTGTGTGCTTTCTTTTTGTATGTTTGTTCTTGTCCTTGTCCTGACGAAAGCTCCCCTGACCCTGTAGGGCCCCGAGAGCTGAAACATGTCGACACCTCTTTGAAAACGATATGGTAGTTCAATAACTCAACTACCTACATATCATAATGGTTCTTAATGATAGTGACTAGTTTTTTTGTTTGATATTAAAGTGTATAGTTTTGACCTAGTCATTATTTCTTAAATTTTTTCCAAACCCACTTTTTTATTTCTGGACACTTCTGTAAATACCAGAAGTAGCCTCTGGTGAGGCAGGCATCCTGCACGTTAATCGTTGACCCAATGACTATGCCATGACTCCTGATGGGGCGGAAAAAAGATATACCGCTACGATAAAATTCCAGGAAGTCTATGAGGGTTCTCGATAAAAAACTATTTGGTTTTTTGCAGAAACTAGTGTCCATTCTCTTTTGATTAGCATTTTGTAAACCACCATACTGGTGGGAATCTAATGCATAATGCTTTTCTGCCGCCCGCAAAGTAATTGTTAATATATTATGATTTGTATACTCATTTTCTGGATGCCTTGCCCACACTTTTTTATTTCTGTTCACCCTAACACACTTCCGACACTCACACAACATGGCCGCCCTACTATTCACTTAATATCTGAGCCCGTTTTCTATCTCTACTACACACGGGAGCACCGCTTCCGGGTTGGTGTTTTTAAACCTCACTGCCAGGCTAGCGTATCACATCCACGGAAGGAATCGACACTACGCGCTCGGAACCCGTTCCTGTTACCCGCCCGCAGCTAACTCCCCAGTAATCTACACGTAAGTCGGTGTCTTCGCCCGCAGTCACTTTTTCTTTGAGCCTACGCCCGAATGGCTAGCCTCGATTAATCACGGTTCTTTACTTTATGTTTTGTTATAGTTGGTGAACTTGCTCAGGCCAACTCATGTAAGCATACTGGTTATTTACCACGGTGCATGCTTCACGGCACAATGATATTTGACACACCCCTATTGAACCACGCACTTGACCACATATCACTCACCATGCGCTAACGTGCGAATGCATCCTCCTATTTTTTGCTTGTGACCTAAATGCTTGTACTGTTATTGTGATATCTTTGAATGTTGAAATGATGGGCAATATTGTTTATTTGCGTTTTTAGAGCTCCTTGACAAAGGGCTAAAAAGCCCGAAATGCATCGGAGCGGTTAAATACTTCATGAAGAAGTATTAAGCAACAAAAATATGGATTGTTTATCATGAAGGAAAAATATTGAATGGAATCATGTTTCAACTTTGAAAAAGTAAAAAATCAAAGTAACCCTTAACGTGTTTTGTATGGAGTCTTTTATGAAGAACTAAAGGTGTGCCCAAGGCAGGGATGCATTCATACTTGATGTGTGCACATTTCTATTGTATTTCATAAACGTATATGGATGGATACGTTACCTGCAGGAGCACCCAACCGCTTATAAAAATATAAATTACAATTCAGCAAAATTTATACAAAAACGCAGTGCACCGAGCCAACCTTTTTGATTCATAAGGCTCCTGGGATCCCATCCCCAGGGCAAATATTCTTAAAAAGTGAAGGAGCCCATGTGACCCACCTCCCTGAGCCTTGAAAGGCCCCCCTGGGGCTGGCTCAATGAATGTATGCCGGAAGCCTACCCATGGGACACAGTTTCAGGGACAGGATTTCTGCTCCCAACAAATGGAGTTTAAAAATGTTCCAGCAGAATCGGAGTACATATGTGCTTCCTTGCCCATACTCTCACAGGAAGGGAAACTCAAGTTGTTCCTGCCTGGCAGGAGCATGAAAAGACAGTTACTCTTGCAGTGCTGGAGCAATTCAAGTTCCCGATTCACAAAGGATAGGTGAATGCGGCGAGCCAACAGGGTCCCGGCGGCCCTGGGGATCCCCCGCAGCCCTCACCATAGTGATATGCGGGGGCCCCGGGTTTGCATGGGGACACCCAACAAAGGCTCAACAGGATAGGGTCCCTGGGGCCACAATTGGTGCAGGGAGGTGGGCCTTGTGCCCCTTCTCTTTAAAATAGAAGGTCTCGATCGATGGACTCCCCGGGGCCCTAGTAGCTCAGGGAAGGTGGGCATGTACTCCATCCTCTTAATAAAAAAGAAAGGTCCTGGGGTATATGGACCACAGGGCCGTAAATGCTCAAGGAGTTGGGCCCCATGCCCCCTCTCCTTAATAAAAAAAAAGGTCTCAGAGGATGGGGGCACCGGGCTGTAGAGGCTCCTGGGTGGGGGGCTGCATGCCCACTACCCAATAATTTTATGTAAAAAGTAAGCCACTCATTTATTATTCACTGCTCTTTGAAGGAGTACCTCCATAATGTCCTATGATGGCTTTTTTGTTTATAATGTTTTGAGCTTGATAGTGCGTCTAGCACAGGGACTCCACAAAGACTTTTTTATTGTTAAGGGGCTGCAAGGAGTGTAGCAGCCCCCCAGCAGCATTAAAAATGTAAGTCTCCTGTGCCATGAAAATCATGGCCCCAACAAAACTTACCTTATTTTTTAAAGCACCACCATTTGGAGATCTATGCTCCCTCAGCTGGAGTGCACGGCCCTCTTGTGGCTGTTTTTGTGATTGGATTTTGGTGGCTGAAATTAGTTAAAAGAAAGACCCCGAGACATGTGTGTTTTAGTTAAAAAAAAAAACAATATGCCTGTGAGTCTTTCTTTTAATAATTTTCAGCCCCCAAAATGTAGTAATAATAACAATGTTAAAAGAAAGACTCATAGACATGTCTTTTTAAAACTTTATTAAACATTTTTATATTCACTATTAACAAGTACTGACATATACATTAAATTAAAAATGTTTGTGATTTTTGGGGAAAAATGATAGATCTGCTTTATATATATTGATATACTCAACCTTTGAGTAATCCAACAAGCTCACTCTTTATATCTTGGTGTCGTGTCTCTCTGTAAAGGTCAGTAAGTTTGTTTGAGAGGAGAGACCAACCACATGCAGCGCATGCCAGAAGGCCATGTGTGGCGTGGGGTTGGTTGCTCCCAAGGGTTTGGGCTAAGGGCCTGGCCAACGTCCTGCAGCGCACGGCTAAAAGCTGTGCATGATGGGTTATGGTAATAAAATATTGCTTAACGTTAAAAAAAAAAAACTTGAAATTCACTGAAAAAACACAAATGTTAAATTGATGTTCTAGTTGGATGAAAATTTCTGTGACAACATAAATGTTTTAATCTAAAAAAATCAACAAAAAAAATCACCAGTTATAGTTATCTTTAATAACTTGTGCCCGAAAAGTACCTTGCTCTTGCCATGCACAGATAATTACTACACATATTCCATAGCATCATTGATAACATCACTGCAACATTTGAAATGGCATCTTTGATGACAACACTCTGCATGGAGGGAAGGTGAGTTATAGTTACTTGCTGCCAATAGCAGGTGTAAGTTTTACCTTTGGTCAAAGATGCTTTTTTAATTGACCTTGAAAAAATTAAAGGCCAAGTGATTCTGCTGGAGCACACATCTAAGGTTTTCAGGTTTCACACTAAATCTGCTTGTCTATCTTACAAATCTCAGTACACCATGTAGTAGATTTGTCATTGCATCAAGTATTGATATGTGCATACAATGGAATCTAATGAACCCTGGAAGTGTGGCAGAATGAGTATTGTGAATGATTCTTCAACATTCTGCTCTCAGAGTGGAGGCTGCCACGTTCACTGCCTACAGAGGTCTAAATTTGTGCACAATTAAGATACAACAATTAGCATGCATTTATATGACTTTTGTTGTTCACAGTTCTTAGAATCCCCATATGATCAGGATAGTTTCCAAAGAAGGGTTTTCAATAGAAGTCTAATTTAGTTTGCAACATGAATGCTATTTCCCCTCTCATTTGGAACAGAAATGTTTCAACGTGAGCAGGCTGCTGCCATGATGCATAGGTTTCTGTGTTAGATGGATATGCTAAATATTTGAAGGTCTGCCAAGATGCCTTGGGGATAAATATCCCTCTGCTCTACCACTCTATGCTGAGGCCTGTTGGTCATGCAGGTTGGCGCTATCAGATGTTCCCTGAGTGTGCTTTAATCACTTCACATTTCCAATGCCAAATCCCTTTCACATTGCAATGTCGATGCTTCAGATATTCCAAAAAAGACCTTTTACGATAAGGGTGGGCCTGATTCAATTAGACATTGCTTATTCCTGAGGATAATTGAATTTCCAGAGCAGTAATGATATGCCTAGTAACAATGCATTAAGGCACTGAAGTTCATGCTTAAAGTGGCGGCAAAAAATGAGGTTCATTTTGGAGTTACTCCAGTTCTATATTTGCTTCTTAGAGCTGTTAGAGTGCGCAATTCCTCTTTGAAAAAGAACACACTCTGAATAAGTGAAGGACGCATTGGTCCTCATTTCGAGTCTAGCGCTAAATTTGGTGCTAAAACTCCATGGTGCAATTACCATTCAGGCTTGATCCTGGTTTTAGAACTGCTTTAGATGGACATTACATGCTGGAGTGACTTGGTGCGGAGTGGTAAATTACTCTATTACTTACCAGTAACCTTCATTACCCCGAATATGGTCCCTCTCATCCCAGTCAGAGCCCCTCCCTCCCTAGTGATGGGTTCTGCACCTCCTTCCTTTGGATCTTGTTACTAACAGAAGGGGACGTGGGGGGAGAAGCCTTAAACGCTTAACCGTGGTGTCAATTCCGCTGCGGTGCGGCGCTTTAGCGGAGTGGGCGGGGCCACGTCGGCCAACGGACGTGCGCAGCACTATGAAGGTAGTGCGCTTGACGGCCGTTGGCCGACAGAAGCACGCAAGGGGTTAAGACCATGTGGATCATGGACATAAAAGTAGGACTTTGTTTTGTTTAAGCGAGGTATAGGACCTGTGGTGGGTGGGGCCACCTCACGTTGTGACTGCTGGGGAGAGGGGGACCAACAAGGGGGTAATGCACCCCTTAATCGGTTTACCAGTGCATACAATTAGCAGTGCATAGCACAAAAATTACCTTTAATCAGGTTCCAGGATATTATTTTTACCATGTGCCATTAAAAAAAGATATCTGGTGTTACCAAGAAATGCGAGGTTAATACTAACATGCATCCCGGTAACAGAACTTATTTGGTTATTCTCAGAGATGTTTCTGATCACTAGTCAAAGAAACTTAGCAAAATTAATGGTGAAACACTCAACCTAATGAGCCATTACCTATGTGTTTACTTGGGCGTTTCTTATACAAGACTAGGGTGGGATTCCAATTCAGGAGGAATTTGGTTTTATATTCTTCCCTACCCTGAAGTTACAAATACCAGGGTTATGATAACTGTATGGGAAGGAATACTGCCTGTTTGGAGATTCTGGAGAGTACATGCAGGAATCTCTCCTCCCGTGCCTATTCCTCTATGTTTTCTCCTGATGTTTCTCCTGGAAATATTTGCTGATTTCCGTGACCCCAACTTGTAATTTTGAATGTAGAGTGTTTGCACACCCATGTATACAAACCTGCAGTCACATTGGTAGTAAAATCTCCACTTCCATGGCAGAGAACTCTAAATGTTGTGGAGGTTAAACACCAGCATGGCAAAGGGAATACATTTGCTTTAATGAAGGTCAGAAATTCTGTCACAGAACTCTAAAGATAGATAAGACAAAATATGAGGGATAAGGTATCCCCTGCCGTTCATTATAAGGATTTTGCAAGTCACTGAGGTGTTCCACATAGAGGAACAAGGCCGAAGGCCCAGTTCCATTATAAGGTTATGGAACTCTGAGGTGACTTATAAAATCCTTATCATGTACTCCATGCAATACTTCATCCCTTATAATACATTGTCACAGCATCACCTCTTCCATAAACCACATAAAACCTTGAGGGCCTATTGACCAGCTGGTTTCCGTCATGTTTCGTGGTGCAAGAGTGACGTAAACCTTCCATGTGATTTATGAAGTCACTCAAGGCCACTTTGCGTGGACCTGAATGGCTCCATAAATCTGGAGTAAGGCAGCGCAGCTTAAATCGCTGCATCTCCCATGTTTTTTGACACATTGCCAGATTTACCGGAACTGGTACACCTGGGAATGCGCCAAAAAGATATGCCTTCCCAGGAGAGGCGTAACAAGGAGAAATATCTTTCTTTCTCCCCATTACTTCCTCTACATT
This sequence comes from Lissotriton vulgaris, assembly GCF_964263255.1. Taxonomy (NCBI): domain Eukaryota; kingdom Metazoa; phylum Chordata; class Amphibia; order Caudata; family Salamandridae; genus Lissotriton; species Lissotriton vulgaris. Next base: position 280,871,452 of record NC_141694.1, read on the forward strand.
CTACAGCACACATAGAAAGAGGAATATGTCTCTCAGGATTGTTTGTCCACGCATGTGTCCCTTCCTGAACAAAAACAATCCTACAAGGCACCACTGTGTAAGGGTGCCTTCATTGGTACTAAGCTGCCAATAGGATGCCAAAGTAGGGGAAAAGGCAGGAATGCTCTGTATTGCCCTAAGTAAGGCACATTCCTGCCATTTCCCTGTCACACAGCTCAGTAACACCCACATGCATCAAAGTCAATTGCATTTGCAAACGGTGCGAATCGCAATTTTCGGCCGTTTGCGAATGCAATTAACTATTTTGGAATGCATCATGCATTTCGCAATTTTAGGAATCGCAACCATGTTGCGATTTCTAAAATTGCGATTGCATTTAAGAAATTGCAATTTCTGATTTCCTAAATGCAATGCATGATTATTTTTAAATTGCGAATTCGCAATTTGGAAGGGGTAAATTAGCATGAAGTTGAACTTCATGCTAATTTACTGAAAACTTTCAAACATGCACTACTTTCATATTTGAAAGTTTTAATTTACACACACACACATGTCCTTGGGTCATGTATGTGTGTGTAAATTGCACTTAAAGTTAAATTTCAGGGGTGCAGGGAGGGGTTCTTTGAACCCCCCCACCGCACCCTTGAAATTGCATTCACATTTTGCGAATCGCAATTTGAAATTCGCAAAATGTGAATGCCTTCCCATTGATTCCTATGGGCCTTTTGCCCATAGGAATCAATGGGAAGGGTTTTCCTTAATTGCGATTCGCAAATTGTGAATCGCAATTAAGGAAAAATACTGAATCGCAAAAAAAATTGCGATTTTTTAATGCATTGCCGTTTGCGAATTCTTAATTGCGATTCCCTAATTTTCGCAATTAAGAAATCGCAAATGGGCACTTTGATGCATGTGGGTGTATGAGCTGTGCTGCACTGTGTGACTTTTTTTTATAACTAGGCCCCTTGGTGCGTAACTCTCTGTTTGCAAATATAAAGAATAAAAACAAAACCACTAGTACAAAATCAAACACATCAAAAACCTGTTAGATATTTGTTGCAAACAGATATTAGAAACAGTGAATACAACTCTGTTTAAAAAAAAAAAGGACAAAAAAACCTGCAGTAGTTTGGAATATGTGAAAGATGCAGACAGAATCTAGATTATCTCTATCTAAGGAGTGCAAAAAATAAACATATCTCTGCTTGACAAAGTAAGTTATTAAAATAAAGCAGAATAAAGAAAAGCAACCTTCTGTTTTCGTTGCTTTAAACAGCTGCTCCAATTATGCTCCGTGACCTGACCTGCCTTTCACCCTGGCTGGCATTGTGATGTCAGAACTCAACTGTAATAACCTTATAATCGTTGAGTTCTGACGTCTTTTCATTATAATCAACAAATTGGTGCTTCACAAGTTGCCGCTTATAAAATTGTGACTGACGTTTATACAAGGATTACAGAATCCCATTCATTATATTTTAATAACTGTGGAATGATTACCCAACACGTTATATCCAGGCAGGGCTCAGTACTTTAGCCTTTGTAGTAGGTAAATCTGCCTTCTAAGACTAATTTAACAGAATGAAGAAGGTAAGCAGCAAAAATTCCTCTGTAAAGTTTGAATTTGTGTGAGATTTGGAAGGGAATACCACAAGGAGCAAGAGAGTCGGTGACAGTGTGCCCTTTGAGGAGGAATACAGGTGCCATGGGGGTACCGCAAAGGTGTGTTTGACATCCATGGAGGGGCAGAACCCAGGACCTCAGCCAACCCTGGAAGTGTGTAAATGTTTGCCAGATGAGGAGAAGGTGGTGATCAGAGGTCGAGGAGGAGAAGCGCGGCCAGGAGTGAAACAGGGAAACCTGGCAGAGACGAGTGCAGAGTGCGGAAACTGGACCGGAGATGAGGAAGCGCGAAGCGGACCAGCGGTGTTGGCTTTTCCAAGGGAAGGCGCTCTGGATGAGGTAGCTGTGGTACTGTCATCAAGCCACAGCTTCAGGCAAGTGGCCTGAACAGCCGGCCCTTTAGTGGGTGGGTGGTTTTTCACCCACGCATATCTCACTGGGCTGTAAAGGAGCTTTACGGGGGAGGACAGAGATTCCCTTTGCTTAGAAAGAAGTCCCCGGTTGCGTTACGTTATTTATAGCACAAACCTGGGAGCTAAGAAGAATCCAGGGCTGGGAAAAAGGTGTGGCATAGGGGTCACATGAAAAAGAACGTCCCCAGGTCTTGTGCCATACTCATTATTGTTGTGTCTTACTTTGCTTTCTCCCCTGTGCTTAAAATGTAAACTATGAAGTGCAGGTGCTCAAATCTTTGTCGGAGTCCACAACTACTTTTTTCTGGCTCCACCCACTTCCTGCACTGGCTCCACCACTTCCTCTATTAGCTCCACCCACATCCTCAAATGGCACTGCAAAAAGTCAGATGAATTTAAGAAAGGTAGCCTTCCTCAGAGTGAGGTTTTGATAGGAGGTTCCCCTGCCCTGTGAACATTTTGAAAAAGATTAAATCAAAAGTGTATTTAAAGACGAATTTTGAAATAAATTAGCTAAAATAACTAATGCATTGCAAAGGGACAATTCCAGTGCTCTATGTGCAATGTCTCATACTTGTATGTTTCTCTCGTCTTCCTTGCTTGATTTTGCTCGCCAGAAAGTGCCATTCATAGTTGTTGCAATACCACTCATAATTACACTAAATTGGCTGAAAGTATGAAAATGGCACTCATAGGAATCTTAAACCGTGGCTGCTATGCGGCGGGTGTCATTGTTACTGTATGAAGGGTGCTCACTGCAACGAGAGCAGAAGGACTTCACTACCTGGCAAATGAAACACAGACCTACAAGAGAGAGGGTGGCCTTTTAATAAGTGGTATTGGCATACACAGAAGGTTAATAAAGCTGTTAAAGCAGTATTTCCGCCCAATGATAATATGATGTTCTAAAATAAACAAGGGGAGGAAGGAACAGTAGCAAAACACCGGAATAGTGGAAACATTGGAATTTTGTAGATCTATAACAGTCATTAATGGTCATCCGCATTCAATTGTCCTAAAATGAGCTCCTGGCATTCCAGTACGTGGAATTTCATTGTATTAAGAGCAAGCTGAGTCCGGATTGGAAGAAAAACATTGTATCACATAAACAGAACATTTTAAATGCCACAGTGTAAACAAGCATTTGCAATGCAATAGGTCTCGCATTAGGAAAGTGTGAGCTATTCGAATTGTTAATTGATTTTTTTTATTTATGTGTTGTTTTAGAAAATAGATACATTAATAGCAAAGGCATTTATAATGCCAATAGCTTAAACTTTTGCAAATGTGACAGGTATGTGGAGCGTATGTATGTTTTATAGAGTACAGTAAATGTGTGATGTGTAATTATGTGTACAGAGTGGCTTTATGTTGAGTGCATGTATGTTGCATTGAGTAGAGTGTAAATATGTGGAGTGTAATTTTGTGGTACCGAGTGGTATTTTTGTGGTAGTATTTATGTTGTATTGAGTAGAGTGTAATAATGTGGCTTGTAAGTGTGTGGCACTGAGTGGTATTAGGGGTGTATTTAAGTTTTATTGAGTAGAGTGTAAATATGTGGTATGTAATTATGTGGCACTGAGTGTTAATATGTGGAGTGCATTTCTGTTGCATTGATTGAAGTGTAATTATGAGGCATATAATTATGTGGCACTGGGTGGTATTGTGTGGAGTGTGTGTTGGATTCAGTAGAGTGTAATTATGTGGCATGTTATAATGTGGCATTGAGTGGTATTATTTGGAGTCTATGTTGCATTGAGTGTAGTGTAATTATGTAGCATATAAATATGTTGCACTGAGTGGTATTGTGTGGAGTGTGTGTTGTATTTAGTAGTATATATTAATGTGGTGTTTAATTATGTGGCACTGAGTGTTATTTGGTGTACATTGCGCATTGAGTGCACTGGTATGATGTAGCATATAATTATGTGGCACTGTGTGGTATGATGTGGAGTGTATTTATGTTGCATTGAGTTGTGTGTAAACATGAGGTGTGTAATTATGTGGCACTGAGTGGTATTATTTGTAGTGTATGTTGGATTGCGGCAGTGTAATTATGTATTATATCAGTATGTTGCATTGAGTGGTATTGTGTGGAGTGTATGTTGCATTCAGTATAGTAAATATGTGGTTTGTAATTATGTGGTACTGAGTGGTATTTGGAGTGCATGTTGCATTGAGATCACTATAATTATGTAGCATATAATTATGTGGAACTGTATGTGATTATATGTAGTGTATTTATGTTGCATTGAGTAGAGTGTAGGTATGAGGCGTGTAATTGTATGGCACTGACTGTTATTTGTTTTCAAACCGTTATGTACATAAGATGCATATGTCTGCATATATGTATGCATGCATGTATATTTGTATTTATAGTGTTATGCAGATGTATATATATATATATATATGTATGTACACCGCAGTGTGTGACTGCGCAGTGTGAGACATTGGTGTGTGTGTGTGACATTGCTGTGTGTGACAGTGTAGTGTGTGTGTGACAGCGCAGTGTGTGTGTGTGACAGCGCAGTGTGTGTGAGGCAGTGCAGTGTGTGTGTGTGTGAGGCAGCGCAGTGTGTGTGTGAGGCAGGGCAGTGTGTGTGAGGAAGGGCAGTGTGTGTGTGATGCAGCGCAGTGTGTGTGAGGCAGTGTAGTGTGTGTCTCAGTGCAGTTTGTGTGTGATAGGACAGTGTGAGTGACACACAGCAGTGTGTGACTGTGTAGTGTGAGACAGCGAAGTGTATGTGTGTGACAGCGAAGTGTGTGTGTGAGGCAGCGCAGTGTGTGTGTGAGGCAGCGCAGTGTGTGTGTGAGGCAGCGCAGTTTGTGTGTGAGGCAGCGCAGTGTGTGTGTGTGAGACATTGCTGTGTGTGTGAGACATTGCTGTGCCCTCCAAAGATTACATCCTTCTGGGAGACCTCAACTTTCACCTTGAAAAGAACAACGACCGCAACACCACCACCCTCTTGGACAACCTCGCCAACCTCGGACTTAAACAACTGGTCACCTCCCCCACCCACATCGCAGGTCACACACTCGACCCCATCTTCACCTCCAGCAACCATGTCTCATTCAGCCACACTACGGATCTCCTCTGGACTGACCACAGCTGCGTTCACTTCACCTACAACAAGCCGAAACCCACCAACCACCTCCAACCAACTCTGCAAAGAAACTGGAACAAAATCACCATCGACCAGATCTCCTCATCGCTCCTTCTAAACACCCCAGCCCACTCTTCTAACCCAGACCAAGCCGCCGCCAACCTCACCCTATGGTTATCCAACACCACCGACATCCTAGCACCACTGAAAAAACGTCAAAGCAAACCTGGCAGCAAGAAGGCTTCATGGTTCAACGATGATCTCAAGAAGTCCAAGAAACTCTGCCGCTCCCTTGAGAAGGCCTGGAAAAAAGACCCAACCACTAGCACCAAGGACGCCTTCAAAAACGCCACCCGCACACACCACCAACTAATCCGAAAAGCCAAGAAAACAGCATTCAAGGATCGACTAGACAACAACGCCCACAACAGCAAGGAACTTTTCAACATCGTCAAGGAATTCACCAACCCCTCGGCCAACTCCAACGACATCACCCCCTCTCAAGCCCTCTGCGATTCCCTGGCTTTATTCTTCCACAACAAAATCGCAGACATCCACAACAGCTTCGACAACCAACCCGGAGACCAACCCACCCAACCATATGCTGGACATTCTCCCCCCTTGAACACCCTCAACGAATGGAACCCAATCTCCACGGAGGACACCATCCACCTGATGAACTCCATCCACTCAGGATCCCCCACAGACCCATGTCCTCACCACATCTTCAACAAAGCTGACTCCGTCATAGCACCGCACCTCCGAGACGTCATCAACTGCTCCTTCAACTCCGCCACCTTCCCGGAGAGCTGGAAACATGCTGAACTCACCGCCCTTCTGAAAAAACCCACAGCGGACCCCAACGAACTCAAAAATTACCGCCCCATATCGCTCCTTCCTTTCCCGGCCAAAGTCATCGAGAAAGCTGTCAACAACCAACTCGCCGCTTTCCTCGAAGCCAACAAATCCCTCGACTCCTCACAATCTGGCTTCCGAGTAAAACACAGCACAGAGACCGCCCTCATCGCAGCAACAGACGACATTCGAACTCTACTGGACAATGGAGACACAGTCGCCCTCATCCTCCTCGATCTCTCTGCAGCCTTCGACACAGTCTGCCACAGCACCCTTTTACAACGCCTCAGAAACATCGGAATACAAGGAAAAGCACTTGAATGGATCACCTCGTTCCTCACCGGAAGAACGCAGAGAGTCCGCCTTCCACCATTCAAGTCCGAGGCCACTGAAGTCATCTGTGGTGTACCACAAGGATCATCACTCAGTCCCACCCTCTTCAACGTATACATGAGCCCCCTTGCGGCCATCGCTCGCCAACACAATCTCAACATCATCTCTTACGTGGACGACACTCAACTGATCCTTTCTCTCACCAATGACCCCAGCACCGCCAAAACTAACCTACATGAAGGAATGAAAGAAGTTGCCGAATGGATGAAACACAGCCGTCTGAAACTGAACTCAGATAAAACAGAAGTCCTCATCTTAGGTACATCCCCCTCTGCATGGGACGACTCTTGGTGGCCGGAAGCCCTTGGAAAAGCACCCATCCCGACAGACCACGCTCGGAACCTAGGCGTTATCCTGGATTCTTCACTCTCAATGAACAGACAAGTCAGTGCCGTATCCTCATCCTGCTTCAACATTCTTCGCATGCTCAAAAAAACATTTCGCTGGATCCCCACCGAAACCAGAAAAACAGTCACCCATGCTCTGGTCACGAGCCGACTGGATTACGGAAACACCATCTACGCAGGTACTACCGCTAAAATCCAGAAGAAACTCCAACGAATCCAAAACGCCTCAGCCAGGATCATACTAGACATCCCGCGCAACGAACACATCTCTGGCCACCTGAAAGACCTCCACTGGCTGCCCGTCGATAAGAGGATCACTTTCCGACTGCTGACCCACGCACACAAATCACTCTTCGACATCGGACCAGAATGCCTCAACTCTCGACTGTCCTTCTACACCCCCTCCCGCCAACTTCACTCTTCCAGCCAAGCCCTCGCCACTGTACCCCGCATCAACAAGACCACTATGGGAGGAAGATCCTTCTCATACCTTGCAGCTAAAACATGGAACTCACTCCCCACTTACCTCCGCCTTACCCAGAACCACCTAGCATTCAGAAAGCAACTTAAAACGTGGATATTTGACAAGTAATCCTCCTCCCTTCCCTAAGCGCCTTGAAACCCTTTGGGTATGTAGTGCGCTATATAAATTCTTTGACTTGACTTGACTTGACTTGTGAGGCAGCGCAGTGTGTGTGAGGCAGCGCAGTGTGTGTGAGGCAGCGCAGTGTGTGTGAGGCAGGGCAGTGTGTGTGAGGAAGGGCAGTGTGTGTGTGATGCAGCGCAGTGTGTGTGAGGCAGTGTAGTGTGTGTCTCAGTGCAGTTTGTGTGTGATAGGACAGTGTGAGTGACACACAGCAGTGTGTGACTGTGCAGTGTGAAACAGCAAAGTGTGTGTGTGTGACAGCGAAGTGTGTGTGTGAGGCAGCGCAGTGTGTGTGTGAGGCAGCGCAGAGTGTGTGTGAGGCAGCGCAGTTTGTGTGTGAGGCAGCGCAGTGTGTGTGTGTGAGACATTGCTGTGTGTGTGAGACATTGCTGTGTGTGAGGCAGCGCAGTGTGTGTGTGAGGCAGCGCAGTGTGTGTGTGAGGCAGGGCAGTGAGTGTGTGAGGCAGCGCAGTGTGTGTCTGAGGCAGTGTGTGTAAGGCATGGCAGTGTGTGCATGATGCAGCACAGTGTGTGTGTGAGGCAGTGTAGTGTGTGTCTCACAGTGCAGTTTGTGTGTGGTAGGACAGTGTGAGTGACACACAGCAGTGTTTGACTGCCTAGTGTGAGACATTGCTGTGTGTGTGTGAGGCAGCGCAGTGTGTGTGTGAGGCAGCGCAGTGTGTGTGTGTGAGGCAGCGCAGTGTGTGTATGAGGCAGGGCAGTGTGTGTGTGATGCAGCACAGTGTGTGTGTGAGGCAGTGCAGTGTGTGTCTCACAGTGCAGTTTGTAACAGAGCAGTGTGTGTGTGTGTGAGGCAGGGCAGTGTGTGTGTGTGAGGCAGGGCAGTGTGTGTGTGAGGCAGCGCAGTGTGTGTGTGAGGCAGCGCAGTGTGCATCTCACAGTGCAGTTTGTGTGTAACAGCGCAGTGTGTGTGTGTGATAGGACAGTGTGAGTGACAGCAGTGTGTGACTGCGTAGTCAATCAATCAATCAATCAATGACATTTATAGAGCGCGCAACATACCCGTAGGGTCTCAAGGCGCTGGGGGGGGTGGGGGTGCCGCTACTGCTCGAACAGCCAGGTCTTCAGCTTCTTCCTGAAGGAGAGGTGGTCTTGGGTCAGGCGCAGGTCGGTCGGGAGGGAGTTCCAGGTCTTGGCGGCTAGGTAGGAGAAGGACCTTCCTCCTGTAGTCGCTCTTTGGATGCGGGGGACGTCGGCGAGGGCGTGGTTGGCTGATCGGAGGTGGCGTTTGGGAGCGTAGATGTTGACTCGGCTGTTGAGGTAGCTCGGGCCTTGGTCGTGTAGGGCTTTGTGTGCGTGGGTGAGGAGGCGGAAGGTGATTCTTTTGTTGACGGGGAGCCAGTGAAGGTCTCTCAGATGTCCGGAGATGTGGCTGGTTCGTGGGATGTCGAGGATGAGTCTGGCTGAGGCGTTCTGGATCCGCTGGAGTCTCTTCTGGAGCTTGGCGGTGGTACCGGCGTAGAGGGCGTTGCCGTAGTCCAGTCGGCTGGTGACGAGGGCCTGGGTGACGGTCTTCCTGGTCTCGGTGGGGATCCACCAGAAGATCTTCCGTAGCATGCGAAGGATGTTGAAGCACGCCGAGGAGACGTTGTTGACTTGCCTGGTCATGGAGCGGGAGGAGTCCAGGATGAAGCCCAGGTTGCGTGCATGGTCTGTCGGTTTGGGTGCGGTGCCCAGGGCGGGAGGCCACCAGGAGTCGTCCCAGGCGGAGGGTGAGGAGCCCAGGATGAGGACCTCCGTCTTGTCCGAGTTCAGTTTCAGGCGGCTGGTCGTCATCCACTCGGCTACCTCTTTCATCCCTTCGTGCAGGTTGGCTCTGGCGGCGGCGGGGTCGTTGGTCAGGGAGAGGATCAGCTGGGTGTCGTCGGCGTAGGAGATTATGTTGAGGTTGTGCTGGCGTGCGATGGCCACGAGGGGGCTCATGTAGACGTTGAAGAGGGTGGGGCTCAGAGAGGATCCTTGAGGGACGCCGCAGATGACTTCTGTGGCCTCTGACTTGTACGGTGATAGACGGACTCTCTGTGTTCTTCCGTCGAGGAAGGAGATGATCCATTCCAGCGCCTTGTCCTGGATTCCGACGTTGCTGAGGCGCTGTACTAGGGTGCGGTGTCAGACAGTGTCGAATGCCGCGGAGAGGTCTAGGAGGATGAGGTCCGCTGTTTCTCCGTTGTCCATCAGGGCTCGGATGTCATCGGTGGCGGCGATGAGGGCGGTCTCGGTGCTGTGATTGGCTCGGAAGCCGGACTGTGAGGGGTCGAGGGATCCATTCGTCTCGAGGAAGGCGGCCATCTGCTTGTTGACGGTCTTCTCGATGACTTTGGCTGGAAACGGGAGGAGCGAGATGGGGCGGTAGTTCTTGAGTTCGGTGGGGTCCGCCGTGGGTTTCTTGAGAAGAGCGCTGAGTTCGGCGTGCTTCCAGCTCTCAGGGAAGGTGGCGGTGTCGAAGGATGTGTTGATGATGTCTCGCAGGTGGGGTGCGATGACAGCATCAGCCTTGTTGAAGACGTGGTGAGGGCAGGGGTCAGTCGGTGATCCGGAGTGGATGGAGTTCATCGTGCGGATGGTGTCTTCGGTGCTGATCGGGGTCCAGGCGTGGAGGGTGGTGGTGGGGGGTGGTTGTTCGGTCTTGGTGTGCGTTGGTTGGTTGTTGAAGCTGTTGTGTATGTCCGCGATCTTGTTGTGGAAGTATGAAGCGAGGGAGTTGCAGAGGTCTTGCGATGGGGTGATGTCGTTGTTTCCTGCGCTGGGGTTGGATAGCTCTTTCACGATGTTGAAGAGTTCCTTGCAGTTGTGTGCGTTGTTGTCCAGCCGGTCCTTGAAAGCAGTTTTCTTGGCGGCGCGGATCAGCTGGTGGTGCTTCCGGGTGGCCAGCTTGAAGGTGGTCCTGTTGTCTGGTGTAGGTTCCCTTCTCCAGACTTTCTCGAGGGCTCGGCAGTTCTTCTTGGAGCGCTTGAGTTCGTCGGTGAACCACAGGGCTTTCTTGCTGCCGGATCTGCTGGGCGGGGTCCTCAGTGGGGCGAGTTCGTCCGCGCAGTTGCTGATCCACTTTGTGAGGATTGAGGGTGGGCCCCCAGGAGGCAATGATGTGGCAATGGCCAGCAAATTACTTAATGACCGCATCACTGCTGCTCTGGACCGTACAGCCCCATTAGGCCGGCCAACAAAAGAAGTTCACAGACATAGAACTGCTCCCTGGTTTAGCGATGCGTTGCGCTGTGCCAAAAAGGGAATGCAAACGAGCAGAGAGACAATGGAGAGGGGCTTACGACGATCGGTCGAAAGAGGCCTATCTCATTAAGAGGCGTACCTATCATAATAAAATCCGGATAGAGAAAGCCACATATTATGCAGACAGAATTCAGGGGGCAGAGAACTCTGCCAGGGAACTGTTCAGTATATATAAATCTTTGGCCACTCCTAAAACCTCCACTCAGGAGGATGACTACTCAGTAGCAGCTTGCAACCGCATTGCTAGCTACTTTGGAGACAAAGTGTCCAAAATTTATTCTGCTTTTCCCGAAATCCCTCCTGCAGCGGTAGAGCCTGCAGACCTAGCAGAGATGGAAGACGATCCAAATCTGCTTCTCAACTTTACCATCCCCCCACAGGCAGAGTTGGTTAAAATCTGCAGATCTGTTAAATCCGGTTCCCCCCGGGACCCTGCATCCCCAAAAAGGTTGAGTGACAGTCTGGAGACCCTCGAACCCTATATTAGGCACGTGCTGGATGTCTCCTTTCGATCGAGCTCTATACCTGAGGACTGGAAACAGGCTGTGGTGCTCCCCCTCCGCAAGAAGCCCAACATTAGCTTCGAGAAGCTAGACAACCTACGCCCCATCTCTCTGCTGCCTTATTTTTCTAAGGTAGCGGAGAAGGTGGTAAACAAACAGCTTATGAAGTATGTGGAGGAAGGTAACATTCTTCACCCTACCCAATTCGGGTTTCGGTCCCGTCATTCTACGGAATCTGCCCTTCTTAGGGCCACCGAATCCCTTAGACAGGGTGCAGACGAGGGACAAACCATGGCTTTAATCCTATTAGATCTCAGCGCTGCATTCGACACTGTAGCACATTCCATCTTGCTACAGTGTCTGAACAAAGGAGGGGTGAGAGGAGCAGCGTTGAAATGGATTTATTCATTTCTCACTGGCCGAGGCTTCCAAGTGAGGCAGGGCGACCACTACTCTGAGCGAATTTCTTTGGACCAGGGGGTGCCGCAGGGCTCGTCCCTGAGTCCAACACTTTTCAATCTTTATGTCGCTCCTATTGCCACCTTAGTAGAGAGTCACGGCCTCCGCTTGGTGTCTTACGCCGACGACACGCAGTTGGTGATCTCCCTGTCGCGTGCACCCAGTCTCTCGGCGGACATCTTCAGAGCTTGCATGCAAGATCTAGCTGCCTGGATGTCCGCCAACTGCCTCAAGCTCAACGGAGGCAAGACTGAGGTGCTGGTCGTGGGGGGCTGCCAATCAGCGTGGACGTCGGCATGGTGGCCATCCTGCCTAGGTCCAACACCTTCTCCGTGCCAGAAAGCAAAGAATCTGGGCATCTGGTTTGACACTGATCTCACCTTTGGCCCCCAGATCAATCAGGTGGTTGGATCATGTTTTGGGACCCTTAAAAGCCTCAGGAAGACCCTGAAGTTTTTACCCGTGAAAGCCCGTCAAACCCTGGTGCATGCACTAGTCACATCAAAGATGGACTATGGCAATCTTCTCTATTTAGGGACTTTGGAGAAGAACTTCAACCGCCTACAGGTCCTACAGAATGCCGCTGCCCGCTTAGTGCTTAAACTACCCAGGAGAGCTGCATCGGCCGCGGCCCTCCGATCTCTGCATTGGCTTCCGGTCAGAAGCAGGGTAGAATTTAAAGCTCTATGTACGTGCCATCGGATCATCAATGGGAGATCCCCTCTTCCACTGCAGGGACTACTGACTACTTATGAGCCGTCCCGTTCGTTGAGATCCTCTGGCTCTGGACTCCTGGTCGTTCCCAAGGTGTCTAGAGCTCGAATGGGCGGAAGATCTTTTAGGTACCTCGCAGCCTCAAGATGGAACAAACTTCCCTTGGCACTGAGATTAGAGCCATCTGAATCAATTTTCAGAGCCAAACTTAAAACTGCACTATTTGCCCAGTAAGGTATGCCGCTTCTATAGGTTCCAGTAAGAGTTGCTCCTTAGCGCGGGGACACGCCGTTGTGCGTCACCAAGCGCTTTACAAAACTCCCTAAATAGAAATAAATAAATAGAAATAGGTTGTCGGCGGCCTGGCTGGGGTTCGCTGAGCTGGCGGGAGGGTGCTGGCTCAGGGAAGCGGCGAGCTGGTCGGCTGTGATCTTGTTCCAGCTTCTGCGGGCGGCCTGATGCTGGTGGTGGTGGGTCGTCGTTCTCTTGAAGGTGAAGTGGACGCAGCTGTGGTCCGTCCATTGAAGCTCTGTGGCGTGGCTGAAGTCGATGTCTGTGCTGGAGGAGAAGACTGCGTCGAGTGTGTGTCCGGCGAGGTGGGTGGGGGTGGACACCAGCTGCTTGAGTCCAAGATTGGCGAGGTTGTCGAGCAGGGTGCTGGTGTTGCGGTCGTTGTTGTTCTCCAGGTGGAAGTTGAGGTCCCCCAGGAGGATGTAGTCAGCGGAGGGGAGGGCATGCGGGCTGACGAAGTCGGCGATGTCCTCGCTGAATTGGGTGCGTGGTCCCGGAGGTCGGTAGATCAGGGTGCCTCTGAGGGTGGTGTTCGGGTCGGTGTGAATCTGGAAATGCAGATGTTCGGCGGTGGTCAGGGTGTTGTCGGTGCTGGTCGTGAGACGGATGGTGTTCCTGTGGATGATGGCGATGCCTCCTCCCATCTGGTTGGCGTTGCGGTCCCTCCGGACGATCTTGTAGCCCTCTGGGATAGCGATGGCGATGTCGGGAGCTGAAGAGGCGTTCATCCAGGTCTCTGTGAGGAAGGCAACGTCAGGGGCAGTGGTGTCTAGGAGGTTCCAGAGTTCGATGGCGTGTCTGTGGACCGAGCGGGTGTTGAGTAGGATGCACTTGAGGTGGGTGCTGCTGGTGTTCGACTTGGCGGGTGTTGGTGCGAGGCAGGTCCGGATGCAGGAGAACTTGCAGGCGTGGCAGCTGAAGGGTCCGTGGGTGCGTCGTGGTGTGGCTTGGTGGCACTCTGGGCGTCGGCCGGTGTTGAGTGCGCTGAGGGTGGCGGCGGAGTACGTCAGGCGGGTAGGTCGGGGTCTTCGGGGGCTAGGGGTCCTGGTGCTGGTCGCGATCTGGTCGCGGACGGGCGCAGACGGGCTTACCTTTGGCGCGCCTTCGGCGCACAATCGGCGCGCCCGCTGCGCGTGACCGCTGCGCGTTCGCACGGTCGCCATTTAAGGCGAAGTGCGCGGGTGGGCGGGGCAGCTGGGAGGCGGGAGCGGGGAGGGAACAGAAGGGAAAAAGGGGCGTGGTCAGCGGTGGTGGCGGGAAGCGGGGATCGGGGAGGGAAGGCGGAGGGCGGCGAGGTAGGCGGGCAGACAGGAAGGAGAACGAAAATACGGGCAGAAAGTGACAAAAAAATCACAGGCACAAATGCAAAACAAAACGCTAACACGGGAAGAAAATACTCTCTGTGTTCTTCCGTCGAGGAAGGAGATGATCCATTCCAGCGCCTTGTCCTGGATTCCGACGTTGCTGAGGCGCTCTACTAGGGTGCGGTGTCAGACAGTGTCGAATGCCGCGGAGAGGTCTAGGAGGATGAGGTCCGCTGTTTCTCCGTTGTCCATCAGGGCTCGGATGTCATCGGTGGCGGCGATGAGGGCGGTCTCGGTGCTGTGATTGGCTCGGAAGCCGGACTGTGAGGGGTCGAGGGATCCATTCGTCTCGAGGAAGGCGGCCATCTGCTTGTTGACGGTCTTCTCGATGACTTTGGCTGGAAACGGGAGGAGCGAGATGGGGCGGTAGTTCTTGAGTTCGGTGGGGTCCGCCGTGGGTTTCTTGAGAAGAGCGCTGAGTTCGGCGTGCTTCCAGCTCTCAGGGAAGGTGGCGGTGTCGAAGGATGTGTTGATGATGTCTCGCAGGTGGGGTGCGATGACAGCATCAGCCTTGTTGAAGACGTGGTGAGGGCAGGGGTCAGTCGGTGATCCGGAGTGGATGGAGTTCATCGTGCGGATGGTGTCTTCGGTGCTGATCGGGGTCCAGGCGTGGAGGGTGGTGGTGGGGGGTGGTTGTTCGGTCTTGGTGTGCGTTGGTTGGTTGTTGAAGCTGTTGTGTATGTCCGCGATCTTGTTGTGGAAGTATGAAGCGAGGGAGTTGCAGAGGTCTTGCGATGGGGTGATGTCGTTGTTTCCTGCGCTGGGGTTGGATAGCTCTTTCACGATGTTGAAGAGTTCCTTGCAGTTGTGTGCGTTGTTGTCCAGCCGGTCCTTGAAAGCAGTTTTCTTGGCGGCGCGGATCAGCTGGTGGTGCTTCCGGGTGGCCAGCTTGAAGGTGGTCCTGTTGTCTGGTGTAGGTTCCCTTCTCCAGACTTTCTCGAGGGCTCGGCAGTTCTTCTTGGAGCGCTTGAGTTCGTCGGTGAACCACAGGGCTTTCTTGCTGCCGGATCTGCTGGGCGGGGTCCTCAGTGGGGCGAGTTCGTCCGCGCAGTTGCTGATCCACTTTGTGAGGTTGTCGGCGGCCTGGCTGGGGTTCGCTGAGCTGGCGGGAGGGTGCTGGCTCAGGGAAGCGGCGAGCTGGTCGGCTGTGATCTTGTTCCAGCTTCTGCGGGCGGCCTGATGCTGGTGGTGGTGGGTCGTCGTTCTCTTGAAGGTGAAGTGGACGCAGCTGTGGTCCGTCCATTGAAGCTCTGTGGCGTGGCTGAAGTCGATGTCTGTGCTGGAGGAGAAGACTGCGTCGAGTGTGTGTCCGGCGAGGTGGGTGGGGGTGGACACCAGCTGCTTGAGTCCAAGATTGGCGAGGTTGTCGAGCAGGGTGCTGGTGTTGCGGTCGTTGTTGTTCTCCAGGTGGAAGTTGAGGTCCCCCAGGAGGATGTAGTCAGCGGAGGGGAGGGCATGCGGGCTGACGAAGTCGGCGATGTCCTCGCTGAATTGGGTGCGTGGTCCCGGAGGTCGGTAGATCAGGGTGCCTCTGAGGGTGGTGTTCGGGTCGGTGTGAATCTGGAAATGCAGATGTTCGGCGGTGGTCAGGGTGTTGTCGGTGCTGGTCGTGAGACGGATGGTGTTCCTGTGGATGATGGCGATGCCTCCTCCCATCTGGTTGGCGTTGCGGTCCCTCCGGACGATCTTGTAGCCCTCTGGGATAGCGATGGCGATGTCGGGAGCTGAAGAGGCGTTCATCCAGGTCTCTGTGAGGAAGGCAACGTCAGGGGCAGTGGTGTCTAGGAGGTTCCAGAGTTCGATGGCGTGTCTGTGGACCGAGCGGGTGTTGAGTAGGATGCACTTGAGGTGGGTGCTGCTGGTGTTCGACTTGGCGGGTGTTGGTGCGAGGCAGGTCCGGATGCAGGAGAACTTGCAGGCGTGGCAGCTGAAGGGTCCGTGGGTGCGTCGTGGTGTGGCTTGGTGGCACTCTGGGCGTCGGCCGGTGTTGAGTGCGCTGAGGGTGGCGGCGGAGTACGTCAGGCGGGTAGGTCGGGGTCTTCGGGGGCTAGGGGTCCTGGTGCTGGTCGCGATCTGGTCGCGGACGGGCGCAGACGGGCTTACCTTTGGCGCGCCTTCGGCGCACAATCGGCGCGCCCGCTGCGCGTGACCGCTGCGCGTTCGCACGGTCGCCATTTAAGGCGAAGTGCGCGGGTGGGCGGGGCAGCTGGGAGGCGGGAGCGGGGAGGGAACAGAAGGGAAAAAGGGGCGTGGTCAGCGGTGGTGGCGGGAAGCGGGGATCGGGGAGGGAAGGCGGAGGGCGGCGAGGTAGGTGGGCAGACAGGAAGGAGAACGAAAATACGGGCAGAAAGTGACAAAAAAATCACAGGCACAAATGCAAAACAAAACGCTAACACGGGAAGAAAATACTGTTAAAACAAGCACAAATGTTTGACAAAAACAAAACAAAACAGACGGCAGCGGCGTCAGCCGGCAGCGAGGCAGGCAGCGAGGCAGAGGGCAAGGCGATGGGGCACACGCAGCAGCTGGTGGGCGTGCGGCGCGGGGGTGTCCCACAAGTGGGTCACACTCACCTGCGTCGCACGGTCGCCATTTAAGGCCAAGTGCGCGGGTGGGCGGGGCAGCTGGGAGGCGGGAGCGGGGAGGGAACAGAAGGGAAAAAGGGGCGTGGTCAGCGGTGGTGGCGGGAAGCGGGGAGCGGGGAGGAAAGGCGGAGGGCGGCGAGGTAGGCGGACAGACAGGAAGGAGTACGAAAATACGGGCAGAAAGTGACAAAAAAATCACAGGCACAAATGCAAAACAAAACGCTAACACGGGAAGAAAATACTGTTAAAACAAGCACAAATGTTTGACAAAAACAAAACAAAACAGACGGCAGCGGCGTCAGCCGGCAGCGAGGCAGGCAGCGAGGCAGAGGGCAAGGCGATGGGGCACACGCAGCAGCTGGTGGGCGTGCGGCGTGGGGGTGTCCCACAAGTGGGTCACACTCACCTGCGTCGCACGGTCGCCATTTAAGGCCAAGTGCGCGGGTGGGCGGGGTAGCTGGGAGGCGGGAGCGGGGAGGGAACAGAAGGGAAAAAGGGGCGTGGTCAGCGGTGGTGGCGGGAAGCGGGGAGCGGGGATGGAAGGCGGAGGGCGGCGAGGTAGGCGGGCAGACAGGAAGGAGAACGAAAATACGGGCAGAAAGTGACAAAAAAATCACAGGCACAAATGCAAAACAAAACGCTAACACGGGAAGAAAATACTGTTAAAACAAGCACAAATGTTTGACAAAAACAAAACAAAACAGACGGCAGCGGCGTCAGCCGGCAGCGAGGCAGGCAGCGAGGCAGAGGGCAAGGCGATGGGGCACACGCAGCAGCTGGTGGGCGTGCGGCGCGGGGGTGTCCCACAAGTGGGTCACACTCACCTGCGTCGCACGGTCGCCATTTAAGGCCAAGTGCGCGGGTGGGCGGGGCTGCTGGGAGGCGGGAGCGGGGAGGGAACAGAAGGGAAAAAGGGGCGTGGTCAGCGGTGGTGGCGGGAAGCGGGGAGCGGGGAGGGAAGGCGGAGGGCGGCGAGGTAGGCGGGCAGACAGGAAGGAGAACGAAAATACGGGCAGAAAGTGACAAAAAAATCACAGGCACAAATGCAAAACAAAACGCTAACACGGGAAGAAAATACTGTTAAAACAAGCACAAATGTTTGACAAAAACAAAACAAAACAGACGGCAGCGGCGTCAGCCGGCAGCGAGGCAGGCAGCGAGGCAGAGGGCAAGGCGATGGGGCACACGCAGCAGCTGGTGGCCGTGCGGCGCGGGGGTGTCCCACAAGTGGGTCACACTCACCTGCGTCGCACGGTCGCCATTTAAGGCCAAGTGCGCGGGTGGGCGGGGCAGCTGGGAGGCGGGAGCAGGGAGGGAACAGAAGGGGAAAAGGGGCGTGGTCAGCGGTGGTGGCGGGAAGCGGGGAGCGGGGAGGGAAGGCGGAGGGCGGCGAGGTAGGCGGGCAGACAGGAAGGAGGTAGTGTGAGACATTGCTGTGTGTGTGTGACAGCGCAGTGTGTGTGAGGCAGCGCAGTGTGTGTGAGGCAGCGCAATGTGTGTGTGTGAGGCAGTGCAGTGTGTGTATGTGAGGTAGTGCAGTGTGTGTGTGTGTGAGGCAGCGCAGTGTGTGTGTGTGGCAGCGCAGTGTGTGTGTCTGAGGCAGCGCAGTGTGTGTGTGTGAGGCAGCGCAGTGTGTGTATGTGTGTGAGGCAGCGTAGTGTGAGTGTGAGGCAGAGTAGTGTGTGAGGCAGCGCAGTGTGTGTGTGAGGCAGAGCAGTGTGTGTGTGAGGCAGGGAGTGTGTGGGTGATGCAGGGTAGTGTGTGGGTGATGCAGGGCAGTGTGTGTGAGATGCAACACAGTGTGTGTGTGAGGAAGTGCAGTGTGTGTCTCAGTGCAGTTTGTAACAGCGCAGTGTGTGTGTGAGGCAGGGCAGTGTGTGTGAGGCAGTGCAGTGTGTGTCTCCCAGTGCAGTTTGTGTGTAACAGCGCAGTGTGTGCATGAGGCAGCGCAGTGTTTGTGTGACAGCGCAGTAGGAAACCTTTGAAATTGCATAGGAAAGGCTCTGTGTGAATGTAAAAGGTTTTTTAGCGTAATGCGTGCGAGCCAGGAAGTCTGTGGCTGAGATGCAAACACTTTGTGAGGCTCAGCAGGAGCAATTAGGAGGAGGGAGTGGGAGAGGGGAGTGATATAGATCAAAGCACTTTCCTGCTGTCAGTGGCCGCAGGCTGCCAAACGGAGAGCGCGCCCGTCACACTTGAACTGTGTGTGATCCGAGACCTAAAAATAAGTCATGGAGTGGCAGGGAACTACTTTTACTTTATGGGGCCGTCAAGTATTTTTTAACAGTGGCATGTTACTAAAGGCGGGGGCTGAAATGTTCGGACAGTCCCCCCCCCCCCCCCCTCCACTGATGTCACAGACTGCAACAGCTTGGTAGCTCTGATCACCAGAGTGAGATGCTGCTGACAGTTACTGACACTTTGCTATGCTTCATGCTATATACAAAGAGTACTTAGTTATGCTTCTTTGTCCACGGTCCTTTTAGGCCCCTACTCACTTTTTTGTTCAATTTATGACACTTTTTAGCCCGCATCAAAGTGGGGACTTTGCAAAACAACACATTTTTTAATTAAATGCGTCTTGATAAAGTGGTTTCCGTATAAACTCTAACCTGGAAAACTTTAAGTGCTTAATTTGTAAAAGAGGAGGCCAAGAGTGGCGCTTTAAGTCTGATGAGGAAATATAAGTACTGGTCCCCAAAGTGAGTGCCGATGGCCCCACATGGAATCACCGCCTCAAATTAAGCACTGGCTATCTCTTACTTTACAGCGGGCGAAAATACTGTGCTCAACCTTTCAGTCGCTGTTTGTGCCTCTATTTGCTCTAAAACAATGCGCTCAGTGATAAAAAATGAACTGCTCAGTAACTTTCACTGTGGTTTTTTAAAAATATTTTTGTGTGCTGCTGCTTTTGATTATGTTTGCCTAGCCCTAGCCGTAAATTAATTAATTTGAAAGCACTCTTCGAGTAAGCCTAAAACAAGCAATGGGGGAAGAGGAGGCAGCTGAGAAATGAAGCAAAGGGCAGCTGACAAAGAGTGCCTTGGTGGAATTCAAGCGCACCCTAAAGACGTACACAAAGGCAGCCTTTGGCACTAGGATGGGATGAACACATACATTTGTGCGCGTTAATAGAGGGATAATTAAGGAGAGTAAAGCATGTGAAACCTCAACGCACTCACACCGGCCGGCAGTGCAAGAATCCAACGCTGATACATGGAAAGTCAAGCGTGATGGTCACTAATTTTCACTTAAGAATGTGTGCTGCTTCCAGCCTTTCCAGTCAGTCTTGTGAATTCTGTTATGTACTTACTGCATTAGATTTCTGCAGTTAGAGGAAGCGGCTTCGAAAGAAGAACCGTCCGAGGAGCTTAGGAGTGGCGGAGGAGGCAGAAGAGCCTGGGAGGGCTGGTGTTGAGAAACAAGCAATGTCCTGAGCAAATGGTGGGGGCCTGAAGCAGTGGAGTGGGAGAGGTGAGGGGGGAGTCACGGGGAGGTTAAGGGACAGAAGGCAAGCGGCCGTGAAGTGCAGGCGGGGGCGGGGAGCAGAGCCTTTGCAGAGCCAGAGTGAGTGAAGTGAATAATTAGGGGAGGAGAACTGGCAGGCTGATAGGCAGAAGGCTCAGGCAAGCTCGTGCACGAGGTGTGCACTTCCCAAAATCCTCTGGAGAGCCATTGGCCTTAAGTATGGTTTGGCTGCATTAGGGCTCTTTTCCTATTCCTGCGGGATAGGAAAGGGGCAAGCCCTAAAAAAGGGCTCTATGTATATGTGAGGCAGCAGAATCTCTGGGCTTGTGGGAGTTAGATATAGGCTTTACTAGCTTTACCTTATGCCCTCTTTCAACTTTCAGCTTCAAAGTACCCGAGCCAGACACAAAGCAACACGCACAGACAACACGCACACAGCCACCTGTACACACCGCTCTGTGTGTGGGAGGCAAACCTACCCATATTTGTAGACGTGCTCCACCTCTTTGCATCTCTGCACCGGTGCACCACTGGGCCCTCTACCTCATAGAGACTGAGTCAATCATTTTGGCTTCGGCAGCATATAACACAGGTATAGCTTTGACAACAAGAGCACAAGCTTCCCTAACGCAAAGAACAGTTACACGACAAGACTCAGAGAAAGCAGTGACAGCAGTGCAAGATTCCCAAGTGTGAATCATAAGCTGTGGCCTCCCCCCACTGCCATGTGCTGCCATCACCTTATGTGCATTACTTGGCTTGCAAACTTTTAAAAGTTATAAATCAATAATGAACATTTCGTACAAGTTTGTACATAAATACCGCTGCTTGCTGCACAGCACTAAACAACACTGCAGTCTTCTCTTGACAGACTACAAACGCACACATGCATGGCTCATGGTTGAAGCCACCAGGGTATACATTTTATCAACTCATCAACTGGGATGGAGGGCATTTTCATTAGAAGAGAGGATGAGGATCACAACTTTGTATACGTAATTAGGGTGGTTTGTCACCTACAGATTCTTCAAGGAAAAGTGGGTAATTAATCTGGCCCTCACCTCTCAAGACCCTCCTCTGTATTTTTTCTCTCTCTTACTTGCTTCTATTTTTCTCTCTGAACCCCCTTGCCTGCCTTTAACTCTGATAAGTCTTTCTCTACCTATCCCTCCCTCAACATCCTGTCTTTCTATTTATCTTCTTTTCTCTCCTTGCCCAACTCTTTCTCCGTCATCTCTCTATCTGTAGCTAACCTCACCCCTCTTTACCTCTGTGTCTCTCTGCTTCCTACACTTCCTCCTCACCCTCTTCTAACGTAAGTTATTCTTCACCTCACCTCCGACCTCCCTCTTGCTTCCATGCTTCTGTGGCTGGTACTCTTTCTTTACTTTATCTCATTTCTACCAGGCTGGTAGTAATAATACTGTGAAGAAAGTAGAGGGATAAATAAACTTAATTAAGCCCCAGGTTTTTCTTCAGTAGACAATTCAGCTATGCCAGCCTCCGCCAAAAAAAACAAAAAAAAGAAAACCAGTGGCACAAAGAGTCCACTATCCACGGGACCTCTAGTTTAATCAAATGCTGGTATGCTCAGGTGGCGCGCGGTTGTCATAACCCCCCTTTCATGCCCACCCGCCACTAGGGCTAGGGCTAGGGCTAGGGCTAGGGCTAGAGGCCACTACGTCGCGTGATATAACAAATTAAAATAATGCAGGACATTGCAGGCTGACTGACAGACCTACTCCGGTCAGTTGTTTTTGCACATTGTCTTCTTTAATACATATTAAGGCATGATTACAATACTTTACAAGCACAAATGGCGCGATTAAAGAGTTTCACCTTCGTCTACTCTATGGGCTCATTTATTATGTGTGCCAGCCAGAAGTGTGCGCAACTAATTACTGATAGAAAAGAAGGCAATCGACCAGTTTCTTTAACATCTTTTCTTGGCACATTTGATTTACGGGCTACTTTAAGTTAAGAGGAACTGTTAGGGAAGGACTGGAGCCAGAGGAGGATACTTAAAGCCTAGGGCAGGGCCGTTAACTCCACAGAATCCCGGCTGCAACACTACCAGTCATGGGTAATTGCCCATTGTGAATCATTTTGCAAAAATTACGTATTGAGCAAAGGTAAATTATGTCAGTGTGCAACTGCCATTTTACTGTTCGGTTCAAACATGTATGGTGATGGACGGAGCATCTGAACCAATCAAACACTCACACCCAGTCAACAGATCTGGGTTTAATCCATCACCGTTCTTTAGCCCACTCTGCCACCCCAGTTCAGACATGGCCATATGCAAATCAGTCTGACCCTGTGCCTCATGGGAACAGTCCAGCCCGAACTGCCAAGCCATGCCTTCCCTGGACCGGAAACAAGCTTCCGAGGACCGGTTTCTGGCATTTCAGCCGTCTTCAGCCCGGCTTGCTTGAATCCAGTGGCAAAGTGAGCAAGAGACTCACGTCTGAGCATACACTGCCAACTTATGGCGAACAAAGCCGTACAAACGGGGATGGTGATGGACGGAGCATCTGAACCAAACCGGTCCCAGAATGCTTGTTTCCGGTCCAGGGAAGACATGGCTTGGCAGTTCGGGCTGGACTGTTCCCATGAGGCACAGGGTTAGACTGATTTGCATATAGCCATGTCTGAACTGGGGTGGCTGAGTGAGCTAAAGAATGGTGATGGATTAAACCCAGATCAGTTGACTGGGGGTGAGTGTTTGATTTGCTCAAATGCTCTGTCCATCATCCCCTTTTGTATTGCTTTGTTCGCCCTGATCGTGATGATACTACGTCAAGGCTTCTTTAACACCAACCTCGGCCGCCCGTCCCTGGCCTATTCTGATATAAATAAATATATATACTAGTATTAGGTGTATGGGCCCCGTACTACCGTGGGCCGGCAGCCGGCCGGCAGCCGTAGGCCAGGCACACAGTGGTGCGTCATTGATCTTGCCCGAGTCCGCTAAAATAAAAAAATGGATGCATGGCATGATGACTGGTGCTCATTGCATGCGTACTGCTTACGGTTACGCTCCGGGGCACTGCCTTTATTAACTACTGGGCCCGCCACCTGGTGCTACTGCTGCGCTGCAGCCTGCCCTCAACGTGGTTGTGCTGGTGACTTTTGGGGGTGCAGGTTTGCCGCCGGGGCGTGTCAATTGGAAGAAAATCTGTGCGTAGCGTTCACAATCAAATCCAGCCTAGGCCCAGCCCAAATTGCCCAATCAGTGTCTGACTCCCACCCACTACCCGGCAACACTGAACTAACGGCCGCCACCACCATGACGCGCCACCATCACACATATATGATTGATGCACTGACTGTCAGAAATTATGCAGTAATATTTGCTCAACCAGTCTCGGCTCACAAGTCACAACAAAGCACTCACCGGGACTTGGGAGAGATCGAGAAATTACAACAGCACTCTGCGCCGAGTCAGTAAGCTCTAACACCCTACAAAATGTGACGTCCAGTCATGCAGACTTCTCACCTCGTCTAGACCTGGCCCTGAAAAGTAAGTGGTGGTGGTAAGCACCGGCAAGCACCTGCACAATTAAGCACAATTCCCCCCCGCTTTTTATTGCCTTAATAGGCAGTTCAGTGAATTCCGCCTACCTCGTGACCCTACTATCCGGGGAGTGTTAGTGAAGAAACTAATGCAGTAGAGGGCGGCCCGATAATTGATTGCCTCTCCTTTTCTCTTTGTCCCCAAGGGAAAACTGACTCACGGGAGGACAAACGAAGGGCTGACCATCTCAAATGAAGAGGCGAGGATTGAGCTGGAAAGAAGACCCGAGTCGAACCTTAGAACCATGTCCACCAGAGTACCCGGTGGCACTTGGCAAATAAAACCCACTTTGCTACCAACCTACTGCCTCTCCTCATGGTTTGTCCTGTAACAGGGCCATATATTTTCGTTGTGGAAGAATGGCCACCTCTACTGGCTAGACTACGTCTTGGTGGATGCGAGCCTAGGTGACAAAGGGGTTGATTTGGAGTTTGGCAAATGTGTGGCATCAGCTAACAATTGTCTGATGTTCTATCTGCCCTGTTTAGAGTCTATATGGTGGTATACATTCTAAATAAGGTGAAAGGTGTTACAAAAACCTAGGCCAATTTACAATTCTACTGGCAGAATTTCCAACCTTCATTGGGTAAATATAGCTCATCTGCCATACTAGTGTTTAACGTCCACTGAATTTAAAGTTCTCTCCCATGGCAGGGATTTCATAATTATAGTGGCTGGTTCTGACACGTAAAAGCTACTTTGGAAGTGAACGTCTTGCAACCACTGCTGGATGGTGGAATTTTCACTTCGAAATATAAGCATGGAAGTGGAACGACATGTTTAGTGCCATATTATTTACACAGCATGTATGAACCCCAAACTTGTTCTTCTAATGAAAGCCACCACTCTGACCTTAGCCGTTTTCCATGGCAGGATGACCTCTCTTGGGTTTAAGCTAAGTTTGATTCTGGCCAGCCACAGAAGCCTTTCCCATTCTGGGATGTCCATACAGGGTTACAGTGCAGCGCTTTACAAATACTGTTTGATTGATTGATTTGACATTGGAGAACATCCGACTACAGAACATGGTTCATCAATGGAATTTTAGCACCCTCCCCTGCCCCCCCCTCCCCACCCCCTTAATTAAATCACACTCCTGCACATAATAGCGCTCTGAAACAGCCAAATTGGTTTAATTAAGGTGAATGAAGACTACGACTCTCAGAAAGTATTGCTTTATTAACATGTAATCATAGAACTGGAACGCAGCGTCACTGATGACTCCGAATCATCTAGTAACCTTATTTATTATTCACCAATAAATCAAGCCCCATTGAAAATTTCGTAAAAGTTGATTTCTTTGTCCACGATTCGCTTTTAATATCCAGAGGGCAGCTAAGGTCGTTTTGCCTAACGGAGTTTTCGAATAAATGTAAAATGTATTCTGTAAAAATTCTCTGCTTTCATTGTTGTCGTCTGTGTTTTACAGCCAGCGGATTTAAACAGCTGAAAATAGAACACACTGAAATTCCAGGAATTCTTGGTGAAATCCTTTTTTTGTAATTATCGGTAATTGAGGCTCATTTGTCTCCAACCTAGCAATTGGTAACAGGTGCGTTTGGGCTGCTGTGAAGAGAATCATTTAGGAACCGCGTGTAATCTGTCGCGAAGAGTGCTTCACGCAGGGAGGGTGGTGCACGATTTAAAGAGAGGGTGGTTGGGAGAATGAGGTGGCTGGGAGAATGATGTGGAGAAGAGAAGCGGTGTCCCCAGTAAGACCTTGTTTGTGAAAGCTACTCCATTAAATGGTTCTTAAGGGTTTCTCGTTTTAAAAAAAATCAAATGTATCTGAAAGGATGTGCTTTGAAATAAATGCACACACGTTTTCCTTTGCATTATGAAATAATAACATGGTTTTTCCAAGTGTTAATAATGGAATGACTTAATTTTATTAAAGGCAGTGATAGGAGTAAAATAGGGGTTTATTATTGAACTCATAATAACTAAAAATCATACAGTCACGTTTTCAAACTCCCTTTATTGTATTCATGAAGAAAAAAACAAGCAGTAGAACTTCCTGGAGTGCTTTTTGTAGTTTATTCTCCTAGTAAGATTGACATTCAGGTGAGCCCACTGGGGCTAATCATTGCCATTTTCACGTCTGAAGTTAGCCAAGACCTTTTGATTTTTACTAAAATTATATGTATGATATACTAATTATACAAGTTGTCAGCCAGCCCTCTTCCTCTATAGGTGTTAGTCTGTCAATCACATTTGTCTATCGCCCACTGTAGCTTCCAACATGGGGCAGTGTGTCAGCCAGCCCCTCTTACGGCATTGACTAATATCACTCTGAGGGGATGCCTTCTGCTCGTTCAAAAGGAACACATCCACAAAAAATTGTTCATTTGGGGCCAGAGACTACCATGGCAATGTGTTATTTTTGACACTCAAAATCTATATTTGCTTCCTCACCAATTACATTTTGCAAAAACCATGTCTAAACAAATCAAGCATTGACAAAGACAACAGCAGACCTAAGGGACTTGCTAATGCTTGTTGGTTTTGTTTGACATACAGACTAGTGCCATATTACTGTGTCATTCGGAATGTTTGAGTTTTAAACTCCTATAACTCCTGAAGAATGCCCTAATTGCCTGACCCCCACATCCTGACAGCGATGCCTAAAACGAGCAACATCATGCCCATTCATAGCGTGGCCGTGTGGCACAGCCGTTGTTGGGACTGGAAAGTCCTCAGCGTGGTAAGAGATGTGTACCCCTGTCCTGAGTGCCTTACTGCACTGTTGTCAGGATCCCTAGTGCTGAATTTATGTCAAAGGTGAACACGGATCAAGGGTGTACACCATAACATAGACCTGTCTCACAGATTGAGGTCTTGTTGGACCAGGAGGGGCACCCAAAGTGCTGCCCTCAAAGTGGTGGAAG
Source organism: Lissotriton vulgaris (assembly GCF_964263255.1). Taxonomy (NCBI): domain Eukaryota; kingdom Metazoa; phylum Chordata; class Amphibia; order Caudata; family Salamandridae; genus Lissotriton; species Lissotriton vulgaris. The sequence continues at coordinate 280,897,931 of NC_141694.1, forward strand.
GCTACTGTCAGCACCAGAAGTTAACCCTTTAATTGCTGCCGTCAGCCGTTGGCCGTTGCGAGTACTACCTCGCTGGTGCTGCGAACGTCCAACGGCCGACGCAGCCCCGCCCACTCGCGGAACCGCCGCACTGCCGCGAAAAAACGGCCACGGCTAAAGTGTTAAACAGCACAAGTGCGGTGGTGGCAGCACACCATTTAATGATCAGTAGGTGCAAGCAGGTCCTTTTTACCCTGTGTCACTTACAGGCTACAGGCTCACTGACCTTTTTAAATGTTATGCTGCTGTGTGCTTAACTCACCCCTGCCCTACATCAGGTTGATGTAGAAGTGCGTGCATTATCGAAACATGTGTTGAGTTTATGTGTGCTCACAAGAAATAAAATTAACAAAGAGTGAAGTGTTGTACACTGCGCACAAAGTAAATGTGTGTGTGCTGGCAGTGTGTGTAACACACTTTTTTACAATACAGAAAGGCTGCAGTCCTGAACAGTGCACGCAGACTAAATGTGTTGGCTGCATGTAGTTATGCTTGTGGTGGCATAATACATGAGGATAACAGTGAGGTGCAGTAAGTTTGATGTAGACAGGGCAAGTCCTAGGACTTCTGGGGCCCTGGGCATAAGGGAAGATGTGAGGCCCCTCTAATTTTCATGTGATATCACAAGTGACATCACAGAAAATTATGGCAGTCTTTGACATCTCTAAAGAGACCTACTTTGGATATCAGAAACATGGGCAAAAAGATAAATACCCAAATGAAATAACTCCATCTATTTTAAAACGGTATTAAGTGGTTTACATTAGTCACATTGAATGGAAAAGCTAGGCACAGGTCTCATAAAAATGAATATTCTTACTCCACCTTAACTGATTGTGTCCAGATTATGATAAAAATTCCAGAACATTGCAGAAAATAAACTGAATGATATCACTTGTAAAACTTCAGCAACGGGGTAGAGCGAGATGAACTTGTGTTCAGATACATCTACATTTTCATTATTATTGAAAGGTTTCACACACCAGCCTTATAGGCTTTGCCAGTGTTTGTTAGCAGTATCTCATCACTGAGTTACTGTATTGACATTGTTGTGAATAATTAGAAATAAAATAGCTTCAATTCTGAAAATATGAGACTGAAACTTATAGAGTGTCACAACCATTCATGTTCGCCTCTTTGCACAACTTTCTTCTGCCACCTCGTTTCGACCCATCTTTCTGAAGTGTTCCATCTATATATTTCATTCCTCTTCTCTTTCCTCTTCCACATGCTATTTTCACTTTCCCCTTAAACATATTTTTTCTTGCATCTGCTTCATATTACTTCTCTCCTCTACACACACAACACACCAATTCACCTGTGAGCACTGTATTTTCTTTTACTTTTCCCCTGGCAGTATTTCAACAGGAGCCTCGCACCTCCTATATACTCTTTTGCATAGAATTACAAGTTCAATTGGCACATGCCACTATTACTCTGTGCCCTCTACCGGGGGGGGGGGGGGGGGGGGGTGAGCATGATTGGATGAGCAAGTTGTAGAGTTGTCTCAATTAGAATGTACATATGTTGCTAGGCAGTTTGGAATGTTATGATTTGAGATACCAGTAATTGAGCTCTGAATCTCGTAGAGGATTGGGCTGGAGGTCCCTCTGTTTAATCTACAATGAACAACTGATTTCCACAATTTGTTTGGATTTCATCTTTACATTGGCGACGAGGGAAACCCATGAACATTTCTGCGCAAGGGGCAGAAGCTGGTGCCTCCACCCTTGGAATACTAACCTTTGATAAAATTGCCATTCTCCACGTCGTGAGTAATTAGATTCAATTCTGTTATTTCATTTACATATGATCTAGAAAAGAAGATTATTTATCCTTATGAACTTCATTGAATTCAATGATGCATTGGATATGTGAAAGGACTTTTGAAAAAAATGATTGAATTTGTTTAATTCTTTGAATATAAACAAGGCTGGAAATTATCTGAGCTTAAAAAACGCTGCAAACAATCAATCTGAAAGTTACAATAACTGGATTCGACACGGTTAAATAAGTCGACTAGTCAACTGCTAAACTGTTGCTTTAGCCCAAATGTATGTTACGAGTGGATTGATATTTCTCTGTTAAAACGGGATGAACTTTACTCGCTGGCATTATTCATGTCGCGTTACACTGCATTGAATTTCATCTACAAATATTTTCTTTGATGTCCGGTTATCTTTGCTGGCATTTTTAGAATTTGTCTTGGAAACCGTTTGCCTTGTGTTAAACGGCCAGTGAATTAAAATTAAACATATGACTCACCGAGCTTGAAGAATGCGCTCATTGTCATCTTCATATTCTATCCTCTAACGACTAGTATGCGTCATCACGTTGTTAGCAATTTCCTCTAGAAATCCCCGTAAACAAAGTAACGTGAGAGCCATTTTGACAAGTTGGGTAAACTTTCATTTACAAGGTTCAACATACGATGAACTTAACGACGTGAGGATAACACTACCTTTGAAATTGGCAGTTTCAATATCAATAAAAGAAATACCCGAACAGCTTTATACGACAAACTTAACGACGTGAGGATAACACCACTTCTGATATCTACGCAACAGTCACGAAGAGCTGGATTTACTTCAAGGTTTTTGTTTTGATTTGTTATGTTAGTTTCTTTCTTTTATGACTAACATTTCTTTTGCCGTTGAACTGAGTAATTGTAAAGCCTTTGTTGACTGATTCTCTATTTCCTTATGTTAATTAAGTTGTACAACCTAAGCAATATTTTGATAATATTTGGGAGCCTATGTTATTGATTAAGTTGTACGACTTAAGCAATGTTTTGATAATATTTGGGAGCCTTTATTATTGACTCTCTTTTGCTTAGAAGTAGTGGTTGTACAATTAAGGCAATATTTTAAAATATATGACACCCATTTAAAAGCTTGTTTTAAATGGCTGATAAGGCCTTATCTGCGCCTCCTTCTTTTCCCCCAACGCCTGGAGAACCAGTAATTGCATGGAAAGAATGGAAAAAAATATTTTTAACGTATATTCTTGCCACTGGTGCGGATAAATATGGCCCAGTGTGTAAGCAAGCTATATTGTTACACAACTTTGGTGTAGAGGGTCGACGATTATACGAAAATCTTCCTGAAGTTTCGTTGGGAAATGGGGATGGCCAACCTACTAATGTGTATGACATGAGTATACAGATGTTAGAGGCAAGATTTATTACTAAAATTAATGTAGTTCTTGAGAGGCATACGTTTTTCTGTTGGGTTCAGAAAGTGGATGAAGACATCGCATCTTATGTTGCTGCTTTGAGAGGCCTATCTTTGATTTGTCAGTTTGAACAGTTAGCAGACTCACTTATACGTGTACAAAAATTCAAAAAAGGGTTTGTAAAAAATTACCTATAAAGGATTCCACTTTAGAGGAAGTCATACAAATAGAACACACTGATATTTGGATTAAGGAGATGGAAAATTTACTAATTCCATTGCAAACAAAGACTCTGGGTCTAAAGCTACATCATCCAAAGATTCAGAGATACATGCTGACATTGATGAAACTAAAGTAGATAAACCACTTAGTAAACCACAATCAAGCCTTTTAATAAAGTTCCTGACAAGAGTAAGGAGTTTTCCCCGAATAGCAAGCCTTCTGCAACTTTTGGAACACGACCTATTAAATGTTATCGCTGTGGGGCACCAGGTCATATTGCTTCCAGCATTAAATGCATGGGCAGGAATCTGATTTGTATAACGTTTGGCAAAAAGGGTCATTTTGCTAAAGCTTGTAGGAGTAAAATGCCTTTTGTTCACGAAATTGATGATTCCTGTGAGGACATCCATGAGTTTATTCCTTGTATAGATGATGTCACAGAAAGTACAGACAAATTAGAAAAGCCGCATTATGTCATCAACCTAGATTCAAAGGGGGTAAGAATATTAATTGATTCTGGAAGTTTGTATACTTTGATGTCCAAGGAAATGTATTTCAAAACTTGGGGAGCGTCAGGAAATGAAAAAGATTGAGATGCTCCTGATATTAAGGCAGTAGGCTATGGTGGTAAAACAATCGACATTTTAGGTTTAAAATGGATGATGATTGAGTTTGAAAATAAGAAAATTTACGGGCGTGTGTATTTAACTAAACAAGACTTGAATTTATTAGGATGGCGACATCAAAAAGATTTGGGTATAATTTTAAATCCAAATGCTAGTGAACCAGCCCAGTCTATAGTTGTACTCAATGTTGATAATTATGATTCATTGATAATGGAAAAATATTCTGATGTTTTTTGTGACGAGGTAGGAAAACTTAAGAATCTTTCTCATAAAATTATGCTTAAGAAAAATGTAACACCTATTGTTCACAAGGTAAGGTCTGTACCTCATGTAATTATTATTATTATTATTATTATTATTATTATTATTATTATTATTATTATTATTATTTCTGAGTTTTTAAAGCGCCTGGTTACACTTACCAGTGTGTCCCCACGCTATCAGTGGACTAAACAGCACCCGGGCAGACGTTGAAAACTTAAGGCTTGGGAAACAGAAAAGTTTTTAGCTCCCTCCGGAACACAGCCTCCGACGACTCCACACGTAACCTGACTGGGAGGGTGTTCCATCTATGTGCAGCTAAGGAGCGGAAAGATCTCCCGCCCATTCTCGCCCTGTTGATCCTAGGGATCGAGAGCAAGCCTGCGCCCAATGAGCGCAGGAGCCGGGTAGGTTTGTACGGGAGGAGCAAATTGCGCAGGAATCCAGGGCCCTTCCCATCAACGATCTTGTGACTAACACAGAGAGCTTTAAACTCGATGCGTTCCTTAATGGGAAGCCAATGCAATGTCTCCAAGGCTTTTTTAGAGGAGGCTCTTCTGGGCAACAGCACCACAAGGCGCGCGGCTGCATTCTGGATATGCTGTAGTCTTTTACGGCAGCTCGCATTTGCTCCCAGATATAGGGCATTGCCATAGTCCAACCTGGACGTAACCAAGGCATGGACCAGGGCCCTCCTAGCTGACACACAGAGCAAATCGAGTGTCTTTCTCAGACTGCGAAGAATACCAAAGCATGTCCCTGCAACCCAGCGAGTGTGATAGTCAAAAGACATTTTGGAATCAATCCAAATGCCTATATTCTTCGCATGGTCCTTCGGAACGGGTAACGGGCCCAGTGCCTGAGGCCACCAAGCAGAGGTCCAGACCGAGGGGAACTTACCAACGATAAGCACCTCCGTTTTGTCCTTGTTCAATCTGAGACAGTTGTTGGCCATCCAACCTGCCAGATCTTGTAGGCATGATGTAAAGTTGCTGGCTGCGTGCTCAGCTGGTTGTGTCAGGGCCACAACCAGCTGAGTATCGTCGGCGTAAGTTACCACCTCTACCCCATACTGCTCAGTGATCGAAGCCACCCGCGCCACGTAAAGATTGAACAGGGTGGGGCTCAGACTGGAGCCCTGGGGGACTCCCTGCTTTAGGTCAAAAGCCTCTGACCTATGAACACCCTGTTCAACATAGAAGATGCGGTCCTGAAGGAAAGATTCCAACCAGGACCAAGCCCTCCCAGTCACTCCACCTTTCCTCAGAAACTGCAGCAAGGTGTGATGTGCCACAGTGTCGAATGCGGCACTGAGATCGAGAAGAATCAGTGCTGCTGTTTGACCCTCATCTACATGTTTCCTCAGAGCCTCTGTGGAAAAGAGGAGGGCAGACTCAGAGGAGTGACTGGCACGGAAGCCGGACTGGGAGGGATGGAGAAGCCCATGCGCTTCAATATGTGCCGTCAGTTGTTGATTAACCAGTTTTTCGGCTACCTTGGAGAAGTAGGGGAGGAGAGAGATAGGCCGTAAGTTGCTAAGTTGTGTTATGCTAATTTGTGGCTTTTTCTTGAGTGGGAGCACAACAGCCTCCTTCCTGAGAGGTCCTTTACAAGAAGAACCTGACAAATTGTTGAAATCAGGCATAATTGAACCCATTGAAGCTTCTGAATGGTTGGCGCCTATTGTCGTCGTGCCTAATGATGGTGGGAAGAAGATTTGTTTGTGCATTGATCTACGAGATTTAAATAAGAATATATGGGTTGATCGTCAAACTATACCTAATATCTCAGAGATGTTGACTGCAACGGGTGGGGGTAGTGTGTTCAGGGTAATTGATATGTCAGCAGCGTACCATCAGATAGATCTCAATGAAGAGTCAAGGCATCTGACATCGTGTGTAAAACCGCTGGGATCATTCCGTTACCGTAGAATGCCATTTGGGCTAGCATCTGCCTCAGCGGTGTTTCAAAGAGTTATGCAGAAAGTTCTCCAAGGAATAGACAACGTTCTTTGTTTTCAAGACGATATGCTGATTGTCGGAAGAGATTATAACCATCAGGACTAAGTGATGGAGAATGTTTTGTGTCGCATGCGAGAACATGGTTTGACAATCAAAAGAGAAGCATGTCAATTGAGGAAAGATACAGTGAATTATTTAGGACATACATTTCTAGAGGGGGAATCAGACCAAAGAAAAGCATTGTATCTGCAATTAAAGATGCCCCCTCTCCAAAGAATAAAGACCAGCTTAAAAGATTATTGGGTTTAGCGCAGTATTGCTCAAAATTTGGGAGAGGATTTACTAATATTGTTGAACCTTTACGTATGTTATTGAAAACGGGCGTAGATTTTGTGTGGTGCGACATCTGTGAAAAAGTGCTTAAGGAAGTTAAAGAAGGAATTTTATCTGCACCTAGCCTTGGACATTTTGATGTTAAGGCCAAGACTTATGTTACAACCTATGCCAGTGCTGTTGGTATAGGGGCTGTGTTGTCTCAAGTGAGGGATGGAGAAGAAAGAGCCATACTGATCACAAACCGCTTGTACACGTATTTAAGGGTGGCAAAGAACTGGAAGGGAGTGTAACTCAGAGAATATCAAGATGGATTTTATCTGTACTCAAATATAATTTTGAGATTGAGTATATGAAGGGATTAAAGAATATATTGCTGCATTGTTTATCAAGAATGCCCATCGTAATGAGTGAGGAAGAATCTGAAGTTGAGGTTGATGTAATAAGATACACCGAGGAACAAGCTTTTGCAAAGGAGGAATGGGATGCAGCAATGTTAGATGATGATGTGCTTAAAAAAGTCATGCAAGGCATAGCTAATGGTTGGGGTGGTGAGTTGATCCATGATTTGTGTTTCAAAGAATACAATAATTTGGTAGATGAATTGAATGTAATAGAAGGGAAGTTGTGGAGGAGAGATAAATTAGTACCACCAGAAGGACTCAAGCTAGGATTATTAATATTGCCCATAAAGGACATCTAGGCAGAAACATGACTAAACAACGTGTTTGTCAGTCATTTTGGTGGCCCAGATTAGATAAAGATATTGAGGGAGCTGTCAAAGATTGTTATGCCTGTGCCACCAGCGACAAGACCAAAGTTGTGCACCAATCTCCTCTTACTTGTGTTAGGTTTCCTGAGCTTCCTTGGGAATAGAACTTTTGGGGGCTATTTCCAAACTAGGCTCAAATTGTAAATTTTTTATGGTTTTAGTAGATTACGACTTGTAAGCTGACAGTATTATGACAGAGAGAGTGATTACATTCCTGGAGAAAGTTTTTATGAATGAAGGGATTCCAAAAATTCTGGTGTCAGATAATGGACCTCAACTTGTTTTAAGGAGGATGCAAGAATTCCTTTGCAGTATAGGGGTGAAACATGAGAAAGTTCCCATGTTTCGACCTCAGGCCAATGGTTTGGTAAAAAGAATAAATCGTTTGATTATTGACAACATACAACTTTCCTTGTGTAATGGGTTATCATGGTCCGATGAGTTAAAAAAGTTAATTTGGACTTACAGAATAACACCACTATCTGTGACTGGTGTGTCACCCGTCGTATCACTTAAGAGAGCCAGGATTGAAAGAAGTACCAGGATGGTTGAAGGATGAAAACTGTGTGTGGGTGGATCGTGAGAGGATTGGTAAAGAAGTCACTAATCAACAAATTGCTGCTGCCAGTCATTATAATCAAATGAAAGGAGTCAAGTTTCCCAGTATTAAATCTGGTAACTGGGTTGTGGTAAGGCATGGTGGTATTTTTGCAAAAGGGAATAGCAAGTTTTACAAACCTATTCAAGTGAAGGATGTGAGGGAGAGTGTTTTTAATTTTATGTGATGGGTCTATTCGGAGCTATGGAAACATTTCCAAGTGTTGTGCTCCTCAGCCATTGTTCAGTGATTAATTTCCATAACATTTACATCAATGATATTCCTATCTTCATTAATTTCTATAACATTTACATCTGTGATTCTCTTATCAGATTTTCGTTGTATATTTTGTGTCAGCTTAATATTTCTGTGTTCTTATGTTCTTTTATATATTGCCATTTAATTAATGTATTTTAAGTTAAGAAATGTATAAAAGGGGAAGATGTGTAGGGTTGTCTTAATTAGAATGTACATATGTTGCTAGGCAGTTTGGAATGTTATGATTTGAGTTACCAGTAATTGAGCTGTGAAGATGGTGGAGGATGGAGCTGGAGGTCCCTCTGTATAATCTACAATAAACAACTCATTTCGACAATTTGCTTGGATTTCATCTTTACACAAGTATTCTAGGTAGCTTTGTGACCCACTAGCAGCCTCTGTGAGAACCCCTGTATGGTAAGACTCAACTCCAGCGCTCTCAATCATGGCGTTATTATCTCCCACCAGCAGCCTACACTCACACAAATACCTATGGGTGAGATGGTTCAAGGTATGCACAGTAAAATATTAATATATTGCATGGAAACAATACATTAAACAAAAAACAAATACACTTAGGGAAGTAAAGTAAGCAAGACGTGAAACATAAATAGGAGCAGTCTCACTGGTTTGACTGAAATAGATTGCTGTAAAAGGTTTTACAGTCATTGTTGAGACATCTGTCAATAGTTTACATTGTAAAAAATATTAAAAAAAGATATACATGATTGATATGTTGCATTAAATAATACATGAAAACAAAATCCATGAACACTCTAAGGCAAGAAATTAAGCACAATGTGTGAAACTTAAAGAAGAGCAACATCCATTACATGACTGATGTGGATTACTGTAGTGTTTTTTATAGTCGTTGTTGACATATTTATCATTGTTATGCCCCATAAACGGTATAGAAATGGAGAACTATATAGACTTCTTTTGAAGTCAGATTTGAATTACTGCTTGGCCAGAAACCCAGAGGGACCTGTTTCTCTGAAAGCCTTGATCATGGGTTTAGACTGCTTAACTTAACTTTCTTTGGTTAAACCTTGCCTTTTAATGGATGGTACAGCAAAGTTTTTAAGATGCTTTCTACTGACACCCATAAATATTTTCAAAACCCTCGCTTCTGGCAAGTTTTCCAAGCCCATGTGTGATGTTCTACTCCAGTCCAGATGTTGTCTTTGTTTAGTCCTGGTTTGTAATGGAGTAAACATGACTATCAGTCACAGATTTCAAAGAAAAAGCCTGAAGTGGAGCAGGACATTATGCATGGACCTGGGAAAGTTTGCAGGGCCGGCCTCTTAGTGACCATCAACCAACCTCCATGCCACCCTGTTCACACCGTCCTTCGCCCAGTTGTATTTGTTTAAATTCTGGTGTGTGTTGGGGGGGGAAACATCATGTGACCTTTTCTTTCTCACCAGCAGGATTGTTAAATAGTTCAATTTATAAAATCCTCTCACTTTGCACTCAACAGAAAGAAAAGTAAACACCAACCTATATTAAACGAATAAGCAGCAATTTGCCTGAAGACATAGTCTGACATTTGACATACCTTTCAAAACACAGGAAATGTGACAAGATAAAAGCAAAATTTAAAAGCATCTTCGGGCTCATTCACTTTGGAACTGCAGCATGAATATTAACACAGTTGTTCAGGGGGTGCTGCAGCACCCCCCTCCCATTTGTTATGTTATGTTATGTTAATAACACTTCTATAGCGCACAGATACCCCAGCAAAGGGGTGTCCCGGCGCTTCTGGAAGGGAATCCAGACACAACACAACAGAAAGATGGAGGAAGCACACTAGACAGAATCCTAAGAGGGATGGGGGAACAGATGCGTTTTGATGGCTCTCCTGAATTTCAACAGCTCATCAATTTCGCGGATGTGGGACGGTAGAGAATTCCACAGCTTCGCAGCCAGGACTCGGAAGGAACGTCCTCACGCTCTGCATAATCTAAATCGCGGAACCACAGCCAAGTTTTGGCCCATGGATCTCAAAGGGCGCAGGGGAACATAAGGCTTCAAGAGATTGTCAAGAATCGGGGGGAAGCCATCTTGAGGATCTTAAACGACATGCATAGGGCCTTAAAATGAATCCTCTGTGCCACCGGCAGCCAATGAAGGGAGCGGATGGTACTCTCAGCAGAGCAGAACCTCAGTAGCCCTACCAGGGCTCTGGCGGCAGCGTTCTGAATACGTTGCATCCGCGTGATTTCAGCCTGGTTGGCACCCAGCAGTAATGAGCTGGCGTAATCAAGCCGTGATAGTATCGATGCTTGAATACCCAACTGCCTGGTTGAGGCATCAAAGAATCTCAGGATAGGTCTCAGCCCTCGTAAGATGCCAAAACAGGTGGCCGCTACTTTTTTCGTGTGGCCACAAAAGTTGAGGGCAGGGTCAAGCCAAACCCCCAAGTTCTTTACCTCTGTCACTGGGGTAGGGGTTACACCCAGCTCAGGGGGCCACCACTTATCATCCCAGAGATCCGCTCGCTTACCCACTATCATGACCTCCGTTTTTTTGGCGTTAAGCTGGAGACAGTTGGTATTCATCCAGCTGGCCACTGCCAGGAGGCCTTCCCGCAATCTGGGAGCATCACGGTCGGAGTCTCCAGTTAGGGTGACCGCCAGCTGCGTGTCGTCAGCGTAAGAGGCCATGGTCAGACCCCAATGCTTGACAACATCAGCCAGCGGCCTCACATAAAGATTGAATGATGTGGGGCTCAAAGACGAACCCTGAGGCACACCCAGATCCAGGAGATAGAGTTTGGACTCAAACGGTGGAGTGGCAACCTTGAAGGTCCGATCAGATAGGAAGGAGCGGAACCAATTTGTACCTCAAGCACCTATGGGAACTCCTCTGCACTGCCTACACCATATATGTACTGAGAAATTAAATCCTCTACTGTTTCCCAGCTACCACGCGGCATGGACTGTGGAAGTAACAGTGTCAGGACGTGAGATACACGACACTGCAGTTTTTCTTTTATTGTTTATATGGCACCAAATTAGCCCATGGTCTTTGGAGGGCTGTACATGGACACCAGTTACATTACAAAAGGTCAGGATAGTTTTTTAAGATATGAGGATTTAAGTGATTTGTCAAGAATCACAGGATGTTGAGCAATGCCAGGAGCTGAACCTGATTTCCAGTTCTACAGTATAGCGCTGTGATGCCAAGGAGAGGGGGTTCTTCCATGGGCCACTGCATAATGGTTACAAGGCCCATGCTAAGAGGTCCCACACCTAGACCTTCCAGCAAGATAGAGCGCTGCCAAGCACTAGGAAGGGGACCCACCTGTCCTGGGCCTCTCAGCACTGGCTTATGGTTGTAAGGCCAGGAGAAGGTGCTCCACACCTGGATCTTGTAGCTTCATCCAACCCTTCAAGGCCCAGGGGATGGGGGCCACCTCACCCTTTCCTCGAAGCACTAGCAAGGCATTTTGGGAAACACTGCCCTACCATGCCAGTTTGATCCAGCTGCTCCTTCCTCCCTTCAACTGCCTCTCTATATGTTTGTCCGACTGGTCCGTAAAACAAAGGGGCCTTCTGTTGCCTGGAATAGGATTGCAGAAAGGGCAGAAAAGAATTCAAAGTAGGTATTTACCAGAGGAGATGCTGTGCCTCTGACAGTGTGTGCCAACATAGTTGTTGGATTTGCTGCTGTCATGTCCCCCATCCCATATATCACCCCCCTCACAACTGCACCCCCAGGAATGCCACTGATCCCTGACCAGTGAGATCAAGACATCTCGCTTAAACATTACATTACTCATTCATTACATTACTCACTCCCCGACCCCTGCTCCAGCCCTCCCCGACCCCTACTTAATGGCGGCCACTGCGGGAACAGGCGAGCAAGACCACTGACTCATTGTCAGTGAAATTGCTCTCCCACCCTCGCAGCTCCACCATTAAGTGAGGTGCCCCTGCCCCTGCACTCTTGAGTGTTAGTGATCGAGGCCCTCCTCCACCCGCAGATTTCCCTGCGCCTCATCCCTGGTGGTCCAGTGGACCTCTCTCTCCTTTCTCTCACTCTGCTCCTTCACTCGTTTTTCTACCCTTTCTATCTTTCACCCTTCTGCACCTTTCAGCCTCTCTGCTCTTTTGTGCCTTATTTCTGCCCATTTTCCCTTTCTCTCCCTCTGCTCCTCCACTCGTTTTCACTCGTTTTTCCACCCTTTCTATCTTTCACCTTTCTGCACCTCTGCTCTTTTTAGCCTTATTTCTGCCCATTTTCCCTTTCTCTCCCTCTGCTCCTTCACTCGTTTTCACTCGTTTTTCTACCCTTTCCATCTTTCACCTTTCTGCCCTTTTCTGCATCACTGCTCTTTTGTGCCTTATTTCTGCTTATTTTCCCTTTTTTCTTTATCCCTTCTTTCCTCCCTTTACCTTTCCCCGCCGCTGCTGCCCCAGCGGCCCCTCCCCCCCCAGCGCGACCGGCCCAATCCAGCTCCTTTCCCCGCTCCCGCCTCCCAGCTGTCCAGCCCTCCCCGACACCTACTTAATGGCAGCCGCGCAGCGGCCACGGGCTGGTGCTCAGAAGGCGCGTCAAAGACAAGCACGTCTGCACCCGTCCGCTACTCGTCCGCGACCAGCACCAGGAACCCTGGACCTGCGCCCCGCCAACGCTACGACCCAGTAGCACTCCACGCACTCAACCCAGGCTGCAACAACAACTGCAAGCTAGCATCATCAGCCGACACCTATGGACCCTTCAGCTGTCACCGCTGCCGGCACACCTGCAGCACCGCCAAGAACACGGATCCAGCACAGCCCACCCACAATAACACAACCGAACCGAAGACCCTGCAATGCATCCTCCTCAACGTCCGATCCCTCCACAAACACGCCACAGAAATCTGGGACCTCCTCGACAGCACCACCCCGGACGTAGCATTCTTCACCGAAACCTGGACCAACGCCACCTCAGGACCGGACATCGCCATCGCCATCCCCCAAAGACACAAGATCTACAGGAAGGACTGCCCCACCCACCCAGGAGGAGGAATCGCCATCGTCCACAAATCCAGCCTCCGCCTGAGCACACTCCCTGACGAGTCCACAGAACTGATGGAACACCTTCACTTCAAGATACTGGCCAGCCCCACTGCCGCCCTCTGAGGAACCCTCATCTACCGACCCCCTGGACCCCTTGGACCCTTTGCCAACTCCATCACAGACATTATCTCCCCGCAGGCCATCGCATCCACCAACTACACCCTGCTGGGAGACCTCAACTTCTACCTCGACAATCAACTGGACCCCAACACCACATGCCTCCTGGACAACCTCCACAACATTGGACTCTGCCAGATCGTGACTGAGCCCACGCACTCAGCAGGACACACCCTCGACCCCCTCTTCACTACAGGAAACTCCATCACCTTCAGCCACACCACCGAACTCCCATGGACCGACCATCGTTGCGTCCACTTCACCTTCAGAACACCCACCATCCACAGACACCAGCACCTGCTTCCACAAAGAAACTGGACCAAAATCACTGACGACCAGCTCATCTCCTCACTCAACAACTCCACCCCAACCATCGCGGAAAATGACGACCCCAACACCCCAGCCCGAACCCTGCATAGATGGATCTCGGACAGCACCAACATCATAGCCCCCTCAAGAAAAACAACAATACCCGTGCCAAGAAAGCCATATGGTTTACCACCGAACTACGAGAGTCCAGGCGCACATGCCGCCGCCTCGAAAAGGCCTGGAGAAACACCAAATCCACAGAAGCCCACAACAACTTCAGAGCCGCCACCAACGCTCACCATCAACTCATCAGAGAAACGAGGAAAAAAGCGATTGAAGACAGAATCTCCACCCACGCACACAACAGCAAGGAACTCTTCAGCATCATCAAGGAGTTTGCCCAACACACCAGCGAGTCTACCTACATCCCTCCCTCACAAGACCTCTGCGAACAAACTCAGCACCTTTTTCCACCACAAAATCAAGAGCATCTACGACAACTTCGACGAAGACAACCAACACACTGAACCCTCACCAACCACCCCGACACCCGGAAACCAGCGATTGATGACTGGACAGCCCTCACCACCAAAGACACACTTAAGACAATGAAGTCAATCCACTCAGGGCCCCCCACGGACCCCTGCCCCCACCACATCTTGAACAGAGCCGCTGACACCATTGCACTCATGCTCTGCCACACCATCAACCGCTCCCTGGCGACCGCCTCGTTCCCCGACGACTGGAAACACGCCGAGGTCAACCCCCTCCTGAAGATACCCTCAGCGGACCCCACCGACCTCAAAAACTACAGACCCATCTCCCTGCTCCCTTTCCCAGCGAAAGTCATCGAGAAAGCCATCAACAGCCAACTCGCCCCATTCATTGAAGAACACAACATCCTCGACTCCTCCCAATCCGGCTTCAGAAAAAAACACAGTACGGAAACCGCCCTCCTCGCCGCAACAGACGACATCCGCACCCTACTGGACAAAGGAGAAACAGTAGCCCTCATCCTCCTAGACCTATCAGCGGCGTTCGACACAGTCTCCCACTGCACCCTAATACGCAGACTCTACGATGCAGGAATCCAGGACAAGGCCCTCGACTGGATGTGCTCCTTCCTCTCCGGCAGGACGCAATGGGTCAGACTCCCCCCTTTCCTCTCAGACCCCACACCTACAACCTGCGGAGTCCCCCAGGGCTCCCCCCTCAGCCCGACGCTCTTCAACGTCTACATGGCTCCACTTGCCCCCATCGTCAGAACCTACGGACGCAACATCGTGTCATACGCAGACGACACCCAGCTCATCCTCTCCCTATCCAATGAGCCCAACACCGCCAGACGCAACTTTCGATAAGGCATGGAAGCCGTCGCCAAATGGATGAAAAACAGCTGCCTACAACTAAACACCAACAAAACAGAAGTACTCATCATGGGCCCAAACCCCGACGCCTGGAGCGACACCTGGTGGCCCACCGCCCTCGGAAACCCGCCAACCCCCACAGACCACGCACGCAACCTGGGAACCGATCCTGGACTCCGAGCTCAAAATGGACCGCCAGATCAACTCTGTCTCATCTTCCAGCTTCCACACCCTCCGCCTCCTTCGTAAGACCTTCAAATGGATCCCCCTCGAACACCGAAAGACAGTCACTCACGCCCTGGTCACCAGCAGACTCGACTACGGCAACGCACTCTACGCCGGAATAAACAAAAACCTCATCCGCAAGCTACAGAACATCCAGAACGCCGCCGCAAGACTGGTCCTCAACCTGCCAAAACACTGCCACATCTCCCAGCACTTGCGCACACTCCACTGGCTCCCTGTCGAGGCGGGAATCACCTTTAAGATGCTCACCCACGCACACAAGGCCCTCCACGGCACCGGACCAGCATACCTGAACAGCCGGCTCAAATTCCACGCACCCCAAAGGACCCTACGATCAGCCCAGCTCTCCTACGCCGAGGTCCCCCGCAACAGAAAGACCAGATCGGGAGGCCGCTCCTTCTCCTTCCTCACGGCCAAAGCATGGAACGCCCTTCCGCTCCACCTCAGACAGACAACATCGCTCCCCATCTTCGCAAGAAACCTCATAACCTGGCTCTTCGACAGACCCCCTCCTTGATGGAATGGAACCTGCACCCCCCCCCACCCCTAGCGCCTTGAGACCCTTACGGTGAGTAGTTGCGCTTTAATAAACTCCTGATTGATTGATTGATGTGATTGTGTTTGGGAAGGGGCCCTGGAGGAGCAGGGTGGCTGACAGGGAAAGTGTGCCCTTTCACAAAGCAGTGGGTCCCATGTTTTTCAGCTGAGCGTGGGGCCCTGGGCAGCTGCCCACACTGCCAATGCCTAGTCTCGGCCCTGGCTGTGGACACTGATTGCAAGTGTGCATGCACTGGGACTTTACATGGATGACCTTGGGTTCTGTTTGGGAAATCCGGCCTGCCTGGTGAAAACATGAGGAGAGGAGGAATCCCCCAGACAGATGTGTGTATTGCAGCATTCCTGTAAAGTTGGGTGGTGTACAGTTGTAACTGTATAGTAGTGCTAGTGCGACAGAACCCAGACAATAAAAGGTATACTTGTTTTGCAAGCTAGAAAGGGAACCGGAAAGGGAGGAGTCTAGTTAGATAGGAATAGCGAGGAGACAGTAAAAGTTGGAGCTGTCTGAGCTACCATGAATATTAAGAAATAAAGGCACCTCAAATACAATTGAGTGCCGTCTGTCATTTGCCCACTTAACGATACCACAAATAGCGATGAGGGTGAGCATGAAACCCTGCTGCAGTCCACATGATCATGTCCTGAGATCTTCTGTGAACCCTACTTGGGAAGAAAATCAGTGTGCGAAGGAAAATTGGGAGCCCACCCCGGTCACATGCAACAACCATGTGCCAAATACTCTCCACGCTGTGCTGCAACAATCTACCTGCTGTAATATGTGCATTTCGTTGCTGGCTGATACATTTTCAAGCCTCCAGCACTGACTGCCTGCAACCGGTGAGTTCCTGTGCGACTATCTTTGAGTCAGGCAGCTCTTCCAATGAGCCTTGAGGAACTTGTGGCAGCCAGAACTGCCATCAGGCATCACTGAATTCCTTCACCACATACAGCAGACATAGCTGTATCAACGGTGGAACCTCAAACAAGGCACAGTCCATAAAAAGGACACTATTATCTGACTGTGCATATAAACCATGTTCCACAGTGCCTCTACAAAAAGAAATACCACCTAGTCAGCTTCAACCATTCTACTCTTTCAATGCACAATCAATATTCCTGTAACTGGCTAACTCTGTGGAGGAACCGTTCCAGTCAGGGACATGTCAGCATCACTGGAATCTACACAAAACATTTTGCCAAGACCAACCATGCTTGGCGTGTCTTTTCTGCACCCCGTGGAGCCATTGGTACTCCCGTCTGGCAGTGGCATGGGGCTCTTCTGACAAGAATGTCAGGATGATTTTGGGGACTTTGTGAAGGGGTCGCAGGTCACCGACCGAGAACAATGACTCATTGCCCTGCACAGTTTGATAGGAAAAGATGTTGGACAAATCAACAAAGAACTACAGGCAGATGCAACAACATTCTATCAGAATGTGTGTGATGCACTCAACAGAAAATCCTTCCTCAAAAGAAACATTGACTATGAAAGATACACCTTCAATCTAGCCTCCCAAGAGTTTATCAAATGACTAGCGTGCTACTGTTCTTATGGCACCTTCACATTTGAATGCTCTCTGTCTGATGATCATAGAGGGATGCAAATCGGAGTCACTGCGATGACGTCTCCTAAAGAAATGCTGTTCTCTGGATGAAATAAAATAAATGACCAGACTTAATGACCAAGCAGGAGAACATGCAAATCAAATGGAGGTGGGAAATTCAGAAAAACAAGAACAGACATTCCGCCTCCAAACTCGTCCCAAAGAACAATGTCATCCTGAGCACCGGCAGGCACCCAAACCTACAGTGCATCGTCGCAGTCCCAAAAAATGTCAGAAAAGGAAGAGATCACCAGCTGGAATGCTACTGCTGTGTACAGGAATATCCACAAGAAGGATCATGCCCTGTTATGGGTTAAAGATGTTGATTTTGCTCTAATCAAATAAGATAGCTCGGCATAGGCACAATTTCTTTGTCCGGTATTCTCCTACTGCTATACACATGTACTATTCCGTCCTCTTGGAGGAGAAGAATTGTGGTTCCATTATTAAAAAGGGTCCTAAAACGTCCCCTGCCAGTGTTAGGCAGATTGCACTATTGGTTGCGACTGGAAAGCTGTTTGCCAAGAGCATAGTTTTTCATCTCCAGGAGTGGCCCTTTGGAAATGACTTTGTCTCCTCGGAGCAAGACGGGTTCTGTAAGCAAAGTGGCACTCTAAATAATATTACTGCCCTGCAAACCTTGATCGAAAAATATCCAACGGGAAATGGAATGGCCTTATACACTGCATTTATAGATTTCTCCACGGCTTTCGACCGGGTTGACTGAGGGACACTGTGGAGGAAACTGGCCGCAATGGGTATCCCCAGTCACCTGCTCAGATTGATCATTGCTCTACATTACTCCACCTGGACTCAGGTCTTGATGGGAGGTAATCACGGCTTGTCAAGTAAAGTAGAGACTCATAATGGGTTGAAGCAGGGATACCTATTGGCCCCTCTCCTTTTCTCTCTTTATATTAATGATTTGCTGAGCAGGGTGGGGCTCTGTAAAGGGGATTCCCCGAAATTAGGAACAATGAAAGTGAGCTGCCCACTTTATGCAGATGATGCCATCCTGCTAGACCTAACCCCGATTGGACTACAAAGGCCTATGTGTACTGGGTGCAGGATCTAAATCACGTTTTATTTGTCTGTCCCCTATTACAACCGTTACAACATCATTTTATGAGACCACTGCATTTAAAATACAACATTGCTATAGTTGAGGAGGCTCAAAATTGTCTCATGACCCCCCTTTGCACCAGTGTTTTAAAAATGTTTAACAATTTTTAAATCTATTTTAAAGAAGGACGAATCTGTTGTGTTTAGCTGTAGTAGGCTGAACAGGGTCTCTTCTGGGCAAAATTCGATGTATATTATAAGAAGAATTTTAGGATATTTTGCATTAATCAGATGAAGTTGTTAGAGTATTCAATGGTATGACATGATTTGTACTGACCAATTTAGGATAGTAACCGAAAGGATTTGGGTAATTGGTATTGTATTTGCGCACTTGCACTCTAGACATTTTGGATGCTGCTATGAACTTAGTATGGTATAATGAAAGGTGTATGTGTAAGGCCTTTCGTATGTGATCTGCATAGGGTTCACAAAGGAAAAAATTAATTTTTAATTATAACTAGAAACTTTTAAAGGACTTGCAAAACCCTTTTTATGCTCGAGCACTTGCACTTTTGACATTTTTTATGCTGCTATGTATAGTGTACTGTTTTGCGCAACTGGTAGGTAATTACATGCATTTTGCAATATAGTCCCCGTTGGGTAACATTCATTTTTATATTATAAATAGATCTTTAGGATCTTTGCATTGTACAGGTGAAGTTGCTGAAGTATCTATTGACACAATTCGATTTTCACTCATCCAGTTAGTTCTGTATTTTAAAGGATCAGAGAAATAGTTTTTTTTCTGCAGTTCTGCACTTTTGCCTTCTTCTATGCAACTATGAATTTTGTACTGTTCTGTGAAATGTGTAATTTGTGAGGTCTTTGCATGTACTTTATCTTGCTACTAAGCTCTGGATGATCAGGTATATTGGCGTTTTTATATACTTTTAAGTGGAACTCTTTGGAGCTCTAAATCATAGTAAAATTGTATTGACATTGCTGGAAGGACAATCATTTTGAGAGAGTGTTTAGGGCATCTCAAAAAGGCCTACTGAAAATTCAAGAGAATCCAGATCTTGCCATCATGCAAAAGTAGCATGTTGCCGCCGAGACTGCTCCATTCGCTCTTAATGATCAAGTACATGGTTGCACGTTGAATACAGATCTCAGTGCTCGATGTCTCGTGAATCGAGATCTCTCACTCTAATATCCCAAGACACTGATGAATATGTCTGCAGGGTCGCTGATTGTGATATTATAAAGAAATTCCGAAGACTGCACATCCGAAAGGGGGAGTACCAGGCGACATTCGTGTTACTTTGAGAAGTCAATCAACTACATCTGTGTCGCCAGAATATAACAAAATGAACCCTAAACCCAAGTTACACAAAGCAGCCATGCAAGTGTACACCTGGATGTCCAAAGAACCACTGCCACGCCTAGGGCAATTTTAAACACTCCTCACATACAAAGAAAGAACTGTACAAGCTCAAATTCACGTCATTGATGGGCCTAAAGCAGCACACTGCTTCTTAGTCTGCTCATTGCAGAGCGCCTGAAATTAGTGGAAATATTATACAGTGTAGAGAACTAACCAGACATTGTAAACAAGTTCCCTAAACTATTTATGGGACTTGGAAAAATGGCTCACTTTCAAGTTCTCTTACACATCTTCAAGACTTCTACCTATGACCAGGACTAGGGGCCCAGGCCTGCTAGTCTTCCTGCTGGGTGAGGGGACACCACCCGGGAAACCAAGACAACCTACCCTGGAGCACCAACGCCTGCCGGCTCTCCAAGACCAGTGTACCCAGGAGAGCATCAGAAGAAGCAAGGTCCAGAAAAAAGCCATGATGTAAAGACTCCCTGTGCAGGGTGTGAGGAATCCACTCCTACACTGATCGGACCATTGCCCAAGAGCCGGATTTGTTCAGCGATCCCATATGCCTGGAGTGGCCACTATGGACTGAGCCAAAGAGCGAGGTGTGAGAAACCTGCTCCTGTGCTGATCAAGCCGTAGCTCATGCGCTGGATTGTTTGGGACCCCATATGCCAGTAGGGACAAAGCTGAGGAATGAGGATTGAGTGGTGGGCGCCAGGTCTGCATGATATAGTGTGGGTGGTCCGTGTGCCACAGAATGGGCCACACTGAACGTCAATGCCAGTTCACTGGGACCAGATTTGAGGGCCATGGCAATAACCCCATATGTCAGGAAGGGCCGGCGAAGATAATGAGGCCAAGGGTTCGGGACTTCGACAGAGAAACTTATGCTGTGACCAAGGCTGGACTAGCCTATATTCTGTGGACTGCACTAAAGTAGGCCTGATGACCAAAAGGACACACCAGAGCCGCATTGGAGCAGGAAGCCAAATCCTTCCCCTCTCGCGAAGGGAAGAGTAACTTATTGCATGAATGCTAGCGCAGGAGCAATCGCCAGAACCAGTTAATAACATGGCTCGAAGGAGGGAGTTTGCACTTGTCAGGTGCTGCCACGTTGGACCTCGGACAGTCCAACTTTGCCGGTCTGGAGTAGGACTTCACTGCACCAGTGAAGAGTTCCATAGTGCAAAAGTGGGTTAAGCCAGAACTGTGCCTTTAGGATGCTGGGGGTGCTGCAACTCCATAGACTCTAGTGACTGAACTTACAGAGAGAGTCAGAGTGGAGAATAATTCTTGAGTATGGCCTAATAGTTTACATTCCCCGGATGCAGTCCTCAGTGAATAGGGAATAACATCAAACCCATTGCATTAGAAGTGGGAGGACAGGGAGTGGTCTGCCAACTGCTAAAGCTCTACCTCAAGGGGGATTGTTTTATTGCTTTTGAATGTCATTTATGTTTGCATGTGTAGAGTTAGAATTACAATACTTCTTTTTTTATAATGATAAGTATTGGACTTGGTATTGATTTATTGTTCACGCTGCTCTCACGTTGAGTTCTCAATCATGCTTACTGGTCTGTGTCTGGGCTTTCCCCCAAAGGATCCTTGGCTGCTTATCCTACACTACCCAACTGAGAGTCAGGTGCAGAAGGGGGTGCTTTGCCCAGCTAAGTGGGATCCATAGTAGGGTGGGCCCTGGGATATCGGGAGTAAAAGGCCTCAACCACTACAGTTGGGCTCAGTAACTTCTGCGTGCCCTGTGGCCCTCCGAATATGGTTCTGACAGCAGTTAACTGTAACAGACCAGTAACCATCTAACTTCTACAAGATCCCAACTAAATGTCTGACATTGACCTTCACACAATGGTCTAATACCAAAATACTGTAAGTAAGTTTATTTGCATAGTTAACAAAAACCATTGCAGTACAAAACATCAAGATTTAAAAACAATTATGCGTTCAAGGTTAAAAAATTATTTCATAGTGTACATATTTTATCTCATTAAAATCCTTTCTAAACATTAATAATTTTAAATGTCCGTAAATAGAAGTGCTGTTGTGTTAGGATGCTATCTTATAATAAATTATGAACCTGGTTTTGGCATTTTCTTTTCCACCACCCTCATGAACTTCACCAGGCTACAGTTCAGCTGTGGGTCATCAGGTGCAAAGCAGGCAAGAACTGCTTGTCTTCGGGAGTGTAACCTAAGCTGATTTAAATGGTGTTTTAACAGACGCTTTTGCTCTTCCAAAAGTTCATTACAGGAACATAACAGGTGCATCAGATCCTCTGGCGCTGAGCCGCATGGATGGCAGGAGGAGCCCACCTTATCCTTTAGCCAATGCAGAAAATGCTGAATACAGGGTAACAAGTCCAGTCTGTACTTCAAAAACTACATTTTCGTTGTTTTAGCATAGCCCAAATCAAGGTAATTCTGTGGTGCTGGTATCGAATACGTGTTCAGGGTCATCCAGCCATGTGACCTTTTCTAGAGGGATGCCTTGTCCTCAACCCACGAGAGGTGTTTAACAGTCTTCCTGACCACTTTTTTAAACGTTGAGTGGCTTGTAGGAGTATCCCAGAGTTGGTTTAAGCCTGTATTCATCAGACTACATTTGAGGTATTTGGCAGCTGGTGAGGCTAAGTGTTGCTCTAACTCCTTCCATAGATATTCATTTATGCCCAGATGCATCAACCTTTTTAGGAAGTGCAAACGGTGCGATTCGCAAAAATCGGCCTTTTGCACTTCCTAAATTGGTTTCTGGGATGCATCAAGCATTTTTGGAAAATCGCTATTTTTTGTGAGTTCCAAAAATGCGATTGCTTTTAAGGAATCGCAAATTTGCGATTCCTTAAATGCAATGCATCATCCTCAAAACATTTGCGATTTTACAAATTGCAAATGCAAATTACCACGAAGTTGAACTTCGTGGTAATTTGCAAAAATGTTTAAAAACGCATAAAAATGCATTTTTTAAACTTCTAAGTTACAGACACACATGTCCTTAGGACATGTGTGTATGTAACTCACATGTAGAAGTGCATTTCATGGGTGCAGGGGGGGTCCTTTGGACCCCCCTCTCCACCCTTGAAAGGCTTTGTTGCATTCCGATTTCAAATTGCGAATTCGCAATTCCCATTCATTCCTATGGGCATTTCAGCCCATAGGAATGAATGGGAATTGCGAATTCGCTATTTGGAACTCGCAATTTTATTGGGATTTGGTAAAAATTGTGATTTTTACCAAATCTCAATAAAATAGCGAAATTAATGATGCATTGCCATTTGCGATTCCTTATTTGCGATTCCTTACTTTTCGCAAATAAGGAATCGCAAATGACAACGTTGATGCATCTAGGGGTTAGAGTTCCTTGGGTGCATTTCCACACTTTGTCCCAGGTAGTTATGTTCGCCCCCTGTCTTGCCATGAACTGTTTCTGAACACCAAACTCGAGCCTGATTTGTGATGGTGAAGTTTGTTTGGGCAAACCAAAAATAATCCTGTATGCAGCTATGACTGTGTTATCAAGGGTTTTTGCATCTCTTCCTCTCTGTACTTCACTACCATACGCAAATTTTGGCAGAAGTTTGGCTCGTATCACTTGAGCCAGCGGAAGGAGCTACGGACCAGTTAGTGTACTGTTTTGTGTTTTTAGAGACATTGCTAAGGCAAGGCCTTTGCCTCTATTACTGTTTTTTTGTACAGTGAAGTGGCCGCCTTTATCGATTTTTACTCCTAGATATTTATATACTGACGTATCCTCAATATGAGTACTGTCCCAAAACCAGGTTGCCCATTTTGTCCTATTTTTGCTGATCGTCATTGTCCTAGTTTTCTCAAGATTTAGGGTCAGTTAATTTGCTTTAGAATAGCCCTGTGTAACGTTCACAAGTAATTACAAGCCTACTTGTATATGGCTGATTAGGACTATATCGTCCGCATAGAGGAGGCACTGATGTGATAACCCCTTTAACCTGGGAGCATGAGAGTTACAGCTATTTAATTTTGGGACGAGGTCCGCTAAAACAAGTTGAATATTGCGGGGGCTAAGACACAGCCCTGTTTCAGCCCTTTGTTGGTTAGTATGCATCTTGACAGAAGTGACCCATCACCCAACTTTATCTGGACCCAAGTGTCCGTGTGAAGGCTGATCAACAAGTCTAACAGAGACTTTGGTATCCCCCAGCTGCTCAATTTGGACCATAAACTGTTCCGATTTATATGGTCAAAGGCAGCCTTGTATTCTATTAAGCAGAGAAGAATGGGCATTTTCGTTGATTCTGCCTTGCTATTAGCATTCCCATGGTTAGGATATTTGTGGTTGTTCCAATTGATTTAGCGAAACCAGTTTGACTAGCTGGAATTAAAGAATTCTCTGTGTTCCAGGCATGCAGCTCCTCCAAGAGTTTTCCTGCAAAATACTTTGCCTCATTAACCATAAGGGTAACTAACCAATAGTTCTGTGGGAGTGAATTATCCCCTAACTTAAAGATTGGAGCAATAATTGATCCCTTCCTGGAGCCAGGAAGTCTGGTAAAGTGTCTTATTTCCATAAACAGTGGTTCCAGTGCTGCTGCCCATTCATTTGCATCTTGTTTGTAAAGGATGGGCGGAATTCCGTTTGTGCCGGGCGCCCCCTCTCTCCTTCTTTTCTAATTTGGCACTTAATGGTGTTCGTCAAACCATCATCTGTTGATAATGATTGACCCTCAGGTTTGCTGATGATCATGTGAAATGTCTGTGATTTATTAGTAATAATGATTTTTGTCGCATTATCAGTTCTTGGCTCCAAATTAGTAGAATCCATATCTTGATTGAAGTGGTTCCTGAGGTAGCTTGCCCATACTTCTTCTGTAATATTAGAGGAAACTCCATTGTGTGATGGTCTTATAAATTGGTTTATAGTTTTCCAAAATCTTGCACCATTACTCTGTTTGGTGTCAGCATGTAGTTTTGCCCAGAGATTGTCCTCCGCATATCTTTTGGCTTACCATTTTAGTTTTTTCAACATTGCCTTTTGTTTCCGTAATAAATCAAGTTTCACTTTATCTGCTGGATGAAGTTAAAGTTGTCTCAATGTTTGGTAAATTGATTTTTATGTGTGCCTGATCTTCCCTTTATATTCTAGTGAGACATGCTTCATGCTACTGTGAACCGGTTGGACCCATAGATTGGTTCTTGTAGCATAAGCTGCTGTGGGTGTTGTAAAATGCTCCTATTTCTCGACTTCACTTGATCCGATTCTTGCATTAAAGTGCTGTTTTACGTTTTCCAGCTGCAAACTTAATCCTTTTTAAATTGATAGTAAAAAGTGATTCCTGAGGAACCAAAGATCGCTCAAATTAGGGCTTGCTTACTGTGAGCACAATTTCTTGGGGACGATGATCACTGTCAGCTTTATCACCCATCTGAAATGAAAACATATGTTGAAATAGAGACAGTAAGATTAAAGTATAATCTAGTATTGTGTTAACTTTTGTTTAATAATGTGTTGTTGCTGGGGGGTTATCTCCAGCAAATCTTCCATTTAAAGCTCTAATATTTAAAAAGTTCGAAATCCTCTAGTATCTGTTTCCCAGTTTTGCTTTGTATAAATGTTCGCGGTTTCCCCTGTAATGGGATATCCCAAATTGAATTTTGCAATAGAATTTCTTCATCTAATGAAGTTCCCATTAGAATAAGGTTGGAGTCCCCAGTAAGCATAAGATCTGGTGGTGATTTTTCCCCGAAAATACTGTATTTTGGCTGTTTCCTAGTAGGCCAATAACTAACAAAAAGACCAGGTTCATCAAAGACCCAACCAAGATATCACTATTAGTTATATCATTAATTTTTCTGAAAACTGAAAACATTGGGATCAACTGTGAACTGACAGACCCCTGCTCAGTCTAATGAGATGTCATGTAATTTATATTTTGAGGCACTGACTAGCCCTTGCCTTCATTTTAGATCATAAAATGATTAGCCTCTTATTGTGATTGATCAAAAACTTCCATCTAGTCCAATGCAATACATTAGGCAATTTATATCATCCCAGGATTTATGAGTTAGAAACCAGGAGAAAAATAGTGGATGCATAGCCATAAAGATGCATCAGGTATCCTTCATGTAAACCTGCCCCTAAAATACCACAATTAAAAATTGTATTCATCTAAATGAACAAGGCCATTGTTGTAAAAAAATGATCAAAGAATCCCCCCTAAACCATACGATCATTTGTAATTGTGCATGTTAAGCAAACATGACATTGAGCAAACATGGCAATTGTACATCCTTTGCCAAACCCAAAAGGATTGTTAAGCTCAGAAAAAATAACTACCTTTTACAGGCCACATCCAAAGGCTTTGCGAAGAACTTTACAAACCCTTAAGATCTGTCATGGTCCTGCAGGTTATACTGAAAATCATGTACAGTCTCCTGGCTACTGCAACTAGACACAAGACCACATCCTCACCTCATCCCACTCAATATAGACTTCACAGCGTCATCACTACACGCTTACTCTAGGGGCAGTAGACAATGGTACTTCTCAGATGAACAGGAACAGACTGCGTGCCAGGTGGTAGAGAGAAGGAGATGGCCTTTGCATCTAACATAGCTAGGACATGTATTTCAGGAATCCTACTAGAGAGGGTTTAACCATAGCCTCTAGCACACACTAGTGATCATTTGCAAGCAATCCATTCATATATGTTCAAGAAACCACAATTGTCTTTTTATTTCTTTCAATCTGTTGTTCAGTTATTACGGGCCCCATTATGATGGCGGTTGGACGAGCGTCCGACCGCCATCGGAAACAGGACTGTCTTAAGGGAGTTGGTGGTCCTGCCAGGGTAATTACGGAAACATGCCTCTCAGCATTGAGGCTTGTGCTGCGGCCTGAAAAAGGGCTGCAGCACAAGCCTCAGTACTAAGAGGCATGTTTGTGCGCATCCCTGCACCGTGTGGCAGGCACCATGCGGTGCCTGCCACATGGTGCAGGGATGTTTAGAGACCCCATATCGGAGTTCCAGGGGGAAGCACGGCGCACTAGGGGCCCCCAAAGTCCCTTTCCACCTACCTTTTCATGGCGGGTTAACCACCATGAAACAGCCGGCAGAAAGGCACATAGTAATACCTGCTGTGGTGCCTGAGCAGGCACTCCCACTGTTGTAGGGAATGCAGTCCCTCCGATGGTTGGAGCCCGTCAGATGCGTGGCTATTGGTCTCTCCGCCCGCCCTCCATCCACTCGCCATCATAATGCAGCAGTCGTTCCTACAGGGTCCTATGGCAGTAGGACCGCCACTGACGGCCAGATGGTGGCAGTCCCACCGCCATCTTAAAAAGACCCTATGTTCTTAGCCGCAAAGCCAACGCGTGTTTTGTCGCACAGTGGGGATTGTCGCTCGATTTCCTCAGGGCTAAAAGAATACAGACTCTTTTTCATTTTATAATAATGTATTCATTTGCGCTTCGGGTGACACCACGCAAGTACCAAAACACTATATATCGATTTCCAAAATACCTCTTGGGCTGACATACCTTGTTGCTGGAAAGGGGCGACCACTCGGTCCCCCCGAATGTATGATCGGGTGCCCTGATCCTCCCGGGAAACCATTTTGGGCGGGGGGCGTGTCTCGGCTGGTATGCCCGAAGCGGCGTAGCCGGGGCGCGCCTTTTTCCCGCCCAAGAGAGGTTGTCCTAGACACTTACACCGAAGACCACGCCCAGTAGGCGTACCTGGGGTGGGTACACGCCCTCCCGAAGAAGAATAAAGAGAGCGGGAATCCGAAGAAGCGTCCTCTTGTTCCTGTGCTTGGAAGGCTGCACCCACTCGTTGCTCGTGAGCCCTCGACGGAACAAAGAGCCATTTTTGAGAACTTGTAATTCTTGTGTTTCTCTTTCAGTGACTGTACAGCGAAGGATCCAGGACCGTGTCGATCGACCCGGAGGAGATAATCGAAACCATGTCTGGCAAGAAGGCAGGAAAGGGTTCCGAGACGGACCAGGTGCTTCGCATGCTGGTGAACAGGATGGCGAGAATAGAACGGAGCATCGGGCAGGTCCCAGCGCTTGGTCGAGATATGGCGGGCATCAAGAAGCAACTGGCCGCAATGAACAAGACTGGTAACCCGAAGAAGGTAATAGGCCCGGCGTTGCCAGGTGTCGTCCCCGAGGGTAGAGGGAAACGGGTCAAGAGGAGGGCGGCAGCAGGGGAGGATCCGGTCCCTGAAGTGCCCCCGGTCAGCCCTGCCGTACCAGCCGATGGCCCGGTACCAACCCCTGACGCGGGTCAACCGATTCCGGTTGTGATTACGCCCGCTAATGAGGACGATATGCCTCCCGAATTGGCCACCCAGTTGGCCGCATAGCTCAATAAGAAGGCAGGAGGTGCTACGGCGCCAGGAGACACGACCGAAGAGGCCAAATTACTAATCCAGCAGTTGCGGCAGTCAAGGGATGCCGCGAAGGCGAATCTCCCTCTTGTCTCCCCACAGGTGACACCAGAAGGACCGGCAGCAGGTCTCGAGAAAACGGCGGGAACAACGACCGCACCAGGTAAGCTCGCCTTGCCAGTGGCAGGGGAGGGCTCATTACCCTCAAGGCGGGAGAGGGTGGTTCAACATATACCGTTGGCCACAAAAGAGTTGATCAGGGCAGACAAATATGTCAATATGTTTTCGTTGTTAACTGACCATCGCGAGATGGAGTATGCTAAAACACAGAAAGATTTGTGGCACCCGAGCGTCTGGCGCGCCAAGATGGCAGAGTTCAGGGTTGAAGAGACGATAACAAATTGGGCTAAGGCCTTTGCAATGTTTACTGCGATTATTGGGGAACGTAAGCCCGAGGTATTGCCCGAGCTGTCTTGTTATCAGGCACGTATAATGGATTTTTATGAAACGTATGAGGGGGGTGAATGGAAAGGGTACGACATGAAGTTCCGTAAAGCAAAAGAGTTTGATGCCTCTCTGACATGGGATTGCCTCGACTCCATTTCTTGGCATAAACAGCTCCTGCCTGGGGCGGCAAAAACTTCCTCGGTAGGTGGGAATGGGGCGGGGGTTTCCCGCCAGAAGCCCGCGGTGCCCTTTCGAGCAGGCACCGGCGACGATCACCAGCTGAAATCCGACGGGAATGGTGGAAAGCGGGAGGTCTGTTGGGGCTTCAATAGAGGCAATTGCAACAGACCGCAAGGTACATGTAGGTTCAAGCACATGTGTGCGGGTTGTGGGAATCCCTCTCACATGGAGAGTTCATGCAGATCAAAAAATAGCGGGGCGGGAGCTAAAGGAGGGTCCAAGCAGGACTGAGGTGGATTGTTGGGTACAATTGCCTACTCCCGTTGATCTCATGGCTATGACTCCTTGGTTAAACAAATACCCGGATTATGTCTCCGCTGGGGTGTTGAGGCAGGGTTTCTTATATGGCTTCCACATCCCGGCGGGGGATTTTCATGGGGAACCTTTTTGCAAAAACCAGCTTTCAGCACAACAGAATCCAGGTGTTGTGGAAAGAAAAATCGATAAAGAGGTGAGACTAGGCCGAGTGGCTGGGCCGTTTCGGCTCCCGCCAGTGGCGGATTTCATCTGTTCCCCGTTAGGGGTGGTACCCAAAAAGGACCCGGGGGAGTTTAGGCTGATCCATAATTTGTCAGCTCCAAGGGGCTTCTCAGTAAACGATGCTATTGACCCAGAAGTCTGTTTGGTGCGGTACGCATCGTTCGATGATGCCGTCACCATGTTAAATCGCCTGGGCTCCGGAGCGCTGATGGCGAAATCGGATATCGAATCAGCGTTCCGGTTGCTCCCGGTACACCCACAGGATCAACGTTTGCAGGGTTTTGCGTTTCAAGGACGTTATTACATGGATAAATGCATGCCGATGGGTTGCTCCATTTCTTGTGCCTATTTTGAAAAATTCAGCTGTTTCTTAGAGTGGGCATTCATCGAGGCCACGGGGCATAGGCATGTTATGCATTACTTAGATGACTTTCTGTTCTTGGGAGCAGCCGGCGACACGAAATGTGCGCAGGCGCTACACGACTTTTGCATCCTTATGAGGGAGTTTGGAGTGCCATTGGCACCCGGTAAGACTGTTGGACCATCTACTTCACTCGAGTTTCTGGGGATTGAGCTCGATTCTGTGGAGGGATGTTTCCGTTTGCCAGTGGGAAAGGTATCTAAATTTAGAGCTTCCCTGGAACTTTGCCTTAGTAAGGCGAAAGTGACCCTGCACCAGTTACAGCAAGCAGTGGGTCAGCTTAACTTTGCCTTGAGAGTGATACCAATGGCCCGCCCCTTCTCACGCTCTATTGCACAAGCTATGGTTGGTCTCAAAGAAGGACACCACCGCACGAGACTGTCTGCAGAGGTTCGCCAGGACATGCGCATTTGGTTGGCATTCTTGGCGGACTTCAACGGTCGAGTGGTGTGGAACAAGCCGCCAGCGTCCTCGGACGAGCTGGGTTTGTGGACCGACTCAGCGGGAAGCGTGGGATTTGGCGCCATCTTTGGTAATCGATGGTCGGCGCAAACATGGCCGACGTGGTGGCACACCAGCGGTCTCACAGGTAACATAGGGTTCCTCGAGCTATTCCCTATTTTTGTTGCTTTAATGGCATGGCCGAACGAGTTCCGAGACCGCTCGGTGGTATTTTGGTCTGATAATATGACTGTTGTCGAATGCATCAACCAACAGGCAGCACGCTGCAAATGGATATTGAGATTGTTGAAGGAAATTGTGCTGCTTTGCATGAGACTGAATGTACAGTTCAGGGTGAAACATGTGCCGGGTGTACTGAATCATGCGGCTGATGCACTCTCTCGTTCACATATGCAGGCGTTCAGGGGTTATCTACCTACAGCGGATCTAGTGGCTGCACCATTCCCCGAAGCACTCTGGCTAATCGGTGCCCCGGATTACAAGACCTCGTGGCAGCAAGTTTAGCCCCCAGGACGAGGAAGGCATACGAAGGAGCGTTTCGTTCCTATTGTGCATTTTTGGGTCAGACAGGGAGTCCGAACTGGGGTCAGGAGGATTCCTTCCTTGGGTTCCTGGTAGCACTGCACAGAGAGGGCCGATCAGCGGCTACGGCCAATAGACACAGGGCGGCCATCTCATTCATGGCGCAGGTGCATGGCATCAAAGACCCAACAGGTTCCTTTTTGGCGAAAAAACCCCTTCGCGGCTGGCAGTGCCTCGAGGGTCGCAAGCAAGACGAGAGGCGCCCGATTGGCTTAGAAAGGTTGTCCCTGCTCATGGCAAAACTAGGCACGACATGCTCCTCACAATTCGAGGCGGTGCTGTTCCGAGCAGCTTTCGCATTAGCGGTCCATGGGGCTATGCGGGTGAGCGAACTGGTCGCAAGAAATAAGAAAGAGGTGGAGGGTGGCTTGTGCAGGGATCACATCCTAATTAGGGGTGATTCAATGATAGTCACGATAGCTAAGTCCAAAACTGACCAGGGAGCGATGGGAAACAGTGTTGTTGTCCAGCGCATGCGAGGGTCCCCCACGTGCCCGATAATGTGTATAGAGGAATACTTGGCACTGAGGGCGGATACATGGGGGGGAGTCTGCTGAGGCACATCGATGCCACCCCACTGATGAGGTTTCAGTTCCAGAGGGTGCTAGCACTGACAATCGCTGCGGCGGGCATGGACCCGTGCGATTTCGGGACCCACTCCTTTAGGATAGGGGCTGCTACTGAGGCTACAGCCAGGGGTCAGAGTTCAGAAGAAGTGAAACAGTTAGGACGATGGTCCTCGAATTGTTTTAAAAGGTATGTGCGATTGCACATGTTGTGAAGTCAAGTTACATGCACTCACGCTTCTTGTCTTCTGTTTGATTTACAGTTTCGCGAGCATGTCATGCGGGGCGGAATTTGCAGTCGACCCAGTACCAGGGGACCAGCGGTCATGGAACACCGTCTGAGGAGAGAGTGGTTTGGGTCGTGGGCCACTCATACGTGAGGCGGGCCGGGGACGTATTCAAAGCAGGTGACGCGACTCGCGCAGCTGGGGAATACGGGTACAGAGTGGCCTTCCACGGAAGGGGCGGGCTCTGTGTTGACCAATTGGAATCGTTTATGGAGGGTCTCTTAGGGCGGCAGAGGTCACCGCCATCTGTAGTCATAGTACACCTGGGGGGCAACGACTTGGTGACTCTGGGTAGACGAGTATTACTCGAGCAAGTGTTGTCGGCCGTTAGCTGGTTGGCGAAAAGAATCCCGGGGTGCACAATTGCCTGGTCCCACATGATTCTCAGGAAAGTATGGCGGGGGGCCTTTCGGTGTCAGCACTGAACCATTCGGTGAAGAAAGTTAACAATAAAATTGGTAGATTGTTTCGCTCTGCGCATTTGCATAGTATTCCTCATGGGTGTATTCGGGGTGATCACATGTATCTGAATGATGGGGTTCACTTGTCCCGGGAGGGGAAGGGGTTTGAGGAAGCATGACCTTTAGGAGGGTTTGGGGGGCCGGATAGCCGGTCAACTATCCGGCCTGTGGCGGTAAGGTCATGATCGGTGAGCAGTAATTTCAAGGTCCCTAGAGGGGGGCGCCACCCACTATGGATGGGAGCGCCCGGGGGGAGGTGGCCATTGGCCCCTCCCACTGGGAGGCGGCACCCACTAAGGATGGGTCGCTTAAGGGGAGACGGCCATAGGCCCCTCCCAGGGGAGGAGGCGGCTATATGCCCCTTCTACGAATTTCCCGGGGCCCGGATATCCGCGACGGCGGATGTGATAGAGAGTGTGGGGGTGGGGGGGGAGTCCACGCTGTCCTTCCTACGGATACCTTACACGGGTGCTCGGACGACCTTTAAGATGGCGTCGAGCGGAAAGAGGGGCCCCCAACAAGACAAGGGAAATTACAGTTGGCCATGAGGGTACAGTCCTCTGCGCGGCCGTCACTCACACCGTGAGGGCGAGAGTTTTTGGTAGTAGGGATCTGACACCGGTTAAGACCTTGCCGTTGGCCCTTAATGCTAGGATGTACAATTTTAATTTAGAAAGTATGCATTTGCAGGATGTTAGACTCGGCTAGGATACCTTTGTATTAGAGTTTTGTTAAGGTTAGCCAAATAACATGTCTTCATCGAAATGTAATAAATGAAAAATTGTACATGATTATGAAACTTTTATTTAATGTTTTAATTTTGTTTCATATTTTAATAAATACGGCCGGGAGGGTGACTCCCTCCCGCCTTCCAAAAGTTCAGAACTGCGTCCGTCTTCCCATCCTTGGGGATTGTGTTGGGAGGGGGTGACGGGCATCCCGGGCATATGGAAAGGGGCGACCACTCGGTCCCCCCGAACGTATGATCGGGTGCCCTGATCCTCCCGGGAAACCATTTTGGGTGGGGGGCGTGTCTCGGCTGGTATGCCCGAAGCGGCGTAGCCGGGGCGCGCCTTTTTCCCGCCCAAGAGAGGTTGTCCTAGACACTTACACAGAAGACCACGCCCAGTAGGCGTACCTGGGGTGGGTACACGCCCTCCCGAAGAAGAATAAAGAGAGCGGGAATCCGAAGAAGCGTCCTCTTGTTCCTGTGCTTGGAAGGCTGCACCCACTCGTTGCTCGTGAGCCCTCGACGGAACAAAGAGCCATTTTTGACCCACCCACCAGCCCCTTATGGCAATGTTTGTTTTGCAATAAAATTTTGCTCTTAATATCTTTTTCCCTCCGTATAGCAGGAGAAGGAATGTCTAGATTGACGATATGA
This sequence comes from Lissotriton vulgaris, assembly GCF_964263255.1. NCBI lineage: Eukaryota > Metazoa > Chordata > Amphibia > Caudata > Salamandridae > Lissotriton > Lissotriton vulgaris. The sequence continues at coordinate 280,931,599 of NC_141694.1, forward strand.
CTTTTGTCTGTCTGTTTTTCTTTCAGGAGTAAACAGTTTGATACAATTAAGTATGCTGATATTTTCTTCCTTAGTAGGTGAACAAATGTCGTATTTATTTTTGGTCGGGCGGTAAGGTCATGATCGGTGAGCAGTAATTTCAAGGTCCCTAGAGGGGGGCGCCACCCACTATGGATGGGAGCGCCCGGGGGGAGGTGGCCATTGGCCCCTCCCACTGGGAGGCGGCACCCACTAAGGATGGGTCGCCTAAGGGGAGACGGCCATAGGCCCCTCCCAGGGGAGGAGGCGACTATATGCCCCTCCTACGAATTTCCCGGGGCCCGGATATCCGCGACGGCGGATGTGATAGAGAGTGTGGGGGTGGGGGGGGAGTCCACGCTGTCCTTCCTACGGATACCTTACACGGGTGCTCGGACGACCTTTAAGATGACGTCGAGCGGAAAGAGGGGCCCCCAACAAGACAAGGGAAATTACAGTTGGCCATGAGGGTACAGTCCTCTGCGCGGCCGTCACTCACACCGTGAGGGCGAGAGTTTTTGGTAGTAGGGATCTGACACCGGTTAAGACCTTGCCGTTGGCCCTTAATGCTAGGATGTACAATTTTAATTTAGAAAGTATGCATTTGCAGGATGTTAGACTCGGCTAGGATACCTTTGTATTAGAGTTTTGTTAAGGTTAGCCAAATAACATGTCTTCATTGAAATGTAATAAATGAAAAATTGTACATGATTATGAAACTTTTATTTAATGTTTTAATTTTGTTTCATATTTTAATAAATACGGCCGGGAGGGTGACTCCCTCCCGCCTTCCAAAAGTTCAGAACTGCGTCCGTCTTCCCATCCTTGGGGATTGTGTTGGGAGGGGGTGACGGGCATCCCGGGCATATCGTTATACTTCCATCCCGGTATGGCCAAATATATATTTTCTTAGTCGGGATAGAACAATACTTGAATTTTTTACTTGTTACCTATGATTTGCTTAAAGTATACAGGTACACAGAGAGGATTGACTCGGTACCTGGAGCTTTAACATAATTTACTTCAAGACTTCACAAAGGAATATAGAACATACTAACAACTTTATATACAATATATGACGAGATATGGCTCCGATATTTGACGGAGATAGAGTCATCATGATAGATTTCCATATCTACAGAAACTATCTACTGAGAAAATATATATTTGGCCATACCGGGATTTAAATATAACCAGCAATAAGGTATATAAGTACAAGAGGTATTTTGGAAATCGAAATATAGTTTTTTGGTACTTATTGAAATAGAACTCTAGAATTTATATTGTGACCTGGACTCCCTTTCATATTTATGTATTTTTATTTTGTTTAGATAGGAGGATTATAGTGCACACAGGTATTTAACTTTGTTTACTTATAACTCACAGTGCTAAACAATGATAAGCACAGAGACACTTTTGGTGAATACGTTGGGCACCACATATAAAACTATCTTGATAGACACACGATGAGGTAACACAATTGGGGCTACAACACTTGCGTGGTGTCACCCAAAGCACAAATGAATATGTTAATATAAAATGAAAAATAGTCTTTAGTAATAATATACTATTGTATTAGACATGGACCTTGGATGCAAATTACAATGGAACATGTTTTCTGTATTCTTTTAGCCCTGAGGAAGTCGAGGGGCAATTCCCACTGTGTGCCGAACATAATAACTGAACAACAGATTTAAAAAAATAAAAAATAAAAAATTGTGGTTTCTTAAACATATATGAATGGATTGCTCTCAAATTTACATTAGTGTGTGCTAGAGGCTATGAATGTACTATATTGGTGATCATTGATCACTTGTTGGGGAGTAGGGTGTATCTTTTTACCTTCTAAGCACCCCATTTATAGTACTTGAACAACATTATATTGTGTGGATTTCTTTAGAGCACCAATTTCCTACAACCAATTACTGTCAAAGAGAATACCAGCGAGGTTTCTTCGAACTGTGCTGGAGGTTCAGTGGATGACCCGTGATCAGACAGTCTAAGATGCATGTTCTCAACAAATGTACAAGCCCAGTCTCATCTTTTTCCCCGTTTGGCATAGCTCCAGCATTCTTTGACACACAGCACCAGACATTTTCTGCAACTTAGCCAGATGCTATAACTGGTTTGCAATATCCGTGTCATTCTCCCACTTTTTATTTCATTATCTTGTGCCCACTTTCTCTGAGGCATACGCTTGCAATGCACTTCAATCGCAAAATATTCATTTGTCTGCCAATTTGTCATTTAGAGTACATGTTGAAGGCATCTAATACCACTGCATCCAACAGATAGGGCCACCCTGTAATTCAGACTTGATAGCTTGGGTGTATACTATTGTAAAGACAACAGTGGTCCACTTAGATTAAGCTGAAAACAAAGTACTGTGCTAAGGGCAGCATCATAGAGTGTCCAATTATACACTAAGCTACCTATGAGGGGAATTTGAACCTGAAATGAGAAGTATTGGAGTATCCAAATTCCACTATTATTGTTGAAAAACGATAATTCTCGAGTACCTTGTCCAGCCAATGCAATAGGCAATTCTTAGCACGTGCTTGCAGTAGTCTTGAGGGCTTGCAGTCCAAAATAAATAATATCTAAATGGCTGAGAAAATCATTATGTACCAGGAGCGTGTCAGAGGTTGTTCGAGAGGCAGCCTGGTTCAAAAAGAGAAGAAAATCCTCATAATAACATTCCAATGAAGATAAATCATATGTTTCACTGAGCCCCATCCACTTGAAAGTTATTTTACTCAAAAAATTTACTTCTAATGGACCATTACGGGATATCCCTCATACACAGAATACCTTGTTGTGGACTTCCACATTCATATCAGGGGCACTTACCATCAAGATTAGCCACCACAAACTTCCAATTTGTGTACACCAGAGAGCGCATAGCACCAGGGCAGTGGCTGCTCCACCACTAAGGCGGAGGAGCTTGGCTCCACTGCCAGGAAGCAACAAAAGAAAGGAAAAGAATAAAATGATAATAACGTCATGTTGTTATCATTTGATAGTGTCCTCCTGCTGTAGCAGCATGAATGAATGAATGAATGAATGAAAGTATTTATAGAGCGCACGATGGCCAAACGGCTTCCTGGCGCTGAGAGCTCTAGTGAACAGAACAGACAGGGCCGAGGAGGTTAGCGGGGGTAGGCCTGGGTAAACAGGAATGTTTTGAGCGCTTTACGGAGAGTGAAAAGATAGGGATAGAACGCATAGAGAGAGGAAGGGAGTTCCAAAACCGGGGCGCAAGGACAGAGAATCTAGTTCCACCAGTGCGAGTTTTACGGAAACGGGCAACAGTGAGGAAGGCAGAGGAAGATGATCGGAGAGTGCGAACAGGGGCGTGGGTAGAAATCAGAGAATTGATGAACACCGGCGCAGAGCGATCAACAGCCCGATAGACAAGGCACCCTAGTTTGAACAGGGATCTCTGCAGGATAGGTAACCAGTGGAGAGATTTGAGGTCAGGAGTGATGTGGTGAGTTTTGGGCAGATGAAAGATGAGACGGGCAGCCTGATTTTGGATTGCTTGAAGGCGGCGAGTTTCGTAGGCAGGAATACCCACGAACAAGCTATTTCCATAATCAAGGCGGGAAGTGATGAGGGCAGAAATGATAATTTTAAGAGAGTCAAGGGAGAAGAAATGGGAAATTTTTCGGATCAGCCGAAGGGAAAGAAAGCAGGAAGACACTACAGCACTGACCTGGCCATGCATAGACAGGTCCTGGCTGACCTTAATGCCCAACGTTTTAACGGAGGGAACGGGGGTGGGAGGGGGCCAAGAATAGGGGGCCAAAAAGCGGAGGACCAAGGGCTGGATGAGCCGCCAGTCAGGACAAGCTCAGTCTTGTCTGGATTGAGCTTGAGGTGATTGGCGCTCATCCAACCAGAAATAAAAACCATAGTGGAGCGAAAAAAAGATAGGGAGTGAGAAGAAGAAGAAAGATCAAAGACGAGCTGGAGGTCATCTGCGTAGTTATACACAGAGACCCCCAGCTCAAGGAGAGAAGAAATAAGGGGGTGAATGTAAAGGTTGAAGAGAAGAGGAAAGAGGGAGGAGCCTTGGGGGACCCCACAGGCCACCGGGTGGGGAGGAGCAGAAAAACCGGGGAGGTGGACAGCTTGTGAGCGTCCTGTTAGGAAGGACGTGATCCAAGAGAGGGCAGGGCCTCGAATGCCCGCTGCGCTGACACGGTCAAGAAGAATGTTGTGATCAACCGTGTCAAACGCAGCGGACAAATCGAGGAGAACCAAGGCTTGGGGAGAGTTGGTGTCAGCCTTAGCTTTCAGCTCGCCGAGGACGGCGAGCACCACTGATTCGGTCGAGTGGCCCGAACGGAAACCTGCTTGGTGGGAAGCAAGAAGATGGTTCTGCTCGATATAAGAAGAGAGACAGGAGGTGACGTAGCTTTCAAGAATTTTGGCAAGATAGGGAAGGAGAGAGATAGGTCTGAAATTAGAAGGGAGGGAGGAGTCATGACCAGGTTTTTTAAGAATGGGGGAAACAATAGCAGATTTAAATGAAGAAGGAACCAAACCAGTAGAAAGAGAAGCATTAAGAAGAGAAAGAGGGGTGGCAGGGCAAGAAGAAAAGAGAGTTTTCAGGATGGGAGCGGGGGCACAATCAGTAGGAGAGCCAGACTTGATTTTTGTGAGCAGAACTAAGAAGGAGTCCAGGGAAAGAGGCGAGAAAGAGGAAAAAGAAGAATTAGACACAGAGGGGGCAGGATGGAGTGGAGTGAATGAATAAATGAATGCATGAGGGGCAGGGCTGCAGAGCAGGGGAGCAGTGGTAGAACACTCCGGTGTGCAATGACTGTTTTGTTGGCCCTCTCCAGACGCCCAAAACAGTCATGCGCACTTCCCTGTTCTCCATGCAGGCTGCATTACAGCCTGCAGGGAGAACATACCCACCCCATCCAGCCCCTGGCTGAGCGCCGTGTCATGGCCCTCCCACTAATCATGATGCTGCATTGCATGAGCGTGGGAACCCTCATGCTTCCTGCTTCCTGATTCTAACAATAAGCCATGAAGAGGACAGGACGGGACACATGAGAGGTGGCGGGAGGTAAGTGTTTTTTTTTACCCAATTTACCTGCCCCTTTGCCTCCACCCATCCCACTGCTGCTTCTAGCCAGCAGCCGCGACTTCACCAGGGCCAGCACTGCCTGGCTCGGCGAGGATGGAAATGCTTGCTTGCGGCTTTTGTTACTAGGGGCCGATAGTACAGTACTGCTGCAAAGCCAGCAGCCGTAACAAAACCGGCCCCACCCCTTTCAGCCTCCCGGGAAAATGCCTGATGCCCGCTACGGCCAATCCGGCCCTGCATAACACCCAATTGCATAAAACACAGCCAGGACTGGATGGGAGAGATGTGCAAACAGCTGGTAAATGCCCCCTGGCAGGCCCTTACCAATTGACTTAAAGGCAATCGCGTGCTGCGGAAACCCCAAACAGCCGTACTAAAAGCAGACTGTGTATGAGCTATGCAAAAGTCAATAACATAACTGGCTAAACTCGTTCGGAAAGCTACTGCAGCAACTTTATCTTGTTCCACTTCCTACAGCGCCAAGACGCCTACTGGCATTAGTTGCGCTTTATAAATTATATAAATAAATAAATAATATAGCATAACATGCTTGTAAATATTTCAATATTTAATATTTTCACTGTCGCAGTACTCTCGGCACGCCCTACCTATCATTGGGCACAATCTTCGTTTCTTGTGCCTGCACCAACAGTCTAGAATTTTAAATCAGTCAAAACATTTAATTGTATGTAAATCCGTCTTTTTCATTATTATTCAGAATTATGTTGTGTACAGCAAGTCACTTTTTATTCTAGAACATTCGCCCGCTTCTGTCTCCTAAGGACTGGTCGTGCCTGACAGCCCGATGAAGACAAGTATTTCCGCGGTGACTGTTTTTGAAGTGAACGGACACGTTTACACTTTTTTTTGCTAACGTAACTCAAACAAACTGAGCTGATGCGTTCTGAAGGCGCTGCCCAGCCGTGTCTACATTCATCTGACTGCTCACTTCTCAACATAATCTTTCATGTTCCTCTCTGTCAGATGTTCTCCAGACAGCATCCTCTTCACAGCGCTCTTGACATAAAACCACACAGTGGCGCGGCCGGCAATCAGCGTTTCTTCTGGGAATACACGCGCAGCTTTCCAGAGGCTCCGTTCTGATGTTGAACTGGGATTTAAACTCTTCTGTTTCTGGTCATTCGATGGATTGATCCGAAATGTTCTAACACTATTTTGGCTCCAGATGATTCAAATTTGCAGCAAAATAATTACAGCTGTTGATCCTTCAAATCAGTATAAGCGGTGCAAAATAAACTCCTTTTGATGTCTCTTTATTTTTACAGTGGTGCTATAACGTTGTTCTAACCACTGAAAAGGTGTCCTATAGTCCCATGATGAATGTTTTTTTTATTTCTCGGAGTTGATGTAATGCTATGCAACATTACCACCTCGTCCGTCTTCCTTACTCCCAGCCCTGACTCAAGTGGCAGCTTATATTGTGGATTAGCAGTGAGACAAGCGTCCATGCACACACACTCACTTCCACAGGGACGTCTTAAGCATGTTAGGGGCCCTCTTCCAAACATATTTAGGGGGCCTCTGTTCGGAACAGATTTGAATTTCTGATACAGTGTCAGCTTTTTCATGCCCTCTTTGGCCAGGTCACTGACAGTGCACAGACACACTAGTCCAAATTCTAAATGTGTTTATATCTAATATATCTGGACCTGTGTTTTCAATATTGTAGCATCACTAATATTACTGCAAAATATCTGTGACACCCTCCCATTTATCATATGTGAGGTCCTATTTTGATCTAAAGAAAACTTTTTTATGAATGTTGCATTAAACATATGCAAATTTCTTTGTAAAATGTCCGCAATAGACTCTGGCACATCACCCACAAAATAAAATAAAAGGAAAACGTATTTAAAGAAATCTGTTTAAGAATTGTTCAAGAAGGTCATCGGTTCAAGACTTTCTGGACAACAGAGCTGGCTCTATCAGAGCCCCCTAAAAGGCTGGGGCCCTGGGCCAGAGCCCACTTTGCCCATGCCTTAAAATGTCTCTGCACTGCCACCCCCCACTCAAAAGCGTGCACACCTGCTCACTTCCGCCCAGCCCATGCACACTCACTCACATTCATCCATTCACATATGCACACATATACTCCCACCATTCACAAGCACATATGTACACCCCCATTCACAGAACACGCAAGCAAATACACATACATTCACACATACACACACATGCATCTATTGTAAGCACATACCAGGCCATGGCGGTGTCGCTGATGGCAGGAAAAAGTGCAAAAGCTTCAGTGACAGAAGGGGGTCATGGAAGATCCTGCTTCCTCTCAGTGACTGTCCTTGTTATGGATGAACCAATGAGAGGAGGACCTTCCTTAACTCATTACAGAGTGGGGTGGGGTCAGTGAGACTTTCTGATCTACCCCATCCCACTCCGTGACGAAGCATCAGTGATAGACAGTCAGCCCTGGGCTCTTCAGAGCTTAAACCTGTAATGCCCAGGACTGACTGTGTCAGTGACGCTCCTGCTCGACAGGAGGGAGGGGACCGCTAAGACCTTTGTTATGCTGAAGAGGTCACTGCTCTCTGGGCTGTGGAATCTTTAGCTCGGCAAAGATTGGCTCAGAGTGCCTAGCTCCTGCACATTAGCTCATATGAAGCGCGTGACTGCCTTAACCTGACATCATGGTGAGTGTCTGTCAAGCTACCCTTTGCTCAGCCTGACTGAAACTCATCATGCTTTGGAAAAGGAAGGCGTGAGGAGCCTGGGAGCCCTTAATATTCAGCAGGACCTGCCTTACATGTGCGGGGAGTGCTCACGTACGTAAATACTCGGTCTGAGAGTAATGAAGATCACCAGTAAATAATCAAGATATTACCACCTCATCTCTATTTCTACCCTATGTCCTTAAATACACGCGGTCTCACCCTGCGTACTGGAGGATTTGGATGATAAAGGTTTAGATTTGGTGCAAGGAGATTACCAGTAGGAATTGGAAATGTTTTCCAAGTTTTGTCTTATGTAGATGTAATTTATAAATCGCAATCCTAGCTGCCAAGTGTTATAGAAGTGCAAAATAAAAAAATTACAAGCGCAATGGTAAGGAGGAGATGGAAAGCAATGAGCCATAGGATTGGAGCCTGGCTACACGAGAAAGAGGAATTAGGGCTTTATAGATTTGAGTGGCAATGACGAGCCGGAGGGGATTCTCTTTAGATGGGTTGTCTTCTGGGGTGAGAATAGGTGCCACACTTTTCAGTTTGAGTTTCTAACAGGGAGTTCAGAGTGTAACAACAAAGTGTCACTTGATGAAAAGGGTTTATAGCTGGGAGTGCAGAAGAATTGGAACTTCCCAGATATAAACTAGGATGTTCACATTGTTGTGTACAGTATAAGAAGTCATAATATCTTGTCTTATTCTTTCTGCACTGTCCGGTCATAGGCCTGATGCTGCTGTTGTACATGTTGTGCCATCCACCAGCAGTCATGGTCTTGGCTGGCAGACAAGTTGGAGTGATTATGTTGACAGCCATCTAGATACCCTTGAATGTGATCTGAACTGGCAGAGGAACTATTGAAGTTCTCTGAGAGTAGGAGTATTTTTGTTGTATTGCTGAAGATCTTTGATCACATGAGCCTCAGCATATGGGGAGCTCCTCATGGCTCATAGTGTGAGGAATGTCTTTGGTATTCCATGACTCAAATGAGGTGGCTAAGAAAGAAGGCTAGGTCAGAAGTTAATTATTCCTTTTGTAGTAGAAAGGCCTTCGCTTTGTGCAGCAGATCTTGTTGGTGCCATTTGGATTTCGTCTTGTGTGAGTTGAAAATCTTGAAGTTCAGGAAGGTGGTGATGTAGTTATTTTGCCAAGTGGGAGAAAAGCTGTCATGATTCATCACTTAGATCCATCTTTGAACTTGTTGTTTGATGTTTTGGGGAACATCTCAAGATAGAGTAATGAGCTTGGATTTGGAGAGTATATCTGAATGAGGTGGAATACATTCTTCAGGTTTCAGGATGGTGCCATCAAATCCCATTTTTGTGGTTAGGGTATCAAACAAGGCTTGGTGGTTGACAATGTCAAAGGCTATAGAGAGACGAAGGCTACGAAGACAAGGAATCTCACTGTTGGTGACCTGAAGTGTAGCGTTGCAAGCTTGGATGGTCAAGTCTCTGTTCTACACTACTTTATGAAATGTGACTCTTAACCCTGAAGAGGGTGGTTGTTCTTGATTTGATCACATTGCTGGTTGTCAATGGCTTCTTGATAGTCTTCCAAGGATTGGAAGGGGAGTGATTGGACAGTAAGAGCTGTCAATCCTTGTGGGAATTCAGGAAGGGACATCATTGGTGAGGGACATACTAATATTAGTGAGGAGTGCAGTGAGAGTTCCACTAGTGAAATCCTTCCACTTCCCTTTTGTAATTTTCTAGGGGTGTGATTGAATGTCTGCACTGTAAATGAATCCCAGAAGTGGGTGTACATTTTCAGAGCCCAAGTATCAGTTCTCCTAAACATGCTAGGGGGTGATGTCATGTTGTCACATGAGGCCCGAGTAGGTACACCACCATTTTACATGCTCACGTTTTCAAGTTGCCATCTTTTCTTCTTACAGTGATTCTGGCAGATTCACCCACCCTAGACACACTAGGATAGGTAGCACTACATAGATGCACAACATATAACAGTACTCATGCGAGAGCCTATAATCTATGTAACATCAGAATTTTTGAATTGTTCATTTTCTTTAACATTTTTGTGATGCTGATTAATCTGCTTTGTTTCCTTCTATTAGTAATTGCAGCGCACATGTTTTTGCACAAGAATCAATCAATCAACAAACTTTTTTTGAATTAAGAATCCATAAAAGTACATAGAATATCATACAAAACAATTGGTAATACATTAAATTCACCTTTAAAATCATCCAATCGGTTACTTGATAAATAAGAAAATGAAAAATAAAAGATAAAACAAGAATAGTCATAAGGGAACCCACATGGGCATTTTAAAAGGTATACCACGTTGGTAGTGTCACATGTATGCTGTTGCAGTTGTAAGGAATATAAGGGGACAGTACCTTGCCACAACTGTGGCAACAGCATAATCAAAGGCACCATCATACAACACCCCACCCAAGGGACTCCCATAAACCTTCAGGTCAACGCTACATGTGACACTACCAGCGTGGTGTACCTTTTAAAATGTCCATGTCGTTTCCCTTATGTGGGCAAGACTGAGAGAAAGATCAAAACTCGACTCACGTAACATCCGTACGAAAAATTTAAAATCTTGTGTAGCCGCACATTTTGTAAACCAATCACACAACGTCAGCCAACTACGGTTCCTGATTTTGGAGGTTGTGACCAAAGCCGCTGGCAGAGACAACAAAAAGTTTCTACTACAAAGAGAACTTTATTGGATGCACAAATTGAACTCTATACACCCGAAAGGGCTCAATGAGAGACTTGAATATCGTTGTTATTTATGACTGATTCTTATGCTTGCTACTACCACCCTGGTTTGGGACACCACCTTGGCCCTTATCTCATTTACGCTTGAATATTTCTCGCACATCTCCCTCTTTATCACAGGTTCTATTTTTTATCTTTCTATCTTTCATGTACCTCTTTTCTATGCACTTGTTTTTTTCACGGACTTGTTTCTGATTCACCAGCTATCCTCTGTAGGACTCACATAGTTGTTCTTTACGCGCTCTGTTACTTTATTCTTCCCAGATTTGCCCCCTTTTTTAGGTCTCGACCTGCGTAGGCTGCGCTTGCGCAGTCTCGCTGGCGAGATTTTATGTTTTCTAGTACGGGGCTTGAACCCCCCCCCTCTTCTCCATTGGCTGGCTTCCTAAACGGGGCCAGCCATTGGAGAAGACGGGCGTCTGTCTATTTAAACCACATCTTTTTCAGATTGAGGGTCGTGTTTTTTGGTCCTTTCTCTCTGTGACGTCTTCAGTCAATCAACAGAAAGAAAGTCTAAAGAAACACGCCCCCCAGTCTGAAAATGACGGGGCTTACAGACATGGCGAGCGCTTGTTGTTTTCTGCTACAGCCATTATATACCACATCCTGGTCGCAGCCGGCACTGTGTGTTAAAGACATGAACTCTGCAGAAAGTTCAGGGCTTGGGGAGTGACTTCCGCCTCTGGCTTCTGCCTGCGACTGAAGCGGGGCTCGCTTGTTTATCCCGCAGGTTTCCTTTCCGCCTCAGCCAGAGAGGTCCCCATGCAAGAGGAGGCGGCTGAGGTGGTGGCGGCGCCGGGGCTCGGCTGTCGGATTAGGGCCACGGACAAGAGTCAAGCCTGGGCTAGAGTACGAATTCCTGGCAGGCCTCCGAAGACCCGCCTCGCTGCACCCGCGGGAGCTGGCGGGCCTGGCCGCCGAAAGCAGATTCCATTCACCCTCTGGGCCCCCCTCAAGCACTTCCTGTCACTAATGCCCAGCTCTTTCTCTCCAAAGGGCACGTACCCAACGAGAAGATCGCGACCTGGCTGGAGGACTGCAGGTAAGCCCCGACTTTGGAAACTTTTTGCTTTGCAATCCTTACGCGCCAGTTTACGGGGACAGACATCCTCCCATCAGCAAAAAGAAGAGGAAGACATGTATTGACATGTGCTTTGCGTGACATGTGTGCAAGGAGGAGGGAATGAAATGCAAACGGCCTTTCAAAATATACGTAAAAAGAGTGTGTGGGTTTGAAATAAGTTTGTAATGCAGTCGAGGTTGTCTTCTTTCTTCCGGCATCCTTATGGGGTGCAATGCGTTTACACGTTTCAGCTACCTGCAGCGTTCCCCTATGGCTCTCCGGCTAATGTCAGGAGCATACTCTGGCTTCCACGTGGGTTACTCACGAACAGCTCTATCTGCTTGCGTAGAGGCTTGCATTGGAAAAAGTAATCTCTCGCTAACCTGAGAAGTAACATCGGCTGCCTTAGAAATTTTATGTTGCAGTCCATAGGCTGACGGATGCTTCCACAGCTGTTTTTTAAACCATTTATGAATGGCATTTTTGTAGAACGTCTTAGCTTCCGGAAATGTGGGCTTTCGAACAGTGATTTCGCCTTAGGTTTTGTTTCCTTAGATGTGAGGCGAGGTTTGCTGGCATTAGGCCTTGTTTAAAAGGAATACCACGTTACAGTAAACTAACTTGCCCGGCGAAGAACTACCACGAGCGCATCAGGGGAGGTCGCATCTTGGATAGGATAGGGGTGCGAGGGACCCATTCCACCTCGATTACATTGGTCTATTACTACGATAATGGGAGAGTCCGCTTGTTATGCCTACGCCCCTTACTGAGTACCACCTTGTATTATACTTGCGTCACCTCTTTTGGTTTTGTCATAGACACTTCTTGGGGCAACTTGTCTGGGCATTAGCGAGAGCTTCACCCCCTCCCTCGGTGTCGAATCTAGATGAAAATGCCGATATCTTTCAACCAAAAAACGTCAAGTCCGGAGAGAGATTCCAAGCCAGAAAAGCTGCTTTACCTGGGGCAGGCGCGATTAAAGGCACCCAGTGTTTATTTCTGCATGCCTTGAATGCAGACCAAGATTCCCAGACAGAACATGCACCCTTCCCCCCTGAGCCCTGTTACCGCAGCCCTGCTGTTGGCTCACACACCTGAAAGGCTTCTGTCGACTGTAGTGTTACATTTGTTGCGTTCTAGGGTCTTGGCAGGTGGTTGCAACCAACGCACTGTGTCACACAAGGACGCCCTCAATTGTTTCTCTGAGACCAATGCTGTTTCAAACGTGTTTGTTTCAGTGTCAAGTTCGTTTTGTGGGTCTGTGTCTGCATTTGTCTGTGTGTGCAAGAATCTGCTTGATATTGTTTTGCTTTCAAAAGCCAGGCTTCGATCTAGCTGCTCTAATTTGGACCATCCCATATATTTATCTGGGATTTACATGTTGATTGAAGTCTGATTTCAAGGTTACAATCCACCTTCCTTTCCACTGAAGCAAAAGTTTCCTGGCTGGGCTCATCTAAACACAACAAACAAGAAAATGGCCACCACTTCTCCCTCCTTAGGATTGTTAATGAAGAAAGCAGTCACCATCCTAGATATATATATGGCTTGGCCACCCTTTATTTCAACATTGTGAGGTGCTTTAAGAGTATTCCTTATTAAAGTTGATTTGTAGCATGTACACTATAGGCTGAATATTCTCTGAACAGGTAAACAGATTCTGCTGTTTGCTATTTAAAGCAGTGCCGGACTACCAAAGACGTTTTCTAGAGGTTTTGAGGCAGTCATTGGTTACCATGCGTGCAGTAACCTCTGTCCGTGGTACTGTCTCTCCATGGTGTCCCACAGTACTGGCTCTCTCAGGTGCGTAGCTGAGTGACTCACCTTTAGCATTTCATTTACTCATGCGTTCAGAGCAGTAGTAAGAGTGTCCTTTATTAGTCCATTAGGCTGGCTCTGTCTGTGTGTGTGGCTCTGTCTGTGTGTGTGTGTGGCTCTGTGTGTGTGTGTGTGTGTGTGGCTCTGTCTGTGTGCGTGTGGCATTGTCTGTGTGTGTGTGTGGCTCTGTCTGTGGCTCTGTCTGTGTGTGTGGCTCTGTCTCTTTGTGTGTGTGTTGCTCTGTCTGTGTGTGTGTGGCTGTGTGAGTGTGTGGCTCTGTGTGTGTGTGTGGCTCTATCTGTGTGTGTGGCTCTGTCTGTGTGTGTGTGTGGCTCTGTCTGTGTGTGTGGCTCTGTCTGTGCGTGTGTGGCTCTGTCAGTGTGTGTGTATGTGGCTCTGTGTGTGTGTGTGGCTCTGTGTGTGGCTCTGTCTGTATGTGTCTGTGTGGTTCTGTCTGTGTTTGTGGCTCTGTGTGTGTGTGTATGTGTGTGGATCTGTCTGTGTGTGTGTGTGTGGCTCTGTGTGTGTGTGTGGCTCTGTCTGTGTGTGTGTGTGGCTCTGTCTATGTGTGTGTGTGGCTCTGTCTTTGTGTGTGTGTGTGGCTGTGTGTGTGTGTGTGTGTGGCTCTGTCTGTGTGTGGGTGTGGCTGTGTGTGGCTCTGTGTGTGTGTGTGGGTGCAAATGCAATAGGTCTCGCATTTGCGAGAGATTAAGCTATTGGCATTGTAAATGACAATGCCATTTATTTATGTTTTAAAAACAAAAATAATGTAATGAGCAATGCCAATAGCTCTAACTTTAACGAAGACAAGACCATTGCATTGTAAATGCTTGTTTTCTATTTCGTTTCATGCTCTTTTAATTCTCTTATCTTGTAAATTATTTTCTCATTTCTTCACGCTTTCCCTCGTTTTTTCTCCACTCTATTACCCTTTTCTTTACAGGTTTTCACATTCACTGTTTGTTTATTCACACCAATTCCTTTTCGCGCTTCATTGGCACCATGGTTTTTTCCCCCTTTTGTTCTTCATTTTACTTTACTATTTTACACTTGACCGCGCCATAGCGAGCAATCGCTGCCTTTCACCTTGATCAATCGTGCACACAGTCCTCTTTCTATCGCAACTGACAGCGCGTTCATAACGCCCGGACTGTTTCTGGCGTTTCACTCAGACACTGATCCGACACTTTATCACAGAGGTGCCTGTGATTCATTCAGCTTGCGGTAAGGCTAACTGCCACGTTTTTTTCCTATTTTTACTTCTATTTTCACTCCACTTTCACCATTTGGTTATCACATTGAAACCTGCCAGCCCCTACAGACGGTTTATACCGTTTATACTACTTGAGCCAGCACCGAGTCACCTCGTTATACTTTGCACGTACTTGGCAGTTCACAGTATTTACAGATTAAGGACGCTGCAACACCCTGCACGTCACGTTAGTTTTAGAGCATTGACGCCGTAGCATGACACACCTGAACTCGGCGTTTTTTAACGGTTGGGTGCCCTCATCTTTTCACAGTTCACCCTTGTTTCTGACCTTATGCTGTCTCACAGTTCACTCTAGTTTCCGATCTTACGCCGTTTTACACCAGTGTCTCACTGTACACTTAGCCATGTCCTGTTTCGACCAGTCACTCTTGCTATTTAAACATTCTAGTTTACCCACCAGCTGTCAGCATGATACTATTTTTTATGTTTTTTTGCTCCTGAATAGCGACATATACTTTGTCATCCTTGGTTTTCTATTAGAACTTTCCCCCTGAAGAAGAGCCCTCGCTCGAAATGCATTGGTGAGTTATCTGTTATTGAGTTTACGGATACACCTATGTTGGAAAATTGGTATGAAAATGGATTCTATTTCACTTTGGATTCAAATGTATCGAATCTGAATGGTTCATCATATGACGTAATATGACATGAATACCAGTTGGTAATAAATTCCATATACACTGGAGTACATTTTTGATTAACTTGTGATTACCGACACAGCGATTTCATTGCGTATGGAGGATTCGGGATTTTGACCTTACACTGCGTAAGGTTCACTTATCAGACTGCAAACCAATGAAATGAAGCAATGTTAACAGGCCCAATGTGGCGTGTAATCACTGACACAGACGAAGGTCAGGTGGCTGAAACACGTTTGTTAGTTTTTTATTTTCTCCGAGAGGCATGGAAAAATAAATTTGTGAAAATTCAAGGAACGCGAGTACGCAGCGTCGATCTTGTAACTATTGCTGTTTATTGATGCACGTGATCGCCTCCGTGGGCTGCAACACCCGCCACGAAAGAGAGCAAGCAACCTTTGGGTGGTAAACTTGTTACGAGATATATAGCTTTACAGGCGGCAGAACCGGATGGTGTGGCAGTGCGCAGAGTTCCCTATCAGAGCTCAAGGGCTCATTGTTGACTCACGTTAGTATACACGGCTACCCTTAGCCATGGAGAGGGGAACCACTTTTGCCCTGGAGGAGAAGCATTCGAGGTGGAAAGAGCTTCAACTTGGAAACGATTTCCAGTGTCCAAGCGCGCACTACCAAAAGAAAATTAAGCACGTGAACTGGTACCTCTACCTACTTAAGGATGAACATATGCTTTAATTAACAGAGGGGACTGAGCCACTTAGGGAAATACATTGTGTTTGCTGCTTTCACAACTACAATTACCAGCATGCTGTTGGTTGCCTCCGTGTGTGCCACGCCCACTGGGGGTGTTCTCTTCAATAATAAAAGGTTGGAAAGCAGAAAGCGGCAAACTTTTTTGGCCCCTCTGTGCATAATCCATGAAGAAGGTGCGTCATCGCCTTGAAACGCGTCGGATTCAAATTGAAATGCAATGAAGGTTAAAGATTGCGAGCATTACAGGCGGCAGAACCGGATGGTGTGGCAGTGCACAGACTTCCCTTTCAGAGCTCAAGGGCTCATTGTTGACTCACGTTAGTATACACAGCTACCCTTGAGCGTGGAGACGGAAACCACTTTTGCCCTGGAAGAGAAGCATTCGGGGTGGAAAAAGCTTCAACTTGGAAATGATTTCCAGTGTCCAAGCGCACACTACCAAAAGAAAAATAAGCATGTGAACTGGTACCTTTACCTACTTAAGGATGAACATATGCTTTAATTAACAGAGGGGACTGAGCCCACTTAGGGAAATACACTGTATTTGCTGCTTTCACAACTACAATTACCAGCATGCTGTTGGTTGCCTCCATGTGTATATATATATATATATATATCAAAAGAAGACTCCCGCCACTTCCACCATAGCCACGGCGGCGAAGAAGGAGAAGCGAACCACTTGATCAGGCAAGATGTTATTTAATCAACCATATCCAAAAAAGCATCGACAGATGACGCGTTTCGGGCTCGAGAGCCCTTGATCACATATATATATAAAGCAAACTCCTTGCGCCTTCTCTCCTCTCAGCGCTCCAAGAACGGAGGACGGACCACACGTATGTGCAACAAAATTTATTCTGCTCCCTTACACCACATCTCCAGCATGACGCGTTATATATATATATTACAGTGCATGATTTTGTTTACCATTTACCATTTAATTTACACGTATTCACAGTATAACAGTGCTTTCATATAGGTTAATAGTGTATCAATGAGTTCCCTCTCAGAGCTCAAGGGCTAATTGTTTACTTATATATATATATATATCTATACTACTATTATAAAGAGAGAACTGTGTCCTTTGAGCCAGGTAAACTCGAAAAGTACACCACCAATCCAAACACCCAATACATGTTTGAAAACGTCAGGGCAAGCAGAAGGACATAGGCTATATAAGTTTTAAAAATAAACGTTATTTAGAAAATGTATATTAAAAAAAAAGTTGTCCCTCCAAAGTAGAGCCGGCCGCGACTTGCGTGCTCACATCAGGAGCACTGGAAGGAGCGGCGTCCGAGGAGCGGCGGACATGGCGCGGGGGAGGAGCGGTGACCTGAGGAGCATCGGTTAGGCCAGCGGCGGTGCGAGCAGCGGAGAGGCGGACATGGCGCGTGGGAGGAGCAGAGAGGTGAGGAGCGGTAAACTGAGGAGCGGCGGATCAGGTAAGCCTCCGGGGACAATGTCGGGGCAGGCGGGTGTCGGGCCAGGCGGGGGACGGGGATCGGCTGAGGAAAGTTCACAAGATGCACAGATACTCCTGCTACCATTTGGGGTTACTGCAACACGCTGTAGTATGTCGGGCCAGGCGGGGGACGAGATGTTGGGATGCACAGATACTCCTGCTACCATTTGGGGTTACTGCTACACGCTTTAATAATGAATAGATGCATGTGTGTCTTTATGGAGCACAGAGGCGAAAGTCAGAGTCTCGGGGGCATAACAGTCACCACCTCATCTGTCTTCCCATTCACTGTCAGAATTAGTTAGTAGACCCCACCACGAAGACAGGTGAACGCACCTTACACTGGGGCAGCCGGGGGTCGGGGCAGGCGGGGGACGGGGCGGTCGGGGGCACAGGCTGCTGGGCAATGTCAGGGCAGGCGGGGGTAGGGGAAGCCTGAATGCTCCCGGACAAGGTTGGGACAGGCTGCTAGTATATATATATATATATATATATATATATATATATATATATATATATATATATATATATATATATATATAACTAATTGCGCCTTCTCTCCTCTCAGCGCTCCAAGAACGGAGGACGGACCACAGGTATGTGCAACAACATTTATTCTGCTCCCTTACACCACATCTCCAGCATGACGCGTTATATATACATATTACAGTGCATGATTTTGTTTACCATTTACCATTTAATTTACACATATTCACAGTATAACAGTGCTTTCTTATAGGTTAATAGTGTATCAATGAGTTCATATGTTATGTATAGATAGAAGTGCAGTAGTCGGAGACAAATGTGCAAGAGTATTCACACGTTTCATTTCACACCTTCCATCACAAATTAGGCTTGTTTTTCTTACAATAATGTGCAAAGCATCTGAGCGTGAGCCTCTGGAGGAGAATGACGCTTCAGGCTTTCCAGAAAGAGCATCTGTCTCTTAACAGTCTGCATGTAGGCTGCACACTGGTGCTGGCTGGTGCTAGCTATATATTTCTCGAAAGAGCAGCGATTGAGGATAAACAAAGATTAGCCTTGCTTCTGTGAGCAAGCTGTAGAATGCAAGAACACTGATTTATAAACAGGTATGTGTGATGAGGACTATATATGGAAATCTCATAAATTGATGCTAATATTAACATTAACTAGGGAAATAAAAAAGCCCTTCCACCAGATGCCATCCAAAGATTGCCTTACCATGTACTATGCAAATGTGTTCCCATCTTTGTCTTCTTTTTACTTGCATTGCCTTTATTTTATTGAACATAATGTTTATATCGGCATTTATACCTACATACTCTGCACTAAAATAAGGCTTTAACATATTAATAAAACCTTTCAAACAAGTTCTTGTGTATGCATCTTATAGGGAAAGGTGTTCTTATAACACATATCAAAATACAATGTTTTCCTGGCAGTCTCGGACAGCATTGAGTGCCACCCAATATGCATTGTCTGTAGGTAAGTGATTAGAGTTGTGTGTCTGTTTTATTCACGTCCAAGACGATGGTAGGTTGATTCAAACCCTGGCCTTCCCTTAGGGCCAAGGAAAAGCAACATGGTCATGTTTACGTATAAAAATGTATCAGTATCAATAGTTTGCAGCTACAAATATGTTCTCAAAGCATTGATCAATGGCCTTTGTAAAGTTTAAGCTGTCCCTAAGAGAAATGTCCACCTTGTGACTGATGGCTGCTCATAGCCAGCCTTGGTGGGAGCACCCAGAGATCAAGAGGACCGAAAAATGCAACTCTGAATGGCAGCTTTATTTTTTAAAGCAGCGTCGCCCACACAGAAGAACTCATGTAGGAGCAAACACAATGTCAATTGCATGTAACGTACGAGGAGATCTTACCCATTTACAAATCAAAATCCTCTAAAAAAGCTATAGTAAAATCAAAGCTGCTTATTTGGATTCTAGTATTGCTGAAGCTCAGAATGCTCCCATTCCAGGCGGATGTTGGTTCAAGCCCTCTTTTTGTCTTGGCTGGACTACGCAAATGCAGTCTACTTGGGTGCGCCACAGGGTGCTATTAAGAGATTACAGATTGCCCAGAATTGCGCGGCCGGCCTTTTGTTGAACATACCAAAACGTAATTCTGCTAAGCTGGCGCGTAGTCGGCTGCACTGGCATTCCTGTTCAGGAAAGAATCAGGTTCAAGGCCATGTGTATTGTCCACAAGTCCATCTCTGGTAATGGTCCCTCCCTGATTCAGTCCATGGTGCAATTATACTGCACCAAAAGGGCTTTAAGATCCAATAATAAGTGACTGCTTGCAGTCCCCAGGATCAAATGGGCAAGGACTGGAGGCGGCGGTTTTCTTATAACGCAGCCACATTTTGGAATCAGCTCCCAGATTTCATTAGTCTTGAATCTGACCAACTTAGATTCAGGAAGCAACTGAATACTTTTCTCTTTCCGTGATCAGTGGTGTTTTGATTCGTGTTCACAGAAAGTGCTGGGATGCCCTTGGGTAGCCATGCGCTATACAAGTGCGTATCCATTAATTCCTATACATTATTCAGTTTTGAAGTCCTTCCTCAACCTCAACTCCAACTGCACGGCTAGCATGGTCCATCCCTCAATGGAGATCTGTGAAAATCTTTCTTCTTTCTTCTACACCAAAATCCATGGGCCCTTATTTATGAGGCCTTGCGTCAGTTTTGCGCCGCCGGTGCGTCACTTTTTGTGACGCACCAGCGGCGTAAAATATGCGCCTTGTTGCGCTATATTTAAAAAGTGACGCATCTAGGTAAATGCGTCACTTTTTAAACCCCTGCGCCACATTATACCTGCGTCAGGTATAATGTATGCAGAGGGGGCGTTCCCCCGCAAAAAGCCTCATAATAGTGACGCAGTGAAATCTATGAGATTTCACTGCGTCACTTTTAGGATGCTGTTGCGTCAAAATACAAAATCTTGCGCCTGCCTCACAGCAGGCGTAAGACTGACGCAAGCCCTTTCACATGGGGCTTTCCCCATGTGAAAGGACACATTGCTGGAGTTGCGTCACTTTTGTGGCACACTCCAGCAATGCGTCACTTTTGCGCTTACAGATACGTCAGAAATACTGACGTATCTATAATTCCTTGCGACATGATGCGTCATACATTAAATATGACGCATCAGGAATGTCGTAAGGAGTGCGCAGTGAAAAGTGACGCATCGCTGTTTTCACGCAGCGATGCGTCACTTTTCATAAATGAGGCCCATGATATTTATAGTGATATAACATTTAACCAGAACACAATGAGTCGAATATCTATGCAGTCATCAAGTAGAAGGTTTTCTGTCAATTGTTGTCCTTCTCTGCCTCAACTAGACATGCAGGGGAGTAGCTCCTGCTGACTATTAAATCATAGTCCCCAGATGACCTTTGTCCATCTTCTATCTGAACATTGCTAATTCCATAAATTACTCCCAAGGTCTTGGATCTAATTAATTAACGTTTCATTACTACTTTAGGGTGGTCTCCAGCTGAAGAAAAAAGTGGTTTGCGTCTTTACTATTAAAAAATGACTTTAGACTTTAGACCGTAGTCAAGTGGTCAATTATTGCCTAAATAAATGTATAGAGCAAATAGAACAAATTGTGCCCCTGACAAGCTGGGTTTGTACCCAGTAGAGAGACAGAAATGACCGGCAGAAAAGCTAAGAATCATAGTTAATGAAGATGATATGGCGGGAGTGGTCCCATTGGAACTCTCCACTATTTTCAACATAATTGTCCATGTAATTAAATAGTAAAGCAGATTAACTATTGATGAAATAATCCTCTAATTACTTTATTAGTTCTTCAGGGATCTTCCTTCTTGCGAAATGCTTTTTATCTTATTTACCCCCAATTGAGATAATCAACTCTTTGGGTGTGAAGGGCTCTTGTGTGCAGATGATACCCATTGTAACATGTTTTCAGATATTCAGTCTCCAGGCTCCATGTCTAATCTACATCTTCATTAGTGTCTCTCAGCAATTCAGCAATGCATGAAGAACAACTACTTAAAGTTAAATGCAAACAAGACTGAAATCATGGTCAGCGATAAACTTAAATAGTATATTGTTGGCTTCCTTTGGCTTATCAGTATTGTTGACGTACCTATGCTGCTCAAATCGCCTGTCATCATTCTGAATCCAAGCCTTCCCTTAAATGTTCAAATCATCACAGTTTGGAGTGCCAATTTCTACATCTTATGTGTCTTCAGATGGGCACCACTGCACCTCTGCAAAGTACAAAATGCTGTTGGTGAAACTGCATGCATTCTACTGGGCTGGATTATTTTATCACTCTTGCCAAGACATCAGCATATATAAAAAATATCTACTAAGAACTCTGTTAACTGTATGCAAAACCTCTCCAAAGAGAGACTACTCACTGTTAACACCCAAGGAGTGAAGGTGCTAAAGGTCGTACTACCCCCAGCCTTCAACTTTATTGTAGAGATACGTGAAACTTGTGGAATTTGACTCCGTGGAATTCTGCAGAGTTGCATAAAAACTAGGGGTGGGTGTAATTCCTGAAGTAGCGCTACGCGTAGCTATGCAAAGTGCACTTCGCACTACGCGAGCTACGCGTAGCACTGCACGAACTGCGTAGTAGCATGTTCGGACTGTGCAATGATTGCACAGTGCGGACAAGCATCCGTCATTGTGCAATAATTGAAAATGGCATCTTGCACAGTGCGAGCTGTACTTTTCTGCCGCTCGAGTAGATTTTTACTCGAACTGCAGATTTCTCAGCGCGGACTGGTATTTTCTCATCGCGAGCAGTCGCGATCATGAGCGACCACTCGCAATGAGAAACCTGACCTCCCCGCGTGGAGAATCTCTCTGGGAGGTTTATTTTCCATGCTCGCGATCTGCAACTTGATGTTGCTGATCGCGAACAAGGAAAAAGTCTTGCGAGGATGTCATTTTGCTTGCTCGCGGTTGCCAACTTGACGTTGTGGACCGCGAGCAAGCAAAAAAATTACCACTGCACTACACTACGCTACGCATGTTTGCATTGTGCTACGTGCAGTTCGCATAGTGCGAAGTTGCGCAAACTTCGCAAACTACTCGAGCGTAGCTTAGTGCTTTGCCCAGGGTTAATAAAAACTCCACAAAATTCCGCGGAGTTCCACCAACGGGTGGAAACAGGCACGCCGTGTGGCTCGTGCTGTGATTTAGCATTGGTAGCGTGCTCCAAAACTAAAAATCATAAGGAACAGCACCACACCGTGTACCAGAGGGTGCAGCTACTCGAGTTGATTATGCTGCCCATTGAGTGGATTTTTTACTTGAGCGGCAGCCTATTGACTGCGGACAGTCACAACCTCTCATGTTAGAAACATTTCAATGGATGTCATCATAGTGACCTAAAAATCACACTTGGGGGTGCCAAATCTTGCTCATGCGCGCCAACTGGAAATTCTGGAGCCATGTACAAAAAAAATCATACCACTCGGCAATTGCCAGAATTTGGCCTGAACTTTGCGTTGCAAGAGTAATGCGGAGTTGCCAAAATCCGACCATTTCCGGGTTGAAACTGAATTATCTGCTCAGCCCTACTTTATAGATAAATCACCTTAAGTGGGTAATTAAGCATGTCCACATGGGTAAGTACCTGGTGCATATAGCCATCTGTCCTACGTAGAAATTGTCATGCTATGAACAGTCCCTTAAAATACTCAACACTGCTTATAATACTTAGCATCTACTTCATAGAATTTTTGCATTCTTTGAATTTTTTTTTGCAAAACCAAAAATCATCTGGCCAATATATTGACCATGTCATGAGTGAAGTAATATGTGAGGTCATAAGCAGTGCATTGCTGGAGACTAAGTTATACTTAGCTCAGCTAACTGCTGTATTTCACTGGTTTTGTGCCAGTGAAATCTGAGCCTAACTACAATGTCCCTGTAACCTTTATTTTGTTCAGTGAATTTTCAAGTTTAAAAAAAATTCTATTTCCTAACTAGGAAGTCCCTGTAACCTTTGTTTTTTTCTGTGAATTTCTAAGATGTTTACATTTTATTTCCTAACTATCACCACTAACCTTTGACAGTGAGTGTGTGAGTAAGTGCATGAGTGTCTCAGTAAGTCTGTGAATGGGTGTGTGAGTCTCTGAATGGGTCTGTGAGTGGGTGCGTTAGTGTCTGAGTGGGTCTGTGAGTGAGTGCATGAGTCTGAGTGGGTCTGTGAGTGAGTGCATGAGTCTCTCAGTGGGTCTATGAGTAAGTGCATAAGTCACTGAGTGGGTCATTGAGTCAGTGTGTGAGTCTCTGAGTGGATCTGTGAGTGGATGCATGCGTTTTTGAGTTGGTCTATGAGTGGGTGTGTAAAAGTCTAAGTGGGTCTGTGAGTGGGTGTGTGAGTGGGGCTGTGAGTGGGTGCATGAATCTCTGAGTGGGTCTGTAAGTGAGTGCATGTTTTTCTGAGTGGGTCTATGAGTGGGTGGATGAATTCCTGAGTACATCTGTAAGTTGGTGCCAGTTCTTTCAGCTGGGTATGGTGAGATGTCTGTCAGATTCCACCTGTGATTTTTGCATGCACACACTGAAAAAATACACACATACTCTCATCTCCGTTTAGAAAGTCCTAAAAAAATGTTGATTATCTCACAAAATATTGTTTTTCTCTCTCTTAGTACTCATACCAATCCTCATACCTGTCCCTTAAGCCCCTCAATGTGCCCTGTTTGTCTCATAATGTATTTGAACATCATATGACCGTGTGATCACTGGGATATCTGAAGCTCACACCTCTCCCAGTCTTACTGACCAAGCTATGCCCCTGTCTGTAATGGGGTAGGGGGCCACCGTAATTTCAATGGTAGCCCCCAATAATACAATGGGGTAGGGGGGCCCTCCCTGGGCTGATTTGAGCCCCAGGGACCCCATCACCCAGGCCAGGCCTTAAATCAATGGGGGAGGGGGACTGGATGGCCCCATGCCATTTTTGGCACCGGGGACCCGATTTCCCAGGACCCAGCATTAAAATGTATTTATTTTTAATAGGGGAAGGGGCTGTGTGGCCCCTCACCCCAGGCTGATATCGCCCCCTTGGGACCCCATCCCCCGGGGCTGGGTCTCTTGATTGTGGGTACCCTGGTCCCACCCAGGACATCCAGTGACCTCTTTTCGGTACAGGGGGATCCTGAAGGTCCCTGCCAGTTGAAAAATGTTAATTTGTCCCCATGGAGGTGGTGCTCACCCGGGAACTAGGGGGGCCGCGAGTCCCCCCCAATATGAACAATTTAGCCCCAGCGAGGTGGTGGTCCCCAGGGCACGGGAGTCCGCGAGGACCCCCCATTTCTTTGTAGTTAGCCCTAGGGAAGTGGCTGTCCTTGGGGCATGGGGGAGGGTCTGCGCAGCCCCCCCCCAATATTACAATCTTAAGCCCTGGGGAGTTGGTGGTTCCGGAGACATACAAATGCCCTAGGAGAGGGGCCTGTGTGCCCCCTTCCTTTAATTGTTTATATGTGCACATGACCCAGGGTTTTTTTTCAAAACAAATGCGGGTGCCCATTTTATTTTTTGGGAGTTTTTAATTTCGACAGATTTGTTGATCCTTGTGAATTTTGGCAAAACCCCACAACCAGAGCTAAGATGTCAGGGTATTCCTACCCTGACCCTTTTTCTTTTTCTAACTTTTTCTCTGGGACTCAGCTGAAGCCAAGTCCCAAGATGGCTGCCAATACTTCCAGATTGAAGTATTGGCAGCCAATCAGATCTCAGCACGAGATCGGGAGGGTTTGTGAAGGGTTCGCTGCCCTAGATAACCAAATTTGGATTTCTTTCAATATCTCAAAAGCTACTGAATACATTTACACAAAAATAACAAAAAGCACTATTTCTGGACCAATAGCTACCTTTCTGCCAAATTTGGTATTATTCCGTCCAGCGGTAGTTCAAAATTCCAATTGGAATTAACATGGGAAATGCACCTTTTTTGACTTCCCCTTTTTTCTTGGTCCCCGCTTGACAGATCATCCCAAAACTTTGCATACACAACAAAAATCGCTGGCGCATGAATATTCGACAAATGATGCCAAAGATATAAGCAAGTCAAAAGGCGTGTTTCCTATGGAAACATGGTCCTTACTATAACTACCTACTGGCGACTGGCAGTAGGTAATGTATGTGTGCGTATATGTATGTGTGTGTATATGTATGTGTATATATATATATATATATTCACTGAAAAAACCAAAGGTTTCAGGGGTGTTATAGTTAGCTGGACATTTCACTCGTACAAAACCATTGAAATTCCTTTTATATAGCTAGTTCTACTAACTATAACTCGGGCGCCCGCAATCCACTGCTAATGATGTCACATATTACAGCATTCATGACATGGTCTGTGACATCACTGACCATGAGTGACCACTGAGTGACCACCACTGATGGCATCTCAAATAACATCACTGATGACATCATCCAGTGAATGTGGTTTGGTCCGATATTTAAATATGTATTATATATATAGCAATCTGCATTGAAGAATGAGTGGATGTATAAGTGTCTGGATGGAGGATTTAGTAGCACTGTGATTGACTGTCTAAGTGACTAATTTAAAGTGTCTCACTAAATATATGGGATAGTGAATAAACGGTGTGAATATCTGTTTCACTGTATCTCTTGTTGTGTAAACTACTACATATGTTGGTTACTAGCTATGTGAAAGTCTATATTAGTATTAATTAGTTAAGTGAGTATTTGTATGGGATAGTGAATGTGTGTGTGGTTGGGTGGGAGGTGTGTGACTGTCCAAAGATGTGTAAATAGTTGATTTAGTAGGTATATGAGGTTAAGACTGCATGTGGAAACACTTGTTTGGGTGAGTGAATCTCTTTATGGGTGTGGTGATGAGTAAATATATTTCTCAATGATACATGTCCAACAAAGTAGAAATATAAAAGGCAGTGTATGTGACAGTGGTTGTTTATAAATAAGTATACATAAGACTCAAATCTCCGCCCATTCCGTGGGTGGAACAGAAATGTCCGTCCACCCGTGTTAAATACCTACATGATACCACAAAAACTTTTCAAGAGAAAGAGTTCTGTGTTTGTCATTCTGTAGAATACAATGATTGTTAAAAGGTTTCAAGTAATCTCCTGTTCAAGTTCTAGTAAACCCTTCTATGAGTCTTTTTAAATGCTAAGGGACCTGCAGACATGGGCACAATGAATAACACAGGAATCTAAATCAGAGGGAAATTCAATGGTCAGTCCCCGGGAAGGTATTTGCCAGGCTACCTGAGGGTGAGTGTCAGAAGGCTCCAAACACTTCGAGGAGGCAGTATCGATGCAAGTCCCAATCGTTCTCCTAGCAGTGCCTCCGCTACTAAGAGCAGAGAACACCAGACGAAGGGAAAAGGGGAAGTGGAAGAAAGAAGAGACACCTTGAAAACTGTTGCCACCTGCACTGACTGCTGGACTCTTAAATAGCGCCTGCCGTCTGTTCAAAGGAGGTGCCTAATACACAGAGGGGAAAAAGAATAAATAACAACCCACCTTTTCTTAAGTCACTCTAATAAGAATAATTGAAACTTATCCTACCAGTGGTCTTCAAGGTAATTGCTACTCTTCATGTTTGTGTGAGTGTTCAGGTGAGGACCTTTCATTCTGCAAGGTAAGTAAGACTAACATTACTTATTTTGCTACTTCCTGTAACTTCCTAGATCTGTATGTTCTAACTCTCTAAATACCTGAAAGACCTCTCACTCCTGCCATGAATGGGTTTCTCTCTGGAACATTATTAGAATTCACTCAGTCTCAGAATGCAGTCGCTTGGCCAGTGGATTCCTTCAGAAGCGCGCAAAAAGGTTCAAGGTAGGGAAAGGGAAAGATAGGGCAAGCACAAGAAGGTAGGGTAAGGCCAGTTCGTTGTTTATTTAGTAACGCTGCAGTCTTACTGTCTGAGCTCCTACGGCTGCTGCCTTGTACTGTTCTGAGTCTCTGACCAGGGGGTGTTGAAAATCCTTCGACTGCTGCTTCACCCAATTTCTGTTTATTTTATCAAAGGATGTCGTCAAGCGTTGCAACTCTTTTGTATGACAGCCAACGATTCTGCTATGCTCTGCAAAGACTCTTAGAATGAAGTACTAAGAAGGTACAAAAATAATGAATAAAGGTTTTCTCCGCCCAAAAGCCTTGGCGAAAGAAACCTTTCTGTGAAACTATGAAAATAACCGGTCTCCTAAGCTCCCGTCAGGAAAATAGAAGCGGAGCAAAGAAACCCGACTGCTGCCTCAGTAACGAACTTCGTTGAAGTGCGCAGTTACCAACTCTCGTTCTCTCTACATTCACTAGACCGTGCATTTCCTACAGTGTATGAAGTATGCCCAATGTGTCGGCCATCTTAGGAGGATAACTATGTACATAAATTAGAAAAGCTAACTACTTAGATCCTAAAGGTGCTTTTTACAGGGGTCAAGGAAGTCTTTTTACAAATGGCAAGGATACCACACATTTACCCGATTGGGTTTTACAATTGCACGAGTCTTTACCTGCCACATGGGAGCACAGATTGCCGCAATTTGAAGGTTCCTGACAGTACCCCCTCTTAACGACCGATTTATCGGTGCTAGCTTGAGTGGTTTTCGTGCATGAAATCTCTTAATCAGTTGTGGGGCATGAATGTGAGATACAGGTTCCCAGGACCTTTCTTCTGGGCCATACCCCTTCCAATCCACTAAGTAATGAAGTTTCCCTTTCTTAAATTTGGAATCTAAAATGTCCTTGACTCCATACTCTGAATGGCCTGGAATCTTTAAAGGTTCTGGAGGTTTACTCAACCGCATTTGTGGCTTGGTCTTTTTCAACAAGGACACATGAAAGACGGGATGAATACCTATCTTAGCTGGCAGTTTTAATTTTACAGTCACTGGACCCAAAACCTTCTCCACAGGATAAGGACCCACAAACCTGGGTTGGAACTTCCTATTCCCTTTTAAATGAAGATTCTTAGTCGAAAGCCACACCTGATCTCCCTCCCGATATTGTGGAGCGGCCTGTCTTTGCCTGTCTGCACATTTCTTATACGAGGTCTTAGCTTTAATTAAATTAGGTTCTGCAGACTTATGAAGGGTGTTGATGTCAGTAATCAAATTTTTAACTGCAGGTACCTCCAAATCTTCTTGAGTTACAAAGGGGTTAGGGTGAGGGCCAAAATTCAAGTAAAACGGAGAGTAACCAGTAGAGGCACTCCTCGCATTGTTACAAGCAAATTCGGCCATCCACAACCAATCTGACCACTCACCACCTCGATCCATGAGGAACAGACGGAAGTATTGCTCTAACTCCTGATTGATTCTCTCCGTCTGACCGTCAGACTCAGGATGATAACTGGTAGACAATCTACTCTCAATTACCAAACCTTTAAGGTAAGCCTGCCAAAAATGGAAAATAAACTGAGGACCACGGTCTGACACCACAATTTTAGGAACTCCATGCATCCTAACTATGCTTTCACTGAAAACTCGGCCTAACTCTGGAGCTGTAGGGGTGCCAGACAGAGGAATAAAGTGACTCATCTTCGTAAAAGTATCCACAATCACCAAAATGGTATCAAATCCCTTACTCACAGGCAAATCTACAATGAGGTCCATAGAAATGGTATGCCAAGGATGGGTAGAGGTGGGGAGTGGTTGCAAAAACCCCCGTGGAGCCTGTCGACTAGGTTTGCTTCGTGCACATAACTCACAAGACTGCACGTATTGTTTGACATGAGCGGACAACCCAGGCCACCAAAAATAACGCTGCACCAAATCCAGAGTCTTGGAAATTCCTTTATGTCCAGCTAAAGGATGACCATGACAACTTTGTAGCGCCTTTCTGCTGGAGAGTTGACGTGGGAAGATATAAAGTTTCCTTAAAATAAGGTAATTGCTGATGACTACGTCTTCCTTTTCCAAGCGAGACCCACTTCTGAACTTCTTCTTGAGTCAAACTTTTCCGGACCTCTTCCTGAAGGTTGTCTAAGGAAAGAGTACAAACAATCATGGCTTCAGGAATGATTGGTTGGGGTTCCACCGGATGTTCACATTCTTCCGTATTCAAACGGGACAAGGTATCCGCCTTCCCATTCTTAGTACCAGGATGATAAGTGATTACAAAATCAAAATCCGCAAAGTATAAAGACCAACGTAACTGCCGTGGTGTTAAAGTCTTAGCGGTCTTTAGAAACTGAAGATTTTTATGATCTGAAAATACTGTTACAGTGTGTTTGGCCCCGAGCAAATAATGTCTCCAATCTTCGAAGGCGTCCTTCACTGCCAGTATTTCTTTTTCGGTAATGGTGCAGTTTAATTCAGCCGGATTTAATTTCCTGGAACGGTAAGCCACCGGATGAAGTTGCCCTGTTTTCAGATGCCGTTGCGAAAGAACTCCTCCAATGGCTTGACCTGAAGCATCGGCTTCCACAAAGAAGGGTTCTGCCGGATCAGCATGTTGCAGAATGGGAGCAGACACAAATTTCTTCTTCAGATCAAGAAATGCCTTCTCTGCCTCTGTGGTCCATTCAAACTTGACTCCTTTCTTCAACAGATGCGTAATGGGAGCGATTAGCTGTGAAAATCCCTGGATGAAAAGTCTGTAAAAATTGGCGAAGCCCAGAAATCTCTGAATCTCTTTGATGTTATGTGGAGCTGGCCAATTTTCCACTGCTTGCACCTTTCCAGGATCCATTGTGATTCCTTGAGAAGAAATGACAAAACTTAAGAACTCCACTTGGTTCACATGAAAAACACATTTTTCCAATTTCACGAACAAGTGTTGGGCCCTGAGTCGCTCCAGCACCAATCTTACATGTTTTGGATGGTCCTGCAAGTTCCTGGAGTAAATCAAAATGTCATCCAAATAAACTATGGCAATGTTATCAATCAAATCTCCCATGATGTAATTTATGAAATGTTGAAAAACTGCAGGCGCATTACACAATCCAAAGGGCATCACACAATATTCAAAAAGGCCGAACTTGGTGCGGAAGGCAGTTTTCCATTCATGCCCTTCCTTCATTCGAATAAGGTGATAAGCACCCCGCAGGTCAAGCTTAGTAAACACCTGGGCTTCTTTAATTTGATCCAACAAGACGGAAATCAATGGTAAAGGGTATCTGTTCTTAATTGTTACCTGGTTCAAGGCGCGGTAATCAATACAAGTTCTTAAACTTCCCTCCTGCTTCTTAGGAATAAAAAATAAAGGAGAGGATACCGGCGACTGAGATGGTCTGATAAAACCATTAGCAAGGTAACGGTCCAAATACTCTTTGAGGTGCTCATTCTCTGCTTCCGTGAGGGCATAAACCCGACTACAAGGAAGGACGGCCCCAGGTTCTAAATCAACAGTACAATCGTATGAGCGATGAGGCGGTAACACTTCAGCTTCTTGCTCACTGAAAACGGCCTCTAAATCTCGATACTCCGTGGGGATTTCTCCTGAAGTAATAACTCCAATTGACTGACCTCCAAACGAAAGCAGGGATGCTTGCGAAGTTAAGAAAAGTTGTGCCTTTAGGGGATCCCCAGTAAACCTCTCTGGGGCTGCTAAGGGAATTAAGGGAGAAACCGAATGAATAACCTGTGCGACTGCCTTAGGATCTGGGCTAGAACTACTAGTACTTGGAGCTGGTGTACTTTGAACTGGATTCCCCATTGCCAACCCATCTACCTTTTGAGCTAACACCCTAGTCTCTTGACGAGATGCCACCAGTTTTTTCTTTCAAATTTTTATTTTCCTCAGGAACTGCACCTATCTCTCTTTGGATTTCTTCAAGTAAATTCCGCAAGGCCTTCAGATTTATTCCCTCAGCCATACTGCCCGGGCGAAGTAAATACGTGGGCACTTCAAACTGTCGGAAGGCTCCAAACACTTTGCAGAGGCAGTATCGATGCAAGTCCCAATCGCCCTCCTAGCAGTGCCTCCGCTACTAAGAGCAGAGAACACCAGACGAAGGGAAAAGGGGAAGTGGAAGAAAGAAGAGACACCTTGACTGCTGGACTCTTAAATAGCGCCTGCCGTCTGTTCAAAGGAGGTGCCTAATACACAGAGGGGAAAAAAGAATAAATAACAACCCACCTTTTCTTAAGTCACTCTAATAAGAATAATTGAAACTTATCCTACCAGTGGTCTTCAAGGTAATTGCTACTCTTCATGTTTGTGTGAGTGTTCAGGTGAGGACCTTTCTTTCTGCAAGGTAAGTAAGACTAACATTACTTATTTTGCTACTTCCTGTAACTTCCTAGATCTGTATGTTCTAACTCTCTAAATACCTGAAAGACCTCTCACTCCTGCCATGAATGGGTTTCTCTCTGGAACATTATTAGAATTCACTCAGTCTTAGAATGCAGTCGCTTGGCCAGTGGATTCCTTCAGAAGCGCGCAAAAAGGTTCAAGGTAGGGAAAGGGAAAGATAGGGCAAGCGCAAGAAGGTAGGGTAAGGCCAGTTCGTTGTTTATTTAGTAAAGCTGCAGTCTTACTCTCTGAGCTCCTACGGCTGCTGCCTTGTACTGTTCTGAGTCTCTGACCAGGGGGTGTTGAAAATCCTTTGACTGCTGCTTCACCCAATTTCTGTTTATTTTATCAAAGGATGTCGTCAAGCGTTGCAACTCTTTTGTATGACAGCCAACTATTCTGCTCTGCTCCACAAAGACTCTTAGAATGAAGTACTAAGAAGGTACAAAAATAATGAATAAAGGTTTTCTCCGCCCAAAAGCCTTGGCGAAAGAAACCTTTCTGTGAAACTATGAAAATAACCGGTCTCCTAAGCTCCCGTCAGGAAAATAGACGCGGAGCAAAGAAACCTGATTGCTGCCTCAGTGACGAACTTCGTTGAAGTGCGCAGTTACCAACTCTCGTTCTCTCTACATTACTAGACCGTGCATTTCCTACAGTGTATGAAGTATGCCCAATGTGCCGGCCATCTTAGGAGGATAACTATGTACATAAATTAGAAAAGCTAACTACTTAGATCCTAAAGGTGCTTTTTACAGGGGTCAAGGAAGTCCTTTTACAAATGGCATGGATACCACACATTTACCCGATTGGGTTTTACAATTGCACAAGTCTTTACCTGCCATGTGGGAGCACAGATTGCCGCAATTTGAAGGTTCCTGACTGTGAGCACAGGATAATTTCAGCTTTGCCTGCCTTTGACCCTGGCTAATACCGTGGTTACTGCTAGACCAGGGCTCATTGCCAGACAACCCAATTTCAAACAGTATGTATTCTCATGTGAAGAACCAGAGCTTTGAATTCTCACAACCATGATCTAAGATGCACGTGAAGCTTCCCTCTTTTGTATTGCTGCTGAAAGCCTATCTTTAAGTTGAAGATAGTCCCTTATCAATAAACTGTTAAGTGCTGTCATACACACTTCAGTTGCCAGTAATTTGTAAATCCTTTAGAGGTGGCAGTAATGGGATATCCCCTATAAATTGACAAATTTGCCCGCACTCCACATCTCAGTTTCCATTTAGAAGTCAGGGAAACAATGTTTCCATCATCTAGTAAACCGCTCTTCGGAACTGATGCTAATGAAAATAGAGTTGGAGGGTAACCCTATTTAGGACAACTCCTCTAATACCATTGTTGTAGCTCGTTTTCCGGACTTACAGAATTATGTCACCCATGGCGTAACCAGACAGAAAAATCCAACAAAATCCCTCCACTTTGCTGGTAGAAAATTCCTAGAATGTGGTGAATATAAGTTTTGTATTTTCCAACTAAAATCCACTACCATGGCATGACAGCCGAGATGTCACTGTCTTTTTTCTCCCCGAAGCAGTGCCAACAACAAAGATAGGAGAGCTGTATTATTTAACCTTGGCTGGGCTGGTGGAGGCACAGCCTGTTCTACCAAGCTAAACTCTTAATGAAGCATTAAATACAAACAGGCATTGGCAAACGCAATAGGTCTCACCTAGAAGTGCTATAGGCAATGTTTTGTAGTCATGCTTTACAGCAGTGTAGATGCTTTGCAGTGTGCAAAAACTGATTTATAAAAAGTGCTAGGATGCAGCCACCACTAAAGCGCTTTTTTGAAAAAGTGTATTAGTGATAGCTGCATCATTACCCTTTTTAATATTCATTTTAACCATGCAGCACAGCAGCCACACTGCTATCCAGCAGTAAAAGTGATACTTGTAGTGCTTCACATGTGGCAGGACTAGGACTCCTTTCATGCCATGCTTGTACCTGCCGTCTGACCTTCCTCCATGCCTCTAGAATCTGGACATTTGGCTTCCTGCTGGCTCCCCCGACTCTCTGCTGGCTCACTGTGAATGGGAGGCAGGTTCACCACAAAACATTGCAAGCTCTATGAGGCCCATAATGTGGGTTTGACCCGCCGCCATATATTAATTTTGAATGGCATCTGAAAACCACGACTGAGCCCTTGATGTCCAGCGATCCCAGGCTGTGTCAGCCACCATGACAGTTTGGACAGCATGTTGTGAAGTTACTTACCCCTTGATATGGTCTCTTACCTGTGTTGGAGCTTTCATGCTCATCACGTTGTTCTCCTCGTTCTCGTTCCTAGAATGTAAGGTTGAAGGCACTCCACGATCGACAGTTGCAGCTGGGTCGTTGAGGTGGTCGGATGCTAGGTTGTGCTTTCCAGTAAAGAACTTCCTCTTTACTCCTGGCTCGTTGTCTTCATTCCTGCAACCCTTCTCAACATTTTTGGTTACTATATTTTTCTTGTTTTTGCACAACTTGGTGATCCTGTGCACCTTTCCTGTTCATCTGTGAGGCTGTTCCTGGCATTTCCTGCTCCTCTCCCTTTCCATGCTGTTTCCCGCGTCTGAGCAATCCTTCTTTTTGGTTCATTTTGTGGTTTGCAGGCATCTGCGTGACCGTTGAAGTCTTGCGCTTCTCTCTTGTTTTGCCAGCAGCCTACGTCATGACGGGACCTGCAGCCTACGTCACATGAGAGTCTCTATTCCACGTCAGTGAAACGCACCAGCGTGTCCTTGCAAACGTGCTGTGTGCAACGTAATCAGCGCGGCGTGCATACCTTGCCGCCATTTTGGGAGGTTCATAATTCAAGTCTTGTCGACTTCCCTGACAGTATGCTGCATCTTTTTTCTCCGGCTTTCATTTCCTACATCTACAGTATTTATTGTTGATTTTTCTGTGCCGCCCTAGTTTATTGACTGGGTTCTTCTACCTGCCATCGTTTCTGAGGATATTTCTCACGTCACTTTGCATATGCTGAGAACTTGTCTTTAACTATTCTTTCTGCAGTTTCTAACGGTGATCTTCACTTCTGGTTTGAACAGTGTTATCAAGTAATTTAACCAAAGTATACTGTATCATTATCTGTTTCTGCTCTTATTTCATAGGTTTATTTCCCTTATTCATTGTAATGTCTTCACATGCATCTAACGTTATTTTTCCTCCAGCATTTTTCGCTCAGCCAGGTCCTCCACCAATTTTTTGGGAGGATTGGATTGAAATGTTTGACAATTACATTACTGCATTGGATGGTAACAATTTGTTCTCCAGCTAGGAAGAAAGCTTTATTATTAAGTGCATTGGGCAGTGAAGGTCAATGTGTTTTTAAATATTTACCTGTGGCCTTGGGACCTAATGGGCAACCGATGGATGAGCTGTACAAATAAGCCATTAAAAGACTGGAAACACGATTTTCCAAAGCGGTGAATTTGGTTCTAGTCAGATATAAATTCTATTCTCAACTCCAACTGGAAGGAGAATGTATTGATGAATTTGTTGATAGGTTACGAGAACTCTCAGTTAAGTGTTGTTTTGGGACCATGACGGATGAACTGATTTGTGATCAGTTGATTGTACAGTGCAGCAATAGGAAAATACAGGAAAGATTATGGGCCACCAAGGACCCCTCATTGAAAGATGCTGTTGATTTGGCCAAGCTCATTGAAGAATCCTAGAAATGTATTAGAGAATTGAGCAAGAGGGACAAAACATCCCAAGAGGTGGGGGAAGTAAATAACAAAGATGATGATGTTGATGTTAATGCTGTTTAAAAAAACTCGTAAATCATCAAGTGTGGCCATACCTAAACTCAAGACCAGAGAGTGTTTGCATTGTGGTAGTCAATACTATTTAGCTGATTTTAAAAAATGTTTTGCAAATGATCTGATTTGCTGGCGGTGTGGGTGGAAAGGGCACTGTGCTAGAATGTGTAGGCAATCTGATTCCTCCGACAAGTCTAAATCCAATGTACATTTTGTACAACAGAGTGATGATTACAAACTAGCTGTAAATAAGGTCTTGGTTGTGGGGGAGGTGTGCAATGAGATAGTGCTTGGTGTCACTCAAGACTCTCCCAGGTTAAATAGACCCACTGCTGTATTTAATGTCTGTGGTAAAGATATCATGTTGATGGTGGATTCTGGATTCTGGTTCTATGTACACAAATATTCCTGAGTCTCTTTTTCGAACCACCTAGGAGGGAATACATTTTTTGGACAAGGATATCAACCAAGTTGGCTATCAGTGCCAACCTATCGATGTTTTGGGGTACATGTCTGGCCAGATTACTTTGACACACAGAGTACCCTTGGAAAGATCTATGTTGACAAAGAGGGTCCCCCAATCCTTTGTTGGATGCACCAATATGATCTTCATATTGTTATCAATCGGAAGTCCACCAATCAAAGCATGGTAGTCCAAGATGATATTCAGGTTCAGCATATTCTTCAAGATGCTCACAGAGTGTTGGAGGATAGACTTGGTTGTGTCAAAGGGTACCAGAACAATATTATTCTCAAACCCAATGTGTGTCTTGTACAACACAAGCTCAGGAAAGTCCCTCTGTTGTGGAGACAGGGTCTTAAAGATTTGTTGTATGATTTATTGAAATCTGGAGTCATTGAATCAGTGGAGGCTTCCTCTTGAATTTCTCCGAATGTTTTGACGCTTAAGTCGGATGGTTGGCTCCGTTTCTGCATTGATCTCAGGTCTTTAAATCATGATATTGTCACTGATACCTTTCCCCTGCCTAATATTAACAAATTGTTGCAGTCGGTGGGTAATGGTAAGTACAAGATTGTCTTGAGAAGTGTTTACCACCAGATCAAATTACATCCATATTCTAAGACCTCACCGCATTTATTACAACGGAAGACACTTTTCATTTCACTCGCATGCCCTTCCGACTAGCTTCGGCTGCGAGTGTCCTCTGAAGAATGATGTCAAATATGCTTAAGGGATTGTCTGGTGTAGTCTACTTTCATGACGACATATTGGTTTCAGGAAAAAACATTCAGCAACATAACGCTGCACTCAAACAAGTTTTGTGGAAGCTTGAGCAGCAGGGTCTTACAGTTAACAAAGAAAAATATCAGATACACATATATTGACTATTTGGGGTACTCGATCTCTACTGGTGGGATTTCTCCCAAAAAAGATTCTTTTGGAGGCTATAAGAAATGCTCCTGCTCCAAGGGACAACGACCAGTTCACGTCGTTTCTGGGCCTTGTCGAATAGTATGCTTACATTTGTTCGTGGATTTACTGATATTTCTGAACCTTTCAGAAAACTCATTTGCAAAGGATTTAAATTTGAGTGGGGCAGTGATCATTCTGATACCTTCTCAAAAATTAAGGGTCAGATTTGTAATGCTGGCATTCTTGCTCCTTTCAGTGCTTCCTGCAAGTCGTTTCTCACAGTGGATGCTAGTTTTACAGGCATTGGTGTGGTATTATCCCAGCTTCAGAGAGACACTGAAAGAACAATCGCATTTGCTTCGAGAACTCTCACTCCAGCCGAAAGGAACTACTCAGTAATAGAGCGCGAACCTCTTGCTGCAGCCTGGGCAGAGGAGTATTTCAGAGTATACTTGTGGGGATCCAGATTTGTGTTGAGGACTGATCACATGCCTCCAATGAAGATCTTGTTGGCGGGAGGTGCCGGGAATTGATCAGCACTTCTTGCCAGGTTTGCCACAAGATTACAAGAGTATCTCTATGATATTGAATTTATTCTTGGGTGGAGAAATTCGCAAGATGATTGTTTATCACGTATGTCACTAGATTGAGAAATGGTTGACAAGGATGTGGTCAAAAAGCTGGAAAGTGAGGATGCTGTTGCTGTTGTGTTTGATGTTTGGGAATGCAGTTTGGGGTCATTTTCAAAAATACAGTGGTCTGAGGCCATGGTCAGTGATTCTATTTTGCAAGATGTCATTGTTTTTATTAAGAAAGATTCAGCTCATAAAAGCATGGTCTCTGCAGCTGTTAGGCCTTATTGGAAACTTTTGGATGAATTGTCTTTAAGTGGTCAAGATGTCATCATGAGAACTGAAAGATTGGTGCCCCCCTGCTACTCTTAGGTTGCACATTTTTTAACTTGCACATGAAGGCCATTTGGGCCAAGGTATAACCATCAGGCGTATTAAGCAAGAATTCTGGTGGCCTGCAATGGATGATCAAATTAGGAACAGGGTGGTTAATTGCACCCTCTGCAAAGAGTGCGAAAAGAGATTGAAATTTGTTCTCAGAGTTTCATGGGTCATATTAAGGATCCTGGTGAGCCGTGGTGCACTGTTTGTCTCGATTTCATTGGTCCTCTATCTGAGCTTTCCCTTGACACATAGTTTGATGCTGTGATTGTGGATGTTCACTCGAGATGGTTGCATGTTGAATTTTTAAAGATGTTACTACAAATTCTGTGGTTGGTGTATTAGAAACCTTGTTTTTGCGGGAAGGTATCTCAGAGGTTTTACTTACCGACAATGGTACTCAACTCACTTCTGGGTGGACGAGTTGCTTTCTTGAGAAGTGTGGTGTTAAACATTCTTGTACTTCCCTTTACAATCCAATGGGTAATGGCGAATGGGCTAGCTCCTAGACGTCTTATTCAAGATATGTTGTGGGCTTATTGCGCCACTCCTCATAGTGTGACCTTGAAGTCCCCATTTTTTATTATGAGAGGGTGGTTTCCTGGCTCTAGCCTTGCCCCATCTTGGCTCAAAGGTTGGGTATCATCTGGAGGTGAACATACCTTTGACATTTTTCCTTCTAAAATTTCTGTTGGTGACTTTGTCAAACCGAAATCTGGTAGGATTAAAGGTGGTCTCACTAAGTTCAAAGGTCCTAACCATGTTATCAGTGTGGGAAAGTATTTTGTTGTGATTGAAGGAGGTGAACGTTGGAACCTACCCAGAGCAGCCTTGAATTGATTTCTAAGTGTTCTTCAGATGATGGAGGTTGCTCTGCGGCCATGTGCATCCCTGATAATGTTGTTGATAATAATTCAAGTTCTTCTGATTTGTTGTCTTTTTCCCAAGGAGTTGAGGAAGAGGGTCCTATAGGTTCGTCTCATTTTCCTGATCTTGAGTTGTCTGCCAGAAGTCGCAGACCACCTGTGTATCTTCAGGATTATGTTAGATCTTGAACTTTTCATC
The DNA here is from genome assembly GCF_964263255.1 of Lissotriton vulgaris. NCBI lineage: Eukaryota > Metazoa > Chordata > Amphibia > Caudata > Salamandridae > Lissotriton > Lissotriton vulgaris. Next base: position 280,970,511 of record NC_141694.1, read on the forward strand.
TTGATTCTTTTTTCTTTTCTTGATTTCTCTTTTTTCCTTTTACTTTCTGTTCTCTTTTTTTTCTCCTTCTGTTTTCTTTTCTGTTCTAAGGGAGAGGATGTGTTGTGAAGTTACTTACCTCTTGATATGATCTCTTACCTGTGTTGGAGCTTTCATGTTCATCACGTTCTTCTCGTTCTCATTCCTAGAATGTAAGGCACTCCCTGATCGACAGTTGCAGCTGGGTCGTTGAGGTGGTCGGATGCCAGGTTGTGCTTTCCAGTAAAGAACTTCCTCTCTACTCCTGGCTTGTTGTCTTCATTCCTTCAACCCTTCTCAACACAGAACAATGAGCAGGAGCTGCTAGGTCACCAGAGGGTGGAGGCAACCGGCCTACACTTTACATTACTTCTTAAACTGTTAGCCTGCAGGTCAGCTGCCTGTTTTCCTCCCAAACCCCTATACCTACCTACCTACCTACCTGCATGTAATACTGGAGCAGCTCTTCTCTGATTCTGACTTTAGCTACTTTAGTTTTGGACTGGTTGTTATCAGTGTTATCACAACTGTGCATAGGATATACTGCCTTCCACCCAACATACCCAGCACATGCAAACACACTTGTATTGTCATTGGAACACCATTGGAAAGCCACAAAAAGTATTAAGTATTACGTGTAGACAACTAGATAAGACAGCAACAAATGGAAGTCATCTCGGAGACAAATTACTGGCAAAGACACAGGAACTACTGGTGACAAACTGTAGCACAGCTGGCTTTCATAACATGCCCAGCCACTCTAAATTAATCAACAGTTGATCCCTTTCAAGGCCCACAGATTTTGAGTCTAGTTGTAAACTCTCATATTGGGTGTGTTTAATGAGAAGGAAACACATGGCCAACGCTAGAACAGGAGGGACCCGGATGATTACCAGAGTCAGAACTAGACTGAAAAATACCCAGCCCATCACTTAATGGCTCTCGTACACCGCAAAAACAACTCCTACGTTGAGGCCGGAAGCTGAGGCCAGGACACCCTAAAGGATAGAAATGAGACAACAACAAATACACCGATCCCACAAAATAACAGTAGGAAAGCAGAGACTGGAGTCATAAATAACAGCATGGAGATGAATAAAGAGTTGACGCACGAGCTAGAAACAAACAAGGGCTACAAGTTAGAAGTACCCTGTAATTCAGTAATGGAGACAACAGCACAATTGCATAACAGTACCTGACCTGAACTGGAGAAGTTACCAGACATAAATACAGAAAAGGATTTTAAAAGATGCTCAGGGGACGACATCAAGGACCGCTTTGAGCTAAGCATTGCAGACGTAAGGCTACTAGATGAAACTGAGTACACACAAGGGGCCCAATAATGAGTTTGGCAGTCCAAGGAGGTCAAAGGCAAGGTGGTACAGTGGTGGCAGTCTGGCCACCACTGCGATGGCAGTCCAACTGCCAGATTGCAACTTGGGCAGTCGGACTGCCATGGCAACGTCGCAGCTGCCAGGGATCCTTTGCAGTGGTATGGCTGTCTGAGTGCTTTAATATGTTTGGTGGTGCCCTGCGGCACCACCAAGCATATTACAACTTTCCTCACTGCTAGCGGTCTCATGGAAGTTCTTACTCAATGAAACTGCTGGTGGTGAGAGAAAGAAAGGGGGCCTTACAGGGCCCCCTCTTGGCCCTGTGCCTAGGATGCATGTAGGGGGCACCTGGCAGTCACAAAAACTCGAAAAACAGGTTGACTTACCACAATCCATGGCAAATAGTCTCTCAAACCAGAATACTAAGGTTTGCTCTCTTGAAGACAGACTATACACTGCAATAGAACACAAGACTAAAGGCTATTTGCCTCTGTCCCCTTTATGGACAAACTGTGTACTCTTCTAGATATGCTAGCTCTCTTGGTGGAGAAATTAAAGGGAACTATAGGCAAACAGGGTATCTGGGTAGAGTCTAATCATGATTAGCATTAATTTCAAAGCAAGGCATCACCCCCAAAAATAGATGTTCATACTAACAGTATACCTGATGAATCGCTTTAAAGGATTACACAAGATACTCCTGAATCTAAATGTCCCCCACAAGCCAAAAACCTTGAAACCTCAGTGGCTGTGTGCGAGGCATGGAAACCCCCAACACCAAATGGTTAGTTGGAACCACATGAACCAAGCCGAATTTTAACAAGGAGGGAGAAAAGCTAAAAAAGAACAAGAAAAAAAAGGCGCTGCACCAACAACAGCTAAGGCTTGACCAACACATCCATAGGAGCTCTGTTTTACCCCATATTCAAAGAGGCGAATGCAATAAAGGCTTTATCCCCCTTGCAAGAAGCTAACAATTGCCAATATCAACATGGTGATATCATCTATAGAGCATGCCTCCCAAGCAAACACACAAATTATGTGAAAGAAGGTAAACACCTGGCCACCACACCAAGAATAATGATCCAAGATGAGGCAGAGGCATTAGCTGTAAGTAATGACGCATTGTCTACAGTAATGTGACAATCTCCCTGTTAATGCAAGATTCCAGATAGGGGGCATGCCACAAAGTACCTGTCTTGGTATCTTTTAAAGTGTCCCGTGAATCAGTTAGCCAGCCATCGGCAGCACCCACTGTACTTACACCAACTACAAAAGCTGCCTGCTGTTTCACTGCTGATAGCTTCCCTACAGTACACTTACAGCACGAAAACAAAACAATTAGCCAGCCTAGGGCAGCACCCACAGCACTTTCACCGCCTACAATGGCTGCCTGCAATTTCACTGCCCCGTGCCTGAGAAGCGACTACCAACAACAGACTAGAAAATCACCACCAGGCAACTACATTTTGCCCAAATGAAACCAAAAGAGGTAGTCAAGAAGTACTAAATAAGGCATTTAAAACCAGAAGACGTAGCCAGAATCTGCCTTCCAGTAAATAGACAATCGCCAGGAAATGAGACAACAACAGTGACCTTGGAATGGAGGGAAATGGCAATGCTTGTTTTTAGCGAGGAAACATATGTTTGCCCAGTAGGGCAATGACATCAAACCCATGGAATCAGAGAAATATCCTTCTGCATTCCCAACCCCAAAACAAGCACAAAAGAGCACACTACTAATATCCTGACCAGGATGCCAGAATTGCACATTCATCTTAACACAAGTAACATCAGGAAATTAGTTTCAATAAAACCAGCAAAGATCCCTTACAGCCGGGCTTGACCTGGCTCACATTCTCATTATCAACTTGGAACCAGCCCCATAGCTAACCAGAGCCATCTATTAATCATGATCAGTGCGCTCACATGACATGAACAAATTAACTGCAATATTGAACAACTTGGTGGGATTAAAACAAATTACTTGTAGTTCTGACGCAACAGATTTTCTGAAGACAGGGGATGTAATATGTATCCAAGAGACATGGAGTCGGAGCTCATTGGTAATTGAAGGATATTTGGAAAATTTTAAATAGCGGAAAAAAAACTGCCTACATGGAAGGTCCCACAGGTTTAAATGTCAAGGTAGATATACTTAATCAAAACTCAACATTCCAAGCTCTACCTGTGGGAGGTATTCAACTGGGTCAAATGTCTAAATCAATCCTCATACTGAACCTATACATGAATTTATCCAAAGACCCAAAGATGAAATAATAAACTTATTCAGTGAGTCCCTAGAGGAGACAAGATTTTTGCTAATGGAAGACTTCATCCTGAAACAACTGGCACAGACACACTTTAACCCAACTGGTCACCCCATTAGTCACTCAAGCCTATGCACCCATAACAAGGGGTCTACCTTAGATTATATATTGACGTCAAGTTTTATCAGCAAGCACTGAAGGGGAATGACAATTCAACATGAAAGTGAAAGCGATAATTTGCCACTAGTACCGCGCTTTGACACCACATACAGATTGGGCAAAAGAATGTCAACAATTGATAACCCCAACGGGGAAGAAAATGCCAAAGTATTGAAGAGAATAAAATGATGCAACTTAACAGAAGTACACTTTAAATGCTGACAAACTGCCATTGATCAAACTCCAACTCTGCAAATCAACAAAACAACCAGGAATCCAATAATAACATGGCCAGAAACAATAACATCTATCCATGAGACACTGTCAGGCAAAGGTCGAAATCTGATATCTAAAAACACTCAACCCCCACGTACTTTGGACACGAAAGCTTGGTACAATAAAGGGCTAAAAAAACTAAAGTAGCCTTGAGGAAAGGCCCACAGGAAAGATAACTCCAAGTGAAACTTACCTTAACTAAATACAGGAGATTGTATAAGAAAGGCCTTTTTTAAAAAAAACGTTATTTTCAAGTTTATAATGTACAATAGAAAATCCTCCCTAAAAGGCATCATAAAAACATATGTATACAGCTCGACTGACTCATTATGGCACATTTTGGACATAGGCTACACCTAGATATACGTAGGTCCATGAGGAACAATAAAATAACAAGCAAATGAATAAGCGTTATCGTGAGGAAATAACCAGGCCCAGCCCCATGCACTGTACCAAAGTCCCCTTAGGAGTCACCCCCCTCCTCTCCCTCAGACCCCGATCGCTGAAAATAATTTGCCACTGGTTCCTTCGGAGTCGCTGTGGGAAGATTGCTCACTTATTGCCAACAAGAAAGGTCTTTGGGAGGCAATGAAAATACATTATGACGGGTAATGAGTAAAACTACATGTACTAATGGAAAGTAGGCACCAATCACAATTTTGCCACAAGGTCAACAGCCTACGTAAGCAACCCCCGCTTCGACTAAACTGGAAGTGAACATTAACAATAAATCGGTTGAAAAAGTAAACAATGCTATTTAAAAAACGCCTAACCGACCATAACAGCCTACCTGGCTCTTTATTCAAATCCAACATTGAGTTCTGGTCCAAACATCTTATGCCAATATTACAATCAGCTAATTGGTCTGCAGATGTACCCGACTAATAGTGTGGGCCTATGTTGCGATCAATACGTAAAAAAGGAACTACAGAGGACCCCACTAATTACAGCATGATAGAACATTTAGATGTCAATGCCAAAGCTGACGCAAAAATCTTATTGGAGAAGCAGCCAAACTTATCCCATATTATCAGATGGGATTCAAGTAAGGCGCTTCGACTATAGACAAAATAGACACCCCTTCATATCATGCTCACAGACAGAATAGCCCTGCCAAGCCCCCCATAATGGCATGCTTTGTGGATTACTCTGTCGCATTTGACCGACAATTATTATGAAAGAAACTAGCAAACTGGGGCATTCCCCTTGTAAAAGCTATAATTTCACTCTACGAACACATGGGTACAGGTTAAGCTTGGGCAGGAGATATCCCCAAAAGTATACACAAACATAGGAATTAAAAAAGGCAGTGTATCAGCCCCACTATTGTTTAACCTTTACACAGCAGACTTGGGCCTTATAATTGCAAGAGTCAAATCCTTTCCACTAAGCCTCAGATTGCACAAAATTGAAATAGTACAATTCCACAGACAAACTAGTTATCCTGGATCATACACCAATAGGTCTCCAGCGAGAGCTGGGCCAACTGGATCAATATAATCACAGAAACAACTTGGTGGTAAATACAAATAATACTAAAATAATAGTTTTTGGGAAACTCAATGGTAAAACAAAAAAAGTTTGGAAACATGTCCCATCCAGAATAGTGTACACTAAAACATACAGTTATCAAGGCATCTCGGTAACTGACTCGGGTAAAGAGCACACACACCTTAGATCCAAAGCATTAAATCAAATATTTGTGCTATGCAAGCTGAATATATAAAATTGTAAAGCCTTTTATAAGATTAATGAAGGCCAAATTGATTTCGACAATGTTGTATGGCCAACAAGGCTTCCCATCAAAAATGGAAACAATGTTATACAGATTACAAACAGTTGCTTACAAAAGAATTTTTTCAGCTAACTCGCTGTATCAGGCGAGCCCAGATTCGCCATGAATTCGGTCTGGCAAAAAAAGGCCTTGCAAGTAAGTCCTTGTTCCTCAAGTTTTACCACCAGATATACCATGTGGCAGCAGAATCACTGAAGGTGGTCTTGCAGGCCATTTTCAATGGATCTGCTAAAAACTGGTCTAGATATCGTTGCTCTGAATGTGCTGAACTTACTCTTGAACCAGAGACTATAAAAACTAGCAATCTGTCAAACACAGCACTTAAACAATAATTCTTTAAAGTGGTCATGGTAAAATACAGAGAACTCAAAAAACAGAGCCTCGAACAGCAGGGACTTTTCTTTGGGCCACAATCATGTAAAGACAGACGCTGCACGGACGCTACAGCTTTAGGTTATTTGCTCTTTGCACAGGATCGTTTCCACTTGTTTTAAAACCTTTTTAACTAATGCAGTGTTGCTGTGTATGAACTTTTAAACTTGCGAGTATAGCACATTGAATAGGGAGATTGGGAGCAGCTAAAAAATTGATACTTCTGTCGTCCATTTCTACAACTTTGGGACAGCTAGAGGCACCATTTTTGGCAGTGCACACTCTAGCTTTTCTGTGGTCCACATACTTATAAATATAGATGATGGGTAGGCACTGTAGGCACGACAAAGGCAAGCCCGTCTGCGCCCATCAGCGTCCCGGAAGCAGCGAGCGCCAGCCACTCTGTCGGTGGCCCCTCAGAGGATATGCCACACAACTGCTTCAACAATGATACGTTTCTTGGCCTGGCCCCTACACTAAATTGTACACCTCACTGTCCCCCACCTCTATTAAAAGTGGAATGGTCTTGTCCTCTATGCAGTTGCAAAAAAAAAACTCTTTTGCAGCCCTATAAAGTAGGCAAAGGAATATGCAGTTCTCTGCAGCACTGAATAATGTCCATTCTCTACAAAAACATGATGCCAATATCTTTGACTTCGTGAGTGATGGAAAGTTGTTTATGACCGAAACATGGCTATCTGACTCATCCACCCCACCATAGCCACAGCCATTCCTAGAGGCTATAAAATCTACAGGAAGGACCGTTTAGGGGGAAGCGGAGGTGGTGTGGCTATGGCACAGAAGGAGACATATGAATGGACCACTCTCCTCATTGAGGAACTGGAAGATACAGAGGTGTTGAGATACGCCTCTCCCTGATGCCCCACCAATCAGTAGCCGGGAATTTAATATACAGACCCCTGGGCAATGCAGGACCCTTTTTTGAAATCTCTGGACAATGCTCTTGCTCCTTAGGCCTTCAGATATCCACATTTTATAGTATTGGGGGACCTTAATCTACATATGAACAAAATAGAAAACAATGAGGTGATGGCACTGTTGTTATATTTCATATCAGTACCCTAAGATAGGTTCAGGGAACATCGTACACTTTCCCTACATCATCTCCCCTTCATTTCATATGAACGAGCCTTATAAGGACATAACTCCTAATAAGGACAGAATGCCTTATGGGGACATAACACCTTATAAGGACTTATGCCTTTTATGGACTAAACCTTGCACCTAGTTCCATGCAGAGGGAGGGTTTTCTCAATCAATATTACTAAGATGTCATCCTTAGCACATATGAATGATTTATGAGAACACTACCCGGGGGTATACCTTACCTCTCCTATCTACGCACAAGGTTTAATCCCCAACGTCAACCTCATACTAAACAATAGCTAACACATGCACACAGACTGTATAAATACAGCACCTCTTGCTATCAGTAGTCAGAAGGAAACCAAGACTTCAAGGCCGACACACTGACCAGAGACGCTGAAGCTCCGATATGCTGTCTCTCCAGCTGACAGTGGTCTAACCATCCCTCGTGGGGTGTCAAACTCGAGTCCAGGACAAAGTCCCACACTCTCACTATTCAGGTAATAGGGTTTGATTAAATCCTAGCGGGATTCTTGGCTCTTAGGCTTATTTGCTCTTTCACACCTTGAGGAAATATACATTTTATGGTCAAGAAATGTTCCCTAACGTGTACCCCACCGTCTCCATGTACGAGCTTAAAGTGCATGTAACCTCCCTCCTATGCCAGCTATGAAGACGCAAATACATTTGCGTTCAACGTTAACATGTCCTCTTTCAGATCCACCCTGAATGGGTCGGATATTCTGTTCCTAAGTATGCCTTGCCACCGTCTTTGTATGGTGCACTTTCACGTATTTCTGGCTCTGTGCGAGCTAGGCCCTGTTTTCTGTCATCGAGCCTCTTTTCAAAGTCATCTCTGCCTCCTGAAACTGCAACGCGGGATGCCCCCCCCGTGAACTCTGTCCTACTCCCTTCGAGGCGAACGGAGCCTGGCTCGGCCTGCCTGCCTGCCAAAGACAGTATTTTACCTTCACGTTATCAGCATAGCCAAGCTCAGCTTCCCGAAAACACATTCCAGTCCAGCAGAATAGATAAAACAACCCCTCAGCTGCAGAGCAAAGGGCCCGGCCTTTCTGTCTCCATGCAAGTAATTCATAGCTCCCGTTACCATGGTAGGCCCATGGCCCCCTCGCTTTACACTCAGACACGTAGGCACATATGCACGCATTCATAGTCAGTATAGGATAGCCTCTGCCCAAGAGACCTTTCCTTGTAGATAATATGGTTCCCAAACATCAGATATCAGATATGATATAGGAACGAGTTGATCTGACATGCCAGACTTCTGTCTCTTTCCTCTAGTGTAAATGTCAAGTCCCCTGCACCCTCCAGCTTCACGTCAATCACACGTCATGCAGCTGCGCGCGCATCCAGACCTCAGATTTCCGCTGACATTGCAAGATTTCTGCTATGTACCCACCCACTTGTTACACTTTCATGTGACGTTTCTAGCACACACCTCTGTGCACGCCCTAGTTCACGCCTTCTGATTACGTATTGCTAACACGTGTGTGCTCTTATCTTGTTTCTCTCAGCTGTTACGCCTTCTGCATTGGTTTCCATTATGTGCTTTAAGTATAAAAGTTATGTATTGTCAATAAAGTATGAATTAACATGAGAATGGGACCCCCTCTATTGTTACTGCAATGGTCAGGGAAAGAGAGGAAAAGCAAAGCACTATCAAAAAATATATATTCCCCCTTGACCTCTATAATTTTAACGGTACACATCCAACACTTTAGTTTTTGTATTTTAATACATAAGGGCAAACATCAAAAACATTTTTTGGAGCTTTATAATTTTATTATTTTTTTCTTTAGTTGTATTTCTTAGTACAAAAATTTTTCATTTATCAATTTATCACATCAATTTGTATATTTTCAAAAAACACATAGTATAAAACACATCATACTATAATACAATCAATAAAAAGCTATTCCATGCAGAGAAAGCAATATACAAAACATTAAACATTCTCACAAATACATGCACTCCATTCTTGTCATACATACTGCATTCATTCTTAATTCTGCGTCTGAGGGATCGCAGATGAAAGTGCGAATTAATACGCAAGGTCGACGCGTTTCGGCAGTGTAGAACCTCCTTCCTCAGGACCTGTCTTGCAGAATACTCATGTATTCACAAACAATATTTTATAGCCCCTGCATGGTTGGGTATCTTCAATTTTGGAAATGGATTCCTATCCAGCTTCAAGCAATGACTTCAGTGCTTATTTTTATGTAACTTCCAATATTATCAGGTGTTGACTTTTTCTGCTAGTTGTAGATGCAAAGGGTTGTCATGTTCATTTATTTATAAAACCGATGTTTATCTTACATCCAAAACGCCTGAAACTTAGAACATGTAGCGACTCTATCAGTAGTCATAAATGTGAATGATCGTTGTGTTTCTATGTTTTGAGACCGTTGTATATCTTGTTTATAGGTATTATAAATCCCTCCCGCAAAGCGTCTTCTGACGGCAGAAAATAAGCGCGACCTAAGACAACACCGCGCCCTTCGATGTTCGGTCCCAGGGAGATATAAATTTAGATGCTTTTTGTTCCTCTCCCGTCAGGTCAAAAGTCTTCCAAACGAACCCGCACTCGCGCTACTCGGGTAGCCTGACCTATAAAGTATAAAAGTTATGTATTGTCAATAAAGTATGCTCTATCCCTTCCTGAACCCCAGTGGTGTCAGGAACCCGATATCCGGTTCGAGAACCATTCCTTTTTAAGGAATAAAACCCCTAAGAACTCTAACACCACGGACTCTGCGTCTTTCTTTCCGATTGAGTTATTTTTTTTATAAGTACTTATCTGCATAGAAATTAGGACGGTAATTAAATATTTACCACATTAATTTGGCGCCCGAATAGGGACCCCTCCCCCACCCCACGCGCCGGTTGGTGCGTTGCAACCTTTGCCCCCTGCCATAGTCAAGACGGACAACTACGCGTACCCGCAGGATTTCCTGTATCTCCCTCAGGCCTACGGAGGTGACGGAGACTGCGATCAGCGATCAGCACCCAGACGAGGCGGTGAGGAGTGCGGAGGATCCCGACCAGAGCCTAGCCGAAAGAAGCAAGGTCCGAGGTGTCAAGAAGCCCACCAGTTCCGAAGTATTCACGTATCGAGTCGAGTCCAGTCCAGTCCGGTCCAGTCCAGTCGAGTTTTCCGAGGCCTTCTGTTCCGTGCTTCCCGGTGAGTACCGTTGCTGGGGACGCATCTAGACGGGTGCATTACTATGTTTCCGGTAAAGACGGGTTTGGGTACACAAACACGGTCTGCACTGTTTTAGACAGTGTATCTGTACTGTTTAGCAGTACATCAGGCATTCAAGTTCTTGCACTGTTCTTGGCAGTGTATCTGTACTGTTTAGCAGTACATCTAGTATCAAGGGTAGTCCATATGTGTTCAAAATGTTTCATGTGATTAATGTCGTGGTATGAGTGACTGTTTGATGTACATTACTGTGTTTTTGTGTAACTAGCTGTGTTCAGAGTAAGTAACAAGTATTGAGTATCCAGTACCAAGTAACAAGATGCCGTTTTTCAATAAATTAAGACAGATAGGAACAAGGAAAGGGATACTAGAGGAAGAAATTCCTGTCCCCCCTAGGGACACTCCTGGAAATTTTATGTACCATAAGCATGGCTTAGATGCCATACTGTATCTAGATTTATGGGCCGATTATACCAAGCACCTAGAAGAGAGACACAGGTGGCCTGCTACAGGAACATGGGATGCCGAGTGCATCATGAGAGTAGAGGAAGCGCTATGGAAAAAGAAAGCCAGACAATCCCAGAAAGATGCCATAGAATTGTGGCGTAAAGAATCACATAAACGTACAGAAAAAGCACTCCGAAAAGCAGAAAAACATAGAGAAGAGTCAGATGAGGTCCGAGAAAACGAATTAGTTATTGAAGGTATCCGAGTAAAAGCAGAACAAGTAGACCGCATGCGAAACACTCTTGCAAACGGCATGTATTTAGTGGCCGAGGGTTTGCCTAAGGCCACTCCAGAAATACCGAAAGATCTGCCGCCACCATTGGTTCCAACTAAAGTAAGTCACAGGACCACCAAAGACATATTCCTTGCTTCCTATCTAGACGATGTAGCTCCCGCTTACACCAATTCACGTACCAACGTACCGCCTACTGACGGTGACGGTGGTGGAAACCCACTCCCAGACAATGCCCAGCCAGTACCGCAACAAAGTTCACCCGTTCGACAACCTGTACCACCTGTTCCTCCACCACTTCCCACACCTAAGCTTAATACCCTGAATCCGTTTGGGCCTGATCCTGGTAAAAGACAAGTTCAGTTACACATACAGACTCCACAGACAAACAATGCTCAAGCCCCCGCCTCAGGAGGTGCGACAGGAGGTTACCAGACCACTCCACAAACACACAGATTAAACCTTAGGGACGTATTAAAGCAACGTACACCCCGAACACCAAGTTACGACATGCTTAAAGAACCCCTTTCAATTTGCAGATACGATCCAGTACCCGGTAAAGACGATAGAATGTTGTTAGCATCACTGCGCTTACGAAAAGTTACAGATTACTTAGTGTTGTTTCCAGGAATGACTGAACACCTAGATAGAATATATAATTTTGTCCAGACTGGGGAAGATCCTGACAGTATTAAAGAGGCCCTGGCGCACCAGAAAGCTGACACTCAAGGTTGTATATTACGCTTCTTCATAAATTGTTTAATAAGAGAACGAGACAGGCCTGGAGTAGACAAGGACGAGATGGACGCACTAAACAAGTGGGGTCAGAATATAGCCGATGGAAATCATGATAAACAGAGTTGTATAGCAAGTATGTACAAAAGAATCAGAAAAGCAGTAATAGAAATACACGAAAAGGAACAAGAAAAGGAAAAAGATAGCGACAGGAGTGACTCCTCCGAGGAGGACGAACCAGAGGAACATGACACGGCTAAAGAAATGATAGCGTATGTGGGTAAGGGAAATTACCTTAAGAAAGGCATTCGTCCAGAAAGCAAGAGAGTTTTTCTCTCTGGCATCTCAAAAACGAGTTCTCCTGAATATCTGTTTCAGGTTACTGATAAAATTCTTCAAGAACGAATGGGGTACCATGTACTCAATTCTATGGATGAACAAGAACTAGCCCGGTCAGCAGTACTATGGGCTGACAATACTAGCACATATGATGATGACACAGTAGCACAGACATTTTTGAACCTTTCCCCAGACGAGCAGAAATTAGCTGGTATGTACATGATTCAGCATCTCATCACGTTATACAGACATCAACATTCTGATCCAGGTCCCTTACCTGATACATTAGAAGCACTACTTATGAATAGATGGAGAGGCCTAAGTACCAGGTTAATTCAAATAATTCTAGAACAACGGCACAGATATAACGCTTTCTTAGGCCCACAATATGTTTCAGCTCCGCCCCCAGAAAGGAAAATGTTTCATTTTGACAGGCAGAATCCTTTACGAGAAGTACACCCAGTTATGAATAACGATAATACCCTAAGACGTGTGTTTGTGTACACACCTTTAACAAAGTTGGAATTGTTAGAAATGAAGAAACTAGTACCCTGTCACGATAAAGACCCTGCAGGTTTTCACAGAGAACTTAAGGACATGTTACTCATGGGAGATTACACGTTTACGGATATTATGAAATTATTAAAAGTACTGCTGCCCACGGGCATTTACGAGAAACTCAAGGAAAAAGAATGGGAGGTGGGAGACAAAAAGATTATTTGGACTGAAATAGAGGACGAGGAAAAAAACTCGCACTCCAGGGCTAGGCCTTGGGGACAAAGCTAAAGCATTACCAGGATTAATAGTACAGGTTTTGCCAAGATTATTGACAACTAAAAAGGAAGACTGGGACGCAATCTCAGCCTGTAAACAGAAACACGATGAAGATACTAGTGACTTCTATTCAAGATTCGAGAAATGTTTCATTATTAATAGTGGCCTGAAACCAGGTAGCGAGTCATACCCGCACCTTTTTGTAACAAAATTAGTCGAGAATTCCCTGACACAAGTTAAGAACCGTGTATATAAAGTCGAAAGTACATGGCAAGCAAATACGCCATCCCAAATGTTACAAATGTTACAATATCACCAGAACAGAATTAGAGAAGAACAAGATCACGAACAGAGACGTATGAAAGACACGAAAATGAAAATGTTAGTGGCCCAGTCGGTTCCAGCCGACGGTCAGAAAAAGGGTGTGACCCAGACAGGTAATTCAGCAGCTCCTGTTAAAGGGACATGCAACTATTGCAAACAACCAGGTCACTACGTAAACGAATGTCCAGTCCTGAAACACAATATATCAACAGGTAAAACTAAAGAAAGACCGCGTCAGCCTAGACAAGACCAGGTCCAGCAACAGACTTCACAGAATATACAGCCTATGCATGCTCCACCACATACAGTACAGACCGTAGCGGTATCACAGCCACAGCCCATTGCCGCGACGCAGCAAGTTTCACAGCAGATGTACCAGTATGCCCAATCTGATTATCCCGATTATCAGCGATACACATGAAACAGCCTAGAGAGGGAGGTTGGCTTGCCTCTTATTGAGATTCCTGTAGATCAAGAGGGTCCTTATGTACATAGTCAAGTATTAGGAAAAGACAGAAAGTTTTTAATTGACACAGGGGCAAGTCGCACCACGATCAGTCACGACGAAGTTCCAGGGGCACCCCTCTCAGGCTCACAGAATGTTTCCCTTGGTTTTTCAGGACAGCCTATTGTAAATGAAGTATCGAAACCCGTTCCCCTAGCAGTAGGTCCATTATCACGTGTTACAGACTTGTTACTCACGAAATCATGTCCAGAAAACTTGCTAGGTATCAAGACACTGAAGGCTCTAGGAGCAGTGATATGTTGTTCTCCGGAGGGAGTTAGACTTTTTCTACGTGACTTTAAGGGTCACTATGTATTACGAGAGTTTGATGTCAGATTGAAAAATGTACCGAAACACCTGCGGGCACAAGGCCCAACCGATGTAGGTTGTATGCACATCACACCATACCGTGTTACACTCAAACCAGGAGTTGTTTTACCCCGAATCAGACAATACAAGTTACCACCCGATGCTGTAGTGGCTTTACTGGAAATCATTGAAGAGCTCATTGCCCAAGGAGTGGTCGTAGAAACCGACTCCAATATCTGTAATTCCCCTATCATCCCGATTCTTAAACGTACTGATCCCAATGCACCGCCAGTATATCGGCTGGTGATTGATCTACGAGAACTGAATAAATGCATTGTACCACAGTATCCTGTGGTTCCCGACATCTCTTCCTTATTGACTGCTATTGATTCAGAAGCGACGTTCTTTACTGTAATTGACCTCAAGAACGCCTTCTTCAGTGTACCCATTGATCCAGAGAGCCAATATCTCTTCGGATTCAGTTTAAATGGCCAAAGCTTCAAATTTTCACGCGCACCTCAAGGATTCACAGAAAGCCCCAGCATCTATAGCCAAGCACTGAAAAGACAACTTGACTGTATCCAAATGCCAGTTAACACTGCCTTACTCCAGTACGTCGATGATCTGCTGATCACCGCACGAAGTGAACCCGAATGTGAACAAGCATCACTGACAGTTTTACATTTTCTGGCCGACAAGGGACACAAGGTGTCTCCTTCGAAGCTGCAATTCTGTGTTCAGCAAGTGGTGTACCTTGGGCACTTGCTGTCCAAGTGGGGAAGACAGCTCACACCTGATCGAGTTCAGTTAATTGCACAGTTACCACAACCCAAGACACAAAAGGAAGTGCGGGCCTTTATAGGCCTCACCTCGTACTGCAGACAATGGATTCCTCAGTATGCATTTCTAGCTAAACCGCTGATACAGTTGACAACACAGGAGGCAGCAACTTCGACTGCCCTCCCTTGGACTCAGGAACATACACAGGCTTTTGAGGAATTAAAGAAAGCTTTATGTCAAGCACCAGTTTTAGTGACACCATGTTACAGCAAACCTTTTACACTTTTTGTTACAGAACGTGATGGTACAGCGTTGTCTGTCCTCACACAAGATCAAGCAGGTTCACATAAGCCTTGCGCTTATTTTTCAAGTACATTAGATCCAGTGGCCCAGGCTCTGCCTGCGTGCTTAAAATCAGTTGCAGCGACAGCCCTAGCAATCAGACAAAGCGACTCAATAGTATTAGGACATCCATTGACAGTACAAGTTCCACATTCTGTAGAGGTCCTTCTAAACCGAACACAGACTCAACACCTGACTATAGCACGACTGACAGGTTATGAATTGACGCTATTCCAGCCACACATAGAAATCAGACGCTGTAACATTCTAAATCCTGCCACATTGTTACCCTCGATTATGACAGATTCAGCCCCGCATGATTGTATAGAGATCATTAATGCAGTAACAAAGCCCCGACGAGACTTAACAGATGTTGCACTGACAAATCCAGACCTGACACTTTACATGGACGGTTCATGTATGAGAACAAGCACAGGAGAATTAGTGGCCGCATATGCAGTGACCACTGAAACTGAAGTCAAAGAAACACACCGTATTGATACACTGTCTGCTCAAGCAGCAGAGCTTATCGCTCTGACCCGAGCCTGTATACTAGCCAAGAACAGGAATGTTAACATATATACAGATTTACGTTATGCTTTCGGAGTTGTACACGACTTCGGAGTGTTATGGCAAGAACGAGGTTTCTTGACCTCTCACGGTGCCAAGATCCAACACGGTCCCCTCATTCAAGCACTGCTAGAAGCAATACATCTGCTTCAGGCATATCCTTCATGAAGTGTAAAGCACATACTAAAGTTACAGACTCTATTTCCCAGGGTAACGACCTGGCAGACCAAACAGCAAAACATACAGCATTGACTCACACCCAGACAACTGACGTGACAAAGACAATAGTACCGACACATTGTATGACAGTTAGGGATCCCACACTAGATGTAATCGATATTCAGACACATGCTACTCCAGACGAAATCAAGAAATGGACTGAACTAGGAGGGATCCAGACAGATCAGGGATGGATGACGAAGGGAAAATCTACATGGTTCCTCCCCGACTCTATGGTTCAAGTCATAATAAATACAGCACATAGTCCAGCACACCTGGGAGAAAAAGCTATGTTAGACAGTTTACAGAATCTCTGGTTCAACAAACACTTACGAGCAGCAGCAAAACAGAAAGTGCGTACTTGCATGATCTGTTGTCAGTTCAATCCAGGTAAAAGCGTCCCTGTAGAGCAAGGTGGATTTCATCCTCCCGATCACCCTTTTGAAGTCCTCCAGATAGATTATATCCAGATGGAACGTTGTCGAGGATTCAAGTACGTCCTCGTAGTTGTTTGTGCACTCTCCCGTTGGACCGAAGCATATCCAGTCCCAGATTACACTGCCCCGACCACTGCCAAGCAGCTGGTTCGAGAATTCTTCCCACGGTACGGCTTGCCTCGTATCGTGTATTCAGATAACGGACAGCCATTCTCATCCGAGCTCATGAAGCAGGTTTCACTCCTGCTAGGATATCAGTGGAAATTCCATTGCGTCCGACATCCCGAGGCAGCTGGCCTTGTAGAGAGGCACAATCAGACACTGAAAACCCGTCTTGCTAAAATATGTAAAGAGAAAGGGGTCGACTGGATAGTCGCCCTGCCAGTTGCACTATTCTATATGAGAATGGTCCCACATTCGAGATCAGGACTATCCACGTATGAGGTGGTCTTTGGCCGGCCACCAAATATGTGGGGGACGCCCATGCCTAAGAAAATAACCGATGTTGACTGTAATATGCTGACAGATTACCTTGCCTCCTTGATGTCTGCACTCCAATCATGTCGTTCACAGGTTGCCGCAGCCTTTCCCGACAACACTGATGTGAAGCCACACGATGTCCGTCCCGGAGATACTGTCCTGATACGCAATTTCGACAGGAGGAGTCCGCTGGAGCCCCGTTGGCAGGAGCCGAAGCTCGTCCTTCTGACCACGAGGACTGCAATCAAGGTTGAGGGCCGCAAGGGGTGGATCCATACGAGTCATATTAAAAAATGTAATGAACTGTTGCCAGAGACTGACTCTTCCACCCCCTCAAAGGACTGCCCAGATTCTAGTGACTCTAAACTTCCCATGGTAGAGAAAACTCCGCAAGAAGAGTATAAATTAAAGTTGCGGTGTAGCAAGTCAGACAGTTTAATTGTTTAAGTCCTCCCCTAGGTGAATCGGTTAAATAGTTTCTGACATGTATCCCCTAGACCCCAATAGAGAGAGAGATAGAGAGAAACAGATCAAGAAGCAACGATATTGCAAATCTCTCAAAAGTTACTGTATTGTTACCTTATGGATTATGTTTTCTTTAAGTCTCACTATTATTGTCACAAGTGTAATTTTGCATATCTATTTTCCTATTGCTACACGTGCACATTCTTCTTCTAATAACACTGCCGAGCATTCTTTTAGTGAGTTACCCCCTCACGAGTTGTCTTACCGACTTGCGCTGCGCAACAATACATTCATTAGTATGTTACATCACTCTCATCAGACCAGCAACGCTACAAATTGTTGGATATGTGGCCGACTCCCTCCCTACCAGAAATACAGGGGAGTTCTGCCCCTCTTCCCGTACCCGTTCACACACAATGGTTCATGTGGCGCCTGGTTTAGTTTGATTAATTCCTTAGATTCAAATTCCGTAGTTTATCAGGGTAACTGGGTATGGGGAAACCTGAATACAGTTTTGCATAGAATATGTTATCCTGACAAAGAGGGACTTCCCAAAAGGACAGGGACTGATCTAGAAAATGAAGTATATGGATTAGGAAATTTTACACTTAACCTCATGATTCTGAATGTTGAATCCGAACTGAGCCAGACTTGCCCACTATGTCAGTACTACCAGTCAAAGGTGAATTATGTGTCAGAAAGAATGGTTCCGTACACCTGGGTCATAGTAAATGTACTACTGTGGTCGAATTTAGTGATAAGGGCAAGTCCACATTCAAAGCTACACGTCATTCCTATTTCATTTGTGGTCAGACAGCATATATACGTTTGCCTCTAGATTGGGATGGGACCTGTTACATTGGATTTCTACTGCCACCTGTTTTCCTAGCTCCACCTGATTATCATAGAAATTCCCGTCTAGTTCACAGACCAAAAAGAGATCTCCCAATTGTCGACTATACTGAGACAGCATGGGAACAGTACACAGATTTCAATAAAGGTTTCTTTCCCTATTTAGGAGCTATTTTTAATAGTAAGTCTATCCGTCACTTGACCAGAACTCTCGAAGCAGTAGTAAAAGAGACTACTTCCGCCCTAGGTAACTTGACTGAGGAACAGTCTGCTATGAGACTTGTCGTTCTTCAAAATCGTCTTGTTATTGACGTCATACTAGCCGATCGAGGAGGAGCCTGTAAGGTCCTCGGGTCAGCTTGCTGTGTTTTCATTCCAGATAATGCTCTGTCCGTATATAAGGCTATTACACGTCTCCATAAGATAGCTAGTCAGATACATCAGAATCCAGGCACTTGGACTTGGTCCGGTTGGCTCTGGACTACTATTTCAGCTTGGGGATGGAAAATACTGTCACTCCTTGGAACAATACTACTTATAGTATTCAGTTGCTGTCTATGTCTACAATGTGGGCCAGCGATTTGCGGCTTGTGCGCCACATCCTGCACTCCCCATTCAAGCCAACGTTCTAAATCCCATGTGAAAAAGGATGAGCAGATGATACTAACTACACAAATAAATGGATTAATGAAGATTGATATATCATGAAGGGTCCGTAGGGAACAAGGAGGGAATGAGGAAATATAAATTTTATGGTCAAGAAATGTTCCCTAACGTGTACCCCACCGTCTCCATGTACGAGCTTAAAGTGCATGTAACTTCCCTCCTATGCCAGCTATGAAGACGCAAATACATTTGCGTTCAACGTTAACATGTCCTCTTTCAGATCCACCCTGAATGGGTCGGATATTCTGTTCCTAAGTATGCCTTGCCACCGTCTTTGTATGTACATGTACATGTACATGTATTTATATAGCGCAAATCGCCCACATCGCAGGCATCTATGCGCTTGCTTAGGGAACCCGTCCTGGTATTCCCCTGTGAGATACCCCGGCAGGGTATCCACAAGGTGAAAGCCAGGCATCCCGCCGCGAGGGGCCGTGGTGGAGATTAAGCAAGCTATTGCCCAGAGTCGCAGAGTGTGAACCCGTGAGTCGAGTAGGCACCGGAGTGAGAATTATCGAGTCCGTGGAATTATTGAGCCCAACCCCCGTCGGGGCGGGGAACTGAACCCTGGTCCAGGGCCAATCTCAGCTTCCGGGTCTGCCGCCTCTAACCCCTGAGCCACACTTCTCCACTATGGTGCACTTTCACGTATTTCTGGCTCTGTGCGAGCTAGGCCCTGTTTTCTGTCATCGAGCCTCTTTTCAAAGTCATCTCTGCCTCCTGAAACTGCAACGCGGGATGCCCCCCCGTGAACTCTGTCCTACTCCCTTCGAGGCGAACGGAGCCTGGCTCGGCCTGCCTGCCTGCCAAAGACAGTATTTTACCTTCACGTTATCAGCATAGCCAAGCTCAGCTTCCCGAAAACACATTCCAGTCCAGCAGAATAGATAAAACAACCCCTCAGCTGCAGAGCAAAGGGCCCGGCCTTTCTGTCTCCATGCAAGTAATTCATAGCTCCCGTTACCATGGTAGGCCCATGGCCCCCTCGCTTTACACTCAGACACGTAGGCACATATGCACGCATTCATAGTCAGTATAGGATAGCCTCTGCCCAAGAGACCTTTCCTTGTAGATAATATGGTTCCCAAACATCAGATATCAGATATGATATAGGAACGAGTTGATCTGACATGCCAGACTTCTGTCTCTTTCCTCTAGTGTAAATGTCAAGTCCCCTGCACCCTCCAGCTTCACGTCAATCACACGTCATGCAGCTGCGCGCGCATCCAGACCTCAGATTTCCGCTGACATTGCAAGATTTCTGCTATGTACCCACCCACTTGTTACACTTTCATGTGACGTTTCTAGCACACACCTCTGTGCACGCCCTAGTTCACGCCTTCTGATTACGTATTGCTAACACGTGTGTGCTCTTATCTTGTTTCTCTCAGCTGTTACGCCTTCTGCATTGGTTTCCATTATGTGCTTTAAGTATAAAAGTTATGTATTGTCAATAAAGTATGCTCCATCCCTTCCTGAACCCCAGTGGTGTCAGGAACCCGATATCCGGTTCGAGAACAATTCCTTTTTAAGGAATAAAACCCCTAAGAACTCTAACACCACGGACTCTGCGTCTTTCTTTCCGATTGAGTTATTTTTTTATAAGTACTTATCTGCATAGAAATTAGGACGGTAATTAAATATTTACCACAACCTACTCACATGCTAGGTACACTTAGGTACATCTAGACAGGCATCTTAGGAGTATGTGCTTTATTTCATAAATGCATTTTATATTCATGTATATGTTCATGACTATTTCAAAAAGGTAGAACTGGACTATTCTTTTTTATTCACTGTACTGCTGATCCTATATCTCTGCTACTGTGTGACAGTTGTAGCAGTGCATATATTTTACACGAGAAGAACAACGGTACAATAAATTCTTATTGTAAACATGCCCGACTGTTTCTTCTGTGTATCTCACTCGGAGAGAAAATGAGCAAGCACGAGTGACTGGGTGAAAAGTAGTATATTGTTTCCACGAGTCTGAGGAATCAGGGTTTGTTATGTTCTGAGGTTGCCAAAAACTAATCTCTCTGATAAAAGGAGATTCTACTGGCACTGTGAGCTAGCTAACGCAAAACAAGGCTAACATACTCGGCGGGGGTGCACAGAGTCAGTCTGCCACCAGACCCACAGTGTATGTTATCCAAAAGCACAAGTCCTGCATGAGGGTACAATAGGAACTGCACAACATTGTTAGATACTACGTGCCTGATTATGAGTTTGGTGGTCCGAATCCGTGGTGGTGGTCCACCTGCCGTGGACCACCACAGGCCCTCTGCAATCGTCAAGGATCATGGAACCCGCCGTGGTGTCATGGCGGTCAGAGGTCTTAATAAGCTTGACGAGGCCACTGCGGCAACACTGAGCATATTAGGAGTTTCTTGGCCACTTCACTTTCAATGGCGGTGCACCTGCCATTAAACGTGTGGCAGGGAGGAAACTTAGGGGGCCCTATAGAACCCCCTGTTGCCTAAGGACCATAGGATGCATGCAGGGGGGAACATGGTGTGCCCCTGTGCCTGCATGCACCCCCTTTCCTGCACGACATGGTCTTTACAGTCCCTGCCATGCAGGAACTGGCTTTGGTATTCCCATTGCAGTGCCTTTTTAACAGTCACCACCGTGGGAACGTCAAAGGACCGCCTGCCAGACCAGGAGAAAACTCCTAATCTGGCTGGCGGTCTCACTATGGGTTTTGCGGTGCTGGAGCGGGGTGCTGGCATGGCAGCCTGCTCCAGTACCACCAAACTCTTAAACAGGCCCTATGCCATCCTTGAAGCTCATGCGCTCAATCAAAATTACTCCAACATCAGGCTGCACCTAGAAACGCCTACACCGCTACTCTGGACAGATCATTACTTAATGAAGTTTTGCTGGTCTTTATTAGTAAAATCACAACCCATAACAAACAAAGTTCCATTAAGCACAAGAGCATTTGATAAAATCCAACCTTTAGAATTTATGCGGTCTCTGGAAGAGAGCAACCCCTCTCTCTCTGGCCTAAAGGATGAAGATGCAAGCCTGCTTAATAGCTGGATTGGGAAATCTTCCAATAATCTAGCACCGGTCTCCTCACATGCACCCTGCAGAAACAAACCATCTGACCCCTGCTTTAAAGACAGTCTCAGGACTCTGAAGAAACACCACAAACGTTTAGAGAGGCAATTGCGAAGAAACTACACTGCTGAAGACAAAGTCAACTATAAGACAGCTCCAAAAAATGTTATGCAGGTGTCAGGATAGCTAAAAAAGCTAATTTTGAGAAGAAGATAGAGGAGGCAGGCAAAAATCCACGGACATCTTCAGAGTTGTCAAGAACTTAATGTCCCCTGAGGCCTGCACCAGATTACACTAACCTACAGTGTAATGGTGTTACCAGCTGGCCTCATATTTCCATAACAACAGCACAACCATTCAAGCCAGCCTCACGTTTGATATCCAGACAGAGGAGAATCGAATCGAGAAAGCATGTTCCAACACGACCTCTTCCACTATGGCTTCACTCTTAAATTTCCAGTTTATCCCCTTGGAGGAATCACTGTCAGCCATATGTGGCCTCAAATCAGGATGTCCAACTGATCCTTGCCCTCCAAACCTGCTAGCGATAGGGGCAGCCACCAATAACCCACTGGCTTATAGGGTGCTTCCTGTGTCATTGTCCTCAGCAATAGTCCCTATGTCATGGAAGCAGGCTAAAATTCTGGTCCTGCTAAAAAAAATCTTAACGAACCCTATGGAGCAATCAAACTACAGGCCAATCCATCTACTGCCAACATTGTCTAAGATACTGGAAAAATCTATTAATCAACAGCTCTCTCAGTATCTTCAAACTAATCAGCTGCTCCGTCATAGCTAGTCTGCCTTTAGGCCCAACTCAGTATTGAGACAGCACTGATTGAGGTCACCAAACATATCACAGGTACCTTAGACATGGAGGGAAGGCCATTCTGATTATGTTGAATCTGTCAGTGATCTTCGATACGGTCCCACACTCTATGTTTCTAGAATGACTCCAAATGATCGGGATAGGTGGAGTGGCCTGAACTGGCTAGTATCCCTTTTGAAGGCCAGAGGGTAGGAAGTGTGGGTCTCTGAATATTCTTCTAGAGCATACTATCTGACAGTGGAACTGCTGCAGGGCCCTGCTCTGAGCCCCACACTATTTATCTCGTACCTCACACCTTTAGCACAGTTTTGCAGAGGCCTTGGGGACTAAGGTAAATACATACACTGATCACACTGTCCCCATGTGGGAAGGGAAAGGAGATTGCAGGAGAGTCAATAAAACATGCTTTTCTTCTGTTTTTCACTGGTTGACCATTAAGCATGGGCGAATTTTGCGAATCTTGCGTTCGCGAATTTTGCGGATTTGCGAACTCGCAATTCGCAAAATCCGCGAATTCTCGCGAATTTGCGGATTTTTTTTTGTGTGTTCGCGCGGGTTTCTGCCAGTTCGCGAGGGTTTTGTACAATTTCGCAAACGCGAACTTTTCTGTCGGGTCGCAAGTTTTGCGAACTTGTTGTTTCTACGTGTCCAGCCTGTTTGGGACACTCTTCTTCATCACTGCCACTCTCTGTCACCACTGCCACTCTCTGACTACTCATGCCACCCTCTGGCCCACCCATGCCACCCTCTGTTTCATCACAGCACCCTCTGGTTGTCCAGTCAGTGTACATTATTGTGGCAAAGCAAAGCACACCTTCCCTGCCTCAAGTGACCTGAATTAATTTGGGGCTGATTAATGTGTCACAGAATATTTTTTTAGCTGGCACCTGCTTCCTTAGTGCTTCCTGATTAGTGATCTTTTGCACTTGCTAAGTGCTTTCATTGTTACAAAATTAGTTACAACACCTGCCCTGCCCCAACTGACAATAATGAATTAGGGGCTGATTAATGGATTTGAACTTCCAGCCTGGCTCCTGCTTGTCTCCCTTAGCTGTAATTCAGGACCTTTGTGGCATATGTGTAACTATTCTGAGGTTCAGAGCAGGGTCACATAATAGTTGCAAGTAGGCAACTGAACTCTGGAGGGGCCCCTCAGGAAGCACTACAGGAAATGGCTACTAATGATGAGCCTGAACTTTTGAACCTGGTAAGTAGTTTCAGTTTTGCTAAGATCGTATTTCTGCAATTTAGCGCTTATTCGCGGGGCGCGAAGTTGTACTGGGAAGCCGCGAACTCACGCGAACAGTGCGAGCAAGCCATAAAATCCGCCTCTCGCGGATTTGCTGATTTTGCGGGAGATTCGCGAATCTCGCGGATTGCGAATTTACCGAAAATCCGCAAAATCCGCGAGCGAAACGGATTTTCCGCCCATACTTATTGACCATCCAGAAACTAAAATGCAATGTAGACAAGACCGAAATACTATTGTTCGGTACCAATACCACTGATTGGCAGAAACTGTGGCCCAAAGAAGCCCCACCCGAAGGTCCTCAATGGGGAACAGTCATAAACTTAGGCATTAAATTCAATAATTCTCTCTCTTTTCAGCCACAGATTGTGTTTGTGGTCTGAACATGTTTAGACTCTTGTGGATATTAAAAAGGTTTTTACACTTTCTCTCCGTGTCTGCAAAAAAGTGGTCATCCAGGAACTCCTAACATCAAGGCTACACAATGACAGTGACCTATATTTCGGACTCCCAGACCATCTGCTTAATAAGCTTCAAGTTGTCCGAAATACGGCAGCCCGCATTCTCCTTAGCCTGCCCCCAGGAAACACGTGTCCCGCACTTGTGTGCCCTCCATTGGCTTCCGATAAAGAAGATAATTCTCTTAAAAATATTGGTCTTGGTCCAGAGACCACTGCACCACTCTGGTGCAGGCCACCTGAGGGCCAGAATCAGTTTCTATGCCCCCTAGAAACTTACGGTCAGCCCACTTCCTTCTTGCTAGGATCCCCAAGATTCTCCGCATGAGAATTGGTGGAAGGACCTTCCTGTATTTAGGACCAGTGGCCTGAAACAAACTTCCTTTTGACCTATGCTCTGTAGCTGCTACCGCCTTGTTTAAGATTAGTTGATTTCACTGCACTTCGTTACTGAAGGCTCAGCGCTGGGACACTCCATGGAGCAGCTGTGTGCTTTATAAGTCACATTTCATTCAGTCATCTCAAAGGCATTCTCTCTTTGCACGACATCAAAGAACTAAAACGCTACCTAAAAGTCTCATTTAATAGGGAATGTAGTAGAAACATCTTAATTGCAAGGCTGCTAGCTCCCACAATGGCGATGGTGCCATCACCCAATAATAACACAAAGGTGTAGGTTTTGTGATTACAAAAATTAGACATTCACTCACTTACTCCTCTGCTGCCCTGAGTTTGGTAATACTACACGTAATTCTCTCCTCAAACCCTTGTTCCTGTCCTACAGATGTCATATCTGCAAGTAGGCTTCATCGTTTTGTCTCACCTCTTTAGATACCATGGTCTTGGCTTGGTACAGAAACATTTTAAAATAATTGTAAAATAACTTAAAGACAGTTCTCAGGCACATAGCTCTTTATCACCTTAAATAGTCTAATTGATGTTAGAACAATATCATTTTAATGTAGACCCTTCACCTACTGTGCATGTTTTACATGGTAATATAGTTATGAAACACGTTTTTACTTGATTTTATGATGATGATGATTATGATGATGCATGATTATTGTATTGCTGAGGATTCTAATGATTCGAACAATAAAAACATTGACTGACTACAGCATGGCTGCAAATCATTGCTACAGTCAGCAAAGCCCATGCTGTACAGCATGCACAAAAGGCAATGTTGGAGCTAATAATCTCAAAGGTGAGACCTTTTGGCTTTCCCAATGCTTATAGGTCTCGGCTCAACACTTCTGTGATCAGTTAATCTCCCCGTGCATGAAAAAGAAAAGAATATGATACTTGGCAAAACATATAATCACATAAAGAAAGCAATTGCACCCTTGTCTAAATGAAAATACAAGTGGAAGCTGATAACATCTGGTGTCACAATAAAAGCAGATAATATCTGCTATCACAATAAACATCCATTTCAAAAGGATAAAAAGGCTTCTTTGATGTGTTTGTGGCAATAATAAAACATAGCTACAACGGCAAGAGGTTCAACAAGGGCGACAGGGAAGAAGATTAATGTAACATTGGTTGCTGTAAATAACAAAGATCCAATCCAGAGTAGTGGTGAAGGTAAGTTTTTTCCTAGTAAAGAGTGGTCCCACCATCCATCAGCTAACCAAAGGAGCAACTGGGAGTAACTGACTTACTCACAGAGCTCACTAAGTTCTATCACCATAGTGCTACATAAAAGTAAACATTGGATGTCAGTATAGAAAGGATAATAACTTATTAAGCACAATATTACAATAAAATAAAGGGAGTTCCTCAATCACAGTATGATCAGCAGAAGGACACCAATCAAATTGAAGCAATCAGTAATTGGTCCATGCTACTGTTGAAAAAAGAGGAAGTGAAGCCAGTATGTACAGGCCAATTAGAAGGCATCACATAAGAGAAACAATGAAGCCAACAAATGTTAAGTAACGGGCTGGTCGCAACCTTCTTTTTGTATACAGTATACAGTGGGATAACTGCTTGCTCTTAAAAAATATTTTATTTAACATTCTCAAAGGGGGAAGGATCACCAGGAGACCTCTTCCCATTTGAATCGGTGGTAAAGTATTTGTGTTTTGCAACC
The DNA here is from genome assembly GCF_964263255.1 of Lissotriton vulgaris. NCBI lineage: Eukaryota > Metazoa > Chordata > Amphibia > Caudata > Salamandridae > Lissotriton > Lissotriton vulgaris. Next base: position 280,997,295 of record NC_141694.1, read on the forward strand.
GAAATTCCGTAGCAAAACTTTAATACATACCACTGCGATTTGGTATTTGGAAGGTACGCCCTAAACAGACCCTGTCCAAATACCGAATCACAATTTAGCTTTTGCACATTTACAAAAGCTTTTTTGCATCCCGATTCTGCCAATGAGGCCGTTTGTGGCCTCACAATGCTTTGTACATCTGGGCCTATGTGCGTTAGCCTGGCCGTCTTTACCTAAATCTCTCTGCTGTTGTGGAAGGTACACATCATGCAGATTTAACTAATGGGACATAAACCCAGGTTGTTCCCATTTTCTACCTACCTGGTGTAGGAGTTGGGGAGCTGTTCACTTCAGAAGCTGCTGGGAGGTCAAAATCTGAAATTGATAAATATTACACTAACTGCCATAACAAATTCAGCAATAGCTTAGCATCTTGAAACCCACACACAAAACCTGCAAGCTGCGGTTCAGAGAGTAAATAATACATTACAGACTATTGAGCTGAGCTCCCTCTTCATTCAACGCCAGGTTTTAAGGTTTCTTTCTATAAAATGTGCATTTGGATCTGGATTACATGAGCTACAAGAGGTAAGATTGTAAGTTTACGTTAAAGTAATTAGATAATCTATTTAATTTGGTGTCACTCCGACCACCAATGCGAGGGGTCAAATTCTGAAGCATTACACTGCCTTTCTGTAATGAAGCACAATGTGCCCCATAGACTTTAGGGCCGCTTTTATAAGGGATGTATGTATATGGCCTATGTTCTACTGGTCTCCGTTTGTTTATCAACCTCTGCAGGCTTCCCCTGGCAGTGAAGAGAAGAATGACCTCACTGAACACAATCCTTATTTCAATCTGTGATCTTTGCACCCCAAAGTGGCCACTATTATCCTGGAATTTGCAAAGAAAACATTATTTGCTCAACAGCAGTTTCTTCATAAATGCTGTCGCTCATAAGCTTGTGTTTTGTTTTGCTGTATTTTAAACAAATAGACAAGTGTGTTTTCCTGTAATAAAATAGAAGCATATGCTGTGTACAGGAAAATTATCGTTTTCACTATTAATAATGATACATGTTTTGCATGATTGAAAAATGATTAATAGCCTTTGCTTCTAGATTATGACCCGTGTCTTCATGAAAAAAATGTGATTGTGTAATAATCAGGCCAGCTTCTCCGAAAATCCCTTCATAGATGCTTTGCATTTGGCGCATTTTCAAAACACATTTTACACTTTTATAAAAAAATTCTACCGCTGCAGTTATTCCTAAAGTATGTTTTCAAAATGTTCTGTAGTATGAGTGCACTGCAACCAGTTAGTTTCCAGCAAAATACACCTTAGAGGCATTGCATCTTTCTCAATTGTCTTTTGACTCTGTCCACTAGATGGCTCCCACTTGTAATGATGGAATGTGTAAATATCTTTGAATGGCAATTGAGAAAAAGCCTCGGCAAAGCGATAAACATACAAGCGTGGGCAAAAAAATCTAGTAGAAGAGGGATGTAATGGCTTCTAAGTGGAAACACAAATACGATGATACATACACTAATATTATCAAATTATTTATTCAACATATTTTTTTGTGTAGTTTTTTTTAAATATAAACAATTTTATAGAAAGCGATATATATATACAGAAATGTTAAAAAGATTTTAACCGTTGTCACACGTTTACAGTGAATACACAAATGATAAATCAATCCAAACTAAATATTATTCAGTTCTCTTTTTTGTCAATTGAGTCACATCATTTTATTGGACAACATTATTCTGTGCATAATGCACACTGAAGATGACTGGATATTAGAGAACTAGCGGTATGTTGACACACTACGCACGTTTCGGCAGAAGCTTTGTCAGGGTTACGTCAGAGTATACATGGTAGATTGATGGTTCCACTGAAACAGCAGGATATGATGAAAGTGAAAAAAGTATTTTCCAAGAGTGGAACCTAATCCCTCATTTTTACTTGCTAATTCTCAAGGGTGCTAGCTGTAGTTGTCATAATGCTGTAGTTTTGAGGTTCCCATATTTTTGTTGAATCCGGCCAATGACGGTCCAGTGGGCACCGTGCCAGATGGACCTCGTGGGAAATGGATGCATCAAGTTCAAATATCTGGGGTTCTGAGGTCGGAAATCTCTATCCTTTCCTATGTATAGAGCATATCGAAGGGCCTGAAGACTCCTCCAATAAATCACTCTGGGTGTAGACGATGCCCAATACAACTCCCCAATGTCAAGAAAAGACAGGACAGGACAATCCTGTCTGAAGGGTGGATGGACACTGTCTTCTGATGTAGCGTATTCTCCTTTTTTCCCCCGCTGTCTCCCAACATCTTTGAATGGGCCTGTGTTTCACCAAAAGCAGTGTTGAGTATATATAAAGTACTTCTTCAGTAGAGCACTTTAAGTACTCACAAATTGCTGTTCACAAACCTCCAGCCAATAATCTCCACCTATATCTGCTCTATCTCACATCAATCAATCAATCAATATGTAATTTATAAAGCGCACTACTTACCCGTGAGGGTCTCAAGGCGCTGGGGGGAGCTGCTAATCTTTGAAAAGCCAGGTCTTGAGGAGTCTTCTGAAGGTCAACAGGTCTTGGGTCTGCCATAGGTAGATGGGGAGGGTGTTCCAGGTCTTGGCGGTGAGGTGGGAGAACGATCTGCCACCGGAGGTCGCTCTTGAGATGTGGGGGACTGTGACGAGGTTGGTGGAGTGTAGCTGGTGGGTGGGAGTGTAGAAGCTGAGTCGTCTGTTGAGGTACGCTGGTCCGGTGTTGTGGAGTGCTTTGTGCGCGTGGATGAGGAGCTTGAAGGTTATCCTCTTGTTGACGGGGAGCCAGTGCAGGTCTCTCAGGTGGGGTGTGATGTGGCTGCGGCGAGGGACGTCGAGGATCAGGCGTGCAGAGGCGTTCTGGATGCGTTGAAGCCGTCTCAGGAGTTTGGCCAAGGTTCCTGCATTGAGGGCGTTTCCGTAGTCCAACCTGCTGCTGATGAGGGCATGGGTTACCGTTCTTCTTGTTTCGGTGGGTATCTACTTGTAGATCCTGCAGAGCATGCAGAGGGTGTTGAAACAGGAGGAATTCTCTACGGCGCAGCCCGTCCGCATTGGCAGGACTGAGGGGCTATCTCTTACAGGAGCTGCAGGTGTGAACAGCATCAGGCGACCTGTCAGTTTGTGGATGCTCTCCTTCGTCCATTGTAGACACTCTACAGTGTTGATCTCCTTTTTAAGAATTTTATGATGTTAAAACACAGCAGTCTGCAGCGGCACTGCCTGGTCATGTTCTAACGCAACATGGGGCTGGAAGGGAGTAGGGTGCACCCAGTGATGGAATAATTGTGCTTGGCTGCAAAGTGCATATAACTGCATATCCAGCACGCCAAGGCCTCCACGACACGGCGACTGAGTCAAACATTCTTAGACCACCCTTGGTTGCCTACCAGCCCACACAAGTGCTATCAAGTTAGATCGCAACCTTTTGAAGAACTCGGCCCTGAGAGAGATCAGGATATTAACAAATAAGTAGAAGAGCTTCGGTAATAAAACCATTTTAGCAATGACTATATGGCCTGACAGCGACAACAAGGGTTTAACCCACAGTTGAATTCGGGCCTTTAGCCAGTCCATTGCCCTACTGTAATTTGCTCTCCATATCTCCTCTGGGTCTGTATTAAGCCATATGCCCAGATATTTTACTGGTTCCAATGCCCATTGTAGGGGTATTTAGTGACAGATGGTTGAGTGGTGTCTGTCAGGGGGAATAAGATTGATTTAGACCAGTTAATCTGGATCCCGGAATGCTCGCCATAGTGTATCACCTCACATATGACTGATTCCAGATTGGTAATAGGATCTCAGACATAAAGGGCCACGTCGTCGGCATATATGGATACCATTAGGCCCCTAGTCACAAAGCCAATGCCCCTTTCTGCATGATGTTGCCGCAGCCTGGCTGCCAACGATTACATGGCAATAGCAAATAAGAGGGGGCCTAGTGGGCATCCCTGTCTTGTGCCTCTGTGATATTTATTGCTTTTGAGACCTCTCCATTTAATTGTATATATGACGTTGGGAGAGTGTTTAAAAGGCGTACTTTAAGAATGTATTCAGAGTTTAGCCCCAATCAGCCAAGCAGTGGAAAGAGTAAGGACCAGTCTAGTGTATCAAATGCTTTGGTGTTGTCCAGTAAGGCCGCCACGCCTTTTTTTTGTTTTTTTTTGTGAAAACCTTTATTTAACACTTGCAATAAAATACAGACAAGGGCTTACAACCCCCAGGGCTGGCCGCTAGCATTTCAGTACTTTATTATAATCCAACTTCGAACCTGCCTCCCTGGCGAGCATAGGAACCCCATCCACAAAGCGCATCAGTTGCAAAAGCAGTTCAATTCGAAAACAGGATAGGAGGTTTTCATTTTACAATAGTAAATAGAAAGGGTCAGGTATCGAACAGTGTCTAGGATCACAAAGGGGGGCGAGCAAAAGAACAACGTGTCCAAAATAATCTCGCTATAATGTAAGTCAACGGCGTTAAGACATACGGCCTCAGGATAAACTAGCACATTATTGTTCGTCTACGCCATCATTATCGTCCGCCCCATAGCACCAAAACCTCAAAAAAGGGCAAGGTACAGATGTAGAAACAAGGATGTAAGAAAGCCGAACCCACTACACTAACCCAGAAAAGTAAAAAGAAGAAAAGACAAGGGAAGAGAAGAGAAGGAAAAAGAGGCCATAGAACAAAAATAATAACAAACACCCATCCCTCCCACCCCCCCACCCTGCACCCCTGCTGATGACTACGGCCACCCCCCTCGCAGCATGCCTGTCGCCCAGTAACCAGAACCCGAAATATAGAAGAAAGGGAAAGAGAAGACAAGGCAAAGAACCCCACTCGATGAGGGAAAGCAGAGGAGGGCATATTTCTACGGACTCCCGGTCTCCTTCCCCCGTCATAGCCAGCCCCGCCCCGGACTCCGTTAGGTCATTAAAAACGATCCCGTTAAACATAGTGCCACAATGAGAGACCCAGATAAAAGTCTCAACCCTGGCCCCGTCGATCAAATTCACTGAAGTCGTCAATTAAGGAAAGCCCTTTCCACAAAATACTGCAAAAGTCTACAAAACAGGAGTACACAGAGGAGAAAAGAACGGCAGGTCCCGATGCAGATGGCTGGTACCAATGTTGCCCCTCCCTGCCTTCGAAGCCAAGCTTTACCCCATCCGCCATCTTGAAGGACCGACAGGGGAGGGGAGTCGACACGGTCCGAAACAGCAAAAGATAGAAAGTGGAAAGTTCCAAAATGGGGACGACATGTAAATGTTCCGAGGGATACACAATTGGGGGTTCCAACGGTTCCATTGGGTGACCAGGCACAGTACATTCAGGTAGATCCAATACAATAGGGGGAAACTCTGCTTCCAGCGCCGGGTCAAGATACGTATCCGAAACGTCTATTGAAAAGCGGGCTGGCTGCCGGGTTGCGGGTGTCGAGTCAGGCTCTGGTCTCAGGCTTGTGAGTCCATCCGTCGCAGACAACAAACTGCAAGTCTGGACTTCAATAGTCCCCTTAAGTGCCATGAGTGCCTCCAGCACCGTTCGCAGAGACGGGCCAGTTCGAGCCTGCTCCGCTAGATGCCTTTCATCCTCCAACATGGTGGTACCCAAGGAGAGGCGCCTTCTCCGGGGCAAAATTAGGCGGAGCAGGAGTAAGCCATGAGGGACTGACTGTTAGCGAGCAGTAGTACGCAGCAAGGCACTGACCCGGGGGAATCGGCGATGTGAATGCCGAGCCCCCGGTCAGGGACCCCCCACACAGCACCGTGCGTCACTCGTCAACTCACCTACTGTAGGGCACCAGGCAGCTGATGGTAGCGAAAGTCTGAGTGCTCCAGAGACCGGACCCAACCACATTCAGCAGTCCGTTGTTATTCAACTCGGACCCGGCAGAGCCAGCACTCGAGACCCTGGCTTCCCTGCTGGATTAGGCCTCAATGCAACACTCGACGTAGCTCCGCTCCACAACGGCGGAGAAACTCCGGGATTACACCCCTGGAATGCGGGTCGGATCACACACACGGATCCGGTGCAGGTAAGCAGGATAAGCAACAGGATAATAGAGCGAAGGACGGAGGTCAGCGGAGCCGGGAGACTATGCGGCCATCTTGGTTGGTGTCGTAGCTCCTCCCCCGCCGCCACGCCTTTATGTCTTGGTGTAGGTGATGCATAACAGCGAAGATGGTGCGGAGATTGTGCGATGTGGCGCGGCCAGGAATAAAGCCGACTGATCTGGACGGACTATCAATGGCAGAAGGGGCCGTTGGCGGTTTGCCAGCACCTTTGCGTAGATTTTTTGGTCAATATTGATTAATGATATGAGACGGTACGAGTCGCAAAGTTCTGCTGGCTTGTCAGGTTTCAAGATCGTTACAATTACTGCCTCTCGAAGGGAGGGTGGTAGGAGTCTCGCCTCCAGCGACTCATGATACATTTCTATCTGATGTGGAATGAGCAGAGGGGCTTATTCTTTATAGAAGGCCAGTGTAAGGCCATTAAGTCCAGGTGCCCTGTCATCAGGCAGGTTCGCGATCACTCGTGCGATCTCAGGTGTGACCGAAGCATCCAGGTAGTCTCTGTACACCTGGTCTGGCCACAATAACTGAATGGAGTCAAAGAGCTCCTTCAGCGCTGCAGGGTCTTCCGCCACACCTGCCGTGTATAGGCGACTATAGAAGGTGGACTTCACCTCAGGCAGCTCTGTCGGGGAAGAAATAAGCGGGAATCTGACCCCCGTAGTTCAGCCATGTACGTCGATGCATGGGGTTTGCGCAGCAAGCCTGCCAGCATCTTCTCAGGATGGTCACCCTCCCCAAATCTCATCGCTCGTGTCTCCTTGCCAAGGTAGTTAGCTTCTCTATCAGCTTCCTCTCCATAAAGTGTAAGTTTGATTCTAATGTCGATGTGCTTGGGACAGGGTTGCCAAAATGATCCCACTCCAGGTTCTGAATCTCTTGCTCCAGTCTACTTAAGGTACCCCGCAGTGACCGCAGTATTCCCGATTGTTGCATAAGGCATTCGCCATGTATGACCACTTTGAATGCCTCCCACCATGTAGAAGGCGAATTCTACCGTGCCAAAATTGCATACAAAATAGTCTGTGATTGCTGTGCGGATTCCCTCCTTGAAGGCCTCATCACACAACTCATTCGGGGAAAGTCCCCAAGTAAAAGCCCGAGGGATGGTCTGTGGATTTTGAAGCGTTTGGAGCACCGGCGCGTGATCAGAGAGCATGTGCAGGAGGTGTTTGGTCTCAGTAGCCGCTGCCAGTGCATCTCTGGAGACAAACCAATATTCTAATCTGGACCACAAACTGTGGTAGGAGGAGAAGCATGTTCCCTCAGGTGTATGTGGGTGTGTATATCACCAGATGTCCATGAGTAGGTTGTCGGACATTATTGTGGTGAGTGCCCTGAGGCCTGCGGACTCCCTCGTCGCGGGCAGGAACGTTATAGCTTCCTCTCTAGTGCAACGTTGAAGTAGCCCTCCCAGAGCACCATCCGCGGGCCATGGTTTTCTGCCAGTCTCTATACATTCAGTTTAAACTCTGGGTCTTCAACTTTTGGCCCATACACAGCAATCCGTGTCAGGGACTGTTTGTATAGTGTACCTATTGTGATAATGTATCTACCTTTCTGGTCGATGTGAAGGTGTGTGATGTGCCACAGTACCTCTTTTTTAATCAACAGGGATACCCCCTACTATAATTATAGTACAGCGATGAGTGTGTCTCACCCCACCAGCGGGCCTTTAATCTGGTGGCAGTGCCTGCTGTTTAGTGAGTCCCCTGCAGCCTGCACCCTCTAGGCGCCAACTCCGGCCTTCACAGATGCGGAGGGCTTCTCTCCGCGACCATACTAAGGCCACTACTAATCCATCAAACATTCTAGCCCACAAGGATAGTAAATCGATCTTTTTACTGGCGGCAGCTTGCAAACAGACAGCAGTGGGATGCGAGCATCAGCGACACACACATCCAGGCGTGTTTCAGGAGTTGATCCTAAACTTATATTATGATAAATATATTTTCTCAAAATTTTGTCTGTGCGGCCTCCTTGCGCCCTCGATGCACGATTGCCATGTGACCTTAAAAAAAAGCATTTGATTAGTTAATAATATTTCCCATTGTGACAGTTGGAGGACCCTACCCATTTTAGTCATTCTCTCTAGAGCGTGTGATGAGACACACCCCTTCTGCTTAGAGTGCTTTTTGAAAAGTTTTTTTTGCTGTGTACACATATCTTATACTACACACACATGCAACAATCATCTTGATCAATATTCATGGTCTGTACATTAGCCGTCCATGTGTGATGGCCATGCATCTCAAACTTTACATCAAAAAACAAATGTGTGTTACACGATGCCCCTGATGTGTGTGTGTGTGTGTGTGCACATTATTGTGCTGCCTTTCAGCCCGGGTATTGGTGGCTCTAAGGAGTATCATCAGCCACAGGCAAAGTGCACATCCTAGATCACATGTGACAAACAGTAAACAGTAATGTGTAGATTTGTATTGCTGTATGCTCTGTTGTCAGGCTTTACTAGTATAGTAGTGTGTCATATGTGAGACTTTCAGATTCACGTTTCGCATACATTGCTTGACTGTAATGAACGTTATCACTATCTATGACGTAGCCTCACTGCTGATCCTCCCTCCATCCGAGCGCATTCACATGTGTGCGCCTCGCGATAGCAACACTTTCAATAATATCGCCCACCATTTACATGCATGTCTGCGCATCTCCACAACCTTGACAATGGCATGTGATGTTGGCCATTCAAACAGCATCTCATTTGCGATAGTTGCCGCCCTCCCGGTACATGCTTGTGGGAGGGCAGGTTTGATATACAAGCGAGGAGGCTGAATAAGTGGTTTGAAAGTAGGTGGTTTATTATAAAAAGAAGGATCAGTGATTGGTAAGCTTGAATGTTCCTTAGGTTCCTCTTCTTTGGATGATTCCGGTGATGAGCTGGAGGGGGTGGATACCGGTAGAGGAGTGGTCTTGCTCTCTTTGTCACCACAGTGGTCTTCCCGGAGGCTCATAGGAGGGTAACAAAAAAAACAAAGGAACCGTAAGTAATGGGTTCTGCAACTGTCAAGTTGTTCCTTCACCACACCACACCACTGTGCTCTAGGTTCGGGAGAGGCCAGAAAGGATAGGGATAAGAACCACGGAACCCAGGTTGATTGGTAGGAAATGTAGAAGGGTAAAAACGGACTCAGGATGACCCGTGCTCTAGAAAAGATATGAGTGCACTTGAAGCAGGTTTTCACAATAGTATGCGGTTAAAGAAATAGGCTAAGTAACCAAAGTAACAGGCTATCTGCGTATTATCGGCCTTCTATCACAAAGTTCGGCATCAAAAAGAAATATCACTATGTCAGGATGTGGTTAAACAAATATATCAAGTATCGCAAGCAAAAGGTCTCAGTATCAGCATGCCATAGCAAAAGGTCACAGTATCAGCATGCCATCATTAGGGCGGATCATAAAGACATTTAATAATCTCCCTCCCTGCTAGTCCCAACCGATATTTCCTCCCTCTTCCTCTAGTACCCTTGAACCCAGTTTACTCACGGGCTGTGCCGCAACTCTCCGGAGTCGCGGCCGCTCCCCAGCCTCCTCCGGACACCACCAGTCTTCGCACCAGCTTTTCTCTTAGTCCTCCTGGTTTCCTGGCGGTCTCACGTTGGGTGTATCGGGTCCCGCGTCTTCTCTCTCTTCTTCGGTCTTTCCGTCTTTCGCGCCACGGCTCTTCTCTCCGATCCCTTGAACGACGTTGCCTTTCATTGATTCCTCTCGACTCCTTCCTGTCTGTGTGGGAGGTACTTTCGGGTTACAAAAAAGTTAGAAAAAATACTCAGCTGAGCAGAAAAACATCAATATTCAAATTCCATAAAGTTCCAGATGGTCATGTATCAATGATAATGGACTATAGAGTATCCACTTAAGATAAATATTCACATGGTTGCTTTTGGGTGATCCTACACTTGACTCACCCCCCCCCGACAATGTGACTTCATGATGATATATGTTAGTATATGATATTTACTAAGAATCATTTTTTTATTGGCTTGCAGCCCTGAAGAAGTCGTAAGGCATGATTATAATGCCCAACGAAACACGTGTTGGCTGTAGCTGTTTTTCTTGAGTGATGGAATACGGAATACGAAAATAAAAGACTCTACAAAATTTTGGACTGATAACCCTGGTGGTGTTACTTTGAAGAGAACATTGCTTTGGACACAGAGCAGGATACCCTATAGCGGATACTCTATAGTCCATTATCGTTGATACATGACTATCTGGAACTTTATGGAATTTGAATATTGATGTTTTTCTGCTCAGCTGAGTATTTTTTCTAACTTTTCAACCAAGGAGATTCTTGGTGTTTGTAAGGAAGTGCGGTGACCTTCCTTTTCTTAGCTTTGTAGCAGAACTTTGTTACTCTGATCATTGCACATTAGCCATTATTGTTGTTGAGCGCCTAACTATTACCTGGTCATCGTTTTTGCTTGTGTTTCATTTTCAGGTATTAGGCTGCCACAAGTGGCTTTTCACACTATTTAGGATAATGAATCGAGAACAGGAAGCCTTAGACCTATTTAAGAACCTTAGTTCTGGTTCTTCAGTAAATGTAGAAGTATCCTCGAATGTACAACCTAAACAAGAGGGACTTAGAGCCAAGTTTGTTAGATTAGAGAGGCTGCAAAGGTCAGAGCTCAATAAATGGTGGGATGCGGTTACACTAAAACAATACTTGACACTTAAACGTATCCCACGTGGCCTTAGGTCTCAAATTATCCCAACATACGAGGATTTAGAACCGGACCTCCTTGATAAATGGGAACAAAAACTTACTAACAGTTCTAGTAATCTTATTAGAATTCTAATAGATAATGCAGAGAGGAAAATTGCCAAACTTTTGATAGAAATTCAGACATGTGAGGATGAGATAAAACAACTAAATCTGCCAGAAGCTACCATGAAGAATTATAACTCACTGGATGAAATTTTGACTAACCTACAAAATGACATCAAACGTAGAAAAGCTCGTAAATTAAAGAGGGATGAACAGGATTACAAGAAAGGACGCGTATTTACATTTGCGCGCAAATTTGACCACCTAATTGCTAAGGGTCAGACTTCAAAGAGGGGTACTACACCAGTGAGTTCTGAACTTAATATATCCTCGAGTAACATCTCGTCTAGTGACAATGAAGATAATACTGAATCAGGTGCATGCCAAACCCCTTTTTTAGAGGAGGTCCTTCGTATCAGAATGGGGAACCGAGACCCAGGGGGCAGATAAGGCAACAATCAGGGAGAAAGACAAGGAGAGGGAGCAGAGGCAAAGGCAGAAGAAACAAGACCAGATATGAGATTACGGTCCTGGAGGAAGGGAATGTAGGAATGAATGAAATTGAGATTGTAAATCTTTCATCACTTGTATTGTCAAATAATATGTCATCAGTATTAAAGAAAGGTTTGGGATATTGCCCAACCACATGCATGGATTGGTTTACGACTAAGATTGATTTGTACAAATTTTCCAGACTCTTAAAATTGAAAAAGCATTTTGCTAAACAAGAGACCAGACAGACTGCAAATGCTAAACCAGTATTCAGTAATATATCAATTCAAGAACTGTATGATACTAAATTACTGTTATCCTTGACTGAGAATGAAGAAGACCCTGTTACTGTTAATTCTTTACTGGGAGATTTAGAAATCAATTCAGGATATGCCTTGTCTAGTGGACTGAAAGTTAAATCTAAATGGACACCACAACTGTCCGTAGGTAATGTGGTTGATGCCTTTTATAAATCTGTAACTGCTGATATTGATGATTTAATCAAAAAACAAAGAAACAACAAAAGGAAGTACAAGGGTGACAATCTCAATTACGGTGAAAGACTGGCACTAAAGGAACTTACATCACGATCTGATATTATTATACGTATGGCCGACAAGGGTGGCAATATCGTGATTATGGACAAAAAATACTATGACTCAGAGATCTTATCACAATTGGGTGACTCTAGGTATTATGAACGAATCAGTGTTAACCCTTTGCCTAAGACTATGTTATTGATCAATGGTAAACTTAAGCACTGGTATGAATGTACTTTACTTGATCATGACGAATTTATGTATTTGAAAGTGGAAAATCCGAGGGCCCCATGCCTATATACCTTGCCTAAAATACATAAAAACAGACATAAACCTCCAGGCAGGCCCATTATATCAGGGATAGGAGGGCCGACAGAGAAGATATCACAATTTATTGATATATATTTGAGACCATTTGTTCAGAACCTCCCGTCCCACATAGAAGACACCAAACATGTTCTCAACATTATGAATGATGTAAACTGGGAACCTGATATGATTTTAGCGACACTTGATGTTGTTTCCCTATATCCAAATATAGATCATGTGTTGGGGATTAATGCTCTTGAATACTTTTTGAATCGCAGACCAGCTGAATACCTAGATCACACGACAATGCTTATAGACATGACGAAAATTGTATTGGAGAATAACTTTTTTCTCTATGATGATACATGATACAGACAGAAACTTGGAACTGCTATGGGCTCCAGATTTGCTCCGTCCTTCGCAAACCTTTTTATGGGTCGCCTAGAGGCGGAGTGGATCTGGGGCCCAAGGGGCAAGAATTGGATTGATCATATCTACTTTTGGGGTAGATTTATTGACGATTGTCTTTTAATTTGGAGGGGATCTTTTTCTGAATTGAATGAATTTTTTGTCTATCTAAACTCTAATGATCAGAATATGAAGTTTACTGCACACCATGATCAACAACGTATTACATTCCTGGACGTTGAATTATTTGTACAGGGAGATAAACTGTCTAGCAGAATGTTTCGAAAAGAGACAAGTTGTAATGCCCTTTTACGAGCAGATAGCTGTCACCCGAGAAGCCAAGTTGAGGCAATTCCATTTGGAGAGATGCTGAGAGCGAGACGTAATTGCTCTAATGAAGATGACTTTAAAAAGAACCTGAATGACATGACCTTGAGATTTAGAAACAGGGGTTATAAGGAGAAGGTTATTGACAAAGCTTACCAGAGAGCCCTGAAACTCAAAAGGGAAGATACTTTATCATCTAGAATAACTAATCAACCTACTCAGAATCAACAGAAAGTAAGGATGATTACTAACTTTGGAAAAGGGAGCCATAAGTTGTATGCTATCTTAAACAGACATTGGCATCTACTAAGGACAGATACGGATATATCACAATATGTATCTGAAAGACCAAGTTTAACATTCCGAAAGGGTACTACTATTGCTAACATGGTGAGTCCAAGTTACCATGTGATAAAGACAATACAAACAAAACACTGGTTACATAGCAAACTTATAGGTTTCCACAACTGTGGCTTCTGTAGCTGTTGTAGATGGGCGAAAAAGGTTTTGTCTTTTGAGTATAACAATACTGGTACCTTTAAGATTAATACATTTATTAATTGTGAGACTACACATGTCATCTACATAATAGCATGCAGCTGTGGTAAGATCTATGTTGGAAGCACAGTGCGACGTTTGAAAGAAAGAATGATGGAACATTTTCGTGCTTTAAAAAATGGGGACACACGTTATCCCATTGCTTCCCATGCGATCCAGAATCGCGACGATTACAAAAAACATGCATTTACATATCATGGCATTGAACAGATAGGTATTGATAGAAGAGGTGGTAACAGGACATTAAAACTTAGACGCAAAGAAGCCAGATGGATTATGATTTTGAGAGCTATTGAGGAGGGTCTTAACTTGGATTCTGAACTGCAATTCTTTTTAGGAGATTAACATAACCCTGTTAATACCTTGTTCTAAACCTCTGTTTCATTGAAATGTTTAGAATCAGTATTACTGTATACATTAGCAACTGGATTAACGAAAACAAAATGTACAATTTTATAGTATCACTATTGTGGATGATAACTGTTCTTGCAGATGGTACTATTGATGTATTGTACTATTAAGAATGACTAGGTAAAGGATGGAGAGTGGTCTTGTAGACTTTGCCCAAACCCTACTTTCCTGTCCTATTACATATATATAAACACCTATCTTGCCCACACCCATGTATATATAAGCGATAACTGTGCCAGACTTCGGGGTGTGGTTATGACCATGTCCGCGGGACGCGGGTAGACACTCCTTTACAAATATAAAAATATATATTTACAAGGTTTCAGATTATTTGGTTCTCTAAACTTATATGCTAGTCAGGACTCGCTTAGTTGACGATGGCGTAAGGTATTGGAGCTTTGCGAGTACTACCCCCCTTTTTTCTTGAAGGGTTCGATTACCGATTTGGACAGAATGTACTTAATCTTATAACTGTTATATCAAGTACTCTCGTTTGAAGGGATATGTTATTAAATCACATTATACTTTGCGAGTACTATCCCCTTTTTTACTTGAAGGGTTCGATTACCGATTTGGACAGAATCTACTTAATCTTATAACTGTTATATCAAGTACTCTCGTCTGAAGGGATATGTTATTAAATCACATTATACTTTGTTTGACTGACATGGAATACTATAGATATACGAGAGTGTAATCGTGTTTATAACGATAAATGTGCCATTACAAGATGGCGGCCAACTTTGTATTATTTCCGTCTTTAATTTGGTAAATAAAATGGCGCGTGTTAAGGACGCCAGTCGCTGACTGAGCTCCTCCTGACGGCGTACACGCGGCTTCTGTAGGTAAGCTGACAGACCCGGGAATACATTTATCCACAACACGTTTAAAACGGGTTGATGTAACATCGGCTTACATACCTTTTTGTGCACTTTTAGATGGAGGAATGCCCGTCACGTACTCGTGTTTAAACGGGTCATATTGAATACTTGGGACCTGTCAGCCGTAATTCGGGTGAGTGTACTGGTCGTGGGTAATCCTGATAATTACATTTTAACGTCTCTGATACTAGTAATTCGAACGGGAACATGACTGTATTAATAATTTCTTGCTACAGATAAATTCATACTGAGTATAACGGTCTACTTGACGAAATTCGGAGAAACCTTTACTTTATTATTTCTGCGCTACCTTTGGAACTTTAAACCTCGAACATTGAGGTGAGCTAACTGTGATATCTTTTTATTTGCCCGGGCACACCGATTGCTTATCTTGTGGGGTGTTGTCGATTGGAGCAGTAACCTCTATGGAATTATACTGGTTGTTTCTAAATTGCAATGGTGTCTGCCAAAATCGTGACTGTAGTGTAAATTAACACTAGGACTATGTTGCTTGTCACTGATATAAGTGATCCACTTATATGTACTATTAGGAGGAATGAGGAGTGTCTTCTCTTGTTCTAGGATATGATTTGTGGCCACATCTCGGAAGTCTGGAATACAGAGTGATATTCTTATTTTTCTTTGGTAAAGACATTTTACTTTGCTATTCTTTCAACCTTGGGACTTGTGGGTCTCTCTAGTGTGTCTTATCGTAAACCAGGGTAGCACTGTTAGATTGAGGTGACTTCCTTAAGATAAATATTCACATGGTTGCTTTTGGGTGATCCTACACTTCACTCACCCCCCGACAATGTGACTTCATGATGATATATGTTAGTATATGATATTTACTTAGAATCATTGTTTTATTGGCTTGCAGCCCTGAAGAAGTTGTAAGGCATGATTATAATGCCCAACAAAACACGTGTTGGCTGTAGCTGTTTTTCTTGAGTGATGGAATACGAAATACAAAAATAAAAGACTCTACAAAATTTTGGACTGATAACCCTGGTGGTGTTACTTTGAAGAGAACATTGCTTTGGACACAGAGCAGGATACCCTATAGTGGATACTCTATAGTCCATTATCATTGATACATGACCATCTGGAACTTTATGGAATTTGAATATTGATGTTTTTCTGCTCAGCTGAGTATTTTTTCTAACTTTTCAACCAAGGAGATTCTTGGTGTTTGTAAGGAAGTGCGGTGACCTTCCTTTTCTTAGCTTTGTAGCAGAACTTTGTTACTCTGATCATTGCACATTAGCCATTATTGTTGTTGAGCGCCTAACCATTACCTGGTCATCGTTTTTGCTTGTGTTACTTTCGGGTTACGCTGTTCACCGCATCCCTGTTGAGAAACAGCAGAGGAGTATGGTTGCGGAAGTCCGTTTCCCCGTTGCCGTGACGGAGTCCCTGCCGATGCTTCACCGCCCGGCGCTTCGCGGGTGAGTCTCCCTGCCCTTCCCCGGTCCTCCTCCTCACGTGGTATCAAGACACTGTCCCCAATGTGAGACCTTCTGTGCCACCCTGAGAGAGGCACCCCAGAGTCGGAGCTTGCACCGGAAGGTCGTTGGACACACCGGTGGTGGCAGGTGAGCAGTGAAGCCTCGTGCGCAGGAGATGTAATTGAGCACAGTGTGGGGGAAGGGGCTGGCGTGCATCAGCCTGGGTGCACAGGTGCAAGCAAACAATGTTGCCGTAGATAATAATGTAATCTATGGCCTCATTCCTATCTGTTTATTTTAAGAAGTAGCTGGAGCACACTCTTTCTCGCTGATCCCAGCATCGTAGAGTGTTTCCGTTTATTTGTGTTGTTTTAATAAAGGTTATTTTTTTACCAATAAATAAGTGAGTGTATACATCTTCTTTTTCTGACAAAACTTGTCTGTAGTTTATTGCGAATATCATCTGTTTATAGGAGGTTATGAGGGAAAGCATTTGTAATTTTGCGGTGCACCTACCAAATATAAACCAACAGACTATTACATAAATGAAGCCTGCGGAATTCTACAACTGCAAGGGTTCTATGCATGTATCACTTTACAACATCATGAGTACTGCCCGTGTGATTACAGAACCAATAAGGTACTGCCTAGGACCACCGAGGCTTCAGGGACTGGGGAGGCAACCGTCTTCTCCAGCACCGAGATTCCCCTCATGACAGCCCTACATCCTAACATTACATACTTACATTCTAGTAGAATTACATTCTAATATTCTACTATGACTTACATTGGAATACTACACAGAGCACATGACTTTATAGCAATGAGCTCATGCTTTCATCCACGAGTCTTGAGACTGGTAGGGGTGAGTAGTTCGCTTCCCACTCCCTATATTGTATGAACGCAAACTAACACGACTTCCACAGGTATGCTACAGCGCCCAGAGCACATCACATTTCAGCAATGGGCTCACGATTTAGGCTCACAGTTTAAACCCCGAGTCTTCAGACCAGTAGGGGTGAGTAGTTCGCTTCCCATGCCCTGTATACTATAAACGCATACTAACACTACTTACACAGTTATACTACAGCGGCCAGTATGCTACAGCACCCAGAGTCCATCACTTTACAATATTCAGCTTGGTTTTATCCCCGAGTTTTCACACCCGTAGGCGTGAGTACTTTGCTTCCCACTTCCGGTATAGAATGAACACACGGTAGTGGTCAGTAGTTCCCTTTCCCACTCCCTGTATGGTATAAACGCCTACTAAGTTGCACACATATGCTACAAAGACCAGAGCACATCACTTTACAGCAATGAGCTCACGGTTTAGGCTCTTGGTTTCATACCCGAGTGTAGCAGCATCTCATCTCAGCACCATGCCACTCTGACCAACATCGCAGTTTCAGACCTGTAGGTGTGACTACTTTGCTTCGCACTTCCCCACAGAGGTTACAGTGCTCCTATCCTCCTCTTTCCTACTCTTTTCGCCCTTTTTTCCCTTTACTCACTTCTATGGAATCACAAAATAGCGGCCAACATTTCCTAGTTGCAACCGCTTGCCCTGCTTGCAGCCAATAAGCAGCGAGCTCGTAACTCCCCAGCCAATCAGATGACAGAATTCCCAAATATCGATATCTGTAAATTTTTATATGTCTCCAAAACTTCTGAATGGATTTACACCAAATAAACAAAAGCATACTTTCTAGACCAAGACTCTTCTCCCTACCAAATTTAATATAATTCTGTTCACCTGTAGCCTTGTCTAAAGTTTCCTATGGAAAATAACATGGAGAAAACACGTTTTGGGACCCCTCTTTTATCTCAGCCCCCATTTGAAAGATCACCCCCACACTTTAAACATAGGAGCTGATATGCACAAATAATTTGTTTTGAAGATTTCATGAAGATTCAGCAAGGGGGAGAGGCCTCCTGGGGTTGCAGGAGTTGTTCTTGTCCGGGAAACAGGGGTCCGCGACCCGCCATGCGGGGAGGGGTCGGGCATGCCACGAGGCCTGTCCAACGTATATATATATATATATATATATATATATATATATATATAGATATGTATTCACTAAAAAAACCATAGGTTTCAGGGGTGTAATAGTTAGCTGGACATTTCACTCGTATAAAACTATTGAAATTCCCCCATTATAGTTGTACTAATTATAACTCGCACATCCGCAATCCACTGCTGATGATGTCACATATTACATCATTCATGACATGGTCAGTGACATCACTGATGACATCACTGATGACATCTCAAATGACATCACTGATGACATCATCCAGTGAAAGTGGTTTGGTTCGTTATTTAAATATGTATTATATATATATATATATATATATATATATATATATATATATATATATATATATATATATATATATATATATATATATATATATATATATATATATATATATATATATATATATATATATATATATATATATATATATATATATATATATATATATATTACCTACTGGCTATCGCCAGTAGGTATATATAGTTAGGATTAATTCCCTATGGGATTTTTGAAAATTCTATGTCTAATAACTTTGGCGTTTGTGGACGGAATCGGCTGAAATTTTCAGGAAAATGGCACATTTTGTTTCTGAGCAGCCCCTGAAAATTCGGTGGGGTTTCGGCAAGGGGGGGCTGAGAAAAAAGGGGGGTCCCAAAACGCGTTTTTTACATTGAGTTTTCCATAGGGCGGTTGGACTCACTTTTAGCTCGAACGGCTGAATGGATTTGCACGAAACTTGGCAAAATTGTAGGGACTGTTAGCCCGATGTGCCTTTGCTAGGTCTCAATATATGTGCTTCAGTGGATTTTGAGAAATTAACGTTTAAATCAAGATATATATCTGTAACAGCGCTCCGGGCAGCGATCCGGTCCGCTTACTTTTCGCGTTTCGGAACTTTGCGCGCAGAAAGCTGATTGGCTCTCCGGTGTCTGTCAACATTCTAAACAGTCCGGAGCGGCCGCCATCTTGTCTCTCGGTAGGATCGAGAGAGAAGAAGAGGTGAAAAACGAAGGGGGAATTTAATGAAAGGGGGCAAGGTATCCCCCTCTTAACCCCCTAGGAATGTTGTTGGGGTTATTAAAGGGTCCCGTGGGGAAAAGAAAAAAAAAATGATTTTTCACGGTAGAAGCGCTTCACGGGCCGCGAACTGGTAGCGAAACGGGAATTCGCCATTTTGTGCTTCGTTAATTAAATTACTAGGTATAAGGGGGTGCCGGAGACGTATCCTAATCCCCTATGTTTCCTGAGGGTGGCTGAGGAGGCTGATATATGTTGATACATCTCTTCCAGCGGCTGTGCGTGAGCTTTTTTTTTTTTTGCTGCGTGACAGTCCGGAGTGGCCGCCATCTTGTCTCTCGGTAGGATCGAGAGAGAAGAAGAGGTGAAAAACGAAGGGGGAATTTAATGAAAGGGGGCAAGGTATCCCCCTCTTGACCCCCTAGGAATGTTGTTGGGGTTATTAAAGGGTCCCGTGGGGAAAAGAAAAAAAAAATGATTTTTCACGGTAGAAGCGCTTCACGGGCCGCGAACTGGGCCGCAAACTGGTAGCGAAACGGGAATTCGCCATTTTGTGCTTCGTTAATTAAATTACTTTAAATTACTAGGTATAAGGGGGTGCGGGAGACGTATCCTAATCCCCTATGTTTCCTGAGGGTGGCTGAGGAGGCTGATATATGTTGATACATCTCTTCCAGCGGCTGCGCCATCTTGCCTTTTTTCCAATGCCACAATTTTGTCGTGCACGGCAGCCATTTTAGATGCCAGGCTGGTCCCAGGCTATCACCTACCCCTGCGGATGTACTTTATGGCCCCAGCTGTAGAGAATTCAGACATGCCAACCCTCCCGATTCAGGCGTGAGACTACTGATTTCAGTGCTAGTCTCCCGCCTCCCGATTTCTGCAAGCAAAAACCCGGGGGCATATTACGAACAACTAGCGATAATTTTTGTCTCTAACTTGTTTAGAGACAAAAATTATCGCCGCACATCGGCGATTTTTATCGCAGATAAACCTTGCTATTATCGCAGAAAAGTCAGCGATATTCATGTATTATCGAGCAAATGCTCTTAGCCATGTTATCCACCTCCCATTGGATAACATGGATAAGAACTGCTCAGGGCAGGTGTTAGATTTTGGAGATATTCGCGCTTAGCGCGAATATCTCCAAAAGTTGGTAATAGGAGATAGCGATGTTAGGGACTGTTTCCAGTCGCTAAAATCTTGGCACGCCACTTTGCATGTCATTAGTGATAAGTATCACTGACATGCAAAGCGGGGCCCAAGATGGTCGCTATCTCCTTTTAGCTGTCACTAACTGGTGTTAGCGACAGCTTGGCAATAGGGAGATAATTTTATCTCCGCTTTCATGGCTTTTAAAGCCAAAAAAGCGGAGATAAACCCCCTTGATAATATGCCCCACGATTCCTTGGGGGTTTCAGCTGACAGGGCTTGGTATTGTGTTACATGGTAATTTTTCCAGGAAACGTCAGAGGGTCGATGCAGGGGTTCTAGAAGAGGTGATAAACCATTTAAGCCTCATGAACAAGCGCATGGTCTTTTAAAGATTTGTGAAGTACTCGGGGCGGCGGTGTGTGTGTGCCCTCTTTCAGGAGCGGGCGGGGGGCACTGCCAGCAACTTGCCAGGTCAGGTAGTGTTCAACACGTGCATCACCCTTTCTCTGCCTGCTATTGCGCTCCATGCTTCGGAAAGGTAAGAAAAAGAACGTGCATTTGAGTTTGAAATGTCCGATCCTGCAGCAGCACACTTCCAAAGCCCACACATGACAATAACCCGATTCAAGGCCCCATTCACCCGTTTTAAAAAAAATAGATAACACTCCAACAAAGTAAGATTATAAAACTTTATTAACTTTTAACTATAATGAACGGAACAAAAACTAAAAACATTTAAACATTTTTCAACCCAAAAAGCAACAATGGTTAGAAGCTGTCTTTTGTGCGAATAGTCCCAAGGCAGCACAACGTGCAGAGTTCTGGACTTCACCCAGGTGATGTCGCCTGGGTGCCGCACTGGTTTTGGGATCCTACAATGCAGCACAGAAAAACAGAGTGGGGCGTCCCGGGTGGTGCGGCGGGAGGCCTCGTCAGTAGCAGTCTGTTGTGCGAATATTCCCAAGGCAGCAGAACGCGTTGAGATGTTGATGGCACTGTGTCCAGTGTCCCATGGCTGACACAACATGTACGACAGGCACCCACCCAGGTGATGTCCAGTAAACTGCCGCACTGGTTTTGGTATCCTACAATGCTGCTCCGAAAATTGGCGTGCGGCGGCCCGGGGGGGGGGGGGGGGGGGGGGTGACCGTGGGGGAGGCGGCGTGAACGGGCCTCCCCAGGTGGCGGCCATCCAGCTGAGTTGCGCCCGCTCTTGCGGCTACAGCGTCTCGCTCACCATGTTGTTGAGTTGCTCCCACTACTGTTGCAGTGCAGCGATAGGCGGCTGCCACATGACTCTCAAAATGGCGGACGGCTCCTCGGTTTTGGGCCTGGTCCACTGAAATGGCCCTGGGACACCTTGGAACTCGGACGCTTGCCTGCTAGGGCTTGGGCTCCATTCTCGAAAAGCGTCCCCTCAGCCGTGAAGATTCTACAAAAGTCTTGGGGGCCCCGACTCCCGCAGGCTTCCGGTGGGGAGCGGCTGCCATGATTGCTCGCGGAATGACCACGACGGAGCCACAAGATGGTGGTGCTCTCATGCTGACGCCAGCTTCAGTCTGAATGATCCAGAAACAAGGTGGGGCTTTCATCGTTTGGGAAAAAAAAATGTTCTAAACCAATGAAAAGTGTTATTTTTAGGTCATATGACCAAGCCTTCCATCTTTAGGAAACCAAAAGTAAAATGAACCAATGAAAAGTTTTATAAACAAGTCACATGACCTGTTATGCGGCATAGGGCTACAAAAAGCGTAGAAAATCCGTTGGCACGTGAGGCGGCGTCAGTAGCGGACCGATGTGCGAATAGGCCGAAGGCAGCACAACGCGCCGAGATCCGGATGGCACCGAGGTGGTGTCCAGCAATTTGCCGCACTGGTGTGGCCATCCTACAATGCTGCGCCGAAAGACGGCGTGTTCAGCTGAGTTCCGGTCACTCTTGCGGTACAGTGACTCGAACGCGCCGAGATCCGGATGGCACCGAGGTCGTGTCCAGCAAGTTGCCGCACTGGTGTGGCCATCCTACAATGCTGCGCCGAAAGTCAGTGTGGGGTGCCCCGTTGGCTTATGAGGTAATGTCAGTAGTGGACCGATGTGTGAATAGGTCGGAACCAGCACAAGGCGCCAAGATCCGAATGGCAAGTCCTGGATGTTGAGTGCCTCAGTTGAGAGTTCTGAGTAGTGCTTGTAAGACTGTCTGAAGCTTATTTGCACCTGCTGCAGCTTCACTATTGCCCTGGTGTGGCCAAAGGTCGCACATGACATAGGCGGCCGGCTCCCGAGGTCCGGCGGAACTTTTTTCCTTTTCCTTTCTGCTTCTTTTCCTACAATCCGTTTCATCTGAAGACACGACCAGGTCCCTGAATGTGTGCAGGGGGACGCTATTGATTGAATGAAAATGGCGGCTTGACACAAAGCTGACTCAAGCGTTACTGTTGATGCTATACAGACAAAAATTGGTTTTCAGTTTGTACATTCTTCAGGTTTTTTTTCCATCCAAGTCTGATTGAGAGTTTGTAGAAAAATGGCTTCAGATTTTCCACATACTACTCTTCAACATTCTTCCTAAATGTAACAATGTGAAACTCACTAGGAGAACGGCTGTTTCTGTTTCCTTTCAAAATGCTGCCAACAATATTTTCTGAATGGAAGACACCATCTTGTAGCATAAAGGGCCGAAAGGGGTTCTGGTCTGGCCGATGGTTGGTGGAGACATTTTGACTATATCTTGGACCTGCCCGGCCTCGCCCAAAATGGCGCCGGTATAAATGGGACTCGTAACTCCTTGCCCGCAAATGTATATATAGAAAATGTTATTGTAAGTGGCCCTGTCTTATTTTAATTACAAAATGTACGTCCACCGATTCCGCAACTGTTAGACACCTTTGTTCTTGCAACCTAATGGCCCGCTCGTTACGTTCTTCTACAGTGTAAATGTCTCCTCATCATATACGATTTCAGTTTGCTCCGTGGCCGGCCCACGTGGTTATAGGCCCGTATTTGTATACTGACATTTTCACAATAAAGGTTTTTAAAACAAAACACGGTAGTAGTATTTACATTGGTAAAGTTTTTACTTTTAGTCACTGTTTTCGAATCAGTAAAAGGCAAGTGAAATAAAGCAGTCCAATTACATGACGGATAAAAGGTATAATATGTAGGAACGCAGTAAAGATAAATGGTCAAGGGCAGTTGTGTTTTTCATGTCTGCAACATAAAGTGATCGATAAGAATCTGATAATCAGGCGTATCGGCGACTAAGACAGCAGGCGGAATCTCTTTTACTCAACGGCTCCGTCATGGAAGGAAGAAACGCCCTTTTTCTCGAAAAAGGAATATAATTTACTTGCAAGACAGTTGTAAATTTTCCGGGAAAGTACATTAGCCTGGAATATTATAACATATGTTTGAAAAAAAAATATTGTTCGAAAACAATAAAAAGCGTAATTTTTAGGTCATATGACCAAGCTTTTCATCATTAAATTAACAAAAGTAAAATGAACCAATGAAAAGTTTTATTAACAAGTCACATGACCTGTTATGCTTACGTTACGCGCTGCGCGCCGCGCCTCGGATCACTTCCGGGTGCGCTAACGCGGCGTGTCATATAACGCATTACGCGACAACGTAGGTCAAGAATATAGTCAAAATGTCTCCACCAACCAGCGTTCGGAACACAACCCCTTTCAGCAGTCCAAAAAGTTCTGTTAAATGACAACAGAGGGGACAGGCAACAAGAACCATCAGTCAAAGAGGGGAGGGCAAGTTCTTCTCTTCCGGGTCATGTTGGGGCGCTACCGGAACTGATCGAATTGGTAGTCTACAGTGTTTCTGGATGTTTCAGACTAAAGCTGGCGTCAGCATGAGACCACTACCATCTCGTAGCTCCGTCGTGGCCATTCCACGAGCAATCATGGCAGCCGCTCCCCACCAGAAGCCTGCGGGAGTCGGAGGCCCCCAAGACTTTTGTAGAATCTTCACGGCTGAGGGGACGCTTTTCGAGAATGGGACCCAAGCCCTATCAGGGAAGCGTCCGAGTTCAAAGGTGTCCCAGGGCCATTTTAGTGAACCAGGCCCAAAACCGAAGAGCCGGCCGCCATTTTGAGAGTCCTGTGGCAGCCGCCTATCGCTGCACCGCAAGAGCGGGAGCAACTCAACTACATGATGAGCGAGACGCTGTAGTCGCAAGAGCGGGCGGTAAACAGCTGAATGGCGGAAGAGGCACAGTGTAGCAAAAGCGGGCGGAATGGCAACTGAAACGGTAAAGGGGCGCCCCACTACAGCGTGTCTTCAGGTCAAACGAATTGTGGGACAAGGTTCAGAATTGAAGAGTCATCAAAAGGCAAAAAGTTCCGCCGGACCCCGGGAGCCGGCCGCCTATGTCGGGGGCGATCTCAGGCTACACCAGTGCTATAAGACTTGGGGAGGGTGTCGGAGCCAAGCGTCTTCTCCGAGTCCATGGCCATCACACCGCCCCTCAGGGGCCTCCGTCAAGCTGTTTAGGAAGGTAACATATCACATTGTTTTCTAATGCAGTCAGGTCCACAAACGACACTCACTTACTTTGAGAATAGTGAAGCTGCAGTAGGTGGAAATAAGCTTCAGACAGTGTTACAAGCACTGCTCAGAACTCTTAACTATGGCACCCAACATCCAGAACTTATGCCATTTGAGAATGGCAGTGACATCGAAGCAACTCAGGGACCAAAACCATTAACGTACTTTCACGTATGAAAATCTTACTTGGGGAGGGGGCAGGAGCGAAGCGCCCCCTCCCAGTCAGCGCCACCACACCGTATGTTGAAAATTTGAAGCCATCGTTCTACAAAGTCAACCAAACTTGGATTGAAAAATCTAGAAAAATGTACAAACTGAAAACCAGTTTTGGTCTGCATAGCATCAGTAGCAACGCTTGAGTCAGCTTCGTGTCAAGCCGCCATTTTGATTCAACAAAGCACAGGCATTGAAAAAGGCTCAAACTCAGAACTCTGAACTATGGCACCCAACATCCAGGAGCTTGCCATCCGGATCTTGGAGCCTTGTGCTGCTTTCGACCTATTCACACATCGGTCCACTACTGACATCATCTTATAAACCAACGTTATGTAAATAGTTTTTTAATAAAATGTTTTACCCTGTTTCTTTGCTGGTGTGCAGCCCTCATGGTGTGGAGCTCAGTTCATCTCACTATTTTCGTATTTCTCATGAAGGGTTGTTCCTAATATTTCTATTTTAGCGAGGTCAAAAAGAGATCCAATTAGTGGCCTACTGATTTTGCTCGATTACTTTTATTTTTTTACACGATTTTTCACTATCTGCAAAGACTAAACAGAGTATTGCGACTTTGTGCTTGTTTGTAAATAGAGAATGATCCAAAGAGAACCAATTCTAAAACAGTAAATGCTTGGACAACAATCAATCAAATGGAGAGACAAGCAGGCACGACGGATTACAACGGGGGCAAAGGCTTGCGTTAACTACCGTTCACTATCTGCAAAGAGAGAGTACTACTAAGACAAAAGAGGGGAGGGGGGGGGTGCAGCGTTCAAAGCACATCAGCGTGCATAAATACGAAAATGTTTTTATCTATCACGTACTTGACATTTTAAAGCTTTTCATATTTGCTATTAAAAAACCAATGAAATTCACAGAAAAAACCATAGGTTATAGTGGATATATAGTTAGGAATTTGCATTTACAAAACCTTGAAAATTCAATGAAAAAACCATTGGTTTTAGGCCATATATAGTTAGGGATTTGCATTTACAAAACCTTATTTTACTCGCATAAAACCATTGAAATTCCATATATAGTTATAAGCGCTAACTATATATCGCGCACCCGCAATCCACTGCTGATGATGTCACATATTACATCATTCATGACATGGTTAGTGACATCACTGATGACATCACTGATGACATCTCAATCAATCTATAATCTTAAGAGTGTTAATTGTCAGTCCTGTCAACCGTTACAACATTTTTGGCTGGGCCAAACATACAAATATATACAACCTTGTCAGTTTACAAGGATTGAAGAGAAAACCTCCACAACCAATCAGCACATGAGTAGTACCACTGAGACTCCACAGGAGATTTTAAAAGAGGTTTCAAAAGAGGCTCCAAAAGAGAAAAAACCTCAGGATTTAAATGATTTGAAAGATCTCCCAAAAAAACAAGTCGGGACTAATTTCGAAACAGGGTCTGAGCCTTGGCAACAAGGAGTTCAGCCCAGCACTGGGAGATCCTTCTACAGTCTACGTAATAGAAAATTTCTGAGTCAGGAGCAGTTTCCAAAGGGTATCACGCCGAGAGTGAGCAGAAAAAAACAAAAGACAATACTTAGAGATTTTTTTCAAAACGACATAGAGAAAGAGGAAAGATCAAAAGTAAAAGTGAAGGTTACCCCCTCTCTCAGGTCCTACTTCAAAATCCAGCAACAAGAGCTGAACTCGGGTTCTCAGAGCCACATAAAACCACAAAAACTACTAGTAGCTGGGGGAAGTGAGAAGGAGAAGGAAGGAAAAACCAAATTCACAGAAACTCACTTCCAAAGAAAAGATAACCAGCAAGGAATCCCCCTACTGGTTGGAAAACTGAGCCCCAGTAAGACAAAGAAGGGGAGAAAAACTAGAACAAAGAAAAAGAACTTGGTGGAAAACAAGAGTCTAGAGGAGCTTTGGAAAAAAAGAGAAATCAGCACAGAAGAAGGAACGGAAATCTACATGGCTGAAGGAGGCGCTGATCCTGCTGCAACAGCAGCAGTAAACGAAATCGTAAATACGACGGAAGAGGTTGGAGAGGTTGGAGAGAAGGAAGACGATGATCCAAGGTTCACAGAGTATAACAAAAACCCAGCTAAAACTCAAACAGACGAATTACTTGAAAAAATTGGGATAGAAATGAAAGAGAAATTCACCATCTCTGAATCAAAACAAAACAAAATACAAGAGGTCTGCGAGAAATTGGATACCAAGCTAAGCACTCTAGCAGACAGAGTTACGGCAATCGAAAAGGAAGTCACTGGCTTGGATAAGAAGGTGGAGAAAAACAGAAAGGAAATAAACTCCCTAAGACTGGAGAGTAAAAATACAAATGATAAACTGGAATCTTTAGAAAATCAGGCCAGGAAAAACAACATAAGGATCTTAAATGTACCAGAGAACCAAGAGGGTAATGACGTAAAAGCATTTGTAGTGGCACTCTTGGCGGAACACTTCCCATGGGCGGACAAAGAGGTCTTAAACGAGGACATACAGAGGGTGCACAGAGATCCTTACGGAAAAAGCAAAGAAAGGAAAACCCCCAGGAAAATTCTAGTAAACTTTAAAACGTATATGCTGAAGGATAGAATCTTGGGGGAGGCATTGAAAAAAGGAACATTTAACAAAGATAGTTGGAACTTTAAAATAAGATCAGACATGTCAAAAGCCTCGCAGACCAGACAATGGGAATTGGGAAATTTGATGTCCGAATTGCAACAATTAGGTGCCACAGTGCAAATGAAATTTCCACCCTCACTACGCATTATGTGGAGAAACAAAATGCGTAATTTAAGAGAGCCGGAAGAAGTGAAGAACTTAATAGAACAAATCAAAGATCAAGTATTATCAGAGGAACCACTGAGTTAAATGCTAAACGCTAAATGCTAAAATGCACACTTAAAAAAAAACAATAAATAAAAAATAAAAAATAAAAAACTCATACTTAAGGATAATAATATGTAGGAGCTATAATCCAACTAAAACCTTTTTTTTTTTCATCTCTTAAATGTATATAGATAAGAATCACGGGGGGGGGGGACGGGAAGCCAAAAGGGTTACAAAGATAACCAAAGGAGAAAAAGATGGAGGCTTCCCCGGGGAGGGTAACTATAATACACAAATCAGAAAGTACGAAAATACACAAAAAAGGGTGGGGAGCAAAATAGGGAAAAAAAACCAAAAAATACCTCATTTGCGAAAATTCAGGAAATCAAAACATCAGGGAGTGAAATATAGAAAGAAATCACAACAAAGGAACATAATAAATGGGGAATGAAAGTAGAGAGGTAAAAATTTTATCCTGGAATGTGAATGGGTTAAGAACAAAAAGCAGGAGAAATAAAATCTTAGAATATATCAGAACAGAGGAAAGTGAGATAATAATATTACAAGAAACTCACTTGTTAAAGGAAGAATGGGATCAAATAATTAAGAACTTATGGTGGGTAGACTCTTTAATCTGTACAACACAACAAGTCAATATTAAGGGAATAGCGATAATCTTTAAAAAGTCCCTAAATGCAATTATAATCAGCTCAGAAATAGATTGCAAAGGAAGATGGGCAATAGTCAATACTAAAATAGGAAATTCCCCCATTACAGTTGCAGGGTATTATGGTCCTAACCTAGATGATGCTGATCCGCTGCGAAATTTATACTCGCAGCTACTTTTAGTAACTTCTCCCATGATATTAGGGGGTGACTTTAATCTAGTAATGGATTTAAAACTTGATAGATTACCTCCAGGTAGACATACTAATCTAAAAAAAATTAGACAATGGATTGGGACTTACAAAAAGGACCTTAATCTGGTAGATATTTGGAAGGATAAAGGAGAAAAATCACAACCTTTCACTTTGCACAACAAAAAACTGGGTCATAAATCCAGGATTGACTTTTTCTGATCAGTAATGAAATAGCAAGGAACGTAAAAAAAATATCTCACCTGCCAGCTCACCTGTCAGATCACTCGGCAGTAAAATTGGAATTACAAATTACAGAAAATAAAACCGAAAGGAGATTCACAGTTGAAAGAGCCCTGCTGGAAGACGAACAAATCATAAAAGAACTAGAAACAGAAACAAACACCTTCTTCGAACTAAATGTGTCAGACACCACAGAACAAATAACGTGGGATACTTATAAAGCAGTCTTAAGGGGTAAACTCTTGAGCTTAGGGGCTCGCAAAAATAAACAAGGTAAGCGAGAGATATCAGATTTAGAAACAGAGATCAATACTCTTGATATCGTTATATCCGAAGAACATGATGAGGTCAAGAAGCAAGATCTTATTAACAAGAAACAAACGCATAAAGATAAAATTAATCAAATCCTGGAGGAGAGATTACAGAAAAAATGGGACTCCAGCAAACTGGCGAAACATGAATATGGTGAGGGATGCGGAAAATGGCTAGCATGGAAACTCAAAACAGATCTAGCTAAAAACAAGGTAAAAAGCATCATTCCGGATGGTCAGAATAATCCTTTTTCCGATGAAATCACCATCAAGCAAGAATTTTGGAAATTTTTTAAAGACCTGTATACGGAAGACTTAAATCCCTCAGAGCAAAGGATTGACTCCTACCTAGAAGATGCAGAGCTCCTAAAACTGACAGAAAACGATAGAGAAACACTAGATAAAGAAGTCCTTGAAGAAGAAGTGGCAGATGCAATAAAAGGTCTGAAAAAAGGAAAGGCAGCAGGACCTGATGCTATTCCAAATGAACTATATATGAAACTAAAAAACTCCATACTTCCGCACATAACCAAACTGATCAATTTAATCCTAACACAACAGAAACCAATACCTAATTCATGGAATGATGCTATAATCTCAATTATTTTGAAACCTGGAAAAAACCCACTCAAATGTGAATCATATCGTCCAATATCTCTATTGAACGCTGATTACAAAATATTTACAAAAATATTGGCAGCCAGACTAGGGAGAGTACTATTTAACTTACTAAATCAAGATCAAAAAGGTTTTATTAAAGGGAGGTACTTACATGAAGTAACGCAAGAACTCCTAACTGCAGTAGACGTTGCTACAAGCGAGAAAACTCCGCTTACTATACTCGCTGTTGATGCCGCAAAGGCATTTGATCGAGTCAACTGGACTTTTCTTGAGAAAGTTATGATCAAAAACAATTTTGGACCACACTTTACAGGTATGATAAACCTGATTTATAAAGATCCAAAATCAAAGGTCCTAATAAATGGCAGTTTGACTGAAAACATAAAAATAACCAGAGGAACGAGACAGGGGAGTCCACTCTCCCCCTTACTTTTCAATTTATATATTGAACCTCTGGCAAACAAGTTAAGAAACAACAACGAAATAACACCTTTCAAGGCTGGCAGTTGGGAGAAAAAAATTGCTCTTTATGCAGACGATTTAATGATCTTTACTGATGATTACCCAAAAGCTAAAGCAAGTATTGAGAAAACTCTAACTACATTCGGTAAACTTTCAGGATATATGGTGAATCAATCAAAGACAGAAATTATGACATGGAACACGGCTTTTCAAAACAACTTCATAAAAAATGAAATCAGGTACTTAGGAATCTTAATAACCCATGACATAGAGAAGATCGCAAACAGGAATTTGAATAAAGTTGCCGGAGATGTAAGAAAGTTACTTGAGACATGGTCCTCTCTACCATTGAGTCTGATTGGGAGATCAAATATAATAAAGATGACCATTTTGCCAAAGTTTACTTTTTTATTTAACACAATTCCAATGGAGTTCGGGAAAGTAGAACTAGCTCGGGCACAAAGAGATATAACAAGCTTCATTTGGGCAGCAAAGGGCACGAGGATCGCATGGAAAAAAATCAGGAGGAGCAAGAAGGAGGGCGGGCTGGCTAGTCCAGACCTGGTGGAATATTGCAGAGCCTTTCAGTTTAAAAACATCAAACCTTTACTGAAAAACCATGAACATTACTCAGCATATTTACAAGTAATCGCAAATTCAGAGGATCATGCACTGTTCAAGTATGGACATCCCAAATACTTCAAAAAAATAAAGCTTAAGATACTGAGAGATGCAGCAAAGATGTGGACACAAATTAGAAGCATACTACATATACCATACTACAGTAAGTGGGCTCCTATTTGGGAATCCCCCGGAACTCCTGAATGCTTAAAAGATACTCTTGCACTAGCATTAAAAAGAGCCGACATCAAATACTGGGGGCAAATACTAGATGGCCCAAATATAAAAACCTGGTTAGAACTTCAAGAACTGTCGAACAACACATTATCCAAATTTAAGTACTATCAAATATCAAGTTGGTCCAAAACTTTACCCAATATACAAGGCAATGAAAACTTAGAGGATGACATGATCTCAATAACGCGATTACCAAAAGAAGTAGCCAAGTGGTATTGGGCACTGATAACGGCCAACGAAGACAGTGCTAATATGGAAGCCCAAATATGGAAAGACACTGTAATAACAGATCTAGATCTAATATGGGAAAAATCTGTAGCTAAATGCTGGTCAACCCTCAAATCCGCGGCCCTGAAGAGGAATCATCTGTATA
Source organism: Lissotriton vulgaris (assembly GCF_964263255.1). Taxonomy (NCBI): domain Eukaryota; kingdom Metazoa; phylum Chordata; class Amphibia; order Caudata; family Salamandridae; genus Lissotriton; species Lissotriton vulgaris. The sequence continues at coordinate 281,029,105 of NC_141694.1, forward strand.
CAATTCACCGGGCATATTGGACCCCCAAAAAACTGTCCAAATTTAAAAACGCTGGAATACGAAAATGCCCTAAATGTGGAGAAGAGAAGTCAAATGATATCCATATGTTTAAAAGCTGTCCGCATTTGGAAGAATTTTGGAATCAAGTCGGTAAGACCTTAAGTACTATCCTGGCCAAACAACTTACTGTAAGTACAACTCTTACTCTTTTTGGGATTTTGAGCTCAGATAATGAAGGGGGTCTTACTAAAGAGCAGGGAAATCTCCTTTTTGTACTAATAGCTCTAGCAAGGAGAGAAATATGTATTAAATGGATAGGACCCTCTTGCCCAACCCACGCAGAATGGCTAAACTCGGCAATAAGAATTAACAAATTCGATAAGCTAGGAAGTGTAAACAAAAGATTTAAGTTTTGGGATATCTTTGAGTCATATTTAAATCCCGAATAAGAACAAACTTAAGTCCTATGATTAAAGCGATCTATCTTCTGGTGGACAAGTAAAGTACTCGCCGAGTAGCCAAGCTGGCTAGCTCCCTCCCGATCCAACTCAAGCCAGAGGCATTGTGATATGTGACGAGCAAAGGAATCTCCTCAAATGGAAAATGGTCAAAACTCCCCAACCAAGAGAGAACAAGGGGCAGTGTCGGTTAAAAATAACGAGGCAGAATCCTGGTACTCCACATGCATAAGGATAATCGCAAGATGAGGACAAAAAAAAAAAAAAAAAAAAGAAATGGATAACTGTATACTTGTAATACTGATTTTATAACACACTAAGTATGAGTTACTATCTATATGAATAAATAAAGTGGTGTTTGTATAAGTGTATAGCTAAGTAAATGTACGTATGATCAATTGTTTGCATAAGTGAGTAGGATGTCTGCATAAAGAAATAGGATATGTGCTGGTGTGTAATGTTGATGTAGGTATGTAAGTATATTTAATAGTGTTCTGTTGATCTTTGTTGGCATGTATGAGTGAATCTATAGGCAAGTGTGTGTGTAGATGTAGGAATCACTGAGTGGGTTTTTAGAAACTTGTACTGGTGTGTCAATGTTTCAAATATGGTACTTCATATTTTATAATGTGTGTTAAAAGATTATGCTACTGTATGATCAGGTGTATCAGCTTGTCACATTGATGATGTATTCAGTGATGTTATCAGTGATGTCATTTGAGATGTCATCAGTGATGTCATAAGTGATGTCACTGACCATGTCATGAATGATGTAATATGTGACATCATCAGCAGTGGATTGCAGCCACGCGAGTTATAGTTAGTACAACTAACTATAATGGGGGAATTTCAATGGTTTTCTACAAGTGAAATGTTCAGCTAACTATAACACCCCTGAAACCTATGGTTTTTTCAGTGAATTTCTAAGGTTTTTCAAAATGCTAATTCCTAACTCTAACTTATCTGAAACCTATGGTTTTTTTCAGTGAATTTCAAAGGTTTTTTAAATTTTAATTCTTAACTATAACATGTCTGAAAGCTATGTTTTTTTCAGTGAATTTCAAAGTTTTTTTAAATGCTAGTTTGTAAATATTTTTATTGTTTTTTTAAATATTTTCTAACTACATTTTTTTAATCTTTTTATTTTTAGATGGTATTTTTTAAATTCCATTACACATTTTTTGTAATTATTTTTACATAAAAAGATATATTTTTTCATTATTTTATATTGTTTATAATATACTTAATTTTTTTTTATTATTTCTTTCTTTTTTTTTGCAGTTGCGCCCCCTTCGAACACCCTACTCATTTACAGCGCGAAATGTGTCCGCCATTTTATGGTCGCTGTCTAGGATCCACGAAGGGTATGCGACGGATGCAACTTTTCCCACGCGGATGCTTTGTTACTTGTGCACGACGCCTTGAGCATTCGCGAGATGTACGTATAACGCGACATGACGGACACGCGGTAGCGCGTGACGTCGTATACATATCAGACACGGTGTGTGCACGACTTCCGTGATTTTTTCAATGTTGAAAAACGTATTTATGTATATTTAATATAAATATTAAGACAAGAGACTATCTGAGGTTATTATTTCAATAATTTTCTTTAACTTTCTTAAAAAGCACATCACTGTTATCCTTTGGGTAGAAATTCACTTAGCAGGTAAATAGTGTTATCGTTACCTTTTCTTACTCAGTGGTGGATCCTGGATACAGCACTGTTGCATCTCCTCTAAACAGTTGAAAGAATGCAAATTTCCAAAGACACGCGGAAGCCCACGTCTTTAAAAAAATATATATCGCTAGAATGCACAGATCATAGGTGCACCCTGTGATTTTTCCCAAAAAAGAAAAAAAAATAGGAGCCCTAGGAGACTTTGTGGGACCCCTTGAGGAGACCTAGAGGATCAGGGTGTGTCTACCCTCCCCCTTTTCATGTTTTAAACGCACATTTCACACGCTTTTTCAGCCTCCCTAGTACTGAGACATAAAATGGCTGCCAACAGTTTCTAGTTTCGAATATTGACAACCACTTGACAGCCAATTAGCCTTCAGAGCGTGATCGGAAGGGTGCGCTTATGGTACGATGACAATAAGCGGAGTATACGTATTCAATTTTTTTATGGGAAGTGGGCCGCGTGGCCCCCCTTCCGTGCCCAATTTCATGCACTGGGGTCCCCAGCCCCTGGGGCATGGCTAATTATATATTATTATTTTATGGAGGAGAGCTACAAAGCCGGCCTCCTGAAGCCACTTCAAGACCACGTGGACATCCGAACTCCATTTATGTATGTACCCCGTAGGAGTTGCCTTCACTTTGCGCATGCATGTTTGTGGTAGCGAATGCGTGTTAATGTTACGCATGCACACAATACTTTCCACTGTCTGACTATGTACCACTAACGTATTTCAACCAATCATCCTTCTGCACAGTATTTATAAGCTGCCAACCTTCTTGAACTTTTCCTATTCCGCAGTCACAGCCATTGAGAGTGTTCGTATCCACTTCTTCATAGGTGAGCAATTTGTTTAAGAGTAATTAAATTAATTAATCTGAACAATCTTTAAATACCGCTAAATGCAAATTTATGTTCAATTTGGCAATGCTGTTTTTAGGCACGCTTTCCTGCTTTTTTATATCGTTAAAGTTGACTTTGTAACTTTTGTTTCTGTGCAAATCACTTAATCCTGTTGCGTTTGTTTAATTTGCCAAGCACCACGTTGCCGCTCCTACATTTGTGTGCTACGTGCTGTTCAAGTGAATACAATGTCGTTTTTCTCGTGTAAGTAGTACGTCACGTGCCCCATGCAAGAGTAATGTTTTCTGCAAAAGTATATTTTAGCACAGTTTCCAGCTCTTATAACTTAAATATTTTGCCTTGGTAGGCGATGTTTCTCAGTAAATCACTTATTCCTGCCGCATATAATTTTTTAAGTAGTGCGTCACGTGCTGCTTCCTCCCCATGCACTGCACATGTAATTGATTGGTCAATGTTGTATTTTAGCATGCTTTCCGTGTTTTTTAATAACCTTAAATTTCATTTGCCCCCTGTTCTATCTCATTATACAGATATCTCAACCATGAGACATACTGGTCGCCACAAGCGGTCCTGCCCATACACTGTACCACGTGGTGGTGAACAACTCGACACACCAGATCCACTGACTACTCTCCATATGTTATCAGCCGTAAATTGCAATGGACCTAATGGAGTTATAAGGTTTGTCTTCAATATTTCATGATCGAAAACCATTCTGAGATAAGCACTTGTGTATTTCATGTGTTTGCAGACGGATAACTGTGTTATTGTCTTGTTTTACTAGAATTTGTAGGCATTCTGAAATCAACCAAATGTAAGAAAAGCATGTCCTCCCGATTTTATAGCCCAAATATGTAATTTAAAATTGAACAATGTATAATTTTTCTTGCTTCTATGAATATGTTTATAAAATATAAAACGCATTGTGATAGTCTCATAGACGGTTCTTTCTGAAACCTATTTCTCATTTTAATGCTCGTTACACGTTTTCAGCCTGTACAAAGTAAAAATTTTTTTTTTTTTTTTTTTTTTGTAAACTTGTCTTTTAATTTTCCTTGCTATTTATTTCTGAATTTCTATATCATGGAAGTCCAAAAATGGTTCTATCAGATCAAGCCCAGGAGTTTGTGAATGAAGTGAGTGACCATTCTCGGTCTAACATTTGTATAATGCAGTACTATTTCCTATTTTGCTGTCCAAATATAACCTCTGATGATTACTTTTCATCCCCAATCCTATTGAGAACAATTGTTTTTATGAACATGAAAATTCATCTTCGACATATGTACAACATATACATTTTAAACTCTTTTCTTCAGTTACCACAATGTTACATAAGTCAGCAGCAGGTTACCAACATTGAAGAAAGTATATCTTCCTGTTCCAGTTCATTTCACCGATGTCCCAAATATGGCATCAACTAGTTGTATGAAGCCAGACAGATTCACCAATTTTTAACGGACAACTTTAAGGTAAATACTCACAGTACGACTACTTGACGAAGTTAAAAAGTAACGGATATAAGTACTTGAGGGGTTTTCTGTGGCAGATAATCTAAAATTCACACTTGTACGGATAGGTCTGATACAGGGTAGATCTCTGTATAACTAAAAGATGATTAGGTATTAGGATGGCATACAGAGCTCCCAACCTTCTTACTTTTTTCTTTAAGGGTTCCAAATTGGGGACAAATATTAGGCTCTGCAGTAGAGGTTGACGGTGTTTCTCCACTGATACTTTGTCCTCCTCATGAAGCAGGAGGAGCCGCTCTCAATCTCCTTAGCTCATGCCTTGCAAAGTTTACCGGATTCTTAGTCTGCATGTGCTTGGCGCATACTTGCAATTCCACACCAGTCCTCTTTATTGGGGTCTCCTCTTGAAAGCAGTCTTGCATATGCGGCAAGTAACTTTTCTTGCATTCACATTTTTTAAGACTTGTGAAAATTAATTTCAAAACATTCAATAAATATGGTGTCACTATGCATTGTGTCAAATGCTTTATTAAAAATATGCAGAAAATGTTCCCTTTAATTGTTGTTAACGTCTTTACAAAAGAATTTGAAAGGAGAAATTAGGAGATGAATAACAGAGGTAGGACTTTATATCTCAAACTGCAAAAATTGATTAAAAGGGTGGACCCAAGTCTGCATGTGCAATGCCAGTGGAAGCGTTTCAGGCACACTGCAAAGATTTAAAAAATATAAATATGGTCAAGTGTTACTTTGATTTGCAATGTTTGATCTCATTTAGTCTCATCAATCTAATTTTAAACACTAATTTTCTTTTTTGTTTTTTGCAGATTAACTACAATACTTTTGGACTCCATATTATATGTTGTTTAGTATACTGTTTGGTTAGTTATAGTTATAGTTATTTCTTGTATTGTTATCTAAAATCTCTCATTAAACACAAGAGCTGTTTCTAGAACCACCCAACATCTATACACATAAGCTTGATATATATCTCAAAAATACATGCTTCATTTTTTTCAGCGACCAAATACGCGATCCTACGTGCATCTCGCGACTTTTTTTGTAAAAATATGTTCTTACTTTTTTTTCCCGGGTCCCTATGTAACCCCCAGAGCAGGCCTAGGGGGTCAGGATGTGTCTAACCTGGCCCTGTTCATGTTTTGCCAACATATTTCACAGACTTCTTCACCCTCGCTTCTACAGAGGCAAAAAATGGCTGCCAACAGTTCCTGGTTTTGAATGTTTGACAGCCAATTAGAATTCATTGCGTGATCGGAACGGTGCGCTTATTCTACAATGCCAATCCTCGCACAATCCAAGGATCCTCCGCACCCATAGATATGTAAATGACTTTAACCATAATTTTCAAAGAAACTACTGAACAGATTGACACCAGATATGCCAAAGGCACAAGTCGGAACTGAGGACTACCTCTCTGCCAAATTAGGTGTAATTCCGTTCAGCCGTTCAAGCTGTAGCTGTGGCTAACGATCCTATGAGAAATTGCATGGGGAAAACATGTTTTGGGACCCCCCTTTTTTCTCAGCCCTTGCTTCACCAATCACCCCCGAACTTTCAGGGAAGGAGCGGAACTGAGCTGGCCAAAAGTGTGACACATTTCAAGAAGATTCATCAGTCGACGCCAAAGTTATGGCAATAGAATGTTGCGCTTTTCTAAAAGGGCACCGCCTAGGCCCACCGTGGCTCAGTGGTGGCTCCTCTTTAGGGGCGTTTGGGCACCACCCCCCTGCTTTCTCGCCATGCAAGAAGGCAGAAACATAAATGGTAATAACTATCATTTGTTTCTGCCTTCTCGCACGGCGAGAAAGCAGCAGTTCCTGGTTGGGGGTGGGCGGTCCTTCTCGAGTGTAGGGGGGATTGGCTTGCCCACTGTTGTTCATACTGACTGCTTGGGCAGCCTGGGGCTTCCCAAACAGTCAGTATGAACAACAGTGGACAAGCGACTTCCCCCTGCCCTCGAGTAACACCGCCCGTTCTTCCTGTTCTCTATGTATGCTGCAGCATACATAGAGAAGATGACCTGTGTGGGGCAGCGGCCTCACCAATCAAAACTCTGCCATTGTAGTATTGTGATTGGTGGAGGGGGGAGGCTGCCTTCCTGATGACATGCGCTGCAGCTTCAACGCAGGATGGCAAGAGTCTCGGGACTTAAGCGGGACGTTAAGTTTTACTTTGATATATTTTTTCCCTTAAAACCCTCCCGCCTCCCCCCATCACCTCCGCGACCCCATTTCCACCCGCCCGTAATGCCGGCCGCGACTGTGAGGAAGTGCTCGTTGGCTGCCACTGTTTGCTTAATCTTGAAACCTTCTGTGCCACAAGTTGCCGGGTTGCACCTAATGCAATTTTTATTTACCTAAATAGAACATAAGGCATGTGAGCAGTATTCCTCATATTCCTAGGTTTAAGAGAACTTCACCCTTACCGGAAAGTGCCCTGATTGGGGTTTTGTATTTTGTCCGATTTTGAAAGTGTTTTGTGCATATCACAAAAAGTGATGAAAAACGTGTTGTGGGGTGTAGGGGGGTGGGTTGCCTCAGCTAATCTTAGCTACTGGTAATTACTTTGGACCTCAATCGAGTCCATCTTTTTGCCCCACAGTGCCATCAAAAACCAGAACCAGGTGAAATGCGAAGGGGTTACATATGTTCCCCTCTCAGAGGAAATTATATTGGGCTGGACTGTTCTTCTTGGAGGAAAACAAAGGCTGATTTACATAAGACTGGGGCCTGCCTGAGGTGACTTGATGGTTAAAAATGAGGCACTGTTCGGAGCAATTACCAGTGGCTAAGATTGATTTGAGAAATCCAACCATCACGTTTTCGTTTTTCTCAGTGTGATGCGCTAAATCCAATGGGGATGCCCAGACCTGGGTTTCATGCCCCCTAGGACTTAAGTTTCATGGTATTATTGAGACCCACATAGGCTGAAAGAGGTGTGAGGTTGTGTGTGTATTGCTCAGAGGGCCCTGGCTGCAAGTTTACATGGGCCTGGTACTACAGAAGCAGGGCCATGTGGTAGTTTCGTGTCTGGTGTAGTATGGTGCGCTAAATAAGGATGGACTGGATTGTGGCCAAGAGCAATTGCCAGTATTGCTGTGAATAATTCAAGCAATCCACATGATCACTTTTTATATTTTCCTTGGTGTGACACCTTAAGTGACAAGGGTAAGCCCACATGGGTCCCGTGCTCACTCTGGCATATGACTGAAGATGCACCCTACAGATGTGGCACATATATGCAGATACCAGTTCAATCTTACTTGTTTTCCCTCTCAGAGAGGACCTGGCCTGGCAGTTTGGGCTGGACTGTTCTTACCAGACCAGGATAAAGGTTGATTTGGACATGGCATTTTGCTGACTGTGACAGAATGGTGAACAAAAAAACATGGACTGGATTGCGGTGCAGAGGATGGTATGTTTACGGTATTTCCGTGCTTGGCTGGCATTTTTCCATGGGACTGTGATGGATAATTCAATGAGAACATATTGCTTCATGTGTCTACTTAAATAATATTTAATGCATTAAACAGCCACGCGTTTCGCTAGCTGCCTACATAGTGCCTCTTCTAATTACTGAAGTGATACAAACTGTTTCACTCTTGTTCGCGCCCTGCCGACGATGACTTAATGCGTGGCATGCTGAACATATTTATCTTCCGCGGGACACCGAGGGCTGCTTTATCCGTGTTGCCTTCTCTGTCTGCGCCACTTATCCAAGCCATCCAGCTCAGAGCTCGGGATCTCTACCCTGTCACTTTTGGTTAAAGGCCCGGCTGCAAATGAAAGTAGTCTGGTCCCCCTAAGTGAAAGTGACAGCCCCTTCTCCTGCAAAGCTCAGCCATGGTCGGACACGAGTTTGGGCACCTTATTTCCTTGCTAATTTACTAATGATTTTGAGCACAGCCTGCAGCACTTCCAGGATAGTGTCACACTCTGCACCATTTGCCTACACTTTTTTCAACATTTTCTCAGGGTTCTAGGTGGTTCAGGCTACGCTTGCCGCAGTGAAAGTCCAACAATTGTTTTATGCCACACCCCTTTCAAAAGTCCCCAGCCACCACTGCAGAGGCTTCAGTGACTGGCGAGGCCCACCCTGCATATTTAAGTAAAGCTCTGGAGAGTGGCGATCCCCGGACTTCCGTTGGCCTCGAAGCCCCCCCGAACAATTAGTAAACAATACCCGGGGAGGTGGCGATCCCCTAAGCTGCGAAACGTCTATGTGCCCTCCCGTGCCGAATTTACATGATAGATTAAGGTCCCCAGTCCTGCAGAGTCCCCGCAATACAATAATAGGATTGGCCACGAAACATTACCCACCAGGGGGCTCATTTGAATGAAAGGTTGAGACCCCGCTTCATTTTCTTTTCCTCCATTTTTACCATCTGGATCCGCTCTATTAAGGCTTTACGAGGTTTATCTCCTCTCGCTTCAATGAGACAAACAAGGATTTGCTATCACAGGGTGGAAGCCATGCACCCGCCCTCTAATAGCAAACATAAATGTCCAGCGGATGCACACCCCGGAACATTGTATGAGCTGTGCCACGGAGGTGGCCTTCCCTAGGACCATGATGCATTGGTTTCTGCATAACTACAGAATTAGTATAAACGCATACTAACACTACTTGCACACGTGTAGCACAGCAACCAGAGTATACTGAAAAGGCAGAGGAAGCCCAAAATCTAAAAATATAAATCTTACCAGATGTCGATTGACATAGTTCAATGAGCCAACGACCATGAGATGAGTAGAAACAGCTTCATGAAGAAAACTGATCTTTAGTACAACGCAAGCAAGCTCGAAATATTGGTGAGTCCTGCCTTCTTTTTACCTTCTCCCGCTCGCCGCCAAATTTATGTACTGAAGAGGCAGACAGCAGTAGATCCGATAAGTACATTTATTGCAGGAAAACAAGACAGCTTAAACAGCCACCAACAGGAGCAAACAGCTAGTCAACCGTCTTCTCCAGCACTGTGTACAACCTCCCCAAGGATCCCCTCATGACAGCCCTACATTCTAACATTACATACTTACATTCTAGTAGAATTACATACTAACATTCTACTATGACTTACATTGGAATACTACACAGAGCACATGACTTTACAGCAATGAGCTCATTCTTTCATCTTGAGACCGGTAGGGGTGAGTAGTTCGCTTCCCACTCCCTGTATTGTATAAACGCAAACTAACACTACTTCCACAGGTATGCTACAGCGCCCAGAGTACATCACTTTACAGCAATTTGCTCACGATTTAGGCTCACGGTTTAATTCCCGAGTCTTCACACCAGTAGAGTTAAGTAGTTCGCTTCCCACTCCCTGTATACTATAAACGCAAACTAACACTACTTACACAGTTATACTACAGCGGCCAGTATGCTACAGCGGCCAGAGCCCATCACTTTACAGCAATCAGCTTGGGTTGATCCCCGAGTCGTCACACCCGTAGGCGTGAGCACTTCGCTTCCCACTTCTGGCATAGTAAAAACGCACGGTAGCGGTCAGTAGTTCCCTTCCCACTACCTGTATGGTATAAACGTCTACTAACACTACTTGCACATTTATGCTACAAAGACCAGAGCACGTCACTTTACAGCAATGAGCTCACGGTTTAGGCTCTTCTTTTCATACCTGAGTGTAGCAGCATCTCATCTCAGCACCATGCCACTCTGACCAACACCACACTTTCAGACGGGTAGGTGTGACTAATTCACTCCACACTCCCCCCAGAGGTTACAGTGCTCCTATCTTCCTCTTTCCTACTCTTTTCACCGTTTTTTCCCCTTATTCGCTTCAATGGAATCACAAAATGGCGGCCAACACTTCCTAGTTGCAACCACTCGCACAGCTCCCAGCCAGTAAGCAGCAAGCTAGTGCTTGTAACGCCCAAGCCAATCAGATGGCAGAATTCCCAATTATCGATATCTGTAAATTGCGATATTTCTCCAAAACTACTGAACAGATTTACACCAAATAAACAAAAGCGTGCTTTCTACACCAAGACCATTCTCCCTGCCAAATTTGGGGTAATTCCGTTCACCCGTTCGACCTGTAGCCTGTCTAAAGTTTCCAATGGAAATTAACATGGAGAAAACACGTCTTGGGACCCCCATTTGAACTCGGCCCCCCCATGATGAATCACCCCTAAACTTTCAACATAGCAGCTGATATGAACAAAGAATTAGTTTGAAAAATTTCATGAAGATTCATCAAACGACGCCAAAGTTATACGTAAAACAAAAAATGCTCTCACTATGGAAACTTGGTCCTAACTATAGGTACCTACTGGCGACTGCCAGTAGGTAATATATACCATCAAGGCGTCCACATGGGGGCACAAAAAACGTTGAAATACGCTGCAAGCGTATTGAACTGTGCTGTGAAATCTCGAGATGTCAAGGCTGTCCTTTGATGAAGTTCAAGGTGACCGAAATATATTAGGAAAACACCGTTTTAAAAATAAAGCTTTGCTTCTCCATAAAGGGTGCAGCTCATTCTTGTCCAATTGGAGCTAGGTTGAGAGATATGTTATAGGCGTGGTCCTGCCTAAGAGACAAGCACCACCGGCAAGAGCGCCACTATCCCCGAGCACAGATCAACAGTTATCAATAGTTTAAGAGAAAAAAGAAGAACCAAATCAAAATCTTTCTCTTTCACAGTTCTTTAAACAGTTCCTTTTTATTTTCTTTTTTCTTTTTTCTTTCTCTTCAAACTATTAGAAGATCGCCATTTCAATTTTCATAATTCATTCAGTTCACACAGAATGTAGCCAATAAAACAGAAACAATACCAACATGTGTTTCATCACGGGAATCAATCACCCAATGACTTCTTCAGGGCATTACGGAATTTCCTTCACAGGTACACCAATGTCATTCCAAGTTGTTATCTATTACTCATGTAGTACTATAGCATTAGGTTCAATTATTCTGCATGTGTGATAATCTATATCCTTCATCAATGTGCTCAATCACTCAGTTTGACTCCACAGATCACGAATTTCAAAGGGAATAATAAAATTATGTCTGGGAGAGTACTCCCTTCAACATCAGTTCGGGTTCCAAGATTATAATCTCGGAACCCGAACTGAAGTTGAAGGGAGTCAAACTGAGGGATTGAGCGCATTGATGAAGGATATAGATTATCACACATGCAGAATAATTGAACCTAATGATATAGTACCACATGAGTAATAGATAACAACTTGGAATGACATTGGTGTACCGGTGAAGGAAATTCCCTTATGATAACTGTTGATCTGTGCTTGGGGACAACATTTATCTTGTTGCATTCTTTGTTTTATAGAGGATTTTTGGGGACATGAGTGGCCGTTTTTCCCTTGTTCCCTTGAGCCATCTAATTTGGAAAATTACTAATGTTAGTTGGTGTTGCGCAAAGCTGACTCAGCCACTAGATTGCAATTGTTAAGAGGAGCACCATTATGCTGTCCGAAACTGGACCTTCTTTTTGACGACTGCGCAAGCAACAAGGGCAGCGGGCTGCCGCCAAGGACAAGACTTTGGCACGGACCCCAGCAGCATGAAAGGCTGACTGCTTGGGGACTATAGAGACAGCAAATGCGGCAGACATTGCCCGTCAAAGAGTAAAAACAGCGCGATCCCAACACATTACATATACCAGCATGCCCGAGCCCTGACCATCAAGGTATCCACCTGGAGGCACAAAAAACTTTGAAATACACTGCAAGCGTAATGTAACTGCACTGTGAAGTCTCGAGATGTCAAGGCTGACCTCTGATGAAGGTCAAGGTGACCGAAATATATTAGGAAAACGCCCTTTTAAAAATAAAGCTTTACTTCTCCATAAAGGGTGCGGCTCATTCTTGTCCAATGGGAGCAAGGTTGAATTCCCAGCGGCACACCACAGGATGAGCACAATAGAAATATATTTTCTCACAAACCAAACAAAATGACGCATTTTGGCGAAGACTAAAGGCTACAAAAAATATATATATACTTGTCTATTTTGGAAAATATTAGTGTCAACAATATTTTTATTTTCCAATATTTTCTGCTTACAATTATAAGTATAGGGGCATAATATTGTAACTAATATTGTTATCAACGATAATGTTTACCACGATATTGTGTCAGTGATCCCCATATAAATTCTCTGGCAAAACCTTGAGCACATTGCATGTCTCCTAATAGAGGAGGCTAGAGATGTGCTTGACTCCTCCTAGCAGGCTTTGTGCTGCCTTGAATGTTATCCCGAAGCCCCTTCCTTTGCCTCTTGGTGCCCCCTTTGCTTAGACCCTTTTCTTCTTTGCTGCTTCCAGGCATGGTCTTCTCTCACTCAGTACAGAACTAAGAAGTTAGTGTACACTCCCTAGAAATTATGTAATAAAATTAGGCGTACCATACTTTTGCCATAATTCAGAATATATGCTCTCTAGTTCTTCATTAGAACATTGTTGGAAGCTGCAGTAGAACACTGGAGAATCAACTCACAGGCTTCTGCAGCTGTTGGAAATAAAGGATTTCCTCAGAATATCAGATTTTATTCTCACATGAGTGAGGAAGATAATTTATAGACAATGTGCTCTCCTTTTAGCTTCTGGATCATCTTTCATAATCTCTTCTATAACCTCTAAGAGAAAATCATGAGAATTTTTTTTTCCCTCAAACATGGTTAATCAATTCCCAGCAGAGAGTGAGCATTTTTCACATGGTAAAATCACCTGATAACTAACCAGAATTACTAAAATGAGTATAACAGCACCAGCAATTAACTTATATTGTGACTAAAATCTGTTATTCCTAAACCTGTGTGAATTTAAATTATGGTGCAATTTGCATACTTTCAAGACTTTTGCATTACACTTCTTACATGGACTTGTCGAAATGATACCATTATGCCACTTTGCATAATTATGCGCCATTCGCAGTAAAAATTCCTCTGTGCAGTGCTATTAGGCATAATCTCTTCCAACACACAGGAAATAAAGCAAATCCATAAAGCGGCCTCATTTAGTAAATATTATGTTTCAGATTTTTTTACTGGAATTTAGGTGTATGAGAAACGTATTATCTCTGTAGACATTAACGTCATCAGCAATTTATTGAACCTTCATTACCATTCAGTAGAATGTTTGGTGAGACATACCTGTTAAATTCATAATCTGATATAGAATTTTAAGTCAATAGCCACTGTTAAGGCATGCAAAACCAGGTCCTATTCACAACCTTCCGTAGTTTCTAAAAATACCTTCCACATATTCCTGAAAGGAGCAGAATGGCATACACTACCAATGCTCACAATCATACTGTGACTTAAACTGTTTGTGAGTCAGCCATACATTCTACCAGTGGTTCCAAAATGTTTTAGAACCATGACCCACTTTTTAGAATGGCAAAAATCTGTGACCCCCTTAACTTTAATGGACATGAGGAGGGTCAATTTTTGTATGCAACTAAAGCATCATGGGTAATACATTGTCATTTACAGATAACACATTTCCATTGAAATGGCAGCTAATTTTGCACAGATCTACAGTTTTATTGCTAGAACTATATGGATGTATGACGTTACAACGCAAACTATTACAACGCATTTTTTACAACGCAAGTACTTTTACAACGCAAGTATTTACAACGCAATCCATTACAACGTGAAATAGGAATAGTAATAGAAAAGTGCTATTACAACAAAAACACTTAGAACGCATACCATTACAACGCATATTTACAAGTAATATATATATATATTTTTTGTAAAATAAAACCTGGCATGGGATGCAGGGAAAATAGGGGATTTGGGTGGGTAAGCAATTTAATTTGTGGTAATAAACTGTACGAAAAAAAAGAAAATACAATATAAAAAATTAATACTCGAGTATTAACATTAATACTTGGGTATTAAAAAAATACTCAAATCATGTAAAATGAAGAAAACTAATTTCAAAAAATCACTATCATATATTCACAATAAAATAATATATGTAAAGTAAACAAATATTTACGAAAAACTCACTACATATTAAACACAAATCCGCCATTTTAGATAACGAACAGGAAAAATAAGTCCTACACCTCCTTTCATTATCTAACACCAGGAGAGAGAAAACAAAATGGAGGAACAAACACTATTACACGCACCCAAGACACACTTTTTTATCGGTAAATTTAATTACATGTTTTCACATAAAAGTAAAGCCAAAAAAAATGAACTCAAAGCTATTTTCAAATAAATTTAACACCTCACTAAAACCTATAAATACGAGTAAGACTCCATTTTGAAATCAGTTGTTTTACAACTCTCAGAGAGAGCAGACGGAATACACTGACCCTCTGACCTCCTGACCTCCTAACACAACTACGACTTCAAGCGAAGCCAAACCTAAACCTTTCAAAAATACAAGTAAGTACCAAATTCAAATAAATAAAACTCATCATTCAAGTACCTTAAATATATTTGAAATTCTAAATAAAACACATTTTATTTTCAGAATTATTACAGTAAAGTCTTCAATCAATTACCTACTTTATCGAGAACAACTATTTTCTCTGCTTTGAAAGTTCATATACTCTTTAAAAAGTCCCTGTCGTAAAATCTGCTTAAGCTCAAAAATGATAAGTTTTCGAAGTTCCCAAAAAATGAAATTATTGACACATGAAGCAAGGTTGAAATAAGCAAAATTAATATTTTTTTAAAACAATCTGTGCCCCATTCGCAATATCACAGTTTAAAATCAGTTATTTGAAGTGTTTCAGAATAAAATGTCATCGTAAATGTATTAAAGCATTTTGTTTACGAAAAAAAACATTTTTTAAAATAAAGAAAAATGAGAATTAATTTTATTTCACAGAAAATAAATTAACAGAAAAGCACAAAACCACATCTTTAAAAGAGTGATTCTAAACTCAAGGCAGAAAAGAACAAAGATCCAGGATCAAACAAAAGGTGAATTTTTTAACATAATTTAAATTATAGATTTGTGTAAATAATAGCAAACTTATCCAAGTGATACATATAAAAGTATTTTTGAACAGCAATGTTCTTTCTTAAATATGTAAAACACATGTTTAAATTTGTTTTCCAAAGTATATCCAAATGTATTGTTTTAAAATGATATTTTCCGAAAAACATTTCTAGGTACCCAAAACTAAAAAGTGACATTGTTTATTTTCTCATTATTTAGATCTTTCAAATTCTTTAGAAATATCAACCTTCTTCCTTCGAAAAAAACCATCTCAGAATTTTAAAAAGGTAAATATCTCTTTTAGAAAAGCATTCACAAAAAAAATGGTTTTCCTGAAACCACTGTATTTCATGCCACAAACCAAATCCTAATACAGTATCTAAAATCGTGTTTCGCTATCTATTATGCAGGATCCCAAAAACCAACTCATCTATTTCCATCTCAAAAGACAAAGCAAGAATGAAAAAGACCAAAACATAAGGTAAATACATTTATAACATCTTTAAGTTGCAAACTGCATTCAACCCTTTGGTAAGAAATACAGTAATGTTTTTTTAAGCAAAGACCAAATGAAAATGAAAAATGTTCAACAGTTTATAAATTAAAACAAACAATGATCACTTATAAAAGCAATGTATGTAGCTAACAAGAAGAGCAATGTTTTTTGTTTCTTTTAAAAGAGAAATAATTGAATTATTTTGCTTACATAGCAATTCTAAAATGTTTTTTTTTAAATACAGAAATTTTTGCTTACATAGCAATTCTAAAATGTTTTTTTTTAAATACAGAAAACCATCTAACTGTCATCAAACAACAAAGAACAACCAAAAGGAAATCCTAATTAATTCAAACCTTCAAAACTCCATTGTTAAAAGGTAAATTTAAAAATACTACTGAAGGGATAGCATTCACTATTTCAACTCCAGAAAGGTGAAGCAGTAGAGAAAGTGTGGGATACTATTGAGGTACCATTTACTATTCAAACTCCAGGAAGGTGCAGCAGTAGAGAATGTGTAGGAAAGTGTAGAGATACCATTTACTATTCTATCTCCAGGAAGGTGCAGCAGTAGGGAAAGTGTGGGATAGTGTAGGGGTACCATTTACTATTCTAACTTCAGGAAAGTGCTGAAGTAGGGAAAGTGTAGGATACTGAAAGGGTACAATTAACTATTCCAACTCCAGGAAGGTGCAGCAGTAGGGAAAGTGTGGGATAGTGTAGGGGTACCATTTACTATTCTAACTCCAAGAAAGTGCAGAATTAGGAAAAGTGTAGGATACTGAAGGGGTACCATTTACTATTCCAACACCAGGAAGGTGCAGTAGTAGAGAAAGTGTAGGATAGTGTAGAGGTACCATTTACTATTCTAACTCCAGGGAAGTGCAGAAGTAAAGAAAGTGTAGGATACTGAAGGGGTACCATTTACTATTCCAACTCCAGGATGGTGCAGCAGTAGGGAAAGTGTGGGATAGTGTAGGGGTACCATTTACTATACTAACTTCAGGAAGGTTCAGAAGTAGGGAAAGTGTAGGATACTTAAGGGGTGCAATTAACTATTCCAACTACAAGAAGGTGCAGCAGTAGAGAAAGTGTGGGATAGTATAGAGGTACCATTTACTATTCCATCTCCAGGAAGGTACAGCAGTAGGAAATGTGTGGGATAATGTAGGGGTACCATTTACTTTTCCAACTCCCAGAAAGTGCAGCAGTAGAGGAAGTGTGGGATAGTATAGAGGTACCATTTACTATTCCATATCCAGGAAGGTACAGCAGTAGGAAAAGTGTAGGATAGTGTAGGGGTACCATTTAATATTCTAACTCCAGGGGGGTGCAGAAGTAGAGAAAGTGTAGGATACTGAAGGGGTAGCATTTACTATTCCAACTCAAGGAAGGTGTAGCAGTAGGGAAAGTGTGGGATAGTGTAGGGGTATCATTTACTATTCTAACTCCAAGAAGGTGCAGAAGTAGGGAAAGTGTAGGATACTGAAGGGGTACCATTTACTATTCCAACACCAGGAAGATAAAGCAGTAGAGAAACTGTGGGATAGTATAGAGGTGCCATTTACTATTTTAACTCCAGAAAGGTTCAGCAGTAGAGAAAGTGTGGGATTGTGTAGAGGTACCATTTACTATTCTAACTCCAAGAAGGTGCAGAAGTAGGGAAAGTGTTGGATAGTGTAAGGGTAACATTTAATATTCTAACTCCAGAGAGGTGCAGAAGTAGAGAAAGTGTAGGATACTGAAGGGGTACCATTTACTATTCCAACTCCAGGATGGTGCAGCAGTAGGGAAAGTGTGGGATAGTGTAGGGGTACCATTTACTATTCAAACTTTAGGAAGGTGCAGAAGTAGGAAAAGTGTAGGATACTGAAGGGGTACAATTAACTATTCCAACTCCAGGAAGGTGCAGCAGTAGGGAGCGTGTGGGATAGTGTAGGGGTACCATTTACTATTCTAACTCCAAGAAGGTGCAGAATTAGGGAAAGTGTGGGATAGTATAGGTTGACCATTTAATAATCTAACTCCAGGGAGGTGCAGAAGTAGAGAAAGTTCAGGATACTGAAGGGGTAGCATTTACTATTCCAACTCCTGGAAAGTGCAGGAGTAGGGAAAGTGTGGTATAGTGTAGGGGTACCATTTACTATTATAACTCCAAGAAGGTGCAGAAGTACGGAAAGTGTAGGATACTGACGGGGTACCATTTACTATTGCAACTCCAGGAAGGTGCAGCAGTAGGGAAAGTGTAGAATAGTGTAGGGATATAATTAACTATCCTAACTCCAGCGAGGTGCAAAAGTAGAGAAAGTGTAGAATACTGAAGGGGTAGCATTTACTAGTCCAACTCCAGTAAGGTGAAGCAGTAGGGAAAGTGTGAGATAGTGTAAGGGTACCATTTACTATTCCAACTTCAGGAAGGTGCAGCAGTAGAAAAAGTGTGGGATAGTGTAGGGGTACCATTTACTATTCTATCTCATTGAAGGTGCAACAGTATAGAAAGTGAAGGATAGTGTAGGGGTACCATTAACTATTCTAACTCCTGGAGGATGCAGAAGTAGAGAAAGTGTTGGATAGTGTAGGGGTACCATTTACTATTCCAACTCCATGAAGGTGCGGAAGTAGAGAAAGTGTAGGATACTGAAGGGGTAGCATTTACTATTCCAACTCCAGGAAGGTGCAGCAGTAGGAAAAGTGTGGGATAGTGTAGTGGTACCATTTAGTATTTTAACTCAAAGAAGGTGCAGAAGTAGGGAAAGTATAGGATACTGAAGGGGTACCATTTACTATTGCAACTCCAGGAAGGTGCAGCAGTAGGGAAAGTGTGGGATAGTGTAGGGGTAGCATTTACTATTCCAACTCCAGGAAGTTGCTACAGTAAGGAAAGTGTGGGATAGTGTAAGGGAACCTTTTACTACTATTCCAACTCCAGGAAGGTGCAGGAGTAGGGAAAGTGTGGGATAGTGTAGGGGTACCATTTACTATTATAACTCCAAGAAGGTGCAGAAGTACGGAAAGTGTAGGATACTGAAGGGGTACCATTTACTATTGCAACTCCAGGAAGGTGCAGCAGTAGGGAAAGTGTAGAATAGTGTAGGGATATAATTAACTATCCTAACTCCAGTGAGGTACAAAAGTAGAGAAAGTGTAGAATACTGAAGGGGTAGCATTTACTAGTCCAACTCCAGTAAGGTGAAGCAGTAGGGAAAGTGTGAGATAGTGTAAGGGTACCATTTACTATTCCAACTTCAGGAAGGTGCAGCAGTAGAAAAAGTGTGGGATAGTGTAGGGGTACCATTTACTATTCTATCTCATTGAAGGTGCAACAGTATAGAAAGTGAAGGATAGTGTAGGGGTACCATTAACTATTCTAACTCCTGGAGGATGCAGAAGTAGAGAAAGTGTTGGATAGTGTAGGGGTACCATTTACTATTCCAACTCCATGAAGGTGCAGAAGTAGAGAAAGTGTAGGATACTGAAGGGGTAGCATTTACTATTCCAACTCCAGGAAGGTGCAGCAGTAGGAAAAGTGTGGGATAGTGTAGTGGTACCATTTAGTATTTTAACTCAAATAAGGTGCAGAAGTAGGGAAAGTATAGGATACTGAAGGGGTACCATTTACTATTGCAACTCCAGGAAGGTGCAGCAGTAGGGAAAGTGTGGGATAGTGTAGGGGTAGCATTTACTATTCCAACTCCAGGAAGTTGCTACAGTAAGGAAAGTGTGGGATAGTGTAAGGGAACCTTTTACTACTATTCCAACTCCAGGAAGGTGCAGCAGCAGTAGGGAAAGTGTGGGATAGTGTAGGGGTACCATTTACTATTCTATCTAATTGAAGGTGCAACAGTATAGAAAGTGAAGGATAGTTTAGGGGTACCATTAACTATTCAAACTCCTGGAAGGTGCAGAAGTAGAGAAAGTGTTAGATAGTGTAGGGGTACCATTTACTATTCCAACTCCATGAAGGTACCTAGTGCTGCAACGATTCCTTCACCTCGCCATCACTGAGGGCGAGGCGCCACGTGGGACACGCCCACCTCAGCTGGCCACACCCCCATGACGCCCTTCCCCACAGACATAAATTATGTGTCTCGCTAGGAAGCGCAGCGGACGGGCGCAGCGGGCACGCCGTCAGCGCGCCGAAGGCGCGCCAAAGGCAAGCCCGTCTGGGCCCGTCCGGGCCTGGACCGGGCCCAGGGCCAGTCCCCCTGCCTTTCCCACTGATTCTACCCGTACGTGTTGGACCAACACCCAACTACATCTACTAAACTCCTCCCCCTGCTCGGCTATCACCCGCTGCAACCCTGACCACTTGGAATCTGTTCCTTTCCATTGCCCTCAATGCAACTTCACTCTCCCGCCCTACCAATCTTGCCTGCCTCCTCGTCTCATACCGCAGCCCCCCTCGTCTAACCACCGGACTCTGAAAGCTGGCTTGATCAATTGCCGGTCTCTCCCCCGTCATGCCAACGACATCTGGATGTCTATCTCCTCAGACGAGTGGGATATTCTATTCCTCACCGAGTCCTGGATCACTGATGCCTCCTCTCCGGATATCTATCTGGCCATCCCCCCAGGATACGATATAAAGTGCATGAACCGGGCAGGTGGTAAATCTGGAGGCGGACTAGCCGTCATCCTTAAATCCCATCTTCAGCTGACTTTTACCAAACTCACCAATATTGGTATAATTGAAGCCATGTACTTCTCTTTATCTGACTCCGCGGCAGTTATACTGGCTGGCACATTAGTTTATAACCCCCCTACCGCCACCTCCGCTTCTCTCACTGCCCTCACCCTCCAACTGGCTGATCTATCTCTCAAACACCAATATTTTCTAGTCCTAGGTGACTTCAACCTCCACGTAGACAACTCTCTCTGCGCGAAGGCGAACAATCTGTTGGAAACTATGGAAAGCCTGAACCTCAAATAATTAGTCACCGGTCCCACTCATGTGGCTGGTCACACCTTGGACCTCATCTTCTCCAATTTCTCGACTATCACTGTCCTCTCACCCCTCCCCCTCACTTGGTCCGACCACTATCTTATCCCCTTCTCTCTCGCCCTCGGCCGGAAAACTGTCCCCCTGGCCCCTAGGAAGGAGTTGGGAAGAAAGTGGCACAAGGTCACTTGTGCCACCTTGGACCCGGTATTCCACTTCCAGACGGAGCATCTCTCCTCTGATATTGATGGAACTGTTTCTAGGCTAAATGCTGCCCTTGTCAATGCTATTGACTCCATTGCTCCCCAGAAAGTCATAGCCTCCACAAGATCTCGACCCTCTGCCCCCTGGTTCTCTACCTCCCTCCGTGAGGAGAAAAGCAGATGCAAAGCACTCGAACGTAAGTGGAGACTAAACTACGACCTTGAAGCTAAACTTACCTACAGAGCTGCACTGAAAAAATTCCTCAAACAAAAAAAAATCGCTATGAAAGATCATTTTTCTTTTCAAATCACCAATGCCAAAAACTCGTCTAAAACCCTCTTCACCATTGTTAAAGACTTCATCAATCCTCCGGCTAGGGCCACTCAGAACACTGCGAGCCAGGCTCTATGCGAGGGACTCTCAGATTACTTCCTTGATAAAATAAACAAACTCTGTGTCTCCTTCCCCAAAGGGCTAGTCCCCCTGCCTCCCCCCTCTAGTCCCCCAGCTTCTCCGTCCTTTCTCTCCTTCAATAAACTCAACCGGGACGATGCTATTAGGTTACTCACCCAGTGCAAATCCGGCGCCCCCTCTGACCCTGTACCTGTGAAACTCATGGGAGAACTGGCGCCTTCGCTAGCCTGCTCCTTCCTTTCCATCTGGAACGCCTCCCTTCACCATGGCTTCTTCCCTACCACCTGGAAGGAGGCCCTGGTGATTCCTATCCTAAAAAAGGCGGATGCAGATTCCACTGTTTTCGCTAATTACCGCCCCATCTCCCTTCTCCCCAAACCCGCAAAGGTCCTGGAAAAAGCTGTGCAGTTGCAACTCACGGAATATCTGGAGAACCATTCTCTACTGCACGACTCACAATCCGGATTTAGAGCGGGATTCAGTACTGAGACGGCATTGTTGGAAGTATCGGAAACTATCCGGGAATGCGTGGACAGGGGCGAGGAGGCCATGCTGGTCCTCCTCGACCTGTCAGCAGCTTTCGATACGGTCTCCCACCCCATCCTCCTTGACCGACTCAAACAGATAGGCATTGGCGGCACTGCCTTCAGTTGGATCGAGTCCTTACTCTCGGGAAGAAGTCAGAGGGTACTGCTGCGGCCTTTTAAATCGGATGACAAACCCCTGTCATGCGGTGTACCACAGGGCTCCGCCCTCAGCCCCCTGTTCTTTAACGTCTATCTTGCCCCACTGGCCGACGTTGTGGAGTCCTACGGAGTCAGGGTGGTCTCCTATGCTGACGATACTCAGCTGGTGTTTTCCTTCAGAGACCACTCGGACTCCGCATTCACCAACTTCCGCCAGTGCCTCAACAACATCAGTGTCTGGATGACTGATAACCACCTCAGACTAAATGCAGACAAGACGGAGGTGCTGTTCTTCAATCAGAAAGATCCCATCCCCTCCTCTTGGTGGTGGCCCACGGCACTTGATCCCGCTCCCTCTCCTGTTCACTCTGCTCGTAACCTGGGTTTCCAGTTTGACGACTCCCTCTCATGCAAAACTCAGGTCAATAAAGTGACCTCTGCCTGCTTCCTGAAGTTGCGCATGATCAAAAAAATACTCCCCTATCTCCCTCTGGATTCCCGCCGTACAGTTACCCATGCCCTCATCACGTCCCACCTGGACTATGCTAACAGCCTCTATGCTGGTGCCCCCCAGTATCTGTTAGACCGGCTCCAGATTGTCCAGAATGCGGCGGCCAGATTGATTGGTAATATTCCCTACCGTCAATCAGTATCCGCGTATCGTAAGGAACTACACTGGCTACCAGTGGCCAGCCGTATCCAGTTCAAGATCCTTACCCTTACCTACCGAGCCATCAACGACCTCGGACCCAACTACCTGAAAAAACGTGTCTCTATATCTCACTCCATCAGATCCTTGAGATCCAATGACCTCCGCCTCCTGATCTCTCCCCGTTTTAGACTATCTAGAATGGGTGGCAGAGGGTTCAGTGTCATTGCGGCAAAACTGTGGAACGCTCTGCCAATCGATCTGAGATTCTGTCCTTCCGAATCCATTTTCCGAGCCAAACTCAAAACTTGGCTCTTCTCTGGACTATGATCTCTCCCTGTTGCTCCTTCTTCCCCCCTAGAGACTCAGGTTCTAGCGCCGGGACACCCCTCCGGGGGTAGCTGTGCGCTCTATAAACTACATAAATAAATAAATAAATAAATAAAGGTGTGGCAGTAGGGAAAGTGTAGGATAGTATAGGGGTACAATTTACTATTGTAACTTAATAAAGGAAAAGCACTAGTGAAAGTATAGGATACTGAAAGGGTAGATGCAGCAATAGAAAAAAACACAAACAATGCTTCACAAACATATTTTTTTCCAGAAAATGTCTTCTGAACAGACTGCCTCATACGTGAATTCAAAGAGAGGAAACCGCTTGTTGAAGCATTCAGGTTATCTATATTGTAAAGAAAGGATTAGTGAACCACGTAGACATTGGATGTGTGTGAAATATTACTCCTTCCATTGCAGTGGCAGAGCGGTTACTCATGGAGAAATTATTATTAAAACAACTGAGCATAACCACTCTGCCTCTGCAATGGAGATTGAGGTTTGTGAGGCCATTAATGAAATGAAAGCAATTGCATACACCTCCAATGACTCTACAGATTCAATTTTAAGAGAGGTTGCACTGCATGTTCCCAGTCATTTAGCTAGAAGTATGCCTATCATTCCCAATTTGAGAAGAAATATTCATAGACAAAAGCAGGCGAGTAATACCCATACAACCACACCTCACTCCTTTGCTGACATTGTAATTCCAGACAAACTCTCTATTTCTTTCTCTAATGAACCTTTCCTCATGCATGACAATCAAAACCCTCACAAACGAATTCTAATCTTTAGTACTCCCCGCAACCTTGATAATTGGAGAACAGTGAAATTTGGATGATGGATGGGACGTTTAAAAGTACACCCCATACTTTCATCCAAATTTACACTACTCATGCTAAGATTAACAATAATGTAATCCCGTTAGTATATAGTTTGCTACCTGACAAACAAACTGCAACCTTCACTGAATTTTTATCAGTGGTTAAAACAAAAACGTCCAATAAAAGTCCTAGGAAAATTATTGTGGATTTTGAATTTGCAATGAATAATGTCATTACCAAAACGTACACGGATACCCAAATTCAGGGATTTTTTTTCATTTTTCCCAGGCAATTTGGCGTAAACTTCAAAAAATATCCCTGGTTGCAGATTATTCTACAGATAGCAAATTACAGTTTGAAATTAAAAAAACTAACATCGCTTTGCTTTGTTCCTCCTGAAAGTGAGACGAGTACTACACTACAATTACAGAGTCAGAATTTTTTAATGAGAACGAAGAAAAATTGGCACCCTTACTAAATTATTTTGAAGACACATGGATTGGGCATCTAAGCAGGTCGGGTCGCAGAAGGAAGCCACGTTTCCATGTGGAGTGGTGGAACTGCTATACGAGCTGGAGGAGCAAAAACAAACAATGCAATAGAGGGATGGCATAACTCCTTCAACCATACAATTGGCAAACCACACCCCAACATCTATCATTTTTTGGAAACTTTGAAGAAGGAGCAAAGTTTCCAAGAAATGTGAATTGCTCAAACATTAAATGGCAGCCTAAACCCACGCATCTCTCAAAAATCAGAACAAATGTCAGAAAGACTATTGGCAATTTTACAACAGTTTTCGTTGTGCGTGGCTATGGACTACCTGGAAAATGTTGCTAACATCCTTCATTTTTAAATTACATTTACATATTACTTTCCTGCTTTGAACAACATTAAACTGTCTTTCTAATTTGATTGGCATTTACTTTGCATTAAATTATTTTTTTACAATAATGTCGGGTCACCTTACCTTTAGAAGTCTACTTTCTTTTTCTCCATAATAATCCACCAAAAAATCCATGAAGTGTTTAAATCCAATTCAATTTTGCAATCCCAACTTTGCAAAAAAAATTATCCCTATCTTCTTTTTTCAATTATCCAACACCATTTTTTTATCCATTGTTTGAAATATTTTTATTTTTTTATATTATAAAATGCAGTTCAAAACGGTTAAAAACTACCTTCTTTGATCGAATAGGGAGAAAAAAAAAAATTAAAAATCTAATCCAAAATGCTTTACTTTCCAAATATATTCTTTCAATCCTCTAGTTTCAAAAGTGCATCAGCAAAAAAAATCCATTATCCATTTTCTCCAAATTCGTTTCGCAATTATCTTGAACAAAAAGAATCTGCAAAAAATACCAAAGAGCTTTTCTATTCTTTTTTTTTAAAAAAAACAAAGTCCCCGAAATACACTATCCATGCAATCCTTTTTTTTTCAATTCGATCACTTTTTTCAAATTGTCCAGGATATTCCATTGGTTTTTCAAAAACTATCGGAAAATAATCCAAAATCCATAGCAAAAAAAGAAGCTTTCAAAAAAGTTCACCCAAAAAAAGCAATAGTCCGAGAAATCCAAATTTCTTTCCAAATCGATCTCCAAAGCAACCAAATTACAAGTATTCGATCAACTCTCATATTTTTTAACTTTGCATTTTTAATTTAAAAAAACAACTGTACTATTTCAAACTAAATAAAACCCATTTTTCAGAAACAATTTCATTTTAATAACACTTTTAAATATTTTTTCAGGCGAACCGACAAAGGCATACGCTACTTACATGACCGGTGACATACTGTAAATGTAACATATACATTTCGAATAACATATGCAACCTCTCCTAATCCTTTCTTTACAATATAGATACTATTTTTATCTTTTTTTTGTTTATAAATAAAGTTTGGACTCTCTCCTACCTGAGCGCAGATCAGCTTCCAGCTCCTTCCTCCTTCGACGCTGTAGAAAATGGCCGCTTGCATTCACGTGTACGCGTCAACGTCATCACTAGCTACAAAGATTGAAAAGGGACTAATTAATACATTTTATTAAATAAAGTTCACAGACTATTTAAATGTTAAATGTTAAATGCATATATTTATTTTGAAAAAAAAGTAATAATTTTTTTGAAAATTTATTTTGAATAAAATATATTTTACAATAAAAAAACCATATGTTTTGAATTTACTGGCTTAATTTTATAATATGTTTTTAAACATTTTAAATATATCTACATTTTAATGTAACCGGTAGTTGTTATAAATTGCATTTACCTCTAAACTTGTCCCATGCTTTTTCGCTTCCTTCTAGCTATAAATAACCTTTTTACTTTGTATTGCAGACTTCTAAACATCAGCTGTAGAAATAAACAAAGGACATTCATCTCCATTAGAAACAATGCAAAAGCGTGGGAACTCTTCTATTTTACATGAATAACATGTCTTCTATATTTTAAAAACATACCAAGCCAAAAAGCCATTTTTTCTATTTAATATCTATTATTTATTACATATGTTAAATAACAATAATAAATTAAATACTTTTTTTTAAAATAAATACCTGTGACTTATTTTTTTTATTATAAAAAGGAATAAACCATTAACTATTTCTAAAAATCCTTTTTTTTAAAATCATTTTTAATTTTTTACTTACACTTAATTTTCAAATAATACATTTAAATTAATACCTGAGCATTTTTTATTAAAAAAATGATTTATCTATTATTTTTAAATTAATTTATTGGTTTAAATTTTAAACAATGATACATTCAATTATTTCAGAACATTTATTAATATTATTTTTTAATTAATACCGTAGTATTTATTTAAATAAAATGAAATCAAATATAAATTATTTATTAATACCTGAGTATATTTTTTGTAAATCAATTTTAAACAAACAATAAAAGTGACTCATCTATTACTTTTAAATTAATTTAATAGTTTAATTTTAAAGAATAAAAAATGTTATTAAACAAAAAAATTGTACATTATATTTTAATTAATACCGGAGTATTTTCTAAACAAAAATTAATCATATTTAAAATTTAATTAATACCTGAGTATTTATTTGTAGACAATAATACATTTAATTACTACACAAAATTTCGAAAAATAATTTTAATTAATACCTGAGTATTGTTTTAAACAGAAATGAATCATATTTAAATATTTAATTAATATAGTATTTATTTAAACAAAAAAAAATCATTTTTAAACTAACTACAAAACAGATTTATCTATTACTTTTTAATTAATTTAATACTTGAAATTTTATACAATAATACATTTAATTATTACACAAAATGTACAAATATTATTTTTTAATTAATACCTAAGTATTTTTTTAAACAAAAAAATAATTTTACATTTTTAATTAAAACCTGATTATTTTTTTAAAGAAAAAAATAATTCATTTTTCAACTAACAATAATTATAAAATTCATTCAATTAATACTTAAATTTAAATTAATACCTGAGTATTTTTTTAAATATTTTTTTTAATTAATACCATTTATTAAAATAAAAACTAAGTTAAAATATCCAAAGTATTTTTTAAAACAGCTAATTTCTAACATACTTACGTTGTAAAGACATGCGTTGTAAAGACATCTGCGTTGTAATAGTATGCGTTGTAAATGCATGTGTTGAAAAAGCATTTGCGTTGTAAAAGTTTTGTTGTAATGGCAATGCGTTGAAAAAGTTGTGTTGTAAAGGTTGTTCCCCGAACTATATGGCACATAACTGATTATGTGTGGAAATTAGTTTTCTGTTTATATTTATAATTTATGCATCACCAAGTCAAGTGTCTTGAATTGCTTTCATGCTATTAAAACCTCAGTTTCTTGCACACATCAGAACTACTTGTGCTTAAGTTTTGCTTTCTAACTGCTAAATGCATGCAGTTCATTTACAGGTATTTACACAACACCCTACAGCCTTTTTCCTTCACACTCGCTACTACAGCAACATTGTCACATAATTCCCTTTAAAACTCCTTTCACTTTTCCATTCAGACAAAGAGAAATAAACTCCAATCCCATGTTAAACGAATAAGCAGCAATTTGTCAGAAGACATAGCCTGTTATTTGACCTTGGATTTCGAAGCACCAACAAATGTGACAAAATGAACACAGAAGGGCAGATATATCATTGATTCCTGTCACCCTTGCACCACACAAAGGGACACAAGGACGAAGCCACTACTGAATCTAATTTATCAAGCCACGCAAGGCCACTTTGCATGGCCCTTCGTGACTTGATAAAGCTAGGGTAATGCAACACAATGCAAATCGCTGTGTTACGGTACTCTGCCCTAGGAAGGCGTTCCAAGGGCGTAATGTGGGTGTTCCACACATCCACCCATGGATTGTGGTGCATTCCCAGATTTGCCATTATTTGTAGATCTGAGAATGCGCCAAATATCTTAATTTCTCTTCGTTTAATCCTCTTTTTATGTGTGAGAGGAAAAAGCCTTAGAGGATTATTTTTGTGAAGCAATGTGCCCCTTTCTGCACAAAAACAATCCCGTGTGCATCACAGGCACCCTTGCACTATGCCAAAAGGGTGTCAGCATTGGAGTTAGGCAGCACATTGTGCGCCAGTGCAAGGAAAGGAGAGGAAAAGCCATATGTTAAATAAGATGCATTACTGCCCTTTCAAGCAGGGCAGCAAGGTGGCTGGATGCACTGTGTGAATTAATTATAAATATGCCCAAGAATTTAAAGGCATCTTTATTTATCGCTCCTACTTTCCTGACCTACTAAAAATAGGTTTGCAACCCACAGTTTGGGAAATGCTGCATTATACATTCCTCAATAATGTATAATGTCTCAGAAATTTCATTCAACTTCTGGAAATACATATCTGCATCCTATAAATATGCAGTTTGTATAGAAATTGTTTGTAGCACTATATGACAACTATTTAATATCAGCATATGCACAGAAATCCACAGGTGAATAACTTATTGTATGGATTAGCTTTAGTTTTTCTCACATATTTTTGAAAGAGCACTTTGATTTAAGCCACAAACTATTTGTAACTTACTTCTTCAACTCAACTCTAGTCACGCTTAGGGCTCCATTAGGATGACGGGCAGACTTTGCCCGCCCGTCATCCTATTGTAAATCGGGACCGCCCGCCATAAGGGCCGGGGTCCCGGGGGTGCCACCACCCGCCACAATGCTGAAAATGCACTTTCACATTTTCATTTGCAAAGAGGCAGGCACCGCGCGGTGCCTGCCGCTTTGCAAATGAAAATGAAGGGGGGTACCACAGGTACCTCCCATGTGCACCCCCCCACCTGTACTTCACTCTGGGGGGCCGCAGGGGGCCCCCAGAGTGAAGACCGCATGCCTTTCCGTGGCGGCAGCGCCGCCGCGGAAAGGCATCTAACAATGCCCATGGTAATATTGCGGGCGGTGTCTAACAGACACCACCTCCATGTTACTCGTTTTCCGCCCCGGCTGCTAGGCGACCGGGGCGGAAAACAGGCGGGCGGTATTTTGCACAGCCACCATCCCCTCCGCCATCCTAATATGGCGGGGGGATTTGGGCTTGCAATGTCGGGCTGTTTGCCTCCGCCAGCCTGGCGGAGGCAAACCGCCCGACATCGTAATGGACCCCTTAGTCTCTACGTGTTTAAATGAATTATTGTTTGTACTTAAAACTTGAGCATCATATATCTTTTACTATACTGAATCAGACTTATGTCCAGGACCACACTATTTCTATTTTGAACATGCAAACATGTGCTTAAAGTCAATCTATGTTGTATATGTTTGTGGGCCATTTACTGCCTACCTTTCTTCTTAAATGTCTAGTGGTTTATAGAATAATTTGAGGAGCAGCAGCATGGATGATGTCATCATTGATGTCATGTGAGATGTCATCAGTGAGATCTTCATTGATACCATTTACCATGTCATGAGACAATATGTAATTTCATAAGCAGTGCATGTTGGAGTGCAAGTTATAGTTAGCACGCTGACAGGGAACTGAATTTCAGGTTTATTTTTGTTTTTTTAACATTTGTTTTTAATTCATTTCAACACCTTAATAAAAAGCTACTTTAACATTTGTTTATTTCAGTACATTTTTAGTTTTTTTTAAAACATAATCTAAGACCCTATGTCTAACAATAATGTCACTTTGAATCATTAATTATTTCAGTGAATTTCTGACATATTTGGGTCATATCCATCCAACATCCCACAATGCATGGCTGAAACCCATGCACAGTGGATATGTGGCTCAGGCCCACCATTCACTGGAGGCCAACCCATGCAGTCTGTCTTCTGTGGTCAGCTAGCTGCCCCACCCCAACCTGTCTTCTGTCTGTTCTCAGTCTGTATGCCCATACACCTTCCCTCCTCCCCTCCATGGTCAGTTTGCTGCTACACACCCTCCCAGCTGCAATCTTTTTTAGGTCTGCATGCCCCTTCCCCACCTACCCTCTGTGGTCACATGTGCTGCCACTTCCCCCCTACCTGTGACCCCTGGTCAGCATCTTGCCCCTGCCTCTTGCCCCCTATTCTCCATGTGCAAACCCCTGCCCCCTCCCTCCCTGACTGGTTATGTGCCACTGCCACCTGACCTCTGTTGCTGTGCTGTCCCGCCTTCCCATTCTCTGTGTTTGTTTCCCTACCCCTTCCCTCCATGGCCTGTTGTGCTGCCACTTCCCCTGTCCTGCTACTGCCCTCCATTGTTGCCTCTGCTCCCCTGTTCTCTGTGTGCGTGCCTGTGAGGAAGTTGATTATTAGGTTGCATGGAAGGTAGTACACCGCAATTAATACTATCACTGTTCTAGCTTGGTTCAGTAAAGGTTTCAGAAATTGAGACCTGAGCTCAACCCCTGCTGGCTATGACAGAAGGAAGACAGGCTTAACAAAAGAAAATCTGATACACATTTACAAGTACCAAACCAGTCAACAAGTTGAAAATGTAACACACTAAAAACTCCAATCCAATTTATAAAAAAGAACAAAAATGTAATGTCCAAAATCAAAAAATCCAATGAAGGGAACTGGAGTTATGATTTTTCAAATGTTGAAATACAAATATCACCAAAAAGCTTTAAGCACCAACTGCGGCAACCTGGTTGCACATGACCGGGACCAAGGTGCAATTTAAGGCCAATTGCAATGGCCTTAAATTTTACAGAAACCAGATTCAACTCAGTTGGACGTTTTACCTTCAGATTTAGGGGGATATTACAAGTTTTGCAGTCCATAGGACTGCCAACCCTGTGGTGGCGCAGTAGCTACCGCTGCACTGGCAGTCTGACCGCCCTATTTTGGCAGTGTTGTGAGGCAATAATATGCTGGTGGTGCCATAGCGTTACCGCCAAGCATATTACAAGTGTCCTCACTGCTAGAGTTTTCATGGCGGTGAGCCTTCCATGAAAAGGCTGGCAGTGAGAGAGTGCCCCCTGGTGTCTCAGGACATGGGGATGTATGCAGGAAAGGGTTACCCCCCTGTGTGCAGGCAACCATTTACTACAGAGCATGGACTGCAGAGTCCATGCCTTGCAGGAATGGGCTTTGGCATTCCCCTGGCGATGCCTTTTTTAAAGGCATTGCCATGGTAATACCAAAGGACCAAGCGCCAGACAACAAAAAAAACTCATAATCTGGCGGGCAACCAGTGGTGAGCCTTCATGGTGTGGGAGAGAGGCTGTGGCCTGTCGCCCCTCTCTCACACCACCAAACAAGAATCAGGCCTTGAGTCTCTGAAATGGATGTCAAAAGTCCTGTGGGGCTAAGCAGCAGGCTGTGGCTGAGAAGGGCTCCACAATGCCAGATAGCCATTGGTTGTGGTCCTGGTGAAGCGTTGGCAGGTAAGCTCTGAGTGGGAGAAATTAAGCATTCATGCCTAAGGAAGGTCCTGTGCCAGCTGGATACCTTTGACACCTTCGTCCAGTGAAGACTTTTACTTTTGAAGACAGTCACTTTTTGAGACCTCATATTCCTGCTGTGGGACATGGCTGAAAACTGTAGCTGAACAGGATTGCACGAGGTCGGATACACTCTCTACAATGTACTCCTGAAATGGATTTCTGCTGTTGAAAAGCTCTTATTGGAAGCAACCTGCATCTTCAAACAATCAATCAATCAAACAGTATTTATAGAGCGCTACCTATCACCCATGAGGGTCTCTAGGCACTGTGAGGGGAACACTCTGCTGCTGCTAGCTATTTGTTGTAGAGTCAAGGTTTTCAGTTTTTTTCTGAACTCTAGTAGTGTTGGTGCTGATCGAAGAGGTAGGGAAACATCATTCCAGAGTTTGGGGGCAAGGTGGAAAAAGGATAGGCTGCCTCTTCTGCTTCTGATGATTCGAGGGAAGTGAGCGGGGAGGAGGGAGGAGCGAAGCTGTCTTGTGGGCTAGTGGAAGTTCGCTCTGGTTTAGGCAGGCTGGGCCCTCGTTGTGGGGGGATTTGTAAGTGTGGGTCAGGAGTTTGAAATGGTAGTGTTTGCTGACAGGGAGCCAGTGCAGTGCTGTGAGGTGGGTGGTCATGTGGACCCATCTCGGGAGGTCGAGGATGAGCCTGGTAGCCACGTTTTGTATTGTCTGGAGCCTGTTTTGGAGTTGGGCGTTGATAGCTACATAGAGGGTGTTTCATAGTCCAGACAGGGATGAGTGCCTGGGTGATCATGTTTCCGGTGTCTGTGGGGAGTCATTTGAAGATTTTCTTCAGCATGCAGAGGATGTGGAAGCATGCGGGAGGGACGGCATTCACCTGTTTCCTAATGGATAGATTGCTGTTGAGAATATTGCCTAGATGTTTTACATGTTCTGTAGGTTTGGGAGGGGGACCTAGTTCAGTGGACCACCAGTTGTGGTCCCAGGGGGAGCTGCTGAGTCCAAAGATGAGTACCTCAGTTTTACCTGTGTTTAGTTTGAGGCATTTGCTCTGCTTCCAATTGGCGACGCTGGTCATGCACCTGTGGAAGTTATTTTTTGTGTTGGTTGGGGTGGAGGGAAGGGACATGGTGAGTCAGGTGTCATTCGCGTAGGATATAATGCTCATGTTATAAGATTTAACCAGAGTGGCTAGGGAGGGCCATGTAGGTGTTGGTTGGGTTAAGAGAGGAGCCTTGGGGGGCACTGAAGATAATGTCCTTTTGAGCTTAGGAGTAGGTTGGAAGGTGGATGCTTTGAGTTCTGCCTGCGAGAAAGGAGGCAATCCCTTCGATGGCATTTCCTTGGTTTGCCATAGTGTAGTACGATGTTGAAGGCTGCAGACGAGAGCATCGGTTTTGCCGTGAAGGCTCTGATGTCTTCCATGGCTGCTATGAGGGCAATTTCTGTGCTTTGGTTGACACAAAATCTTGATTGCGAGGGATCCAGGAGGTTGTTGATTTTGAGATGGTTGTTAAGTTGAATGTTGATTGCTTTTTTTAGGACTTTGGCTGGTAAGGTTAGTCATACCCTCCAGCATTTCGTGATTTCGTGATTCACGAAAAAATCGCGAAATCGGCTGAATAGCGCGATGGCCGCGATATTTGTAATTCTCGCCGCGATATTTGCCAAAGTGACTGCAAAACAAACAATGCCCGATAATAGGCTGAGCGCGCACACGTCACTACGTGCCGCCGTCCAATACCTGCTTCCTCCTGTCCAAGATCTGTCTGTTATTCGGCATTGAAGAGGCAATTTGCTCATAATCCTTTCCGCCGCCGTCAGCATTGGAGTGCCGGAGTTGCAGCCGTAACGGTTGTGTTTTCTTAAGGGCTGTGTGCGACGTGTTCCATGGTTTTCTTTTAAATAGCTGTCATGTCAGTGAAGCTTTCATTAGTTCATCGTGTTATCGGGAGTTGTTTATACAGTAAATCTTGAATGTGCATTCAGCACAAAATACACATTCGACTAGAGCTTTTTTCTTTTACATTTTGAATTGCCAATACCTTTGTTTACTGCGTGTATTTATACTCCCTGAAAGTAGGTTGTTCTGGCCAATGACCACTGCACCACTTCTTTCTTTCCCGCCATAGAACAGTTAATGAAGAGGGCTGCCTAAAAACACTTGTAAATAAAACAAGCATTTGCAATGCAATAGGTCTCGCATTATTAAAGTTTTAGCTATTGGTGTGGCATTATTTAACAATGCCAATAGCTCAAACTTTAATAATGTGAGACCAATTGCTTTGCAAATGCTTGTTTTGGCATGTGGTGGTGTCTGTTCACCACTGGGGGTGAGTGGCACAATTCCTTGCTTGCAGTGGCATCAGACACTCACTGGGGGCTTGAATGCATCACGCGTTCCCCTTCTGCTGTATGGGGCTTGGTGGCCTCCGGTTCCATTCTTTTGGCTGCCAAGACATAACAGGTGTGCAGAGTGATGTCATCATGTGGCCTAAGTTTAAATCAAAAGAGGCGGCAAGCAAATTAAACATAGCCACAGGTTCACTAGTGGGCTGTTATCTTTACGCATGTGAATTACTTAAACCTACAATCAAGAGTGTTTCTATGGAGGAATGCTTACATTAGTATACATACACAGCTTCATGTTGTTAAATAACTAAAAAAACTAGGATATCTGTGTTTGGTGTAGGAAAAATGGCCAAATAAAATGCCGCAAAATTGCCGCTAAATTTCCATTTTTGTGCCGCTAAATTTCCATTTTTGTGCCGCTAAATTTGCTAATCCATGCCGCTATATCCTGGGGGGTCTGGTTAGTAGTGAGATGGGTCGGTAATTTTTTAGGTCCGCTAAAGATTTTAATAGAAGTGGTTTGACTTCTGCTTGCTTCATTGCAGTGGTAAGGTAGGCATGGGTGATGAAAGCATTCAGGATGGGGTGAGCTTCTTGCTGATGGAGGTGGTTTCTTTGTTAAACATGTGGTGAGGCAGGTGTGCCGTGGAGCTCCATAGTAGATGGAGCTCATGAGGGGGACGGCGGTCAGAATAGTAAGGGGTTCACAGATTGAGATGGTGGCTGGGGTGTTGTCTTTGCTGGTGTATAGAGTGCTGGGGGTATCAAGGAGAGGTTAAGGGTTGAAGTGTTCATATATTGTTGCAATTTAGTTGTGTAAGAACTCTGCGAGGGAGTCGCAGAGGACCTGGGAGGGGGTGATAGCCTTCCCTGTTGATGTTGGGTTGCTGAACTCCCTGACTATGCCATAGAGTTCCTTGCTGTAATTGGTGCAGGCTTTTAGGTGGTTGTTAAGGGCTTTTTTCTTGGTGTTGTTTAGTTTAGAGTGGTATTTGTTTTGAGCTCTTTTGAGAGTTACACTGTTGGAGGGGATCTTGTTGGCATGCCAGGTCCTTTTCAGTTTCTTGCAGTTTTGTTTGGTATTAATTTAGTCTATGAACCTATTGGCTCAGTGGGGAGATTTTCAAGGACCGGGTGGTCTGTGGGGGTTGACTTTTTTAGCACAGTGGGTGACCCACGTATTGAATATTTTGTCAACTTCATCAGAGTTGTGAGAGGGGAAAGGTAGTGATGCATTGAGGGTGTGTGTCCAGAGGTCCTCTGATACTTTGCCCCAGCTACTTTGGGGGGCGCTGGAGAGGGTGGTCAGGGGCTTGGTAGATGAGGAAATGAGGAAGAGTGCTATAGAGTGGACGGACTAGGTGATTTCACTGATGTGGCTGTAGGTCATTTTGTTGCTGGTAGAGAAAATGGGGTCTAGTGTGTGTCCAGCAGTATGTGTGGGATCGGTTACTAGCTGGCAGAGTCTTGTTGTATGGCGTTTTAGGATCCGAGCGAATTTTCCTGATTCGCCCTTATATTGGCACAATTCACATTTGCCCTAATATAGGCGTATAAATCATTCCCTTATTTAGACATAGCCCATGCAGTCCAAATACAGGCATGGCTACTTCTACCCGTACCAAAACGTCACAACGATTTCTTGGAAAATCAGCTTAAGCAGTCAGGGACCTCCCCTTGCTTGAATTTTGATTTGTCCAAGAACTCATGTACTTTTCAAAGAACTACTATTCCCTTGGGGTTCTTTACTGAATGGGAACAAAAATAAAATACACCACAGACCATACAATCAGTCATTGGTAAATTGCACGTAAAACAGGAACAAATTCCATTCTGGATACCTCAAAAAATTACTCAAATCGAGGCAGTATTTCCCGATACTACTCCTCATGAGAAACACAGGATTCTAACAATCTGTTTACCCATAGTGATCGCACCACACCTGGAGGACTGTGACACTTGGGATACAGTCTTTGCTGCAATCTACACAAAAACACATGGGGCCTTATTTATGAAGGCCTTGCGCCGCCGGTGCGTCACTTTTAACATGGGAAAAAGTGACGCACCGGTGGCGCAAGGCCTTCATAAATAAGGCCCATGGTGTTCCATCTATGGCGATAATACCAGACGTCCTGAAACAGATTCAGAATGATTACGGGGCAGATCTTGCTTTAAATCTGGGTATGAAACTACTGAAAGATTTCAAACAGGTCGCAACAATAATATTAGCTAATATTAAAGGTGAGGCAGCATCTGTGGCGATCCGCCAAAAGTTAAGAGAATTTGATGTAACTGAGCAACCATATGAACTGATCAGAATAATAGAAAAATCCTATGAAGAACTAGGTAAAGACAGTTTGGGTGGGAAACCCATTAAACCCCAACTAACTAAAAGTCCTGAAGAGGTCTTTATTAAAAACACTCTCACAGTTCCTAAAAAGAAGTGGGAGAACACTAAACAAACTTCTAAAGAGAAACGTTCTCAATCCCGAGGTAGGTCTCCTCAAATGAAGCCCTCTGAAAAGAGGTATAACCTCAGGAACAGGGATAATTTGAGAAAACCTGATAGATATCAAGATACTGATACACATTTCTCTCGTACCTTTCAGACTTCCTCACGGGAAATCGTAAAGAAGAGGACGGTCAGAACAAAAAGAAGAATGTGTGAAGTCCAAAGACGATCAACACATTCCGAAAAATAAGAAAACCCAATTCTCCAAAAAGAAGGCAGCAGGTCTAAAAATCAGACATGCCGAGGATCTTCAGGACCCAACTCAAGAACGGGGTTTGGGCTCAGACAATGCTGGACAGCACAGCAGAAGTAATCATAGCTCGCAAGATCTTGGAGGATCATCTGGAGACAGAGGACTTGAATGAGTACATCCAAGTTGAAACTGCGTAGACCAGGGTTAGTGTACCCCATTATTTATATGAAGTAACACTCCGGATGGAGGGGGATATAACTAGAAAAATAAGAGCTCTCTAACGGTTATGACATTCTTCTAGCTGAAAAAGACTGACTACCTGAATTTGTCAGGGAGTGACATTTAAACTCTTGTTGCAAAACCTTTGCAGTACAAAATTCACACAGTGCAGCACTAATGAATAACATTGTGCGTAAAAAATATAAAACCACTTTAGATAATTAAACATTAAAACATTGCACCAGAAAGACACAGTGTCAATTATGTCGTCTCCGCCAGGAATTCAAGATTAGTCCAGGGTTATTTTCAGCCAGAGTAACAGAGTTACTACAAACGTATGATGATGAGGCATTATCTTATGTCGATGACATCTATCTAACAGACGATGACTTGGACAGGCACTTGAACAGAGTGAATACCATAATACTTGGATTCGCCTCTGAAGGGTACAAATTCAATTTTAAGAAATCGAGAAATGCCCACCTCAACGTCTTTTATCTGGGATATGAGTTATCAAGTGAAGGCAAAAGCCTGGCAGCCAACTTTTTAGAAAAGTGTGTGACCTGCTGCTCCAACCTACAAAAACGCTGAAAAACTTACAGTCAATTCTAGGTTTCCTAAATTTTGGAAGAATATACATTCTAAATTACGCAGAAAGGGTTAAACCTCTCTACAAATTAATCAAACCTGATTTCAAAACAGTTAATTGGACTCACAAACACAGGAATTTTGCGTTCAGTGCAAACAGACATGTTAGCAATAACACATTTACAGACTCGCGTAAACGTACGCAACCTAGTAATCCCAATCATTCCGGGAAGATGCAGATTCACGTACTTAACCTTTAATGAAGGAGAAAAAGTACCAATAGCTTATAAATCACACTTGTACACACAAGCTGAAATGAAATTTACCTCTACAGAAAAAATTCTGACAGCGGTTCAAACTGTAGTAGCAAAAGAGAGAGCCCTCGCACAGGGAAAACGCATAATGGTCATTACTGCTGTACCTGCCTTAGAGACAGTGACAAAAGCGAGAATTCCGAATGCAAAGGCTTTACATCCGAGATGGATACAATGGGTTAACTCTCTTGCTGCAACAGACGTTGAATACGTTTTTGGGCTTTTACACAAAGCATTGCAAATCACCTGAAAACACCTCCCAGGCTGTCAGGCGTGGTGCTGCTGGAGGCGGAGCCCCTGTGGGTGTACCGCGCCGGCCTCCCTCCGCCGTTGTTCCTGGAGCAGCCGCCGAGAGGGGGGGACCAAGACGGGTTGAGAAACTACCCTTCCCAGCTGCCCCGTGACCAGGAAGAGACCGCGGGACCTGAGAGCGCGCCTGCTGGCGCATAAAACAGACGAGCCCCATCGGTGGAGCGGGGGCTTTTACACAAAGCATTGCAAATCACCTGAAAACACCTCCCAGGCTGTCAGGCATGGTGCTGCTGGAGGCGGAGCCCCTGTGGGTGTACCGCGCCGGTCTTCCTCCGCCGTTGTTCCTGGAGCAGCCGCCGAGAGGGGGGACCGAGAGGGTTGAGAAACTACCCTTCCCAGCTGCCCCGTGACCAGGAAGAGACCGCAGGACCTGAGAGCGCGCCTGCTGGCGCATAAAACAGACGAGCCCCATCGGTGGAGCGGGGGCTTTTACACAAAGCATTGCAAATCACCTGAAAACACCTCCCAGGCTGTCAGGCGTGGTGCTGCTGGAGGCGGAGCCCCTGTGGGTGTACCGCACCGGTCTCCCTCCGCCGTTGCTCCTGGAGCAGCCGCCGAGAGGGGGGAACCGAGAGGGTTGAGAAACTACCCTTCCCAGCTGCCCCGTGACCAGGAAGAGACCACGGGACCTGAGAGCGCGCCTGCTGGCGCATAAAACAGACAAGCCCCATCGGTGGAGCGGGGGCTTTTACACAAAGCATTGCAAATCACCTGAAAACACCTCCCAGGCTGTCAGGCGTGGTGCTGCTGGAGGCGGAGCCCCTGTGGGTGTAACGCGCCGGTCTCCCTCCGCCGTTGTTCCTGGAGCAGCCACCGAGAGGGGGGGACCGAGAGGGTTGAGAAACTACCCTTCCCAGCTGCCCCGTGACCAGGAAGAGACCGCGGGACCTGAGAGCGCGCCTGCTGGCGCATAAAACAGACGAGCCCCACCCGCGTTGCGGGATTGTCGGGCGAGGCCCGGGCAAAGGGCGGGCCCTCTACGGCCCTCAAACGCCAAACAAGGCTGGGCTGGGCCATACCTCTAACCTTTGTCGTCCTGCCATGATTCATCACATCTATGGTACTGCTATTACGTTTATTTTGATACGGCAGTTATATTGTCCCTTGCTCCCTACTACTATTGACATATATCTATCTGTGGCCACTAGGTTCATATAGTAGAAGGGTTCGATCCGCGTTCACTGCCGATTGATTGCTAAATCATGAGGAGGGGGACCAAAACAAATAGAATGCCTACGTTGAGATCCAACACTAGACAGAAAGTCGATTCATCACAGTTGCAGCCCCTACCAACTCTAACGGCAATAGACAAAATGTTGCAACAGACTATCGGGGTTGTGGCAACTGCTATTGAAAATACTCAAGAGCGACTCTCGATAGCGTCTACAGTAGCTATTCATGACACGGAGGATGGTCCTGTGATAACTCTAACAGATGAACCAGACATAAGCTTCTCGTTAACATCCTCTTATGTAGAGCTCCCATGCGCACAGCCAACCACAGACACGCCCAAAAACACAGCTAGAGACCCAGATCCTGTTATCCGAGAACAGACACCTCGGGCTATCCCCCAAATTAGAAACCCAGGTAAAACTGTCCCGAGAACTAGGAAGAACAGCGCTGTCAAGCAGAACAGCAAAAAGAAGGGGAGAGATAATTCAAAGCCCAATCACAATTTGGTAACCCCAATGGCCAACACTACATCTGGCATACCCTGCTGGGTAGCCAATATGGTGTCAGATCTTAAGGCAGAACTGGAGGAGACCATCAGTGCGCACCTTAAGCCCCTAATGTCCAAACTGGACAGATTAACGTCTGTAATAAATAACAGAGTGATAGGACCAACCAGACTAGGGACACAAGCGCCAACTCCAGCATCAGGTAATCAGGACACGGGTAGACCAGGGGTCGAAAAGTCTTCAAATAATAGCAAGGCAGCGCCTGATAAAAATTCTGTCAAACAGAAAAAAAGTGTAGCCCCATTAAGTAAAACGCCGGCTAAAACCCATGTTCCCCCATCCTCTAGCGTTAATGGCACCGCCCCGCAGGCAAGCAACAATCAAGGGAAGAGCTCCTCGCCATTAGGTAAGGACATTGAAAGTAACACCAAAATGGGGAACCCCACTCAAGCAAAGTCTACCACCTCAACAGTTGCAGCAAGGGCTAAAACGGGAGTGCTGAAGGACTGGGCTATTCTAAGGCCCAGCGGTGCCAGGGGACAACACCTGAAATCTTCGTGGGTTACCTGTTCCGGCGTACAAATCACAGAGACACAGGACACTTCCTTCCGCGTCAAAGATCGAGGTTTATTTACTGCAGGGAACACAGAAGTCACAAGAAGTACAGCATGTGTAGGTTCTAGGAGACTGCTTCAAATTGTTACAGTGGATCGCTCCTTTTATACAGATTTTAGTCATAGCACAACATGGCGAACAAAAGGTTACAACTCAGTTCCCACAGTAAACTTCAAAAGGGTTGCTTTCATGTATTCAGGAGCCCGGAACATAATTACAGTAGCATCGCCGGTTCCCAACTGTAAAAGTACCTTATCCCACCATTAAGTACATTCCATTCCGGCTGTAAACGAGTATAAGGAAGAGACAGGAACAGGTGCAAGGAAGACAGAAACAGATAGCAAAACAGTGTAGGGGGCAATATCGGAAGCACGATTGCAGGATCAAAGGATTCGTGCCTAATGCATGCACGGCTGAAACAATAGACCGGCACGGCAGGATGAGCCTTGAGCGGGGCCATCTGCCTTTGCAGTGTCATTCCCCTCGTCATAAATACACCCTCAAAGGAACACGTGTCTTCCGCAAGAGCTTGGGAATCCCAGGGTCACGAAGCGGACAGTGTCCGTTCGCTGGCTACTTGAGGGCAAGAGACAAAATGGATGCCGTATCTAAAATGGAACCCGTGGGTTCAGATGGAGAAACCCACGAATAAGACGAACGGTTCAGGCCAGCGTAGCGAAAACGCGTACACCCACTAAACTCGTCATTTGCGGTTCATAGATACCAAACTCGTCCATATTCGAACGAGTCGAAAACACCACTATAATTGTCACGGAACCTCAGACGCTCCTTTTGCCCTCATGTAGGCAAGCACTAGTCGATATCAGAATCGATCTCGATATTCGTCAGATCATTCAGATGTTGCTGCAACATCATCCTATCCATCAATGCTTCCTTGGTAACAGATGGCCGTCTTATACACGTCGTAGCACAGAGGCCACATAAGGCAGGACCACACTGCACACAAAGACAACACGTGAACAGAAATGCTACAACAACCCCAATGATCATCAGAATCTTCCAACCCCACGTCGACATTAGGCCCCAAAACCATCCTAGTAGCGTCCAATCACCTACGTCCACGTGTATGGACTCGGAGATCTTATGCAACTTCGAGATGGCTTTATAGACAGTTGGAGCGTTATCAGGGATGAAAATGCAGCAACTCGAATGGATCACCTTACATACACCACCTCTATCTGCAAGAACGTCTAAAACCATACGGTTTTGCAACGTCATAAGCCTATCCGCCTGAAGCTCTGCTGTCAGATTACCAAGAGCACTTGCAGTTATATTAGCGGTCGATTCTACCACACGAGTCAACTGTCTCAGGTTCCTACTATTGATCATAGGTCCCCAAAACGGCAGGAAACCCTTAAAGAAGTCTCCTGCTTCTTGACCGGCAGTGTCCTCTTCGCTAATTACGCCTCTCACAACTCTAGTCTTGTGATAGTCCGAGGCAACTGTGAAGGTCGGTGGCAACAGATTCGCAATATAACAGGTGCCCGAGAAGTCACGGGGCAACCATGTATATGCGCGGTCGTAACATACAAAGTATGTACCCTTGGCAGTCAGAAGAACAGGGGAAGAGAGCGTTGGTAAAACATACGTTTCAGTGCAAGCACTCCTCCCAAGCTGAGCTCGCGGACTTCGGCCAAGGCCTTTCAAGCAGAAATTACCGAGATGGGATACGATCCAGATCGGAGACGAGCTTTTAAGCTGTCTATCACCCACTGACATGCTATACTCAGCCTCACTCAGATCCTTGTATGCTCGCACCTCTTCCTCTGGAATAAGCGATGCGTCAAAAATATCTCTATCTAAGTCAGCAATCGCTCTTGCCAAAGGCTTGTGGTATGGGCCGGGACCAGAATCTGCAGTACATGGCTCTCGATGGGGGTAGGAATCTAGTGCGATACGAAACATAGTTTGAAATGCCCGAGCTGACCCCTGGGAGCTATAAGGAAGAACCAAATACGGAATACCCCTATCCATGGTATGTGGCATTAACCCACACACCCAACAGTTAGTCGTGTTCATCACCAACTGATGTTAATGAGGAAGCTGGACAAAGGAGTTGTTCATGAATTCCGCACGTCTAACCTGTTCGTGTTGGGGCAGAGGATGGAAGGAATGTGGAGAAACAGTGGGAATAGATTTCGGTTCAGAAGAAGGAGTAGGTAAAGCAGAAGGCAATAACGACTGTATTCCAAAGTACACTCCACCCACTAATAACATGGAAACAGTCAGAAACAGCAGGAATACCTGAAACAGAAAGCATTTTGTCTGTACAACCCTATGCAATTTAGATCTTTGAGCTAGCATCTTCTCCACTTCCGACAACTTAGAGAATTTCATCCTCTAAAAACCGTCCGCAACGTTCTTGACGCACTTCGTTCTGAGTAGTGATTATCAATCCCCAGGAGTTCCCAGGAATCGACAAAAGTACCGACCTAGTGTCAGGAACCTGCTAAACAGAAGGAAGTACCCGCACGGCCCTACGGTCAACCCGGATGTAAGGTTTTCTTTAATCAAACATTCAATTTTAGTGCAAATCTCCTAGCTGTGGAAAAAGAAACATATGTGGAAAAGAACTCAAGAATTAATAGAGGATGCAATTATTCATAATATTCAAGACAACAGTAAGGGGGGTAATATGAATTCAAAAAGGGGAAAAAAACAAAAAGGGGTTTTCGTTTATTAGTCTTTGTTATGGAAACGAAGAAAATATCTGCTTCTTCCAGGACGAGTCTGTTCTTCAAATAATTGTTCAGATTGTGAAACAGCATCCAATCGATCAGATGGCAATTCAAGCCTCGAGTTCTCCAATGCTGATGGTTCAACAAATGTATCTGACTGCAATGAAGTGTCTCCTACAGGTTGAGCATCACTAAACGGCACAAATTTCGTTGGGGGTCTCCGTTTCCGTTGCGGCAATTCCAGTCCTCACCCAAGAATCTGCTGACAAAGGGATAGGAACTTTTTTGGTGTGGGTGGCATGCACCCAATTCTTCCTGCCTTCCAAGCGAACTGCAGTCCTTGTAGCTAGGAGGACTTGAAACGGACCCACAAATCTCGGCTTTCTGCCAAAGTTGCGGGTGACTACCCAGTCACCCGGTTGGAGCCGATGTCCAGGACCCTCAGTCTGTGCCGGTAGAGCTTCAAAGACCTGTTGATGAATTAACCTCAGTTTAGCAGTCAGATCATGAAGATAATCAATTAACATTGGGTACTCAAGACTATCAAAAGCCTTAGGCCTCCGGACTCCCCAAATGTTCGCAGGACGGCCGAACACAATCTCATATGGGCTAAGCCCTACTCGAGAGTGTACAGTCGCCCTGGTCGACAAGAGAGCCAGAGGCAAGGCATCAGGCCATGACAGACCAGTTGTAGCTTGAATCTTAGCAAGTTTCAGTTTCAGAGTACCATTGTACCCTTCAACTAAACCCGCTGACTGGGGATGATTGGCGCTATGGAATTTTTGTCGAATTCCAAGGCCCTTACACACACTCTGCATCACACTCCCCACAAACTCACTTCCGTTATCTGACCATACAATCCATGGCATTCCATACCGAGGAAAGTATTCCTTCAGTAGGACTTTCGCTGTTGACAGGGCAGTGAAGTAGTGTGGCTCACTGGTTAGAGGCGGCAGACC
Organism: Lissotriton vulgaris; assembly: GCF_964263255.1. Lineage (NCBI taxonomy): Eukaryota > Metazoa > Chordata > Amphibia > Caudata > Salamandridae > Lissotriton > Lissotriton vulgaris. The sequence goes on from NC_141694.1 coordinate 281,073,396, forward strand.
CGAGAGCAGAGGACGGCCCGGGACCAGGCTTCGATTCCCGGCGCGGCAGGTTTCTGGACCAGGGTCAGCGGACTCGATAATTCTCTCGCCTCGGTGCCCACTCTGATCAGCGATCACACTCGGCAACTCTGGGCATTAGCTTGCCTCATCTTCACTAACGGCCCCACCAGACCGCCGGGGATGCCTGGTCTCACCCTGGAGATATCTATTAAGGGACCATCTCTCAGGGAAGCCAGGAAGGGTTTCGCAGCGGTCGAAGCGCCTTGGGACCCTACGGGTAAGTAGTGCGCTATATAAATGCCAACACATTTACAGGATAGGCCTCGATCCATCTGGAGAACGCGCAAACCACAACCAACACGTACTTCAGGTTATTGCATCTCTCCATATGGATGAAGTCCAGTTGGATAACCTCAAAGGGACATGTAGGAGGAGCAAAATGGCCAGGTGGAGTGGGGGTGCCTTTGCCGGGATTGTACATCATACATACCATGCAATTCTTAACCACTCTCTCAGCACACTTAGCAATACCATCATTCTTCCATACAGGGGACAGCAACTTGCATATACCTTTCGCGCTAATATGTGACAAACCGTGAGCCATAGTCACAACGGCTAGCACATATGCATCCGGTAACATCCACCTCTGACACTCCGACAAATCAATCCAACATCCGTGCGCATCTAACTTTCCCGTGCTTTCTTTCCACTTAGTCTTTTCAGTTTCAGTGGCCTCATTCTGAATCGCTTTCACGCTCTCAACAGTGTCCTCACACATACCAGTCTCTGCCGGCCACCTTACTGAACTCGTAATGTACATTCGGGTTGCAAGATTTTTAGCTGTCTCTTTAGCAATCTCATCTGCAAACACGTTACCACGACCAACATCATCCGTAACCTTTCGGTGCGCGCTGCATTTAATAATTGCCACCTGCTTAGGCAATGTAAGTGCATCCAAAAGATCGTTCACGAGCTGTCCGTGTTGGATCTTCGTACCATGCGATGTCATAAATCCTCTCTCTCTCCACAAACGACCAAAGCTATGTGCAACGCCAAATGCATACTGACTATCTGTAAACACATTTACTCGCTTTCCCTTAGACAAAACACACGCTCTCGTCAACGCAATCAACTCTGCCGCCTGCGCGGAATTCTGACTCAATCTCGCAGTTTCCACAACCGTACTCAGTGTCACCACAGCATACGCAGTCGTCACATCACCATTCGGCAATTTGAAACACGAACCATCAACATACAAAGTACCATCGGGATCTGCCAATGGAGTGTTTTTTAGGTCAACACGACCCTTCGTTTCTTTCTCAGTTCGTAAATAGCAATCATGTGGTGGTACATCATCTGATTCCATATTAGTTGGCAACAACGTCGCCGGGTTCAGTACATTACAGCGCTTTATTTGTATATGACTTGCCAAAAGCGTCAACTCATAACCGGACAACCTTGCGCTCGTCAATTGTTGGGTTTTTGTACGATTTAAGAGAGTGTCAACTGCATGCGGAACCATCACCGTAGGCATATTATCCATGACCAATCCTGCAGATTGTCAAATGGACACCGCAGCTTCCGCTGTCGCTCTTAGACAACTCGGCAGTGCTCTAGCTACTGGGTCCAAGGTCGAGGAAAAATATGCACATGGACGCTGCTTACCACCAAATTGCTGCGTCAAGACACTCAACGCACAACCCTCTCTCTCGTGAACGTATAGTGTAAACGGCTTACTGTAGTCAGGAGTACCTAACACAGGGGCCGAACACAACGCTTCACACAATTCAGAAAAACTTTTCTGACACTCTTCAGTCCATGGCAAAGGAGTTGGAACATCCTTGCACGTGAGGGCTACCAATGGCTTTGCTAGCAATGAAAAATGTGGAATCCATTGCCTGCAGTATGACGTGATACCTAGAAAGGCACACACATCTCTTTGAGTTGTTGGCACAGTCATTCGAGCGATCACTGCAATTCTCTCTGGGGTCAACCTTCTTCCCTCTTTTGACAATAAGTGACCTAGATAGGTTACTTCTTGACAACAATATTGCAGTTTAGAAGGTGACACCTCTTTGAGTTGTTGGCACAGTCATTCGAGCGATCACTGCAATTCTCTCTGGGGTCAACCTTCTTCCCTCTTTTGACAATAAGTGACCTAGATAGGTTACTTCTTGACAACAATATTGCAGTTTAGAAGGTGACACCTTGTGATGTAAGTCACAGAGATGCTGTAACAACGATACTGTAGCAGTTTTGCAGATCTCTTTAGTGTCAGCAGCCACTAACAAGTCATCAACGTACTGAATCAAGGCCGCACCAGCTGGTAACACAAACGCATCAAGTTGACTCTTCAGGGCTTGGCTGTAGATTGATGGACTCTCACAGTAGCCCTGAGGAGCGCGTTTAAACCTGAAGCTGCGACCACCTAATGAGAAGCCGAATAGATCTCTGCTTTCCTCAGCAATCGGAATGCTAAAGAAAGCATTCTTCAGATCGATCACTGAGTACCAAGAGGCAGAGGCTGGAATCAGAGCCAGTAAAGCCGTAATGTCAGGCACCACAGGAAATTGTGGAATCACAATTTTATTCACCTCCCGTAAATCAATGACAAAACGGTACACAGGAGGCTTGGATGGATCAGTTTGTTTCAAATAGGTAACACAGGACTATTACACACGTTTCCCCGAGTTTCCTCGATAACATCCTTCTTGATCAAGTCATAGATGATCGCTAACAGCGCTCGTTCACCATCGAGAGAGATACGATACTGGGGAATACGTGGTAATCGCACATTCGATTTCAATTGGACAACATAAGGTGATATGTCCAGCAGGCCCACATCATTGGGACCCGTTGCCCACAAAGACTTAGGAAGAGAACTCAATTCCGGTGGGAGCTTATCAGTTGACAAGTACATAGGAGAGATCACTCTCTGACCCAATGTTAACTCCACTCCCGCAGGAGAACAGTACAGGGTCGCATATAACCGTTTCAGCAAATCCAGGCCCAAAAGATTCTCACCACAACCAGTAGTCAAAATCAAGGGAGCTTCCAGCTCACGAGGCCCAATTGTAAGGGGCAAGGGGCTAGAAACCGGATTGCTAACGGGGGCGCCAGAGAATCCAACGGAAACATTTGTTAAGCCAGACAAAGGTGCGCCAGGGAGTTTCGAATGCATGATGGAACTTTTCGCTGCACCAGTGTCCAACAGAAAAGGCTCAACTACGCCCGATGTGGCAACTGCGACGTAAGGCCCTCTCTGATCAACCGGAACTGATACTACTCCCTCTCTTTGTCTGTGGCTGTCCTAGTAATTACCATCATCAATATCATGCTCGACGTAACAGTCGTCCACATGATACTGTGCAGATCTACCTGACGATGAACCACGCTGGTAAAAGCAATTGTTTGAATCTGATGAAGTAGTAGAACGCTCATTCTGATTTTGAGTAACACCACGACCTCTACCACGTGAAGCCTGTTGAGGACCACTACGACCTCCTCGAGCCGAACCACCATTATTCCGGTCGCGCAAAACCGGACAATTAAACTTCAAATGGCCCTCACCTCTACAGTATGCGCATTGATTATAGCCAAGCATAGATCTCGGTGTGGAGGAATCATTACGCGACTGCGACCTAGAAGACTGTGATTGCGATCTATTTTGCTGCTGAGAGTCATTTTGATTGGAGCGCGGAGGATACGCTTGCTGTAACAGAACTTTAGTTTTAAGATCCTTTGTTTTCTTATCCGCACAATCATTTTCCTCCTTCTCCCTATTTTCGTAATATTGTGCCGTGGCTAATATCTGAGCAGAGGTAGAAACAGCCCACGAACTTTCGGAATTTTTCAACTTGTTGCTGAGCTCAGGCAACAAATTCGACACAAATTTATCTACGAACAATCGCTGACCTTCCTCAGTGCTCATATCCTGACCACTGTGATCGATGAATGCCTCCTCAAATCTCGTAAAGAAATCGGAGACACTCTCGTCCTTCTTTTGTTTGCACGCAGACAGTTTGTCCCAATTAACTGTCATTGCTGGCATAAGCGTCTTCATAAGTGTAATTATCCTCTGGGGCAGATTCTTAATGATCTGTTCCGGCTTAGCCCCACCAACTTGTCGCCCGTCGGCCGCCGCAAGAGCAGCCCAATCACTGCCTAACTCGGCTACGTGATTCTCTTGACGGATTTTTGCCCAAATTGGTTGAGGTACTACGTTACCGAACAACATGTCGATATCGACAAGGTTCATAACAGTAGCATCTACTAATTGGGATAATTCCTTATAATAACCTGCCGGATTTTTACAGGGGTCAGGCAAAGTTTGCTTCACCTGCAAAACTTCCGATCGCTTCCATGGGAGGTGTATCCAAACTCTCTGGAAGTGTGGCGGAATAGCGGGATTAGCAGCAGGATCACCTGGCATCCATACTGGGGGGACTTCTCGCATAGGATACTGACCAGGTGTTGCCATCCACTCCTCAGTTTCGTCCTTAAACAGTGCTCGAGGTAGTACTGTAGATCGAAAAGACAGAAGACGCTCCACAGCACGTCGAACATTACTACCCAAAATCATACAGTTCGAAAACTGATTCTGGAGTTCAGTCATTTCAGACGGCACATTGTCTACCTCATCAGTATCCCATACCTCTCGTAATGATTTACACATTTCCTCAAACACAAATCTCTGCGTGGGCTCATTAAATTGAGAGAACGTCTCAAAAACCATACGCGGGGTGTTTTTAATGGGATATCTAATCCAATTACGTGCCATTTTTATTAACGTATCACTCTCCCTACCACCAGGAATTTGACTTCGTCATTGAGGGACATCTGAAACATCGGACCCAAGGATCGGTCCAAATGGAGAGGAAAGATTAGCAACAGCATTAGGTATGCGACTACGGACAGACGGAGAAGAGGAAAGAAGTACAGGGGCGACAACATGAGGGCTAAACGTAGGAGCAGTAGGAGCAGTAGGAGCAGCTAAAAGAGCAGAAGTAGCGGGAACAGCAGACTGAGAAGGTATAGGCAGTGGAGCAGTAGGAAGAGGGGCAGGTAAGGGAACAGGGACAACTTGAGGAACAAGAGGATTCGGAAGGACGGGACCAGCGACAGGCTGACCAGCAGCTGCCGGAACGACAGGTTGAGGAACAGGAGGAACCACAGGGGCTGTAGTATCCTGTGCGTATGGAGGTGGTGATTTCAGTAGGTAGGACAACAAAGGGTCTTCTATCGCTTCCTCTCCCTTCTTATCAGAACTCGACGGTAAAACAGGATAACACTTATCCACCGCCATATGTTGCAGTCTAGCAAAAACTTCCTTCTCCATCTCTTCTTTGTCTAGCTGGAACTGCTCTGCATTTCTCATTACCGAAACGATACCTTCCCTCTTATTTTTCTTAAGCTGTTTGATTTCTTTCTGCTTGGCCTCTTTGCGCCATAACCGAAAGGAATCAAACATGGCCGGCCTAGATTTCCTTTTAAACAATTTGGCTTCGAGATTATCCAAAATTGCAGTTTCGAAACTACCATGAGGTGGCCAACTAAGGACACCATCCTCTTTAGTGTAGCGGATCCAATAATCATTATACACGATAGGACCCACTCCGTGGCGACTATAGAGCTCATATATCGGAGTTCCAACTGGAGGTATCGGACATGAGTCCTCCAATCGGGTATCCGCGCCGCAACATTTAAAGCAACTAAACAAAGTACTACGGCCAGGCATCGTGCACACTAACCGAGTTTATAAACTTCAATGGTTATCGAATTACGATGTCCTCGCAAAAATGCAAGACCCTCGGTCTTTGGCAATTGCAATCGTCAAATAAAACCCAACAGCTAAGAACCAATACCTAAGAACCACAAATGCAATGGAACCGTGCAAACAACCAAGTTTCAACAACAACCAAGGACTCTGGGAGCGACCCACAAATACTTAACTGAAAGAGCAATGGCGTCACCAGGAAGGCCCGTCTATCGTCTCGCTGTACAAAGGACTACGCCAGGCGCCAAAACAGGTCGACAGTCAGGGCATCAGTCCGTCGCAGCCGTCAGGAGGCGGGGATCTTCGCGGGAAAAGTCTTCGGACCACTTATTTCGACAACAGGATCGATGAAGCGGGTTGCACCTTCCATCGGAGATTTCACACGAAGTTCCTCACGATCGTCGGGCTTTGGACCGGTACCGCTGATGTCGCCCTACGTTGGGCGCCAACTGAAGGACTGGGCTATTCTAAGGCCCAGCGGTGCCAGGGGACAACACCTGAAACCTTCGTGGGTTACCTGTTCCGGCGTACAAATCACAGAGACACGGGACACTTCCTTCGGCGTCAAAGATCGAGGTTTATTTACTGCAGGGAACACAGAAGTCACAAGAAGTACAGCATGTGTAGGTTCTAGGAGACTGCTTCAAATTGTTACAGTGGATCGCTCCTTTTATACAGATTTTAGTCATAGCACAACATGGCGAACAAAAGGTTACCATTCAGTTCCCACAGTAAACTTCAAAAGGGTTGCTTTCATGTATTCAGGAGCCCGGAACATAATTACAGTAGCATCGCCGGTTCCCAACTGTAAAAGTACGTTATCCCACCATTAAGTACATTCCATTCCGGCTGTAAACGAGTTTAAGGAAGAGACAGGAACAGGTGCAAGGAAGACAGAAACAGATAGCAAAACAGTGTAGGGGGCAATATCGGAAGCACGATTGCAGGATCAAAAGATTCGTGCCTAATGCATGCACGGCTGAAACAATAGACCGGCACGGCAAGATGAGCCTTGAGCGGGGCCATCTGCCTTTGCAGTGTCATTCCCCTCATCATAAAGACACCCTCAAAGGAACACGTGTCTTCCGCAAGAGCTTGGGAATCCCAGGGTCACGAAGCGGACAGTGTCCGTTCGCTGGCTACTTGAGGGCAAGAGACAAAATGGATGCCGTATCTAAAATGGAACCCGTGGGTTCAGATGGAGAAACCCACGAATAAGACGAACGGTTCAGGCCAGCGTAGCGAAAACGCGTACACCCACTAAACTCGTCGTTTGCAGTTCATAGATACCAAACTCGTCCATATTCGAACGAGTCGAAAACACCACTAATTGTCACGGAACCTCAGTGCGGTTCCACTCAATTAATCTACCACCGGAGGCACTACCGTACATGGTTGTGCTAACAGGTGTACCGCCTCTAAAGGAAGGCAAAAGAGAAAATGAAGTGGAGTTGAGGAACAAATGTGTACATGTCTGGGGAAATATTGTCTGTCAGAAGGGGGCAATGGATAGGAAAAGGTGCGAAAACTATTGCGGGGGATGTTATCGCAATAAACTTTAGGGACACCTCCGTAGTTACCCACATATGTAATTCACCATCGTTGGGACCACAAACCAACATATATCCCTTACCTTTATCCTACTTTTACCCCTTACCACCCTCACACAGATTAATACAATCAAACATGGGTCGAGTGAATAGGGCTCCTCACCCTGTGCCGTTACATAGAGCAGACAACTGGCAGACTCCCTGGCAGGCATTTCCTCTTTATGATCCTGTAGCTGCAATGCACGCACACTGGAACAGGTTCTGTGCCTTGGACAATGTCGATTGACTCGAACGGAGCAGAAAGTGCCAACTCCAGCCAATTGAGGGCAGCTCAGTGAAAAGATCTTGACAAACAGGGTGTTTGTCACTTACTACCCTAGCAGAGACAGGTAGTGCCTTGATGGTACCCACTCCTGAACCCATAGCAATTGAACCGAATGACACACTAAGGGCTGGGCAGGTAGCCGAGCCAAGGGGAGGACCATCGCCAGATAAGATGGATATCCCAGTGGCAACGGGGGAGGCACTAGTCAGTAGTCCTATGGCGGCTGGTGCAAATAAGGAGGAGACTAAATCTGGCATAAGAGTTATATCCTGGAACATTGCAGGGGTGGCAGCCAAATACAATGTGAAGGAGTGGGGTGACTTTATAACCAGCTTCCACATCATCTGCCTCCAGGAGACCTGGGCTGTCGCACCCGATAAATATACACTAGAAGGGTTTAAAAGTTTTGTGGTCCCCGCAGTAAGGGCGCCATCCGGAAGAACCATTGGCGGACTCATTACATACGTAGATCTTCGCATCCAGGGGTGTTGGTCAAACTTGAGCTGGGACTCTACAAACATGCAAGCGATTGGCTTTTGCCACAAGGGATTTAAAATTACATTGATAAACTGGTACAATGCAGTGGGCCCATATGGCAGAAATAATACCATGAGAGAATTGGATGACCACTTTAAAACCATGTCTTCAATCAATCAAGCCAAGGGGTCACCGTATACCATCCTAGTTGGAGACTTTAACTGCCATCTTTGTGAAAAATTAAGACCAATAAACAAGGATTGGTCACGGTGCCCGGAAAAAAAAGGACCACATTTTGCTCACACCACTGAAGGCAAGGAGATGGAGAAATTTATAAAGAGGCACAACCTTTAATTTGTAATGGATCTAATAAAGATAGGCAGCACGAAGGAACCTAATCCAACGTACAAAGGAAGGGGTTGCCACTCCTACATAGACTTTGTCATGATGTCCCCAACAATCAGAAAATGGATTATAAACTTTGAAATTGTAAATAGTCCTTTTAGCGATCGCAACCCACTAGCATTAGATTTTAAAGGTATGAACCTTAGAATAGCAGAGGGTGTCCACGATGCCATAGAACAGGCGACAGCACAAGGGAGAAGACTTAAATGGGCCAAGATAAATGGAGAAACGTTCTACTTCAACCTTGTAACGAATGGCCAAAAACAAATACAAGTATGCCTGGATGAAAATATGGGCGGTCAAACTGTGGTAAGGGCTTTTGAAGAAATCGCCCAACTTGTTGATATCTTATTGAAAACCTCTCCCCGAACACGATCCACACGGCCCCAGACTCCACATTGGCTTGATCATGATTGCACCAAGGCACTGAAAGACCTCAAAAAATGCCTCACTGATCATCCATAGGACAAAGACAAAATAGCAGGGAGCAGAGCCAATTACAAAAAAGCCCTGAAAATGCGGTAAAAAACCCTACAAAATCAAGCATGGGAGGATCTAAGGGAAATAGCAGAGAGGGGCGACATGACGGCCTTTTGGAGAGTTATAAATGACCCATGTTTTAAAGACCCAAGGGGGCCAGACACAGTGAATGCTATTCTCCCGGATCAATGGTATAATCACTATCGTGGTCTTTATAATCACATTGGGATGGCACTGCAAGAAGAAGGCGCAAAAACAGCAACAGCCGCAAGCTTAGAATTCTCGCTGGGAGAAGTAAAATCAGCCATCCAAGGGCTCTCAAAAAATAAAGCGCCAGGTCCTGACGGTATCCCTCCTGACCTTTATCTGAGCAACATTGACCTATGGGCACCTATTCTCACTAGGGTCTTGAACGAGGCAGTAGTGGCAGGACTGCCTCGCTCTTGCTCCTCGGCAATCATTGTCCCAATTCATAAAAAGGGCAGCCGGGATGTTCCCCAATGCTATCGTCCTATCTCATTAATAGACGTTACGGCTAAAGTTCTGGGACGAGTGATTTTAAATTGTTTACAAATTTGGGCAGAGGACAATCATATTTTAACAGATGTTCAATACGGGTTCAGAGAAGGGAGATCCACAACAGACCAATACTTAAATTTGTATCTCCTCACCGCTAAATACACCGTTGTCGCTAAGGGGACTATCCATATGGGGTTTATGGATCTCTCAGCGGCCTTTGACCGTGTTAACAGACAGAAGCTATGGGCCCTGATGACTTCCCTGGGAGTGGATATAGGCCTAGTGGACACCTTGAAGGCATTACACTGGGAGACCACAGCTGCAGTTCGCTATAATAAAGAAGGAATGAAGACAGAGCCATTTCCTTGCACAAGTGGTGTGCGGCAGGGCTGCATTTTAGCCCCTTTTTTATTTTCTTTGTATATTAACAATTTGGATCAGGAACTTATGAAGTTGGGAGTGGACTCCCCCAAGATTGGTCAGCGTCCGGTACCCGTCCTCTTGTATGCGGACAACGCAGTGTTGCTAGCCCGCACTCCATTGGGTTTTCAAAAATTAATAGATGGTTTTGTCAATTTTATGAACTCATTGGATCTCTCAGCAAACCTGGATAAGTCTTTTGTCATGTCCAGAGGCATAAACCCAAAAAAGACCTTTTTGCACAGCATAGGCTCACATAGGCTAGGAAGAGTTAAGTCCTTCTCTTACCTAGGCGTACTCTTTGATGAGAAACTGGATTTTAAAAACCTGACTGAGAAACATGCTACTAAACTGGTGGCCTCAACAGGTGCTATAATGGCTTACGGAAGGAGGCTAGGCAGATGGTCACCGGAACAGATACTGAACCTTTACAGAGCGGTGTCCTGCGCCAAGGTGTCATATGGGGCAGAAGTCTGGGGTTGCAAAACTAATCAAGTACACCAGATACAAGCTGAGGAAAATACATTTCTTTAAAAACTACCAAAGGTTCCTCAAAGCACCCCCTCATACATAACACACATGGAATTGGGTGAGCCATATATTGAGGACAGAATTACGGTTCGACCCATCCTGGCATGGATTAAGATTTGGACCAACCCAGAGGCCAGCCTGAGCAGACAGATCATCAAAGATTGCCTGAGCCGGGATAGAGGGGGACAGATCCCATGGCTCAAATATGTAAAGGACACCATGGAATGTATTGGCTGCAAGAATCTGTTCCTTGAGCTGGAGTCGATGACCGCTCAGAACAAAACCCTGGCCAAAAATCTTTTTTTTGCATGGGCAACAGCCAGAAGGGCCTATGCTGAAAACAGGAAAACATCCGTGGTGGCCCATGGTTCATTAATAACTACAACACTTAGAATGGAACCACACCTAGCGGTAATGCATAATGCGCAGGAAAGATTCTACATGACTAGGTTCCGACTGAATCTTCTTCACCATTTATTGGCAGTTCCTGCAGGTTTCACATGTTCGGTAGAGTTGAAGGGTACCTGCGGCTGCGACACTAGGTCTCCGCAGGATACCCTTCACTTTGTTTTATTATGTCCTTTTTATTTAGAGCCTAGAAGGAAGTTCTTAGTAAGGATTTTGAAAAACAAAAGACTGAGACATGCCAAAGCAGCCCTCCTTTTTTTGCAAAAAGCCCCAGATCCATATACTTTGTTATGTGTTATAAGTTTTATCAAGGTTGCCATAAGACTGAGGAACATTAGGGAAACATCTGCCCATACCTTTACCACATAGACTGAATCAATGCCAGTATGAGACCCCTAATGATCCATTGTTCCTTTCCTCACTGTTTTTTAGATCTATTTTAAACTGCAATTTTTAACTACGTTATTTAAAAGGCTTTTTAACGTTGTATGTATGTATTTTCATGTTTTTTCATGGTATCTTTTTAAGTACCGAATAAAGATAATTTGAATTGAATTGAAATTGAATACGTTTTTGACCCATACTTGAAAACTCAAGAATTTCTACAATACGAACAAGAATGTCATCTGTTCACTGAGATTCTGCCTCTAGAACAGTACAAATGTATTATTTATACAGACGGATCAGCACAGCCCGGAATTGGGGGTAAACAAGCTTAAAGTGCTGCGTGCGCGATCGTTAAAGGTCGCTGGCGCGATGGTCAATTCCGACCTATGGTCACAAAAACACAATCTCGCAGGGATTGTACAGCTCAGCGAGCTGAACTAAAAGCAATCAAGATGGCGCTTGAAAATATTGATCGCAAATTCCCCACACTCATAGTGTGCGATTCCTATTACCGGTTCAATCTTACAATGAATACTTGCAGAACTGGATTCAAAACGGTTTCAAAGATGCAAAAGGTGGCACAGTCAAGCATAAGTTGCTTTTTGAACAAGTAGTTCAGTTACAAACAGAACTACAAAAGACTCCCCTGATCCATACACTGAGTCATCAACGTGATGGCTTTCATGTTGCAGGGAATTCATTGGCTTCTGTAGCTACAATCACTCATTTGAAAACGAAAATAGACGGCGAAATAATGCTAGCTGTCAATGCAACAAGCAAAGGCAGCGGTGCAGCATTACCACAAAATGATCCACTCAAATATTCATACATAATTGATGCCAACTCCGTTCCTTTTGCTCGCATCCCTGGATTGGGGGATAGAGTAATTCCAAACAGGAGACGTAGAGTAGCTTTAATACACGAAGCACATTTGGGAGAGGGTCAGATACATCAAGGGATCTCTAAATCTAGGAATCAACGATGGGAGCACACTGCTAGCCTCCCGCTAGATCGCCCCTCTGCATTCTGGTATATGCAGTGCGTGTGACTCGAAGAGCTGGGAAAAAGTTTGAGAGTGTTTCACCAAGGTTGGTGCAAGTAAGTACCCGATATTTCCAGTATCTCTAGACACGAGACATGGCTCGTGTTTCGGGATAGTATCCCTCATCAGTAGAGAAAAGTTCTGGGGTGGCAGAGAAGGCAGCTAAACAACCGTCACAGGCCTCGCTGCCTCTCAGGCGCGCATGTGCGTCTCCAAAAACTTGTCAGCTTGGGGGCTCACGGGAGCCCTATAACAGGAATCAATGATAGGAGCACACTGCTAGCCTCTTCAACAGATCGCCCCTCTGCATTCTGGTATATGCAGTGCGTGTAACTTGAAGAGCTGGGAAAAAGTTTGTGAGTGTTTCACCAAGGTTGATGCAAGTAAGTACTCGATATTTTCAGTATCCCTAGACACGAGACATGGCTCGTGTTTCGGGATAGTATCCCTTATCAGTAGAGATAAGTTCTGGGGTGGCAGAGAAGGCCGCCAAACAACCGTCACAGGCCTCGCTGCCTCTCAGGCATGCAGGTGCATCTCCAAAAGCTCGTCAGCTTGGGGGCTCACGGGAGCCTTATAACAGGAATCAACGGTGGGAGCACACTGCTAGCCTCTCCGCCAGACCGCCCCTCTGCATTCTGGTATATGCAGTGCGTGTGACTCGAAGAGCTGGGAAAAGGTTTGTGAGTGTTTCACCAAGGTTGGTGCAAGTAAGTACTCGATATTTCCAGTATCTCTAGACACGAGACATGGCTCGTGTTTCAGGATAGTATCCCTCATCAGTAGAGAAAAGTTCTGGGGTGGCAGAGAAGGCCACCAAACAACCGTCACAGGCCTCGCTGCCTCTCAGGCGCGCAGGTGCATCTCCAAAATCTCGTCAGCTTAGGGGCTCACGGGAGCCCTATAACAGGAATCAACAATGGGAGCACACTGCTAGCCTCTCCGCCAGATCGCCCCTCTGCATTCTGGTATATGCAGTGCGTGTAGAAGTAAAAGAGACGTACTGGTGGCCAGGGATGAATGGTCACATTCACACATTTGCAATTAACTGCCATGTCTGCAACAGAGATCGCACCAGAGAACGCCGCCAGATGCCTGTCTACAGTGTAGCCAGCCAAGTACGGACACCATTGTTAGACAGCATTAGACTATCTACACACAGACGTCACTATGGATGAATGCGGTCCCACAACTATTAGGAGAAATTCATTTGGATGTGGCCTCAGCGCTCGGCTGACGCCCGAACTGTTATAAAAGATTTGCGAGTCTTTATGGGCACATACGTAGTTGGCACGCTACATTCTGACCAGGGTCCTGCATTTAGCTCAAAAGCTTACAAGGAGGCCATGGGCAATATGGGCGTTGCATTGCCATATTCTAGTCCATTCCATCCTGCGGGTAATTTGGGTGAGGAGAAAAAACAATGGGACATAAAGCAATCTATAACAGCTAGGGTATTAGGCTCGGGTGATGGGTGGGTCAAACATCTAATAAGTTTCCAACGTAGTCTTAACAATCTGTCAAGAAGTTCTCTGGGTGTAAACACTCCATATAAAATCCTTTTTGGAACTAGAATGGTTGTCTATGACCTTGATTGTGACACTGCAGTGGTAGAACAAAAATCTTTTGATATCAAAGACCGTTTGGCTGTTTTTCAGGACTTGAATGAAACAATGAAAAACCAAAGCAACACCTTTCAGAAGCCAACGACCACTGAAGGGGTACCACTCATCCCAGGAAGTCCTGCCTGGATTCCAAAAATTGGGGATTTAGTCAGAGAAAATATCACGGACAAGAAGGAATTTGGGCCTTCATACAGACAACCAGTACCTGCGCTAGCAATCTACGTATCAAGAACAGTGTTACTGCCGCCCCTTGCTGGAAGAAAGGAGAACAGGTTTGTATCTATCGACCTGGTAAAACCACCTCATGTGGCCAATCATAAGTAGTAGATCAAGTGGATTCCAAAGATGTAGCAGATGACCAAATTTGGCTATTATCCAAGAGGTTCAAACTGAGAGACTCATCACCTTTGAAGACTCTGCAGAGCGAAAAGAAGGACTAAGCAACAAAGCCATGGAACTTGTACCTCTTGAGACCCAAATAACAGTTCGTCAAGAAACACCTGTCTACAATGATATAGCATCTGACTATACTAATATGACAAGTGATCAAGTAGCTCCAGCGATTTCAAATAATCCTGATGCAATACCTACAATTGACAGAACTGCCTCTGGCTATTTCATTAACTTTGATACATTTTCCGAGGATCCCAGTGAACCTGAAACGACGCCAGCAAAAAGAACTTTCAAAGAACAAGCAACAGAACTTTTTTATCAACTGGAAAAGACTTATCTGGTTTCACCATGGATTGAACTTTGGATTATGTTAGGTGTACTTTTTCTTCTACTTTGGTTGACTCTTGTATTAACTTTGGGAATGCTGATAAATGGAAGATATAGTAAAAAAAACACAGCAAGTAAGAACATCAACGTATTACTCAAGCCACACAAATCATCTCATTGTTAACAAAGAGACTTATCAGTGAATATGACAGCCGTTCCTATACCTGGTGGTATAGCTTGAGACAGAACTGATTATGACATATTTGGTCCGGCAGAGCTGTTGAAGATTCTACACCAAATCAAGGTTTCCTTGAGTGACTTTGTTTCATGGAGTACCTTTTCTGATGATTGGGACTTCGAGACTGTTAATAATATGATGTCAGACTTAAAAATGTCTGCAAAATGTACAAATCATGAATACTTAGAAGGTTCATCAGATTATGAACAAATGTATTGATATAATCACTATGGTCATCATTTTTGGCATAAATCTGCAAATCCTAGAAATGTTTATACTTATAATCAATGGGAACATTGTCCAATACCGCCAAAGGGAAGCTCAAGAAGATTTTATGACAAATTTCCATACTTTTCAGGCTTTAATGTCTCAAATCCAGAAGCATTTTATTTTGAAAATGTTAATATGACAGGAATGAAATGTATGTTGACTAATATTAAGCAAACTTATTCTGCAGCCTTTTTTTGCTCAGCTGTCTACATTAGGTTTTGACTTTTGGAGAGACAAAATTGAGACAAAAACTATCTGGGGCACAAAAGACTGGCAGGTGCAGGGATTAGAAGCTTTATTTAGAGCCTGCATCATCCCAGACCAAATAATTTTTTTGAATGACACTGTTCAGCAGACATCCTGTCTTGGCCTAGCTAAGATAAAAGGTTTAAACAAGCCGTCCATACCTACACCTTCACCGGATAGTAAGAACACTACAGAGGGGGTGGTCAACGTAAAAACCATTTTATTTAAAAACAGAACTGATCCTGATTGGAAAAAATGGTTAATCTGGCCCACAGACACAAACAAGTGTCAAGATAGATTCCTGAATAAAACACAAGGGTTTACATTCACTAGGCCAGATCCAGGATATGTCCAGAGACAACATCCAGGGATAGTAACAACATACAGCGTAGGAAAACTGTGCTTGAGTGGCTACAAAAGTTCACACTAACAGAGGTAAAACAACACTTATCTTTACTTAAAGATGGCGTTGATTTAAGGGACTTCTTACAAAGACCTTTGAAACAGCGTCATAAACCTTTTATATATGCAGGTATATATGCCATTTATAATGAAGCTTGGAAAGCAACACAAGCAGAGACTGCAGAAAGAATACAAGAAATTGATTGTATTAATTTAGAGAAATCTCTCTCTGTAGTTGACAATGGGTTAACGACTCTGTCATCCAGAATTTATTCTTTGGACAGCATAGTATCCTCTGCCATAGACATAATGGAACAGGACTTGGTCATGTTACAGCAAGGACAGTCACAATTGTGTTCTATAATGGTGAACGTTACAAAATCTTCGTTCTGGCTATGTACCATGGCGTCTAATCAACACCACGTCATTGTTTTCTGAATTTAACATTACAGATAAACAAATCACTTTGGCACAAAGAGGAGCAAACTATACGGTGCAGAGCATTGAGAAACTGCAAAGATTACCATTAACTGTTTCTGAAAAGCCAGCAATAGAATGGATAATACAGGGAACAATCACTCTGGCTGTCACAATTTTACATTTTTAGTATTGTTTGAAACATATACCAGCAAGCGTATATGAAAGGTTGGATAAAGAATACATCAAGACGACCTGGGATTTACCGTATACACACAGATGTTGGAGAGGGGGTAAAGAAGTGTTTCTTAGTGGTACAAACTGCAAAAACGCACTAAGCAGTACACTTTTATGTCAGGGTATTAACTCAGACTGGGCCTGCGATGGTTCTTCGACCAACTTATCCTGCCACCTGCAAGGTTCTCCAGCTGCAGTGATAGATCCAATTTTTATGCAGCTTTTAATAGAAGCTATATTATGTTGAATGATCACAGCTGCTGTGGCATGTTTCCAGGAATAGCCTATCTCGTAACTGTGTCAGCCAGGGTCACTTGCTGTAATAAAGTATTGTTTGCTGAAACCAAGACAGACGGGGAGACGCCATTATGGCCTTCACTAACCATCTCTTTTATACGAGTTGGTACTTTAAGCAGAATGAAAGCCGTTCTTTTACAAAAAACGGTGCCACTGACCTCGTCCAAAGAAACGTATGAACTGCAAGTTGCAAGGACGTCTGCAGAGATACATGCCCTTTTATCGACAAACTGCCCTATACATTTCTCAGAAATGTTAGGTCGTATCTTAAACATGCCTGTTACCAGTGGTATTGTACATGTATTTAAGACCGTTTTTTCAGGACTGTTAGCACCTTTTGAAGCAGTCCTCTGCATATTTCCAAACTTCGTGCACTCTGTGTTCAGCGGCCTGCCTCTCTTTTTGGGACTAGTAGCAGGAATACTATTTTTGTTCCTTCTGCTCCGATATGGCAAGTCAAGTCACCATCGACACCCAGATTACCATACAGAACATTCTCCTGGCAATTAACTGTTATGAGCGCATGATACAGATTCTGGGCTTGGCTCGTTTAAGAGATCTAAATACCATGTGGTTTCTATCATTCCGATCAATCTGGCAAGATTGCATCTTACCTGTTTTACGATGCCTGCTATGTGGAGAAGAATGCGTGCTAGACATCTGTCTGACACTCCCATCAGTCCTGCCAACGGATGTTGATACTTTGCTTGGACCAGTAACAGCTCATGCACTGTGTTGTCCCCAGCGGCTACCAATTCTGATGACAGCATTCGTTAAGATCTCACAGATGCAGACTGCAGACGGTGAGATACGTGGTGCGACAGGCACACAGGTACCATCTACTTCGAACATTGCTAATGCGGCTGACGGCGATGCTTCTCATCTTTGTGCAATCGATCTGCTTAACGAGGTAGTCCAACTTTCCCCTACAGTAGTAGACAAATTCTTTACCAGCTTAGAAGATTAAGGGCCCGATGTAGGTAGCCAAATACCGGTCGGTAACGGCCGAAATTTGGTAATTTCGGCCATTACCGACCGGAAAAAGAGAATCGAGATGTAAGAGACGGAAAAGGTACCGAATCGGTAAATACCTGTCGGTAAAACACCGGATCGGTAGTATCCGAATCGGATTTTACCGAATACATATTTACTGAATCGGAAAACAATAATCGGTAAAAATCCGATTCGGAAATCACCGAATGCACATTTACCGACTCGGTAAATAACAAGTGGTAAAAAATGCCTATCGAGATGTAGCAAAAACTAAAAATACCAAATTCCATGGAATTCGGTATTTCAGAATCGGTATT
The DNA here is from genome assembly GCF_964263255.1 of Lissotriton vulgaris. Classification (NCBI taxonomy): domain Eukaryota; kingdom Metazoa; phylum Chordata; class Amphibia; order Caudata; family Salamandridae; genus Lissotriton; species Lissotriton vulgaris. The sequence goes on from NC_141694.1 coordinate 281,091,478, forward strand.
TACCATGGACTGGGAGCAGGTGGTAACCAGGAACAGGATATAAAAGTAGGACCCAAAATGCAACAGTGCAACCACAATGGCGGCATTGTACGTAATAGCCAGGCGTCTACGGATACAGGCAGCAGGACAGAGGGTCTGGCTAAGGGAGGAGCAGGTATATAGACAGCGGATCACCCTCTTCCAATTGACAGAAGCTGAAATCCTGCAAAGGTACAGACTGCACCCCAGGACCATCCTTGACTTGATTGTGGACCTCCAGCCTTATTTGGAACACACAACCCCAAGAGCACATGCAATCCCACCACATGTGCAGGTGCTGTGCTGCCTGCACCTCCTCGCCTCTGGTAGCTACCAGCACGTCATAGCCGCTGTTGGTGGTGTGTCTCAGAGCAGCCTATCAAGGATTTTTAGGAAATTCTTAAACGCCATGATGGACAGGATGGAGCACTACATAGAGTTCCCTGAGACCCAGGCAGAACTCGCTCGGACGAAGACCGAGTTCTATCAAGTCGCCCAGTTTCCTTATATCATAGGCTGCGTCGATGGGACACACATCCCACTATGCCCACCTGCAGCCACGGAACATATTTACAGAAACCGCAAATCCACACATTCACTGAATGTGCAGGTGATCTGCAACGCTGGCAACATAATAACGGACATTGTAGCAAAATATCCTGGGAGCAGCCATGACTCCTACATATTAGTCCATGCTGTAGGAAACATTGAGAGTATGTGACTAATTGAAATCTCATTACCCACCTAGGTGACAGTGCATATGCCCTACGGTCATTTGTACTCACCCCGTACCTGAACCCATCCAACGTGAGAGAAAGGAGATACAACATGGCACACCGAAGAACAGGTAGCGTTGTTGAACGCACATTTGGACTTCTGAAAAGCAGATTCAGGTGCCTCCATAAGAGTGGGGGTGCACGCCAATATAAACCAATAACCTGTTGCAAGATAATAGCGACCTGCGCCATGCTGCACAATCTTGCAACAAAGGAGGGCACAGACATTGAAATTACCTATCATGAGGACATAGATGACGTGCCTGAACAAGGCGATTACGCAGCAGCAGGAGCAGCACCTGCAACAGATGGAAGACTGCGACGCGCAGAAATAACCAATAGATACTTTTGAATCACAGAAGACACACAGGCATGTCAATGCTTTGTAACACAAACTTTAATGTGCACAACTGCACTATTCTAGATCACAAAAAGCCAAAATAAATTCACCATGCACACTGGGTTGCCAAAGTTGAATTCACTATGAGCAGTCCCTTCAATGTTACATTCCCTCAATGCTTGCGCTTGCGTGTGTTGTGGAGTGAGCCACGGGGCTGGGGTTCAACCTGCGCAGTGGGAACCGTGTCTTCAGCATTGAGTCTGCTGCTCCGACGAATGTCCTGCACTGGTGTGCTTGCCTCACTCCTGCTTGTGGACTCTTCCGTGTCCAGTACACACGTACCCCCAGCAGTGGCTGTCTGCTGTGTTAGCTATACCTCCATGGCAGAGGTCACCCTCCTCATCCCCCTGGACATGTCACTGCAGCAGTGAACAATTTTACTCTGCATGGTCACAGACCTGTGGCATAGCAGTGTATTGGAGGTAGCCAGACGGTCAATGGACTGACTCAGCTCCTGTACCTTGCACCTGTACCTGCGCCTTTCCTGGTGGTCAGTCTCCAGAGTGTCACAGAGGGTGCCCATGCGCGCTCCCATGTCCCTCACCCCCTCTGCCATGGACTCTATTCCTTTTCCCATTGACTTCATTCCTTTTCCCATTGACTCCATTCCTTTGCCCATGGCCTCCATTCCCTTCGCCATGGCACCTATCCCCCGATCGATGTCAGCCATCCTTTTGTTAAGGATGCGCACCTGTCTATGCACAGCCAGGATACCCTTTGCCTGTATGCGTTGCACCCTCACCATTGTGTCTTCCAGGCCGGCAAATACGCCCTGCTCATACTGCCCCTCATCCTGCTGACGTGCCCTACGGCCACGGTTTCTTTCACCGCCGCTCCCCATTGACCCCTGTTGGCCTGCGTTGCTAGCCGGTGGTGGTGTGCTTGGTCTGGGGGCCTGCAGCACTTCATCATCAGAGCTGTCCATTATGTGCAATGGCAGTATGTCCTGCCTCCTTGGCCTCACAAGCACTGGGGAACCGGAGCTCGGTGTTGTGGCACCTGTAGGTGGTGCTGCTGGCTGTGTCTCGAAAAGGAGGGGTGACAGTGCCTGTGCATAGGCGTCTTCCTCTGTTGGTGTAGGTGCTTGCGTGGTCTCCGTGTCCTCATGGACAGTGCTAGGTCCTGCAGTGTCTGTGCTTTTTTCTGTCTGTACCATTGTTGGTGCTCTTGTCTCTCCTCCCTGCGCTGCTCTGCGCGATGACTCTCCTGTGGAGAGACATGGAAAATGATCAGATGTGTGTTGTCATCACACATATTCCTGCTACACATTACTCTGTCACTCAACTGGTTGTGTTTGGTGTGTGTGAAATGGCATGCTGTGTTCATTATTGGCAGCTTTTATGTTTATGTCTACGCCTACAACTACCATGATGCATTGCTGCTGGCTACTGTGATGTGTAGTGGATTGTGAGTGATTCACGTACATTGGGGAAGGGGACAGGGAATGTGTGGGGTGCATTGACATGCATCTTACCTTTCTTCCTTGCAGCTCTGTCTGTGCTATCTGCATCCCCGAGCCCATGGATGCTCTCTGACTCCATGGTGGATTCAACTAGCTGCTCCAATTCAGTCAGGCGTGGTGCACGGTTACTCCCCCCACCTGTGAGTCCAGATTCCATCCTCTGGCTGGCAAGCTTCTTTTTGGTGGTGATCTGCAGATCATACCACCTTTTTTTCATGTCATCTATTCGACGGTGAGTCACTCCCAGCGCATTCACCTTGCTCTGTATTTCCAGCCAGGTGCTCCTCTTGATGGACTCTGGGACTTGCAGTGAATGCTTCCCAAACAGCTGACTGTAGTGCTGCACGACCTCCTCCACCAGCACCTGGAGCTCTGTGGGGCTGTATTTTTATTTTCTCTTCCTATCACCTCCATCCTTCTGTGCCTCCTGGCCCTCCATGTGTTTGCTGTGCTGGGCTCAGTGCAGCCTGCTCCTCTGTCTCACCTCCTGCTCTTTCTCTGCTGTTCTGTTGCTCTGAACCAGCATGGGTGTGGCCTGCTACAGGTACTGGGGTGTGGTACTTGCTTCTGATTGGTTGGATTCCCTGAGGCTTTGTTGTTGGGTGTGGTGGGCCTCCCTGATTGGTTCACTGTGCTCACATGTCTGTTTTCGAATTTTCCAGAGCGGATTTTACCGAATCGGTAAATACCGAATCGGTATTGTCCGATTCGGTCTTCTCCGATTCGGTAACTCCCATTCATTCCTATGGGACTGTCGGTCCATTGGAGTGTATGGGTGTTACCGATTCGGAGTTTTCCGATTCGGACACTACCGGTTCGGTATTTACCGATTTTGGATACCGATTGGTACCGAATCGGTATTGTTTACCGACTTTTTACCTACATTACGTTTTCCGGTTGGGAAATACCGATTCGGTATCGTTCGGTATTTACCAACCGGTAAAAAAAAATTACCTACATCGGGCCCTTGATGTTTTCTCCAAACAATGAGACTGGCTTTTGAAGTTAGCTCACAGTGTTCTGTGGGACTCTGTATCAGACCTTCACTTTCCAAAACAAACTTCTGGCTTTGAAACTCTTTTTTTCCATGATTTGACTTTCTTCCAAAATTGAACTTTTTTTTGGCACAAAGTAATCTGCTTAAAGTAGAACTATTCCTAGAAAACAAGAATTCTTTGAATACTTCCAAGAGACAAAGTTTGACCTTGTCCACAACCAAACAATTGATATAATATGTCGTGGAATGGTCTTGACTTTTTTCTTCTGTACTTAAGAGCCATTTCATAATTGTATTTTAGTGATTCATTTGGATAGCATATCCAATGTGATACTATTTTCTTTGAATGAAACATTGCTTTTAAAATGCGTACAGCACAAATGCTCTTTTCGTGTACAACCAATAACATTGCATATTTTTTTTAATCTTGGGTGGGGTTTTAACACATTATGCTTTAGATATGTTTTATGTCGCACATAATAAAGTGGAGTGGGTGTTGTAAGGCGTTCTAGGATCCAAGCGAATTTTCCCAATTCATGTCCTTATATAGGTACAATTCACATTGCCCTAATAAAGGCATAGAAATCATTTCCATATTTAGACGTAGCCCATGCAGTCCAAATACAGGTATGGCCACTTCTACCCGTACCAAAACGTCACAACGATTTCTTGGAAAATCAGCTTAAGCAGTCAGGGACCTCCCCTTGCTTGAATATTGATTTGTCCAAGAACTCATGTACTTTACAAATAACTACTATTCCCTTGGGGTTATTTACTGACGTTATTATGCCCGACCTTACGTCACCTTTAAGGTATAATTATGCCTTCACTTGCTCTAGCAAGACACAGTGGTTTGGAGAAGTTCGACTATCTACTTGCCGGACGCAGCTCGCTACAGCAAGTGCTGAAGGAAGCCGACCCTCCAGCTGACGCACTGATCGAGAAGCTGTTCTTTTTCTCGCTGAGAATCCAGGTCTAGTGTTTCCAAGCTCCCCTTGCGGGCTGTTGGGAAATCGAGTCCCAAAACAAGAGATACCAGACCGTCTTCATTCTAAACTAAGGTATGGAGCAGATTAGTACCAAAGAGGAATCTTGGATAGATTATTGGCAAAGAAAACCAAACCTATGCTACACAATACTTAGTCCCTCCGGCGTACTAGTCTTTGGTTAGGTACATTGGGGTAGCAGCATTTTAGAAGCACCAGTTGAGCATTTTAATCAATGTATTTATGTATCAATCAATCAATCAGGAGTTTGTTAAAGCGCAACTACTCACCCGTAAGGGTCTCAAAGCGCTAGGGGTGGGGGGGTGCAGGTTCCATTCCATCAAGGAGGGGGGTCTGTATTTTTATATGGTTTAGAAACCATACAATGCTTTTACAGTATTAGTTCATAATATTGTTCTTGCTGTACGCATTATACTTTGCAGCCTGCATTACGATTGTAGCAATTCACTTTACTTGCACGAGAAAGAAGACTGTTCAATAAAACCTTTTATTGAAAACGTCCGTCTCTCTGTTTCTTGGCACCTCTGTTGAAACGAAGCATGCACGATTGACTGAGTGAAATTCTTATCTATTGTTTCCACGACTCTAGAGATACAATTCTTATTCTTGGGAAACAAAGTTTCAGAAACTAATCCCTTCTTGTGTATTCGAGAAAGTTTCTAGTGACCTCTGAGTTAGCTGGCACACTCACTATTACGTTTAATACATTCGATAGAGACCTAGTCGACCTCAGTCCTACGTCTAATCTATAGCATATATTATTCCAATGCACAGAGCCTATTGGGAATATAGGAACTACACTACATTCTGAGGTTCTCCAGGATCTCATGGAGGTTTGTGGTTTTGGGGTTGGAGGGGTCCTCCAGGTGGAAGTTGAGGCCCCCAAGTAGGAGGAAGTCTTGAGAGTGGATAACTAGTGGGGAGATTAAATCAGTGATGTCCTTGCAGAAGATGGAGCAGGGTCTGGGGGGTCGGGAGGTGAGGGTGCCTCATCTTGCTTAGTGTTGAAAATTGAGGTGTTCCATGATGTTAGTGGGGCTTTCGATGGTCGATGTGCAGTTGATGTCCTCTTTGTGAATGATGGCTATTATGCCACCATGTTTATTGGTGCTGTCACAGTGTATTATTTTGTATCCCCTGGGAAAAGTGGCAGCGATGATGATCTTTGTCCTTGCTGTAACACAACTTTATCAGATTGACTTGGTAGGCATGACCCAGTCTACTGGGGCTCTTTGGAGCCAAAAAGTTCTAAATCCTAGGAATTTCAGGCTGTTAGGAGGAGTACACTTTTCTCAAGCCAGGGGTTCCAAGACCCTAGAAACAACACTCGGGATTCAAGACTCACTCCAGCAGATACACCTGCAGGTTCAGTTGGAACTGGTCAGCTGGTGCTTCTCGCATCTTTTTGTAGCTCTGTAGCTTAACAGGCAGCTAGCTAACTGACATTTTGAGTCCACTTCCATGCCCTGGATACAAGTGGGAGATGGTCCAGCCTTTCGGGTCTCCTCAACAGTGTCAATTGCAGGTACAATCCTCCTTTTGTCTTCCATAGGTCCAGTAGTGTTCTGATGAGAGTATTGTGGGTGCCACATTTATTCCTGGTACCAGCCTGTGGGTGGGTGTGTCTCCTGGCCCTTTTCTAACCAATAAGGCAAAAGTTCCCAGGGGTGATCCTACCCACTTTTGGAGTATGTCTAGTGTGCCCTGGAGAAAACAATCCCTCTCTGCCTTTTCTCCCTAAATCCAAAATCCTTCTTCCCTTGTGCAGAGCCTGTGTGCCCACCCCAGGGGTGTGACCAAGGAAATGAGCAACCTTGTCTCTGTGGTAATTTCAAACCACTTTTGGAGACAGTTTCTCACCCACTAGGATTGGTGTCCTACTGGGAAACAAAGAAGGGCTTTGCCCGGGAGTCAGCTAAGATTTGCCTGTGACAGGGTAGGCATCTTTGAAGTTATTCAAGTTCCTTGGCCCAGCCTAGATAGTCATCCTGCCAGAGGAACAGAAACACCTCCCCACACTCGAGTCTGTCTGGGGTAAGTTTTCACAACTCTCCTCATCAGCTGCCAGCAGTCATTTGGAGCTCATGCAAATGGACTCCCAGAGGCTTTAATCAGAAAAAAATCACCTTTTCTTTTAGATCTATTAAAAATGAGAATTTACCTATAAATTGGATTTTGAATAGTTATTAAAGAGAGTCTATAAACTATATTTATAGCTGTTTCCTAGACAAAATTAGCATTATTAAATTTAATAATGTAAACCGGTGTTTCCTATGGAACGGCCAGGCGTGCAACAGTGAAAATAGAATTTGGGAATAAACATCGATCTTTTTAATGTTCTACTTTTAGTGCCCTTCACCCTGCCTTAAAGGCAGTAAGGCCAGCTTAGGGGTGCCTTATTAATATATGAAATGAAGGTTTAGGTAAAATTTGCCGTTTTAAATAGCCACAGCCTGGCTACAATGGTCGGCCTGCAGTCATGTTTTTACTGTCACTTTAGTGGGTGCTGCAGTCTATGAGTGAAATTTATCTTACAGGCCATGGATACACTTTGAACCGTACACTGGAGATACATACATAAGTTAAATATGCCAATTTGGATTATAACCAATTTTGACGTGTTTTGGGGTCAGAGTATGTGCACTGGGGCCTGGTTTGCAGAGCGCAAAAAAACAGCAGCATCAATCTACAAAAAAGGGGGTGAGCATGCAAAAGAGGCATTTTCCTAGAGTGCCCTGGACATCTCCCTTTGTTGTCCATTTTGCTGCCACTGGCCTTCATAAAGCCCTGCCCCCACTCCCCAGCCCCCAATTCCCATGTGCATGCCCATAACCCCTTCCTCGTTGGCCATTTGTGCTGCCACTTCCTCCATGCTGCCACTGCCCTATGTTGCTGCCCCTCCCCTCATGCCCCTGCCCTGTTCTCCATTGCATACTGATGCCTTCTTGGTCCTTTGTGCCCTTGTGCTGCGACCACCCTCTGTTACTGCCTCTACCCCCACAGTTCTCCGTGTGTGTCCTCTGCCCCCTCGCCTGTTGTGCTGCCACTGCCCTCTGTTGATTCCTGCCCATCACCTTCACCTCAGTTCTCTGTGTGTATGCCCCTGCCCCTCCCTTTCTCGTCTGTTGTGCTGCCATTGCTTTCTGCTCCTTCCCCATTATTCTCCTTGTGCATACCTTTGCCCCTCCCTCTCTGGTCCATACTGCTCCCACTGCCCCTGTGCTCCCACTGCTCTCCATTGCTGTCCATCACCTAGATCCCACTTCTCCATATGTGTTCCCCTTCCACATCCTTCCCTGGCCCGTCGTACTGCCTCTGCCCCTATGCTGCCACTGGTCTTTGTTGGCTGCCTATGCACCCCATTCTCTGAGTGTGAGCCCCTTCCCCCCCCCTTCCCTATTCCATTGTACTGGCCCTGCCTCTGTGCTACCACTGCCCTCCATTGCTGCCCCTGCCCCCTATTCTTCGTATGCTGTCCCTGCCACCTCCCTTCCTGGTTCTTTGTGTTACCACTGCCTCTGTGCTGCCACTGCCTTCCGTTACTGCTCCTGTCCCTCTCCACTGCCCTCTATTCTATGTAACTCTGCTCATACCAACAATCCCCATGGTCTGTTGTAATGCCACTCTCATCCATAGCTGCCCTTTCTTATGCCTCTCCCCCTCATTCTCTGTGTGCATGACCCTGCCGCCCCCCTCCCTCCCTCCCTGGTTTGTTATACTGCCACTGTCCCTTCTGCCTGCCCCCTGTTGATGCACCTGCTCATGCAGGGTGGTGCAGGGCATATATATATATGTATATTAAAGGGATTTGAAATACTGCAAGAGTGGCGCCGGTACCACGAGGAGGGGAGGTCTTGCTGGGAGCATCATTACCCATTACCTGTTTTTTTTCTTTTTAACCTCAGTGTGGACAGATGTTTGGGGCAGAAAATCCCTCCTACAATTTCCGTCCTGCCATCAAATTCACCAGCATCAACACTAAAAAGAGGCATCCTCTTACTTTTCTGGATGTGCTACTCACCGTTTATATACATGAAATTGTAACTGATCTATACCGCAAGCCAACAGATGATCATTTGAATCTATGCTAGACTTCATGTCACCCACTCCACACTAAACTCAGCATTATCTTCAGTCAGGCACTCAGAACCAGACACATATACATCAATGAGGACACTTGTAAAGAACATCTACTGGAGCTTGCTAGATTATTTCAAAATGCAAGGCTATCCTCTGCATATCACACATAAACAAACTAACAAGTCTTTGTAGTTACTCCGGAAAGCACTTATTTTGAATAGCAAGAGCAGAAAAATGTGAAAGAAATCCCATTTGTGGTTGACTATCATCCTTCACCTCCTAACTAAAAAAATGATTCCCAAAACATTTCCCTTAATATCCACCTGTGAAAAAATACATACGGTTTCTCCAAAAACAAATGCAGAGGTTCATTGCAGTGATTATAAAAAGTGCACAATATGTGAGTAACTTGTACAAACATCATCATCAGTACCAAGTTCTGTTACAAAAACAACCTGTGGTATAAGACAGCAGTGATGTAAGAAACCCCTCTCTTAAGCAGCTTAAGTTAGCCTTCTAGTGGGCTCAATGGGGTGATGAACATTGTTTCATTGAACAGGAATTAGGGGCATGTTATCAAGGGGGTTTATCTCCGCTCTTTTGGCTATAAAAGCCAAGAAAGCGGAGATAAAATTATCTCCCTATTACCTAGCTGCCGCTAACACCAGTTAGCGACAGCTAATAGGAGATAGCGACCATCTTGGGCCCCACTTTGCATATCAGTGATATTTATCACTAATGAGATGCAAAGTGGGCGTGCCAAGATGTTAGAGGCTGAAAACAGTCGCTAACATCGCTATCTCCTATTACCAACTTTTGGAGATATTCGGGCTAAGCGGGAATATCTCCAAAAGCTAACACCTGCCCTGAGCAGTTCTTAGCCATGTTATCCAATGGGAGGTGGATAACGTGGCTAAGAGCATTAGCTCGCTAATGCATGAATAACGCTGACTTTTCAGCGATATTCATGCTTTGCGGCGATTTTTACCGCATTTGAGTTAAACCTTGGTAATACCAAGGTTTATTTGCGGTAAAAATCGCCGCAGCGCTGCGGTAAATTTTTGTCTCTAACCAAGCAATAGCGATAATTATCGCTATTGCTTGGTAATATGCCCCTAAGTTATTTATGCGGCTCTTCTTTTTGTAGGTCTACAGATCAAGTGCTCAATAATAATACTGTCAGGAAATATTAAAGCAGGGTGTGTTAGTTGGCTGACATGTACAGCAAAAGGAAATAAAGAATGAGAAATAATGAAAATAAGGGAAAACAAAGAGTCAGGAACGGATAGAAAAAGTGAACATGAGGGAAATACAAGGAAAACTAAGAACGAGAGACAAAACATGGTTAAATGGAGGAAAGAAAGAACAAGAGAAGTGAAGAGGGGTAAAAGGAAGGAAGCGAAGAAAAAGTGAACGGGAGGATGGAAGGGTGAAAGAATGAGTGGTGAGTGGGATGAAAGGATAGATGGACAAATCTAAATATTTAGCAGTCAAAGAGTGAATGAATAGAAGAATGAAGAATGGACAGATGCGGAGAAGTGAAAGGATGGATGCATGGTGAAAGGATGGATAGATGGATATGTTGATATATTGATGGGTGGATGTGTGAAGGGATGGATATGAAATGATGTATCTATAGATTGATGATTGATCAAAGAGAGAAGGTAACTCTCCAAAGGAGGGTCAGGTTTCCGTGCTTTTAGAGCACGCTGTGATTAGAGATATAGATCAATTAGGAGGTATTTCAATCTTCTGGCTACTCCATTATAAGACAGAGTCTTACATGTCGGTCAACATGCATTTTTCATGTGATTCAGTGCCAACGCCAAAGCAGTAAGAATCAATATGTAGACCAAACAGTGAATGACCACCATACAGTACTTAGAAATTACAAATCAGCAATAATTAATATGATACTTGACCAGCTTGTAGTCGATTATTTTAACCTTGTACCATTTGATATCAGATTTGAACATTTTTCCCGTGGAACATGACTTCAAAGAAGAACTACTGGACTTCCAAGGAATTTTCTGGATGTACCATTTAAAATAATTTCATCCAGATGGACTGAACATCACTGACAATAGCACCTGATTACTGCATATCTCAAGAGATCTCAGGACTGCATTGATTCCACATTCCAATTGGAATCTTCCCTCATAATGATTTTTGAAAATCCAGCAGTGTCTGCTGTGCAGCAACTGAGCAAATATTGTACTACCTGAGAAAGGCGGACGCTGAAGTGTTGTGGTGAAAATATATTTTTGTTCTTTGGTGAGTCCATCTGTTTAGGCCACTTCTTTCCTGGATATTTCATTTCTTCATTACTCAGTGTCTCCTTTGGGATCCTGATTTTTCCCTGGCTGGGTGTTATTTTCTTGCGATCGTATGGGTGTGTACATGCCTATAAAATATAATGGTATGCACAAAAGAAGTGAGCAGTTAGTATTAACAAGATTCTACTCATTTCCTATTTGTAATACCATAGCGCACAAGGTAAAGCAATTTGTTTAGATCGATAACCTGCTATTGTCATGTTTGTTAGAATACCTTCAGTTAAAATCTAAACCCCTCACCCCCATTTTCCAGCACACTCCATCATCGGGCCAATACACATTAAAAAAGCAGTATACCAATCTAAAAATATGTGTTTTACTTTGTATTATGTTATAAAACATAATGCATGCACATAATTCAAATGTATGTTACATTAGTTTGAATTTAAAGGGCTAACAAACGTCGTCCATTTGTATTTTAATCTGAAAAACGTTTACGATACATTCATTCAGTTGGATGAAAGACATTTCTATTATAGTTTATGGCTGGTGATAATCTTCTCTTTAACATATATTCTTTCATTTTCAGGGAGAAATGGGCTGTAAAATGACATTATAGCTGAGGAGCAGAGGATGAAACTGGATATGAAGGATATGCTAACTGCACACCTTCTCTTCATTAGATTGGACAAGCATGCCAACTAAATGTGCAACTGCAACCACTTGTGCTAAATTGAGCTACCAATGCACAATTTACAGGTGACCTTTGACACGAAAACTGTGGTGATATGTGAGCATGCGGATTATCATGATCTTTACGACATTTTTAGAAAAGAAGCTGTCAAAGACCAGTCTCTAGAATATACTGTCATTCTCACAGCGTATTTTATTTTGGATTTATTAATCTGTAGATTGTCCATACAGCACTTTATCGCTAAACTCACCACTATTTCCATACTGCTGGAAAGATGACGACATTTTGCACGTGCGGGTTAGGTAAAGTGCTCGGTATTACATACAGTTTTGAATTTTTCTCCTTTCAAGGGGTGGTAGGATTTTAAGTGCATTTTAACTGAAATTCTTTAATAGAATGGTGGCAGGTCTGTGCACTTAAAAATACAACCCTCTACTGCATTGCATTGTATTGTATTGGTGCTTATATAGTGCTTATCAAATGGCATAGGCATGGGAGATGGAGTGGCGGAGCCCCGGCCAGTCCATATTTTTGTCCACACCCTGCATCAGGGTCCCGGCAGCATAACCCAAGGCCCCGTGCCTTGGTGGTGTAGGGTGCGCTAGAAGGGGGCCGGTCTCCTAGTCCTAGAGAAGCCCGTCCCAACCCCTTCCACTGACATAGTGCCAAATTACTAGCAAAAGGATTAACAGTAGTTGGTGCTGTGATGCTGGAATTTGCTGGCAATGCCATCTTTGAAAAGAGTTTACCAGTTCCTGGTGTAGGTTCTAGGCCTTCCCTTCGGAGAGGGCAGGTGGCCTCGTGGGTCCACTGTGTGAACTGTCGAGGTCCACCATGAAGGTGGGGGACCAGAGGCCTTCTCCTTTGCCTGTCTGTCCCTTCCTTACTTAATTCATGTTGGGTAAGCTTCTTGTTGCACGTGTTTCTTCTATCCCTGCCTCCCATCCCCCTCTCCCCCCCACCAAACTCCACAAGAGATGCGAGGAAAACTAGATGGCATGACATTTCAATGCTGCGACTGTCCACCACCTCACCTCACTGCACTAGCATGTCCTGCAATAGACTGCACTCCCCCTCCCTGGGTTGAGATGAGGTAAAGAAAAGAGAGACCATATCCGTCCTGCTAGTCTCATCTATTTAATGTTTCTTGGTCCTGCTGTGGTTTTGAGAATGAGGGTTTATGCAGCACACAATTTTTGCCACTTATGATGGGGTTTATTTGCTGTCCAACTTACTAGACCTCACCGGAATGAAAGTTCGAGTTAGTTGTCCTAACAGTAAAATGTATGACTTGTGGTTTGTAAGTTACACATGAATTGCAGCATGAAAAACGTGAATCTGTTGTATTATCTTGCTTGAGTTGCCGGGGAGCACTGAGGGCCTCATTTATGAACAGTGACGCATCGCTGCGAGAAAACAGCGATGCGTCACTGAGATATTGACGCATTTGCGTCCTAGAAGTCACACAGTGCAATCTCATAGATTTTACTGCGTCACTTCTACGAGGCTAACTTTCGTCAGAACGCCCCCCCTGCATACATTATACCTGACGTAGGCATAATGTGGCACAGGGGTTTACAAAGTGACGCATCTACCTAGATGCGTCACTTTGTAAATATGACACAACATGGCTCATTTTTTACCCTGCTGGTGCGTCACAAAAAGCGACTCACCGGCGGCGCAAAAGTGACACAAGGGCTCATAAATAAGCCTCTGAATTTGTAATGGAATAAGTGACAGGGCCCTTGTATTCCTCAGATATACTTAGGAGGCCCCTGTTGGGGGAAACACTTTGGATTTTGTTACTGCTAGTGCACTCATTCAGACCTGCATGATACCAAGCAAACGTTCAGTAATGGGATCCCTCAAAAACCAGTTGAATTATGCCTTGCCTCTATAATGATGACAATTCTTACTGCTCCTAGTGTTTATAAAACAGAAAAAGAGATAGGACTTGCTCGGGCCCAATAAATCCTTAAGATGATCGTAGGCAAAGAGGGATAGAGTTAGAGGAAGGGGTAGGCAGAAAGCAGAAAGGCTGATATACAAATGAGACAGAAAAAAAGTTCACTTTCCCACGGAGTCTCTTGCATGGGAGAAACAGCCTTTGCAATACGGGAATTATAACGTAATACCTTCATCTCACATCCATTACCATACAATGTTATTACCAGGCATGGCCCTTATAGTGCATGCCACCTCCACTATTATGACTTAACAATGCATGCCTTTACATCATATATATATATATATATTTATATTTGTGTATATATGTATATATATGGCTGGGTAGGGGTATTGGGTGTTTTAAGGTTTAGGTGTAGATAGGAGAATTAGTTGTGATGAGGGTGTTTTGGGGGATTTAGGGGTGGGGTGGGATATTGGGTGGTAAGCGTGTTTTTTAGGGTTTAGGGTTGGGTGAGGGCATAGGGTGGTAAGGGTGTTTTTAGGGTTTAGGGGTGGGTAATGGTGTTGTTTGGTAAGGGCTTTTTAAGGGTTTAGGCAAGGGAATTGGGTGGTAACAGGGTTTTTTGGGTTTATGGGTGAGTAAGGGTATTTGGAGGTAAGGATATTTTTAGGGTTTAGGGGTAGGTAGAGGTATAGGGAATTGAAATCTCTATGAACGATATTACACTTTTTCAAGTTCTATGAAATCTTTCATGCTGGGTAATAAATGTAATTCTTCTTTAGACTGCACTCCAAATGTGCAACAGTAACACTATATGTAGGGTGCTTCATGTTTTGCAAATTGTACTTGTAAACAAAAGTCAAATCCCATGTGTAGGAAAGTGGGGTATTCAGTACTGAGGCTGGTTAGGGTTCACTATGCAATGCCTTTACATTTCCCCAACTAGGTCCTTTGGATTCATACTACTAAACCCCTAGCTCTGTTCTGATAGTGTGTCACAGAGCAGTCAGGCTTTACCAGAGGAACATGTGTTAAGCATTTAAGGGTACCAACATGGATGATAAGTAATAGACATGACTCAAAAGAAGTCCAACACCAATTTATAAAAATGGGGAAGATGTGTATATAAATTTAGGCACCAAATTTAAGACAATCGAATAAGTGTAGTCAGAGTTATGGATTTTAAAAGGAAAAATAAATTGAAAAAAACACTAGTGACACTCAGTCACCTGCAGGTAGAGTCTAGTGGAAACCACTGGGAAGTAAAGTGATGTGAGTTCCAGAACCGTGCTTCGCCATTTAGTCGAATTTTACCTGACTCTTGGGCCAGGGTGCTGGTTTTGCAGCTTGGTCAGTGCAGGTGAGGAAAAGGATGCACAAACTTGACAATGGAGCCACTGGGGTGGCTGATTGAAGGTGCTGTGGGATTCCCTTGAGATGCAGCGTCAAACGAAGGGAGGGGTAGCCCGACTGGCCACCAAAAAGCCTTGGCAGTAGAATGGAAAGGGGAGACCTCTCGGTCACCCCGAACGTATGGCTGGGTGCCCCGACCGCCCGGGAAACCTTTGCAGGCGGGGGCATGTCCCCGGCCGGTATGCCCAAAGTGGCGTGGTTGGAGCACGCCCCCGCCGCCTAAGAGGGTTGTCCTAACACCCGCCCGGAAGTCCGTGCACTTTTGGGCAGAATGGGGATGTTGCCCCGCCTTCCCGCCGCAAGATAAGAGTCACGGGAATGCAGGCAGGCGTCCTCTTGTTCCTGCGCTCTGAAGGCTGCACCACTCGTCGCTCGTGAGCCCTCAAGGGAACACGCTGCAGTTTTTGAACGTGTAATCGTAGTTTTTTCTGTTTCAGTCATCGAGGCGTATCTGGAATCCGAGGAGCCACTGGAAAACAGGCAGAGATAAAGCAGAACGCAGATATGCCTGGTAAGAAGAGTGGAAAGAGCTCTGAGATGGAACGGATGCTGTGCACACTGGTAAACCAAGTGTCGGCGATGGACAGGAAATTTGTTAAAGTAGACCGACTGGGTCGCGGCTTAGCGGCGCTCCAAAAAAAAGTAGAGGCTCAGGTGGGGCCCTCAGGGAGACCTAAGAGGATCGTGGGGCCTGCTTTGCCAAACGTTACCCCAGGGGGGGATAAGGGGAAAAAGAAGAAGGGGAAAGTGGGTCCTAACGAGGCCCCGGTCCCGATGGAGGTCCCGCTGGTCCCAGTAACACCAGCGGCCAGCCCGGTACCCACACCGGAAGGGGGATTGCCAATCCCTGTGATTATCACACCGCTGGATAAGGATCAAATACCCCCCGAACTAGCGATTCATCTGGCGGCTGTGTTGCCTTGGTTGAAGAAGGGAGTGGGGGATCCGCGGCTGCGGAAGATCCAGCTGAAGAGTCTAGGCAGATTATCGAGGTACAAAGACAAAATATCGATTTTTAAATATCGACATACAAAAATATCGAAGTTTAAATATCGATGGGACAAAATATCGAAGGTAAGTAATATCGACTGTCTTAATATCGATATTGGTATGATATCAGTAATATCGAAGTTGTAAATATCGATGTCAATAATATCGAAATTAATAACTTTGATGTTACTAATATCAATTTTTAAATAAATTTAGTGTATATTATATTGTATTTATTATGTTTTATTATTTATTTTTAATGTAATTTAATTAAATATTGTCTTTTACTACTGTAGCGGGTTGTGGGTTTATAGGGGAATAGGGTTGGAAGTAATTTAGTTATGTTAAATTAATTATTACTTAGTAGGAATTATTAATTAATTAATTGAGAAATAATTTTAAATTATTTTTAATTAATTGATTAATTGATAAATATGTTCTGTAGCGGGTTATGGGTTTATAGGGAATAGGGTGGGAAGTAATTTAATAATAATTAATTAATTGATATATGTTTGTACATATTTTAATTAATAATGAATTGGTAATTAATTTCTATTAATTAGTTAATTAATTAATATAATTTTTGACATATTTATAATTATTAATTAGTTGGTAATTAATTAATATTAATTATTTAATTACATTAATTATAGAAATATTTTTATATATCATTTATTGTTATTCTTAATTAATTAATTGGGAAAAATAATATTAATTATTACATTAAATTAATTACAGCAAATGTGCTAATATATTTACTTTATTGTTATTGTTAATTAATAATTAATTGGTAATTAAATAATATTAATTAATTTTGGGTAAACGAGTATTTTTAGGGTTCAGGGTCAGTTTTCAGTTTTTGGGTAAAGGGGTATTTTTAGGGTTCTGGGTCAGTTTTCAGTTTTTGGGTAAAGGGGTATTTTTAGGGTTCAGGGCCAGTTTTCAGTTTATGGGTAAAGGGGTCTTTTTAGGGTTCAGGGTCAGTTTTCAGTTTTTGGGTAAAGGGGTATTTTTAGGGTTCAGGGTCAGTTTTCAGTTTTTGGGTAAAGGGGTATTTTTAGGGTTCAGGGTCAGTTTTCAGTTTTTGGGTAAAGGGGTATTTTTAGGGTTCTGGGTCAGTTTTCAGTTCATGGGTAAAGGGGTATTTTTAGGGTTCAGGGTCAGTTTTCAGTTTTTGGGTAAAGGGGTATTTTTAGGGATAAGGGTCAGTTTTCAGTTTTTGGGTAAAGGGGTATTTTTAGGTTTCAGGGTCAGTTTTGGGTTTTTGGGGTACAGGGATATTTTTAGGGTTCAGGGTCAGTTTTGGGTTTTTGGGGTACAGGTGTACAGGGTAAAAACTAAAAAAAATTACATTAAATCAAATAAATTACATGAAAAAAAATTAAAATTACTTTAAATTATTAAGTGTTTTATTTATTTTAAATGTATATGTATTAGTTTTAATTTTGTTTTAATATTTTTATTTAATAGTTATAAAATTATATGTATTTTTAATTTATTTTTACTATTATTAATACATTTAAAAAAACGATATTTTTGATTCCGATATTTTTGTACTTCGATATTATTTTTTCGATATTTTTGTACTTACCTTAATGAAGATAGGATTCCGATATTTTTGCTGTCGATATTTTTGCACCGATATTTTTGCATGTCGATATTCTGTCTGTCGATATTATGTCAGACATTCGATTATCGACCAGCTCAGGCAGGCAAGGGGCTCTGGGGCAGCGAACGTGCCTTCTATTTCTCCGCAGGTGGCGAACCCGGCCGCGGTCGAGAATCAGAATAAGTCGACAGACACGACCGGAGGTACGACAGAAGACGGTAAGAGGTCGCTCCCAATAATGGGGGAGGGCGCTGTACCTTCAAGGCGGGAATGCTTGGCACAACATGTTCCTATGGCCACAAAAGTGATGGTGTGGGCGAATAAGTACATTAATATGTTTTCATTGTTGATAGACAATCGTGAGTTAGAATACGCCAAGACCCAGAAGGATTTATGGCACCCCAGTGAATGGAGGGCAAAAATGGAAGAATTCAGGGTGGAAGAGTCTATGATGAACTGGATCAGGGCTTTTTCTGTTTTTGTAGCAATTATGGGTCAGCGAACACCAGAACTGTTGGGAGACCTTACTTGCTACCAGAGCAGGATCACGGGCTTCCATGAGAAGTATGGAGGGGACGCATGGAAAGGGTATGACGTGTCATTTAGAAAAGCCAAAGAGTTTAATGAATCACTGACTTGGGATTGTTTGGACACTGTATCTTGGCATGCGCAGTTCACGCCGGGCTCGGCGGGTGGATCAGGGTCAAGTGCAAACGGCTTCAGGGCTTTTCAGCAGAAACATCTGCAGCCCTTTCGACCGGCGCACGGGGGAGATGCTCAGTCTAGATCAGGCGCGAATGGAAATAAGCGAGGAGTATGTTGGGGTTTTAACAAGGGAACGTGTAGCAGGCCGTAGGGAACATGCAGGTTCATGCATGCCTGCGCAGGTTGTGGTAACACCTCCCACCCCGAAACTAGCTGCCGATACAGAGGCAATAATACTGGTGGAAAAGGGGGTACCAAGCAGGATTGACACAGTGCCTCGGATGACCAAACAATTGCCCGTGGATATTCTGGCTTTGACTTCCTGGCTGAACAAATACCCTGATCATGTGTCCGCTGGGATCCTGCGAGATGGCTTCTCGTATCGCTTCAGGATCCCGGCGGGTGATTTTCGGGGGGCCCCCTTATGCAAGAACCAACTGTCCATTACGCACAACCCAACGGTGGTTGCCACAAAAATTGCAAAAGAGGTTCGCTTGGGGCGGGTTGCGGGACCGTTCGGTGAACCACCAACGGCCAATTTTGTGTGTTCTCCATTAGGGGTAGTTCCCAAGAAGGAGCCGGGAGAATTAAGGCTTATTCATAATCTGTCTGCACCAACGGGGGCTTCCGTGAATGAGGCAATCGACGCAAGCATTTGCAGTGTGAGGTATGCATCATTTGATGACGCAGAGGTAATGTTGAATCGCCTAGGCCCCGGTGCATTGTTAGCAAAATCGGATATTGAATCCGCATTTAGGTTACTACCGGTGCATCCCCAGGATCAGCACATGTGCATGCCGAAGGGTTGTTCAATTTCGTGTGCCTATTTTGAAATGTTTAGCTCATTTCTGGAGTGGGCATTCTGAAAGGCCTCAGGGCACCAACATGTGATGCATTATCTTGATGATTTCCTGTTTCTCGGCCCGGCGGGCTCTCAGGACTGTGCGCGGGCATTGCAGGAATTCTGCGTGCTCATGCGGGGTTTCGGGGTCCCGTTGGCGCCAGGTAAGACAGTGGGTCCAACAACCTCCCTGGAGTTTCTGGGTATTGAACTAGACTCCGTGGAGGGTTGCTTCTGTCTGCCGGCGGAGAAGATCGCCAAATTCAGGGCCTCCTTATTGCAATGCCTTCGGAACGACAAGGTGACACTGCACCAACTACAGCAAACGGTTGGACAGCTGAATATTGCACTGAGGGTTATACCGATGCCATGCCATGCCATGGTTGGCCTCAAGGAGGGGCACCATCGTACGAGGCTGTCGGCAGAGGTTCGCCAGGACATGCTCATTTGGCTGGCATTCCTGGTGGATTTCAACGGCCGGGTCGTCTGGAGCAAACCCCCGGCCTCGTCGGCAGAATTAAATTTATGGACCGACTCTGCGGGCAGCGTGGGGTTTGGTGCGATCCTTGGTAACCGATGGTCGGCCCAGAAATGGCCAGCATGGTGGGAAACAAGTGGCTTGACGAGCAACATTGGTTTCCTAGAGTTATTCCCCATCTGGGTAGCGTTGTCGGCCTGGCCAGAGGAGTTCCGAAACCTCTCAGTGATATTTTGGTCAGATAACATGACCGTGGTTGAGTGCATTAACCAGCAGGCAGCACGCTGCAAGTGGATATTGCGATTGTTGAAGGAAATTGTGTTGAAATGCTTGCAGCTAAATGTACAATTCAGGGCAAAACATGTGCCGGGAGTACTGAATAATGCAGCTGATGCGCTCACTCGTTTCAAAATGCAGGCATTCAGGGATTGTTTACCCTCAGCGGAGCTAGTGGAAGCGCCATTTCCCGAAGCATTATGGCAAATCAGCGCCCCGGACTACAAAACCTCGTGGCAGCCAGTTTAGTGCCCAGGACAAGAAAAGCTTACGAAGGGGCGTTCCGCTCGTACTGCGCCTTTTTGGGCCCTCCATGGGAGCATAGATGGGGTCAGGAGGGGTCCTATACCCAATTTTAGTGGCACTTCATGGGGAGGGCCGGTCGGCGGCAACCGCCAGTCGGTATAAGGCCGCCATATCGTTTATGGCTCAGCTCCAAGGGATCAGGGACCCAACGGACTCCTTTATAGTCAGAAAGGCACTGCGCAGCTGGCGGCTCCTAGAGGGGCGCAAAAAGGATACCAGGCATCCAATAGGTTTTGACAGGTTGACCGCTTTGTTGGCTAAACTAGAGGAGACATGCTCCTCACCTAGTGAGGTAGTCTTCTTCTGGGCAGCATTTGCGTTGGCATTCTATGGGGCCCTGCGGGTAGGTGAACTGGTGGCTGCCAACAAAAGGGATACCGAGGGGGGGTCTGCTCAGGGACCACACGCAAGCGAGGGGGGAATTCCCTGCTGATCACGATAGCCAGGTCAAAGACAGACCAGGAGGCCCAGGGCAGTAGCATTGTGTGGCAGCACGCTCCGGGTAGTCCCTGTTGTCCAGTGAGGCACGTTGAGGCCTACCTAAAACAGAGGGTGACGACGTGGGGGGGGGCCTTGCTGCGGCATGCTGACGGCACCCCGTTAACAAAGTTTCAGTTCCAGAGGGTCATGGAGATCCCGATCTCAGCTGCGGGCTTGAATCCGAGTGATTTTGGAACTCATTCATTCAGGATAGGGGCCGCTACAGAAGCGACAGCCGGGGGTCTGCAGGCAGACAATGTTAAACAATTGGGGCGCTGGTCTTCAAATTGTTTCAAACGTTACGTGCGGCTTCACATGTTGTAATTTACTGAAGAAGTGCACTCACGCTTGTTGTCTTTTGTTTGGATTACAGTTTCTCGAGCCTGTGATGCGGGGCGGAAATTGAGACCAGCCCAGTATCAGCTAACCACCACTTCAGGAACAAGGAATGGAAGACGAGTGGTCTGGGTCGTGGGCCACTCATACGAGAGGCGTGCCGCGGACATATTCAGGGCAGGTGATGCGACCCACACATCTGAGGAATATGGTTTCAGGGTGTCCTTCCATGGGAAGGGCGGCTTGTGTAATGACCGACTGCAAAGTTTTTTTGAGAATTGTTAGGGCAGCACAGGTCACCGCCATCAGTAGTCATAGTGCACATTGGGGCAATGACTTAGTGAGGTTGGGCAGACGGGCGTTAATCGAACACATACTTTCAGCAGTTAGTTGGTTAGCAAAGACACTCCCGGGGTGCACGATAGCCTGGTCACACATGATTCCTAGGAAGGTATGGAGGGGTGGGCGGTCCACGACAGCGTTGAACCATTCGGTAAAGAGGGTCAACAATAAAATGGAAACATTGTTTCGCTCTGCTCATCTTCAAAGCATACCTCACGGGTGCATCTGGGGGGACCACTGTTTAGCAAACGATGGGGTGCACCTGTCCAGGGAGGGGAATGACTTATTGATAGGAGACATAATAGCTTGGCTAGTGAGATTGAGGAGACATGACCTATAGGAGTTGTGGGGTGGCCAGATAGTAGGTCAACTATCTGGCCTGTGGCGGTAAGGCCATGATCGGTGAGCAGTGATTTCAAGGTCCCTAGTGGGGGCGCCACCTATTATCGATGGGAGCGCCCGGGGGAGGCGGCCATTGGCCCCTCCCACGGGGGTTGGCACCCATTACGGATGGGATCACCCAGGGGGAGACGGCCATAGGCCCCTCCCAGGGGGAGACAGCTATATGCCCCTCCCACGAATTTCCCGTGGGCCGGATATCCGCTCCGGCGGAAGAGAGTGCGGGGGAAGGGGGGGAGTCCACGCTGTCCTTCTTACGGATACCCCACACGGGAACTCGGATGACCTAAAGATGGCGCAGAGCGAAAGGGGGCCCCCATGACAAGGGAAGTTACAGTTGGCTACGAGGGTAAAGCCCTCTGCACATGCGCCACTCTCACAAGAGGGAGGAAATTTGGTGATAGGGATCTGACACCGGTTAAGACCTTGCCGTTGGCCCCTAACGATAGGATGTACAAAATTCGTATGCAATGCATTATGTCATGATGTTAGACTCGGTTAGGAAAATCTTTGTATTAGAGATTTGTTACGGTTAGCCTGAATACCTGTTTTCATCAGGTGTAATGAAAGTTGAATTTTGTACATGATAAATGAAACGTTTTAATTTAAAGTTTACATTTTGTTTCATATTTTAATAAATACGGCCGGGGGGTCGCGAGGCCCCCCCGCCTTCCAAAAGTTCGAACTGTGTCTGTCTCCTACCATTGGATTGGTGGTGGAAGGGGTGGCGGGCATCCCGGACCATATACATGGCTTTCTGAAACCTTGACGTCCGTAGTCAGAAGCCGCCTGAAATTTGCTGGATGCCAGGACTACGATTTCCACAATGCACTAGACCACTTACTTTTGGGCAATCTCTTGGAGGGCCCAATGGCCAGAGATTTTTTGGTTCTGGGAGTGTTCTTTACAGGAGGGCTGCAGGGGGCTAGACCCTCTGGTCTAAGAGATTTTTGGAGTTGCCTTTGGCTTTCAGAGTAGTTCTCCTTTCTTTTGGAACAGGTCTTTGTTCCGGGACAAGTCGATGTTGTGCAGTTGCAAGGTAGTTGCCACAGGGGCAGGTTATCGCGCAGTTGCAGTTGTTTGATACTTTTCAGGTGACCTGTTGCAGGGATTCTGCTGGTAAACAGACTGTGCCTTGGGATAACAGGATGTCAGAATGTAGGGACTGAGTCTCTCTGCCACAACAGTACCTGTATGCCCAAATCCGACTAGCTCACAGTGCCTCACCTGAACTTGTAACCTTTCCAGAGTAGCAGTTGATTTTGGCAAACCAAGAACATGAACCTCTAGTCCTCAAGGAAACCATGGAAACAAGGGGTGACTGACATATATTAAAAATAGTTCTTTGACCTTGCCAATCATGGTGAGAGCAATGTCGAGTTGGAGCAGTTTGCACTGCTCCTACAAAATGCAATGGCAGGCCTGCTGTCATCTCTTTACTTAGGTATCTCAGGGTGACTCGATCAGTACTTCAGCCCTTGGTGATGGCTTTAACTCCCATGCCCATGGTACCACTGGTTCGATTTACCAAGGACATATAAGAGGGTTAAAGTCCTTTCCAATTGAGGTTTCCAGATAACATTCAACATATTTCGAGAGAAGGCACTGGAAATGGGACCGGGATAGCAGGCTTCACTGCACTTTCAGAGTCATAAGTATCAGCAATGGGGAAAAAAGCTAAAGGTCTCTTTCCTACATGATCCCCCCCAGAGAAAAGGTGGTGAGCAATCTATACCCTGGTAGCTTCCATCATCTAAGTGGAAGAACCTGGAAAGGTCATCTGCATTGTCATGGTCAGTCCCAGGTCTTTGTTCCATTGAAAAGTCCATGCGCTAGAGGGAAATGGACAACCTCAACAATCTGGGGTTCTCTACTGTCATCTGTGTCAGCCACCTGAAAGGACTGTGATCGGTCTGATCCTTGAAGTGAGTCCCAAACAAGTATGGTTTCAGCTTCTTCTGCGACCAAACCATAACAAAGGCTTCCCCCTCAATAGCACTCCAAAGCTGCTTTCTAGGGAGGAGTTGCCTGCTGATATAGACAACTGCCTAATCGTTGCCCTCATCATTTGTTTGTGACAACACTACCCCTATTCCATGTTCAGAAGCATGTTTGAAAAATTAACTCTTTCCCAAAGTCTGGTGCTTTCAGGACAGATGCTGAGCACATAGCTTCTTTCAGAGTGTCAAAGGCCTTTTGGCATCCTGTGGTTCAGATGGCCTTCTTCGGCTGCTTTTTGGAGGTCATCTCAGTGAGAGGGGCCACAATGGTGCCATACCCCTTTACAAACCTCCTGTAATATCCAGTCAAGCCCAGGAAAGCTTGATTTGGGTCTATGTCTGTGGCGCCTCCCAATCCAGGATGGTCTGGATTTTAGGCTGGAGAAGTTTCACCTGGCCTCCACCTACAAGGTGGCCCAAGTAGACAACTGAACTTGGCCCTATCTGGCACTTCCTCGCCTTGATAGTTAGGCCTGCCTGCTGCAGGGCCTGGAGTACTTCATTCAGGTGGACCAGGTGATCATCCCAGGTTGAACTAAATACAGCAATATCATCCAGATATGCTGCACAACAGTTGTCCAGACCTGAGAGAACTTGGTTCACCAACCTTTGGAAAGTGGCAGGTGAATTTTTGTCACTGGCATTGAAAGTGCCCTTCAGCAGCAGAAAAAGCTAATCTCTCCTTTGCTTGGATGAGCCCAATTTGCCAATAACCTGAAGTTAAATCAAAGGTCCTCAGGATTTTGACTGAACCCAACTTATCAATGACCTCATCTGCTTTTGGTATGAGGTGTGGATGAGTTTTAGTGGCTACTTTAAACCCCTGTAATTCACACAAAATCTCACCTCTGGTTTATCACCCTTCGAGTGAGGTTTTGGGACCAGTACCAATGGACTGACCCAGGGACTATCAGAAGGTTCGATCACCTCTAGCTCCAGCATCTTGCTGACTTCAACCTTGATACAGACTTCAACTTGATTAGACAGTCTATAAATCTTATTTTTGATAGGGAGGCTGTCACTGGTGTCCATATTGAGGACACACCGTGTTGTCTGACAAGCGGTAAAAGAAAAGACCTCAGGACTTACCTGCAGTCAGTCTGCTTTTGTGTAGTGAAAGAGCCTGAGAAGACAACTCCCTCTACTGACCACTCCTTTGACTTATTTGATAAGAAGTATGGGAGGGGTTCACTTTCCTCCTCCTGACCTCCACCAGTGACCATGAGCATGGTCATGTTAGCTCTATCTAAATGAGGTTTTAGGTGATGTACATGGAGACTCGTAGGGGTGCCTAAGTCCACCAAGTAGGTGACTTCCCCTTTCTTTTCTAAAATGGAAAAGGCCCCAGCCCACTTGCCCTGGAGGGCCCACAGGCTTCAACACCCACACCATCTGACCTGGTTGATACTCAACCAGAGCTGATGTTTGGTTATACCAAAACTTGATAAGCTCTTGGCTGGCTTTTATATTCGTGTTTGCTTTCTTCATGCTCTCAGCCATACAAGAACACAGGCCCAGTACATAGTCCACTGAGTCAAGTTTGGGCTCTTCGAGAGGCTTCTCGCAGCATACCCTTGCCATACAGAAGCTCAAAGGGACAAACACAACCCCCTTCTCAGACACCTCCCTGTGTGCAAACAAGAGGCAAGGTAACAGGACATCCCATCTTCTTTTGAGTTTTTCAGGGAGGCCCCTTATCATGCCTGTCAAGGTTTTGTTGAATCTCTCAACTAAACCATTTGTCCGGGGGTAATAGCAGATAGTGAGCTGTACGTTACACCGCATTCATCCCACACAGGTTTTAGATATGTAGACATGAAATTGGGCTCTCTATCAGAAACTGCTTCCTTAGGAAACCCCTCTCAGGTAAAAATGCCAAGGAGGGCCTAAGGGTGATTGTCTCTGGTTAACTAATCGGTATGCAACGGTTACCACGCATTTTTTACAACGCGGTACCGTTAGCACGCTACTTTTACCACGCAGGTCGTTACAACGAAATGCGCTGGGGGGCGCTCCAGGATAGTAAATACTTTAATTTACTATCCAACTCCTTTCCCTAGAGTCCACGGGGACTGGAGTTGGAATAGTAAATTAAATAATTTACTATCCAGCGCCCCTCCACGCAAGTCGTTACAACGACTTGCGTGGTAAAAGTAGCGTGGTAACGGTACGCGTTGTAAAAGTACGTGTGGTACCGTCATACATCCTAACTAATCGCATGGTCCACTACCACTAGAATACATCTGTTCACAGATGCAGTTTGAAGGTCAAGGAAACCAACAATGTCAATCCCTACCTTCTCAAAGGGAGTTGCAACCACTGGAAGTGTCATTAAAGGAGCCTTTGGTTGTCCACCTGTCTCACCACTGGCTTAACAGGTGACACAAGAGCAACAAAATGGCTTCACTTTTTCAGACATCTGGGACAGTAAAAATTGGCAACCAACCTGTTCCAAGTTTTCGGTTTGTCACAGGTATCCATCTAGGGGGATGTCAAAGTGCTAAGGTCAGAATAAACTCTCTGTGCACGGGCCCTACTAGCCAGGTAAAATTCAACTGACTGTCGGAGCCTTGTCCTGGAACTTGCATCACCTTACCCCCTCCCCAGTGGTTTCCACTGGACTCGAACTGCAAGTGACTGAGTGTCACTAGTGTGTTTTCTCATTGACTGCAGCGTTATTTTGTAAGAGTTAAATGCACTGATTTATTTTTCCTTTAAAAGTTCATATCTTGGGTTCTACCCATCTGATTGTCTTTGTTTTGATGGCTCAAAATATATAAAAACCTGCTCTACTTTTGTACAATAGTGTAGGGTATGTTTCGAACATGTTGGTACTCTGAAATGGTAAACAACATTTACCACAAAACGTTTTGCCCGCAGGGAATTACAAAGCGGTCATTACAACGACTGCATTGTAACCACGCATACCATTACTCCGCAAGTCAGAACAACGACTTGCGGAGAGGGGAGAAGGTGTTGGATTTAAAATCCAACACCTTCCCTACTGGCCGCACAGACTGGAGTTGAAATAGTAAATTATACTATTCCGACATTCAGCTCCCCCCATGGTGATGTTGTAACAACCGCATTGTAATTCTCTGCGGGGAGAAAGACTGCGTGAAAATGAGGTATATTCTTTTGAAATGCTTAACACATGTTTCTCTAGTAAAGCCTGACTGCTCCATGTCATACTACCAGGAATGGGCTAGAAATTTGTTAGTGTGAATCCAAAAGACCTATTTGGGGTAACATCAAGGTATTGCATAGTGAAGCCTGACCAGCTTCACTAGATAATACCCCACTTTCCTACAACTTGAGATTACCAGGAGCCATCCGGCAGGACTACAAACTCTAAATGTCAGTATATTATTCCTACCAGGTGTCATGCATTTTGGTTAAGAGATCATTTACTACCACTATGTTTTCAGAATACAAATAAGGAATTCCATTGGTATATGATAGTTGTTCTCAGACATGTATGGTATGAATATTATGATGATACGTATTTGATTACCAAGGTTATAGTTATACTAGAAGGTAATAATGAATAAATGAGTTTTGTATTGCAGTTATTAGCGTGTTCCATTGACTGTAAAAAGATTCATGGAATGTTATTTCTTAACATTGAAGGTGGTTTTCTGTAGTAAGCAACACATTACAACTTAAGAGTATCGTACACAGTTAGCATATCAATTTTAATTGCATTATATAACTCAAAAGAAATATTGAGTTACATTGCAGTATAGAGAGTGGGTAATATAGAGTGAATGAACAGGAATATGATATATAATATCAGAAGTGTAATATGATATCCAATGCCTCTGTTTCCTTCTTTTGTCTCATTTCTCTCTCCCAGGGTCTACTGGCTAACACATATGGTGATATGTTGAATGCGTATTCTGTGAAGTGTGAAAGCTGACCTCATTACTGGTGGATCTGGAATGCAAGGTTAGTACCTCATGATATCCTTCATTTTGACTTCAAATTAGTCATACTTTGGATTTAAAATAGTCATTCTGTGCAAGATTGGCAACCACGTCATTTCAAGACAAATGGAGTTCAAGGGATTATATTATATGTAATAAAATAAAATCAGCTGGCCACATAACATTCATTGTTTATGTAGCTCTCAGAGCCATAAACTTACTTGACCTCACTTTCTATACAAATCTCCTTCTTTCCCCTAATATGATGCGGGTAACACCTATAAACCATTTGGTATTTAAGGAGTTGTAAATGAAAACTCATTTGGCATTAAGTCTCAAACAAAATACTTTGTTGCTATTTTAAGTTCAAACCATATACAGTTGGTCCAAGAATAAAATATCTAGCACTAATATGTCCAAATCATAAAAATTATTGCAATCATAGTAATCCTTACTAAAAGATTGCAAGCAATACTTAAAGCTCACCATGTACAATGCATCCATAATCCTTAGTTCAGGCTAACGTTTTTGAAAACACCTTTCAAAGAATATATATCAAGTAGGCTTTTGAGGATTATTTCTCTTGGCATGGTATTAGCTGCTCTTTGCAATATTCCACCTATTTGGGAGTACAATCATTGTAGTATATTGTTTTAAGTAACAGTAACAGATTCCAAGGACCATTTGGTGAACACAGACCTGTTCTGAAAATGTTGTTTCCCCGCTAAAATCAACATAAAGATGGCAAAACCTTCTTACTTTAAGTATAATGCAAATAAGTATATAAATGAACTCTGATAATTGTTAGTTTAATTAAATCATCAGTTGTTTGTGCAAAAAAAGTTATCTAAAATTATTATTCACAAAAAAGCCCTGATAAACATAACAGTCTGTTTATCCACCTGTTATGATGATATCTAACTGGGTGAAGGGGGCATGAAGGTCAGGTTCTCAGCATTGTCTTTGGAATGATGAGAATGTGTTATGACCTGGACACCCAGAGCTAGGAATCCCTCTGGGGCCCTCCCTGTAGGCCTCTTCCTTTCCAGCCCCTACCTCAGCCTCTATCAGGACAGATGTCCAATGCATGAGGGGCATTTTTTAATGAATGACAATCAACTCACCAATCTAAACTTTAATGAAATTGAGACAGACCTTTGGCTCCAGCTGCTTTTAATGTTATCAGCATTCAGGTGTACAGTTCAGGCCTGTGGAAACCCCTCTAAGTAGTAGAGGTACCATTGTACTTTGTTCATTCTCCCCTTTCTAGTGATACCTCTTTTTGGTGGATCTCTATTCAGGGGATTGCAGTAAAATGACAAACTCCAAACAGGAATCAACCTACTAGACACAAGGAAACTGATTATTTGGGGCAGCACCCCCGCACAGCTTGGGCATTTGCGCTACTCCCTGTACGTTGGGCCAAGACAGTCATTCTGCTGCTCCTGAGTGGGCTAATTCAATGGATTACATCCATTCTTCCATCCTAAGTGGGCAGAAAGTCCATTATACACCTAGACATTAGATATACAATTGATTTTTCCAATTGACGAGACAGAGGACTCCAAGGCATTCTTTCAAAACACCATGTTATTCATCAAAAACTGGATGAATCACAATCATCTCAAATTGAACTTTGATAAAACAGAGATAGACATCTCCAACAATAGACTACATCATTGAGCTCCAGCACACTGGCCAGATACACTCATATCCCTTAGAATTCTGTAAAAAGTGTGGGCGTTCAAATTGACGCTAATCTCTCTATGCAATCCCAGATTAACTTGGCCACGTCATCTTGCTTTCTTCAGCTTAGGAACTTCAAAAAGATCAGGAGATTTTTAACTAGGGAAGCAAGCATAGTTATTATGATGGCTATTATCCTGTATAGGTTAGAATATGCTAGACTATGCTAATGCTATCTATTTAGACCTCCGCGCTGATACTGAACCAAGCTGTCAGAGTTATTTTCCAACAACTGAGAAACTGCCATACTAAGCCACTGATGAAGCAGCTCCATGGCCTAGCAGTCGATGTTTAAGACAGGCTGTATGATCTTCAAAGCAATTCTCAACAAGGGCTCCAAATTTATCTCTACGAATATTCAACTGTACCTTCCCAAACTGAACCTCAGATCAGCAGAAATGGATCCAAGATTTAAGCATAAAAGAATGGGTGGTTCACGGTTTTCGACGCTGTGCCCCCAATTCTGGAATTCCTTACCGATTGAGATGAGGCACACGATGAACTAAATGCACCCTCTGCACTTTCTGCTTTCCGTTGCCTGGGCCGGGTAGTTTGGCAAACTTAGGTCACACCTCTACAATCCCACTCCCTTCCAGATTCACTGAGGAACTGTGCATCCTTTCTGGCTTTTCAGAGGGGCCTGAAGACCTGGCTTTTCTAACCTGCTCAATTAGCTCTCTGCATCCTTTCCTCGTGCCATTCACCGGGAAACCCCTTTGGATAGCCGTGCGCAGGATAAGGTAATTATAATAATAATAAGAATTAGTCATATTTCAAAAAATGCATATCTTTCATTCATATTCAATATTTATTTATTCGATTTTTCATTATCAAGTATTACAAGATCAGGCCTCAATGAAAAATCGTTGTGAGCCATGACTTGGTTGTTGACTTTGATTTTAGTGGGTTTCTAGACTAACTAAAACATCACATCACTCTGCAACTGGAAGTGTCTGGCACATGCAGGTAAATATTACATCTGCACCTTGCTCTTAAGTGCAAAAAGTTAGAGGAGAAAACCTGTTTGGTTATTTCTCTTTTGGTCCAATTGCAGTCGGTAGTCTTTTATTTCAACAATTAGGGCAAGATTTGGAGTTTGGTGGATGGGTTACTCAGTCATAAACGGATAACACACACTGGAATAAAGTATGCAATGTGCTCAAGGTGAAATAAGCAACTATTTGCAAGAAAATATTGTCATGCCCTTGGGCGTTGCTGCCGAAAGGCTATTTTCCATTGAGGTGGCTACTAATTTACTTTTTTCACGGCAGTCTGTGCTATCCCCGTTAGAGAACATGAGCCATGGCCTGCATCTCCCCAGTGTGCATAATATTTAGGTAACAGTGTGTGTGTAATGGATAACATTTGTGACCCCTGGGTGACTGTTGTTGGACTCCATGTGTGCCGCACAAGGGGAATGGCTCAGCCGGTTTCTGCTGCATTGCTGGCTGGGAACCGCTTGTAGGTTATCTGGTGTAGCATTTTGCCTGGCTGTATTCTAACTACTTGTACCATCACTCCTGTGCCTATTCTGTTACTGTCAAATGACATGCACTGAAGTGCACAGTTAAAAAAAACAGTGATTGAGATGATTTTCTTGGCAGTGTGTACCAAAGAAAGTGTGAGCTAGGTTGCAAGCCACCTATTTTATATTACTATGGTAGAGCTATGCACCATGTGCTGTTTATGTAATACGGTACATTCTAGTGGGGAATAGTGGGAAAAGGCATGTGTGTTTGTTTAATTTGTTTACTATAAAAAATAATATGTTACAATCCTAACCCATGCCACTTTACGATTCCAATGTCTTCTGTTTTTGAACTGAGACATTACAAGAAAGCGTAGTGATTAAAATGGGAATCGCATTTTAGAAGTCTAAGGGCCAGATGAAGGACCCTCAGTGTTTGTGAATTGCAATTTGCATTTTTTTGTGACTCGCAAATGGCGAGTTGCAAACACTGATATACAACAGTGTCTGCGATATTGCTTGTGATTCCCAAATGGGTTAAAAAAGACCTGCCTCATTAATATTCATGAGACAGGTCTCATTTTGTGACCCATTGGAAAGGCCGGCACTCATAGGGATGGTGGCCTGCAGGCGTCAGCAAACCACCATGTCTGTGACCGCTTTTTGAATAAAGCAGCTTTTGTTTTTTTAAATGCAGCCCATTTTTCTTCAAGGTAAACGGGATGCATTTAAAAATAAAAATGAACTTAATCAGTTTCATTTTTTAAGAGCAGGCAGTGGTCGGTGCTCTTAAAAAACATTTTCAACATTTCCAGTCTCTTGTGGACCCCTTCCCGTTTGCGACTGTCTTACCACAAATTTGAAATTGGTTGTAAATGCGATTGTGCAGTTACAAAACAATCTTGCGCGCTATGGATTGCTATTAGGAAGGAACGCCCTTGGCACCCCCCTTCTTAAAAGCGACTCGCAAAACCTATTTTGCAATTCGGTAACAGGTTACCAATTCGCAAAATAGGTTTGTTAAATGCTATAACCCTTTTTGGCGGTCGTACATCTGGCACTAGGTGCAATTTATAAACAGAAGCACCCTTAAGTTACACATTGGGGTATAAAAAAGTGTCATGTGTGAGCGAAAAATGACAGATTCTAATTAATATACTCAGTCATAGAGAATTTGCCACTGCTGAAATCAAAAAAGTATCGTTATTTTCCGCAATAGAAACTTGGGGTCGGGACTGGGAGATCCCAGGCGAGTAACAAAAGGGAATACAGGTGGGCACACTCAAAGTTGCAAGTAACTTTGTGGGCCTTCAAATGGATTGCCAGCATTTTAAAGAAGTTTGCATAGACTGTCAAAAAAGAGGGTAACATTTCCCAGAAATTCCCTCCTCTCAGCTTTTCTCGATACAGAAAATATTTCGCAAACGGATATTAACACAGCAAAATAGACAAATAAATACATATTTCAGCAATACATATTTCCACAGAGGGTGCATGCTGTGAACATCCCTCTAGAGTTAGCAGAGAAGAGTAAGAGAAAGCCTGGAAAATCTTGCGTGCACATTTTCAGCCCTATTCCAAGGCATTTTCTAAATTCTCCTGTAATGTGTATTTTTGTGTAAATTTTCTGTATAAAATTGCAACTGGGGGAATTATTGTTGCTTTCCATATAAATGTACACAAAGGCCTCTTAGAGTATGTAAAGTCGAACTCCTACAGTATTTTTATGTACCCTTCTAAGCCTTTTGGGCTCAAAACATCTCAAGTGGGAATACAATTGTACCATTCAGAAAATATTAGTATACGTTTGTGCAAAGAGAGTGGACTGCAACCTCCTTGCACTTTCATTAATAAGGAACTGGACGATTCACTAAAACATGCAAGAGTATGTCAAAGAGTAACCTCTGTAGTAGCACTTCCTGTATTCATAAATGTTTTGTTGATTGGCGGCATATTATTGAACTGCAATACCAGCAAAAAACATCAAAAAGGCCTTTATTTCACACTAGTTAGTAATTTAGCTTTCCTTGAATTGGAAATGCGATTTAGTACATTTTAAAAAACCTCAAAGCCCCCTGATGACCGAAGCTTGACATGTGAAAAAGTCTTGGCCTTTGTCTCACCTGTGCCCTAACTCCAGCCCTCTCCATCATCTATCACCACATGAAGGTCCTGCATGACAGCACTGCCCAGAGGTGAAACAGGTACAGAATGATGGAAAGAGCATGACTCACTGGGCTATCTTTAGACATGAAGTTCATCCTATTCTCTTGCCTCGAGCCATTAAATCCATGTTAATAATGCACACATTTACTAATGAGGTCATGCAGGTACAGTTGTCAGTTACATTCTCTAATGCTTGCACAAGTAATTTGAGACTATCAAGCATACTATATTTCTGTAAAGGAGAGGCAAATGCCACCCAAAAAGGCCTATTTGTACATCCTGACTACATTGCTTGACAGCCTCACATTCACAAGGAATTGACAATAAACCACAATATACCGAAGAGAACCCTTACAGAAAACATTGTAGCAGTACATTTCTGCAGAGAATTTTCCACTATATGCATGCTCCTGTCACACTGTTGTGATCCATGGCACTTCTATTAGTCCCTCTAGAGAAGTTACTAAAATACACAACTGGAATTATTTATAAAGATAGTTATGCTGGTTGCTTGTGCCAGTCACATAAATTAATTTAACATTTATTAATAGAAATAAGCTCAAAGTTCTTTGTGAGAATTAAACCATACCCTTAGGCAGGCAGTGGCGATTCTAGGACAGGAATGTTCTGGAATGTTGTGATTAGTACATGTACACAACCCCTTCCTGCTTTAAAAAGGCTCAGATATTTACCACTCCTAAGTTTAAGATTAAAATCCTACTCTAGGACAAGAAGAAAAACGAAACACCCCTAAAACTGGTGATCGTGCAGCTGAATGGATTGCTCCACTCGCAAAAAATATCATCATGAGGAAAAAAGAAAAAGATTAACTGGTGTGTTTGTGCTTAATTTGATTTTTGTCACATAACACAATATCGACCTGTAAATTTTGCATGTAAAAATGAATCCTCTTGTACATTGCTGCATGCAAAAAGGAATTCACAAAGCTTTTTCGGGATAACTTGAGGATGGTCAAGGTTCATGGGAGGAACCTGTAAAAGGCGAATTCCAAACAGTTATAAAACTGCACAGATAAGAAATCAGAAAGCTGCAGATTTATCATTGTCTTCAAGGATCAAGCGCAGTGTATCTGATGATATTGCTTAGGCTATGCTTGAAGAATAGTCAGTTCTTTCTCACTATGATTAGTGCACCGATTCTTGGAATCTTTCTATAGTTTTCAAGCAAAGTTAGGGTGCAGGAGGATGTCATGAGGGATGAATCATTCCAAAGTTCTTTAATACCTACCTAATGTTTCAGAGCAGAGGTCCCAAATGTTGTGGTTATAGCGGCACTTCTCAATCCTCTTGCCCTTTTCTAAAATTCATGTGTGGGATCAAAACTTCACTTCAACTAGAATGTTACTTCACACCGTGTCTACAATGGCAGTGGCCATGTTAGAAAATGGCTGCTTACAAATTTACCACTCCCTTTGATCTTCATAGGAGTGGTTGGAAGGTGCTTTATTGATTTGATTTTAAAACTTATAAAGCGAAACGAAAGCCCGCAGGCTTCTTGGCTCTAACACTAAAAGATCAAAGTCAGAGCGAAAGCAGGTGCATCAGATTTCTGTTTGAAAAAGCCAGGTTTAGTAGGTGTAGGTAGGTACCTACCACTAGTAATAAGGCCACAATCACAATACAAAGTCAAGTCATGGTCTCAATTAATTATTCCCTTGCTCAACCCTTCGTAGCTGGCTGCGAGCAGGCAGGCTCAACTTACAAGATAGGTGTGTAAAGCATTTAAAAACACCAATACATTAAATAAGTAAGACACAGCACACAATAAATCTCCAACACCAACTTATAAAAATGAGAAATATATTTATGATTAAAATTACACTAAAATGACAAAAATCCAATGGAGGGAACTGGAGATATGATTTTTTTTTTTAAATAAACAATTTTTAGTGCTTAAATGTCAAAAGCGCAACTTGGGACATCTAGTGCCACTTAGCCTGGGACAAAGTCAAAGAACCAAGCTGACCGTAATATAGCCCAGATCAGATATAGTGGGCCCAATCAAGTTTTTACCTTCTGATGTAAGCCAGTCGGTTGGACCACCGGCCGCTATTGTGGTGGTCAGGAGACCGTCGACAAGAATGTTGGCGGTCTGACCACCATTTTGCAGTGTGACTGCCGGGTAGGTGGCTGGAAGGTCGGTGGTACGATGGCAGGGACATGCCGAGGCCATGGAGAGGGGCCCCAGCACATGCTGGCACTGTGTAGCACATCCTGCATGTCCATTCACAGTGTGCCTTGCACCATGTTGGCAATGGCACACGGAGGTCAGAGGGGGCACTACATGTGCCTCCAGAGGACACTCTGCCTTGGTCTACGATGGTGGGGGGCCTGTTTGGGGTCCCCCAATCCCTTTCCCACAACCTTTTCATGGTGGTGTTCTGGCCATGAACGGGCTGTCGGAAAGGGATATTGTAATCTCAGCTGCGGTGCCGAAGCCAACAGCGGTGCCTGCCTCAGCACCACCACCTTTCTGGGACGCTGCTCCAACCGCTGCCTAATCAGGATCGCTGATCCTGGTGGAGGCGGCGGTCTTCTTACTGATGCTGTGGGTCTGACCGTCAGCACTGTAACGCAGCAGTCGTACATCCAGTGATGACCTGTTGGTGGTCCGACCACTTCTATCATAATCAGCCCATTAGTAACTTTTTTCTGAGCTTTGTCTTTCAACGTCGAGAGGGTCTAGTCGGCAGGGCGGGTTTAGGTTTGAGGACAGCAGCTTGCTTCAGTGGGATGTCTCGGTCAATTCCTGGAAGTCTAATTGATGAAAAAAAAACACAGAGCTTCAGCGAGAAAAACCTGAATTTCAGGGCGGGTAAAGTTCGACCATGACAGGTCGGTAAACTTATGGAGCTTTTTGTTCAAAATGCTCCAAATGATCTCAAACTTCTGGAGATGCCTACATAAGGTCCTTTGGTTTCTTGATAGGTCCACAACACCAGCCAAGGTTCCAGAAGCGCTGAGTTGCTTCATGGAGAGTTAGGACTACAGTTCTCACAATGTACCTGGCCAAATCCTTTAAAGTCCTGGTGAAGGTGGACAGCTGGTTTCTTTTTATTGGAGATGCTGCAAGTGGAGCTCTTTTAACCTGATGCTTTCAGGGAGTCCACTCTTTAAACATATAGTGCCAGGCAAAGTCCTTCTAGTTGCTGTTGTTCCGAAGTATGCAGCAGGTGCAGTCATTCAGAGTCCAGTCCTCTTTGTGCAGGCCAGGGGTTCCAGCAGGACAGTCCTTCTATTGTTTCTTCAGGCAGGGATCTGAATTACTGGGCAGTGCTCACATTGATGCTTCTAGCGTGCCAAGCAGGGGGGCACCCCGGATGAATCGGGTAAAGGGTGCCAACCTTGTGTATGACAACTTCCTCCAAAGCATGGCATGTTTTGTCCCAGAAAGCAATGTTTATCAAAATTCAAAATGGAGAAAATCTCTCCTGGAGCTTAATATCTGGCTAATCCAACCTACAGGTGTGGCTAACTTTCCCTAACTCCTCCCTTCTAGCCCCTCTTCTAATTCAATTACAGGGGCTACCATCTGGCTGGGGATGCAGGAAGTGGGGGTGGACCTGCGTCCTGTCCTAAGTGTCTTTTCTTCTTTGAAGACCAGTTTGGCTACCTAGCCCCCTTCTTGCATTTTGCTCTGCAGCTTGCAGATCTCTTACAGCCAGATGTTCTTTTTGTTTCACTTTCAGACCATTTCAAACTTCATCAAAGCAGCTTGGCTTCAGCCTGCCAAAGGATGGCCAATCAGGAGAGTCTGCCCTAGAGCTGGATGTAGGCACATCAGAAAAACAAGTTATATAACTTCTTTTCTGTCACAGTTATAATACATGTATTAATTCTAACTAATATTTAGACACTTTGAAGTATCATTTATCTCACTCCTGTAAATAGTTAGACTTTATTAAAGTTTAATATAGCCTTCCAATGTTAGCCACTGGGGCTTATGTACTACAATGGGAAAAAAATGTCACTTTGTCCCTTATCAGGGCATATAAAACATATTATATAATTTCCCTGCTTATAGTTACATTCCACCCTACCCCTGGGGTGCCTAGATGAGACTTTAGGTGTGACTTCTATGTAAATATATGTCAATTAAGTCTTTGGAAGTAACTTTAATTCCAAAGTCGAATTTGCAAAAATGTAATTGTAGCCTGTAAAGCAGAGCTGACTTTTAAAATGGCAGCAGGGCACACAGCAGTACACACCTAAGTGCATTAAATCTGCTGGGCCTCAAAACCTACATGCCTACCATATACTAGGGGCTTACAGGTAGGTTGTCATAAAAATTGTAATTACAGCTAATTTTCCATATACCTAGTAAACAGAGCACAGGCCCTTGGTCTGGTTAGCAGAGACCAGGGCACACTAGAGCCAGTAGCCACCAGTATCAGTCAAAACATGGGAGTAATCAGGGCAAAAAGAATTACTTTCTCACAGGAGTCAAACCTGTTACAGACAGACATAATACTTACTAATTAGTCAATATGGAGCTGGAATGATGGGGGACACAGCTCTGCTGAACCCCTGCTCTGATTGCCTTTGCTCACACTTTGATGGATGGCAGGTAAACCTAGACACATCTGTGGGTGAGTTCCTCCTGGAAAGGGACAAACTATATTTCTGAATGCCCTCACCCTACAGGTTTTGGCCTATTGGGTGACTGAAAATTATTTCTTAAACTCCTCAATTGTGCTGTTATTATGTGACATGTTCTCAGTATTTTGTATCTGTAATCTTATGTGCTTGCACACTGACATTGTCCTTATTTAAAGCTACCTGCCCCACTCTTGAGGTTTGTTCACTCCGTATACAAATTCAAACAATAAATAACTAAATAACTAAATAAGTATGCATCCAATACTTCTCAAGCCCATAAGTTCCTCGTTTTCTGGCAAGTCTGTTCCTAAGACTCTATCCAACTGCATTCATATCCAGTAGAGCATGTGCAAATATATTCAGTGATATGAATATTTCTTTTTATTTGTGTGTCCCATTGAGTCACAGCTAGTGCCCCATCTCTCTCACTTAATATCAGTTCCAGAGGTTTGCAAGGTAAAGTACATCTATAACATTTTAGTCCATATTCTTACGGTTGGTGTGTAGGATATGTTTCCCTTTACTGGGGCTTTTCTTCTCTTACACTCTTGTAAATAAAGCTTAATTTAAAATGTACTCTTATGAACAGTTGCTACTTTTCAGAAGAGATAAACTAATTACAAAACCTAGACTGGGATAGTTATGTGTAAGTGTCTTATTTCACCTTGATGGAATCCATGACATCTCAGCAAAATAGCCAAGCAAATCCCACAAATAGACTTGACCAGCTTCAACACATAAATAAGAGTCAAGGATATCAGCTATATAGTCCACTAACACGCATGCAGACATATTACATTGTAACTCCCCACAACTGCAGAGAAGAACCCCGCCAGATTTAGGTAGGAACTCTGATAACATTGAGACATACTCCTGACTTCCAGGTTCATCCATGCTTGCTGCTCCAAGGATGGTTCTGAATATGATCTTTTTGTCTGAGTGAGTTAAGGATTACTTCCCTAAGACTGAATAGCTAAGATTTCAAGAATTAAAGTGGAGAAGGCATGCCTCATATTGACACCCTGGGGGAATAAAGTGCCAAAGAGAAGAGTGTAACTTTCAGAAAGACAAATGAACAATTGTGAACTGACAGTTTCCAAAGCTTAGCATGAGTATACTTTATTTCTATAGCCTTCACACCATATAGTAACCTTCAACAGTGTTAAACATCACAGACATCTTCTCCCTGGAATTTTTCCAAGAAGCACACATAATTTATTTTTAATAAGAAAGCCAAAACAGAAAGTTACATTCCATAGTCATCACTTC
Organism: Lissotriton vulgaris; assembly: GCF_964263255.1. NCBI lineage: Eukaryota > Metazoa > Chordata > Amphibia > Caudata > Salamandridae > Lissotriton > Lissotriton vulgaris. The sequence continues at coordinate 281,130,466 of NC_141694.1, forward strand.
CAAATAAGAAGTATCCCCTTGTGTCCATATAAAGACATCATAACAAAAATATCGCTCCCACCGCATCACCTATTAAAATGATTGCCATAGTCGCGACTGGAGGCTGAATCCTCCATTTTGAATTCTTTTTTTCTTTTTTCTAATTGTCAGTTTCGGTGCTTAAAATGTCTTACTTGTTTGACATTCCTTTTCTGATATTTGGATTGTGCCTACCTAGGTCTCCATTGTTGTAATTTGATGTTGATGCACCAGCTAGCTATTAACTTCTATCATCCAATGTTTATGTTACAATCATTTTTTCAAAACATGCAAGTTGCTCTAAGGTGGAACTCATCTGCCAGCCGGGAGGCTGCGTCAAAGCAGAAACTTGGGACAGTCTTTATCTCTACAGATGCCTGTCTACAATCTTTTAAGTTGCTGAGAAACATGCATCAAAACTGCAGTAAAAATGCATTGCATGTAAGCCATCATTTATTATTATTAAATAAATGGGTGTTTTTGAAGCTCGTCAGGCATTACAGTCTCCATTTTAAATTAAATGACTCTGCACTGCTTTAAAAGTGGAGATGGGTCTGACAATCTCTTTCTCGGGTGAAATGCCTCCTGCTGTCCCTTTTACTTTATGTTTGAATTAATGAAATTGTGTCAGTCTGAGACCAGTACATGCTCCCCTGTAAAGCTCAATGGAAAGTAATTAAACTATTTTCTTTCCAAATTTGATAATACCCATTTAATTAGAATACATTTAACCTACAGCAAAGTACTTTATCTCAGTCAAGTAGATCACATCGGAAGTATAGCACAAACAAAAGCAATTAACATCGATTTCCTATTGTTAGAAAGATAAGAGCGACAACGGACTTATAGGTTAGCAGATCTGACGTTTAAGCGCTCTCACAATGCTGGGACACTTGAGCAGGCACCTCAACCGGAAATTGAGGTTTCTGCCATGGCATTTCCCAAACTGATTCGGGTACTTCTGGGTATAAACATAATGCAGTAAAATACAGACTCCCTAAAATAGAAATGAATGCTGGCACTTCCCATGTTTTATTTGATGTCAGTAGGTGTTTTTTACACACTGTTGATATGAAAAATAATCTTTATTGAAAAGTACTTTAGTAAATTGTTAACAGTGGATCCAGGAAAATAATATTTTTCATTCCCATCAATTAATGTATTAATATGTGAATTGTTTGGCTATGGTGACCACATGTTTAAGATTTGAGCTATTACCTATCCATCTCTAATATCATTATTGGAACATGCCAGGTGAAATACTAGGGTTTAATCGTATTTACCTCATATCTAATTTTCATGACGGGAAGTTCTGCTTCTATTTGTGTCTCCTCTGCATATCACTGCATTAAGCAACCCATAACATTTGTATTAATATTTGTGTAGAGTATGCAAAGCTGGCAAGGAACTGAGAGCCTCATTTTGATGTTGGTGGGACCATAGCTGGCAAGGAACTAAAAGCCTCATTTTGATGTTTGGTGGGATTGCCACAGACAGGCGGTCAGTCCAGTCCCTCATTACAATGCGGACGGTCAGACTGCAGTGGTCTGGTGGACAGACTGCCACCTCTGACAGCCTAAGGAGCCTGTTGGGTTAGAGGTCAGACACTAATCCCTACAATATAGAGATTAGGATGTCCATTTTCCACAGACTTTTCATGGCGGTCCTAAAAAGGCTATCGGAAAGGGACTTTGGAGGCCCGAGCTGTGCCCCCCAAACATCTGTGTGCTAGGCACCAAATGGTGCCTGGCATACGGTTCTTGGATGTTTGAAAGCCGGAAGCCTCCGGGCCGGAATTTCCAGCCCGAGTGCGGACGTAAAGTTTGTAGTCTTAAATCTATTCTGTGAATACCAAAAGTAGTAAGTTCATTCTGTGAATCCCGAAAGTACTAAATTCACTTTGTGAATCCCGAAAGTAGTAAGTGCATTCTGTGAATACCAAATAGTAGTAAGTTTAGGATTAAGTCTTAAATTCATTCTGTGAATCGGGCCCTGTATTTTTAACATAAAATAAACCTTTTCTTGCCAGCATAAAAGGAAAGCCCCCTAAACCAAATCCCAACTGTCTCAAATACAAATGAAAGAAAATCAAGTGCAACTTAAAAAAAAGCACATGCATAATTTAAAAATGTAAAATGTTTGAAAACATGTTTAAATTATATTAGCAAACATATTTAAGGTGTTTTTTTCAAAAGTGTTAAATTTACAATGACATGACTTTCAAATAGAATGGCAGAAAGATACGGATATATCATATTACAGAAAAGCATACAATTGCTTTTGCACACAGGATACACATACAGCCAGGAAAGCACAAGCACCAAGAACGTGAATAGGAAATGTTCTAAATATTATGCACATGCTTGTTTGGGCAGTGCTACAATAAAATCAGATATTGTAGTTGACTTCAGAGAACACAAACCCCTCCAATCTTATCTGAAATAGAAGTAAAGAATGTACTTCAAGATTTAAAAGATGGAAGCACCAAGTCCCAGGAACCCACTATTACAATTTTACAACATGCTCCCACAATGACCTGAGCATATTACATATCAGCTAGCACCAATTTCTAATTTAAAATGACTAATGTCACATGTTGAAAAGCCACTAGTTTATCTCCTGCTGCCCTTGATAATGGTAATACATGAATATTGTTTGGCACCTAGCCACTACATATACTGATAAACCCTTCCTCTCACATGAATAGTCATATTTGCAACTGAAAACAACTGCCTCAGAATAAGCCAATGTAAAATATGGATAATGAATGGAACATTTAAAATCTGCCCTCCACCATTCACGTAGAAATGCACAATACATGGTGAATATCATATCACTATCATATCACTCATTTATGTACTGCTGCCTAACATATAAATTGCAACTAACTTTGAACCTTTACACCAAATCAAAATGAAAAGTACTCTCCAAACAAAATGATAATTGACTTTGAAAAGGCAATGATACAACCAATACTGAAAGTATACCCACACTCAGCAATATAAGGCTGCTATTACCACTTCAACCAAAGCATTTGCAAACATCTGCAAAAAAGTGTAAAATATTCAAAGAACAGTCAGCACCTGTCACAGATGTGGCGAACCACTACATCATGTTAAAAGAATCCTCATCGTACCAAAGAAATTAACTAAAACTATGGGCCTTATGTTATCAGTTGGGTGATTCCGTGGACTGTCGTATCTGCGGGGGTGGTCCGACCGTGTGCACTCAGCAGTCCAACCGCCCATTACAAGTTGGGTGGGTCGGCTTTGGGAAGACTGCAGAGACTACCAGCAGACCGCTGACCAAAGGATTCACAGTCAGGGAAAGACAGTGGCTATAGGGCAGTACAGGGGAGCTGCACTACTGTTCGTATTGCGAGTGGCCTGTTTAATGAGTGGACCACAGCAGTCTGACCACCTGCATCAAGGTGGCGGTTACAAAGGATTTTGGGTGCATACTCAGCCCTTTCTTCTTCTTCCAAGCAGATTCCGAGTGGATCCCTTTCTCCAGGTCCCCCCCTTCACAGCAGTATCTTCACGCCGAGGGTTACGACCTTGTTTGTGGTGATCTACAGGTGAGTCTTTTTCAAACCATACAACCATTGCCAGGACTGCCCACATATGTGCTGAACACCGGTAATGGGTATATGGTATTTTTCCTCATATATCATGAATATGTGTGCATCAGACACATCTGCAGTTAAAATGCACACACAAGCATCAATACATTTGTGAAAAATACTCACCACAGCTGGCCCCATGGTCAACTCATCATATGCCAGTCTTTGGTCTCCCAGCGCAGTGGGTTGTTGGCAGGGGCGGACAGGGTCCTAGGGCGGTCAGACTGCCAAATTCATAATAAGACCCGAACTCCACCAATCGACTACTTTGAAGACACATTTATGTTGGCAGACTACATCCTTCTAGACACAGACACCAACCTAAATTCTAAAAACCATGGTGGAATGTCAACAGCAGCATCATGGCCCATGAAACCATCACCAAACCTTAGTAGTAGGATGGCACATTGCCTTCCAAGCCACACTAGGAAGAATCCAACCAACACTATCAAAATTCATAAAAGAGCCCCAAATAGAACAAAGCTATCAACAACTAATAATATAATAGTCAGTAAACCAAATCAAACCTAACATAACTGAACAAATCAGCGAAATGTGTGAAATGCTACAATTCAAAGTCAGACTCTATGTAAGTAACAAAGGAGTAGACTACCTGAATCATTATTATAAACCACCTACCAATATACTCACAACTAAAATACAACCGAACCAACACTGGCATGATATAAACAAATGTAAATATATATTTAAATAATTGTGTGTATAAATCAATCTATAGTAAAAAATATATTAATTAAGTACAAAATAAGACTGAAAAATGTAATACATTTCAATATTTAATTTACTCATAGGAAAAGTCACATAAAAATATACAGTGCTGCTCATGAATTAAAACACACAATACATATGCATATAAAAAACACTTTTCCCACCCAAAGATAAATACAACCCTTTTGACTAACGGTTGCGTAACTGATGTTCTTGATCTACCTCCACTTCCAAAATCCACAAACCATGAAAAGCGAAAAATAAAAAACAATGACCCCTCAACAATGTGCAAAAATGAAATCTCCAGAATAAATTTACCAACGTATTCCACAGTCATTGGAAACCATAAAGACCTGACAAAACGAAGAAAAAGGCACCTCAGGAACTCTGAAAAATCTGAGAGAATTAAAAAATAATGTTGGTTTAAGTCAAACCAAATTAGTTTTCTTTTTAAAAACGCATTAAAATGTTGCTGACTTTTTAGCACTATGCTTTCCAAACCTGTAATCAAAACGTAACATATCCACCACATGTATACACAATCACAAAATATACATCCCCAATATAATACAAACATAACAATACAACTCTGCAAACATCATAGAAAATATGACAATTTCTCCAATAACTAAGTACTACTAACAAAGTATAGTGGGGTCCACTACACTACAAAACAATGAAACACAAACTACTACTAAAAAGCTTACCAAATAAAGCTAACACCATAACCTACAATTTATATGCGGACCCACACACTGTTACTCCAAAACCCTAAATACCATCTTTAAAAGGGTCTTTTTTTGTGTTGTAATTATCTAATTGAAAATCACAAATGCCAAGGGAAACAATGGCAGGTACAGTTAATGAGGGCGTTGGTGATTGATACAATCGTCCAGCATGGAGCATGTACTTTCAACAAGGGAGAGAGGACAACCTGTGCAACCGTGAATCAATGACAAGGCAGACAAATTTGGAATGGGGAAATAAAAGAAAGGGGATGAAAGGAAGAGAAGGAGGGGAGAGGAGAAAGGCGGGAGAAGTGGGGGAGGCTGGGACCAGAGAATAGACAGGGAGCATGGGCACTGCCTGTGTACTGTGCAGTGGGGAGAGGTGAGCCAGCGGGGGAATGGTGTGGGGAGGGAGAGGGCAGATCATAAGGTGGCAGCGTAAATGGAAACGGGGTCAGCCTTCCTATAGAGAAGGAAACAAATTAAGAAGGAGCACTTCTTATACAGCAAGTTATAGATCACCTTCACACAGGAGGCAGCCTTTTACATGGCCATGAGCCATTCCCGTATGTTGGGGCTAGCGGGGAGTGGCAGTGGCATAGAATATAGATCTTAGGCATCAAAAGGGCGGTGGGGAGTAAGACGCGAGCATGGTAAGTTAACTGGGAGAGATTCATCAGGTCGTGCAGAAGAAGTGCCAGGCCTGAAAGTTGGGTGCACATCCATGGACTTCATCAACGTGGACCCCACTGCGGTCAGGAGGGGTAAACAGCAGGACATTCTGCTAAGAGATGAAGTATGTCACATAAAAGGGCCTTACCTTGTTTATTGAACACAACACAGAACCACTCCCAACACAAACTAAATCCTCCACAAAATAGCTCTACAAATACAGCTAGCAGTATAAAAGACTCACTGATACATGAAAATAAAAAAGGCTATTTTCCTATAGAAGTGCCAAAACATTATTAAAAAGTGTTAAAAAAGGTATATAAACATGTCCACAAAGTGTTAAAGAATTTATTGAACAAACATAAATGTACATGTAAGGTATAAATTAAATAGTTCAGTTATACATTAAATAGTACTAATTAATATGTTTTCCCAGTATGTCTTTATTTATTATCTTATATAGTCAGTACAGTTGCATACATTTTGCAGAACTATTCAGGCATATCAATAGATACCACATGCATGCGTATCACATATTGTATATTGAACACAAGACAAGGAAGTTGTTACGTCTGCCCTTTATCCAGGAAACATAGCTATTAAACAGGTTTGTCACTGCTGCAGGCTCAAACATAATTTCTCCTTGATGGGTCTGGGTGACACCCTCGAACTACTCCCTGTCATGGTAGGCAACAATCTCTTAGCATAAGTGTATCAACTGTGCGAGACCCTCTATGGTGAAAATTTGTGTTCCACTAAAGGAACACAAATCACAGATCTCAACCGCAGTATGCAGTACAAATGAAGGGTATTGTAGATTGCGGCCCCAGTAAAGCTTAGGTGTTATGAGTCATGCCTTTCCCCACCCTCAATTCATGTGGTTTCTTGCCTGTTTTAGCTTTTAATGTTGTCAGATAGTCATTCCATATGTCTACTGCAGAGCTTTTAAGGCCTTGAGCATGCAGCTTATCCCACACAACTGTCTTCGCTGTCCCCCATTTAGGACATCTTTTAGCCACTGTAGTTGTTTTGGTGACGCTGGTGAATTCCACTCCATGACAGTACTCCATTTAGCTAGAGCATATGCCAGGAGTGGACTATGAATTTCACAACATATTTAGTCTTTTTCGTGCATGGTATAACTGATCGGGGGTCCAAATGAGCTGTCTGTTCGTAAGCTCAATCAGAGTCCCCACAACAATTCCCCAGTAGCTTGCTATTACAGGCCAGGACCGGACTATGCGGGGAAGTCTGCTGTCTGTGAGGGACATGTAGAGAAATTGGAGTTTGTACCCGGAAACATGCGGTTCAGCCTCCCAGGTGTAAGTATATCTGATGGGAATAATTTAATTGGGCATACTTGATTCTCTGGATCCTGGAACTAACTTTATAAGCCTCATTGCCCCCTCCCACTGCTTATCTATCAATTTCTGTCCTACAATGACATCCCATTTACCCTATAGGCCAGGGCACCTAGTAAGGTGTGCGTCAAGTAATGCATTATATAACAGAGCTACCACCCTCCTGCCTCTGCCATGTGTTAATAAGAGCCCCAGTGTTTCAGAGGTGTGTGGCACAATCTGGTCTTGACCCCATGTTTTCCTAATGGCATACTTCAGTGAGTTATATGTCAGAAAGTGCCCTGGTCTAATTCTGTATTTCTCAGTCACTTCCTTGAATGTGAGCACAATGGGGTCTTCAAACCTGTCTCTTAAAATGGATAACATGTTCTCTGACCAATGCTTTGCGTCATGTTAAAGGGTAAGTGCCCATAACAGCAGGGCCAGAGATTAGGGCAGATGGGGTGTCCCAATGAATACATATTTATGGCAACAGTACTTTGCAACCTTAGCCAGTACGCTGCCCCTGACATCTGTGGCCCCTGGATCCAGCAGCCACTCCAGGGGTGACTGCCCCTGGTCCCTCATGTGATTTTCCTTAGTTTAGGATTTGAATTGCCTGACAGTCATTCCATGGGCCACTGCAGTTGGGCAGCTGCATAATATAGCTCGTAGTTGGGTGCCCCAAGACCCCCTCTATCCATTGTGCTATATAACCTTTGTAACGCTACCCTCTTCCTACCAAGTCCCAAGACTAAATCTGTAAAACTCTGGCCAGGTCCCTGAAAAAGGTTCTAGGTAGCAGCAACGGAAGCTCTGAAAAATACCACAGCAATTTTGGTAGTACCAGCATCTTAGCAATCACTATTCTGCCCATCGAAGATAGTGGAAGAGTCTTCCAAATGTGCACCAGTTGTCTGGTCCTAGTCACCACCCTTTATGAGTTCCCTTGTATTAGGTCCCATTCTGAGGGATATATATTCACCCCCAGGTATTTGAACGTATCCCATCTGCATTAAATCCCTGTGTCCGCTAATCCTTCCCATTTGTCACTCATCTCTAAGGTAGAGGTACGCATCGTTCACATACAGGGAGATGATCTCCCATGTGCCATTGTTTGCTATTCCCCATTCAGGGCACTTCTCTCTGAAAAGAGCCATGAGCGGCTCAATGACTATTGCAAATATTAGGGTCACAATGGACACCCTTGTCTATTGCCCCAACCAACAGTAAAAGGTTTGGATATTTCTCTATTTGTGTGTATCTTATCCATTGGGGTGGAATGCAGAAGACCTATTTAGTATCTAATTTCGGGGTCCAATGCCCATGTTCAAATACATCCGCCATCCCATGAGAGTTCAGTGGGTTTAGCTTCCCCGAATACCATTAGGAGTTTCGGGGCTACTGTCGTATTGCAGTTTGCAAAAACTTCACACGGAGGCCATCAGTCCTCAGGTTCTTGTTGTGTGCCAACTGGTCTATCACTGCTCAAATCTCCACTTTATTGTGCGGTTCATCAAGGGTTTAGATATAGGATATGTATCCCATCCAAGTATGCATCCAGGGCTACTCCCGCCTCTGCATCTGCAGCAGTGTACAGTGCTGCATCGAAAAGCCACAAATACATCATTAATATTTGCCTGAGTGGTAGTTATGTCGCCGACTTCTGACCGTATGGGGGCTCTTCGCATCTCTTATTGGAGCAGCTATGTGAGAAGTCAGCCTGCTTTATCTCCTTCAGCATGTTGCAAGACAACATATTCCCTGTAATCTATCTGACATAACTGATTCATCAAAGACCTACACTAGAGTTGTAAGTTGAAGAGTTTGTGGTCTCCACCTGCCTCACCTCCTCTGCCTGCATGTTACAATATTTTTTTAATGCAGATTTATATAGCGCAAACTCAACCCGAAGGCACTAGGGTGCTTTACATGAGCACTGGTTACTTTTCACAAGGATACATTCAGACACGGGTGACATTAAGTGATTTGCCCATAATCACAGGATGTGGATGCAACCCCGAGGCTCGAACCTTGGTTTCCAGCACCAAAGTGGGCAATCTAGCCATCATTTTCAGTGAATTATTGAACTATGTGTTCCCCAATAGTCTCCCTGTATGGGGTGTCTTATAGCATGAGTATTCAGACTTCATGTGGGTATGCGGGCATAGTGTCTGCCCCGGTACACCACCACTTTGGGAGGGTTGTGGTCAAATAGGGACCGGCCCAAGTATGCAGCATCTTCAACATTGATTGATATTGCTTTGTTACACAGCAGCAGGATGATTCTCATGTGAAGCTAGTGTGCAGGGAATAGTAATTGTATTCAAACTGTCAGGGTGCAGTGTTCGCCACACATCATGGATTTGCTTATCCTTGACCCGTGTGCTGAAACACCGTGACTTCTACAAGATGTTTGCACCTATCAATGGGGGTGTTGACCTATCAAACAGAACATCTAATTCCCCACCATTTTTCCCTGTAAACCCAACATCCCATGACTAAAACTTTATTAAACATATATATCTATTTGAAAGTTTTAAAAATATTTTTTATTTTAAAATTAAATGCAATAAACATTACAATTAAAAATATTAGGACCTTATTGACAAACATTAGAAATACCTATTTCCTAATTGCAATTCTCTCCGAATTGCAATTAGGAAATCAATATTCCTAATGTATGAAACTCAATGAGTTTCATTTAGGGAGTTGATGTGGGTCGCAAATTGACCCATCTCTTTGTTACCTTGGATGTCTAAAATAACAGAGGCACATGTTAATACGATTCTATCTAACTATTTGGAGGAAAATCAAATCCTGGATCCCTCTCAGTGTGGGTTCCGTTGCAATCTCAGCACTAAATCAGCTCTGTTAGCCGTATCTGAACATCTGAGAGCTGCTCTGGATGAGGGGCAGTCCTCGGCACTGATCCTATTGGATCTTAGTGCCGCTTTTGATACGGTTTCGCATCATATCCTGATTCAAATGCTGAGGGAGGCTGGCATTGTAGGCGCTGCTCTGGCTCTCTTCTTTTCTTTCAGACTGGTTTTTCCCAAGTTTCGGCTCCCCTTTTTCTTCTAGGATGCATCCCATCAAACAGGGGGTTCCCTAGAGGTCTGCCCTAAGCCCTACACTTTTTAACTTGTACGTCCTGCCACTGGCCTTGCTAGCCAAAAGTAGAGGGCTGATGATTGTGTCGTATGCTGATGACACCCAGCTTGTAGTCGCCCTGTCCAATGGCTGTCAGGGAGAGGCGGCCAAGTTTCAAAGTGGCTTAGCGGCTGTAGCAGAGTGGCTTACGACCAACTGTCTACAGCTTAATGCCAGCTAGACCGAGGTCTTGCTGGTGGGAAAGGATCATGAGCTATGTGCGGGCACTGGTGGCCTTCCTCTTTGGCACCCCCTCCTATTCCAAAAAAAGTGGTGAAAAACCTAGGTGTTTGGGTTGACTCAGCATTGAGTCTTCAAACCCAAACTAAGAGGGTGGCGGTGACCTGTCTTGGCATTTTACGTCGCCTTAGACCCATGCTGTTTTTTTTGGATCCCTCTATTTGGCAGACCATTGTGCAAGCATCTGTCCTTTCCAGATTAGATCATGCCAATGTGCTCTACCTTGGGGTCAATAAGACCAAGATTTCAAGACTTCAGAGGGTCCCGAATGTCGCCGTAAGAACGCTTCTTGCCATGCCCGGTCGTTGTTCCACCTCTAGTACTATTCGGCAGCTACATTGGCTACCAGTGGAGAGAAGGGTGGAGTTTAAATCTCTTTGTTTTGCGTTTAAGATCTTGAAATCTCCCTCCTCTGGAATAGTGTCGGGCCTGCTTTCATTCTATACTCCTCAGCGTCATCTGCGCTCTGCTGGGAAAAACTTGGTTACAATACCACGTGTGCAGAGGGCCCGTGCTGGTGGCTGCTCATTTCGTGTACTGGCTTGAAAGCTCTGGAATGACCTCCCTTTTCATATCCGGAGCATGGATAATATTTTGATCTTCCGGAAAGCGATAAAAACCCATCTGTTCTCACAGTAAGCTTTCCTTTTCGATCTTTTTTCTGGCGTTCCTGCCCTTTTACTCTTTTAACTGTGCTGGGATTTTCTTGCAGTATTTGTGTTATTGTTGTTCAGCGCCGGGACGCCCCGTTGCTGGGGCACCTGTGCGCTTTATAAACTATCTTAACATAACATAACATAACCTACAGCATGAATATTAATGAGGTCAGTCTCAGTTTGCGACCCATTAGGAATCATAGCCACCATAAGGATTTTGCCTGCTGACCAACATGTATGTGATTGCTTTTCAGTACAGCAATCACATTTGTTTTTTAAATCAGCTTGTTTTCTAAAGGAAAACAGGATGTGTTTAAAGGAAAACGATGAAACCTTGAAGTTTAGAATTTTTTAAGAGAAGGTAGAGGTCTGTCTCATAAAAATATTATTATTTACATTCCCAAAGGGGAAGGGTTCCTGCAACAAGTTACTGAATCACATTTTGCATTTTGTATATTTAAAAAAAACATTTTTTCCGGTCGCAAATGGCCCGATTCTGTGAATAGGGCTGTTTGTGACAAGAAAAATGCTTTCTACATCTGGTCCCTAACACTTTTAGGTTAACAAGCTATAAATCATTGTTATAGGAGTCATTGGTGGTTTATGTTTACTAAATGGACTGATTACAGGGCGATTACTATGCGTCTCGTAAAGGCTCTGACCTGTGGTTGGAGCCTTCAGAGGCGCACTGTAATGGGCCACTCGGTTTCATTTCCGACTGCCTCCATCATAAGGAGGCGGTCGGAAATTAAACCGGCCGGTCATTTCAGCTAGCTTCCGACAGGCTCAGAGAGCCCGTCCCCAAGTCGGAAGGAGGATAGTAATCTCAATGGCGGGACATTCCGCCCTTGACATTACGATGCAGGGTTTCCAACATGGTTTCCATGCCGGCCAGTCCGACATGGAAACCATGTTGGAAAGTGTGTTTGGAGGCCCCCAGCAGTGCCCTTTTTGTGCACGGCCTCCTGTTGAGCCATGCACCTTGTGGCAGACACCTTGAGGTGCCTGCCATGGGGTGCAGACATGAACCACACTTCCCATTTCACTATGGAAGCTTGCATTACGGCTGGTTTACTGCAGTAATACATGCTCCCATAGTGAAATGTACGAATGTGACTGAACAGTGTTTGGTCAAATCCTAATAAGGCCGTTGGGACCGCCGACCGGGTGTCGGTCGGTCCCAGGACTGAGTCGGTGTCGGGCAGAAGAAATTCCGCCAGACATCGAAATCAGGCCCTTAGTATTTTATATTTTCATTACAACATGCAAATGAGTGAGAATCTGCATTTGTGTGAATAAATGAACAAGTGAGTTAATGACTTGAGCAAACACTTAGGGACCACCGCTCCTTTTTTTAGGACTGGACCCCTTCATGTGGTACTTACTCATCACTCCCACATGGTCACCATCATAATAATTCATGAACTATGGTTCATCCAGACCTTTAGTTAGATGATGTACCAATTATTCAACCCTTTCTACATGCTCTGTGAAGTGGCTTTAGTGACACGTTTGACAATACACCTCCTGTGATGACTTTTGAGTCTTTATTTATCAGTGTACTGCCAAATTACTTCACGTTTTTGATGATTCTTGTACTCTTGCAATTCAGTGAGTTACATTATTTAGCCTCTGCTTACTCCTGTCCTCATACTTGTGATCTAATATTTAATTATTTTCTATAGTTTCATCTTGATTGCATTTTGGAATGACAACTGTTAAGTTGCAGTCCTTTTGTTCTTCCGTGCTCCCTGAGTGGTCTAATTGTTTTTATCACGATAACCATGTGCCAGCAATCAGGATGCTGTTTAAATTACCCACTTGGGCAACTGTGCCAGCGTCCAAACAAAGTCAAGCCCATTTGCACCCTTCTATGATATGGATGTAACACCTAGACATTGGCATACAAATGTAAGCAATTACTTGATCTTGCACTGGCTACTGCTGCCATTTTAGATGAGTGACATGCCAGTCTTGTTTGTGTAGATATGGTTGGGCCGGGTTCCCTACTTTTTGTAAATGATCTCCTTATGTGCTGCACTATGATGGCAGGTCTCTAGTCACAAATAGCATATGTATCTCTCAGTTTCTTATAAAGCAAGGTTTGAATATAATATTTATAACAGATAAAGGCATAACAAACACATCTCTCCTTCACATACGCTTAGCTATTCCCCCAATTTCTAAGGTTTCCCATGTCAGGACAAGAGTGACAGCTGACAAGTAATTATCATCCATGGCCATTTGGTCCTGTTTATTACCCAAACTGCATGCAGCCTGAATGGGAATAATTTGGCATTTAGCTTTTCAGGGATGGTGGCCTGCTGAGGTCAGCAGACCACTATGTCTGTGATTGCTTTTTAATAAAATAGAATGACTCAACTACTTTCTCTGGTATTCTACTGTATTTTCCTTCATGAGGTGCTATTGCATTTGAAATGGAGTGTTCAACTCCCAACAATCTCAACTGCCTCTAAATTGATTTCTATTGGGGTGTGGGGGTGTCAATGTGTGATAGATGACCCAAATCATGAGTTATGGTAGGCCTCTGGGATCTTGTGCCATTAATAATCACACACTAAGGATAACTGTCCTTGGCATAATTCATGGCATTCAATAGACCTTACCTTTGTCTCCATGTTGATTCTGCAATGTAAGGGGCTGATTACGATGGGGGTGAACCGCCACCAGCAGCCTGCCGTGGCGGGTTCACTGCCATTGTGCAACCATTCTCTCCCTTCCAGATAAGGATGGAGGGCGGGGTGCTGGCGGACGGAAAGCCTGTCCGTTACGGGTCCGGCACAGGCAATCATTCCGATTGCCTGTTGGACGCACTCAGCATACCTAGAATGGTGGTGGTGCCTAGCAGGCACCGTCTGCCACATTAGGATGCTGCATTCTGCCAGCCTTTAATTGGTGGTACACTTGAGGGGCACCTATGGTGCCCCCCTACAGTTTCCTGCACCAGATGCTAGGCACCACTTGGTGCCTGCCACGTAGTGCAGGGAAAATTAACAACTTGCATTTTTGCCATTGCAGCGGGTGCCGCACCCATGCACATGCACAATGTGACCACCACAGTGGTGGTCGCATTATAATTGCATGTGCAGGACTGCCGCCATTTGGCCGGGCGGTCCCGATTCCCGTGACGATGGCGGATGGACTAAAGCCCGCCCGTCATCGTAATCCCCCCTAAATTCTCAACCGTTAAAGACACCGCCTTGTGAGCTTTGTCAAAGCAGTTCTCAAACCCCAAAAAGACATAATGTAAGAAATATTCTTTTATACTAATTGTTGGTCCTTTTTATTGATGCAGGACTGGATGAAGAGAACTACAACTGAATAAGTTCCATGCCCTCTGTTGAATGATTGACAAATAACACTGGGGTTTTTAACTTTTGGATTGCCACAGCTTTAGTTGTATTTGTGACTATCAAGATGTCAGTTTCTCGCCATAGGAGACCCATATCTCCCTGATATTCTTCTGCCTTGGTTGAAGCTAAAAGGGCTAATAAGCTTTTAGAGTAAGAATGGTGTTGGAAAACTTTCTAGAAGCCAAGGCAAAATACACTGTTGCTGTTTATTTGCAGCTCCAGAGTGTATCACAATTGTCTAGGAGTTTCACAGTTCATGGAACACACAGAAGAATACCTCATCATTACCATTTCTTTGTGAATCTTTGCATTTTGTTTAACACAATACAGTTTATCTGAGAATGAAAAATTAGCCAACCTCCCTTAGTGAGTTGAGGATCCATTATAAAAAAATATATACTGGTCTGCTTCAACACAGTAAGGACGCTGAAGAAAATCTTCAGGTGGCTACCTGATAACATCACCATCAGACTAGACTACTGAAACACTCTGTAGGAATTACCAACCAGCTCACAAGAAGACTGCAACCCATATGAAATGCAGCAGCCAGACTAGTCCTCAACCTCTGTTGCTGAGCCCATATCACGCCACACCTTAGAGACATCCACTGGCTCCAGATAAAAAAGCACACACACTTTAAACTCCTCACCCACACCTACAAAGCTCTCCGCGACACTGGCCTTGCCTAGCTGAATGACCACTTTCACTTCAACCTACCTTCCAGACACCTCCGCTCTCACTAGCACACACACCATGCATACACAAAGGCAGAGCAGGGGGCGTTGCCTTCTCGTACCTGGTCCAGAAAGCCTGGAATAACCTCCCACTGCATATTGGAACCTCCTCCTCTCTTCTTGACTTTCACAAGAAGCTGAAGGCCTAGCTTTTGCAGTAAGCAACCAGGGCTAGCCTCACACACCTGCTATAGCATGTCTGGATACCCTCCCAGGAGATTAGCGCACATTAAAACACCACAAACATAATATAACATATTGGACAGCTTATGAAGACGATTACATTTAGCCATCACAATGATTCTTGTCCAAGACACATTATGCAGTTGATAGACACTACTATCACAATAGTTGAATGTGTGTAGTGAACTATTCTTAGTTCTGCTATAGCAGAATTCCGACCTGTCATGGAACAGCTATTGCCACGTTGCCAGTTCAAAATTAACTGCGCATGATTCTGGATCAGGAGGCGTTGCAACATCTCTCTGTGGCCTTTAACACCATGTCACACTCAGTTGTAGAAAGGCTAAGGAGAATGGAGAGGAGAGGCAAGGAACGGAATTTCCCTAAAGTCCTTGATGAAGCATACTACAGCATGTAGAATGCCTTCCAGGGGTGCCATGGTGGTGTCTGGGAGCTGGGTGGGCAGTGTGTTGCCACTGTTTAGGTGGGAACAAAACAGAGCTATTTAACCACAAAATACGAAAGCCCAGGAACTCATTTATGCTTGTGTTTGGTACCTGATACTACAGAGATATTAATAATAATAAAAATAATAATAGAGAGCACTTCACCTACTAAATTATGGCATGCTTCGTCATAAGTGATCAGTCAATGCCACCTGGGTGGGCTTGGAGATCTTATATATTTAATTTTCTGGACAATTACAGAGGGTCCAGTTAAGTGTAAAGGTTATGTGTGCCCTAAATTTCTGTATTCGTTAGGGGCCAATATCATGACTAAAAACCTATTGCCCAAATGCCGAGTGGAAAGCCAGTGGTGCCAGCATCCTCACTTTTGCCAACAGACCTCCCTGCCTACTCTTTTCTGATTCTTTTTTTTGTTTGTTTGTTTTTTCAGTTCGAAAGAAGTTTATTGAAATAAAGGAATATGTTGATAAGGAGAATACAATAGCGAAAAAGTTAAAGTATTACACCCAAGTCATTCAAATTTTTAAGGAACATAAAAGAGCAATAAATAAAAGTCAATCATTTATATCATGTATAGAAGGGTAACAAAATCATATAAGAAAAGAGCTGATAAAAAGAGGAACTTGCATTTTTATTTAGCAAACATTTAACAGATGTGTAAATGATTAAACTATACAATATCAACAGAAAGGAAGTCATGGAGGTTTAGTCACTTCTTGCAATGGAGGAGAGAGAGACAAAGAACGCTGTGCACTTACATCAATAAACAACGTAACAGACGCCTGAAAATCTAACTGTTTTGATGCCAAATGTAATGGATATACAAATGTAGTGTCAAGTCTATGATTGTAGCAGACAGCATACCACCAGACTTGATATGACAAGTTGGTAAAGTCCTTCCAGTTCTTAGTAATTTGTTGAAAGGCTACTGCTAATAACAAATCTATTATCTTTACATTAGAATCACAATGTTCCCAAACTGGAGATAAACTACCTAAGAAAATGTGTGCAACAGAGAAATGGTGACTAGAATTAAAGATCAGGTTAATTTGACTCTGCACTTTTTCCCAGAAATTGTGAACTAAATTGCATGTGAAAAGCAAATGGAGTAAATCAGCAGATGGTGTGGAACTGGCCCAACACGTGTCTGGGATTGTTGTATGTCTTGCATTGAGGATGCGTGGTGTAAGCAAGAGACTATTGTACATAAAAAAGAGTGTCTGAGTAGTGGTCGCAGTGCTAGAGGACTTCCTACATTTGAACCAAATTTTATCCCATAGCGCCACAGACCAAGAAGTCTCTAGATCTGTCTCCCAAGATATCTCTGTCTTAGTTTTATCTCTAGGAGTAGTTAAACTATGTAAAAATTTATAAATGACGGAAGCCGTAGAGTTATTCAGTAAGAGCATCCACAATGTATCTACAGGGACAGATTGAGGGGGAATAGGGTCCTGAGAGTTTATGCAATGCGTATAAATAGTTTGGATAGTTTGTGTTAAAAGGAGAAATTTGGAGCGAAAAGATAACAGTAAGTTAAAAGAGCTACTGACATGTACAGAACTGACGCTCAATCATTGGAATCCGCAGAGGAGACGTTCGGTAAAATCTTAGAAGTATGTTTGAGTATGGGGGTAGAAATAGACTGTGGTTTACGTGTGAAAGACAAATATTCTTGGAATAAAAAAGTTACTGAATCACATTTTGCATTTTGTATATTTAAAAAAACATTTTTCCGGTCGCAAATGGCCCAATTCTGTGAATTTTGGCTGTTTGTAACAAGAAAAATGCTTTGTACATCTGGTCCCTAACACTTTAAGGTTAACGAGCTATAAATCATTGTTATAGGAGTCATTGGTAGTTTATGTTTACTAAATGGACTGATTACAGGACGATTACTATGCGGCTCGTAAAGGCTCTGACCTGTGGTTGGAGCCTTCAGAGGCGCATTGTAATGGGCCACTCGGTTTCATTTCCGACTGCCTCCATCATAAGGAGGCGGTCGGAAATGAAACCGGCCGGTCATTTCAGCTAGCTTCCGACAGGCTCTGAGAGCCCGTCCCCAAGTCGGAAGGAGGATAGTAATTTCAATGGCGGGACTTTCCGCCCTTGACATTACGATGCAGGGTTTACAACATGGTATCCCTGCCGGCCAGTCCGACATGGAAACCATGGTGGAAAGTGTGTTTGGAGGCCCCCAGAAGTGCCCCTTTTGTGCACGGCCTCCTGTTGATCAATGCACCTTGTGGCAGACACCTTGAGGTGCCTGCCATGGGGTGCAGACATGAACCACATTTCCCATTTCACTATGGAAGCTTGCATTACGGCTGGTTTACTGCAGTAATACATGCTCCCATAGTGAAATGTACGAATGTGACTGAACAGTGTTTGGTCAAATCCTAAAAAGGCAGTTGGGACCACCGACCGGGTGTAGGTCGTTCCCAGGCCTGAGTCGGTGTCGGGCAGAAGGAATCCGGCCAGACATCAAAATCAGGCCCTTAGTATTTTATATTTTCATGACAACATGCAAGTGAGTGAGAATCTGCATTTGTGTGAATAAATGAACAAGTGAGTTGATGACTTGAGCAAACAATTAGGGACCACCGCTCCTTTTTTTTAGGACTGGACCCCTTCATGTGGTACTTACTCATCACTCCCACATGGTCACCATCATAATAATTCATGAACTATGGTTCATCCAGACCTTTAGTTAGATGATGTACCAATTATTCAACCCTTTCTACATGCTCTGTGAAGTGGCTTTACTGACATGTTTGACAATACACCTTCTGTGATGACTGCGGAGTCTTTATTTATCAGTGTACTGCCAAATTACTTCAAGTTTTTGATGATTCTTGTACTCTTGCAATTCAGTGAGTTACATTATTTAGCCTCTGCTTACTCCTGTCCTCATAGTTGTGATCTAATATTTAATTATTTTCTATAGTTTCATCTTGATTGCATTGTGGCATGACAATTGTTAAGTTGCAGTCATTTTGTTCTTCCGTGCTCCCTGAGTGGTCTAATTGTCTTTATCAAGATGACCATGTGCCAGCAATCAGGATGCTGTTTAAATTACCCACTTGGGCAACTGTGCCAGCGACCAAACAAAGTCAAGCCCATTTGCACCCTTCTGTGATATGGATGTAACCCCTAGTTCTGCCATTTCAGAGACATTGGCATACAAATGTAAGCAATTACTTGATCTTGCACTCGCTACTGCTGCCATTTTAGATGAGTGACATGCCAGTCTTGTTTGTGTAGATATGGTTGGGCCGGGTTCCTTACCTTTTGTAAATGATCTCCTTATTTTGCTGCTCTATGATGGCAGGTCTCTAGTCACAAATAGCATATGTATCTCTCAGTTTCTTATAAAGCAAAGTTTGAATATATTATTTATAACAGATAAAGGCATAACAAACACATCTCTCCTTCACATACGCTTAGCTATTCCCCCAATTTCTAAGGTTTCCCATGTCAGGACAAGAGTGACAGCTGACAAGTAATTATCATCCATGGCCATTTGGTCCTGTTTATTACCCAAACTGCATGCAGCCTGAATGGGAATAATTTGGCATTTAGCTTTTCAGGGATGGTGGCCTGCTGAGGTCAGCAGACCACTATGTCTGTGATTGCTTTTTGATAAAATAGAATGACTCAACTACTTTCTTTGGTATTCTTCTGTATTTTCCTTCATGAGGAGCTATTGCATTTGAAATGGAGTTTTCAACTCCCAACAATCTCAACTGCCTCTAAATTGATTTCTATTGGGGTGTGGGGGTGTCAATGTTTGGAAAATGTCCCAAATCATGAGTTATGGTAGGCCTCTGGGATCTTGTGACATTTATAATCACACACTAAGGATAACTGTCCTTGGCATAATTCATGGCATTCTATAGACCTTACCTTTGTCTCCATGTTGATTCTGCAATGTAAGGGGCTGATTACGATGGGGGTGAACTGCCACCAGCAGCCTGCCGTGGCGGGTTCACTGCCATTGTGCAACCATTCTCTCCCCACCAGATAATGATGGAGGGCGGGGTGCTGGCGAACGGTAAGCCTGTCAGCTACGGGTCCGACACAGGCAATCATTCTGATTGCCTGCTGGATGCACTCAGCATACCTAGAATGGTGGTGGTGCCTAGCAGGCACCGTCTGCCACATTAGGATGCTGCATTCCTCCAGCCTTTAATTGGTGGTACACTTGAGGGGCACCTATGGTGCCCCCCTACAGTTTCCTGCACCAGATGCTAGGTACCACTTGGTGCCTGCCACGTAGTGCAGGGAAAATTAACAACATGCATTTTTGCCATTGCAGTGGGTGCCGCACCCATGCACATGCACAATGCGACCACCACAGTGGCGGTCGCATTATAATTGCATGTGCAGGACCGCCGCCATATGGCCCGATTCCCGTGATGATGGCGGATGGACTAAAGTCCGCCGGTCATCGTAATCCCCCCTAATTTCTCAACCGTTAAAGACACCGCCTTGTGAGCTTTGTCAAAGCAGTTCTCAAACCCCAAAAAGACATAATGTAACAAATATTCTTTTATACTAATTGGTGGTCCTTTTTATTGATGCAGGACTGGGTGAAGAGAACTACAACTGAATAAGTTCCATGCCCTCTGTTGAATGATCGACAAATAACACTGGGGTTTTTAACTTTTGGATTACCAGAGCTTTAGTTGTATTTGTGACTATCAAGATGTCAGTTTATCGCTATAAGAGACCCGTATCCCCCTGATATTCTTCTGCCTTGGTTGAAGCTAAAAGGGCTGATAAGCTTTTAGAGTAAGAATGGTGTTGGAAAACTTTCTAGAAGCCAAGGCAAACTACACCGTTGCTGTTTATTTGCTGCTCCGGAGTGTATCACAATTGTCTAGGTGTTTCCCAGTTCATGGAACACACAGAAGAATACCTCATCATTACCATTTCTCTGTGAATCTTTGCATTTTGTTTAACAGAATTCAGTTTATTTGAGAATGAAAAATTAGCCAACCTCCCATAGTGAGTTGAGGATCCATTATAAAAAATTATATACTGGTCTGCTTCAACACAGTAAGGACGCTGAAGAAAATCTTCAGGTGGCTACGTGATAACATCACCATCAGACTAGACTACTGAAACAGCCTGTAGGAATTACCAACCAGCTCACAAGAAGACTGCAAACCATACGAAATGCAGCAGCCAGACTAGTCCTCAACCTCTGTTGCTGAGCCCATATCACGCCACACCTTAGAGAAATCCACTGGCTCCAGATAAAAAAGCACACACACTTTAAACTCCTCACCCACACCTACAAAGTTCTCCGCGACACTGGCCTTGCCTAGCTGAATGACCACTTTCACTTCAACCTACCTTCCAGACACCTCCGCTCTCACTAGCACACACACCATGCATACACAAAGGCAGAGCAGGGGGCGTTGCCTTCTCGTACCTGGTCCAGAAAGCCTGGAATAACCTCCCACTGCATATTGGAACCTCCTCCTCTCTTCTTGACTTTCACAAGAAGCTGAAGGCCTAGCTTTTGCAGTAAGCAACCAGGGCTAGCCTCACACACCTGCTATAGCATGTCTGGATACCCTCCCAGGAGATTAGCGCACATTAAAACACCACAAACATAATATAACATATTGGACAGCTTATGAAGACGATTACATTTAGCCATCACAATGATTCTTGTCCAAGACACATTATGCAGTTGATAGACACTACTATCACAATAGTTGAATGTGTGTAGTGAACTATTCTTAGTTCTGCTATAGCAGAATTCTGACCTGTCATGGAACAGCTATTGCCACGTTGCCAGTTCAAAATTAACTGCGCATGATTCTGGATCAGGAGGCGTTGCAACTCTAGTTCTTCTTGATCTCTCTGTGGCCTTTAACACCATGTCACACTCAGTTGTAGAAAGGCTAAGGAGAATGGAGAGGAGAGGCAAGGAACGGAATTTCCCTAAAGTCCTTGATGAAGCATACTACAGCATGTAGAATGCCTTCCAGGGGTGCCATGGTGGTGTCTGGGAGTTGGGTGGGCAGTGTGTTGCCACTGTTTAGGTGGGAACAAAACAGGGCTATTTAACCACAAAATACGAAAGCCCAGGAACTCATTTATGCTTGTGTTTGGTACCTGATACTACAGAGATATTAATAATAATAAAAATAATAATAGAGAGCACTTCACCTACTAAATTATGGCATGCTTCGTCATAAGTGATCAGTCAATGCCACCTGGGTGGGCTTGGAGATCTTATATATTTAATTTTCTGGACAATTACAGAGGGTCCAGTTAAGTGTAAAGGTTATGTGTGCCCTAAATTTCTGTATTCGTTAGGGGCCAATATCATGACTAAAAACCTATTGCCCAAATGCCGAGTGGAAAGCCAGTGGTGCCAGCATCCTCACTTTTGCCAACAGACCTCCCTGCCTACTCTTTTCTGATTCTTTTTTTTGTTTGTTTGTTTTTTCAGTTCGAAAGAAGTTTATTGAAATAAAGGAATATGTTGATAAGGAGAATACAATAGCGAAAAAGTTAAAGTATTACACCCAAGTCATTCAAATTTTTAAGGAACATAAAAGAGCAATAAATAAAAGTCAATCATTTATATCATGTATAGAAGGGTAACAAAATCATATAAGAAAAGAGCTGATAAAAAGAGGAACTTGCATTTTTATTTAGCAAACATTTAACAGATGTGTAAATGATTAAACTATACAATATCAACAGAAAGGAAGTCATGGAGGTTTAGTCACTTCTTGCAATGGAGGAGAGAGAGACAAAGAACGCTGTGCACTTACATCAATAAACAACGTAACAGGCGCCTGAAAATCTAACTGTTTTGATGCCAAATGTAATGGATATACAAATGTAGTGTCAAGTCTATGATTGTAGCAGACAGCATACCACCAGACTTGATATGACAAGTTGGTAAAGTCCTTCCAGTTCTTAGTAATTTGTTGAAAGGCTACTGCTAATAACAAATCTATTATCTTTACATTAGAATCACAATGTTCCCAAACTGGGGATAAACTACCTAAGAAAATGTCTGCAACAGAGAAATGGTGACTAGAATTAAAGATCAGGTTAATTTGACTCTGCACTTTTTCCCAGAAATTGTGAACTAAATTGCATGTGAAAAGCAAATGGAGTAAATCAGCAGATGGCGTGGAACTGGTCCAACACGTGTCTGGGATTGTTGTATGTCTTGCATTGAGGATGCGTGGTGTAAGCAAGAGACTATTGTACATAAAAAAGAGTGTCTGAGTAGTGGTCGCAGTGCTAGAGGACTTCCTACATTTGAACCAAACTTTATCCCATAGCGCCACAGACCAAGAAGTCTCTAGATCTGTCTCCCAAGATATCTCTGTCTTAGTTTTATCTCTAGGAGTAGTTAAACTATGTAAAAATTTATAAATGACGGAAGCCATAGAGTTATTCAGTAAGAGCATCCACAATGTATCTACAGGGACAGATTGAGGGGGAATAGGGTCCTGAGAGTTTATGCAATGCGTATAAATAGTTTGGATAGTTTGTGTTAAAAGGAGAAATTTGGAGCGAAAAGATAACAGTAAGTTAAAAGAGCTACTGACATGTTCAAAAGTCAACAACTTGTTTTGATCATATAATTGATGTACCCAAATCAGGCCTCATTGCCTCCATGTCTTCCAAAAAATTGGTTTATTATTTATCAAAATGGATGCATTGTGCCATATGGTAGAGTACAGAACTGACGCTCAATCATTGGAATCCGCAGAGGAGACGTTCGGTAAAACCTTAGAAGTATGTTTGAGTATGGGGGTAGAAATAGACTGTGGTTTACGTGTGAAAGACAAATATTCTTGGAATAAAAAAGTTACTGAATCACATTTTGCATTTTGTATATTTAAAAAAACATTTTTCCGGTCGCAAATGGCCCAATTCTGTGAATTTTGGCTGTTTGTGACAAGAAAAATGCTTTGTACATCTGGTCCCTAACACTTTAAGGTTAACAAGCTATAAATCATTGTTATAGGAGTCATTGGTAGTTTATGTTTACTAAATGGACTGATTACAGGACGATTACTATGCGGCTCGTAAAGGCTCTGACCTGTGGTTGGAGCCTTCAGAGGCGCATTGTAATGGGCCACTCGGTTTCATTTCCGACTGCCTCCATCATAAGGAGGCGGTCGGAAATGAAACCGGCCGGTCATTTCAGCTAGCTTCCGACAGGCTCAGAGAGCCCGTCCCCAAGTCGGAAGGAGGATAGTAATTTCAATGGCGGGACTTTCCGCCCTTGACATTACGATGCAGGGTTTCCAACATGGTATCCCTGCCGGCCAGTCCGACATGGAAACCATGGTGGAAAGTGTGTTTGGAGGCCCCCAGCAGTGCCCCTTTTGTGCACGGCCTCCTGTTGATCAATGCACCTTGTGGCAGACACCTTGAGGTGCCTGCCATGGGGTGCGGACATGAACCACATTTCCCATTTCACTATGGAAGCTTGCATTACGGCTGGTTTACTGCAGTAATACATGCTCCCATAGTGAAATGTACGAATGTGACTGAACAGTGTTTGGTCAAATCCTAAAAAGGCAGTTGGGACCACCGACCGGGTGTCGGTCGGTCCCAGGACTGAGTCGGTGTCGGGCAGAAGGAATCCGGCAATACATCAAAATCAGGCCCTTAGTATTTTATATTTTCATGACAACATGCAAGTGAGTGAGAATCTGCATTTGTGTGAATAAATGAACAAGTGAGTTGATGACTTGAGCAAACAATTAGGGACCACCGCTCCTTTTTTTTAGGACTGGACCCCTTCATGTGGTACTTACTCATCACTCCCACATGGTCACCATCATAATAATTCATGAACTATGGTTCATCCAGACCTTTAGTTAGATGATGTACCAATTATTCAACCCTTTCTACACGCTCTGTGAAGTGGCTTTACTGACATGTTTGACATAACACCTCCTGTGATGACTGCTGAGTCTTTATTTATCAGTGTACTGCCAAATTACTTCACGTTTTTGATGATTCTTGTACTCTTGCAATTCAGTGAGTTACATTATTTAGCCTCTGCTTACTCCTGTCCTCATAGTTGTGATCTAATATTTAATTATTTTCAATAGTTTCATCTTGATTGCATTGTGGCATGACAATTGTTAAGTTGCAGTCATTTTGTTCTTCCGTGCTCACTGAGTGGTCTAATTGTCTTTATCACGATGACCATGTGCCAGCAATCAGGATGCCATTTAAATTACCCACTTGGGCAACTGTGCCAGCGACCAAACAAAGTCAAGCCCATTTGCACCCTTCTGTGATATGGATGTAACCCCTAGTTCTGCCATTTCAGAGACATTGGCATACAAATGTAAGCAATTACTTGATCTTGCACTGGCTACTGCTGCCATTTTAGATGAGTGACATGCCAGTCTTGTTTGTGTAGATATGGTTGGGCCGGGTTCCCTACCTTTTGTAAATGATCTCCTTATTTTGCTGCACTATGATGGCAGGTCTCTAGTCACAAATAGCATATGTATCTCTCAGTTTCTTATAAAGCAAAGTTTGAATATATTATTTATAACAGATAAAGGCATAACAAACACATCTCTCCTTCACATACGCTTAGCTATTCCCCCAATTTCTAAGGTTTCCCATGTCAGGACAAGAGTGACAGCTGACAAGTAATTATCATCCATGGCCATTTGGTCCTGTTTATTACCCAAACTGCATGCAGCCTGAATGGGAATAATTTGGCATTTAGCTTTTCAGGGATGGTGGCCTGCTGAGGTCAGCAGACCACTATGTCTGTGATTGCTTTTTGATAAAATAGAATGACTCAACTACTTTCTTTGGTATTCTTCTGTATTTTCCTTCATGAGGAGCTATTGCATTTGAAATGGAGTTTTCAACTCCCAACAATCTCAACTGCCTCTAAATTGATTTCTATTGGGGTGTGGGGGTGTCAATGTTTGGAAAATGTCCCAAATCATGAGTTATGGTAGGCCTCTGGGATCTTGTGACATTTATAATCACACACTAAGGATAACTGTCCTTGGCATAATTCATGGCATTCAATAGACCTTACCTTTGTCTCCATGTTGATTCTGCAATGTAAGGGGCTGATTACGATGGGGGTGAACTGCCACCAGCAGCCTGCCGTGGCGGGTTCACTGCCATTGTGCAACCATTCTCTCCCCACCAGATAATGATGGAGGGCGGGGTGCTGGCGGACGGTAAGCCTGTCAGCTACGGGTCCGACACAGGCAATCATTCTGATTGCCTGCTGGATGCACTCAGCATACCTAGAATGGTGGTGGTGCCTAGCAGGCACCGTCTGCCACATTAGGATGCTGCATTCCTCCAGCCTTTAATTGGTGGTACACTTGAGGGGCACCTATGGTGCCCCCCTACAGTTTCCTGCACCAGATGCTAGGTACCACTTGGTGCCTGCCACGTAGTGCAGGGAAAATTAACAACATGCATTTTTGCCATTGCAGCGGGTGCTGCACCCATGCACATGCACAATGCTACCACCACAGTGGCGGTCGCATTATAATTGCATGTGCAGGACCGCCGCCATATGGCCGGGCGGTCCCGATTCCCGTGACGATGGCGGATGGACTAAAGTCCGCCCGTCATCGTAATCCCCCCTAAATCCTCAACCGTTAAAGACACCGCCTTGTGAGCTTTGTCAAAGCAGTTCTCAAACCCCAAAAAGACATAATGTAAGAAATATTCTTTTATACTAATTGGTGGTCCTTTTTATTGATGCAGGACTGGGTGAAGAGAACTACAACTGAATAAGTTCCATGCCCTCTATTGAATGATCGACAAATAACACTGGGGTTTTTAACTTTTGGATTACCAGAGCTTTAGATGTATTTGTGACTATCAAGATGTCAGTTTATCGCTATAAGAGACCCGTATCCCCCTGATATTCTTCTGCCTTGGTTGAAGCTAAAAGGGTTGATAAGCTTTTAGTTTAAGAATGGTGTTGGAAAACTTTCTAGAAGCCAAGGCAAACTACACCGTTGCTGTTTATTTGCTGCTCCGGAGTGTATCACAATTGTCTAGGTGTTTCCCAGTTCATGGAACACACAGAAGAATACCTCATCATTACCATTTCTCTGTGAATCTTTGCATTTTGTTTAACAGAATTCAGTTTATTTGAGAATGAAAAATTAGCCAACCTCCCATAGTGAGTTGAGGATCCATTATTAAAAAATATATACTGGTCTGCTTCAACACAGTAAGGACGCTGAAGAAAATCTTCAGGTGGCTACGTGATAACATCACCATCAGACTAGACTACTGAAACAGCCTGTAGGAATTACCAAGCAACTCACAAGAAGACTACAAACCATATGAAATGCAGCAGCCAGACTAGTCCTCAACCTCTGTTGCTGAGCCCATATCACGCCACACCTTAGAGAAATCCACTGGCTCCAGATAAAAAAGCACACACACTTTAAACTCCTCACCCACACCTACAAAGCTCTCCGCGACACTGGCCTTGCCTAGCTGAATGACCACTTTCACTTCAACCTACCTTCCAGACACCTCCGCTCTCACTAGCACACACACCATGCATACACAAAGGCAGAGCAGGGGGCGTTGCATTCTCGTACCTGGTCCAGAAAGCCTGTAATAACCTTCCACTGCATATCGGAACCTCCTCCTCTCTTCTTGACTTTCACAAGAAGCTGAAGGCCTGGCTTTTGCAGTAAGCCCCCAGGGCTAGCCTCACACACCTGCTATAGCATGTCTGGATACCCTCCCAGGAGATTAGCGCACAATAAAACACCACAAACATAACATAACATATTGGACAGCTTCTGAAGACAATTACATTTAGCTATCACAATGATACTTGTCCAAGACACATTATGCAGTTGATAGACACTACTATCACAATAGTTGAATGTAGTGTAGTGAACTATTCTTAGTTCTGCTATAGCAGAATTCTGACCTGTCATGGAACATCTATTGCCACGTTGTCAGTTCAAAATTAACTGCACATGATTATGGATCAGGAGGCGTTGCAACTCTAGTTCTTCTTGATCTCTCTGTGGCCTTTAACACCATGTCACACTCAGTTGTAGAAAGGCTAAGGAGAATGGAGAGGAGAAGCAAGGAACGGAATTGCTCTAAAGTCCTTGATGAAGCATACTACAGCATGTAGAATGCCTTCCAGGGGTGCCTTGGTGGTGTCTGGGAGTTGGGTGGGCAGTGTGTTGCCACTGTTTAGGTGGGAACAAAACAGGGCTATTTAACCACAAAATACGAAAGCCCAGGAACTCATTGATGCATGTGTGTGGTACCTGATCCTACAGAGATATTAATAATATTAAAACTAATAATAGAGAACTCTTCACCTACTAAATGATGGCATGCTTCGTCATTAGTGATCAGTCAATGCCACCTGGGTGGGCTTGGAGATCTTATATATTTAATTTTCTGGACAATTACAGAGGGTCCACTTAAGTGTAAAGGTTTTATGTGCCCTAAATTTCTGTATTCGTTAGGGGCCAATATCATGACTAAAAACCTATTGCCCAAATGACGAGTGGCAAGCCAGTGGTGCCAGCATCCTCACTTTTGCCAACAGACCTCCCTGCCTACTCTTTTATGATTCTTTTTTTTTTTGTTTTTTCAGTTCAAAAGAAGTTTATTGAAATAAAGGAATATGTTGATAAGGAGAATACAATAGCGAAAAAGTTAAAGTATTACACCCAAGTCATTCAAATTTTTAAGGAACATAAAAGAGCAATAAATGAAAGTCAATCATTTATATCATGTATAGAAGGGTAACAAAATCATATAAGAAAAGAGTTGATAAAAAGAGGAACTTGCATTTTTATTTAGCAAACATTTAACAGATGTGTAAACGATTAAACTATACAATATCAACAGAAAGGAAGTCATGGAGGTTTAGTCATTTCTTGCAATGGAGGAGAGTGAGACAAAGAACGCCGTGCACTTACATCAATAAACAACGTAACAGGCACCTGTAAATCTAACTGTTTTGATGCCAAATGTAACGGATATACAAATGTAGTGTCAAGCCTATGATTGTAGCAGACAGCATACCACCATGCTTGATATGACAACTTGGTAAAGTCCTTCCAGTTCTTAGTAATTCGTTGAAAGGCTACTGCTAATAACAAATCTATTATCTTTATATTAGAATCACAATGCTCCCAAACAGGGGAAAATCTACCTAAGAAAATGTGTGCAACAGAGAAATGGTGACTAGAATTAAAGATCAGATTAATTTGACTCCACACTTTTTCCCAAAAATTGTGAACTAAATTGCATGTGAAAAGCAAATGGAGTAAATCCGCAGATGGTGTGGAACAGGTCCAACACGTGTCTGTGAGTGTTGTATGTCTTGCATTGAGGATGCGTCGTGTAAGCAAGAGTCTATTGTATATAAAAAAGAGTGTCTGAGTAGTGTTCGCAGCTCTGGAAGACTTCCTAAGTTTGAGCCAAATTTTATCTCATAGCGCCACAGACCAAGAAGTCTCTCGATCTGTCTCCCAAGATATCGCTGTCTTCGTTTTATCTCTAGGAGTAGTTAAACTATGTAAAAATGTATAAATGACAGAAGCCCTAGAGTTATTCAGTAAGAGCATCCACAATGTATCTACTGGGACAAATTGAGGGGGGGTAGGGTCCTGAGAGTTTATGCAATGCGTATGAATAGTTTGGATAGTTTGTGTTAAAAGGAGAAATTTGGAGTGAAAAGATAACGGTAAGTTAAAAGAGCTTCTGACATGTTCAAAAGTCAAAAACTTGTTTTGATCATATAATTGATGTACCCAAATCAGGCCTCATTGTCTCCATGTCTTCCAATAAATTGGCTTATTATTTATCAAAATGGAAGCTTTGTGCCATATGGTAGAGATCAGAAATGACGCCCAATCATTGGTATCCGCAGAGGAGATGTTCGGTAAAATCTTAAAGTATGTTTGAGTATGGGGTTAGAAATAGACTGTGGTTTACGTGTGAAAGACAAATATTCTTGGAATAAAAAAGGATGGATGGAGGTTCGTTCAAGCGCAACCCAAAGGGGGCAATTTGCGGAAGAGTCAGAGAGCCATCTCGAAGCTTGAAGTAAGAGGAAGTATTAACGGTAAACCGAAAAATCAGGGAAATTTGTCCCACCCTCTGATTTTGGGTGAATCAATTTTGAAATAGACATACGCGATTTCTTGTTGCTCCATAAAAAGAGGATAATATGGAATTCATTTTTTAAAAATATGTTAAGGGTATGGACACCGGAATATTAGAGATTGTGTATAAAACTATAGGACAGAGCATCATCTTTATGGTGTTTAGGCGTCCCCACCAGGACAGGTAAATAGGATGCCATATCGTTGTTAAAGAGGACAATCGTTGCACACAGTTGTCCATGCAACGTAATGTTGTTCCTGAAATGGAAGAAGTGAAGTGCATACCTATATATTTAATGTAGTGGGAACTCCATGCAAAACCTGAGGTTACAAACTCAGCTTTAAAAGTGTATTTTGTGAGAGGTAATATTTCACATTTATCTTTATTTAGTTTATAGTCGGAGACGTGTGCAAAGGAATCAACTTCTTCTAAAAAGGCTGGCAGAGAAGATGGAGGTTGTGAAATAAATAAAAGGACATCATCAGCATATGCTGCCATTTTGATATTAGTCTCCTTAAAATTTAAACCATGTATATTAATATTTTGACAATTTTTTTCTAAAAACGGTTCTAAAGCAAGGTGAGATAGAAAGCGCGAAAGCGGGCTTCCCTGTCTGACACCTCTACCGAGTCGAAAATAGGAAGAAATACCACCATTTGCTCATAGAGCCGCTCATGGATTAGAATATAAAATTGAGATGAGAGAAATAATTTTTGGACCAAAGCTAAACCACTCAAGGGTATGAAAAAGGTAGGGCCATTCCACTATGTTGAATGCTTTTTCTGCATCCAGGGCTATTGCTGCCAAAGAGTGAGGGATGTGGGAGTCTTTGGATAAGACATCAAAAAACAAGCATGTGTTATCCGTAATGGGTTGCCCCACAAAACCAGATTGTTCTACACCTAGTAAGGCAGGCAGCTGAGATTCGAAGCGTGATGCTTAGGCTTTGGAGAAGATTTTATAGTCTATATTAACCAATGAAATAGGGCGGTAATTTATGCAATGTTGTGGGTCTTTGCCATCTTTAGGTATAAGACATATAAGGGCGTCTGAATAGGAGCCAAATGATTCACCGGATTGTAAGAAGGTACGTATGAGGGTATGTAGTTTGGGAATGAGTAAATGTGCAAAGTGAGTAAAGAATTCTACAGTTCAAGTTCAAGTTCAAGCATTTATATAGCGTACTACTCACCCAGAGGGTCTCTAGGCGCTTGGGGATGGGGTTCATTATTTATCGAATAGCCAGGTTTTAAGTTCTTTTCTGAAGGAGATGTGGTTCTGTGTAAGGCGGAGGTGGGTGGGGAGTGAGTTCCAGGTCTTGGCAGCCAAGTAGGAGAAGGATCTCCCTCCCATGGTGGATCTTTGGATGCGCGGAATTGCGGCAAGGCCTTGATCGGAGGATCTTAATTGGCTGGTGGGTGTGTAGAAGGATAGTCTAGTGTTGAGGCATTCGGGCCCTAGCTTGTAGAGGGCCTTGTGTGCGTGGGTGAGGAGACGGAATGTTATTCTCTTGTTGACGGGGAGCCAGTGGAGGTCTTTCAGATGGCCGGTAATGTGATTTTGGCGAGGGATGTCCAAAATGAGTCTCGCTGATGCGTTTTGGATACGTTGGAGTTTTTTCAGTAATTTGGCTGTAATTCCGGCGTAGAGGGTGTTTCCGTAGTGCAGTCGACTCGTGACTAGTGCGTGGGTGACAGTTTTTCTTGTCTCGGAGGGGATCCAACGGAAGATTTTTTTGAGCATATGAAGTATGTTGAAGCAGGAGGATGAGACGGCATTGACTTGTCTGGTCATCGAGAGTGAGGAATCTAGGATGAAGCCCAGGTTGCGTGCGTGATCTGTGGCTGTGGGTGCTGTGCCCAGAGCCGAAGGCCACCATGAGTCGTCCCAGGCAGAGGGGGATGATCCTAGGATGAGCACCTCCGTTTTGTCTGAGTTAAGTTTTAGGCGGCTGGTTTTCATCCATTCGGCAACTTCTTTCATACCTTCGTGAAGATTGGTTTTGGCGGAGTTAGGGTCTTTGGTGAGGGAAAGGATCAGTTGGGTGTCGTCAGCGTAGGAGATGATGTTAAGGTTGTGTTGACGCGTGATGGATGCGAGTGGGCTCATGTAAACGTTGAAGAGGGTGGGACTGAGTGATGATCCTTGTTGTACACCGCAAATGACTTCGGTAGCCTCTGATTTGAATGGGGGAAGTCGTACTCTTTGGGTTCTTCCGGCGAGGAAGGAGACGATCCAGTCCAATGCTTTTCCTTATATTCCGATATTGTTGAGGCGTTGTATGAGGGTGCTATGACAGACTGTGTCGAAGGCGGCGGAGAGGTCGAGTCGAATTTGGGCCACTGTTTCTCCGTTGTCCAGTAGTGTTCGGATGTCGTCTGTGGCTGCGATGAGGGCGGTTTCGGTGCTGTGTTTGGCTTGAAAGCCGTTCTGTGAGGTATCGAGGGAGTTGTTGGCTTCGAGGAAGGCAGCGAGTTGGCTATTGACGGCTTTCTCGATGACTTTTGCCGGGAAAGGGAGGAGGGATATTGGGCGGTAGTTTTTTAGTTCAGAGGGGTCTGCTGTGGGTTTCTTCAGGAGGGCGCTGACTTTGGCATGTTTCCAGCTTTCTGGGAAGGTAGCAGAGTTGAAGGAACAGTTGATGACATCACGGAGGTGGGGTGCAATGATGGAGTCTGCTTTGTTGAAGATGTGGTGGGGACATGGGTCGGTTGGCGAGCCAGAGTGGATGGAATTCATAAGGCGGATGGTGTCTTCGGTGGTGATTGGGTTCCAGGCATTGAGATTGTTGGAGGGCGGTATAGGTTCTGAGGGGGGTGGGTAGGATTGTTCATTGGTATTGTTTTCGAAGCTGTTATGTATGTTGGCACTTTTGTTGTAGAAGAAGGAGGATAACGAATCGCAGTGGTCATGGGAGGGGGTGATGTCGTTTGAGGCTGCAGTGGGGTTGGTAAATTCTTTGACAATATTGAATAGTTCCTTGCTGTTATGGGCATTGTTGTCGAGTCGATTCTTGAAAGCTGATTTCTTGGTGGATCGAATCAGCTGGTGGTGTTTTACGGGTGGCTGCCTTGAAGGTGGTCATGTTGTCGGTGGTTGTTTTTTTTTTCCATGTTTGCTCAAGCGTACGGCAAAGTTTCTTGGATTGTTTAAGGTCATCGTTGAACCAGGGGGCCTTTTGCTGTCTTGTTTGGTGTGATGGTTTTTCAAGGGTGCTAATTCGTCAGCGCTGTGAGTGATCCATTGTTTGAATTTGATGGCAGCTTGGTTAGGGTCAGATGAGAGGGCGGGTGGGTTTTGGTTGAGCGATGTGAGGAGTTGGTCGGTGGTGATTTTGTTCCATTTTCTTCGGGGAATAGGTTGTGGGGGGTTGTGGGTTGAGGTGGTTTTGTAGCTGAAGTGAACACAACTGTGGTCCGTCCAATGGAGAGCTGTGGTGCGATCGAAGGAGATGTGTTTGCTGGAAGTGAAGATTGGGTCTAGCGTAGGCCCGGCTGTGTGGGTGGGGGTGTCGACAAGTTGTTTGAGTCCGAGATTGGCTAGGTTATCCAGTAGGGTGGTGGTGTTGCAGTCATTTTTCTTTTCCATGTGGAAGTTGAGGTCTCCTAGTAGGATGTAGTTCTCGGAGGCGAGGGCATGTGGACTGATGAAGTCAGTGATGTTCTCGCTGAATTGTTTACGTGTTCCTGGGGGCCTGTAGATGAGGGTGCCTCTGAGTGTGGTTCTGGGGTCAGTGTGGACCTGGAAGTGGAGGTGTTCGGCGGTGGAAAGGTTAGTGTCGGATCTGGTCGTGATTTTGACGGTGTTTTTATGGACGATGGCGATGCCTCCTCCTGTTTGGACAGGGCGGTATTTACGGATGATCTTGTAATTGTCCGGGATGGCTATGGCGATGTCGGGTGTTGATGATGCATTCATCCATGTTTCAGTGAGGAAGGCGACGTCTGGTGATATAACGTTCGGTGGCGTGTCTGTGGACCGAGCGGGTGTTCAGCAGGATGCACTTCAGGTGGTTAGGGTCGGACCTGTGTTTGGGGTTAGTGGTTGTGGTGAGGGTCTTGACGCTGGTAAATTTGCAGGAGTGGCATGCGAAGGGCCCATGAGAACGTCCTGGGGCAGCTTCGAAGCATTGGGGAGTACGTCCGGGGTTAAGGGCTAGGAGGGTAGCTGCATCATACTTGATGCGGCCAGAGTGCGGTTTGCGGGGGCCAGGGGGTTTGGCGCTGGGTGCGGTCCAGGCGCGGACAGGCGTAGACGGGCTTACCTTTGGCGCACCTTCGGCGCGGCCGAAGCGTGAGGACGCTGCGCGTAGGTCCATCAGTCATAAATGGATAGAGGAGGGGGGCGGAGCAAGGGAGGGTCCGCAGGGAGGTGTGATCGGCGTGGAGGGGCGGGCTGGCAGGCACAACAACAAAATGGCAGCTAATCAAAACACAAACACGACAAGATCGGCACAAGCAGGGAATTAATTCTGAAATGTGGGCAGAGGCACAGATTATCTTAGTAGCAGGCAGAACCAACAATGTGAATAGCGCAGCAGGCAATTTTAATATTAACTCGCGCTACAAGAATAAAAATCACTCGCGCAATGTGGGCTAAAAGTAAAGCTAAATAGCGCTACGATAATGCAGAGCACAAACTGATGGTGGCAATTGCTAGTCAAGCGCTATGATACCCAGTGTCCAGGGAGCGTGGGGAGCGACCGATGCTGCACGAGTCAGGCTGGTGACAGCGGAGGCTCAGGCGGGTCAGCTCTCTACTATCAGTTGGAGGGAGGGGCCGCAGGGAGGTGTGATCGGGGAGGAGGGGCGGGCTGACAGGCACAACAACAAAATGGCAGCTAATCAAAACACAAACACGACGAGATCGGCACAAGCAGGGAATTAATTCTGAAATGTGGGCAGAGGCACAGATTATCTTAGTAGCAGGCAGAACCAACAATGTGAATAGCGCAGCAGGCAATTTTAATATTAACTCACGCTACAAGAATAAAAATCACTCGCGCAATGTGGGCTAAAAGTAAAGCTAAATAGCGCTACGATAATGCAGAGCACAAACTGATTGCTAGTCAAGCGCTACGATACCCAGTGTCCAGGGAGCGTGGGGAGCGACCGATGCTGCACGAGTCAGGCTGGTGAAGCCATCCGGGCCAGGAGCCTTGTCTTTTTTAGTGTTTTTAAGGCAGTAAGGAGTTCTGACTGCGTGAGGTCAGATTCTAAAAGTGACAGGTCAGGACGAGTGTTAGGGGTGTAATGGATGCCAGAGAGAAATTGATAGATGGATTGATCTGAAGAGAGAGTTTCAGATGTGTACAGTGTCTTATAAAGCTGGAGAAATTCATTTAGGATATCTCCATCTTTAAATTTTAAGACGTGGTGTCAATCAAAAACAGATTCTATATTGAGTTTGTTATGTTTTACTTTTAAATAATTAGCCAATAGTTTTCCAGCCTTGTTCTGGTCCCCATAGAATTTTGCACTAGATTTCAGTAAATAATAAGACGCGTTATTAGTTGTATCTTGATTAAATTGGAATTTAACT
The DNA here is from genome assembly GCF_964263255.1 of Lissotriton vulgaris. Taxonomy (NCBI): domain Eukaryota; kingdom Metazoa; phylum Chordata; class Amphibia; order Caudata; family Salamandridae; genus Lissotriton; species Lissotriton vulgaris. The sequence continues at coordinate 281,166,083 of NC_141694.1, forward strand.
TTCATGAGTTCAGACAAACATGTTTTAGATTTGGAAGAATAATAGGAGTGCTCCAATCTCTTCATTTTAGCTAGACGGTCATTTGTGACTTGCTGTGCCTTTCTACGTTTCCTAGAGGCAAATCTAATATTAAAATCTCTAGCTGATGCCTTAAATGCATCCCAAATCACAGGGAAACGAATAGTATCTGATTGGTTAAATAAGAAGAATTGGTCAAAAAAGGAAACAAAGGATGATGTAAAAACAGGATCCACAAGCAAAGCGTTGTTAAAACACCATTTTCGGGATAAGTTAGGCTTCTGCAATATATCGAGGCTAATAGTGACAGGAGCGTGGTCAGATATTAAAATAGAGCCAATATCTGCGAACACCAGTGACTGAGAAACATTATGAGATATAAAAAAATAATCTAACCATGATTGAGTGTGATGTGTTGGGGAATAATATGAATACTCCCTTAATGTGGGATTACAAAGTCTCCACGCGTCTATAAGCTTGTTTTGTTTGATTGTCTGTGTAAAGGATTTATGAGATTTATGAGGAACAAAGGGAGTCGATGAGTTCCAATCTAAAAAAGTGTCCAAAATTTCATTGCAGTCTCCTGCAAGAATGAAATTGTCATCAAAACATTATGTAATTTGCTGGGCTAAAACAGTCCAAAAGGAAGAGTCACCAATTGTGGGCGCATCAATATTCAACAAAGAGATTGGAGCATTGTCCACCACACATTTAACAAATAGTCATCTACCTGCTGTATCTGCACATTGGGATAATGCTTTAACAGAAAGGGATTTGAGAAAAAGAATAAGGAATCCATTACGTTTACCATTACCCGGGGAAAAGAGGACTCCTCCCACCCACCCTCTTTTTAGTTTAGCTCATTCTTCAGCTATGAAATGAGATTCTTGTATACATGCAATATCTGTCCCCAATTTAGCTAAATGAGTTAACTCTCTGTCGTTTAATAGGTGAATGTAAACCTCTGACATTCCATGAGATAAGTTTTAAAGACATGAATTAAAATGATACATATACAATAAGTTATGACTAAAGCAGAATTATAAACAAATGGAGTTACACCAAATATTTAACCAACTGTGTGTAAGATAAATCAACCATAATACGGGAAAAAATTGAAAAGAGAGAAAAGTATAGTAAATAGACAACATGCGAGATATGAAAAAGAGTTTCAGAATAGTGAAGGGTATAAGGAGGTAAAAAAATTGAGAAAGGACAGTCCAGGGGAAAGAAAAATAGAGAAGAAATAAAGTAGTACAAGAGACAAGGGAGACAAGTGAGATGAAAGACTTACATATAATCCAAGACATACAAATCGTGGAAGGGTGTGAGGCCACACAGGAGAATGACGTGTCCAAGACTTAAACGAGAAGGTGGAGAGAAGAACAGAACCAATGAACCAACGAACGCTGCAACATGGGGTAAGGATGGCACGCTGGGATAACCTGTAAGGAGAAAAAGAGTGTTAAATATATGGTTAAGACAGCATTTTTATAAATACACGTTGTATACTAAGTTTTACCTGTCAAGCATATTCAAGAACAGGGTTAAGAAACATAGGAAGAATATACACATGTCAGGAAATAGAATTGTCTTTTTAGAGCTTGACGAGGAAGTAGTGTCCATAGAGTCAGCGTGGTAAGAGTATAAGAAGCTCTTAAGTTTTATAGGATCTTCATAGGTGATAGTGTTGTTATTGATGGTCACTTTGAATAGGCAAGGATGGAATAAGCCATAACGTGCACCAATTGATCGAAGTTGAGGTCTGAATGCTAAGAACTCCTTGCATTGGTCTTGTTGATTTAGCATAGTCTTGAGAAGAATAAGGAATTTCCTGACCAGGTGATACGATGCATTGCCTTTGTCGCAGATAAGTTATGCAGGAGATCGGTGTATTCTAAAAGGTATAGGATTACTCCTCTTGGTTTCCTTGCTGTAGAGGAAGACAATAGAGGTAACGCTGGACCCAATCTATGAGCTCTCTGGATATTAAGAAGAGTGCCTTCCAGTAACTTAAGCAACTTTGGAAGAAAGGATTTAAAGATCTGAACCTTCTGTCCATTCGGGAAGACCATAAATGCGAAGATTATTTCTTCTATTTCTATTTTCCAAGTTTTTGATGTGCTTTTGAAGCATTGTTACGAGTGAACATAAAGAGTCCACCTTCGAAGTAGCAGAGTTTAAGGAGTCCTCAGTTTGTTCTATTGTAGTAACTCATTCCTCCACGGTAGACCACTTGTCAGAGAGCATCTGTAACTTAGAATTAGTTTCTTCAACGAAAGGTCTTAGAGCCCAAACTTCTTCCAGTAAAATATCCACTGTGACTGAAGTTTGTTGTTTGGGAGGAGAGGGAGGGTCTTTTTCAGCCTTTTAGATGTAGTTTTGGTACCTCCAGAGTTGAAGGTGGTAGTAGATGCCGATGCACCCTTAGGTGAGGTATTGGCTGGGTCATCGATGGTAAGGCAGCTGTAATGTGAGCTGGTTTTGATTGAAAATCCACAAGAAGAAGAATTAGGTTCAGTAAATCCTTTAGATAGCCTTCCCATATATAAGGATTGAGGAATCTGCGATATCAGAGATAGTGAGATCTCAACTTAAAAAGCTTCAGCATTGAGCTAATTACAGCATGATAAAGAAGGAGCAATTTGAGAAGATGCAGAAAAGTTGGTTTAGCTAGAGAAAACAATTGTGATGCCGTGAAGATGCCACCAGTGATAAGTCAATGAATGAAGCAGAGCATAAATGACAGTCAAGTCAATTCATTGAATTCAGTTTATTTGCAGAGTAGTACAGAATGGTCTTATTAAAGGTGCATCCAAAATCAGTCAATATTCATGCATAACGCTCAGAAACCTGCTATTAACGAAGCAGAAACCATAAAAGCAGTGTCATTGAAGTAAGTTTGCCTGTGCTGTGTACTGGCTGTGAAAAGTATTTCTTTTGGCCTCATAAAGTAACAAATCCATCACATGTAGCTTACTTGTTTAAAGTGAGTTATGAAGCACCAAGAGCAAATTTACGGTATAATTAAGAAATCAGTAGTGATGGAAGCGTGACAAATGCATTCCCCCATCCAAGTATGCAAAGTTAGCTTCTGAGGCAAATTCGATGAAGTGTTTCTACAAGATGGCTGCCAGTAAATGAAGGGGTTGCTACAGCCTAATTATGTGGTTGACAAGGTCAATAAACCGAGTAAAACATGAAATAGTGTATGCAGCGCTCATTCAGCGGTATTGCCAATCATTAATAAGGGGAGATTAGTAGAAAAAGCATCGGCATGGGTAAATAGAGGTCCGTCAGCGCGAAAGACAAAATGGCGGGTGCATTCACAGCAGCGCCGCGTCGCACCTCACAAGACCAATTATGGTGCTCCCAGCGCCGCAATCACAGTACAAAGCAGGACTCCATGAAGGGCAACACTTCCGATGTACAATCCTCCGATTAAGAAGCTGTGCAAGGGAATACTGCAGTTTTCGGGCCATTTCCTCCCCCTCCGTATCAGGAGAGTCACGGGCAAGCCGCCATGTTCTTCGGGCGCTAGCCACGCCCCCCCTTTTTTCTGAATCTAAAGGGTGAAGTAAACAAAAGGAGGCACAACATCTGTAATAATATTAATATCTCTGTAGATTCGGGTACCACACCCAGGTATTAATGTGATCTTGGGCTTTTGCAATTGTGGTAAATAGTTTGTGTGCATGGGAGGATATGGGAAAGTCGTACACAACCTCTCACAATCTCTTTTCTGCGAAGATTAGACAGCCAGGGCTTCCACTGCCATTCTAAAATTGCCTTCTGGAAGGAGGGGCTAATCCCTCCTTCCAGAAGGAGGAAGTAATGGTTCAGTACTATTCTATTTATTCTATAGCCAGGTTTAAATATGTATTTTCCGAAGGTGCTTCTGCTTGAAAAATACCTATTGCCACAATCGGCGCCATGCCCATCTGGGAGATGAATCTGCCGCACCAGCCTATAGTACATGAAGGATACAAAAGGTCATAATCATAGGAGCACATAAGGGCATGGTTCTTTGTTTATTCTGATTCTAGTAAATATTTTAAAAAAGTAAACCTGTATTTGTTAAGCGAACTACTCACCCTTACAGGTCTCAAGGCGCTGGGGGCCTTCCTGCAAATTAAGTGAGCTATTGCCCAGAGTCACATGCTGTTGAGCTGAGCTGCCGCGAGAGCCGGGAATCAAACCGTGAACCCTGTGCTCCAAAGTCAGCTGCCCTGGCCACTGCGCCACACCTCCGCACTGCAGGCCTAGCTAACCCACCATCTGTAATGATTGATGCAGATTGTAATTCATATGTAACCTAATGTAACACTATTGTCCTTATAATTACCATTGTATGGATGGTTGATCTGTTTGTATTGTACAGAGCTCTGATATCTTCAGGTCATGTACATGCCTAATTAGGACCATCATACACCCCCACTTTATCAGCTTGAGCGGAGGTGAAAACACCTGGCCGTGTGTGTAACACAATATTTTACATGGCTCCTTTTACTTTGGTTGGAGACACTCCTCTCCAAACAAAAATACCACTGCAAGACAATAATATGAACGAGGAGGTGTCAAGTGGGAAAACCAATAAAACAAGGGAGTTTCGAAGTAAATAAAGGAAGATGTGAATGATGGATGGATAAACAGTTGGAGAGAGGTGGCTGCATGAATGGATGGTTGAAGAACAGGGAGGATGAATGGAGAGAAACAGGGAAGGCTAGAGAAAAGGATGAATGGATAAATGACTAAAGTCATTAAGAATTTTCGTGTGAAAAACACTGTCTAGCCATACTATTTTCAGAATGCTCTTGGTGGAGCAACCGGATGAGCTTGCTTGAGTCACTTGCAAATTCAGTGCCATTGAGAATACGGTTCAAAGGAGAGGTATTATATTCACCGGACCCCCCCCCCCCCCCTGTACTTATTAACACTGTAAAATAAATTAATATACATATCTGTAATGGAGAAAAGTGTGCCATGATATCAGGCACTTGTTTGTGCATTAACTCACTCAAACTGAATGGCTGAGCATGGACACCGACCCCATCAGATGCACGCTGAGCATATCTGTAATTTTAACAGTAACAATTATAGAATGGTTTCGAAAGGAATAGTTTGCAATTTCTTTTAAAAACAAAATCTGGGAGGTTAGAAAAGTAATGATCAGTGAAGCATACCTCACACAACTTCAATAAACTGCACACATAACTGGTGAGCTAGGATGCGTGAAGCTAGGACTTTGGGGGATAGACTTCAAATTAAATCATTTGTCACGACGAGCAGGATGTATAGCTATCGTAGCGAGAAGCCAGTTGATGTTTGGGCACATCTGTATAAATGTTAGATAGTAGCGTGCTATGTATTTATCCATATGTTTACACTTTTTTATATATTTCTTTTGAGTTTACAAACTGAAAGACAGGTGCAATGTGTTTAAACATTTTGACAAAAGAAACCAGGCCATTATGTGCTGTCTGTGCCTTGTTGTGAGATGTCCAGTATGCAGATACCCAGGAGCAGCTGATGAAAGACTAATGGGCCATCAGAGCACCACTTCACTTCCTTCCAATTAGGAAATATTTACATCAAAGCCAGACCCTCTCAGCACAGCAAGGGCTGTCTTGAATGGATTGCAAAGAGAATGACAGCAGTAGTTTATTGTTCTCCCCTATTGGAAGCACAATCCTGCAAATGTTTTAATAAGTTGTTTGAGGTCAAAAGGTTGAGGGTCCTAAGAAACTGTTAGAGTGTTTCAATGTGTGTGCTGCTTGAAAAGCAAGCAGGCAGACCCGAGGATTGCCCTATAGAAGTCTGACACAGCTCACTTGCTTGTGGTTCAACACTGAACTCTCATGCGCTTATGGATCTGGAATGCTACCCAGAAAAAGATCAGATTGTTTGCAAAGAAAGGCCTAGTCGCAGAGGATGCTATGTGAAGTTGTTGTATGAACAGACACTGATTAAAAGGTCAAAGGAGAGGAACGTGTTTTCTCTTTATTGTGTAAGCAAAATGGCACTTCTCAAATGAAAGATAATAACTTCCTCCTCAAAATAAGCCTGCTTCTCCCGTGCTAAGATTCAGAATAGACTATTGCAAAGCTGTCTTCATAGCCAAAAGGCATTGGGGCAGATTTATGAGGCCCTTGCGCCACGTTTACGCTGCTGTTGCGTCACGCAAGGCGGCGTAAACGTGGCGCATCCCTACGAACGATTTACAACGTGACGCATCTAGGCAGATGCGTCACGTTGTAAAGCCCTGCGCCGCTTGTGGGCGTTCCGGCGCAGGGTGGGCGTTCCGGGGCAGGTGCGCCTCGCAAAAGTGGCTGAGTGAAATCTATGAGATTTCACTCAGTCACTTTTAAGCCAATGCTGCGTCAAAAACCTGCGCCTGCTTGAAGCAGGCGTAGGTCTTGATGCAGCATTGTTAAAATGGGGCACCCCCGAGCCTTGCTGGAGCTGCGTCGCGCTTGCGACGCAACTCCAGCAATGCGTCACATTTCCGGCACAGATGCGTCACGCATCTGTGCTGTTTTTGCACCATGGTGCGCCGCATTGTAAATGTGGCGCACCATGGCTGGCGGAGCTGTGGCGCACTGTGGCGCATGTTAACTGGCGCATCCCTGGGGATGCGCCAGATAACATAAATCTGCCCCATTCTTTCTAAATCTCAGAGAGCCTGCAGCTATGCACTCTGTCTCTTCTTAGCCTGTTCAGAACATGAGTAGCCAGACACAAACCACTGCATAGCTAGCTGACTTCCCATGTACAGAACACCGCGCTGTCATTTACCTCGCCCACCCCCACTTCACACAGGTAAGACAAAATAAAGCCTTCTTCTAGTTCTATCAAGGCCTGAAAAACAAATCTATGCATTCAAATTCGAGATAATGAGCAACCTGTTGCTCCTGACTATTTGAACCTCTTTCCTTAAAAAAGCCATGCAGCAGAAACTGTTCACGTCCCTAAGACTAGCACCAACACTATGCCACTCCACATCTGGTATTTCATCACTTTGTTTCCTACTCATTAAAAGCAACTTGAATCTCTTCTATAGGGTTTCATGCCAACTAAATACCTTCTTTAGTGCTGCCAATCTGGTTTTCACATAGAGTTCAGCTAAAAAAACACTGCTGTGTAAATACTTAATGACATACATTTTATACAGGTACGCTAATACCCATCTCCTCCTCCTTATTGGCCTTTCTACAGCGTTTGATGCAATCGATGATGAAAGGCTTACTTATGTCCTGGAACCTTGCATTGACTGCAAAGGTATGGTTATGAATGGTCGGGACATGTAGCAAGACCAATCTTTTGGAAGAGGAAGCTTCACCTACAATTTGTGGCATGCTTCATCATAGTCCACCTCTCCCCATCCTGGTAGAGAGTGTTACCAAGGTGGACTCAACCTTCAAGGACTGGGAAGAAGGAGAGAGTTCTTAGATAAAGTACAACTGGACAATTTGCGGGATCCAGATCAGTTAAAAATACCTTGGGGCACGTAGGTGTTTCACCTCTAATGCTTGGGACCTCTGGTACATCTAAAAACAATTCTGGGATGGAAAGTGAGGACAATGGCTCAATCCATCCCCCTTAGCCAACATGTTTCTGCCCCTATTGTTAGCCTAAGGTAGTTTTAACTGATCTGGATCCTGCAAATTGTCCAGGTGTACTTTATCTAAGAAAGTTGAGGTTGAGTCTGCACAGGTGGCACTGTCCTACCGGGGTGGGGTGAAGTTGCCTATGATGAAGCAATCTTTTGCAACCCAGCCAGTCGGGCTTGAGACCTCACTTTAGCACTGAGACAGCCCTATTAGAAGTTGCTGAATACGTAAGGGGTTGCCCTTGACATAGGAGGAAAGGCCATCTTGATTATGTTGGACTTAATCAATCAATCAATCAATCAATCCCTGCATTTGTAAAGCGCACTACTTACCCATGAGGGTCTCAAGGCACTGTGAGGGTGCTGCTGCTGCTCGAAGAGCCGGGTCTTGAGGAGCCTTCTGAAGGTGAGCAGGTCTTGGGTCTGCCGCAGATGGGTGGGGAGGGAGTTCCAGGTCTTGGCGGCAAGGTAGGAGAAGGATCTGCCACCGGAGGATGTCAGTTGGATGTGTGGGACGGCGGCGAGGGCGAGGCTGGCGTAGCGTAGCATGCGGGCGATGGTGTAGAAGTTGAGTCTGCAGTTCAGCTAGGCTGGACCAGTGCTGTGGAGTGCTTTGTGTGCGTGGGTGAGGAGCTTGAAGGTGATCCTCTTGTTGACGGGGAGAGAGTGCAGATCTCTGAGGTGGGGGGTGATGTGGCTGCGGTTGGGGACATTGAGGATCAGTAGTGCGCAGGCATTTTGGATGCGTTGTAATTGTTGCTGGTGTTTGGCCGGGATTCCTGCGTAGACGGAGTTTCCGTAGTCCAGTCTGCTGCTGATGAGGGCTTGGGTCACTGTTCTTCTGGTTTCGGTTGGGATCCACTTGTATATCCTGCGTAGCATGCGGAGGGTGTTGTAGCAGGAGGAGGAGACAGCGTTGACCTGTTTAGACATGGAGAGGGAGGAGTTGAGGATGAAACCTAGGTTGCGTGCGTGGTCCGTGGGTGTTGGAGCTGTTTTTGTTGGCCACCAGGAGTCGTCCCATGCGAAGGGGGTTGGGGCAGAGGATGGGGACTTCCGTCTTGTCCGAGTTTAGCTTCAGGCGGCTGTTCGTCATTCATTCCCTCATGGAGGTTGGTTTTGGCGGAGTGTGAGTCCTTGGTCAGGGAGAGGATGAGCTGGGTGTTGTCGGAGTAAGAGATGATGTTCAGGTCATGCTGGCGGGCCACTTGTGCGAGGGGGGCCATGTAGATGTTGAACAGGGTTTGGCTGAGGGAAGAGCCCTGGGGTACGCCGCAGATAATTTCAGTGGCATCCGATCGGAAGGGTGGGAGGTGGACTCTCTAGGTTCTGCCGGAGAGGAAGGATGTGGTCCAGTCCAGGGCCTTCTTCTGGATTCCGGCTTCTTGGAGGCCTGTTCTTAGTGTGCGGTGGCAGACCGCGTGGAAGGCGGCTGACTGGTCCAGGAGGATGAGGGCTGATGTTTTGCTGTTGTCTAGTTTGCGCCTGATGTCGTCTGTGGCTGCGATGAGGTCTGTCTCTGTGCTGTGGTTATGTCTGAATCCTGACTGGGATGGGTCTAGGATGTTGTTGTCCTTGAGGCGGCGGGTCAGCTGCATGTTGGCAATTTTCTCGATGACCTTCACTGGGAAGGGGAGCAGGGAGATTGGGGTCCACCTTGGGCTTTTTAAGGAGGGTGTTGATTTTGGCATGGGTTCAGTGACGAGTTGACAGAGGCCGAGGTTTGAGAGATTGTCAATCAGGGCGGTGGATTTGGCGTCATTGTTGTTTTCTAGGTGAAAGTTCAGGTCCCCGAGGAGGATGTAGTGCGGGGGTGCTGGTGAGGTTGGCGATGGAGTTTCTGAAGAGGGCCCGAGGTCCGGGAGGTCTGTAGATGAGTGTTCCTCTGAGGGTGGTGTTGGGGTCAGTGTGGATCCGGAAGTGAAGGAGTTCGGCAGAGTTGAGGCAGTTGTCTTTGAGGGTGTGGGCCCGGAGGGTGGACTTGTGAACGATGGCTATTCCTCCTCCGGTGTCGTTGGTGCGGTCTCTGCGGGAGATCTTGTAGCCGTCTGGAATGGCTATGGCGATGTTGGTTGCCGAGGAGTCGTTCCACCAGGTCTCTGTCATGAAGGCGACATCTAGGGCAGATGTGTCGAGCAGGTCCCAGAGCTTGCCGGCGTGTTTGCGTGCCGAGCGGGTGTTGAGGAGGATGCAGCGTAGGTGGTTGGGTTCGGTCTCCGGAGGTTTGGTGGTTTTGTTGCATGTGAAGTTGCAGTTCTAGCATTAGAAGGGTCCGTGGGTGCGTTTCGGTGCGGCCTGGAAGCAGTGGTGGTCTCGGCCGGTGTTGAGAGAGTGGAGAGTGTTGGCATCGTATCGGAGTCTGGAGGTGTGGCATGTGCAGGGTCCAGGGGTCCTGGTGCTGGGCCCAGACGTGCGCAGACGGGCTTGCCTCTGTCGCAGCGGCTGCCATTTAAGGCTGGGAGGGAGGGAGGAGCAGCTGTGGCGGGAGTGGGGCGGTTAGGGGGCGGGGCCGCGGGGGCAGCGGCGGGAAAGAAGAGGCAGGCTGGGGTACAGAAGTGAAAAAGGGGGAGGGGGAAGCGCCCAGGGAAAAGTACAAGCACTAAAGAAACAAAATGCTAACAGTAACAACAAAATACTGAAAGCCAATGACAGTCACACAGCTCAGGGGCACAGCGGAATGGAACTCACAAACGGGGGCAGCAGCGAGGGGAGGCAGCGACGCACTGGTGGAGCTGTGCGGTGGCAGAGGAGTGACCTGCCCTTAGCAAGGTCAAGGGTAGCCAATTATCCATGGCTTCTAATACTGTCCCTCATCAAAGACTCCTTGGCCACCTTTAATCAATCGGGCTCAAGGATACAGCTCTAAATAGCCTTTCTTCAGTTTGTATGGGAGAAGCCAAGATGTTCAGATGCCACCTTTTTCTTCCAAAGTCCGTGAGCTGATGGTAGGCGTGCCTCAGAGCTCAGCACTTAGTCCTACTTTGTTCAATGCATACCTCACACACTTGGCGATGTTGGCAGGGTCTCTGGGAGCCAGGGTAATCTGTTATGCTGACGACACCCAGTTTCTCTTCTCTTGTAGGAAGGGAGAAGAGTTAGCTGGAGAAGTCATTAAAAATGCCCTTTCTAAGGTGTTTAATTGGTTGGCCTTTAACCAATTAAATTGCCACCTGAAAAAAACTGAGATTGTGTTTTTGGACCATCCTCAACAGACATATGGAGATCCTTTTGGCCAAAGGACGCCCCCTCCTGCCCCCAGCGGGCCTACACTTGGGTCCCCTAAAACACCTGGGTATTCAATTCAACAGTGCCTCCTCTTTCCATTCACAAATCCAGGCTCTGACAGGCTCTTGTTTTGGGCTGCTAAGGACTCTGAAAACATGTCTAACTCTGCTCTCTGCGGATTCCAAGAGAACAGTAATCCAAGCATTAATAACCTACAAATTGGACTTTGTGGGAGCTCTCTATCTGGGTCTCTCTGATTACCTCCTGGGTAGACTTTAAGTGGTGCAGATTCTCCTCAATCTCCCCCCAAATTCACATATGTCCTTGCATCCGAGAGCTCTTCACTGGTGTCCCATAAAAAAAGGATCCTTTTTAAATATATGGTTCCTGTTCCCAAACCTTTGCATGCTTCCGGAGCCAGATACCTCCCCCTCTACTCTTGTGTGATTAAAATGGTTATGAATGGTTCATCTCGTTACTGACCTACAATGCCTAGTTGTTTAGAATGGCGAACCACATCTGTGACCCTTCTTGGATTGCTTGCAATGGTACATCTGTCACCATTTTACTTGTTTGTGTTGACTGTATGAATTGTGATGGAGGAGCACAATGACTAGATACACAAATTTGCAGTGTCAAATGAATTTGAAGATTTCCTCCACTGATGATGGCCATGATTTTGAGATCCTGCCTACAACACCTCCTAAACTGATAAAATGAGACATCTATTGTTCAATTGCCTTTTCAAATAACAGCACCTAAGGCCCCACCCCAATCCTTGCAGTTATACTTGAAACTCTCGCCCCTCTTATTGATATGATTGACTGTCGAAATACAAGTTATGCAGAGAACAATATGCTGAATAAAAGATGTGGTGCAGTCCAGATTAAGCCAGTACCACTCCAACTTCCTGGCTCAGGAGCAACCGTCCGTGCTTGTAGGTACACTGAAAAACCTCGCTGCTGGTGGCACAGTAAGCAGCCATCTAGCACAAGAAAAGCCATGTTGATCAAAAACCTAGATTAACTTGGTTTACTAATGACAATCATTAAACGTCAATGTAGTGTCTATGCATATTTTCACATTTATTTTCAAAGGCCTGTGTGCTATAGCATAACTTAATTAAACATTTAGGGCCAGATGTAGCAAAATCAGAAATACCGACTCTTAATTACCGAATTTTACCGATTCGGTAATTAAGAGTAGGTATTTCTAATGTAGGTACCAATTCGGTAAATTTTACCGAATCGGTAAAAATCGGTATTTACCGATTCTGTAAATACCGAATCGGTATTTGCTATTGAATCCTATGGTCCTTGAAGCCCATAGGATTCAATATCAAATACCGATTCGGTATTTACCGAATCGGTAAATACCGAATTTTGCAAGGGTGCAGGGGGTGTCACTTTGACACCCTCTGGCACCCCTGTTTTAGGCTTGTGTGCCATGTGGCACACATACATGCTCTAAGGGCATGTGTGTGTGCCACATGGCACAGGTGTACATGCACAGATGTGCATGTACACCTGAATCGGTATTTTACCATGCAATTGTATTGCATGGTAAAATACCGATTTTCAAAGCCATGTGTCAATGTTAAAATTGGCACCTACATACCAAACATGCATTCTCGGTAACTTTACCGACCGGTATATTTACCGATTCGGTAAAATATTCAGAATTGGTAATTTTACCGATTCTGTAATTTTACAGAATCGGTAAAATTACTGATTCGGTAAAATTACCGAAAATGCATGTTTTTTATCCCTCTACATCTCCATGGCCATTTGCCGGTCGGTAATGACCGAATTCGGCCGTTACTGGCCGGTAAATGGCCAAAATCTCCCACCTACATCTGACCCATAATCATCTTGGTGTTTGAACAACCTTGGGGAATATGTTTTCTATAATATTACAATTTTTACATTAAAATAATTTCTGTACGTTAGTCTTGTTATGTATGGCACCTGGCTCACCACAGGTCTTTACCACTCTTCTAAAGAGGAGTCCTTCCTTTATGTTCATGACTTACATGGACTTAAGGCTCCCCCGCCCATTCTGAGAGTATTGAGACACAAGAGAAAGAAGGTGCAGAACTACTCAACAGGGAAGGGAGGATCTCTGACTGGGATGTGGGGGATCTTACTCTGGGTTACAAGGGTTAACAGGGATTAAGGGTTTTATCACCTCCTCATTGCCCCCCCTTGTCCAAGCCAAACAACGTAGGATATCACAAGCCATGAACACATCATACTGCACCAACGTAAGATGTCCAAAAAAGAATTTTAACACAGGAACAACAATTACCACATTGCAGTTTTCATAACATTTAAACCAAATTGATCAGAAGTATCAGTCAACACTTCCAACTTGTAATGTGTGATAGGACCGCCAAGTAGCTTCCCAGCATATCTCCTGAATAGACACCTGTTTACCTTTGTTAACACTCCCAAAACCAACAAAGAGGGAATTGGAAAATTCTTTAGTGCGATCTAAATAACACAAAGGAGTATGTCTAACATTGAGTATGATCCGGCTGCAGATAATCACCCTGTAACACAGGCAGAATGAACTCTTCATCAGCATGAAATTTAGAATTAATTTTAGTAATAAAACTGAGATCAGGACAAAAAAATCACTCTATCAGGTAAAATCCTATAAAACGGGTAAGCAATGACCAGAACTCAACTCTCCAATCTGTCTAGCGGTTGTGATGGATAAAAGAAACACCAATTTAGCGGTCCACCAAGCCAAATGGGCTGAAGCCAAGGGTTCACATTGCACACCCTTAAAAACAATAGGCAAATCCCAGTAGGGAACTTTAATCAAGGAAACAGTAGTCCTTAACCAAAAACTCTTCAGTAAATGTCCGACCAAAGGAGTAGCAGCAGACAAATGACTCCCGACACCTCTACATGATTTTAAGGCAGCCCACTGAGCAGAGAGAGTCGATGGAGACAGCTTCTCCAAAAGAACATCTTTCAAGAAATGTAAAACCTGCAAAAGATCAACAGAAACAGGATCAAAGAAATTAGAAGAACACCAATGAGAAAACGATTTCCAATGCTTTCTATAAGAAGTCCTGGTAGAATTCTTCCTAGCATGCTGAATCTTCTCCGCCACCAGGGTGGAACAGGCCAAAGAAACCAGACTCAATTTCTCAAGTTCCAAGCAGTTAGACTGTGGTGGAGAAACTGATTCGGAGATATCTCCAGAAACGACAAGGAAGATGGAACTGTCTAGAACTTGAAAACACGATAGAGCCAACAGAAGAGAAAATCATAGGCGTCTGGGTCAAAAAGTTTCGATCAGAATCGCTGATACACCCTGCTCCTGAATCTTCTAAAGAACCCTCGGAAATGACGGAATCAGAAGGCATATAGAAGACCCTGTGACCAGGGTATCAGCAGGGCATCCACCACCCAGGCCCGTGGACAAATCATCACTGTGTAAATACTGGGAGCAAAGAGTTCCAGGCTGATTCAAATAGGTCTATCCCGGGATAGTCAAAGGAGTTGCCAGTTGAAACTGGACAGAAGAAGGTAGATTGTGACATAAGCTGTCTGCCTGAGAATTCAGAGCCCTTTCAATGTACACTGCATATAGGGATAATAAATGAGCCTCCACAGGTTTTAATTGCCAACTGATTCAGCTGCGGACACTTCGTGCCGCCTTGGCAACTCAAGTAGGATCACGTGATTGTCTGTACAGATTTGGAGGCATTTCACCCCCAACTGAGCAAAAAGTTCTGGTCTGCCTTCAAATCTGAAACCAGGTCTGTCCTTCTCTGACCATTGCCCCTTTCACTCCCAATCCAGAAGCCTTGACCACCCCATCCTCACAAACGTGCTTCAGTCATCAATATTTACAACAAGGGGTGGTGAGGGACAGAGTCTCTGAATTAAACAGAAAGCTCTCACCCAGTCAAGAGATCAGGGCTAGATCCAACACCGTTTTTTAGCTCACTGCACCATCCCAGTTTCAGAACCTGGCTGTATGCAAATTAGTCTGTTCCTGTCCCAGTGCATGATGGGAACAGGGCAAACCAAACTACAAAAGCCAATTCTTACACTGGGAAGGAAACAAGCTCCCGGGGACCGGTTTCTGGCATTACAGCCGTCTTCGGCCCGGTTTGCTTGAATCCTGATGGTGCAATGAGCAAGGGTCTCACATCTGAGAATACCCTTCCACGCTTAGGGTGGACAAAAATATTTACAACAAGGGGTGGTGTGGGACAGAGTCTCTGAATTAAACAGAAAGCTCTCACCCAGTCAAGAGATCAGGGCTAGATCCAACACCGTTTTTTAGCTCACTGCACCATCCCAGTTTCAGAACCTGGCTGTATGCAAATTAGTCTGTTCCTGTCCCAGTGCATGATGGGAACAGGGCAAACCAAACTACAAAAGCCAATTCTTACACTGGGAAGGAAACAAGCTCCCGGGGACCGGTTTCTGGCATTACAGCCGTCTTCGGCCCGGTTTGCTTGAATCCTGATGGTGCAATGAGCAAGGGTCTCACATCTGAGAATACCCTTCCACGCTTAGGGTGGACAAAAATATTTACAACAAGGGGTGGTGAGGGACAGAGTCTCTGAATTAAACAGAAAGCTCTCACCCAGTCAAGAGATCAGGGCTAGATCCAACACCGTTTTTTAGCTCACTGCACCATCCCAGTTTCAGAACCTGGCTGTATGCAAATTAGTCTGTTCCTGTCCCAGTGCATGATGGGAACAGGGCAAACCAAACTACAAAAGCCAATTCTTACACTGGGAAGGAAACAAGCTCCCGGGGACCGGTTTCTGGCATTACAGCCGTCTTCGGCCCGGTTTGCTTGAATCCTGATGGTGCAATGAGCAAGGGTCTCACATCTGAGAATACCCTTCCACGCTTAGGGTGGACAAAAATATTTACAACAAGGGGTGGTGAGGGACAGAGTCTCTGAATTAAACAGAAAGCTCTCACCCAGTCAAGAGATCAGGGCTAGATCCAACACCGTTTTTTAGCTCACTGCACCATCCCAGTTTCAGAACCTGGCTGTATGCAAATTAGTCTGTTCCTGTCCCAGTGCATGATGGGAACAGGGCAAACCAAACTACAAAAGCCAATTCTTACACTGGGAAGGAAACAAGCTCCCGGGGACCGGTTTCTGGCATTACAGCCGTCTTCGGCCCGGTTTGCTTGAATCCTGATGGTGCAATGAGCAAGGGTCTCACATCTGAGAATACCCTTCCACGCTTAGGGTGGACAAAAATATTTACAACAAGGGGTGGTGAGGGACAGAGTCTCTGAATTAAACAGAAAGCTCTCACCCAGTCAAGAGATCAGGGCTAGATCCAACACCGTTTTTTAGCTCACTGCACCATCCCAGTTTCAGAACCTGGCTGTATGCAAATTAGTCTGTTCCTGTCCCAGTGCATGATGGGAACAGGGCAAACCAAACTACAAAAGCCAATTCTTACACTGGGAAGGAAACAAGCTCCCGGGGGCCGGTTTCTGGCATTACAGCCGTCTTCGGCCCGGTTTGCTTGAATCCTGATGGTGCAATGAGCAAGGGTCTCACATCTGAGAATACCCTTCCACGCTTAGGGTGGACAAAAATATTTACAACAAGGGGTGGTGAGGGACAGAGTCTCTGAATTAAACAGAAAGCTCTCACCCAGTCAAGAGATCAGGGCTAGATCCAACACCGTTTTTTAGCTCACTGCACCATCCCAGTTTCAGAACCTGGCTGTATGCAAATTAGTCTGTTCCTGTCCCAGTGCATGATGGGAACAGGGCAAACCAAACTACAAAAGCCAATTCTTACACTGGGAAGGAAACAAGCTCCCGGGGACCGGTTTCTGGCATTACAGCCGTCTTCGGCCCGGTTTGCTTGAATCCTGATGGTGCAATGAGCAAGGGTCTCACATCTGAGAATACCCTTCCACGCTTAGGGTGGACAAAAATATTTACAACAAGGGGTGGTGAGGGACCCCTTGTTGAAATGCCAGAAACCGGTCCCCGGTAGCTTGTCTCCTTTCTGGTAAAGAATTGGCTTGGTAGTTTAGTCTGCCCTGTTCCCATGATGCACTGGGCCAGGGACAGACTGATTTGCATATAGCCAGGTTCTGAGCTGGGATGGGGCAGTGAGATAAATAACGGTGATGAATCAAGACCTGATCTTTGGACTGGGTAAGAGTGGTCTGTTTAACTCAGACACTCTGTTCATCACCACCCCCTTTTCTAAATCGTTTTTGGCCACTATAGGTGTGGCAGGGTATACTCAGACATGAGTCCCTTTCTCACTGCTCCATCAGGATTCAAGCAAGCCGGGCCGAAGAAGGCTGAAATGCCAGAAACCGGTCCCCGGTAGCTTGTCTCCTTTCTGGTAAAGAATTGGCTTGGTAGTTTAGTCTGCCCTGTTCCCATGATGCACTGGGCCAGGGACAGACTGATTTGCATATAGCCAGGTTCTGAGCTGGGATGGGGCAGTGAGATAAATAACGGTGATGGATCAAGCCCTGATCTTTGGACTGGGTAAGAGTGGTCTGTTTAACTCAGACACTCTGTTCATCACCACCCCCTTTTCTAAATCGTTTTGGCCACTATAGGTGTGGCAGGGTATACTCAGACATGAGTCCCTTTCTCACTGCTCCATCAGGATTCAAGCAAGCCGGGCCGAAGAAGGCTGAAATGCCAGAAACCGGTCCCCGGTAGCTTGTCTCCTTTCTGGTAAAGAATTGGCTTGGTAGTTTAGTCTGCCCTGTTCCCATGATGCACTGGGCCAGGGACAGACTGATTTGCATATAGCCAGGTTCTGAGCTGGGATGGGGCAGTGAGATAAATAACGGTGATGGATCAAGCCCTGATCTTTGGACTGGGTAAGAGTGGTCTGTTTAACTCAGACACTCTGTTCATCACCACCCCCTTTTCTAAATCGTTTTTGGCCACTATAGGTGTGGCAGGGTATACTCAGACATGAGTCCCTTTCTCACTGCTCCATCAGGATTCAAGCAAGCCGGGCCGAAGAAGGCTGAAATGCCAGAAACCGGTCCCCGGTAGCTTGTCTCCTTTCTGGTAAAGAATTGGCTTGGTAGTTTAGTCTGCCCTGTTCCCATGATGCACTGGGCCAGGGACAGACTGATTTGCATATAGCCAGGTTCTGAGCTGGGATGGGGCAGTGAGATAAATAACGGTGATGGATCAAGCCCTGATCTTTGGACTGGGTAAGAGTGGTCTGTTTAACTCAGACACTCTGTTCATCACCACCCCCTTTTCTAAATCGTCAGTCATCAATAGACACGAAAGAGGCATCTGAAAGGGGATACCCCTCTTCAGATTAGGAGTGTGCAACCACCAATTGAAAGCCTTAATCACCCCCGGAGTCACTAGAGCTTTGTAATCCAGTGATACAGGATCCCAATGACTCAGAATGTGATTTACTAAGGGCTTCAGGTAGAACCAGGACCATGGTACCACTGCTGTTGTCGAGGCCATCAGACCGTGGACTTGCAACCACAGCCTCGCTGGTGCAGAGGGATGGAAGAATAGTGTCCGAAGGTCCTGTAGTAGAGACACAATTTGCTCTGGAGGAGAAACACAGACCCTCTCTGGGTATTAAAGATCACCTCTATGAACTGGATGATCTGGACTAGAGCCAAGAGTGATTTATGCAAGTTCAACTGAAAGTCCATCATGCAGAGAAGCTCTGTGTACTCTAGAACTGCCTCTTGATCCTTTGAAAGAGAGGAAGCACAGATTAGCCAGTCATCCAGGTAGAGGAAGATAGAAAATCCAAGAAGTTGTATAAGAGTGACAACTGAAGCCAATTCCTTTGTGAAGGTTATTGGAGCAGTCAGCAATCCAAACGGCAGCACTTGAAATTGCTAAAGACAAAAGGTAAATTGTTCCTAGGGGCGGAAGGAAGGAGAAGCGTGTCAGACCACGTCAGTGATGGCAGTTGTTAATAGGTGGTAGAAAGGTCAAGGTAGTTAGTGCTCGTCCAGGTACAGCTCCAGTAAAGAGCAAGGGCTCTCACACACTCCAAGGGGTGTCTGCTTCATTATAGGGCAGCTCCTCATTGGTCCGGCACTGCAATGCCCAACAGTCCCCGCTAGGGGGCTCTTTGCTGGAGGTCTCGGTTTTGCCGTTGTGAAGCTAGGTGGTATTGTGTGAGGACCTATGTGAAGTGAGTAGAGGTGGGATTGTGTGGGTGTGATTTAAAAATGGCTCTTGAATTCTCCAAAAGGAGTTTATTCGAGGAGGACCTGGGCCAAGAGTAAAAACAAACTGAGAACGTCTTGAACTGCGAGGGGAGAATTAGACCTGTGTCAGTTCCAGTGAGTTGTGCAAATGGTCGACATGTTTCTTGCCTATTAAAAACTCCCACAGGATCTCAGCAATTTGTCAGGACCTATAATCCTCCTCTACTCAAAAAAGGGGGTGGCAAGTAATGTACAACATAAGTCAAAGTCATGTCCCCTTCTGTCAGGATACCAGGATGCAGCGAGCGCAAGGTAAATAGTTTTATTTATTTACTTACTTTACTCCTGGCCGTCATACAGCCGACTCCACTACCCGCCATCCAGCCCCTCCCGCCGCCTCACCACCCCATAGCACTCCCTCTGCCAGCCGCCACTGGCAGAGGTTTGCTGCCTTCCCCAATCACCAGTGACCTGTCAGGGGAGAGAGCTGGGCAGCCATTCTGTGGCAGAGTGAGCCCGCCACCACCCTCCGTTGGCCGACCGATGGATGTCTGCAGATGGGCTCAGGTCCTGCTGTCTTGTAGACCACATCCTCTTCCCAGAGAAGATGGGATTCCAAGCTTGGACCAAGCTGTGGGGGCATTCTGGCGCTGCCTTTCTGCACGCCCCCTGCTCGCCTTCACTCTGGTTATCTCCCGGGTTGGGAGATGGTCTGGGCAACCATGTTAAAGAGAATGAGGAGGTGATGATGTCCCTACCCATGCACTCTTCTGCTACCACCCTCCCATGGTGCTGAACTGGCCCCAGATCCGTAAACTATTTTCAAGTTCTCAGGAGCACTGAGGAAACCGGGACAACAAGCGTGGAGGACATCTGGCCATCACTGGCTCGGGATCCCTCCAGGCCCAAGATCACTGCCAGTGGGTGCATTAGTCCCCTGAAGGCAAGGCTGAAAGCAAGAACCCCAGCAATGGTGAGAAGATCATGCTGTGTAATTATGTAATATATATGTTTGTAAACCCCTATTCGCTTCAACTTTTCTTAAAATGTAACCTTGGTTGAATTTGCAAATTGTACATATGTAACTCTAACCACTGAATGAATCAATCAGGGTATTGCAAGCGCGCTACTCACCCGTGAAGGTCTCCAGGCGCTAAGGGGGGATCTGCAGATCTGTTAAGCCGAAGAGCCAGGTCTTGAGGGTTTTCTTGAAGGTGTTCAGGGAGGGAGTGCATCTGAGGTCTGCGAGTAGCTTGTTCCAGGTCTTGGCTGCAATGTGAGGGTTGTCAAGGTGCAAGTTCAGGTCTCCAATGAGTATGTAGTTTGTTGAGGCGAGGGCGTGGGGTACGATGAAGTCGATGATGGTGGTGGCGAAGGGTGTTCGGGGGCCGGGGGTCTGTAGATGAGGGTTCCTCAGAGTGTTCCTTTGGGGATGGTCTGGATCTGGAAGTGCAGATGTTCGGCGGAGGGGACAGTTTTGCTGGAGGTGGTGAGGCAGAGGGTTCTCTTGTGGGCGATGGGTGTTTGGGGCGGTCTTTCCTCTGGATCTTGTATCCGTATGGGATGGCGGTGCTGATGTCAGGGGCGGAGGATGTGTTGGTCCAGGTCTCTGTGAAGAAGGCGATGTCATGGAGAGAGAGTCGAGTAGGTTCCAGATTTCATGGCGTGTTTGTGTACGGAGCGTACGTTGAGGAGGATGCATTTTAGGGTGTCGACAGTGGCAGTTATGTTGGAGGCCGGGGTGGCGCTGAGGGTCTGGCAGCAATGGAACCAGGAGAACTGGCTGTGGGTCGTGTTCGGCGAGGCCTGTTGGCATTCTCTGAGTCTTCCAGGATTGAGTGCGAGGAGGGTGGTGGCGTAGTAGCGATGGGTAGTGGGAGGACCAGGGTTCCTGGCGCTGGCTGCGGTCGGATCTCGGATAGGCGCAGACGGGCTTGCCTTTGGTGAGCCATCGACGCGCCAGTGCCGCGACCGCACAACCACTAGTATCTGTAGTAGACTTATGTACCTACTACCATTCTTAGGTGAATTTAGAGTTTATCTGTTTGCATCTTTTATATAATTCATGTACTCTGAAGTCTTTATGTATTGTAACTGGTTCTATTGCCAAGTTCTCAGATACCTTTGGGTAAATTTTGCGCTATATAAAAACATATAAATAAATAAACACATTTACATTAGTGAATAGAAGAGATGTGTTGCCGTCCCATACCACCGACCTCCCATCCAGTCCTGACCCATCCTTGCATGTGCCTCATTTCTCCCACACCTTTATACTAAGTCTCTTCTTATGCCATCCCTTACAATTGTCAGTCTTCTAACTTGTATAAACCTGTTAACCCGTACATAGCCTAAACGTGAACCTAGATTTCTGTCTGGTGGTCATGTATATGGGGAAGAAGGTGAATGAGAACAAATTAAAATGGCTACATGGGTATGGACTCTGGGAGCCACCCACTCTCCATTAACCAACAAGCCCATGCAGACAGAAATCAAACACCAACCCATGTGCAATACCTGTAGCACGGCAACAATGCAAATGTAAAAATTCCCAAAACAAAAAAAAATCAATGAACTACTGTAGACTAGGGCACAAAGAGTAAAGTACGACAGTATAAGAACAAATCTGGACACAAACACAAGTTAAAGGAGGGAATATATATAACCCTTAGGAATGTGCTCTCTTTAGTACAAACTTCATGTCATCCAACAAAAAACAATATGAAATATAATCAAAAAAGAAGTGAGTTGATTATTAGTGCTTAGTGTTAGAAACATCAACAACTCACATTTGGCAACGTCTTGTAGAATTGTTCCTGCAATGGCTTTTTACCCTAACAAAATCTTATTAATGCAGCACAGTGTAATCTTGGGTATTATATGTCATATCCATAACACAAAATTCCAGAAATTATGTGAGATTGCACAGGTGTGAATTGAATTTCTACTGGGTTTATGCAGGATCCAAGTGCTTGCTGTAGAGCTTTTCCCTACAAAATGGGGAAACAACCAATTGTTAATTCTCAGACTTGCACAAGCATATTCTAATGAAAACATTTCAAGGATTCATGAAAACTCAGCTTTTTTACAACATTTTATCCAAAGCAATTATTTTAACCTTGAAAGGTACCTTCCCCACTGCTGGCTTCTGATTCCTCATCTCATAGAGAGATAAGCTTCTCAGAATTAAGCATAGGGCATCTGAAATATCTAGATCAGTTCCAGGTAGACACCTCTGACTGAAAGCTTCCTCAGCTGAATCTCCTTTTCCCTTGAGGACTCTTTTGGGGTGGTTTTTGTTCTGATGATAACAACAACCACTAGAACTCAACCTCTAAAGTCCCTCTGCAAAGAAATAGACTGGTGACGTTGTTCTTTAGACCAAACAGGACCTATCATTTTTACTCACTCATCAACACCTCAATGTTGGTGACCGGGTACTTAAAACCCTGTCCAGCCACAGTGACCCCATGAAGTAGACTCCATAAGTGATGTGAATGGATCTACAGCATGCTTGCGTTCCAGTCAGGGAGGACCTGGCTTGGTAGTTCAGGCTAGATGGTTCATACGGGAGCAGGGTCAAGACCGTTTTGCACATGGTTGGGTATTTACCATCGGCTAAGATTAATTCAGGCATTCCATCCATCACTTTTTTGCATACTTCAGTGGGATGCCAAAGTTGGACAAGTATGCCCAGAAGTGGGTGCTGTGCACACTGTCTCACTGGAATCAAGATATACTTAACTGATAAGCCCTAATAAGGGTGAAACCAGTCCTGGTTTGCTTGTGTTCTGGTTCAGGGAGGACCTGGCATTTCAGGCAGGACTGTTCCTAGTGGAGTAGGGTAAAAACTGAGGACACATGATGTGTAAAATAATGATTGAGTGGGATGCTGCCTGATAATTATCAGAGACTGAGAATAATTCAGGCATTCCGTCCATAACTATTTCATAATCACCAGTGCAAAATCCTAAGTGGATGGTATGCTCAGGTATGGGTCCTCTACACACTGTGCCAAAGCATCCAGCAATGTTCCAATTGTTGATAATATGGTGTATTCTTGACTGATGAGCCCTAATAAGGGCGAAAGAGGTCCTGGGTAATTGTGTTCTGGTTAAGGGAGGACCTGGCCTGTTAGTTCTGGTTGGACTGTTCTCATTCTAGCAGTGTCCAGACTGATGTGTATTTAGCTGGGTCCAAACTAAGGTGGCATGTTGGGCAAAATAATGATAGACAGGGATGCAGCCCCAAGTCATTACTAGTGGCTGAGGTTAATTCAACGCATTCCATCCATCAATTTTTTTGTCTGCTTCAGATCTACAGCATGAGCATCAACCATGAGTTGGTAACCGCTTGTGGTAACCGCTCGTGTCTTGCATGCCAGTTAATTTGGTGGAATCTACCTAGACATGTTCCATATGGTCCTGTCTCCTGTTAAGGATTTGAGACCCCATTTGTGTTTTACTCCACCCAATCCATAGATACTAGCGCTATTTCTAAGGGGACAATCTGGCAACCCTCTGTTATGCCTAATTGTGGTGTAGGCATCTGTAGGATTGGTGCTAAGTGTTGGCAGTTATGCATTATGTGCCTTTTGTCCCCCAGTTTTAACACCCGTCCCTACGTTTGGTCAAGAGCACCTCTCTCGCCACGTTTCTCAAACAAAATTATAAACCTCTGTAAAATGTTAATTCCCTTTTGTCTATTCTTCTATGGATGCACCTTGGCGCCATTGTAATTGCAATCTAATCATCATGGCCTTTCACCATTTGTCTACCTTTCCCCTTCTGACCTACCTGAATTATTATTCACTTGTGAGCATGTGCTAAACGTCCCTTTGAATCAGGTTTCTGCCAATCAGTCAAAGATTGATGCAGCTCTATTGGAAAAATGCTAAAAAGTTGTTTTACTACCAGCTGATTGAATAAACTCTTAAGGTTGTGGCCACGTTCCTTTCAATTACCTACTCCAACTTGCATGAATGTCATTAATAAAAAAATGTTTCCCATTTCATGATTGGCATGTTATAAGCACTCTGGAACCAACATATTCCTTATGCTTTGCTGCTTGCTTCTGTTGCTGTTATTCAATGCAAGGACAGCTTTATTACCCTTTAGCTGAAATCTGCTAAGGGCAATCCTCACTTTACTCATATTGCTTAGATTATGCAGGGCAGAAGACAATTCAAATCCATTGATTCAAGCTATAACCTGAGCCCCGGTGGTGTTGTTGGGAACTGTGCTATGCTTAGGACTATATAGATATAGAAAATACATAAACTGCATGGCAGAGTGGTCACTACCTGTGGAAAAGCTAACTTAATTATATGTAATTCTAGCATATTAACATCCGCCACACTGGCAAGTTTCTATTCTTCAAATCCTATTTATTGCCCTTTAACATACCTCTCTCCTGCAAGTCACTTCTCATCTGCTGCTCTCAGCTCATCTTTAACCTAGCCTCCTGTTCAGCTTACTTAACATGCTCCACCTTTGCCATCTTTGCAAAGCACTCAATAATGCACTGAATGCTTGGTGTAGAGTGCTTTGCTAGATCCCACTGCTACCACCAGTATCATCCAGGTCTCAGGAATCAAGGGCAGTTAGACAATCTTTTTAGGAAAGCACTGCTGCAAACCTTTGAAACACTGGAACAAGGTTGTACTGAAAGCTCAATGAATTTCTAAGTATCCTCTTTAGGCTCGGATTTTCTTGTGGTAGTGCAGCAAAACAAATGAGGCTTACTCTGGGGAAGAATATCGAGGGTATGTATCACTCAAAGGGGCAGATTTACAAGCCCCTTACGACACTTAGGCGCTACCATTTTGTCACTTTTGTGGCGCAGCAGCGGTGTAAAAATGGCAGCCAAATTACAATGTGATGAATCTAGGGAGATGCTTCACGTTGTAAAGCTCTACGTCACATTATACCTGCGTCAGGTATAATGTATGCAGGGTGGGCGTTCCCATGCAGGAAATCCTCGTAAAAGTGACGCAGTGTAATCTACAAGATTTCGCCGCATCCCTTTATAGGATGCCACTGCATCAAAACCTTAAGCCTCCTTGAAACAGGCGTAAGGAGTGATGTAGGTTAGTCGAAATAGGCCTCAATATGCATTGCTGGAGTTGCGTTGTGCTTGCGGCACGTTGCCAGCAATGCATGAATTCTGCCCTAACAAATGCGTCAGAATGTCTGACACATCTGTCAATCCTTGCGCCATGGTGCACCGTATTGCAAATATGGTGCTTCCATGGTGGTGCAAGGTTTTCTCAGGGTGGCGCAGGGAAAGTGACGCATCGCTACAGATGCTCCAAAATGAGCCAGGAGTCTTAGGGGCAGATTTACAAGCCCCTTGAGCCACTTTTGCGTCACTTTTCCCATGTTAAAAGTGACGCAAAAGTGGCGCAAGTCGTTTGTAAATCTGCCCCTTATTGTTTATCCATAGGAAATGAAAGGGAAATGGAGATTCTGGAGGGCTGGGGCACAGAGGATTAAGGGCCAAACTAGCACCTGGGCCAATCAGAGCAAGGACTTGAAGAAAGGTGGCCATTTCCATAGCAATTTGAGAAGTGGCAGTAGCAGTGGGTAGTTGCCTCGCAACTGCTTAGTTGCATTCTTCACTGCTGACCGAACTCATTTTCCTTGGTGTTCTCCAAGTTTTGTGTCCTCTTCTTCTGATACCATCCAAATATCCGATGACAACGTATTCCTCCTTCCAGTCCTCTGAGTTGCGGGAGGGATTTGCAGTACTCCTTGGCTCGTTACTTACATTTCTCTGATGTCACCTGGTAAGTCCCAGCCTGTAGAGTTCGACATAAGAAGTCATAATTGAATTGCTCTCACTAATACCCTATACCTTATTTGTTCTTACGAATCTGAAACGTTTACTCAGTTGGGGTATATTGGCACTGAAAAACTGCTGCGAAGAAGAAATGTGCAGAGAGGTTAAATATTAAGGAATAACCAGGGTTTAATCAATGTTAGTGAGCCAGACATGCCCTGGTGCAGTCTGCAAATGCACAACACAGCACACTGTGAGATGGACTTGAAAATATGGAAAGGAAGCATTATTTGTTTTTATCTGGAAAAGAAAGCTGATGTCAGGGTCAGGCAAGAACATGATTTTTATGCTATGCACCACATTCCTTCATTTAAAAAAGCTTTAGTTAAAAATTGTGTAAAACATGTTTTGCCATACAATCAGTTAAGAACACCTTGATAAAATGTGAACTAACTGATGAAAGAAAAACTAGGGGGCATATGTACAACAAAATGTGGGAGCGCGGAGTTGCACCAAATTGGCTTTATTTTTATATTTACTACAATACGGCACACTCCTGTGTTTTCCCTAGCTCTGGCACTAAATTTAGCTGACTAGCACCAATACTGGCACCCTTGCACCATTGTGCAAGGGTGCCTGTATTGCAGAGAATGATTGTTTAACTGCACACCAATCCATAATGGCTATTTGTTACTTCTATATGTGCAGCATTCTGAAGCACACAAAGAGGTAGCAAATCATCATTATTTAATGATTGTTTATGTGCCGGAAAGCACACCTTCTGGCACATAAACAATCATTAATAGCATTTTGATCTTTCTATGTGTGCTGCATTTTGCAGCACACATAGAAAAAGCAAAAACTAGGAGAAATAAAAACATTTCACCCTGTGTGCCATTCTGATGCATGCTCTTTCACAGTGCGGTGTGGAGTGCTTAATTCCAGCCGGTGGCTTCCGGTGCTTAGCACCGGCACTTATTTGGTTATCAGTGCTTGGCACCAGCACTTAATTGTCATTACCACACTTATGACACTCTGCCACATGGTGGCACTGATCATCTACCTTAGAGATGAGCAGTACAACATAACTGCCTCTCCAGCCATTCCTTTAGCTTTGGGGACCTGGAGTAATCGGAACTGTCACACTTGCAGGTGAGAGAAATGGTTAGTAGTTGTTTTGGTACCATCATTGGCAGCGATGACTGGCCAATGAGTGGTTATTCTGCAGGTGCCTCCTGGTCAGAGCCCTGGCACTAATTTTACAAATTAGGCACTGGCAATGGGTGTTGAGGTGTATCTACAAAGCGATGTTAAGCAACAAAAAGTGGCTTAACGCCACTTTTTAAATATGGTGCAGGGCATACTACCACCGAAGCCCCAAAAAAAGTGAAGCCCTGGTGGCGGTAGGGGCACGTATATATGCCCCTAAATTTTCCCATCTGTTCTATAGCAGTCTCAACATACGGCATGTCCACAAACTGATGACTGGACACTCCCTTCACAGAAGGGAGGCTGCACATGTGTGCCAGACAATTTTCAAGAGGCGCACATTGTTCATGAAAGAAAAGGTGAAATCTACCCCAGGGTAAACACTGCACCCTCTAACATGGCTGTTTCTACAGGTGGCTTGCCATACCCAAATACGATTCAGAAAAGGGGGTGGTGATGAACAGAGTGTCTGAATTAAGCAGACCACTCTTACCCAGTCCAAAGATCAGGGCTTGATCCATCACCGTTATATATCTCACTGCACCATCCCAGCTCAGAACCTGGCTATATGCAAATCAGTCTGTCCCTGGCCCAGTGCATCATGGGAACAGGGCAGACTAAACTACCAAGCCAATTCTTCACCAGAAAGGAGACAAGCTACCGGGGACCGGTTTCTGGCATTTCAGCCGTCTTCGGCCTGGCTTGCTTGAATCCTGATGGAGCAGTGAGAAAGGGACTCATGTCTGAGTATACCCTGCCACACCTATAGTGGCCAAAAACGATTCAGAAAAGGGGTGGTGATGAACAGAGTGTCTGAATTAAGCAGACCACTCTTACCCAGTCCAAAGATCAGGGCTTGATCCATCACCGTTATTTATCTCACTGTACCATCCCAGCTCAGAACCTGGCAATATGCAAATCAGTCTGTCCCTGGCCCAGTGCATCATGGGAACAGGGCAGACTAAACTACCAAGCCAATTCTTATACTGGGAAGGAAACAGGCTACTACAGCTATAAATATCGCACCGACATTAAGAACACAACAGACTGGATTAGGGAATTTTCCTTGCAAAATATGACAAATTCACTTGGGTGATTCTTTGAAGGAGCAAATTAAAATGATTGCATTAGTACCTGCGAAAGCTGCTTTAATAAGGAAAAAATTAATTTGCATAGTCCGTTGAGAATACCTTCAAAACTAACACAGCTATTAATACCTTAACGTTTCCCAATCGTTCAGTCTTCAGTCTGTCTGCACAGCTGTTGGTATCTAAGGTTTTTGGCAGATCTCCAACACAGAAGTTTGACACAACTTTCCAATCTCTGTCCCATCAAGCTTCAAGAGTTGCTAGTGCGTGGCAGACAGAAGGAAATGTATATTTCCGTTGAAAACCACTTACAACGCAGGTATGCAGCCAGAGCTGTAACTTACATTCCAGTTTGCAATAATACCTGCTCCACAGCTGCTGTCAGTGCTGTTTTACGAGAACACGCGGCAATAATTCACAACTAAACTATAAGTTGTGCCTGGCAGTTTATTATCTTAATTGAAAACCGCCCAGTTATATTTTCTTAGTGGGGAAAGAGAGGGGCTGAGACTGAAATAGCAACAGAAGAAACGTTCAATTTCGTAACGTGCAGTGCTCAGTGCTGTTTTGTCCAGTGCGTGCAGTTGGCGTATTTGAATGGGGTGGCGCACAGTAGCGAAGCAAAACCTGAGGGGGCCCACATGCAAAGTACATGCAGGGGCACCCCATGCTCCGGAGGCAGTCAGGAGCTCTCAGTCCAGGGCCCCACTGCATGAGGACCCTCCCCTGTAGCCTGCCCCCCACCGTCCCCTGCAGGACGGGTGCAGCAAGTCTTTTGTTACGCCACTAGTGGTGAATACAGGGGCAGGTCTACAAGAAACGAATGCAGCGCGGTGCCACAAGTCATTTTGCTGCGCCACACTGCATTAGTTTCGAAGCATACCGATGCAACATATTTACAACAATATGTTGCATCTCTGTGCTTCCCCCTACGCTGGCGCACAAACTGCTGCCATGCGCCGGCGCAGGTACCCCTGCACCACGGTGCAAGGATGCCATGGTCGTGGGAAGAATGTTTTTATGCAGGAGGGTGCACCTTCCTGCACAAAGACAATCAATTGAGGTAATTTCCTCTTCCAATGTGTGCTGTAGAATGCAGCACGCATTGAAAGAGGAAAAAAACAAGGAGAAATGTTTGCTATGCCACCTAGGGTGGCGTAGCATTCTGACGCATTTCCGGATTTACGATTTCTCGTAAATCTGAAAATGCATCAGTAGACATGGGTATGGCGTGGTAACACCCACATCAAAACCACTGTCATGCCCCTAACACACAAAGGGGCTTATTTACAAGCCCCTTGCGCCACAGGTGCATCACTTTTAAAACGGGAAAAAGTGACGTATCTGCGGCGCAAGGGGATTGTAAATAATCCCTAAAGTGTTGCGTGAACAGAGGAGATATTTACAAGCACAGGTTAAGTCAAGCAGGGTGACTTTACCTGTGCTTGTAAATATCACTCAGCAGGCTGCGCCACCGGTACGTCATGCAACGTGATGCCCCACGAAGTTTACTTTGTCTTGATTCCACCTCATGCCGGTTTTATTTGCCACCAAGCACCCCCTGGCCATTTATCTCACTGCTTCACGCTCTTCTTGTCCTAGCTTTCAGTCTGTCAAAGCGTTTTGTCTTTCTCTTCCTTCTTCTTTCTCCTATTTTGTGCT
Source organism: Lissotriton vulgaris (assembly GCF_964263255.1). Taxonomy (NCBI): domain Eukaryota; kingdom Metazoa; phylum Chordata; class Amphibia; order Caudata; family Salamandridae; genus Lissotriton; species Lissotriton vulgaris. The sequence continues at coordinate 281,195,856 of NC_141694.1, forward strand.
TTTTCCATCTCTTGATTTTGGGTCACATTCTAATAAGGAAAGATGAGTGCTGGTGGACCACATCTACAGTTACCAGCTCAAATTAAGACCTGGGCCAGTATTACAAAAAGTGCCCCAGGGGTGCAAGGGGCATTTGATCCCGCTGTGCGTGCCACCAGAGCATTTTGATATTTCACAAGGGTCCGCAAGTCCTACGGCCCCTTGTTTTGCCCTTTCTATATTACAGATAGTGCTGGCGCACATGTAGTGCCAGCGCTATCGAGAGAGGGTGTTATCTCATTTGTATGGAGGTGTGGCTCCATGAAAATGAGGGAATAACTTTGCCTCTGCGCCCTCGTCTATTTCATTACTTAGGATGCGCGCTGTAAGTGCGCAAGAAAAAGGTGACGCACTGTCAGTGATCCCCCTAAGGACAGCCCCTTTAAGGGATGAAAGGGGGTTCCATAGACCTCCCAGTTACCCCATTGCAGGAGGGTGCAGTCACTCCCTGCACCTGCATGCAAGGGGTCTCTAATCCCTTTTGAAAGTGCAGGTGGGTTGCCGACTCCACAGAGAAACATGAAGCAGTTTTTAAACAGCTGCACCGTATTTCTCTTGAATGTGTTGCCCTGAGGTCAGCACGGGTTTGCAGCTCCCATTAGGGCAGCACATTCTTCGTAATAGGGTGCAGTTTCCCAGTTTCCACCCGATGCACCTGCTTAAAGGTGTGCGGTTGTGCAAACAGGGAAAGTGCTCCTTTTCTGTAATACCAACCCTGTCCTTTCTACCCATGATCCTTTGTACATCCTCTGCAGTTAACAGGTCAAGCTGCATGGCCCAATTCTGCACCTTTCCCTTTGCACAGTGCCTTCATCAGAAACATGAAAGCTTTTCAAAGAACTTAGCAATACTGAAATGACAGGAAAAAGTAAATGAAATTGCTGGCTCGCCAATACAACATCACTTTTGTTTTTGTAGTTTCTTGGATGAAAAAAGTTAATCAATAAAGTGGTTGTTAAAAATATATATTCCATGTTTGAGTGCTTATACTGCACAAAATGCAGTAATATAAAAACATATTCCAAATTTAACCGTGAAATATTGGAAATATTTCACACTCCCTGTAAAAAGCAGATTTCATCATCACAACGCCCGCCCCCAAACCACTCAGAAGAGCTTTATCATTGTGGACTACTAGAATTATACAGCATGGAGGGCCAAATTATGGAGGCAAAATGTAATTTATATGACACGTTCTCTAACAGTGGTATTTTCATCCAATTTGGACAGAAACCAAATTTCTGTGAAATCTGCAGTGTTGTAAATTGTGGCAAATGCAGAAATTCCACTATTATGTGTTAAATACTGCCGCCACAGAGTCAACCGAGGCTTCTGGCATTCACCATTGCACATTGTTTTATTGGCGATTTATTTTTGAAAGGTAAACATAAATATTCTAATTACAGTCAATTGACCCTGGTTAGCTTCAAACTGGACATGAAACCTATTTCAAGATAACTACCCAAAATAAATATGTAATTAAAAAATACATAACAGATTCAGTCACCAATGAGACGATTGTGAGCAGAAACCTGATTGGGGCAGCTACACAGCAGGAAGATCAGCTGAGTCAGATAACTGACCTCCTTAGGGCTCAGAATAATCTCCTGGGACATCACTGGTATACTATAACTCTGCATTCTAGGTTGCTAGCTGGATTCCTTCAGATTACTGGCTGCAGAAGTGTCTTACTTAGCTGTCACTTTCAGTGGTTAAGTACCATCTGCTGCCAGTTGGCAGCACCACAGAAAGCGAATACTGCTTCTCACAAAGATACCTGTCACCACCTCCTGTTGACACTAGGGCTGCTTCAGTAGCCCTTAGGAGGGGTCATTTGTCTGGTTGAGCACCAGAAAAAAGCCATCTCCTAATGTAACGGGCTGGACAATCCTGCTTATCCATCTGCTCATGGTCTGTTGTCTGGAAGAGGACTCTAAGCAACTGTTGGCTAATCTTAAATTTCTCATCAAAGTTACCTTATTTTCCGAGAATCTTACCTGCTGTTAACTAATGGAAAGAAGTTGAGTTGCTCATAAATACATTCATTTACAAATAAAAATGTGCAAACAACATCCTTCTTCTAATCTTTTTAGGTCGAGCCTAGCGCAGTGCGCATGCGCTGCTCTAGGAAAACGACCTCTTGGAATCGCTCACGACTTCTGGCCTAAGGATTGCGGTTACGAGCACAAGTGCACCACTCATGGGATGCTGCCACTGCATTTGTCGCTTTCACATTTGCCACCCCGCGTGTGAATACTAATTTGCATACTTCATACATATTCCTGCTAAGATTGTGACGCTAGCTCTGTTTTAATGGCATCATTGGCCTTTTCCCCCTCTGCTCAGCACATAGATGCCGTCTGGTGTACTCACCATGAGCTGCATGTTTGTTCTCAGTGTCATAAGAAAAATAAATTGACATAACACAACAAAACATGGTGTTTGGTCCATGTAAAGCAAGTAAGTCAGGCCTCTATACCGACAGAGATGCACAAAGAATAAAGTGTGGAATCTCCACTGTTCTACGTTATACTGAGCACACTGTTATTCTGTGTGCTATCTCCGGGTTGTTCGAGCGATAACCTGGCATGGTTGTCAACGGCTATACAAACCACTCTTTTTCCTCCTGATTATGTAATCGCTCAAGCCCTTAGAACGGGCTTCCCTTATGCAGTGGTTATTTTAGTGAAAGCGGATTTTCAGAATCTACGCCCATAATAAACCCACCAAGACACGCTGCCCTGATATCAATCACACATTTCAGGGAACGGTTCATGAATTAGCCTCAGGAGCAGTCTGCATAGCACGTCTCTCCGCAGACCCTCCTCGCCTAGACACCGGGCACAAAGGCCCCGCCACACCTCCCCTTTCTCGTTGCCATGCAGAAGCCGGTGCCACCTTCGACACACCAAGAGCATGAGCGTAAATCCGATAGACCAAGGTACAACAAGACCAGCTCCAATGCTTGTGGAAGTAGGTACAATAGCAATGGTCAGAGTCTATCGATTCACTGTAACATCAAATGTTATACAAGCATTTAGTCAGGTATGGAACAAAAAATTGTTACATCCAAAGTGTGCTTCTGCATTTATTCGTTACTTTAGCACATTATTAACCAGGTACCCAATTTCAATCAATGAGTACCAAGGTTTATGAAGTATCAATACATTCAAACATAGAAAATACGTCATTCAATTGCTTCATTGAATCACATAAATGCCTGCGGGCACTGCTCTCATATAAATATAATAGTATAGAGCTTCATGTGGAGAAGACAGCACAAATTATATCAAATAATAACATTTCAACGCGCTCAAAGTGATGAAAACAGGGAAACAGTTAGGTGGGATAGGTGTGATGGGAAAGAAGTGAGGACTGGGTAAAGGTGGTTGTGACTTTAAAACAATCACAGTGATATAAAATAGGCCCTTTACAGTCTATATTTCGATCTGTAGTTCCAATATACTCTTATACATAGGATCCGTTATATTCCGTTAGTTAGTCCTATGATTAGAGAATGGATATAGTCTGGTCTACGTTTCGACCCCCTGGTTAAAGGGTAGATTGTGTCCTCATGCTGGGGTCTTCTTCAGGACAAGGATAGACAGGAGCGCCTATTGATAATACTTTTTAATGAGTGTATTATGTTGTAAAGGAGCTCAATTTAGCACACTGATGGAGATTATCAGGTTTGAAAATGCTTACTTTATCAGAGGCCCTGGGGTGGCCATTGTGGGAGGACCGTCATGGGTTCCTTTCTTTTCAAGTGGTAATCCTGCATTCATCTGAAAGGGGAGTATTCATTACTATCAGAGGCCGTGGGTAGCGTGTGCACGCATTAATTATCAAGAAAACCTAGCGGGGTACTTACTGGGACATGGGGCTTTCCATCCAAATAGTTAGTTCTTGTCTTTCAATGGTCACACCTAGACCGACGTTTGTGCGGTTGAGAATCACGCACCCCACCGGTTCTAGAGGGGAAATGAAAGGAAAAATGGCCAGGTATTAATGGCGAGTGCCTTAGCAATTAGGATGCAAACTGAGGAAATTGTGTTATATCATTAGTGGTAATTAGACAATTATCTAATCATTTACTAAGTAAATGGGAAAACCCATAGGTTGTGCATGTTAGCGCTGAAAACCGGCGCTGGTCATGGAATAGTTAATTATGGAAAAAAGTTACGATCGCCGCGATCGTGTCACCATGGAAAATGAGAACCAAGCGGTATCTCAGTATTTACTGTTATGGCGGTGAGGGTTAGGTATACAACCCGGATCGTAAGGTAGCTCACCGTTAAGTTGGACGAATTCTGGTTTCAACACGATGCTGCATCCTCGCTCGATGGGCCGTGAGTGATCAGCCGCGAGGTGCAGCCGCTGGATACTTCCTAGGGGCTTGCCTGAGCCCAACCAATCAGAGGAGACTCTAGCTAGGTGGCGTATAGAAACCTCCGCTTCATTCAGATTGCGTAAGGGGCTATCCGAAGGGATAGGTCTGTAACGCTTATATCTTCATTGCTCAGGACAGGGTGCGATCTGACATTCTCGATCGCCTGCCCGAATCAGTTGTGCTTGCAGGGGAGTGATAGAAACGGCACTCTGTATTAGTACCTACCTGAAGATCAAAGATTTACGCTAATCATCTAGAGAAGAGAGCTGTAGTATATCTGCTTGGAGGATATTAATGTGCAACAGGAATCAAAGTGTGTAGAGTACATTATCACATATTAAGAGGCAGTGTACTGATTGCTGAGGTTAAACATGGCACCACCTGGCATGGTGCGTTTGCCTAAGTAGACAAATTGATTGCTTATAGGAATGGTATTGCCAGATGTAATATACAGCAAGTCTCTTTGGCAAACGTTTACAGGTAGCCTTGGGTCTTACAAACGAACACCTAAACAAGGAATCAAATATTCACAGATAACTTTATCAGAACAAGTAGGCATTGTTGTTTACACATCACTGCATATATTGTACCTTTCAACTGATCAATGCCATTTGTGAGAAAGTGGCATCCTGTTCATTAAGACCATTTTGGACAGAGTCAAAGGACTGCATCCACTTGCATTCACGTAGGTTCATGATAGAGTCCAAATCACCACCCCGGGCACCAAGCGTGATCTTCTCAATGACGACCCATTTGAGAGATTCAGGTGTGTGTGTCATAAAATGTTCCACTAAGGGTGCTCCTGTGGTTTGACACCTTATCCTACTACAGTGTTGTAGTATCCGGTTTTTTACCTTTTGTTTAGTCTGTCCTATGTAGATGTACCCACATGGGCAGAAAATGGCATAAATCACTCCCTGACTGTTGCAATTTGTCAGTGTCTTCAGATTGATGGTCAGATTATTGTGCGTAATTGCCTTAGTTTCTATACACATAGCGCAGGCTTTACATTTGGTGCATTTGTAATTACCCACTGCAGTGGGTAGATTCCACATAGTCTGTATACTTGGTGCAGGAGGGGTGTCAAGCATTGAACGAACAACTTAGTCCCGTATGCTTTTCGCTCTTTTGAATGCATGCATCGGAGGGTCCGGTGTTTCTATTATCTCTGATACAATGTGCCAATGTTTATTGATATTTTACGGATATCATTACTCTTACTACAGTATGTAGTGACACAGATCATCCTGTCTTCAGGTGGTACACGGTCTTTGGGTATCAGTAGGGTTTCTCTATCACTGAACCAAGCTCTCTTGCGGGCTCTCTTGACCAGTATCTTGGGGTAGCCGCTGTCCATTAGTCGAGAGATAAGGTCATCAGATTCAGCAAAATAGTCATCCTTCAAAGTACAGTTCCTCCGGATACGGAGGAAGTGTCCGAAGGGAAGATTGTCTCTTAAAGCCCTGGTGTGATGGCTTGAGTATCTCAGTAATGTATTTCGTTCTGACTGTTTCCTGTACAATGTGGTATATAGCAATCTTTCCTGTTCCTTAATACTGATATCCAAGAAATCAATAGAATGGTTGCTACTACTACTGGTGAATTGAATGTCTTGTGATTGGGGATTCAGCCATCGGATGAATTCCTCCAGATCTTCCTCCTGTCCACTCCAGATCATCAAGATGTCGTCGATGTATCTGCGGTATTCCATGATTTTGTTGGCAAAGGGATTATGGGGTGAGAGAATGTAGTGCTGCTCAAAATCACTCATGTATATAATCGCTAGGTCCGGAGCGAATGCTGCCCCCATCGCCACTCCCTTGCACTGCATGAAATATTTGTCCTGGAATATAAAAAAGTTCTTAGTCATTGCGATCTTAAAGAGATCAATCAGAAATTCTGTGGGTACCTCCGCTGGTTGTGGCCTAGTAGACAGTGCTCTCCGTATTGTTGTTAGTGCTGGTATCTGTGGGATACTCGTGTAGAGTGACACGATGTCCATAGTTACAAGGAGTTGGGTGTTCTTATCAAAGGGCCGTTGATCCATAAGGTTGATTACCTGCATTGTATCCCTTAAATAGGTGGGGGTTGCCTCCGCCAAGGGTTTCAAAAAAATGTCTACATATTTACAGAGTGGTTCCAGGAGGGATCCACACCCTGAAATGATCGGTCTTCCTGGTGGTTTGGTAGGGTTTTTGTGAACATTCGGTAGCACATAGATGGTGGGGGTGCGAGGTTGATCCACATTTAAAAAGGCATATTCTTTTTCAGTTAGAAAACCAGCATCCTTCGCTTTTTCAGTCAACAATTGAATTTGACGTCGGATCTCCATTGTGGGATTCGTAGCTATCGGTCGATAGCTAAACCCATCACACAGTTGGGAGTGAATTTCTTGTCTATAGTCATCAACATCCATGATGACTACGGCTCCCCCCTTGTCGGCTGGCTTGATAACCAATGTTTTGTTCTCCTTGAGTTCTTCAAGTGCCGCTCAAGGAAAACAAAACATTGGCTACGAATCCCACAATGGAGATCCGACGTCAAATTCAATTGTTGACTGAAAAAGCGAAGGATGCTGGTTTTCTAACTGAAAAAGAATATGCCTTTTTAAATGTGGATCAACCTCGCACCCCCACCATCTATGTGCTACCGAAGGTTCACAAAAACCCTACCAAACCACCAGGAAGACCGATCATTTCAGGGTGTGGATCCCTCCTGGAACCACTCTGTAAATATGTAGACATTTTTTTGAAACCCTTGGCGGAGGCAACCCCCACCTATTTAAGGGATACAATGCAGGTAATCAACCTTATGGATCAACGACCCTTTGATAAGAACACCCAACTCCTTGTAACTATGGACATCGTGTCACTCTACACGAGTATCCCACAGATACCAGCACTAACAACAATACGGAGAGCACTGTCTACTAGGCCACAACCAGCGGAGGTACCCACAGAATTTCTGATTGATCTCTTGGAGATCGCAATGACTAAGAACTTTTTTATATTCCAGGACAAATATTTCATGCAGTGCAAGGGAGTGGCGATGGGGGCAGCATTCGCCCCGGACCTAGCGATTATATACATGAGTGATTTTGAGCAGCACTACATTCTCTCACCCCATAATCCCTTTGCCAACAAAATCATGGAATACCGCAGATACATCAACAACATCTTGATGATCTGGAGTGGACAGGAGGAAGATCTGGAGGAATTAATCCGATGGCTGAATACCCAATCACAAGACATTCAATTCACCAGTAGTAGTAGCAACCATTCTATTGATTTCTTGGATATCAGTATTAAGGAACAGGAAGGATTGCTATATACCACATTGTACAGGAAACAGTCAGAACGAAATACATTACTGAGATACTCAAGCCATCACACCAGGGCTTTAAGAGACAATCTTCCCTTCGGACAGTTCCTCCGTATCCGGAGGAACTGTACTTTGAAGGATGACTATTTTGCTGAATCTGATGACCTTATCTCTCGACTAATGGACAGAGGCTACCCCAAGAGACTGGTCAAGAGAGCCCGCAAGAGAGCTTGGTTCAGTGATAGAGAAACCCTACTGATACCCAAAGACCGTGTACCACCTGAAGACAGGATGATCTGTGTCACTACATACTGTAGTAAGAGTAATGATATCCGTAAAATAATCAATAAACATTGGCACATTGTATCAGAGATAATAGAAACACCGGACCCTCCGATGCATGCATTCAAAAGAGCGAAAAGCATCCGGGACTACGTTGTTCGTTCAATGCTTGACACCCCTCCTGCACCAAGTATACAGACTATGTGGAATCTACCCACTGCAGTGGGTAATTACAAATGCACCAAATGTAAAGCCTGCGCTATGTGTATAGAAACTAAGGCAATTACGCACAATAATCTGACCATCAATCTGAAGACACTGACAAATTGCAACAGTCAGGGAGTGATTTATGCCATTTTCTGCCCATGTGGGTACATCTACATAGGACAGACTAAACAAAAGGTAAAAAACCGGATACTACAACACTGTAGTAGGATAAGGTGTCAAACCACAGGATCACCCTTAGTGGAACATTTTATGACAATGACACACACACCAGAATTTCTCAAATGGGTCGTCATTGAGAAGATCACGCTTGGTGCCCGGGGTGGTGATTTGGACTCTATCATGAACCTACGTGAATGCAAGTGGATGCAGTCCTTTGACTCTGTCCAAAATGGTCTTAATGAACAGGATGCCACTTTCTCACAAATGGCATTGATCAGTTGAAAGGTACAATATATGCAGTGATGTGTAAACAACAATGCCTACTTGTTCTGATAAAGTTATCTGTGAATATTTGATTCCTTGTTTAGGTGTTCGTTTGTAAGACCCAAGGCTACCTGTAAAAGTTTGCCAAAGAGACTTGCTGTATATTACATCTGGCAATACCATTCCTATAAGCAATCAATTTGCCTACTTAGGCAAACGCACCATGCCAGGTGGTGCCATGTTTAACCTCAGCAATCAGTACACTGCCTCTTAATATGTTATTTTTTTTTTTTAAATATATTTTTATTGCAGAGTTATAAACCACAGGATACAATTAGTCAGCCAGTTCAATCGTGACATCCCCCCGTTCAATAATAAATCCTATTCGTACACAGCCTTTCAGCCCGCATCCCGGAGGCCGGGCGGCATATTACTTCATTCAATAGGAGAACATCACGGTGTGCGTCCCATAGGGACCATGGCTGAAATGTCGTTTTACGTATCTGCTTTTACCCCCCCACCCACAACATCGCTCCCGTCAGCCATCCCAGTGAAAATCAGTGGTACCGCCCATGTCGGGACCTGCCCTAGGCGCTATGGTTCTGTCACTCCTGGCCGCTCCCCCAGCCATTCCACACTCCACACAGTACCCACCATCCTAGTAGATTCAATGTGCCCAGACGGGCTACCATCTAATGGCTTCCGACCCACCCAAACTCCCATTAACCAGCCCCCCCAAAGCCCCCCCCCTGGCAACTGCTAAGGTGTATGCCTCGTCCCGTCGAGTTGGATGGATCCACTACAGTGCGGGATATAATACTTTTGTGTTCGCCCCGCGGTGTCCACCGGCTTAGTTCTCACCATCCTCATCCTCTACCAAAGAATCACGCAAGGCTTGCACCACTAACTCCCATGCACGCGCCGCATCCAATGCCTTCTCATTCCCCATCTTCACAGCCTGCTTCATCCGGAGCACACTCTCGCAGTCAGACCACCGCAGCAATTCATTCTTCCATCTACGCAGTGAGGGTCCCCCCCTGGACTTCCAATGCCACGATATTTCCCTCTGCGCCAATATCAGACCGAGGTCAATGAACTTGCTCGTCACCTTGGTGTGCTTGGTGTGCGGGAACCAGAGCAGCAGGCACGCCGCCATATCGAAATCCACCTCCCTGTCAGTCACTTCGTTCAGGAGTCCCCCTACCTCCGTCCAGTAGGTCCCCAAGTGTGAGCACCCCCAAAACAAATGATCCATGTCCGCTCCCAGAGACGAACACCGTGGGCATCGGGCATCCGGCACCTGGAAGTACCGCTGCAATTTCTCAGGAGTTAAATAAGCCCTATGAAGCACATAGAAATGTACTTGCTGAAAGCGCGCATTTCTCGTGCCCTTCCACGTGCGCCGCAGGATGTGACCCCATGCCGTATCCGGTATGGGCCGGCCAACGCTCTCCTCCCATTTAGCCTTGAGCCCTTGGAGCGGTTCCAGTCCCTCATTCAGCATCCTATTATGGAGGCACGTCACAGCTTTGAACGTACCTGCCGCCATCACCACATATTGGCACGCCATAGTTGTTGTTGGTTCCATGAGCCCTCCCTTCCAGTGCTTCTGTATGGCCGCCACCACCGCCGCGTGTAGAAGGAACCCCCCATCGGGCAGCCCGAACTGGTCCCGGAGCACTTTGAACGGTGCCAAAGCCCCGTCTATGTATAAGTCGCCTACTACCTGCAGTCCCGCCTCTTCCCAATCCAGCAACGGGGACCAATCTCCTCCGTGCGGCAAGGCCGTCAGCATGCCGATCGGGATCTCCGGTGCATGAGGCCGCGACGCCTTCGCTCTCCGAAGGCTCCTCTGCCAGCACAGCCGGAGCGTCCGCTCCTCCATGGTGAGGGCTCGCAACTCGAGCCTCTGTTGCATGATAATATAGGACAGCACGTGGCGTTGTATCCCCCTATCCCGGTCCTCCTCTGGACCCCGAAACACCCTAGCTACGTTCTGTGTAAGGACCTGCAGCTGCGCTGCTAGATAATACAGCTCGAAGTCGGGCACAGCCATGCCCCCTTCTACCTTGGGGCGAAGTAGCGTGCTCAGGGCCACTCTACGGCGGCCATGCCCCCATAGGAAGCCAATAATCATTGACCTCAGGTCTCTAAAGACCCCCTGGGGAATCCAGACAGGCAGCGTTCGGAAATAATAGAGGAAGCGGGGGAGCGCCACCATTTTCAAAAGTGCAATCCTACCCAGAACCGTCAGCGGGAGGGTCGACCAGAAAGACAAGCTGCCCCTCAGTGCCCGGACACAGCGACCAATATTGCCCTCCAATAAGTCCGCAGTTGCGTGGTAGATGCGAGCTCCCAGATAGGTGAAACAAGATGGCTCCCACACCACGCCCAATTCGCCGCCAGGGTCTGGCGATCCCGCTCGCAGCGGAAACACACATGTCTTCGCCCAATTGACCTTAAGGCCCGACAGCCGGCTGAACTCCGACAACAGGTCCATCGCTCCTATCAATGCCCGCGAGGTGTCAGCGAGGTACAGGAGCAAGTCATCCGCATATAGCGATATATAGTGCCACTGCCCGCCGCTGGCTATCCCCGCGTACCTGTCCCCCGACCTCGCATGGACCGCCAAAGGTTCCATCGCCAGAGCAAACAATAGGGGGGACAGAGAACATCCCTGTCGCGTGCCCCTACCCACCGGGTACGCCGCAGATACCAGGCCGCCCAAACGCACTCTCGCCGTCGCCGAGGCATATAAGACCCTCGTCCACCTGCGGAACCCCTCTCCCATGCCAAACCTCTCTAAGACTCCATCCAGGAACGGCCATTCCAAGCTATCAAAAGCCTTCTTGATGTCTACGGACAGGACCGCCGGGGCTTCCTCCCCGTCCAAGATGGCGTCCATTATTCCCACTAGGCGGCGAATGTTCAGCGCCGTACTCCTCGTGGGTATAAACCCAGCCTGGTCCCTGTGTACCAGGCCCGTCATATGTGGGGCCAGCCTGGTGGCTAGGATTCGGCTCAGAATCTTATAATCCACTGTCAGCATGGATAGCGGGCGATAGGACCTCACATCCGCGGCATCCCGGCCAGGCTTTAAGAGCGGTACAATCAAGGCCTCCCGCATGGACCCAGGCAATGCCCCAGCCTCGAAAGCTTCCGTATACACCACCAGCAGCCTGGGAGCCAAGCTGTCCACATACTGTTGATAAAATTCAATCGGCAGTCCGTCCACCCCGGGCGTTTTATTGCGGGCCATATGTTTGATGGCCACCCGTATTTCTGTGAGCGTGATCGGGTTACCCAGCTCCCTCGCGTCCTCCTCGTCCAGGACCAGAAGCTGCCTCTCCCCCAGGTATTCTGAAATGTCCTGAACCCCCACACCCAGCTGACTCTGGTACAATTCCTCATAATACCCCCTAAAACGTTCCAATACCGCTGCCTGGGAGTACACCATCTCTCCCTGCGCAGTACTAATGCTGAGGATCGGGCAAACCCTAAGTTCCGGGTTAGCTAGTCTGGCCAAGAGGGTGCCCACCTTGTCCCTTTCCGCATGTGCCCTGATGATATACTGCCTGTAGTCATAGCACCTTAAACGTTCCGTCTCGGTGGCAACCACCTCCTTCGCTTCCAATAACTGGGTCTGTAAATCTGGCCTAGCCGGCCTGCGGCGCTCCAAGTCGCTCAAAGTTTCTTCCGCTTTCATGAGTTCGTTCATCACAGTCGTGCGAGCATTCGAAAACCTATCCAAACACACCCCTCTCACCACCACTTTCATTGCATCCCATTCAGTGGACCTACTCGTGGCTGTGCCCTCATTCACTCCGAAATAGCTATCAATGCCTTGCCTAACCGCGTCGCTGAACACAGAATCCTCAAGCGTCTCCGGCCGAAGCCGCCATGTTGGTATCACTGAGCGCTCTCGCTGCCACTGAATGTGCACCAATAGGGGGTTATGATCTGAGATAGTCCTAGCCAGGTACTCCGCATGGGAAATCAATGGGGCTAGGGATCCACCGCAGAGCACCGAATCAATCCTGACATGCAGATCATGGAGAGCAGAGTAAAAGGAATAATCCATGGCTTCCCTGTGCCGCTCCCTCCAGACATCCAGCAACCCCCATCTATCCTGCCAGTCCTTCCTGTGCGCGGCCAACCTGCGCACCGGGGAGTCCACCAGGGGGGGATGGGACCTATCCAGAGCCACATCCGTGATCGAATTAAAGTCCCCCCCTAACACTATCGGGCCCGCCAAGAAAGAGGCCAAGGACCCCGAGAGGCTATCAAAGTATCGAGCTTGATCAGTGTTCGGCGCATACACACTGCAGAAAACCACATCCCGTCCATACAACCTCCCCTCCACCGTCACAAACCGTCCATCCGGATCCACGACTTGATTCAGCACTTGAAAGGGTATCCCCGCCCTCACCCAGATCAACACCCCCCTGGCATACGCTGAGTAAGTGGTGCCGAACACCTGGCCCGCCATCTTTTCTGCAAGGCAGCGCACTCTTTTTTGGTGAGATGAGTCTCCTGGAGCATAGCAATCTGAACCCCCCTGCGTACTAGATATGCATGGACTTTGTGACGTTTCACCATAGTTCGCAGCCCCCGGACATTCCACGTCAGGCATTTCAGATTAGGTAATGTCCCCATTCCAGCTTCGTACAGTCCGATTCAAATAACGAAGGTTCATAGCCCCCCCAATGCAGTTGCCCCCCCCCGAACATACCCAAAACAGAAAAACTCCCCAAACCCCACTCCCCAGGACAGAGCACACGAACCCAATGGCCGCCGCCATCCAAACCTTGAACCAACTTCTCGCACTCTTACCCTGTGGTCTCCACCACAGTCGGCCTTAAGGGCCCAAGGGGGGTGAGTCACCGCCGACCCCAGCTAGCGGAGCCCGCGCCCCACGCCTTCATCCCCTCCTAAGCACACAGCCCTCCCACCCGGCATCCCGCCCTCCATCAACAGGATACCACCCTACCATGAAGTCTCGATCTAGTCCCAGTCCAAACTCAGCCGCAAAAGATACCATCCGACGTCTGTGGGGTCACTATCGGCCCCTTCGAGCTTTCCGCCTCTGAGAGTTCCTCTCCCGTCCTGCTGCCTTCCCCTCCCGAGTCCGTTTCTGCCCGTTCACTGTTCTGTTGCGACCCTGTAATGGCCGCCGTCGCTGCGAGTGCATCCCTCTTCTCCGCCGCCATTTGAGCCTCCCATTTCTCCCGCTGGTGCCTGTTGCGGGATCTGATGCGTTGCGATTGCCTCACCCGGGGCTGCTTGGGTTGGTCTCGCCTGCTTTTATGCGATCTGTCCGTCCCCGCTCTATACGACTCCAGCCATTGCCAAACTTCATCCGGAGTCTGAAAAAAGTACATAGAGTCATCCATTATGATCCGCAGCTTAGCCGGGTAGAGCAAGGAGTACTGGATGCCTTCCTCCCTGAGCTCCTTCTTCACCGCTAGGAACAATGCCCTGTTCTTCTGGACCACTTGAGTGTAGTCCGGGAAAATCGTAACCTTACTGTTCTCCACCTCATAGGGGCCCGACATCCTGGCCCGCTGGATGAGGAGATCCCGGTCCTTGTAGTGGAGGAGCCGCACCACCATCGGTCGGGGGGGGGCGGCCAAGCCCCGGCGGGCGAGCAGGTACCCGGTGGGCTCGCTCCAGAGTGAAAAAAGGAGTAAGCCCCTCCGGCGCTACCACAGTGCGGAACCAGTTCTCCATATAGGCCACCGCATCCTCCCCCTCAATCCGTTCCGGCAGGCCTACGACCCGCACGTTGTTCCGCCTATTGCGGCCTTCGGCATCCTCCGCCCTCCGCTCCAGCGAGTCCAGCCGGGCCAATATGTCCGTGATCCTGTGCTCCGCGGTCACCACCGAGGGCTTCAGGTCCAGCAACAGTTGGTCATGGTCCTTGACCCTGTCCGCCAGCTTTGCGTGATCCGCGCGTAGCAGCCCCAGGCCCGTGGCCACTTGGGCAATGTCTTGGTGCAAGGCTTCCTTAGTCGAGGTGATCGCATCAAGTATGGCATCCAAACGCCGGTTCAGCCGCTGTTCTTGGTCAAGCTCCGGGGAGGGACTCTCGCCCAGCCGGGGTGATGTCGCCGAGTCCCCCTCAGCGCGTCTCTCGGTCATCGGCCCTCCGATCGCCGCCATTCCAGGGTGCTGCGTCACAGGTCCAGGAGCCCGTTTTGCGTCGCGCCCGTAGGTCAGTGCCAGTCTCTGGGCACCGGGCAGTGCAATGTCCCCACCGGCGCTCTCAGGAGCAATGACCAGCTAGACGAACTCCGTTCAGCGGCTCTCCTCGGAAGCCTGAGGGGGGAAGGATGAGTCTTAGGGTGGTGGCCAACGGGGGTCCCCAAGCTCCGGGCGAATCAAGTCAGTGTCCCCTGGTCTCAGGACACGGCACCACCGATCCTAGTGCCTCAATCAGCCGATTGCAGGATCTCTTGCCAGCCGGCGACAACTTGGCTCAGGGCTGAAGTTCGGGGCCGTCCGACCTCTTCGCCGCCATTTTCTTCGCACCCTCGGCAACACCTCGGCCGCCTCTTCAACTCGGTCTCCTCGGGGCCAGCAGTCCCCCAGCGACTCGCCGATTGTGCCCAGCTGTTCCCCTTACACTTCAGAGGGCAGGAGCGTCGTCTCCGGGTCGCCTAGGGTTCCGAAAACAGGAGAATTAGCGGGATTCCGCGCGGAGCTGCGAGCTCACGCCGCCATCCCGATTGGCGTCCAAGCCACGCCCCCCCTCTTAATATGTTATAATGTACTCTACACACTTTGATTCCTGTTGCACATTAATATCCTCAAAGCAGATATACTACAGCTCTCTTCTCTAGATGATTAGCGTAAATCTTTGATCTTCATGTAGGTACTAATACAGAGTGCCGTTTCTATCACTCCCCTGCAAGCCCAACTGATTCGGGCAGGCGATCGAGAATGTCAGATCGCACCCTGTCCTGAGCAATGAAGATATAAGCGTTACAGACCTATCCCTTCGGATAGCCCCTTACGCAATCTGAATGAAGCAGAGGTTTCTATACGCCCCCTAGCTAGAGTCTCCTCTGATTGGTTGGGCTCAGCCGAGCCCCTAGGAAGTATCCAGCGGCTGCACCTCGCGGCCGATCACTCACGGCCCATCGAGCGAGGATGCAGCATCGTGTAGAAACCAGAATTCGTCCAACTTAACGGTGAGCTACCTTACGATCCGGGTTGTATACCTAACCCTCGCCGCCATAACAGTAAATACTGAGAAACCGCTTGGTTCTCATTTTCCATGGTGACACGATCGCGGCGATCATAACTTTTTTCCATAATTAACTATTCCATGACCAGCGCCGGTTTTCAGCGCTAACATGCACAACCTATGGGTTTTCCAATTTACTTAGTAAATGATTAGATAATTGTCTAATTACCACTAATGATATAACACAATTTCCTCAGTTTGCATCCTAATTGCTAAGGCACTCGCTATTAATACCTGGCCATTTTTCCTTTCATTTCCCCTCTAGAACCGCGTGGGGTGCGTGATTCTCAACCGCACAAACGTTGGTCTAGGTGTGACCATTGAAAGACAAGAACTAACTATTTGGATGGAAAGCCCCATGTCCCAGTAAGTACCCCGCTAGGTTTTCTTGATAATTAATGCGTGCACACGCTACCCACGGCCTCTGATAGTAATAAATACTCCCCTTTCAGATGAATGCAGGATTACCACTTGAAAAGAAAGGAACCCATGATGGTCCTCCCACAATGGCCACCCAAGGGCCTCTGATAAAGTAAGCATTTTCAAACCTGATAAGCTCCATCAGTGTGCTAAATTGAGCTCCTTTACAACATGATACACTCATTAAAAATTATTATCCATAGGCGCTCCTGTCTCTCCTTGTCCTGAAGAAGACCCCAGCATGAGGACACAATCTACCATTTAACCAGGGGGTCGAAACGTAGACCAGACTATATCCATTCTCTAATCATAGGACTAACTAATGGAATATAACGAATCCTATATATAAGAGTATATTGGAACTACAGATCGAAATATAGACTGTAAAGGGCCTATTTTATATCACTGTGATTGTTTTAAAGTCACAACCACCTTTACCCAGTCCTCACTTCTTTCCCATCACACCTATCCCACCTAACTGTTTCCCTGTTTTCATCACTTTGAGCGCGTTGAAATGTTATTATTTGATATAATTTGTGCTGTCTTCTCCACATGAAGCTCTATACTATTATATTTATATGAGAGCAGTGCCCGCAGGCATTTATGTGATTCAATAAAGCAATTGAATGACGTATTTTCTATGTTTGAATGTATTGATACTTCATAAACCTTGGTACTCATTGATTGAAATTGGGTACCTGATTAATAATGTGCTAAAGTAACGAATAAAAGTAGAAGCACACTTTGGATGTAACAATTTTATGTTCCATACCTGACTAAATGCTTGTATAACATTTGATGTTACAGTGAATCGATAGACTCTGACCATTG
Source organism: Lissotriton vulgaris (assembly GCF_964263255.1). NCBI lineage: Eukaryota > Metazoa > Chordata > Amphibia > Caudata > Salamandridae > Lissotriton > Lissotriton vulgaris. Next base: position 281,213,039 of record NC_141694.1, read on the forward strand.
CTATTGTACCTACCTTTACTGACCCAGGTCAGAGAGTTCTTAGGGTATACCCCATTGAAACTCATTACCCAATGCTTGTGGAGGCAGGGGCGCGGTCGGTGTTGGAGCCTCCGGTGCTGCCTCGCCATTACCGGCCAGGAGGAAGACCAGCACCACTGGTAACCTGTCCCTGGGCTCCCTGAACTGACATACCATTAACGCCTGCGATCGGGCAGGCCCCTGTTCACCCACTCCTATTAATGGTCAATGAGAGAACCATTTCTCTCTTCCAACCAGAAGACGGACTACTGAGATTATCCTCTGCTGGGTTTATCAATACACAATTCTAGTCAAACAACCAAAGACCATACCAATGCTTTTGTATAGCGAGATTTTCCCGTTTCATGTGGGAAAAGTGAAACATTTGACGTTCCAGATGTAGTCTTTGTAGTGATGACAGAACTCAATGTAGAGAAAGTTTATTCTTCATCCATGCACCCTCCTCAACCCAACTGTCAAGCCTCCCACTACATTTCAACCATAGCCCACGCGCCTACTAATAGGGGTGGAAAGGGAAAAGGGACACAATAATGAACATAGCATTTCTAATGAATAATCATTTGTAACAAATTATCATACACTACATCTCCTCCCCTCTTTATAAAAGTTACAACATCTTGCAATCTTTACATTTCAAAGGCATTCCCACATTGCGCGATGGTCGACCACTAAGTCTATTCTGCACATTATCTGCTTGTCTCAGACCATCCTCCCCATGTCATAGGGGGTCTTGTGAATGAGTGGATTCATTGACAGGGCTTTGAAGGCATGAATGTGAATCAAACAGACCAGAGCAGCAGGTACGTGATTTATTTTTTTGTTTTCATGCCCCCCGGCATGCGTTATGGCATTTTTTATGTTCATTCTTTTTTTTTAATACAGTCGCTCAGTTATACATAATATCTTAATTATATCTAAGGTAACAAAAATGTTTATAACACTTATTAAAACTTTATAACATACTGTACATCAGCCACACCTTTACATGATAGCTTAAACATATTGTCAAAAACAATAGCTCTTGCTAAACACTTAAAATGTCCCAAAGGTGAGACCTATTGGCTATGCCAATGCTTGTTTTTAAATATGGTCACAACCCATACATAGTTTAGATCAAAGTATAAATGTTTGATACTCATGTAGTCTACAATGAAAATACACATTACATGCCCATAATGATAAAATAACCAACATAATTATATAAAACAACAGCAAGAACTTTTGAGGACCCAGAACGGTCTTATGGCCTAGAATGAAAGCCAGGGGGCCCAATATGTTCTCTGGAGTATCCCCCGAGTGTTCCCACTTTATACTCTGGGGTGGTGGAAGATGGCTTCAGAATGGGAAACAACCTTTACAAAGCAGTCATTACATCGCAGTACATTTACAACACAGTCATTACATCACAACATCCTTTACATGTCACTACAGCGCAGGCATTACATTGCGTGTCACTACAACGCATGTCATTACAATTCATGTCTCTATAATGCAGGCATTACATTGCATGTCATTACAACGCATACCATTACAATGCATAGTCCTCCACACTATCCAACACTTACCCTACTGTTGCACCCACTGGAGTTAGAATAGTAATTTTTACCCCTACACTATCCAACACTTACCCTACTGTTGCACCCACTGGAGATAGAATAGTCATTTTTACCCCTACACTATCCAACACTTATCTTAAATGCAATGTAATGGTATGCATTGTAATGGTATGCGTTGTAATGGTATAAGGCGATGTAATAGACTGCATTGTAAAAAAATGCGTTGTAATGGCATGCAATGTAAAATGATGCATTGTGAAGGATGTTGGGTGGGAAAAACTGCATTGTAAATGTATGCATTGCAATGTCATACATTCCTTCAGAATATTGTCTCAAGCAGGGTCTCATTTAACTGCTTCTATAGTCAACCACTATTGGATGTCAGATCGGGTCCAAAAACGTCTGCAATAGCTCCACTGAAAGCAAACACTGTTGCAGATGGAGCAACCAGTCACCACTTCCCTCTGTTGACACTTAGACCGCCTCAGTGACTTGAAGGAGTTATTGTTCATCTGGCAAGGTTGAGGATAACACCCAAGACCCCACCAGTAGGAAACGCAATAAGTGTACCCACTGTGCGCTGGAGTGAAGCAGTCTTGCAGATATGTAATTCTACCACAACCTTCAAAAAGGTAGAATGGCTGTTTGAATTTTCTTTTCTGGACCAGACACAAGCATCCTGGGACCGGTTTTGGGGTAACACCCCTCATCATCCAGGCTAGCTTGAATCCAGTGACAAAGTGAGCAAGGTACCCACGTCTGGGCATACCCTGCAAACGTAGGGCAAACAAAGCAAACACAAGGAGATGATGGACGGAGTGCTGAAACTTTTCAAACACTCACCCCCAGTCACCGATCTGGGTTGAATCCATCATCCTTATTTAGCTAACTTTGGCACCCCAGTTCAGACACAGCTATATGCAAATCAGTCTTGACCCAGCTCCTCATGGGAACAGTCCAGCCCAAACTGCCAAGCCATGTCTTCCCTAGACCGGACACAAGCATCCTGGGACCGGTTTTAGGGTAACACCCCTCATCAGCAGGCTAGCTTGAATCCAGTGGCAAAGTAAGCAAGGGACCCACATCTGGACATACCCTGCCAACTTAGGGCGAACAAAGCAAACACAAGGAGATGATGGACGGAGTGCTGAAACTTTTCAAACATTCACCCTCGGTCACAGATCTGGGTAGAATCCATCATCGTTCTTTATTTAGCTCACTTTGCCACCCCAGTTCAGACACAGCAATATGCAAATCAGTCTTGACCCTGTGCCTGATGGGAACAGTCCAGCCCGAAGTGCCAAGCCATGTCTTCCCTGGACCGGACGCAAGCATCCTGGGACCGGTTTCGGAGTAACACCCCTCATCAGCCAGGCTACCTTGAATCCAGTGGTAAAGTTAGATGCCTAACGTAGCTGTCAGTGATGAGCAACTATTTTGTCAAGGCTGTGCCTACATTTCCCAGTGGTCGTTGTCGCATACTGATGTAACTGTCTCATGATTGGTAGAATCAGTCCTCTACTGTGCGTGCTTCCGTTGACAGAAAATTCATTGCGATGTTTAAATGCTTACACATGACATGGCTGCAATGTGAGTAATTTTGCTGACATAAGTTACACATGCTAAAATGCGTCATGCAAAAGACTTCAGTGCATAAATATTCAAATACCTCAAAATCATCTATATTTAAAGTCTATTTAAAAGATATTAGGGGTCAAAACCTGTTTTGGGACTCCCTTCTTTCCTTTCACCTCCTTGACTAATCACCATGAAACTTTCCATTATCCTCCAATATAGAAATAAGAATAGGTTTGGAAACTTTCATGGAGATTCCTCAAGCAGGTGCTCAGCTGTTAAGGGTTAAAAATACAAGGACTTCTTATCTCTGGTAATCCTAACTATAACTTCAGAGTGGCTACCGACCCTCTGTGAAATAATTATATGTGCACACACACACGCAACCCTTTTAAAATCATACATGCAATTGCATGTTCTGTTTCCCTAATTCATAGAAATCACTCTCTGCAAGTACATGAAGTGCCACTGAATACTAATTACAATTCCTTCTTGCTATTTTGTGGCTTCCGTTTCTATGGTGATGAGCCATAAAAGAGCAAAATTCCCTTCAGAACTGGTGGCAGCTATCAGCAGAGCTAGACAATACACTAATAAGCTGTAATTAGAAAAACGTCCGAACATATCTTTATTTTAGCACAGCTGTTGTCTCTGCCTTTGATTTGCAATTTTTCACGATCATGGTTTTAATCCCCCTAGATTTAAAATGGCTCTCAGGAATAGCGCGCGCCTTAACTGTGCCAGCGGCTTGGAAAAATAGGATCTGTGTAATTATGGTCCTTCAATGTTGTGATAACATTGCGCTTGTAACACCATCACCCAACAGCATATTTGTTGGTGAGGGGATTGAGGATACACAATGACTAGGTGATTCAAGGAACATAGGGGCATATTACCAAGCAATAGCGATAATTATCGCTATTGCTTGGTTAGCGGGAAAAAAATATTGCTGCATTAGCGGGAAAAAGTCCCGCTAATGCGGCGATAATGCCCTTGGTAATATGCCCCATAATTGTTGCTTGAGATCTGGCTTATTTAACCCTGTATATGCTGCATATTGGAATTTCAAGCATGGAGTAAGAGAATGTGTCCGTTCTCCAAAACGTTTTCTTAAAAAGCATAGTATACATTTAAAGTTCCAACGTTTGAGGGTCAGTCAAACTAGGGTCTTCTGCTGATAAAGTAGAAGAAATAATTATCTTAGGTGTGACCCAAAGACAGCTTTGACTATCTCACCAATCACATGTAATAAAAAAAAATGTAAATAAAAAATATGTAACAGTGATCAACCCTCTTCATCCATTCGTCTGTTCAGCTCTCATCCATACTTTACTTCTGTCCACTAAAAGTATGAGAATAGGTAATGTGGCAAACCAGTTCAACAACTGCCCCTATGGAAGCTCCAATTTATTTATTTGAAAAGTTTTATAAAGCGCGAACATGACCCTTGCTGATTGATGTCTTCACCTCACTGATAAGATTCACATGGACATAGTGCCTGGCACCGTGAGCTCATCATAGATGCTTAATGTAAGTCATGGTCATCTGTATTTTGGTGCACCCGTGCGAAAGCACTGCGAAGAACACTAGAAACACTATCAATTGCCCCTAACAGAACCCATGCGAAAAGGCACATCAGAACAGGTTCACAGTATCTTTTTATCCACTTGAGCATAGAGACTGAAGTAATGAAATTGAGGAATGGAGCTTTCTCTTACTGAGACTTTGTTGCTGGATAGGGTGTCTCGCATTGGTATTTATGAGGCTTTGCTTTTGGTCAGAAATCTAAAATCCTTTCTGCTTCTAAAACCCTTTTAGCCCCTGTTTAAATCTTTCTCGAGGGAGGCAGTAGCCTTCCTTTATTGCTGAAAAGATCACCAAGTAGATGTCTTTTTTTGCATGTTCCAAGAGGACTTGGAATGAAAACATTTTAATTTCTCATTTCCTGACACATTGGTACTCAAAAGTTTGATAGTGCAAAATATCCTTTAACTCTAGAAGCTCCAGCACTTTACTACTGAAAACACAGAGATTCTTTGAAAAGAAAACCTATAACAGAGCCTTCTCAGGCATTGCACCAATAATTTGGAGCTCACTCCTCCAGGACCTAATGATGAACCCTTCAACCTCATCCTTCAAGAAAGAAGTTAAACTATTACTCATGAGCACATTTCTACCCTAGACTCTAGAAACTCTCTTTCCGAGCAGTCTATACTCAGCAAACACACCTTTAGATTACTGCTAGTCTGTTCCACTATGGTCCTTATGATTTCTCTCTTTAGACATTAAGTAGACCCCACCCTTATCGCAGATGATGCCTGATTAATCCTTTGCTGTCCTAGATTATAATATTATGATCACTTGCCTGATCTAATTGTCCTATCGCTGAGATGATACCACCCTCAGCCGGGGTGTTGTCTCAGACTGTAATGTTCCAGATTTTTACACCAATTTTACTACTTGCATAGTATGGTATTGTTGAAATATATTGGTCATAACACTGAAAGGTCACCATCCTCTTATTGGGGTATTTCTGTAACTTGTAATGGCCTAATTATTCAAAAAATTCTACGTTTCACTGCATAACTATATCCTCTATTATGTACGTGCTGTATAAAACTCTTCAAATAAATAAATGCATAAACGCACTCAGCTACTAGCTAGCATGGTGAAATGTATTTTGGGCACAGGAGAGCTAGTTTATTAAGCTTAAGGAACAGATAAGCAGTTAAGTAATGATCAACTGTAGAATTAAATTACGTTTATAATTACCTGAGGAAGAGGCTGTTTTTCAAGCAATGTTCTGTTTTGCACTGGGTTCCAATGCTCTTCACTGTGAAAAGGATGGGTATTAGTTTTAGTAAGTGAGGATTACCATATTCACAGGGTATTGTTTTGTTGTTTCCTCTTCAGTGAGAGCTTAAAGTTAGAGGAATTTGTGTGTGTCATAAATGGGACCTATCACAGATGGAGCCTATAAAAAAACTTCTCTTACCTCTGTCATAGAACCTGACACGGGTCAGGGTAGGCGATGTACCAATCCTAATTTTCCATTTCATTGTGTGATTTTGGGTCTGGGATGTATATGCCAACTCGGTTTGGGATCCATAAAAAAAACGGAACTATGCCAATTTCCCCATGGCCTTCATCATGACAAGTGAGTATAACAACCTTCTTCCTGGCTATGAATAAGGGTTCAGGCCACAGTGCATTATACAAATTACAGCTATTTATTTGGCTGACCACATCCACTGTATTACCAATATCTGTGCCCCTGAACCTTTATCCACCTCAACCTCTCAGCAGCGCTCAGCACTACCACCCTGCACGACCTACCTTCTGTCTCCTGCTGCGGTAAGCTTGCTTTGATTGCTTGCACCAAATGCCTTTTTCAAGGGAGTAACTTTACCTACCCCATTGATGAGCAATACTGCATAACAGCTTGGAACACCAGTGGTAAATGGTTGCACCAACCATGTATATTGCCCTTTAACTCTAGTCTAGGTTCCAGAGAACAAGCATCACAACTGTGCATTCAGAGATTCCCTTTTTTCTTGGGGACCACTGATAACGGTAGGGGTAAGGATGGTGTTTGTACAGTGCTAACTTGGCACAAACTCAAGACTCCACTATGCCCACTGTGACTGACGTTTGTCTTGAACTCAGGCTAAAAACATAAATTCAACATCAGTTCCATCACAGTGCAGCAGATTCTGCCCCACAGTAATGACAGAGGAATTTGGGTTTGCAAACTATGAAGGTTTTATCATAAAGTAGTAAAGTTACAATCAAATTGAATTAGTTCAGTCATAATTCATTAATCACTTACAAACAGCAAGGTGAATGTAATTCAGACAGGTTAAAACAAGCAAATGCAAAATCAAGCAATTAGGAGTCAAAATAAGCAAATTCGAAATTAAGTTCCATCCCCATGAAAATAAATTTCCTAATGCTCAGCTAAGGTTGTTGTTAGTGAGTTGGAAAACATGAAAAAGAGCTGGTAAATATAGAATTGAAAAAAGAACCAAATGAAGGCTCAAACCAACAAAAGGTGAAATGTACTTCCTGTAGAAAGTAAGTCTATGAAATATAAGGAGCATTGGGTCTTATCGCAGCCTTTGTGATATCTCACAAAGACATAACTGTCTCCTCTGCTGCTCAATCAGCGAGGATGTATGATGGGACAATGCATGCCTTTACCACACATGCCTTTACCATGCAATCTTTATAGTGCATATACCGTAACTGTGCATGCCTGTACCACGCATATCTTTACCACGCATATCTTTACCATGCAAAACTTTATCATGCTTTATGTATCAGGTAAACATTATGATTAAATGTAGAAAACATTACTTTATATATTTACACAAATGTATTTAATTATCCGAAAAAATATTTTTAGAAACATAAAAAGTACTCCGCTGAGCATATGTGTGCGACAGAAAACAATACAGTATATCACAACAGTACGAAAATAAAATTAATGCTTTTGCCATTTCTACACAGTGTGCAACCCTGTCCCCAAAAAAGATGATGGAATAAATCTCTGAAGAAGGTCAAATACATATCAAAAATGCACTTACAATACAATTATACTTTTAGTCACATATTTCTTCACTCAAAAACACAGATTACAACACTTATTTTACTGATAATTGTAGTTAAACCTTACCCAAGATATCAAAACAGGCGCCCACCATTTGTGATCAGTGATACACTGCCATCTGAAGTGATCACAAGCACGGAAGAAAGCAGGACTACTACTGAGACACCATTGAAGGACAAATACATATTAAAGCTAAAGAATTTTAATAATTTATTTTTTACAATTTTCAGAATGTATTAGCTATGGAGCCTACCACCTGTAGACACATTTCGATATGGCAATGTGTAGAACGTTGTCATTATAACAGTGAGTGAAAATAATTTTAGAAATGACATTAGAAATAGCAAAACGAAAGCTTGCAATGTAATAAAAAAGAAAACGTTTATTATTTTTTCACAAACAAGATGTATTAAAAAAGAAATCATACTGTAACTGTGTGAACCAATAACTTTTCCCACTCCAATAAGTGACACCTTCAGGAAAAGTGCTGGACAGTTGCTGTGGGGCAGATTTACTATTCTAACTCGGCTAAGTTCTTACATCAGGGAAGGTGCTGGACAGTGACTGGGTGTCAGATTTGCTATTCTAACTCCACCAAATACTTACCTCAGAGAAGGTGCTGGACAGTAGCTAGGAGCAGATTTACTATTTTAACTCCACAAAGTATTTACCTTCATGGAAGGTGCTGGACAGGTGCTGGGGAGCAGGTTTACTTGTATAAGCATAAAACATAAACACTTTTAGAAACAAAACTGAAATATACATTTTTTAACTCATACTAACATACCATTCATATATAATTTTCCCTTATTTCGTTAAAAACACCTCCACGATAAAGAGAAAACAATGAATAACCAACTTTAAGGAAAAACTGTCACAGACTATAACAAATAAACAGCATTAGTTTAACATAAATATTCAATCCCACAGGAACTGATTAAATGAAAACAATTTCTTTCAGCACAGCAAGAAAATAAGCTTTGCACCTAATACATTGTTAAAAACTAAACATTGTTTTTCTATTTCTAATTAATAACAGGATCTCAAGGAACCATCTCAACTGGAAGAACTGAAATCACTAATCAAAGTGAAAAAGAACTGCAACAGAACAGACCAAATCTTCAGTACAAAAAAGGTAATACTGTTTATAAAAAAACAACTTCAAAACACTTCTCTTTAAAGTTCAGGAACAATTATTTTCATCCAGCAAATAAACTATGACATTTGAATCCAAACAGGTTTTTGAAAGTAATAGACATTTTGTTTACAACCATCGATGCAGCAAAAGTTTTAGACAACTAATGTAGAACCTTTTACAGAACATTTTACTAAAACATTTTGTTTTTCAGAAAATAGAAACTCGACAAGCTGCGTATGTGCTGTCTTACCAAGAAAACATACTACTAAAATAAAATGGTTACCTTTATTGTAAGGAGAGATTAACTGAGCCTAGGAATTACTGGAGGTGTGTTGAGTATTCCTCATCCCGCTGCAAAGCGGAGAGGATGTGGCCTAATGGCTAGGACAGTCGACCTAAAATCTGGGAAACCATGTTCGTGTCTCGGCAAGGACACATCCTGAGATTCTGGGCAAATTACTTAATCTTCCCGTGCCTAACAACAATGAATGTGTCCTCATGTAAAGCAACTGGAGCTTATGTAAAGCAGTCTGTTCCTGACACCTTCGGGTCAAGTTTGCGCCGTACTCCGTAAAAAAAGAAAAAAAGCATAGCGGTTACCCTTAGTAATATGGTTTGAAGAACCAGTGACATAACCACTCAGCCTCTGCAATGGAGATTGAGGCTAGAGAAAATGTAAAGGATATTAAAACTCTAACTGCTACCTCCAATGAACTTTCTGACTCTGTTTTAAGGGAGGTATCCCAGAACATCCCAATGCATGTTGCGAGTGGTATGCCTACAATCCCCAATTTGTGAAGAATAATACAATTAAAAAACACAGGAGAGTAATCCCATGAGAGTAACCCCCAGAACATTCAACCAATACCCTTTCCAACTTCATAATAATGAAAACCCTCTCAAATGCATGCTAACTTTCAGTACCATTCATTATACAGTTATGCTTGAGAATATATGGATGTATCTTTTAAACCAACACCCCATTTATTCCCCCAAATCTACACTATTAATGTAAATATAAATAACACTGCCATCCCTTTAATGTATAGCTTACTGACTGACAAACATTCCTCAACATATACTGAATGTTTAACAGCTTAAAAACCAAAACAACTGACAAGAGTCATAGGAATATAGTAATAGCCTTCGGCCCCGAGGAGACGAAGTTTTCACAGCGGCCATATTGGGGGTGTTTAAGCGCTCTGCTGCGCTCTAGCTGAGTATAAAAGGGGCTTTCCTGTTCCCAGCGCCTGACGTAGCTGTGCGATTTTCATCCTCCTGTGGCGGAAGCCGGAAGGTCCTCCTCTGCAGACTTTACCCTGAGTGTTTTAACTTTACTACTTGTATTCTGCTTGATTTAAAAAGCGTCTGCATTTTATTTTCGTGTTTGGCATTCCAGCTCGATCTACCAAGCGTTTTACCCTGCCAGACATCCTGTCTCATCCTTCCTCTACTCGGGCCACTCTCAGCTGAGTATAGACGCTGAGAGATCGGCCCGAGGAGACGAAGTTTTCACAGAGGTCATATTGGGGGTGTTTAAGCGCTCTGCCGCGCTCTACCTGAGTATAAAAGGGGACGGCCTTCCTCCGCGTAGCTGACGCGTTTTGCGGACGCGCCGGACCCACGCCGGAGTCATGCTAGAGTCCTGCCCGTCTGCGCCCGTCAGTGCTAAGGTAGCGCTGGCGCCTGGTCAGGCTGCCCCATTCCCCTTTCAACGGACAGGTAATTTTCTTTACTCCCTTCAGACACTGATTGCGGCCAGACCCCCGCCTTCACTCTGCCATCATACTCTTCCCCCCGAGCGCGTCTCGGAAGCCTCTGCCTGTCAGTGCACGGACATTCAGATTACTCGCAATCAATGCTCCAAGCCAAGTAATACCACACCCTCTCGAATGACCGAGAATGGGTTCTTGATCAGTGTTAGATCGCTGATCAAGAACAATATTGCTTTTAGGGACTTTGTCTCAGAGAGAAAGCCTCTCTTCGTATTCATTACGGAGACTTGGGCTACTGATCATTCTGGACCAGACCTTCTGAATGTCATTCCTGGGGGTTACTCCCTGGCCAGAATGGACAGAGAGAGATGAAGGGGGGGTGGGATTGGGATTTTACATAGAACGGCAGTCAGATGCAAAACTGAACATTTATCATCTCCCACCGATCCCTATCAGGCCCTCTTTTTTGCCCTGAATCCTTCCCCCTCTATCACCTTCTCTGGCATCTTGATCTATAGGCCTACTGGTCCCAGGTCAGAATTTTGTCAGAACTTTCTAAAGGTCCTAGAGCCCTATTTAGACAGACCTAACCTTACCATCTTGGGGGATTTTAATTTTCATCTTGAGAAGGACGATTCCACTGATACTGCCCTCCTGTTGGACCTACTAGCCGCATGCGGCCTGTGCCAGAGAGTGGATGGCTGTACTCACACAGCCGGACACACCCTGGACAGGGTCTTCACCAACGAACCCAGGGTACGGACAGGAACCCCCTCCCCCTCTCCTGGTCAGACCATATGGTCATTCCCTTTGATTTCACTTACTCTAACTGTATCCTAGCCCCAGCAGCCACCAGTAAGTGTAGATTCAAAAGAAATCTTAAGGGGATTAATTGTGATACATTGGCCCCCTGCTTTTCAACCATTGCACACTTTCGGCTAGGTGCACCCATAGTGCTGCGCTCGACTTGCACCACTCCATCCAGAAGGCAGTAGACATACTGGCCCCTGTCAAGCCACACTATTCAGCCAGAAAATGTCCCTCGGCGCCCTGGTATTCGTAGACCCTCAGGTCTCTTAGGCAGCGATGCAGAAGGCAAGAAAGAGCTTGGAGAATTTATCTCAATCCAGTAGAAAAACAAAAGCATAAGACACTCCTTAAAGAATATAAATCTGCGGTGCTTGCGGAAAAGAAACAACACTTCTCTAAGCTGACCACCTCCCTCAGCTCTACCAGGGAGTTGTTTAAAATCATGGTCTCCCTGTCAGCCCTGCAATCCCCGACCCTATTGTGCCATCTCAAGAGCTTTGCGACCAGATATCCACCTTTTTCCACACAAAGATAACTGATATCTATTCTAGTCTTGAAACTCTCAACCAGGACCTAGAACTTCTGACCATTTCTGTCCCTCCCTCCGCGGAAGTAGTTCCTCCTCCATTATTGTATGACACAATTAACAACTTCCCTCAGCTTACACTGGAACAACTCAACCTGTACCTAAATAAGCTGAAGTCAGGCTCTCCCCTGGATCCCTGCCCGTTAAAGACTTTCAAGCAATGCAGAGATGTTCTTCTCCCCGCCTTCTTGAAGTTATCAATCTTCCAATTCTGGAAGAGTTTTCCCTACATCCTGGAAAATGGCAATAGTTAAGCCCCTCCTCAAAAAAGCCTCATTGGATACCGGTATCCTAAAAAACTTCCGGCCCATTCCACTGCTTCCTGCCCCTGCCAAAATGCTAGAGGCCCATCTTAACACCAATTTGAGCGCCTTTCTGGAGAACGGCAGCCTTCTTGATCCTTCTCAACACGGTTTCCGCAGAGTGCACAGCACCGAGTCCGCCCTCACAGTTGTCACTAATAACATCCGTGCTAAGGTCGACAGTGGCCAGACTACTCTTCTGGTCCTGCTCAACCTTACAGCCGCTTTTGACACCCTATCCCCCTCCATCTTAGTCAATCGTCTCATGGAGATAGGAGTGAACGATCCGGCGCTCAGCCTATTGAAATCCTTCTTGGATGACCATGTACAAAGGATCAAGTTGGGTGACTTTCTCTCACCAGCTAACCCGGTGCAGTGTGGAATTCCTCAGGGGTCTTCCCTGAGCCCCACACTTTTTAACATTTATGTAACACCGCTTGCCAGACTTATAAGATCTTTTGGGCTCAAAGTTGTATCCTATGCCGACGACACCCAGATCATGGTCTCCATCTCACATTCAGCCGACATCACAGCTCGGAATTTACGATGCTGCATGGAGGCAGTAGCCGGCTGGATGGTGAGGAATTTCCTCAAACTGAACGGGGAAAAAACTGAGGTGTTGATCTTCGGAGGCAAGGAAGAAACATGGTCAAGTGATTGGTGGCCTCCCACTCTCGGGGTCTGTCCTAAGCCCTCCCAGTCCGCACGATATCTAGGTGTCATTTTTGACAACAAACTTTCTTTTGATAAACAGGTCAGCAGGACAATCTCAACTTGCTGTGGAGCTCTCAGAACCCTGAGGAAGTTGGTTCACTATCTCTCCCCAGAAGCCCGTAAAAAAACGTTACTGTAGCAGTAATCACCACCAGGTTAGACTACTGTAACGCACTGTATCTGGGTATCAATAAACGGGAGGTACTACGCCTGCAACTGGTACAATATGCAGCTGTTAATTTTTTTCGCTGATGCCCCCAGACTCTCATCAGCAACCTCTATTAGGAGAGACCTTCACTGGCTCCCTGTGCAGGCAAGGATAGAGTTCAAGGCTCTATGTATTACTCACCGTGCCCTGCATTCTGGTGGTTCAGAAGATCTTAAATCCTTACTAACCCCCTATATCCCCGCTAGGGCTCTTCGATCTGCCAAAAAAAATCTACTTGTGAACCCCAGAATTTACAGAGCCAGATGGGGCGGGAGGTCCTTCCACTCCCTTGCTCCCAAGATCTGGAATGCCCTTCCAGCAGACATCAAAGATCAGCCAGTTCACTCTCTTTTTTGAAAATTCCTGAAAACCTGGTTTCTCAGGGAGACCTATATGTAATTTCTCCCCTCTCTCCCACAGCTCATACCATACCATCGTTAGCGCCTTGACGCCTACGGGCAAAGTTGCGCTGTATAAATCCTGTTTCAATTCAATTCAATTCAATAACAAATCATAAATACCGTTAAGAAAACGTAACCAAATTCAAGGATATTTTTTCCACTTTTCCCATGCATATTGAAGAAAAATTCTAAAAACATCCTCAGTTGAGGAATCCTCAGTAGTCACTGGTTTACACAGACAAGCAGTAATCTACAATATGAACTTAAGAAACGAATAACATTGCACTGTGTTTTGTACCTCCTGAATGTAAAGACAAATTCTACACCTCAATTATAAAATCGAAAATTTCTTACCTAAAATTAGGACAAAATGGCACCACTTCTAAATTACTGTGAAGATACATGGATTGGGCATCTAAGTAGGTCGGGTTACAGAAGTAAACCATGTTTTCCAATTAAGTGCTGGAACTGTTACGCGACTTGCTTAGAGGGAGTTTCAACAATTCAATAGGTCAGGTCAGGTAATCTTTATCCGTTCATTTCACAGATGATCATAAAAGACAAGCATAATATAAACACACACAATTAATATAAAAAACAGGTGAATATTCAAATATTAAAAATATATCAGTAAAAAGGACTACATACCAATCAGAAGGCCATAATTAAAAAATAATCTTCCAATAAAAGCAGATATATTACATAATAAGATTGAGACAGAAGATAATAAAAGCCGAGACATCAAGTGCAGATGGAAATGAGCGAACGTTATTCAGTGGAAGGATGGCATAATTCATTTAACAGCAGTATTGGTAAAACCCACCCTGACCTATGCCATTTCTTTGAAGTTTTGAAAAAAGTACAAGTCATGTCAGAGGCTTCCTAAAGCATCCTTTCACTGCGTATGCATGAAGTAACAACTGTCACTTTTAACAATTAAAAGAAAATGGGAACAATGCAGATAAATCTTCTGTGAGAAATTAGACTCATTTATAGGAAGAATATTCCTACATAAATTAGGACATGATTTTCATCATTAACAGCATTCCTTTCATGTAAAAGCCTTCACAAAGGCAATTAGTGCATGACTGATTCAATATGCAATATCAAGTGCCTGCCAAAAGTATTTTGTGCTCCTCTTAAAAGACTTCATCCATTTTAGGTACCTGCGGGAATTATCCGTTTCTAAAGAGAGTGCATTTCTGACATAAACCTGAGACATAATTCGACATCTCTATTACAACTTTCAAGTACAAGGGCAACCTAACTTACATTGAATGTGATTCCACGCATCTTTTGCCACCGCAGATTGACTTGGAAGGGTGTGTTTCACATTAACAATCTGTGTTCATTTGGGCATTAAAATACATTTGAAAAATTAGAGGCTTATTTACTAGCTTTTGGTGCAGGGCAGCACAGCAATTCACTTTGCTGCATTGCTTGGTGTCAAAATAAAAGGGCAGAAATGCCACGAAATTTTATTTATTTATTTATTTTATTTAGCTGTTTTATAATGCGCTCTGTTACTACCAGAGTATCCTGGCGCGAAAGGAAAAAACAAGCAGGTGGCCAAAAGGAAACAGAAGAAAATGTAAAAAGCATATCTAAAAAGATGCGTCTTCAGTGCCTTCTTAAAAGGTACAAAATTCTGGATCGATCTCAAGAACAAAGGCAGAGTGTTCCAGGCTGAAGCCGCAAGGACGGCAATTGACTGGCCTCCAAGGCGCACTCGCCAAAAACGGGGTACACTCAGTAAATTACAGTCAGCTGAGCGTAAAGAACGAGTGGGGGTGTAGCGTCTTAATATGAGCTACAATGCATTTCTGCCCTCTTACACTGTGCTGGCACACAAACGGCTGTCTAGTGCCAATGCAGGCACCCTTGCACCATGGCGCAAGGGTGCCTGCATTGAAATCAGGTTGTTTTTGTGCAGGAAGGGACACCTTCCTTCACAAAGACAATTGTTATGCCACCCCTAGCGAGGCGCAGGGTTTTGACACATTCCCAGATTTACTAAGCTAAGTTGTAAATCTGTGAATGTGTCAAAATCCGTGGGAGTTGAGGGGGAGCACCCACCGCAGTGCCCATGGCACGCCTCTCCGAGGCAGTGTGAAGCAGTGTGAGTTTCCGTGGCCTCGTAATATGGGTCTGAACTATGAGCATGCGGAACGTCAAAAAGAGGTGACGTTCTCGCAGTGCACAAAGCTTGTAAATATGCCCTTAGTATTTTGTTTAAGGGCACATTGTATGGTGTGAATTAACAACCATTTTTTCTTATCAGTGAACAACAATTTAGAGTGCACACTGCAGTCAGAATGTATGAGTGTCAGTGTCGGACTGGCCTATAGGGCAGTCAGGCAGTGCCATACGGGCTGGTCTGACAGATCAGGGTGGGATCAGGTTTTTAGCAGTTTGTGTGCTTGTTTTATGTCGAGGTGGGCCGGTTTTGATTGCTTATTTCCCTCATATTACCACAAGCAATGCCTACATGAAGCACACAGGCATGCAGTCTGACATACCTTGCAAAATACCCACACAGCGTGCCATTTTCAAGTTCAAAACTGGCCTTATTTGGAAATGTGGGCCACTTTTTAGCTATCTAATTTGCTAATGGGGGCCACTTTTATTCTGGGACAGAAAGCTATTTTGTGTCCATTTGAGTGCCTAAGTTTTAGCACTCCTGGTACTTTGGATGCAGCAGCCTCAAATATCAACTCCTTTTAAAAATCTCAGAATAAGAGAGCACTGGTTTGCAAGTGGAATTGCTGGCTTTATGACTGGTTCCTCCGCTAGTGTTATTCCTCAGGAATGGAGTTTAGCCTCTG
Organism: Lissotriton vulgaris; assembly: GCF_964263255.1. Taxonomy (NCBI): domain Eukaryota; kingdom Metazoa; phylum Chordata; class Amphibia; order Caudata; family Salamandridae; genus Lissotriton; species Lissotriton vulgaris. The sequence goes on from NC_141694.1 coordinate 281,229,517, forward strand.
CCCTGCAGCCTTTATGCAGCACCTGATGATTTTGTTGGTTTGCCAATTGCAGATAAAACGTTGTAGCTTCAACGCACCCAATTGGAAAGAAGGAATTTGTTGTAATTTGCTATTTATATTGTTTGTTCCATTACAAAGATTTATTAAAAAACTCCAATTTTTTGTAGAAAAAGTAAGCACAGGAATGATTATGTGAAATCCTATTACTCCAAGCTTCAGAGTCTCAATCTACATACCTGGAGACTGAGCGGGGCACCTGAGCCCCTGTGCCACCAGAGGAGGTCAATGTCATCCTTTCCATGATGGTCCTCTTTTGAACGTGGACTAGATTTATGGTCAGGTGTGCTGAACATCATGGTGATCTATTGAGGGCCCATCTGTCAGGGATCCATCACTTTGCACTCTCACTGGCCCAGCAATGTTGTGCAGTGGGCACTGTTAAGGCATATTGCAAACACAAGGAGATGATGGGTGGAGTGCTGAAACTTTTCAGATACTCATCCCCAGTCACAGATCTGGTTACGGTTTGATAAGTGGTCACCCCTCTTCCTATCTTGGTATGGGAGACTTGAACCTTTTAATAGTAGTAGGATGCTACCTATTATTGATTTTACCTGTCCTTGCTTCCTGTTATCTCAAAAACATGCTAATTCAATTGACAGCCTTCTGTGGAAGTTCGTTTGGAACAATAAGTATGCTTGCATATCTTCAGACAAGCTTAAAACGTTCAAGTCTATGGCGGCAGTCTATGGCAGCATTCATTTCTCCAACTTCATGAATGATCATTCTGATTTCATACTCAAACAAGTTTGGACATCTTTATCAGTGGACGTCTTCCAAAGTCAAAACATCTGGATTTTCTTTTTTAACAAATCCTTTCATTTTTAAGAATTTTGTTTTTCTCCTGTAATTAATCATTCCAGTTTGATAGCTAAACCTTTTCTTGTGCACAATTGCTCAGAAGTGTAGGGTCTAGCAATTTCACCCAACTGGTATAACACTAACTTTGTTATTACCAACAGAGTTAAACTAGTTAAATTGGATAGATACAGGCATTAAGAGTGTTGGTTGCCTAATCACAAATAATCATTGTAATCTTTTTAAGAGGTGCAACAGGATTGTCCAGATACATTTATCCTCAAGTATGATTTCTTAATAGCAGGTATTAAACTAAATATGACAAATACTTTTGCAATATCCGGAAAAGGTGAAGCAATTTTGGCTCAAATTTACAACGTATCTACAGAAGTTTAGGGGCCTGATTACAATGTCGGTCGAAAACTAAACCGCCCTACTCCTTGTCGGATTTGCTTCTAAATACTCCCGGTCAGTGGTTCCGCCCGACCGGTTATGATGCTTCTGAACATTGTTCTGAAGGACTCCCAATGACTTCAATCGGAGCCTGTGTTCTGACTGACAACACATGCTCGTATAGGGGAAAATGGGTGCATGCAGAAAACCTTGCACCCTGGTGCGGGCACTCCATGGTGCCTGCCACACTGTGCATGGTTTTATACCGGAGTCCCTTGGGTACCCTCTCACCCCAAACAAGAGGACTCAGGATGGAGGGGGGCCTGCTAGGAGCCCCCAAAATCAGATTTCAACAGCCTTTTCGTGTTGGACAGACCGAGTCGGAAAGGCTGTCAGAATCAACATTGTTATCGGCCGGTCGGAAACGCTGTCCATAAAGCTGTATGAATCGGCTTTGACTGACTCGGATTCTCCGAGTGTCGGTTGGAACAGATTCGGAATGACCAAATGTTTTCCCTTCTGACGATGAGCATCGTAATCGGTCAGTCGTAATTGTTTCCGACTGAGTCGGTCGGAAGGGTTCCGACACGATCTAGGGGAATCTGACTGTCGGTCGGAGGCTTTCCGACCGACATCGTAATCAGGCCCTTAGTGTCCTTTATTTATATTTATATATAATAAAATGTATAAATCGCAATACTGACGGCCCTAAAACTGAAGGTGAATAATTATGGGGAAAAGACCTCGAAAGACCTTGCTCATTCCTTTATGAAACACAATTTGGTCAGAAACTCACTCAATAAATGACGGTCTTAAAACAATAATAGTGATGTATTACAAATGTTTATTTAAAAGTTAAACTGTTTTGGAAACAAGTTTAGGATAAGATTATTGTTGCTATAATATATATTTTTTGGGTGGTTCTTGCAATATATCGTGGTCAAATTATTTAAATAGGACATTTTTTTGCCCAATCATAATTTTAATTACACTTGAATATTCAGTGTAATTTTGGTAATTCTGCTTTACTCTTTGCTCTGGAGTTATCAATGTTATGTTATGAGATTTGTAGAGTGCATGGCTGTCCCTGCAAAGGGACGTCCAAACGCTAGCAGCCAAGAGGGGAATATCGGGGAGGAAACAATGTCAGCGAAAGAGCCAGGTCTTAGCCGCCCTTCTCAAAGTCAGATGGTTGGGGATGCTTCTGATGGACAGTGGCAAGGAGTTCTAGAGGGCCAGCGCTAGCACCTTAAAAGAAAGCCTCCAGCTCTGGATCTGAGAAAATGGGGAACTTGTAACAGATAGAGGCTGGTAAATCATGCGTCGGTTGTAGGGAAGTTGTAGCTCACTCAAAATTGCAGGACCCAAGCCAGTAAGAATCTTATGAGTAAAACAGTGCACTTTGAATGTAATTCCCTGCCCTATGGGAAGCCAATGAAGACAGCACCTAAGGCCGGATACAGAGCAATGCCTAGGGAGGACAAATAGCACCACAAGCTGTTGTGTTCTGAGTGTGCTGCAGCCTTTTCATCACTGACTTGTTGGATCGAAGGAATTTCTAGAGAACAGTGGTCCTTAGTAAACAATTATGATCAGAAAAAGAATCAATATAGACTTTGTTGGGTGCTATATATATATTCAGTGCCCAGCCGGACAGAGAATTTTTAATATAACAATGTATTAGGATAAAGAGGAACATACAGAAGGAACAATACAGCGGGCGCAATCCTGCACCCAACATAGGGAGGGAAGAAAAATGAAAAAGGTAACAATTACATAAATAAATGAAAACAAATGGAACAAAAATTACAGGCAAAACACTTGGAGCTGTGGTAGCTTGCTGAAAATATTACTTGTAAGGCAAGCTTATCCAAATAGTGACCACAATTATTGCACAAAATGGGTCAAAGTGGTACTATTTTTGAAATATCAACGACGTTTCGATCCCATGCTCCTTAATTAGGGGGATCATCATCAGGACTAGTGATAAACAATTGCCTGGTGTAAAGTAATTATGCCTGTAGAGATAAAAACAGGGGAACAAAGAACAGTGACCTGTCATATTCACTGGAAATAATAAAGGTTACAGCATGTCAGCGACTGTCTTCCCAATGTGCAAAAATCAAGTGAATCAGTGACTCAGTAAGTTCAGGCGAGCGTCAAGAGAGAATGACAAGTGACTCAATGACTGCATTCTTGCTGGAATTACATATTGTGCCAATCGGAATAGCCATTTTTGGGTGGTGTGGCGTAGGAGTTTGGAGAGTGGAAGTTAAACATGATAGCATGGATATTCACACAAAACTCAAGATATTTACACCGATTTACAATTATCTTGGAGTGCTCTTTTGTGACTGTAGAAGGAAAGGAAAGAGAAGGCACATAGTTGAAAGATTCAATATAGCTATGCACAGTCGCTAGTGATAAGGGTCGTAGGGCAGGGTGGACTGCGGTGCGCCACGTCTCTGTGTGGGGAGAGCGCAAGGCTGAGACCATGGTGCCCAGAGTTAGTTTAGTGGTGTGAAGGACGCATGACCCATGATGCGTTTTACTTGTGGGGGCTTACCGAGGAACATATGTCTAATGCCTGATTGACCCACCTCTCGAACCACCTCTCGAAATAGTCATTGGACAGCTCGATATTGGCAGGCAGTGCTGGTTTTAACATGCCAAGAGTGTCTCAGAAGGTAGTCTGCGCTAGTTTAGGCCAAGGGCATTTGTTTAGAGGGTTCATGTAAGGCTAAAGATTCGGGGCCTGCTAGGTGTACAGAGAACCAGATAAGAGATTGGTTGGTCACTGCCTTGGGTAGTGGGGTCGAGACGTCTAAGTATGGGATGTTGGAAAAAAAAGGGGTCATGATGCTGTGGTAAGTTTGGTGAAATATTCTACCTCGACAAATGTAGTGTGCACGAGCAATTGTTCTTGCTTGCTGTTCATGTTCTGTTGCATTTAGTACTACTTTTTAGTGCAGAATGCATTCTCACCCCCATTTTGGAAACAATGGGCATTTTTGCATTAGGAAATAGCGCTAAATGCAGAATTATTCCTCTCGCATAATCATGCTTAATTTCAAGGTCTCTTTCCAGCTATGCCTGTTAGAAAAATACCCCTGTATCATGGCAGGATCCATGAGCAGGGATGTCTTGTGTGCTGTGGGGGGTTGGCTTATCTTGTATGATCAACAGCCCCAGGGGCAATATTACTAATAACATTTAGATTTTTTTTCTTTCCTTTGGGAGCTGATCCCATGCTGAAGGGGTGGGCACAATTGGACACCTGCAAAAAGGAAAATATGGCAGGCTTTTTTCAAAAATAAATGTGTCCAGGGATTTTCTGGAGCTCCCCTGGCACCAAACATTAGAGGGGTCACCCCCCACCCCTCACGCATGGCACAACCCCCAAAGGAGCAATATAAGATATGTTTATAATTTTTCCAAGTGGGGTGCTGTCTACGGTCTAGGCAAGGGAAAATATTGCAGACATTTTCAATGTACATGTGCCTAGTGTTTTGTTGCTCCTTGTGTACCCAAATGAGGTGGGGTCGGGTTGACCCTTCACACTGTAGGGCACACAATCATTTGAAGACTTTCCCTTCCATGGTGGGAGGTGCAATCATCCCTACAAGGAAGGGAGAATATGATTGCCAGTTTTTTGTATCTGCTTCTGCTCTGGAGCATTTCAAGTGCCCTCTCCCCGGGCAGCATAGTCAACCCACTTCAACCACCGATTAGTTACTGTGCCATTCAGATTTTACTTCTGCCAAGCACATTGCGGGTCAATGGGTGAGCCCACTTCAGCTATTGGTCAGTTATTCACCCATTCACGTTTTGCCATAATCATGGCATTTAGGAGGCCGTGGTGGGTGGACTGACACATTACCCTATGCTGTAGCAAGCAGAAGCAAAATGTGAATGCTGAACAACAGATCAGTGGCTGAAGTGGATTCAGCCATTGACTCGTGATGTATGCCATGCAGGGTACAATTACCATGTGAGTGGCACAATAACTGATCAATGCCTAAAATGTGCTCACCAATTTACCTCAAATAATGAAGGAGCGATTTGAGGAAGAGTCTAATACTGAGACAGCATAAGAGATAGAGGGTCAGGGAGCAGAATCTGGGAGTGATTTTTCAGTTGGTGTCACTTCTGATAGCAATTCATCTTTCAATTATTCTGAGGAACAGGCCAATAGGGGCTGTGATGTTCTTTCACAAAGGCAACCTGTGCAGTGGAGAGCCAGTGGCAGGGTAGACCAATCCAAAGTGCAGGCAATTACCACACTGAGCACAGGTAGAGTGCTCACTCAACAGACTCCTAATTTAGTCCAGACTGAAAGTTCCCCATTCACTGGAGATTCTAGATGCAAGTTCAATGCAGCATATTTTTTACCAAATGACTAATTCCATCTTTTTCTAGATCCAGTCTTCCTGGAATAGATTGTATACCAAAAGAATTTGCGTGCTGAACAGTTTCTCTGGGAGCTTGATGTTTTGTGTAATTTTAGGCAACATTTGAGGTTTGTAGAGCATTGCAGGTAAGAAAATGTTGTGCGATCAACAAGAGGCACTTCATCCTGGACTCCCCTGAGTGTCTAGGGTCAGAAATGTCAAGGTTTACTATGTTTGCCTGGGTGGCTGCTAAGTACTGGCCGGAATACTGCAACAGCCCACAATGCCAATTCAGTTTTTTTTCTTATTTTTACAGAAAATGTTTATGTCCCCACATTGCTTTTTGGGCCCTTTTCTGTCACAGACTCTAGGCCCACCTCTCAAGTGGGGTATGGTTTTTATCAGGAGATGTGTGGGAAAACTGGGTGATAGGAAAGTGTTATATACCCACAGATTCCGTAACTTCCCCTAACAGAAAGGTGAGAAAATGTGTGTTTGTAACCAAAGTTTGAGGTTTGCAACGGTGTAGAAGTGAGCCCCTTCTTGTAAAGTGAAAGATACTTCTTCCAAATCTGAGGTTCAGAGATGTTTATTAAGAACAGCGTACACACAGACACCATCCATCAGACAGCCAGGTCCAACTGCCTTTCACAGCACTCAAAATTCCAGTCCAGCAACCACTCACATTCTTATGGCTACATCATCACTTAAAAACTAACTTTAATGAACATGGAAGAAAGGTAAAACACCACAGAAGGCTTCTTGGTAAACAAAAAAAAATCCTTGTGCGAACTGTTCACTCCCACAGACGTCTAGTTTTTAAAAACTTTCTGGGTATGGTAGGTTTCCCTGGGTTGCACCCAGCCCAGGCCAAAAATCCACAGCTACCCACATTGGAAAAAAATGGTTGGTTTTGAGTGGAAAAATGTAATTTGCCCACGTTGTGTTTCGGTCCCTTTCCTTTTCCAGCTGCTAGGACAAACCACAAAAGTGGAGACATATGAGAACAGAAAATAGTAGTAGAATAGTAAAACATTTGTTATTACCTATTGAACTTCTTTTCATTTTTGGCTTCCAAATGTAACCCAGTGTGCAAGGAAGAAGGCCCTTTGCAAAATACCTTTTGAATCACATGATAGTATGAGTACCCATAAATTCAGAGATCTACAAATGCTGTTTCTAAACTCAATATCCTGTGTACATTCCAGAAACGCATGGGTTTTCGTTATACACATTTTTAGATTATTTATATTTTTCTATACAAATTGCTGTATACTCAGTACATAATGAAAAATCATTATAGAGTGCAGCACTTTGCTGGCTCTGGGCATTGTGTGTTTTTCAATAACCTGCAAACCCTATATATCCCCGCAACCAAATGGTTCGATCGGTCATAACAATATATTGGTTTTGTAAACTGTCTGTGAAACATAAAGTTGCAGATGAAAAAGTTGTCACAATTTCATTTTCATTACATTTATATTCTAACAGTTACTTTTTTGGGAAAACCTATAGGGATCTATTCAAATGACCCCTTGCTCATTTCAAATTGTGTCTACTTTTCAGAAATGCTTTCTTGGACCACCCATGGGTTTCAAACTGCTTCCGCCAAAAACTGCAGTTGGCATGAAACAACAAAAAAACGGAAATATGGACTACCTCCTTGAAAATTCCAAAACTGTGGTAAAAAATGTTTTTGGATGCAACTCTGAGTGTTCGTGAAAGTTGGCACAGCAAACTTTTCATTGATACCACTTTTAGAAAAAAACATACACTGTCTTGCCCTTTTTTCCCAATTAAAAAAAAAAATAATAAAGTTGTGCTATATTTTGGCTATTTTCTTCAGTTTACTACAGGGGAATCTACAAACGCCGGTGATTGTATTAAAGAAGGTAGTTATGCAAATGGAAAGCCCTGTAATGTACAACAATGTAAGTATATGAACATGCGTTGTACCAAAGGAAATAAAATATGTTTACAATAAGAGGAATCTACAAACGCTGAGTGCCGTTGGAATCCCCAGGATGTTGGAATAAAGGGATGTTGGAAAAAAAGGACACAAATTTTATGTGGATCCTTAATGTGGACAAAAAGTTATGAGAAGTAAGCATAAATTACCCTAAATTGCAAAACAAAGGCTCAGCACTGGTGGTGGAAAATTGTCGGCAGTTAAGGGTTTTTTCTTTAAGTTTGAGTTATTAAAGAACAAAAAGAACATAAAATGAAGAAACAGTTAAGATAATAAAGCCATACAGGTTATACAATGAGAATATAAAAAAGATAATGGAATTACAAAGTCTATAAGAACAAAGGAGAAACTCAATCGAACTATGCGTATAGAAAAAACATTGTAAGCATAACAATACTTGAAAAAATGAAGACATTATACAATAAATCAATCCAAAAATTAATGATAATCAGCTAGAGAAATTGGTAAAAAGCATTGTGGAAATCAAGGTGGTTTTCGTACCTCATCTGATCTAGTGTGAGAGGCGGTGGTCGAAGAAGCAATTGAAGATAAATAATTTGCCAAAGGGAGCCAAAGGAGATCTCTTTTGATTGCAAGGGAGATGGGAGAAACATAATTAGTATCAAGTCGATGGTGAAAACAAACCACATTCCACCAAGAGGGAAAGGTGACATTATTAGCCTGTTTCCAATTGGAAGTGATGAGATGAAAGGCAATATCTATCAAAAGGTCAATGAGTATGTAATGTTGTGAAGGTTGAGACTAAATAGGAGAAAGAGAACCCAGTAAAATGTGAGTAATGGAAAAGGGGATGTGAATCTGAATTTATTTTTAATTTGAGACCAAACAAGTTTCCAAAACTGGAGTATAGAAGGACAATCATATAGCATATGTTTTAAATCAGCAGTAGGGCATGAGCAAGACCAACATGTAGAGGGAGTGTCTGATGAAAAGGTCGATAAAATCAGTGGAGTATAGAAAATCCGATCGTGAATGAAAAAAAAGGGGTTGTGTGGTGTTAGCAGCCCTAGAGGTTTTATGAAGCTTGGACCATGTCTTATCCTAAAAGGGAACTGACCAGTCCTGTGAAAAATGTTTTTCCTAGGCTAATTCAATCTTAGTTTAGGGTCTGTCCAATGAAAATTGAAAGGATTTATAGAGAAAAGAAGCGGAAGGAGAGTGATCTAATGCAGAGGATATAGGTTGATATATATTGGGAATATCATTAGGTAATAGTAATAGGTAGGGTTTGAAGGTATTGAATAAGAATGGACCAAAGCAACTTATACTGTGAACGAGAAGATAAAGGTAAGAAAAATTGAGATTGGAGATCAGAAAAGGGGAGAGGCTGATTATGAGAAAGAAGTTGAGAAATCCATCGCAGGCCTTTGGAATACTAAGTCTTCCAGAATATTGAACGATTACGGATCTTAAGCTGTTTATTATGTCAAATAGGCTGTACATGAGTAGAACAGATAGAGGGGTAAGAGGAGGACTTAAAAGGAAGAAGGAGATTACAAGAGTGGGAAATAATAGGAATCCGGAGAGAGGTCATATTGGATGTAATGGTTAGGATTTTGCGAAACTCAAAAGGAGTAAGAAATGAAGATTTTATTTTTAGCCAGAGAGGAGGATAGAAAGGAAGAGCAGTTGAGAGCCAACAGGATGCCTGTTTCATGGAGAAAGTGTGGTGATAAGATTTAAAATCAGGGAATCGAAGTCCAGCATTAGATTGATCCTTCTTCAAGGAAGCGAGAGCTATACGTGGACGTTTACCTTTCCATAGGAATTTAAGTAGAGTAGAATCGATCCTCTCAAAATAATAATCAGGAATATGAATAGGAATCATGGAGATGGTGTATAGTATAAGTGGTGATAGCATACATTTTATTGAGTCGAGACGCCCCCACCAAGATAGAAAGAGAGGATTCCATCGGGTAATGGCAGCATTCAATTTTTTGGCTATATATTCAAAGTTTATTTTAAGAGTGTCAGATAAGAGAGGAGCAAACCAAATGCCTAAGTATTTAATCTTAGAAGGTTGCCAAGAAAAACCAGAATGTTCAAAGAGATGCTTTTGGCAAGGAGGATCTAGAGGCAAGATTTCACATTTGTCGACGTTAAGACGATACCGAGAAACATCGGAAAAGGAAGAAACCTGCTAAAGGAAGAGAAGATTGTGGATCAGAACAATATAGAAGAATGTCGTCAGCGTAAACCGAGAATTTAACTTATTAGCAACCAAAATGAAAACCAGAAATATTATCATCTTGTCGAATCTTGGTGAGAAAAGGTTCTAAAGCTAAAACAAATAATAAATGAGACAATGGGCAACCTTGTCGAACTCTTCTTTGTAGTGCAAAATAATCTGAAACCATACCACTAACAAATATTGATGCCTGAGGGCCAGAATAGAGTAAGGAGATAATAGAAATAAATTTAGGTGGAAAGCCTGCCCATTTAAGAGCATGAAACATAAGATCCCAGCTAATCCTGTGGAATTCTTTCTCAGCATCAAGAGAAATAGCGTCCAAAGGATGGTTTAGCGAGGGAGCCTTACTTAGAATATCGAAAAAGACGCATGAGTTATCAGAAGAAAGTCGTCCTTTAACAAAAACTGATTGTTCAGGGCCGATTAAATAGGGCAAAAGTGGATCCATTCTAAGAGCCAAGATCTTGGCATGAATCCTGTAATCAGTATTAACTAAAGCAATAGGGTGATAGTTCTTGCATAGAGAATGATCTTTATCATCTTTAGGATTTAAACAAATCAAGGCTTGTTGAAACGTACCACGTGAGGAGCTCGAGTCAAGAAAGGATTGAAATAAAAGTAAAAGTTTTGGTAAAAGAAGTGAAGCTAAATAATTGTAAAATTCAATGGTGAATCCATCAGGACCAGGAGCTTTCCAACGTCGTAACACCGAGACAACAGGAGAGATTTCTGCAAGTGAGATATCAGATTCTAGGGACTCAAAATCAATGTGATTGGAAGGAGGTGAGGCAATAGTTTGAAAATAGGAAAGAAGATCAGCCGAGGTTGAAATGGTTTCCGGAGTATAAAGTGACAAATTCATTTAGAATATATTTGTCCTTAAATAAAGAGACATCAGTAGAACCTTGAATAGATTAAATTTTCGTTTGTTCTTTCCATATCTTCAAATAATTGGCTAGTAGTTTCCCCATTTTATTCTGACCTCCATAATAACGGGAGTTACATTTTAATAAAAATTTTGAGGCAGCATCCGTGGTTAATTTATTGAAAGTAAATTTGCCATCAATAAGTCTTTAAGAGAGTATTCAGTATTAGACCGATAATAAGTATGTTCAACTTGTTTAATTTTATTAAGAAGTTGAGCGGATTGAGCTTTTTCTTGTGTGAAACAAAATTGATGATAAAACCTCTAGCAGCTGCTTTAAAAGAATCCCACACCATAACAAAAGGGGAATCAGGGGTATGATTAATCATAAAAAACTCAGTGGCAAAAGCGTTGAATTTTGTACAAAAGGTGGAGTCAAGGAGTAAAGAGTTATTAAATCTCCACCTGCCTGGTTGTGGGGAAAAGGGAATGAGGTCATTGTCAACATGAACAGGAGCGTGATCTGAAATTAAAATAGAGCCAATGTTAGAGTGAATAGCATGTTGAGCTTAAGATTTGCTTAGAAAAAGTTCATCAATACGGGATTGTGAGTGATGATAAGAAGAGTAAAAACTATATTCTCTAAGGTCGGGAAGGCATAATCTCCAAATGTCTACTAGTGCATTGTGATGAATAGAAGCAGTGAATTGAGAGTGTATTTTAGATGTAGAGAATTTAACTTTGGAATGCCTGTCTAAGATAGGGTCAAGAATTTGGTTACAGTCACCACCAAAAATAATGTAATCATCATTAAGTGTAACCAACTTTTCAGAAATGGAAGGCCAAAAGGATTTGTCAACACCAGTAGGAGCATAAACAATAAATATAACAATAGGAATCTTATCTATAAGTAATTTAACAATCACCCAACGCCCATCAACATCGCATTCATGAGAAACTGTAGTAAGACTTAACTTTTTGTGGCACAAAATCACAACTCCATTTTTCTTACCTGCAGCAGGGGATTTAAATACATGTCCGACCCAACAACGTTTGAGTTTCAAGGCTTCAAGCTCTGAAAGGTGGGATTCTCGGAGAAGGGCAACATCAGTTTTAAGTCTGGTTAGATGAGATAACACCAGTTGCTTTTTAATTGGGTTATTTAAACCTTTAACATTCCAAGTGGTAACCGGGAAAGTGAAATAGAGAAAAAATATGAGCAATAATATGCTCATATTATTTAATAATATATTAAAAGAAAAATTGTAGAGAAAAATGCAAGGATAAAACAGTAGGAACAGGAATGCAAAAATGCGAAGTAAAAAGAAGTAGTATAAAGGAGAAAAGAAGGTAGGAACAAGGAAAAACACAGAGGGAAATGGAACAATGCGAGCAAAAGTGAAGAGAAGAAAATAGAGATAAAGAAGACAGTGCAAGTCAAACACAGACGACTGAAAAACATATCTCCAAATACAAAAAACAAGTGAGGGTGACGACGCCAAAAGATGACGACGACAGCAGCGAGAGCAAAGATCACCAAACATTTGCTGAGTCACATCAGTACTTCACATATAAAGGGGACACATCGGGATGGGTAGGAGACATGCAATGCCTGTATAAAAGAGAAAAGAAAATTGATACGAGTACCAAAATATTGGAGACAAAAGGAAACATAACACATATGTTCTACAACAGTACAAAGGAAGAAACATAATGACGATCCACGGGAGAAGACAAGACAATAAAACGATTTCAAGAATAATTCATGAAAAACAGATTAAAAAAGGCATGAAAACAAATTAAACATTTCTTGAGGTGTCCATAACATCTGCTCCATGATTACGAAGGAACTCTTGCAAAGCTGCAGGATCTTCAAAAGTCATAGTCTTTTCTTTGTAAGTAACCTTGAAAAGGCAAGGATTAAGCAATCCAAATCTGGCATTAAGAGCGTGTAACTGAGGGCGTAGATCCAGAAACCTCTTCAGAAGATCAGCTGTTGTTTTAGCTACATCCTGTGAAAGGAATAAACAATGCCCCTCCCACATAATCTGTTTTTTAGATTTAGCGGCTGACAAAACTTGCAAAAGATCAGTATATTGTAGAAACAGCATAATGATGCCTCGAGGTTCGTTGAATAACTTAGGACCAAGACGATGTGCTCTTTGAATGTTGAAGGATGAAGAAGCAGGTAAGTCCAACATTTTTGGAAGGAAGGATTGAAAAAAGACAGTAGGATTTGATCCTTCAATGTCTTCCCGAAGGCCATAAAGTCGAAGATTATTCCTGCGATTTCGCCTGTCTTTTGGGGAGTGATATATCCGCTTCCATTGAAGATATTCGGGAGCATGAGGCTTGAAGAGACTCTGTAGATTGTTCTACAAGTAGAACGTGGGAATCCAGCGAGGACCATTTGTCATGCAAAAATTGTAAAGTCTTAGTAGTCTCTTCCATGAAAGGTTGAAGGGCGCGGATTTCTTCCAGAATTAAATCCATAGAAGCTGTGGCCGAAGAGGTTCCAGGGGAAAGAGGATCTTTCTAAAAGCGCTTGGTAGCCGTTGTTGTTGGGAGATTACTTGAGGAATTCATTTTAGGAAGCGCACCAGATGAAGTATCAGATTTCTGAGTAGGAACGTCCTCCATGTCTTACAAATTAGAATCTGAGTCAGAACAAGTAGACGGTTTAATGGAGGAAGAGAGTTTTGAGGTTCCTCAGTTTCCCCATAAAAATAAGTTGAAAAAGGTGTGAGAACGGGAACAAAACTCACATTGACGCATATATATAAAAAAAAAAACCAAGCCAAACAGTATCAAAATAATGCAATAAGTCGATGAGGAGAGAAAAAGGAGGCTCAAAATGCATCAAAGAAAAATATATGACAAGTTATAATCCTCAAAATATAGCCAAAACGTATTAATCCTGTGTAGTGAGCAGAGACATTGAGAAAGAGTTCAAAATGGCGGCCAGGTAAAATTGCGGTGAAAAGGGGAAGCAGGGAGGAAAAAACACTCACAAGACAGCATTTGGCAGATGAAAACTAGCCAGCCACTGTAGAAATTCTCCGATTGAAGAAACAATTCAGTTCAGCAACAAGGGGGAGAATTCTGAGGAGACTAGCATTGCGAGAGAGGCATGAAGACAAAATGGCGGCAGTACTCGAGTGAGCCAGAGCGCGCCAAGTTTAGGGCTCAGGGGCTTCCAAAATGTAATAAAAAGCAGTGTATCATGCTCACAGCATCTTTAGAGGCAGAAAAATGGTACTGTGGATTGAAATTGCTTCAAATGCCGAAGTGTAGCGTCCGCGTTCAGGAGTCGGCGTCAGAGCTCCACAGTTACGCCGCCATCTTGTGCGGCGCACTAGCCACGCCCCCAGCTAAAGTATTAAGAGGAATATGTTACGGATGGCCCTGTCCTACTATTTATTGCAAAATGTTGTCTGAGATAATACGGTGACTGAAGTTTTACAAATTTCCTCATATATATATATATATTTCTTTTTTAACATATATATTTAAATTAACGTACATACATTTATATAACATCCTAATTATCTTTGAACAATAGAATTCCGACTCTTAATCAGAGAAAAAATACTTTATATTGGTTGACCCATTCAGTTTTTTCTTGTGTGCGCATAGGCCTTCTTGTTAAAACTATACAGTAGGCCTTTTACTGTAATAACGAATAACTGTTATGTGTATGAGGTATTCTTCTTTTACGCTTATCCATAGTAGCTTTGCTGTTCTCATTTGACTTACTATTGTTGCTAAAATTGCCTTGTAGTTTACATTTTTATTTAAAGCATCTTTAAACCATAATTCAGGTGAGAATTAGCCTGGGGTGTGGTATTATCTTCATAACACCTTTTCGGGCAGGGCTCAACTTTTAGATGTTCCTAGATCCGGAGATCAAGGTTCCAATAACACTGCCATGCTAAAATGAGGGCTTCTTTTTGTGAAAAAGCATGGCTTTAAATAGGCAGGTAAAAGTATTAAAACAATGATGCTGCATATTTGTTATCGGGCTCCTAATGGCCCAGAAAAGACATGCATCCCATTGGCGAAATACTCTGCTTGAAGCTATATAAATCCTTGGTTGGTCTGTAAATGGATAATTTCAGCAAAACTGGTTTGCAAAAACAATGCAAATATCTTTATTAAGGGCGAGCACAAATCTGGGCTGACAAACTTTGCAAATGAACTTCTACAGGAAGTAAAACGCCAATTTCACCTTGGTTGCTTGCTGGTGGTGCTCTGATGAGCTTCAGATCGATAACACTGTTTCTTACACCATTTCCATTTCTCTCATCTGTGTTCATCCTTCTTGATTAGCAGTAGATCTACAGCACACATTCTAGCCCTAAGAGGTCTGGACTCTGGGTCAATAGTTGTTAGTTGTACATTGCCTTAGGACAAAATGCTCTGAGCAGGAATGAACAGAAAATTAGACATTAACGTTAACATTGTAACGCGCCTCTCATACCCAGCTGTCAACTGGTCAATCTGTTAAAGGATATGGTGAAATCACCGACAACCAATGTAAGCTCTATAACCTCTACTGATCAATGCAAGATGCTGGCCACCTATTTTATCAATAAAGTGGTTGGCATCTATGATAGCTTTCACATGGCATGTGAAGCTGCAGATATGTTGAGGCGGGATCACACAAGGAATAGGGTCCACTCCCTGTCCACTTTTTCTTCTATCACTATAGATGGCCTCAAGGCGTTGATCACCAGGATAAAATCAGGAACTCCTGGTGACCCTCTTAAACCAGAACTCCTTGTTAAATATCAGGATTGCCTTCTTCCCAGTTGTCGGGATCTTATTAACCTTTGCCTCTCCATTGCTGAGATCCCACAAGCTTGGAAACATGCTAAGGTCATTCCCCTTCTAAAGAAGCCTTCTCTAGACACATCCAGACCGGAGAACTATCGTCCAATTTCTCTGCTACCATTCCTAGCGAAAGTTACTGAATCCTTTGTGAACGGCTTTCTGACACAGTATCTGGAGTCTTATTCCTTATTGGATACATCTCAAAATGGCTTACGTCCGAGGCATAGCACAGAGTCAGCCCTATTAGCAGTAATGTAGCAACTAAGAGCCTCCATGGATGAAGGCAATTTGACGGCACTTATTCTGCTAGATCTCAGCACCGCCTTTAATACAGTTTCCCATACATTCTGATCCGTCAGCTGCAGGAGATTGGTTTCAAGGGTAGTGCTCTTGATTGGTTTGTAACCTTCCCGCATAATAGGTCTTTTCAGGTTATCTCTCCTCTCTTTTACTCTCAGATTCACTCTCTGTGCTGTGGGATTCCCCCAGGGGCCAGCATTGAGCCCGACCCTGTTCAATATTTATGTTTGGCCATTGGCCCTGCTGGCTAAAGCCAGCAACATATCCTTGGTATCTTATGCAGATGATAGGCAGCTGGTCTTTTCTTGCCCTAAGGACCCTAGCCAGGATGCAGTCAAATTCCAGGAGGACTTGTCTGCCTTAGCAGGCTGAATGGAGGTGAATTGTCTCCAGCTTAACACATCTAAAACTGAGATCCTCCTATTAGGCAGAGGCTACCATCTGTTGGGCAACAATTGGTGGCCGCAGTAGCTGGGTACCCCTCCTGTGCCTAAAACCGTTGAAAAGAACCTTGACATGCGGGTGGACAGTGCCCTATCCTTTGAGTAGCATGCCAAGTCTGTCTCAGAGATCTGTTTCGGCATACTGAGTGGCCTCAAACCCATTTTGGGCTTGTTTTACCTCCACACTCACCAGCTGGTAGTTCAAGCCACGTTTTTGGCCAGGTTGGACTACTGCAACTGTCTTCTTCTTGGCTCTAATAAATCTGTGACCAATAGGTTCCAGCGCACATGACCGCAGCGGCTCGCACTCTACTGGCACTATGGAAGCACAGCTCTGTTTCAGATGAGTTGTGCCGAATCCATTGAGGCCCATTGAGCAGAGATTATGGTTCAAAGCACTCTGTGTCACGCACAAAATACTGGCGGGTGCCGGCCCAATGATTCTCAGTGACCTATGTCTGCCCTACATTCCTACCCATGCTCTGCGCTCTGCTGATCACCACTTGCTGCTGGTGCCGCGATCCCATAGGGCGAGAACTGTAGGCCATTCATTTAAGGTACTAGCACCGACTCTATGGAACTCCCTGCATCTGTCCATCAGGAATATCTCCAATCGTTCTGGCCTTTAGAAAGGCAGTAAAGACCTGGTTGTTTCAGTAAGCCGTAGACTCTTTTGCATCCTTCCTCTGTCCTTTAGTGCTGGGACGTCCCTTTGCTGGGACACCCATGCGCTCTACAAATCTCCTAACATAAGATAACATAACCTAAGCTAACATCCCTGTGGATTTGTAGTTCTATCTTATAGATAATAAGTATGAATTTACAAGACCCGGCTGTTAGCTCAAGAGACCAGGAGTGAAGACAAGCCTTTGAGGCTCAGGTGAGAAGAGAAGAGATTACTGCTCTTCAATTCTAACAACTGAAGTACAGTGGGCAATTGCTCAGGGGCCCAAATTTCAAAGTCGCACCGCACCCCAGAAAGTTAACTTGTTATCTATTTGTCTATCTGGGCATAATATTTTCTTTCTAAGCCTCTATAACTCTCCCTATCTCTACCTGTGACTTTGTCTTTCTTCCCTTTACCTTCTTAAGAATTTAAAGGTTCCCAGGAAGCCATATTTCAACTGTTTTGTGGGAGCCTGTTAAAGTTTAAGACATAATGTAGTATTGTTTGGCTTGAGTTACCAAGAAATGTGTTTCTCCATTTCTGTTCTTGTTGCATTTGAAAATCCTAACCACTGGAAACACTGGCTTCTCCCTGGCAAATAAGTAAGCAAGAAAACTCAGTGTAAGGTCTTGTCTTGCCTGCCCGTGTGTCTCTGGCTATTGTTTTCATGCTGATGAGCAGCTGTCTATTTTCTGCTGTAATAAGTTTTGGTTTTCTATGGTTGCCTGAGCGCGCCCCAAACTATTTTACGCCACCACAAAGTGTTTTTTGACGTACAAAAAATGAAACAAATTACAATCCATGAAGTCAAAATGTTTGAAATTGAAGAGGTATACAACACACTCCCTACTTCCTTATAAAATTATTTTTGCCTTGAAGTGCTAGTAGATACGAACATCTCAAGACAGAAGTCTTCAAACCGGGGCATGCCCTTTGGCAGGCCTTACGTGAGCCTGTGTGAGTGTGGAGGGGGTGCAGGGCAGGCTCTGGCCAAGAGAAGCATCATGCTTTGTTTTAAGTGATAAAAAATGAGCTGTGGTAGCCACTTAGTAATGGGCCATCACTAACCTCTTTTGTCATTTATAACTTAACTGGGAGCATGTGTAAACGGGGCAACATAACTTAACTGCAATTGTAAATATGTTAACACATATTTAAACATTTCCAATTTAACAGAATAATTGTGAAAAATGTAGGGGTCACTGATGAATTCTTTATTTTTTCTTTTTTACACAGGCAGGGGCGCGGCACTAAGAAGTTTGAAGACCACTTTCTTAAAAGCTTATGCATTGTAATTACAGTATCACTACCACAGAGCTAAAAGGTATCAAAGTTCCCTGCTACTAGACTCATCCTCCCCTCTAGTTGTCAACACAAAGCCAGGACAACTCACATTTAATTGAGATGGATGGTTCCAGTAGAGCATCCTGTCAAATGGTGGTCAAACCCAGTGACTTGCATGCTGATTTAGAATTCGTTAGATGTGATTCGAAGTGCCATATCTTGGAGCCCATTTTGAAGGGACAACACTGTTACTCAACAGAGCGACGAGGTTTGACCAGCGGTAAAGTGAAATTGGAGTGACATGGATGGCCTATAATGTTAGTGGCAATGTATTCACATATTAATTCACATGGTTGTGGAAGGGTGAGATTTTGATCAATACCTTATCACTATCGATCTAAAACCCCGGTCTGGTCGACTGAACCTTTATTGCCTGTCTTTGAGGAAAGAAAGTGCATCTCTTACCAAGTTAGTTCTTCCAATAAAGGACTCTGCTCAAAGGATTACAAACAACTTCTAGCTTTCAAAGGTTTATTATAAAGTCAAGATAAGTTGCAGATACAAGCATCTCAAAATGAGATTAACCAGATACACAGGCCCAACTACGTACATGTGTTCTCTGAAAGCCCTCAGACGAACAACGGAAACTACCAATACCAGTTCTAAAAACAATAGTGCTATTAGCATAGACACATATTGAAATCTATCGGTCATTACAGGCGGAGGGAAAATACAGGTTAGGCTGACCCTACCCTGCTCTAGATGGTATCCCTACTTAACCAGGTCTCAACCTATCAAAGGTGTCAGCAGTGAATGACTCCCGAGGGAAGTCACCCACCCTCAATTCTTGGTGAAAACCTAAAGTCCTCCAGTCATGGCCCCTCTCTGCCTACCCATCCGCTCTCTAAAGGGTCCTCAGGCTTCTGCTCTAACTCCACCCAGGGGTGCTGTCCCTAATACAAAAATCCAACAACATTTAGGACGCCCCTCGTGAGACGCCCCTCACGTGGTGTAGCTTCTGGCTTTTTCCATGATGAGGCTTTGTGGTTAGAGTCGACCTTGCTTTTCAGACTCTTCTCCGGCCCGCTGATACCCCTTAAACATTCCGGAACCCTCCTCCATGTCTGGTCCATTTCTTGAACAGGCTTCTATTCATTATATTAATAATTGAATACCCCCTTTCTCTTCCAGACAGACATTTGGAGCCAAATCCCGATTCTCATGGCTTTCCAACCGCGTTGCAACATTCCCCGGCCCGAACTAATATGTGTAAATCAACGTTTAAGGCTTTCCAGCTCTACAACAATTTTATAGTATTCAACTTCTTCTTTAATTATTAGCATGTTAATACTCTTATTCTACTGATTTAGTAAACACATCTATAAATCAAACCTACTCATTATTACTAAACATTTAGTGCAATCCATATTGTGCAATTTAATCTTCGCCCCCCTCCCTCCTAAGCATGGGCGAATTTTGCGGATCTCGCGTTCGCGAATTTTGCGGATTTGCGGATTCGCAATCCGCAAAATCCGCGAATTCCCGCGAATTTGCGGATTTTTTTTTTTTTTTGTGTTCGCCCGTGTTTCTGCCAGTTCGCGAGGGTTTTTACAATTTCGCAATTTGCGAACTTACCTGTCGGGTCGCAAGTTTTGCGAACTTGTTGTTTCTACATGTCCAGCCTGTTTGGGACACTCTTCTTCATCACTGCCACTCTCTGTCACCACTGCCACTCTCTGACTACTCATGCCACCCTCTGGCCCACCCATGCCACCCTCTGTTTCATCACCACACCCTCTGGTTGTCCAGTGTACATTATTTTCGGCAAAGCAAAGCACACCTTCCCTGCCTCAAGTGACCTGAATTAATTTGGGGCTGATTAATGTGTCACAGAATATTTTTTTAGCTGGCACCTGCTTCCTTAGTGCGCCCTGATTAGTGATCTTTTGCACTTGCTAAGTGCTTTCATTGTTGCAAAATTAGTTACAACACCTGCCCTGCCCCAACTGACAATAATGAATTAGGGGCTAATTAATGTGTCACTGAAAGAATTTAAAGTTCCAGCCTGGCACCTGCTTGTCTGCTCCTTTAGCTGTAAATCAGGACCTTTGTGGCATACAGTTAAGGTCAGAGCAGGGTCACACAATAGTTGCAAGCAGGCAACCGAATTCTGGAGGGCCCCCTCAGGAAGCAATACAAAGAATCGTTACAAATCATGAGGTTGACCTTTTGCACCTGCTCATTGCTTTTGCTTTTGCTGAAATCGTTTTGCGGTTTTTTTCGCGCTATTCGCGGGGCGCGGCGTCGTGCGAAACCGACCGCGGAAGCCGCCAATTCGTGCGAATGAGCATTTTATTTTTTTGCGGCTTGTTGTTTCGCGAGTTTTTTTGCAGTATTCGCGAGCCGCTTGCAGCGCAACACGCGAATTTACCCCAAGGTCGAGTACGGGCGCGGCCATTTTGTTTGCGTGACGTATTTCCGTTTCCGCCCGCTATGTATAATCTCGCGCAGTAAGCGCATTGCGAGTAGAGGTTCGCACGAGATCGCGCGGGAAATCTAGAGGTTCGCACGAGATCGCGAGGAAAATCTCGCGCGAACTGACTTTCGCGCTCGGAAACGGGCGCCGGCCATCTTGTTTTTCATTCATTTCCTGTGTCTGGGCATGGTGTTTAATCCTCTTGATATCTTTCCCATCCTTTGCTTGTTTTCAGTTTTTTTTTTACGATTTTGCTTCTTATCTATCCCTCTCTTTTCCTAGCTGTATATTTTTGTCTTTTCTGCTATTTTTCTTTACTTTTAAACTACTTTTGTAAACTCTTTTCTTTTCTTCTTCCCTATCCTATTCTTTCTTAATTTTCTACTTCTTCCTACCTTACCTGCCCAGACCATGGTCAAGCCAGGTGCCGTGAAGCTGCCCAGGCACTTGAGGGCCGCAGCGGCGGCGGGGAGTAGTGCTGGACCCAGTGGCAGGACAGCAGGCGTGAGATCGAGGGGGGAGCAGGTGACGCGCCGGGAGATATTCAGCCCGGAGGAAGTGGGCGCGCTGGTCTACTTCGTCCAGCGCCGCCTGCCCAGGACCATCGCGGGAGGCGGCAGGATCGCGGCCGGCGGCTACAACATGCGGGAGCGCCGGAAGCGGTGGGAGAAGGTGTGCTGGGCCATATCCCACCTCTACGGGGTCCAGCGCACCTACAGCCAGGTCACCCATCGCTGGACGGACCTCCTGGACCGCGAGCGCGACCTGCTGGACCAGCTTCGCTTAGAGATCCCCGGGCTTGGTGAGTAGTAGTAGCCATTGGCATTTAATCACTCACTACTATGATGTTTTCTCCTGCTCTGTGTTGTTGTATTGCAAATATTTGTTTTTTACATGGAGCAAGCCAATAATGCCGCTGATGACGATTACATTGTAGTTAAATTATATTTCAAAATCTTCTGTGCATTTCAGGTGCACTGCTCTCCTTCTCAGTGGGGTTGCTACTATGCTTATTTGTTTTCTATTTCGTGGTCTCATTGGCCTGAGTAACTATTATGTATGAGTGTACTTAACAGAACTGCGTAATGCTAGACACTAGGGGGCAGATTACATTTACAAGCCCCTTGCGCCACGTTTACGTTGCCTTGCGTGACGCAACAGCGGCGTAAACGTGCCGCATCCCTGCAAGTCATTTACAGCATGACGCATCTAGGGAGATGCGTCACGTTATAAAGCCATGGGCCTGCACCACAATGGGTGCGTTCCTAGTACGCAGGGTGGGCGGTCCAGCGGCTGTGCGCCTCGCAAAATTGCCTGCGTGAAATCTACAAGATTTAACGCAGGCACTTCTGCGACGCTGCTACGTCAATTCAATTCCTTATGTCTGCTCGAAGCAGGCGAAAGGACTGACACAGCATGTAAAGTATTGGGTGGCCCTGAGCATTACTGGAGTTGCATTGCGTTGGCGACGTGACTCCAGCGATGCGCCGCTCTTACGTGACGAGATGCGTCACGCAAGTGCCTACCCTTGCGCCAGGGCGCGCCGCATTGTAAATGAGGCACATCTGCCGTGTCGCAAGGGTAGTTTTGCGTGACGCATTTGATCTGGCGCATCTCTGGAGATGCGCCAGAACGCGTAAGTAAGTATGCCCCTAAGGGGCAGAATTGCAATTACCGTCGCATCCCTGCAAAGTAGCAGGGATGCGCCATTAATTGTGCGGCCCGCTACCACCACCAAACATGGTGCGCCGTATTTGCAATGCGGCGCCCCATGGGCCCAAAACGTCACCGAAGCTTTACTGCTGGAGTTGCGTCGCAACGATGGCGCAGCTCCATCAATGCTCTGGGGTACCCTATCTCCCCAATGCTGGGTCAAGCCGTACGTCTGCTTCAAGCAGGTGCAGGGTTTGTGTGACGCATCATTGTCCTAAAGGTGACTGATTGATATTTTGTAGATTTCCCTCAGCCACTATTAGGATGTGTTCCAGCGCAGGAATGCCCTCCCTTGCGCCGGAACGCCCCCTGATGGCGCAGGGCTTTATAACGGGATGCATCTCCCAAATGCGTCACGTTGTTCTAATATTATACGCCGCACCATGGCGCCCTTTTTTGTTTAGCTGCTGCGTCACAAAAGTCACGCAAGAACGGCGCAAAAGAGCCGCAAGGGCTTAAATCTGCCCCTTCCTTTGTAACCCTGACAATAAGAAAAATAGTGGCGGTGGATTGATAGTTTGACTATTTAAATGACTGGTAATGTAGCAGGCAACTGTTAGTGTTGTCACTGATCTGACTGAAATCACAATGGAGTTTGTCTGTCACTTTGCGTCTTGCCTGCGGACTGCTGCCTGCCAGTCCTAGGTGAACGTTTCAGTACTTTGTTTAGTGAGTTACGTGACTTTCGAAGTCACAGGTCCGCAAATAAATAAAAAGTAACCATAATCAATATAATTTCGCGGAAATATTTTGTTATTGTTCTTTTGAAATGTTTGATTTGGTTGACATTGACAAGCAACAATCATCCATGTTTTCTGTTCTTTCTTTCATGTTGTACGTCAGCTCCCCCCAGGGGCGAGAGGAGGACACAGGAGCAGCAGGCGGCGGATGCTGTTCAACAGGGCCAGGATCGGGCAGGCGAGGGCTCCTCTGCTGGCCCCAGTAAGTTTTCATTTTAGACTAGTACCTATTTTTCCTAGCGTTCCTCATTTGAATTTTTTCAAAATTGTCTTTGCTCTTCTTGTAGACTGTATCTAAATTCTTATCCTGCCTCTACTATGACTCCCTGTGGTATTACTAGATTATTCTTATTAGTCTGTCTGTGTAGCTAACTAAGATTGCACGGTTGGCGAAACTCCCATGATTCTAGTCAGCAATAGCTCTATCAACTTAGTGCAGTCCTCTGGGATTGTCCATAATGTCTTTTGAAGTGTTCTATCTGGACTCATGCTTGCAAAAATTGCAAAACCTTTCGCTCAGTCACTCTAGTCTGGAGGACCAAAAAACACAGATTGTATTTAAATTTAAAAGCTTTATTAAAAGTAAACACATTTATAAAAATGAAGTCATAATAAAACTAAACGTTTAACTGATAATGGAAAAGTGGTTAGTGCTGACGATTAATTGAAGACATTTCTTGTGGTCGAGCCGAGCTCTCACCTGGTTTCAACTTGATCTTGTTGTTAGAAGTCCATCTTCTGTCTGTGTGGAGAAAAATGGTGCGTGTTAAAAAATCAGCCTTCATCAGTTGTGCCAAAAAGTGCAGCAAGACAACCTTCCCTGGAAAAAGGGACATTTTTTTTAACTTTAACGTAGACAGTCACAAATTACATTGTTTTCACATGTCTTCATTCCTAGACCAAATACTAGTGACTAGTGAGTGCTTTATTCTAAGATTCTTAAATGTACTTTGTAGGTGGAACATCTGGTGGCGGGGCCAGTGTGGTGGTGGTGCTCGACACGGAGGCGGAGGGCAATTCATCAGGGGAGGAGGCGGCGGCGGCGGCTGTGAGAGTTGAGACGGTGGTGGCGGCCAGAGGTAAGCTCTTATATATTCCTTACTTATTGAGATTGAAGACTAGCTGGGAAGGCAAGAATATGAGATGCATGGCTGGGTGAATGATGAAGCAATGATGGGTGGAAGGACAACAGCCTGGGTGGGTGACACAGAAACTGTATGTGTCCATATACCTGGATCATGCTACTATCTGACTCTTAGATAGCATATGTGTATCTAGAGCAGGGGTACTCATAGTACGGCCCGCGGGCCGGTGGTGGCCCGGCAAGCCTTCCTTGGCGGTGCGCAGACCTTGCAGACAATCACTGCTCCCCCGGCCCCCACAGAGCAGAGGCTTTTTTGTATTTCACCTGTTAGCGCCCCTGCATCTCCACTCTGACAATCACTGCTCCCCCGGCCCCCACAGAGCAGAGTGGAGATGCAAGGCCACAAAGAGGTGAAATAGAACAAAGCCTCTGCTCTGTGGGGCCGGGCAAGCAGTGATTGTCAGGGTGGAGAAGCAGGGGCGCTAAAACAAACAAAGCCTCAATAATATGTTAATGGTCTTTTAAAGACCTGTTAAGTACTTTGGTGTTGTTGTCTGTGTGTGCGCGTTGAGGAAGCGGTCTCAACCCGGGCTGAAGGCTGACACAGATAGACACACACACAGTGAGATGACAGAGGGAGAGGGAGGGCAGGAGGGAGAGAGAGATGGAGGGAGGGCAGGAGGGACAGCAGGAGGGAGAGAGATGTATGTAAATGCTGGGTCTGGTGGCTCAGTGGATGAGGGCATCTGCTGCAGGGACCTGTGTGCAACCTCATGGTCACAAGTTATCGTTTTGCTTTAGCCCCGCCCCCTCTGACTCCGCCCCCACCAGTGCGGCCCTCGGCCCCAAACTACACTGTAAATGTAGCCCCTGAGAGAAAGTTTGTGAGTACCCATGATCTAGAGAGAGTAGATGGTCAGTGGATGAACTAAGTGTAACTTTGAAGAGCATGTAACACTGCACCCGCACGTCCGTTCCAGTGTAGGAAAGGCAAGGAAAAGAACTTTTAATTTTGTCCAAATACTACCATAAATAGTAGCAGTAGTGTGTATTGCAAGCACTGCATAGATCCGGTTATTATGGTGGCCACTCCCTACCTCTCTTAATAAGTTTAGTAGTACTCAGTCATTCATGTGTGGATGTATCACTGCCTGTCACTCAATAAAAAGCAAAGCACCTAAAGTCATCCCATATATAAGCAAAAACATCCCATGTGAAGTGATAGATAATCAGATTATTTATCTTCTTCAATTTTCCATTTCTAGTACTCATTTCCACTGTAGGGTGAAAGTTAAATTAATTAAGCAGTAGCCCTTGAGTTGTAACAGAGTATTCTCAGTGCCACCCGTAATAGAAAAGTAAGAGATTCACCACCTGCATGTACTGGACGGGTACAGTAACGCAACGGCAACGCAAGTCTAGGTCACTCCTCATGGCGTGCGTCTCTTTTTCTCGGGTGCAAGTTTACCGCGCTGGCATTATGCCGGCTTGCAGAAAATAACGTACCAATTTTCCAAAACAAGAGACAAGAAGAAGAATAAGACTGGTGTACTTTCATAGTCGACTCCAATGGAAGTCCACAGTGCTCATAGAATTTGTTCCTTAAACTCCCACTAATGTTAGAGCAAGGATGAAGAAGTGTGAGGTTAGATAGATACTGGCCTCAATAGTTATGTAATGCGCTTGCAAGTTGCTAGTTGTACTGCAGCACACATTTCTGCTGAATGATTGAGTTAATCTTAAAGAGCATTGGTTACAGACTATGTCTTTCTTTCTTCATATAGGTTCTCCTTCCAAACGAACAAGGAGGAAGGAGCTGGCTAGAGCGGCCCGGCAATGGAGAATCGAGGCCACTGTTGCGGAATATCGGCGGCTGGTGGCCCTGGAGGACGAGGAAAGTGTGCGGTCGACAACAACGACAACGTCGTCTGCATCGGCCTCCGTGGCCCCACCGGCTGCCACCCAGCACAGTGGTCCACCGAGACTGAGCCGGGCTGCCAAAGGCAAACGCCACCGCCGAGCAGCAAGGCCAACAGCTGCTTCTCACAGGCCTTGCACCTGCAAGGCAGTGAAGGCACGCCTGCGCCGCACTACCCTGATGGTGTCCCGCCTTCAGCAGGAGCTCGCCTTGCTCCGCGAGGAGCATGATGCCCTGGCCCAAAAAGTTAACAGCATCCACCCATAGTGTCCCTTGCCCCTTTTTTAGAGACTTTTGGGGGGTGGGAATTGGGAGTTGGGTTTTTGGGGACTTTTGAAGGACAATCGTTGGGGTTAGGGAGGGTCTTGCGGGAGATTATTTTGTTAGGGATATAAATATACTTTTTCAAACTTTATCTGAGCATACCTGTTTTTTACTGCTTGCCTGGTGGGTGGGGGTTTAACGTTGACTGTTTTCCTGAAAGTTTAGTTCCATTTTCTTCCTTTAAGTGTAAATGCCCAAATGTTTTCAACACTAAGTGCCTCTCACAGACTAAGTGAAGTGAATCCAAGAGTCCTAGGACTTTAGTAGTACTACCTTCAGTCTCTCGTCTCTCGTACTAATACTCCATTATACCCCCAAACCACCAAACGCTTATCTTACCTGTAATTTGTGTTTGAAAGTAGGGCTAGGCCCAGGGCTGGCTCCACGGGAAACACCGAATAACGTTGGCAATCTTGGTCGGATAAAATTTCCTCATAGCGGTGGTACTAGTGGTGTGACACAGTGGCAGTTGCATGCCTATGAAAAAAAAGAAAATGAAATCTGGTTTGTCCTCCTGAGCAATTCAACGGTACAACTGAGAATATAGCAGGTGACAGAAGTACAGTAGAGCAGTGCCACATTGTAGCCTAACAAATGGTAAAGTATAACTACTAATTCGGTTGAAGTTCTTTCACATTAGCAATGGTTCTTTGTCAAGCAGAGTAAGAATATATCATCGACAACTGTGGAAAGAAAGAATGCGACAGTACAGGGCCTGTGTGGAATTATTGATAACTATATTCAACATAAGGTCTCTGTAGCCAGATACCCGAGAGCCTTGCTGGTCACTATAAATCCATTCACAACAACACTCAATGGGGTTGGTCTGGAAGGTGTCACGTTTACTCCCCGTGATCCAGTCGATGCAAATATGGTTCCACCTCCAAATGTCACCAACACCCAGAAGTGTAAACACAGGGTGTTCGAGGCATTAGGCGAGGGAGAAAAATAACAAACTAAAATAAAAAATGTGGGATGGGTAAAGGTAGGGTCAGCAGGGAAAGGATACCTGTAAGAGAAGACAAGACAGGCATCAGTGAAGTGATGTCCTAACATACAAGGGTACTCTCATATAGTCTCACTAAATAGTCTGCAAGTCTCCCGCCTACTCATGGGAAATGTAGTTTCATAGTACGGTAGGCGCTTAGGGGCTGCGTAACCTGACAGAAGGTATAGTAGATAGAAAAGGAGAAATTGCTTTTTTTCTAGGTGTCCCCTCACTCACCAGGGTTGCCCCTTGGTGACATGCTTCATCATTGGGGCCATCCCAGTCCTCTACGGCCTGGGGCGTGCTGCGACTTGCGAATTACGTAGGAGCACTTACAAATGACTATGTGTGGTGCAGATAGTGGAGTGGACTAAGTGATGTGTTAAGGGATCAATGTAGAAGCCGAGAGAGAGCAAAGAAATGCAGTCACAGTCAGAGAAAAAGGCAAGGGATACTGTATCTATGTGGTTGTAGTGGTCCTGTTGGAAGTGGTAAGTAAGTTGCCCGCAGAAAAAAAATCCTCCTATTAGCGGCACTCCTCCATTGCAGCCGACGCTTCGTCCACCGATGTTGGTCACCAGAAGACACCCTGTCCACTGCCTGCCTGATGCTGAATTGTGGCTCGCTACTGTGAAGCCTGACTCCATCCTTTTTTCCCCATTGCAGAGACTGAAACCCGGCCTGTAATTATTCAACGAAAAACAGGAAGTGATATAATATTACAACACCACTGATAAATAAATATAAGGTATGTAGGCTGTGGAGTGCAAAAAGTCACAATTTGTTTTTCCTAGTAGACAGACAGTACAATGTTTTTGAAAGTGCGTACTCTGAGTCACCTTTTGAAGGATAAATAAGTATGGGCAAATTAATGTAGCGGATCTTGCCCCTCAAGCTAGGTGTACTGTAAACTGTGTTTTAGAACAAAAATAGATCTTCCTAGCAGTGCTCCCACCCAAAAAACGAGGCCTAGCAGAAAACTGGAGACAAAACTTACTTTGAAAGTAAAAGTAGGCCGAAGTACCCTAATTACCCATTACCCCCCGTGGATTGCATTCAAACCACTTGCAAGCAACCAAGCAAAAGTAGCCATAGCCAGCATCGCTCCAAGACTCGAAATCCCCCCCACTCAAACACATGCAATAGAAATACTGCTAACCCTAACGAACCCTAAGTTAAGAATAGTGGCAAAGGCTTTCTTTAACTATGCCAAATCCCCCCTTTCCCACCATGGATTTTCTTCAAATGACTTGCAACCAAAATTACACATTCTCACGAGTGCTCTAAGACCCCAGAACTCAGTTTGAAAAATCTAGAACACCCCGATACACATGCAATCCTGCTGCTAGGGCTAACCCTAACGAACCCTAAGTTACAAAAAGTGCCAAAACTAAAGGCTTTTCCGCGCGGATTTTGTCCCAACCACTTCTACCCGGTATTAGACCTTCCCAGGAATGCCCCAAGACCCGGCAACCCACCCGCCAAGAAGCATAACACCCCCAAACAGGCCAAAAGCAAAATCTCATACTTGCAATATTTCTGGGCCTTCGGTCCAAACGCGCTGCGTAGCTAGGCCATAAGTCGGGGTTGGCACGACGGATTTCCTGAAAAGCAAATGCAATCAAGATTAGAGTGTCCCAGCAGTGCTCCCAGACCACGAAACTCACCCAGAAACACCAGGAAGCCCCCCAAACAGGCCCCCGAAAACGCTACATAGAGCAAAATGTCAGAAATAGCCCAAAAAAAAATCGGCCTGGATTTAGTCCCAACCACTTCTACCCGGTATTAGACCTTCCCAGGAATGCCCCAAGACCCGGCAACCCACCCGCCAAGAAGTATAACACCCCCAAACAGGCCAAAAGCAAACTCTCATACTTGCAATATTTCTGGGCCTTCGGTCCAAACGCGCTGCGTAGCTGGGCCATAAGTCGGGGTTGGCACGACGGATTTCCTGAAAAGCAAATGCAATCAAGATTAGAGTGTCCCAGCAATGCTCCCAGACCACGAAACTCACCCACAAACAGACGGAACCCCCCCTAAGAGCACCTCAAAGGCAAGCAAGTCATCAAAAACACAAAAAATTTTCCGCCTGGGATTTGGTCCAAAACACTTTTATCCGGTATTAGAGCTTCCCAGCAATGGCCCCAGAGCCGTCAACCCAGGAGAAAACGAGTAGAAGACCCCCAAACAGCCAAAGAGCAAAAGTACAAAAATGGGGACTTAGTCAATTTTTCACAAATTTCCCAAATCACTCCGCGCGCGCTCTGCAGCTAGGCCCTAAGTCCCCTCTGCCACCATGGATTTGCTTCAAACCTCTTGCAAAGTAAAGTAGATATAGCCAGCAGTGCTCCCAGACCACGAAACTCACCCAGAAACACCAGGAAGCCCCCCAAACAGGCCCCCGAAAACGCTACATAGAGCAAAATGTCAGAAATAGCCCAAAAAAAAATCGGCCTGGATTTAGTCCCAACCACTTCTACCCGGTATTAGACCTTCCCAGGAATGCCCCAAGACCCGGCAACCCACCCGCCAAGAAGTATAACACCCCCAAACAGGCCAAAAGCAAACTCTCATACTTGCAATATTTCTGGGCCTTCGGTCCAAACGCGCTGCGTAGCTAGGCCATAAGTCGGGGTTGGCACGACGGATTTCCTGAAAAGCAAATGCAATCAAGATTAGAGTGTCCCAGCAGTGCTCCCAGACCACGAAACTCACCCGCAAACACCAGGAAGCCCCCCAAACAGGCCCCCGAAAACGCTACATAGAGCAAAATGTCTGAAATAGCCCAAAAAAAATCGGCCTGGATTTTGTCCCAACCACTTCTACCCGGTATTAGACCTTCCCAGGAATGCCCCAAGACCCGGCAACCCACCCGCCAAGAAGCATAACACCCCCAAACAGGACAAAAGCAAAATCTCATACTTGCAATATTTCTGGGCCTTCGGTCCAAACGCGCTGCGTAGCTAGGCCATAAGTCGGGGTTGGCACGACGGATTTCCTGAAAAGCAAATGCAATCAAGATTAGAGTGTCCCAGCAATGCTCTCAGACCACGAAACTCACCCACAAACAGACGGAACCCCCCCTAAGAGCACCTCAAAGGCAAGCAAGTCATCAAAAACACAAAAAAATTTCCGCCTCGGATTTGGCACAAACCACTTTTAGTGCTTCCCAGCAATGGCCCCAGACCCGTCAACTCACCTGCAAAGAGGTAGAACAACACCCCCACAAGTGCTGAGTCTTTCTTCATTGGGCGTAAACCAGCCCTCTGCTTTGATGGAAATAGGAGTCTGGAGGAGGAGGATAGAGGAGCATGTTCTTCTGAACTTGTGAACCTGAGGAATGCAGACTGCGGCACCTTCAAATAAATTAGCAAACAAGTGAAGACAGTTCTGCTGATGGGCTTGTCTTTGTGATTATCTGATTAAAGTTTGAATTATATTAACTGTGCACAACAAAGAAAGACAGACACACAGGAATAAAAGTGAATAAGGATGAAAAAGAAAGTTATTGATTCGTTGTCTCATTTTCAGGGCTCGAAGTCGGAATCACGGTCCAGGAATAAGAATAAGGCTTCGTCATCATACTCTGCGAATTCAGCCCGGGTGAGGTCAGTGCCACCTGACAGAGTAGAAATTCCCTCATCTATGGTGCTGGCCACCTCCTCTTCATCCGGCACGCTCTCTCGTACTCTTATATCTGGTGGTATGAGGTGCTGATTCATCTTGATCATTGTTAACCTCTCCACATTTTTGGGCGAGAGGCGGCTCCGTTTGGGAGTTACAATCCCACCAGCCGCACTGAAAACCCGTTCAGAAGACACACTTGCGAGTGGGCAAGACAAGTAGTTTAAAGCCAGGTTGGTGAGCTGTGGCCACAATTCTTTTTTCCCATGCCAATACGCCAATGGGTCAGAATTAACATAGACCTCTGTGGAGTCATTCAGATAGTCCTTCACCATCGACTCAAGGTCCTCCTCCAAGGTTCCTCCACTTTGCGTAGCTCTTGCTGTGCCTCTGACCTTTTGAGAACCAAACCCACGCAGAGCTAGCCAATCCTCTTCAGCCTCCAATGTTTCTGTTGTCTTTCGTGCAGATGATCCGGTTGCCGGTGTCTTTAACGGCTGAGAGGTCACTTGTGCCACAGCCACAGGTGCAGAAGTGGATTGTTTTGACTGGGGATGGCCTGCTGATGTACTGCCATTTCCTTCAATTTCCAGCCGTTCTGTTTCAAACTTCTTGGCTGACAAGGCTAGCCAACGTTTGTACTTTGTAACATCTTCATCACCAAAAGGAAAGAATGCTCTGCCTGCCAGCGCCTTTTTGTAGCGTGGATCCAGAATAGTAGCACAAATGTAATGCTGTTCTGAGTGGATCTTTTGAAGACGTTCATCACCTTGTAGGAGCTCTAATAATTGCTCAGCCAGAAGCAAAGAGTCTTTCTTTTTGTCATCTTTTCGAAACACAGAACACACCTCCTTCAGTTGGTCCTCCAGCATGTACAACAATGGGATAGCTTTTCCCAAATTAGAGTCCTCCTTGCTGACTGCACGCGTGAAGACCTCAAAAGGACGAAGCATGCGTGTTAGGCTTTCAACTATGTTCCATTGCGGCCCACCCATCCTCAGCTCCTCTATACCCTCTTTCAAGAAATATTGATCGAGTTGCGTATACTGCTCATACAGACGCTCAAGCATGTAGAAGGTTGAGTTCCAACGTGTTACCACCTCCTGGATGAGTGCTTTCACTGGCATTTGACATTGATATAGCATGCTCCTCAGCTGCTTCCGGGCCTTAAAAGAATGCCTGAAATGCTTGCAAATTTTTCGGCAGTTCTCCAATACACTGTACGCTGCACTGCTTTTATTACCCAAGAATTTTTGGACAACCAGGTTTATACAGTGCGCCAAACACGGCACTCTGAAATAGTAACCGTCCCTCATGGCCTTAACTATATTGGAGCCATTGTCCGTGGAAACATAACCAACCTTGCGTTTTAGTGGGGACAGACAGTTAAGGACCTTTGTGTTAAAGACATCCAAAATGTTTTCTGCTGTGTGACGTTTCTCCAAACCAAACATGGCTAGTGTTGCATGTTTCCGAGCACCTTTAAAAACAATGTTAGTGTCAACACCTGAGTTTAGCTTTGCTTTAGCCCCTGAAAAAGAGACCCAGTGTGCAGTGATGCACATGTAATCAGCGCCTGCGCCACTGGTCCACATGTCTGTTGTCAGATGTATAGTGTGAACAGCACTCTTCTGCAAAGCTGCCCCAATCACCTTCAGAACATCTTCATGTAGTGCTGGAACCGCAACTCGGGCAAAATAGAACCGGCTAGGAACCTTCCATTTAGGGCAGAGCACTGCCACTAATTCTAGAAAACCAACCCCTTCTACAAAAGAAAAAGGGAGAAGGTCCAGAGCTAGCATTTTAGCCAGCTTAGTGTTATACAGACGGGTCATTGGGTGGTTGCGTTCATATTGCGCTTCTGTAAACAACATCTTTTTAATGTTGCCCTGGACCAATGATTTACGGGATGATGATGATCTCTTCGACCCAGTTACGCTCGCTGATGAACTTTTCCGCATTGATGTCTCACTCTCTCCCACACTCTTAGTGTGGCTCCCATGGGGTGTGCTGCTGACATGGGAACTGGGTGTAAGTGAAGTGTTTGAATCGTCTTCTTGTACCTCCTCGTCATCAGCAGATGACAAATCAACGTTTTCATTACGTGCAATTCCGGCTTTCTTGACCGCCTCTAGGTGCGGAAACCATTGGACAGGGTGCGCTCTCTCAAGATGACCTCTCTGGCCTCCGGTACCATAGTTAGAACCAAGCTTACCACGACTAACTAGAAGCTTACAAAGGCTACAAATGGCTACGTTTTCCTTTTTTGGGCAAACACTAAAGAAGTCCCAAACTGGAGACTTGAAATGTCTTCGGGGGCCGGAGGAGGCGGCGATACTGGTGGTGGTGGTCCTGCTGCTAATGACAGATGAAGTGGAGGATGTGGATTGCCGAACTTCAGTACGTTTTGCACTTTCACCACCACGAATTGAGGTCGAGGACGAGGTGGGTACCTTCTTGCGAAGAAATATGGAAGCGGTAGGTTTTGGTGTACTACTTAACTCCAAATCTAATGATTCCATTTCCATTGCCTCCTCGCCGACATCATCATCACGCTCAGCAGCTTCTCGGGATAGGGTCAAAATGTCTCTTTGCTGCATGCCCGGTGGGGCTGCAGTGACCTTTGTGATGACTGGCTCGTCGTCATCGTGAGAGGCTTCATCACCAGCAGTATCTGTCACTTCTTGTTGAGCCTCATCACACTCCATAGGTTTGAGTTTTTGGACGACCTTCCTTTTACGCTTAGGTAACGGTGTCAGATCATGGTGTGCCTCTGCCTCACTGTCAGACCGCAGTTGTGGTTCCCAAGACAGATCACTTGCACCAGAACGAGGTGGGCTTGAAGAAGATGTAGACACCCCCCTTGATCTTTTCCTTGCTAGGGATGTGGAAGACAATGAATGATCATCAGGAGGAGTGGCTTCCAATGATACCTCAGCTTCATTGTCGATTTCCAAATGTGCCCCTACTTCGGGAGGAACAACTATTGTGGGCACTTGTGAACGTCCATGCACCTTTGCTTGCGCATCTCCTTTTGCTGCCTCTCCTTCCACATGTACTTGGGCGTGTACTTGCACATGGTGTTGTTGTTGCGGCTGTGGTTGTTCAACACTTGTCAGATGAGTTACAACAACCTGTGTTGATTCAGGGACATTGCTGCTACTTTCTTGCGATGAGCCAACATCACTGGTCGATGGTGATTGGAGAAGTACACTGACTGCCTCTGAAGCACTCAAGGGCTTTGACTTAAGTTGGCGTGGTGGTGGAGGCACTGAACCCAATGGAGCAGGGGTGCTGCTCTCAGGTTGGTCCCCAGCAGATCCTGCTGCTGCAGGCGTACTTTTTTTTTTGCTCCCAAAAAAAGTGGCGGGTGGCACACCAGCCTCCTTGGTAACTTGCTTCTTCTGCTCCTTACTAGCAACTTTCTTGCTAGAGGAGCTACGGAGAACTTTCTTTGGGGCCATCTTCTTCAGAGCAGGTCAGACAGCAGGCCGCAGTTGCACGAATTGTAGAGTTGTCTGAGGCCAGACGTGACGTCGCGTGACGTTATGCTGCACACACACACCGCTGCAGGACTTCTTCCTGGCACTGGTGGTTCTCTTGAGTCTTGTGCACCTAAAAAAAATGGAAGACAGAGGAACATCAGTTCAGTTATAGAGCACAAAAAAATCGAAAAACACTGCAAAATCAGCACAATCCCAATCCATCCATGCCCTCCATAATGTTTAAATTCAAGACAACCCACAGAAAGACTAGGCCCATGCAAGACTCACTACCCCTGGCATAAATAAAGGTTGAAAAGTAGGCAAAATGGTTGGAGGCCTAACAACAAAGCCTGCATTCAAAATGGCCACTTGCCTGCCAGCACATGGCCAGTGCCTGTAGCTGCACTCAAAATGGCCACCAGCCACATGGCATGTCCCTCCCCATGAACACCCCCAAAAATCGAAAAACACTGCAAAATCAGCACAATCCCATTCCATCCATGGCCTCTCCATGATGTTTAAATTCAAGACAGCCCACAGAAAGACTAGGCCCATGCTAGACTCAAATACCCCTGGTGAAAAGGCCACAAGTACAGGCCCAAAAATCGAAAAACACTGCAAAATCAGCACAATCCCATTCCATCCATGGCCTCTCCATGATGTTTAAATTCAAGACAGCCCACAGAAAGACTAGGCCCATGCTAGACTCAAATACCCCTGGTGAAAAGGCCACAAGTACAGGCCCAAAAATCGAAAAACACTGCAAAATCAGCACAATCCCATTCCATCCATGGCCTCCATGATGTTTAAATTCAAGACAGCCCACAGAAAGACTAGGCCCATGCTAGACTCAAATACCCCTGGTGAAAAGGCCACAAGTACAGGCCCAAAAATCGAAAAACACTGCAAAATCAGCACAATCCCATTCCATCCGTGGCCTCTCCATGATGTTTAAATTCAAGACAGCCCACAGAAAGACTAGGCCCATGCTAGACTCAAATACCCCTGGTGAAAAGGCCACAAGTACAGGCCCAAAAATCGAAAAACACTGCAAAATCATCACAATCCCATTCAATCCATGGCCTCCATGATGTTTAAATTCAAGACAACCCACAGAAATACTAGGCCCATGCAAGACTCACTACCCCTGGCATAAATAAAGGTTGAAAAGTAGGCAAAATGGTTGGAGGCCTAACAACAAAGCCTGCATTCAAAATGGCCACTTGCCTGCCAGCACATGGCCAGTGCCTGTAGCTGCACTCAAAATGGCCACTAGCCACATGGCATGTCCCTCCCCATGAACACCCCCAAAAATCGAAAAACACTGCAAAATCAGCACAATCCCATTCCATCCATGCCCTCCATGATGTTTAAATTCAAGACACCCCACAGAAAGACTAGGCCCATGCTAGACTCAAATACCCCTGGTGAAAAGGCCACAAGTACAGGCCCAAAAATCGAAAAACACTGCAAAATCAGCACAATCCCATTCCATCCATGGCCTCCATGATGTTTAAATTCAAGACAGCCCACAGAAAGACTAGGCCCATGCTAGACTCAAATACCCCTGGTGAAAAGGCCACAAGTACAGGCCCAAAAATCGAAAAACACTGCAAAATCAGCACAATCCCATTCCATCCATGGCCTCTCCATGATGTTTAAATTCAAGACAGCCCACAGAAAGACTAGGCCCATGCTAGACTCAAATACCCCTGGTGAAAAGGCCACAAGTACAGGCCCAAAAATCGAAAAACACTGCAAAATCAGCACAATCCCATTCCATCCGTGGCCTCTCCATGATGTTTAAATTCAAGACAGCCCACAGAAAGACTAGGCCCATGCTAGACTCAAATACCCCTGGTGAAAAGGCCACAAGTACAGGCCCAAAAATCGAAAAACACTGCAAAATCATCACAATCCCATTCAATCCATGGCCTCCATGATGTTTAAATTCAAGACAACCCACAGAAATACTAGGCCCATGCAAGACTCACTACCCCTGGCATAAATAAAGGTTGAAAAGTAGGCAAAATGGTTGGAGGCCTAACAACAAAGCCTGCATTCAAAATGGCCACTTGCCTGCCAGCACATGGCCAGTGCCTGTAGCTGCACTCAAAATGGCCACCAGCCACATGGCATGTCCCTCCCCATGAACACCCACAAAAATCGAAAAACACTGCAAAATCAGCACAATCCCATTCCATCCATGCCCTCCATGATGTTTAAATTCAAGACACCCCACAGAAAGACTAGGCCCATGCTAGACTCAAATACCCCTGGTGAAAAGGCCACAAGTACAGGCCCAAAAATCGAAAAACACTGCAAAATCAGCACAATCCCATTCCATCCATGGCCTCTCCATGATGTTTAAATTCAAGACAGCCCACAGAAAGACTAGGCCCATGCTAGACTCAAATACCCCTGGTGAAAAGGCCACAAGTACAGGCCCAAAAATCGAAAAACACTGCAAAATCAGCACAATCCCATTCCATCCATGGCCTCCATGATGTTTAAATTCAAGACAGCCCACAGAAAGACTAGGGCCATGCTAGACTCAAATACCCCTGGTGAAAAGGCCACAAGTACAGGCCCAAAAATCGAAAAACACTGCAAAATCAGCACAATCCCATTCCATCCATGGCCTCTCCATGATGTTTAAATTCAAGACAGCCCACAGAAAGACTAGGCCCATGCTAGACTCAAATACCCCTGGTGAAAAGGCCACAAGTACAGGCCCAAAAATCGAAAAACACTGCAAAATCAGCACAATCCCATTCCATCCGTGGCCTCTCCATGATGTTTAAATTCAAGACAGCCCACAGAAAGACTAGGCCCATGCTAGACTCAAATACCCCTGGTGAAAAGGCCACAAGTACAGGCCCAAAAATCGAAAAACACTGCAAAATCATCACAATCCCATTCAATCCATGGCCTCCATGATGTTTAAATTCAAGACAACCCACAGAAATACTAGGCCCATGCAAGACTCACTACCCCTGGCATAAATAAAGGTTGAAAAGTAGGCAAAATGGTTGGAGGCCTAACAACAAAGCCTGCATTCAAAATGGCCACTTGCCTGCCAGCACATGGCCAGTGCCTGTAGCTGCACTCAAAATGGCCACCAGCCACATGGCATGTCCCTCCCCATGAACACCCCCAAAAATCGAAAAACACTGCAAAATCAGCACAATCCCATTCCATCCATGGCCTCCATGATGTTTAAATTCAAGACAGCCCACAGAAAGACTAGGCCCATGCACCACTCACTACCCCTGGTCAAGGCCCCAACAACAGGTCAAAAATCGAAAAACACAAAATTTTACAAAAAAAAAAAATCGAAAAACACAGAAAAATCAGCACAATCCCAATTCATCTATGGCCTCCATGATGTTTAAGTTCAAGACAACCCACAGAAAGAATCAGTCCACCCACCACTGAGTACCCCTGGGAAAAGGCCCCAAAACAGCCCAAAAATCGAAAATCCCAAAATTTTAGTTGCAGCAACTGTAATGCCCCAAACAAACTTACTTGTAAAATTTCTAATCCAACAGTGATCCAAAGAAAGTCAAAAAGGCCTCAAATCCAAAGATCCAGCAGCATCCACAAAAGGTAATCCTTCCAGGTCCACATCCGAATGAAAAGTGACCAGGAGATGGACAAAGCACTGGGAGGAGCCTGCTGAACAGGAACAGGAAGTTGAAGACTATGGGGCACTTCCTTCCTCCCACCCCCCTGCCCCCCTCCCCAAAATGGACTCCTCGCTAAAAAAGTGCAGGCAAATGTCAAACTAAGGAGTTATTCACATAAAAATCTTCATTTCTAGAAGGTTTATGCTGCTTGCTGGTGGATTTCTTGTGCAGAATTGCAAATTTATATTTTCGCGCGCCGCATCTCAAATCTCGCAATTGCGAAGTACCGCGAGACGTGATCTCGTCGTACTCGCGTTGACAAACTATCGCTGGCAAGCCGCGATGACGTAATCGCGCTCGCCAATTCCCGCGGGATCACACAGCAAGATCCAAAATGGCGCAGCACTCGCAAACTATCGAAAAAAACAACTCGGCAAACGATGATAAACGCCGCGCGCCGCAAAAATTGTATCACCAACGCCGCGCGCCGCCAAAAAAATCCGCTGCGTGCAAATTTGCGGATTTTGCGGGAAATCCGCAAATCTCGCGGATTGCGGATTTCCCGAAAATCCGCAAAATCCGCGAGCGGAACGGATTTTCCGCCCTCTCTGGCCCTGAGGCCTACCACGTTCAACGTTTCCGTATGCCATCTTACATTTTAGCAGCTACACAACATGGATTCAGGAATAATCACGTTTAATAAACCTTATTACTTCACACATTTCTGTATTAGTTCCACTTCTATTTAAACTTCTATATTAACTACACATCAGAATATAACTGTGGCTACTATCAGCACTCATGGCATTTCTCTTCATGATTTGTGCTTACTACGTGTAAGTGTGATGCATTTCTACATTTTGGTCAGTTTGCGCTCTCTCAGTTCCCCCCTTTGATGACCTCTCGGGGTCATCACTAAATATTTAAACTGCGGTGATTGCTAGCATAACTCGTTTCTGTGTTTCCAGAGCCCTCAGACTCCGGTACTGACTATCTTGTATGGCAGCCAATCTCTGCAGCTGTTTTCTCTGAGCCCTCGCTGACCTTCTGGCTCTGTTCCATTTGAATACCCTCACCAAACCCCATAACACGATCCCACAGATCAATATTATGATGATAGGTTTTAGTATTTTCCACACAAAGCTTTTGCCTAAGGCGGTGAGCCAACTTCCAGCTTCACTCATTCCTTGGCCCACCTTTTCCCAGACATTTTCTCTGCTCAGGTCTTCGATCTCTTTGTGAATATCAGTTATGTTTCTAATAACTTTCTCCAGGGGCTTCGAATTGTCTGGAATGTATGTGCAACATTCTTGGACCTTCAAAGCCTTACAGACTCCGCCCTCTTTTGCTAATAGGACATCTAACGCAAGGCGGTTTTGAAGAACCATAGCCCTTATCGATTGCATCTCTCCTTCTACTAGCATTAAGGACTGAGCAGTGCTGGCAGACAACCTGTCTACGACTGTTGCTAGTCGTCTAATTTTAACATCATTAAGAGCTAATCCCAGAAGTGGGAACACAGCTCCAAAGACATCTCCAACCATTTCTGCACCCACATCTCTCCTTCCCCTCGATAATGTCTTGCCCTCAATGATCTCTAAGTCTTGGGCATGATATATTTTAGGGAAGATAATTGCCAAGTAACATGAGCCATACCAATTATCGGGTAGCCTCACGTAGGCATTTCTCCCACATACAAAATATACGTTAGGAATCACTTGCATTCCCTTCAGGAAGTCTTTGGTGTAGTACTCTAAATTGAAAGCATGTTCACAGCTAACCTCTCCCACGTATACATTTTCATAATACGTTTTGGCTCTATGAAGACATAACTTTCCTCTCTGCGTTCTATCTAAAGCTATTGGACCACTACTACCCTTTCTCTTGTGTGCCTTTTCTTCTTCGGTCCAATCTGTTTTCCATTGTCCTGATTTTTTCAAAATCTTTTGTCTCCTATTCCGATCATCCACCTGCCCTATGAACTTTTTCTCGACTTCTGACACCTTGCATGTCAGGTTATTTCTGCGGGCATGTGAAGTATCTAAAGTAATCCAAGGAATGAAAAACTTTGCCAACCTATCTTCACTCTTCCAGTAGTCCCATTTATTCATTTGTTTATAATTTGGGACTTCTGGTAACACTGCATCATAATTGGAGAAATAATAGTCAAAACTATCTCTCCCATAAAATATACTAAGCAACAAGCTACATGTAATGCCATATGTCAGCGGGAGGTGATGATATCGAATGCCTTCATCTACAGACGCCGGCAACTGCATACAAACATAACAGTCTTTGACCTCCATGGCATCCACGTATTCATACAATAATTTGGCATAAGCATTTGACCTAAAGTCACCTTGGGACTCATCCACGTGTAACCTGCGGGCTTCTGCAGCCAATAACGCTTTCTCGTGTGTGTTTTCCCCTTTCTCACCAGCAATGGTGGGTGTAAGCGCTTCTACAGATGCCACATCAGTTACCTTTGCCTCCTCCTCACGTCCCTTTACATAAGAGACTGTTACCACTAAAGCTATTAGTATTATCACTCCTACTATTAGTGTACCTATTATACATTTCGCTCTGTGGTTCTGGGTACCGGCCTCCATTTCGTCAGATAGTGTGGTTCTCTCTCAACTCAGCACAAAGTTCCTTTCTTTTTCGTTCCTTTACTGTCTCTTTTACTCCTCTGGTCTTGAGAACCACGCAACTGGAAGCTGACAACCCTTTCCGCAAAAGTTATTTTTAGTTCGAATACAGACAACCCTAGCCCTTCTCCATCAACTCAGGGAAAAGTCCCTAAAATTCTCTGCTTCCTAGGCGCTAGGTAATCTTCTTTTCTTCACGCTTATTTACAAAGTCTTTTAAGCATCCACTATCAGGCGCTCGCCTGCAGCTTCGATAGCAAAATTCAATATTTCCATACGAAGATTGTGCTCTTTTGCGGCTGATATCTTTGTACCAAAATCGGGGAATTGCAATTCTGTGAAAAACATGTGCTTTATCTTGCTGAGGCGGGGAGGTCGGGGGAGCATAAATGTCAGTGACCCTTCTTGTTCAACTCCGGGTACTAACAGTCGTATCTCCACTGTTACGATGGGCTCAGAACTGGACACCACCACCGCTCGGATCCTCCTTGTCACTGGCTTCGAATCCATCTGTCGCCAGATATGTCCACTCAGGGGTGGAGTATCTTCTGTTAGGCACACGCACTCTTCTTGACCTCCTCAACTCCAGTGCTTCAGCGCCCTGAGCACCTTCTTCGGGGTCTGAGTCTTCTGATATCGGAGGAAGGGTTCTCTCCGGAGTTGACCTTAGGCTAGAGCTCCTTCTTTGCGGCCAATCAGCTTCTCCACGTACCCTTCTACTCCGTCTTCTTCTTGTTCTTTCGCGCTCTCTGTCAGACCTGTCAGCGTCTGACTCGTACTCCCAGCTACTTTCTCCTTCAGTAGCGTCGTCTGTCTCGCTGTTGTACTGACCGTCCTCAGCTTGGTCAGATTCGTTCCCTGCTTCCGCTGGCACCTCTAGAGCTTGGCTAGCCCCCTCTATGGCTTCTCGGTCCGCAGCCGGACGTCTATCCGAGAGAGGAGCTGTTTCTTCCAGAGGTGCTGGAACCCTT
Organism: Lissotriton vulgaris; assembly: GCF_964263255.1. NCBI lineage: Eukaryota > Metazoa > Chordata > Amphibia > Caudata > Salamandridae > Lissotriton > Lissotriton vulgaris. Next base: position 281,271,332 of record NC_141694.1, read on the forward strand.
CGCGTGTGCGACGCGTGGATCCAGTTGGGCAGGCTTCCCACCTTCACTGCCGTATTGGTGGTCAGGATGATCTGGAAAGGCCCACGCCAACGAACATCCAGGCAGCTGTTTCTCACGTGCTTTTTCACCAGGACCCAGTCCCCAGGAAGCAAGTCGTGACAAGGGTCCTGGCACGATGGTACCTCGGCAGCCTGCACCTGAAGGGACACAGAATGAATGGCGTCAGACAGCCCCTTACAATAGTCCAGGATCATATCATCTGTGATGCTAATCAGTGCAGCAGTTGGGACAGAAGGTAACCTCATTGCTCTCCCCATTAACACCTCATGTGGTGACAGCCCCGTTCTTCTGTCTGGGGTACTACGGAGGCTCATAAGAACCAATGGCAACGCATCAGGCCAACTCAAGGATGTTGATGAACACACCTTTGCAATTCTGGCCTTGATGGTGCCATTTATTTGCTCCACAATTCCTGAAGCTTCTGGTCGATAACTGCAATGTAGTTTTTGGTCTATATTCAAAGCGGCACAAATCATTTTCACAAGCGAGCTGTTGAAATGCGTTCCCCTATCTGATTCCAAAGAGGCCGGCACCCCGAAGCGCGGTATAAGCTCCCTAAGCAGTAACTTAGCCACTGTGAGGGTGTCGCACCTGCGTGTAGGATATGCCTCAACCCATCTGGAGAAAACGCAGACAACCACCAGGATATAACGGAGGCGGCTGCACCTTGGCATTTCGATAAAATCTATCTGCATTCTATTGAATGGACCTCCTGACCTCCCTATGTGGCTCAGTGCAACTGGTGTCTTCTTCCCTACATTCAACTGCTGGCACGTCACACAACGCTGGCACACTGCTTCGGCTGCTACTCTGAACTTGGGGTTGTACCAGGTCTGTCTAAACACTCTCAGCATAGCATCTCTTCCTAAGTGGACAGGACCATGTATGTGTCGGGCCATTGGGCTCACCATCTCATTGGGCAACACTGCCCTGCCATCTGCTGAGACCCAGAAATGGGCCTCACCCACCACACATCCTGCCTTTTGCCATGTTTCTTTTTCACAGTCAGGAGCATTCTCTTGCATCTCCTTCAGTTCGTCCCAAGTATCAACAGTTTCCAATATCATAGCTAATTCAGTCCTTACATTTATTCCACCCACTTCCACCTCTGTGAAAGAGTATCCTGTTTCCGCACAATACCGTGCGACTTCGTCGGCATATCTATTGCCTTGTGACACAAAGTCCATATTTCTGGTATGTGCGGTACACTTCACAACTGCGATACCTGCTGGACATTGCAACGCCTCTAACAACAGGCGCACAAACTCTCCATTGCGAATGGGAGAGCCTGAAGAGGTCATGAAACCTCTTTGAGACCATAACTGCCCGTAATCATGAACTACCCCGTAACCATATTGACTATCAGTGTATATGGTGACTCGGATTTGATTGCTTGCCAGGCAGGCACGCGTCAGGGCAATAATCTCGGCTACCTGAGCGGAGTGTACTCCTTCCAGGCATCCAGCTTCCACTACTCCAGTAATTGTACAAACAGCGTAAGCTGCTCTCAACTGCCCAACTTCGTCTCTTACACATGAGCCATCGACAAAGAAAATTTCATCTGGGTCGGTCAGTGGCTCATCTACGATGTCGGGTCTTGGTTTGGTGCATAGTTCAGTCACATCGAGGCAGTCATGGTCTGTACATTCATCATCATCTTCAATATCGTTTGGAAGTGGCATCAAGGTAGCAGGATTTAAAACAGAGCATCTCCTGAGGGTCACGTTCTCTGCGGCAAGAATGACTTGCTCATAGCGCGTGAGCCTGCTGTTTGTCAGATGCTGTGTTTTGGTCCTGGTCATCAACAGTTCAACAGAGTGGGGCACATATACCTCTAACGGGTGCCCCATAACAATATTCTCACATCTCTCAATGCTGACACCTGTTGCGGCAACGGATTTGAGACATCCGGGCAACGCTGCGGCTACTGGGTCTAAAGTAGCCGAGAAATATGCGACTGGTCTACGGGCATTCCCATGGATTTGGACTAACACAGACAGCGCGCATCCCTCTCTCTCACAGCAGTAGAGCAAGAATGGTTTATCGTAATCTGGCATTCCCAGAGCCGGAGCACGACACAAGTCCTCTCTCAGCTGCAGGAACGCCATCAAACAGTCTTTGTCCCATGGTACCGGATCACTCACTTCCTTGTGCGTCAGTTTTTGCAAGGGCTTTGCTTTCAGTGAAAAGTTTGCAATCCACTGTCGGCAATATCCCACCATTCCTAGGAACATTCTAACTTCTCTCTGTGTTTTAGGCGCATTCATTTTCATGATGGCCTCTATCCTGTCTGGTGACACCTTTCGCTTACCTTTCTCAATTCTGTGTCCCAAGTACTGTACCTCTGTCAGGCAGTACTGCAATTTCCCCGGGGACACCTTATGCCCATTTTCAGCTAGGTGATTTAACAAAGCAATAGAGTCTTCCCTGCAAGCTTCTTCTGTTTCTGACGCCACAAGGAGGTCGTCTATGTACTGGACCAGAACTGACCTCTGGGGCAGCACTAGACTTTCAAGATTTTTCTTTAGGAGCTGGTTGAAGATCGATGGGCTTTCTGTATACCCCTGAGGAATACGACACCATGTTAGGACGCGACCTTCCAGCTTAAATGCGAAAAGAAAATGGCTTTCTTCGTCCAAAGGGATCGAAAAGAAAGCCTGGCAAAGATCAATCACAGTGAACCATTCTGCTTGGAACGGTATCTGAAACAGTATCACTGATGGATTCGGTACCACTGGACAACACGAAACGACTATGTTATTAATCTTTCTGAGGTCCTGCACTATCCGAAATTTCCCATTTGGTTTCTGCAAACCCATAATCGGGGAGTTGCATGGACTACCCACGATTTCCTTCAGTATTCCCTGCTTAATCATGGACTCAATCACGGGTTTTATGCCTGCAATCGTTTCTGGAGTTAATTTATACTGAGGGGTTCTTGGGAACTCAGCATGTGGTTTCACTACAATTTTCACTGGGTCCACTCCTTTCACCAACCCAATCTCTTCCCCAGTGAAATCCCACACTTCTGGAGCAACTGTCTCTCTCAAGTCCCAGGGGAGCTCGTCTACTGTCAGAGTGGGATACAACTCCACACATATTCTGGAATTGGCGACTTTAAAGTCTGCATCATCATCATTTGTCAGTACCTCCACTCCTTGCGGTGTACAGTATATAGTGCAGTTCAATTTGCACAAAAGGTCTCTTCCTAGCAGACATACAGGACTAGAATCGCAAACCACAAACTGGTGCTCCTCACTGTACTTCCCTATTTTCACCTGCACAGGCTCAGTCAAAGGACTGGTCATTCTCTTGTTAGCGACCCCCACCACTTGTATGGTCTCCCCCGACATGGGCAGGCCTGGAACTGCGGCTGATCTGATCGTGGATCGAGTGGCTCCTGTGTCCACTAGAAATGTCGTGGGGAACCCTGCCACTTCGGCCTCAACATAGGGTCCCCTTTGGTCTACCTCCAGAGCTGCCCCGAGGATGCAGTCATCTCTTTCCACTCTCTGTCCAGTTAGTGGGTCCACATAATAGCATTCCTCTCCTCCTACAAACAGGGGCATCTGTCTATATGTCTTACCCATAGTCCCTACTCTGGGTGCCTGCGGGAACTGGGCTCGGGGGGGGAGCCCCCCTCTGAGCACCTTTCCCTGGTATTGCGTTATCCCTCTCGTAGGCGCACTCTGGGTCTCTTCCTCTTCCACCTCTTGGTCTCCTATCTCAACATTATAGGGACACTCGCGTTTCCAATGCCCCACCTCGTTACACTGGTGGCACCTAGTCGTTTTCTTTAAGGCAGCTATATCTACCCTGGGTCTAAAGGTGGAGTTCTCCTCATTGCCCTTGTTCTGGCTGTACTGTTTCTTTCCTCCAGTACCTGTTCCTTGTTGCTGTTGCTGCTGTCCCCCCTTCCCTGCTGCCTGCATCTGTACCACCATCAGTTTCTCCTTTAGTTTCTTAGCTTTAGAATCTATCTCATCACAGCAGTACCTGGCATACCTCAGTATTTCGTCTAGGGGTTTATTTTGCCAACAAATCAAGTGTTGCTGGATCATTAAACTAATATCCGGTCTCAGGCCTAGGACAAATTTGGACACAAATTGCCCTATGTCCCTCGGATCCATTACATCCAGACCGCTATACTGTTTAAACGCCTTCAGCAATCTCTCATAGTATTCGTGTACTGTCTCTTTGGGTTCCTGTCTCGTTCGGTCAATTTTTACCCAATCTATGTCTTGCATTGGCACTTTCTCTTTCAGCCACGTCATTACTCTTTCGAATTTTGCCATCACACTCTCGGACGGCCCATTAGTCCTAGCATCTCTCTCGGGCTCTATGGTGGGCCACTCAGCGCTAACCTTGCATGCGGTCCACAAATCTCCTGGTACTACTATGTCAAACAACGTGTTCAAATCTATCCATAGGACCTTTGAGATTTTTACGAATCTCTCAACTTGCTTATACCACTCCACAGGGTTTTCCCGCAGTTTGGGGAAAGAGGTGGTAAAAGCAGCTAAATCCCCCCTACTCCAAGGGACGTGGACATAGGTCCCATTTGCGACTTCCCTCAAAGGGTACGTCTCTACTCCCTGCTGTCCTCCTGGTGTCCTCCCAAGTGTGCTTCTCCTGACGGTCCCTCTCTTGGACCACCTCTCTTCCCACTTATCTAGGGCCCTCCATGTCCTTATTCCAGTGATCAGTTCCCTTATGTGGGTTTTCAATCCGATGGTTCTCCTCTCATCCAGATCTCGATCTGTGTAATGTAGTCTGTGGTTGCCCTGTAACGCTTTGGTTCTTGACAAGTCTACCATATATTTGCCTGCTAGTTCGACTAATTTCTCATGGATTGTTCTCGCCTTTCGAGTTACGTCCTTTGCCATGAACAGAATTTCATCCTGCTCATACATGTCCATTCTTTCTAAGGGCAGGGTACCGTCTACCATGTCATCCAGATCTGACTTTAAGCTGTAGACATCGAGTCTTTTGACTTTTATTTCTGCTCGCAATAACTCCTACGAGGGAGGTTCACAGGTTTCTCTCCCATCCCAACTCCGGGCCCTACGTTTGGGTTCGGGAGAGTTGGGGAGTGCTCTCTCTTGCTCCCATCTCTCCAGATCCCATGCTCGGCCATCCGATCTTGGAAGGTGGTGGAACACGGGCCTGTTACCCCCCATCTCACCTTGCCCATTCTCTCCTCTCTTCCCACAGTAGGTCTCTCTGCTATTCTCCCTTCGGTCTCCATTCCCCCTTGGCCTCGTATCACTCAGTATCTGATACGATCCTTCCTGGTTTCCCGTATTCCCTGGGCTGCGCTCATGTCCGTCGTCACAAGGACTATGGTGTGGTCTCACGCAACCCCCACTCTGTTCTCTCCTGCCGGGCACACAGTGGATACACTTAAAGCTGTCCCTGTACTCCCAAGCCCTCCTGTCTTCTTCATTATGTATCGGGCGAGACACCCCCCCGTTCTCTGGGCCCCCATTTTCCAGGTCTGATCTATCTCCACTCCGGGCCCAATGGGTGAATCTCCTACTGTCCTTCTCCCTCCCGTCCCACTCCGGACTGCTCTCTTCAGCCCCGCAGTGAGTCCGGGCTCTGCTGTCCTGACTTTCCCTTTCAGCTTCTGCCACTATGATGCTCTTTTGAGCCTCGACTGCCTCATCCCATTTCTTCATGTACTCGTTGAACTCTTGAAAAGATTTCCGTCCTGGTCCCCTCATATCCTCTGGCCATCTAATGTCCCCCAGATCTCCTGTTGTGTGTACTGGGGTGCTCCAATCTCTTGGTATCGGCAACTGACTTGGGGAGTTGATCGTATCTTTCCTTCTTGCCATCTCTGCTCTTTCTCTGTCCCTTCGTACCCGTTCTTCCCCTCTAGCCCTGTCTGGGTCATATACCGACACTATAGGACCTATGGTAACAGGTACCTGTAGTGCATCAGGTAATGCGTAGGATGTGGCACACGCCGTTTCTGGCGCTCTTTGCACCACAAACCTCCCGACCACCTGTTGCACTTGGCTAGGCTGGGACAGTTCTTTCTTTGCAGCGGGATCCCAATCGGAACTGGGAAGCGGCCCATGCTCTCCTGCATTGCCCCCCCCTTTCTCGACGTTCTCGGCATCTCCCCCTGCTCTGTTATACGGAGGTGGCCTGTCTGTCAATAATCTGTTTATCAGGCTGTCCTCTGTCTCGCTCTCGTCATCCTCTTCTAGGGGGCTTTTGTTCCCGGGCATCTCTAACACTGGATACAATTTATTTACTTCCATGTTATGCACCCTCCATCTTTTAGCATCCTCATCCCACTTGGCATCCTGTACTGCCCTTACCGAACGTTTCACTCTTTCTTGCCGTCTGTTCATGTTCTTTTCATGCGCTGCCCTAATCCATGCATTAAGGGCTTCAAACTGAGTTGGTCTAGGCAAGGGTCTAGTTGCGGTCATAATTGCTTTTAATCTGTGTAACACCTCTAATCTGAACGTCCCGTATTTCGGGAACGTGAGTTCCTCATTTCCATCTGTCATCCTACTCCACTCTGAGATCCACAGAATCGTGTGCAGCCCAACATTTGTCCCCATGAAACGCGCTGGCGTACCCTCCGGCGGGGCTTCTTCCCCTTCATACGATCCCCTGCGCTCTCTTTTAAACAGCGCTCTTAACCATTTAAAACACTTCATAATTATGCGCAAAATTTCCAGCTTGAATACTTTGTTTACTTCCTGATGACAATCCACCAATCCTAGCGCGGCTTTGCTAGCTGGCCTATCGCAGTGCGGTCTTTCGCCGGCCGGCCAATCCCAGCGCGGCACTTCCTGACGTCACTAGTCTCCGCTTCGCAGCAGCACCCCTCCTTTCTCAGCTCTCCTCGCGGTCATGCATGCGTCCCATTCATACACCGAAAAATGACTACTTCCGACCAAGCGGTCACTTCCCTCGACTGTACGTCCACAGTCTGTCTATAATTGTCAACACAACTGACGAGATGTCTATCGTCTCTCTGATAGGTTCTTTACACACACAGTAACTTCCGACCAGCGTCCGTTACTCACGCACTCACTCTTACGTTCCCCCTATCTGGTTTTTCGGGTGATCAATGGTACCTCATGACCCCCTTCACACTAGTTAACAATTACTCTGGGTGTCCGATACACCCGAACCACTTAAGCTCTCTTTGAACTTAAGATCTCCTCCGGTTGCGCGCGCTCACAACCTGTTCCTCAGTCACTCTACAGGCATTCAACTCCGCCAGACATTACAACATAGATACAATACAAAACACCGCAATCTTAACACGCATGACCCTTTATACTCACTCTCGACCGATACTGCTGCTTTTCTGTCTCACGTCATCCGGTCCTTCTTCCGCGGGCGGTTCTTCCGATCATCGATCTCTAGGGGCCTGGGGGTAATCTAACCTGGCCTAGATCACCTTCCTCAAGAAGGCAACCATCCTCTATAGCTACCAACTGGAAGGGTGAGATTTTGATCAATACCTTATCACTATCGATCTAAAACCCCGGTCTGGTCGACTGAACCTTTATTGCCTGTCTTTGAGGAAAGAAAGTGCATCTCTTACCAAGTTAGTTCTTCCAATAAAGGACTCTGCTCAAAGGATCACAAACAACTTCTAGCTTTCAAAGGTTTATTATAAAGTCAAGATAAGTTGCAGATACAAGCATCTCAAAATGAGATTAACCAGATACACAGGCCCAACTACGTACATGTGTTCTCTGAAAGCCCTCAGACGAACAACGGAAACTACCAATACCAGTTCTAAAAACAATAGTGCTATTAGCATAGACACATATTGAAATCTATCGGTCATTACAGGCGGAGGGAAAATACAGGTTAGGCTGACCCTACCCTGCTCTAGATGGTATCCCTACTTAACCAGGTCTCAACCTATCAAAGGTGTCAGCAGTGAATGACTCCCGAGGGAAGTCACCCACCCTCAATTCTTGGTGAAAACCTAAAGTCCTCCAGTCATGGCCCCTCTCTGCCTACCCATCCGCTCTCTAAAGGGTCCTCAGGCTTCTGCTCTAACTCCACCCAGGGGTGCTGTCCCTAATACAAAAATCCAACAACATTTAGGGCGCCCCTCGTGAGACGCCCCTCACGTGGTGTAGCTTCTGGCTTTTTCCATGATGAGGCTTTGTGGTTAGAGTCGACCTTGCTTTTCAGACTCTTCTCCGGCCCGCTGATACCCCTTAAACATTCCGGAACCCTCCTCCATGTCTGGTCCATTTCTTGAACAGGCTTCTATTCATTATATTAATAATTGAATACCCCCTTTCTCTTCCAGACAGACATTTGGAGCCAAATCCCGATTCTCATGGCTTTCCAACCGCGTTGCAACATTCCCCGGCCCGAACTAATATGTGTAAATCAACGTTTAAGGCTTTCCAGCTCTACAACAATTTTATAGTATTCAACTTCTTCTTTAATTATTAGCATGTTAATACTCTTATTCTACTGATTTAGTAAACACATCTATAAATCAAACCTACTCATTATTACTAAACATTTAGTGCAATCCATATTGTGCAATTTAATCTTCGCCCCCCTCCCTCCTAGCTCTGGCCCTGAGGCCTACCACGTTCAACGTTTCCGTATGCCATCTTACATTTTAGCAGCTACACAACATGGATTCAGGAATAATCACGTTTAATAAACCTTATTACTTCACACATTTCTGTATTAGTTCCACTTCTATTTAAACTTCTATATTAACTACACATCAGAATATAACTGTGGCTACTATCAGCACTCATGGCATTTCTCTTCATGATTTGTGCTTACTACGTGTAAGTGTGATGCATTTCTACATTTTGGTCAGTTTGCGCTCTCTCAGTTGCATTGTATCATGCCAGCATATGTCATGTCTGATTATCTCTTAACACCTTCGGTGCTCATGAAGAGCTCAGCTGGTCATGAGGCACAGTGGTGCTGTGCTCATGACGAGCTCAGCTCCCACGCGGGGAAAATTCCTCTGCCGTGCTGAGCGTTCTATGAAACGGGCATGGTCATGACGAGCTCAGCTTGTCATGAGCACAGCGCCACTGTGCAGTGTGACGAGCTGAGTTCGTCACGAGCATCGCAGCGCCGTGCGCGGCCCTCGGCCCCGCCTACCCCCCCCCCACCCCCCCCCCCCCCGAGGGGGAATTTTCTCCGCAGCGAAGGGGTTAAGAGATTTGGAATTCTACAAAGTGTAAACATTTATAAAATTTTGATTTGTAAAAGTAGAGGCTGTTTTTAATCATAGTTGCAATAACATTATAGATCTATCTATTCATTTATATAGTTTGATTTAAAACGAAAATGGCCTGACTCTTTAGCGTGCTTCACAAGGAAAGAGAAAGTAATACACTAAAAACAACATTAGTATAAGGAAAGTTAGAAACTATGCATGTATGCAACAGCGTAGTAGCTCACAAGAGGAATCTTTGAAAGGGGAATTTACTTGAACGTGACTGTGTCTCCAGTGAGGCAGTGGCACATAGATCTGGCGGATGGACTGTTCCAGATTCCTATTGCATTCCCTGTCAGGATTGTGCCATCCTGCTCTTCATTTTGAAAGTTAGAGATTCTAAACATGGTTATTCTGAGCTGTCTGAGGATCTGTTCTGCCAGACATTATCATTATCTCTGCAAGGTAACAGAAGTGGGAAGAGGTCAACCTTGTGGGTGATACACACCATCTTGTGAGAGCATTGTCTTACATGGATATCAATTTCTTAGACCTAGAAACAAAGGGGCATATGTACAAGGAAGTGGTGAAGTGCAGTGTTAGCCTCCTTGGCTTAATGCAGCATTCTGCCACTTCTGAAACGCTGGTCTGCACGGTATTTACAAGAATACAGTGCAGCCTTGCAATTCCTCTTGCACTGGTGCTAATTTAGCTCCCTAGCGCCAACTCAGGCTCCCTTGAACCATAGTGCAAGGGTGTCTGTGTTGCAGAGGAAGATTGTTCATCTGCAGGAAGGTGTCCCTTCCTGCACATAAATGATCTTTAAATGGCATTCTGTAACTTCTGTAGAGGTTGCAACTCATCATTGTTTTATGATTGTTTAGGTGCAGAAAGGGACACCTTCCTCCACATAAACAATCGAAGGCGTTTTGCTGTTTCTATGTGTGCTGCCCAACACAGCACAAATAGAAACAGCAAAAACAAGGACAAATAAAGCGTTTTCCTCCTTTTGCCAGGGTAAGACCAGGTTATTTTTTTGGTCTTAATTTTGGCGCTGCCCCTTATTTACGTCACCCTAGTAAATATGGGGCAGCATTAAAATCAATGGGTGTTGCAGTTAAATGCCCACCACAACACCCATTGCCCAACCCTTTTATGCGAAGTATAGCATGAAAGGGTGCCTTATTTACAAGCCAGCATTAAGCCATGTTAAGTGGCTTACACTGCCCTGTAAATAAGACGAAGCCCCTATCTGCACTAAAACGTCAAAAAAAGTGATGTTGTGGTGGCGATAGGGGCTTGTACTTGTACATATGTCCCAATGTGGTGTAGCATGAATTACATCCTTCAGTAGGGTGAGGTGTATTTCAGGAAGTCCAGTCAAGGGAGAGTTGCCATAATCAGTTGAGGGGTGAAGTTGCAAATTTCCTACAGAGGATGCAGTTCAAAACATGCACTGTTAGCCATATTACTGGTTTGAATTTACAAGTTATGTTTGTTGTCAAGAACAACTCCTAGAAATTTGGCATTGTCAATAATCATTCTGCAGTCAAGGATCCGACAGCGCCGATCTAGGATGGGGCAGGTAAGGATGAATTTTTGTTAGGGGTGATAGGTGTGCCGAGCTGTGTCATTTATTTTAAAAGCACAGGGATGTGTCATATTAACAACAATAAGATTAAGCATGGGCGGAAAATCCGTTTCGCTCGCGGATTTTGCGGATTTTCGGTAAATTCGCAATCCGCGAGATTCGCGAATCTCCCGCAAAATCCGCAAATCCGCGAGCAGCGGATTTTATGGCTTGCTCGCACTGTTCGCATGAGTTCGCGGCTTCCCAGTACAACTTCGCGCCCCGCGAATAAGCGCTAAATTGCAGAAATACGATCTTAGCAAAACTGAAACTACTTACCAGGTTCAAAAGTTCAGGCTCATCATTAGTAGCCATTTCCTGTAGTGCTTCCTGAGGGGCCCCTCCAGAGTTCAGTTGCCAGTTGCAACTATTACGTGACCCTGCTCTGAACCTCAGAATAGTTACACATATGCCACAAAGGTCCTGAATTACAGCTAAGGGAGACAAGCAGGAGCCAGGCTGGAAGTTCAAATCCATTAATCAGCCCCTAATTCATTATTGTCAGTTGGGGCAGGGCAGGTGTTGTAACTAATTTTGCAACAATGAAAGCACTTAGCAAGTGCAAAAGATCACTAATCAGGAAGCACTAAGGAAGCAGGTGCCAGCTAAAAAAATATTCTGTGACACATTAATCAGCCCCAAATTAATTCAGGTCACTTGAGGCAGGGAAGGTGTGCTTTGCTTTGCCACAATAATGTACACTGACTGGACAACCAGAGGGTGCTGTGATGAAACAGAGGGTGGCATGGGTAGTCAGAGAGTGGCAGTGGTGACAGAGAGTGGCAGTGATGAAGAAGAGTGTCCCAAACAGGCTGGACATGTAGAAACAACAAGTTCGCAAAACTTGCGACCTGACAGGTAAGTTCGCTTTTGCGAAATTGTACAAAACCCTCGCGAACTGGCAGAAACCCGTGCGAACACAAAAAAAAAATCCGCAAATTCGCGAGAATTCGCGGATTTTGCGGATTGCGAGTTCGCAAATCCGCAAAATTCGTGAACGCGAGATTCGCAAAATTCGCCCATGCTTAAATAAGATGCGTCCCTGTGCTTTCCGCTGCTCTGTCGCACCATTGGCTGCTATGCAACAACGCAGAACCCCTTGCGTCCAGGGCCGGACTGACCGTAGCAGGCACTGGGCGTTTCCCCAGTGGGCTGCTAGGGTGGGGGCCGATTTTGGGCCTTTGGGGCTGTTTTTTGTATAGCGCAGTTTTTGCAGCATAGCTGCAAAATCGGCACTTGTAACAAAATCGTCCGAAACCGGCCCTGGCAAAATCTCGGCTGCTCCCAGTGGGGCCGGCCGAGCTCTTTGCCAGGGTCAGTTTTGGTTCCCAGTCCGGCGCTGCTTGCGTCATGTTGCAAGGGTGCCTGTGTTGCGGGGGATGATTGATTTTATGGAGGGAGGGACACCTTCCTGCACGAAAACAATAATGATGGCATTTCTCCTTGTTGTACCACTCCTACGCCTTCCCTGGGGAGGCGTAGGAATCTGATGCATTCCCAGGTTTACGACACTTAGTAATTCTCAGAATGTGTCAGGTTCCATGGATGTTGCATGGGAACACCCAAAACAACACCCATGGAACTTCCCTTATTATTATTATTATTATTACAGATTTGTACCGCGCTGGGAATCGACTCCCGAAGGAGTATCTCCGCGCCTCTGGCATCATCTTTGAACAGAGCAGGTCCTGCAAAGTATGGGTATTACAATATTACAATGAGGTATATAACTAATATTGGAAGAAAAAAGTTTTTAGTTTCTTCCTAAAAGGAAGATGATCCCTACATTGTCTGATCTCTCTGGGGAGAGTGTTCCACAACCTCGGGCCAGCCACTGACAAGGACCTACCCCCCTGCCTTGCCTTCTTAATCCCAGGAACACATAGGAGTTCTTGATCCCCTGATCTAAGAGATCGGGAGGGAACATAGGCATTCAATTTTTTTGTCAGGTATTCAGGGCCTTTCCCTGTAAGGCACTTATGGATGACACAACATGTCTTAAACAGTACTCTCTGTTTCACTGAAAGCCAGTGAAGCTTGATTAACAGAGGTTTAGATGGAGTACGTGCAGGGACATTAAGGACAAGGCGTGCAGCAGTGTTTTGTACAACCTGCAATCTGGAGATGACCCCCTCGTTGGCAGCTAACAGCAATCCATTGCAGTAATCAAGCCTGCTCAGCACAAGCGCCTGTACCAAGGTTTTTCTAGTGGTATCAGGGAGCAGGGGGAACACTCTACGGAGAAGCCCAATGACATGGAAACAGGAGCCAACCACTTGGTTTCCATGTTGTTTCAATGAAAGCTCCTGATCCAGTTTTACTCCAAGATTTTTCACACATTGTTTGGGTTCAGGGACTGGGCCTAGATCTTGCGGCCACCAGTCAGGAGTCCACAGGCATTTGGCTTCCCCAAAGAGCATCACCTCCGTTTTGGAAACGTTGCATTGTAGATAGTTTGAGGCCATCCAATGGGCCACTTCTTTCATACCCCGGGCAAAGGAGTTTTGCACTTCAGATGTCAAAGTTTTAAACGGAAAGAGGAGTTGAGTATCGTCGGCATACGATACTGGAATAAAGCCGTGAGATCTCATGATGTTCGCCAGGGGGGCCACATAGATATTAAATAAGGTGGGGCTCAAACATGAGCCCTGTGGCACCCCCTTGGAGATCTCCAGCTCCTCTGACCGATACGTCCCCATGGTAACACTTTGGGTACGGTTAGTGAGAAAGCTCCTTAACCAGGACAGCACTCTGCCTCTCAGGCCGATGTCAATTAGTCTGGAGGTCATGATGTCATGAGACACCGTGTCAAACGCCGCTGACAAATCTAAAAGCACCAGGATAGCGGAAAAGCCCGCATCCTGGAGCATGCGAAGATCGTCAACGACGGACAACAGGGCAGTCTCAGTGCTGTGCCTAGGTCTAAACCCAGACTGGGAGGGATCCAACCCCCCTGCACTCTCAATGAAATGTGATAAGTGCCGATTGACAAACTTCTCCGTCAGTTTTCCAAAATATGGAAGGAGTGAAATAGGTCTTAAGTTTGTCAATTCAGTCCAGGGGATGGTATTATTTTTCCTGAGGGGTTTTACCAGTGCCCGTTTCCAATCTAAGGGGACTTCCCCTGTACTCAGGGACAAGTTGATCACCTTCTGGATTCCTGTGGCCAAAACATCAGCCACGGATGGCATAATGCGTGCCGGGATGATGTCAGAGGGGCACCCGCTCTTTGTCTGGTTGATCAAAGTAATTACCTCCTCTGTTGTTATAGGAGGGAATTCTGTCATCTTATTAGGATGGATAATATCCATCTGTGCTCCCGTGGCTAGGTGGGCCATGTTGTCCACTATGTTCTTATCTTTGGTAGCTATTATTTTATCATATATACCCTTGATCTTGTTATCAAAAAATTGGGATATATTGTCACAGAGTTCCTTGGAAGCTATCTCAATGGTCTCACAGGCGGCAGGTTTAGTGAAGGTTTGTAGAACTTGATACAAAATCCTTGCATTATTTCCTGCTGCTGATAGTTGTGCTGCTATGTGTTGTTTACGTGCAGCGCGGATGGCTTTGTGATAGATATTTTGAGAGGTGTTATAATTCACCCTATCCTCTGCCTTGTGAGTTCCCCTCCAGAGTTTTTCTAATTTTCTGGTAGTTAGTTTTAATAATCTTAGATCCTCCGTGAACCATACTTCTTGTTTAGAGGCAGGTCGAGATTTAAAAGTTCTCAAAGGTATAACCTCCTCTATGGCCACTGTCACTGCTTCCTCAAAGTTACATAACGCGGTGGTTACGTTGGCTGTACATTTGCCACAACTGGGTTCTATGTATTTCCCCCTAAAACCATCTGATGTCAGTTTGTGCCAGGGTCTCCTGGTATCTGCCATCACCCTCTTAATAGGTTGCGGTTTATGATTAATGCTAGTATAAAATGTGATGATGGAATGGTCTGTCCATTCCACCTGAATGGGAGGTGTACATATTATAGCAATTGAATTAGACAACACCAAGTCCAAAGTATGGCCTGCCCGGTGTGTTGGTCCCTGATTGATCTTTTTAAGCCCCAAAGTGTCTAGGTCTGTCAATAGGGTCATGGCCTCAACACAGTTATCTAGTTCGCTATGGGTGTTGAAATCCCCTACCAAAAGAAAGTCTGAGTTCTCCTGTACATATGGTGCCAGGGCCTCAACCAGCAGTATGGAGAAGTTTTCACATGGGCCTGGGGGGCGATAAACTACCGCTCCCTTTCTATTTTCTTTAGAGCTAGAGTTAAGTCTAAAAATTAAAAGTTCCATTTGGGGAGTACACACTGTCTCAATGATAGTAACATCTAGCTCCTGCTTAAATACAATGGCTAGCCCTCCTCCAGTTTTAATGGGTCGGTCCGATCTCACCATCTTATAACCTAGTGGGACTCCCAGCGTAATAGCCGGTGTGGTATGTGGCTTCAGCCATGTTTCTGTTAGAAAGCACAGGTGTGGACTCTCAGATGTTATGAGGTCCCATACCTGTGTAGCATGTTTAGCTAGTGAGCGGATATTACATAGTATGTTTTTACAGTCTAAAGATGGGTCCTTTATTGGGATGTCAATCAGCCCTCTATGATGTGAAATGGGGGTCAGAATCCGCCTTTCAGGCAGGTGAATTGTAGAATCAGAACAGATTGAAAATTGTTCCTGACATTCTAAACATGAGAAGGGCCCCTCCAAATTGCAACCCACCTTATTAGTGCATGATATGGGAGCGTACCTGTTAATGTCCAATAGTGTCTGCCGGCTGTATGATAGCCTACTACTGGGGGACATGTGCTGGCGAATACAGTGATCCCCCATAGCCCCGGCCCCTAGCCCCTGGTCCCGTCCTGTCGCAGACGGGCTAGTCTTTGGCTCGTCTTAGGCGCAGGGGTAGGCGCAACCCTGCGCGTCAACGCTGCGCGTTGAGCCAACGAGTTGCTTTATGTCCCTCAAGTAGGGGAGAGCTAGAGCGCTAACCGCTCGCCTCCCTGCGTGTGTCTGGCTCTGCCCCGCCTTCCGCCCCCGTGATAGGCTGAGGTGACGGACCAGGCGTGCAGGCACAGGTTAGGCTGATGACAAGAGCAGATCCCTCAATGCGTGCAAGTAAGTGTACACAAACACCACAGTGTGTCACTAATAAAACAACAACGCTTCAGCTATTTAAAAATGCAATTTTAAGGTGTAACCTATGAATAAAATCCGATCAGTTTAAAAGCTCGAGGAGCCGTTTTTACATAAAACAATGCGGAGCACTGTGCTCAATTAAGGCGCCAAGCGGAGTCGAGAGGAAGCTGCCACCGTCCCCCTTACCGCGAATTCCGGTGCCTCCTCGCTACCTTTATGTCCCTCAAGTAGGGGAGAGCTAGAGCGCTAACCGCTCGCCTCCCTGCGTGTGTCTGGCTCTGCCCCGCCTTCCGCCCCCGTGATAGGCTGAGGTGACGGACCAGGCGTGCAGGCACAGGTTAGGCTGATGACAAGAGCAGATCCCTCAATGCGTGCAAGTAAGTGTACACAAACACCACAGTGTGTTACTAATAAAACAACAACGTTTCAGCTATTTAAAAATGCAATTTTAAGGTGTAACCTATGAATAAAATCCGATCAGTTTAAAAGCTCGAGGAGCCGTTTTTACATAAAACAATGCGGAGCACTGTGCTCAATTAAGGCGCCAAGCGGAGTCGAGAGGAAGCTGCCACCGTCCCCCTTACCGCGAATTTCGGTGCCTCCTCGCTACCTTTAGTCCACTCAAACCCATAGGAATGGTGTGGGTGGGGGGTATTGCTCATTTTTAATTTGTATTGAAATAGTAAACACTGTGTTGTGCTCATCTCGCAATGAGACAAACAGCCCCGCCATGTGGTGGACTGTCATAGGTACCAGTGTTTAGAATGAAGTGCCTGAGATGAGTCCCAGAAACCACCTACTCATATTTAGCACTGCAGTAGATAGTTAGAGACATGAGAAGACAAGTATTGACAGAGTAAAGTATGTGAAGGGCATCCTCCACAGCCAAGAGTAAGACAGTTTCTATCCTGTGGCCTAGACTGAAGCCTTATCCTACTCAACTAAAGATCATTGTCAGAGATGTACTGAGTAAGCTGTACTGCACCACGGCTTCCAGTCAGTTTGGCATAATGGGGAGACCAGTAACAGGGCGAAAAGTATGAGATTACCAGCATTTGCTGTGGATTTCTTCAAAAGAGGAGTGACTTGGCTGATTTTTAAACAATCTAGGAACATTCCCTGTGGAAGAAAAAGATTAACTAACCCTTTCCAATAAAGCAGCAGCTGGTATACCTCTTGCTTGGAAGTGTTCCCCTGAATTTGGTAAAAGATATGATTCAACGCTTTAACCTTGGTCATGGTTTTTTGTAGATCATCTTCAGAGATTTGATCAAAGAGGAACCAGATTGCCTTGGATTTTAAAGGTAGTGGCGAGTGCTTCCAGGAGCCTGGAAGCTATGGCAATATTTGTTTAATGGGTTGAACATTTTGGTCAAAGTATGTATTGAAGTCTTCAGATTTAGTAGCGGGGACAGAGTTTGTTGTTTTGCCATTCTGACTACTTCCATTGGTTGTTTTGGTGATTTGTGGTACACATAGAGGTTTAATGTGGAAGGCCTATGCATTGAAAATATTTTTCTTATAAGATCTTCTAATCTTCCTGAAATAAATCAGACCTCCAATAGTTCTCCAGTGGTCTGAGCTATTTTCCTTTCCTCTGAGAGATCTTTAGTGAGCCAAGGAGTTATGGGTTCAAGTCTAGGTACTTTGTATGGATGCATGCATGTGTAGCAACTTATTAGCACAAACCTAGTTTAAATCAAATGGAAAGAAAGATTCTGGCTTGCGTATATGGCTAGTGAAGGAAGTCAATGGACTCTCTTCACAATTCTACTTAGGAAAGTCAAAAAGCTGAGTGGCTCATTCAGATTGATGGATGAGATCTTGTAAGAAATGGTAAGAAATGGCAGATCTTTTATGAAGTAGTGGATAGAAGCTGAGAGTTTGCTATGTGGTTTGAGGTTTGATGACTGGTTCAATGAAAGTTTCTTCTATTTGCATCCTTGTGGCTAAAAAGATGTGCACGCCATGCTGATGTACATCTTTGCATGGCAACATGATCAACACACCGAAGTGTAACTTAAAACCCCTGAGATCAAGAAATGTCCCAGCATCTGTCTTCTAAGTAACTGTGACAAAAGGCAAGCACCACTGTTTTGGACACTTTAATTCCAGTGCATTTTTGCATCTCATCAATGGACCAAAAAAGGCAATAAATCATCACTGGTACTGCTGCCACTGACAGCATTTATACAAGATTTCTACCACGAATAATCTTTAGGCAGAAGTAGCAGCCAGGTGCATTTAAGATTACATTTAAGAGTAGTGAGGTGACTCACCAAGAATCTCTTTTTAGCAACAATGTGAGATGCAAGGGTATCTCACAGCTCTACATATACATTCTAGAACTCCAACCTCACAAGCCACATGCCTACACGACCAAATAAGAGACAAACCTAGAGAACGACATCCCAGATAGCCAGTGGACCACCATTTGGCAGAGGAACATGTAGTCCTCCATATGTGTACATCATAAACAGAATGCTTACAAACTGTTAACACGATGGTACCTCACCCCTACGAGACTACATAAGGGGTTCAGCAGTTTGAACTTATGCTGGAAGGGCTGCGGGAACAGTGGCGCCTTCCGACACACATGGTGGAAATGCTGCAGCATCCAAGCCTCTGGAAAGACATACTAGCACGTATACAGGTAATAACAAGCATCACTCTTCCACAAGAGGCACTTGTAATATTATTGAGAAATCCTGGTGATCAGGGCCCTTACCCTATGACTACCCCCTTGGGAAAGAGATTGCACATCTCCTGCTAGCCACTCACCTAAGTATTGCTGACATTTGGAAGCCTCTGAGCCCCCCCACGCTCAATATGTGGTGGGATGAAATGATGGACTATATAAGCAATGAAGAAACTCTCTGCAATAATTCTCGATCGAATGAATATATTTGACAAGACACAGTGTCCGTTTATGATATACGTCAAAAGAGAAAACAGATCAAGAGGCATTGCCATTGTGATGTCCCAGACTTTACAGAGTTCAGGCTTTTACGATATACCTCTTTCAGACGATGACAACCAGAGTAATGAGGCTGGCTAACTAATGCGTTGCTTTTTTACTTTCTGTACACTTACATTCAAAGTTACGACATCGCTATTCGACAATTACGTTGATGTAGGAATGTAAACGTGTCATTGTTACTATCTCTGCTGGAATATGTCAATGATGAGTCTTTTCCTTTACATCCCCCACCCAGCTATAAACCTCAGAAATAAAGTTGTTAAAAACAAATTACTTTTAAGATCACACCTTGGCTTCTTCTATGGGCTCGCCAATATTTTTAGACAGCTATTTTCAGATCTGGCTTGGCACTGCAGCTGTCTACTTATACTCAACCAGTTGTTATCAGTTCTTCCAAATGTGCGTTGATTGGCTTTTGTTTTGCTCTCTCCTCATGCTATTGACTGTTTGGTGTATGTTTCTACCTCCTTTGGAGTGCTAACATCTCAAAACTACACCAAAGCATCACATTTTAAATGTTTTACCTAAGAGAAGCATTATATACAGCAAGCAATCGATTTGGCTGAATGTTTTATTGTGCTAGTAAGCACTTGCGGGAGCCAAAAATTTGGGGGTCCAGTTGTTGACCAGTGCAAAGCCAAAGCACTTAAAAAAAGGCCTCCTATTCTTGGGGTCCCTCCATCTTCAGGCAAATGTATTTTTGTTACCATGGTTGAATGGAGCTGTTATAAATTACATTTCAAATAGAATCATCAACTTTCAGTAACTTAATCTTTGGTCAATGATGAGACGATTTAAATAATTTTAAAGCTTTAGTTCTCCTTAAGAGATTGGTATTGTTTTTGACGCTTTTATTCAGATTAGTCAAATTACAGAAATATTGAGAGAAGGTTTTGTAAGAGTCTGCATAAAATAGACAGTGTGTTCCATAAAGGAAATAGTCCTTATCTTAATCAAAGGTCATAACCTAAATAAGAACTCATAAAGAGTTCTCCTAGAAAAGAGCAAGATTCTGGAGCTTCTTGTTAGTCCAAGAATTAACCCAACCTAAAGAGTAGTTCTGAAAAACTCAGCCAAGTTCTCCAACAAGTTGCAGTAGCTACTGTTAATATATCAAAATAAATTAATCACAGCAAAAGCTATAATCAACGTGAGGAGAAAGTCTCCCCGCAAAAGGTTTAAACTAAAAGAAATCGCTGTTAGCAGTAGCACACAGCAACTAGGGAAAGAATAAGGAAAAATAATGCATAAAGCATCAATGGTAACATGGCATGGAAAGGAAGAATGGCATGGATAAGATTTTTTCCTACTCTCTAACTAGGAACACGCATCTATGAAATCACAAAACATTTGCAACATTTAGCATGGTTAAATCATCTTTGTCCAATGGAAATGGGTCTTCCAATGGCCTGTCGTCTCTCTCCTCCCATTTCCCACGGTAGGCATCCATGCCAGCAGGCAGTTATTTAAAAGTTTCTAAGGGCCTTATTACGAGTTTGGAGGTCTTCGTCTGAAACAACAACTGCAGCGGTCCCAAGAAGACTGCCAAACCTGTAGTGCACCCGTGCCACTATTCTGAGCTGAATCCTGGGCTGGCCGTGTGGTGGCTCTGTCACGGTCATAGGAAAGCCTCATAAGCATACCGCCACAGTGACAGCACCTTCAGCGTGCACAGTGTGGCATGTACCATGCTGTGCATGCCCCCCCCCCCACGCACTTCCATAGCGAATTTAAGGCCATGGGCCCTCTTGGGGTGCCCCTTTACATGCCGTTCTGGAAAGCATTTCATGGTGGGGTTACCACCATGAAATACTAGGAGGAATAGCAGGTTGCAATCACACTGCTGTGCCGTGGTTCCCCACCGCCACCCCATCGGGATCCAGGATACTGGTGGTGGTGGCAGTCTTGGGGCAGTCCCCCCGCCACACTCATAATACAGCAGTGGGAACGCCGGAGTGGTGGTAGTCAGACCACCCCTACTAGTACAGCGATCCCAGGACCACCATGCTTGCATTAAGGCCCTAAATGTCTTGAACTAGATACATGAGGGAAGGTTCTCATGAGAACCTTTGCTGGCCTATTCTGTTAGCTGTTGTCAGTATTACTTTGTGTGTACAAAGGGCTGGTCTAAAGTAATGAAACATTTCAATCAGTATGTCTTGATGAGACCAAGCAAACAATACCTTCAGCAAGCTTAATATTACTAATACTCTATTCATTATAAAATATAGTGAAATACATTGTTTAAAGAAATATGGAAATCTTATGGTGTGAGGAAGCAAAGAAATACATTTCTCTTAGAGCAGCACATATTTAAGTATTGAACGATTTTGCAGTCAGATGATTAGGTTAGAAGTTCTAAAAGGCATTTTTTTAATGTCAAACAGAAGTCGAAGAACAGTTTCAGGCCTAATCGTAGAAGCACATTAGGCATGATGATCTACTACTTTATGTAAGCTACACGTTTATTTTACATTGAAGAAAGAGTCGTCTCCTACGGTTTAAAGCTGCATAACGTATTTATCATATTTTAAAGAAGCATTTTCTTTGCATTTATGTCAAAGTTAAACACATTGTCTAATGTCAGGCACATTTTCTTCAACTTTAACCGAGGTCAATTTTCATGAAAAAATCTGGACTTTAACTAACTCAAAACGTAAGCCAGACCTATTGGGTTTGCCAAAGTTTGATCTCCAATGGAGTCGAAGGAGACATGGCAGTGATGTACTTATTGTGATGATGTGGATATAACGGTGGTATTACTGACATTTCATTTTGGCGGTAGTTTAGCAGAGCGCTGTTAATTGCTGTGTGTTTTTCTTCTCATACCCTGGAGTTATTCCGTGCTTTCAAAGAAGTAGATCAGAGCTTCCATCATTAGTCATGTACGAGCAGTGAAATGACTGCCATTCGTCTGAAACAGAAGTGCTACTATATAGCTGGCAAACACCATGTGTGTTTAACAACATACTTTAGCTTCAACTCATAAATTTCAAAAACTTGCAGTCTAAAATATTATACCTCATGACCAAAATAACAAAAGCGTCTGGTGGAAATCTTGCTACAAAAAATTGTGTATCAAAAATTCACTATATTTTGAGCTTAATATAGTAAAACAGGTCAAGCAGTTTATTTGATTATGCATTTTCCACTGCACTGTACATGTCTGTACCATGCTCTGCTGGTGAAACGCTCAATTACTCCTTTTCTTTATCTGGTGCAGAATCTTTGCCTATCACCCCATGAGTAATCGTCAGGAATGAAACCCTTGTTACATCTTTGAGGAACCCACAAATAGGACTTCTGCGCTCAGAATTAATGTCAGGCAACATCTAAATCACATTATTTACACTGGATAAACGCACCTCTAAAATCGTGATAAAAATGGGACAAACCCATGTTTGTGACCTGAATTCCTAATATCTGATCTATGGAGGAGGCAAACATTTATGTAGGTTCTGTTTTTTCCTAAACTAAGATCCTAATATGTGTCAACAAAGGTCTTTTCGGATTGCATCACCTGTCTCCCCCTATCACTTGTCAACATGTTTTTCTTCCTGGCAAGTACCAAGGCCTTGCATTGCCACAGGCGCGCGCACGCATGCACACACAATCAGGAAAATGCTGAGATTTGTAAAACCTTTCGACCTCTATTTAGGATTATTGTCAACTTCGACAGATCTGTGGTGAATCACTCTCTGGAGACTTATGTTCTCTAATGGAAACGTGTTTTTTTTATTGATCGCTGTGTTCTGTTCCAGTTTACCTATAATAGATTTGCAGTCTAATGCATGTGATAACAAACAATCAATGAATGAAAACAAAACTGCGCCAGACAGCATAACACAACGCTCCTCCCTATTCAGAAGGTACCAGTGTACACGAGAAACCCAGAGGCTAAACGAAAATATAATTTACTATTAAACCAATTTTTGAAAGATGGCTGAAGGATTTTTGCGGATTCAGACATCTGCTGTGAGTGGGCGGGACCAAATTATGCAAATTCTATTTGAGTAAAAAAATGCGACGTGCTGTGCTGCTCTGTCCACACTCAATCCAGCAGTTGTGGCTAGTATTAAGATAAGTTCTTTTCAGGCATTCCAACGTATAGAACCACCCATAGAGAGTCGTATAGTGTATATTCATGGCTTTTGTACTCATAGAACAACTGTGTTTGCCTCTCCTCAATGGGTTGCACTGTTTTAGTGTGATCTCACTGTGCAAGGACTTCTTCCTCTCCCATGTAGACATGTGTGACCAATTTGGCTGGGAGCCTGGATCACGCAGGACTACATACATATGCCCCCCCCCCCCCACGCCTTCCATATTCAGAAAAAGGCTTTTAAAGTGCATGGTGGCCCTCTTTGTGGCTGCTTTAATTGTGAAGTCAATCAATCAATCAATCAATCACAGCATTTGTGAAGCACGCTACTCACCCGGTAGGGTCTCAAGGCGCTGGGGGAGAGGGGTGATCGAACAGCCAGGTCTTGAGCTGCTTCCTGAAGGAGAGATGGTCTTGGGTTCGCCGAAGGTGGGTGGGGAGGGAGTTCCAAGTCTTGGCTGCCAGGTAGGAGAAGTATCTTCCTCCGGCGGTGGCTCTGCGGATGCGTGGTACGGTGGCGAGGGCGTGGCTGGTCGATCGTAGCTGGCGGGTGGGCGTGTGGAAGGTCATGCGGTCGTTGAGGTACTTGGGGCCCAGGTCATGGAGAGCCTTGTGTGCGTGGGTGAGGAGTCTGAACGTGATTCTCTTGCTGACGGGGAGCCAGTGCAGGTCTCCGGTGATGTGGCTTTGTCGAGGGATGTCCAGGATGAGTCATGCGGAGGCGTTCTGGATGGGTTGGAGTCTTTTTTGAAGATTGGCTGTGGTTCCGGCGTAGAGGGTGTTCCCGTAGTCCAGTTGGCTGGTGACGAGTGGCTGGGTAACGGTCTTCTTAGTTTCTGTGGGGATCCATCTGAAGATCTTGCGGAGCATGCACAGGGTGTTGAAGCATGATGAGGAAACGGCGTTGACTTGTCTAGTCATCGAGAGAGAGGAGTCCAGGATGAAGCCCAGGTTGCGTGCATGGTCCGTTGGCTTGGGAGCGGTGCCCAGGGCAGGGGGCCACCAGGAGTCGTCCCAGGCGGAGGGTGATGATCCCAGGATGAGGACTTCTGTCTTGTCTGAGTTCAGTTTCAGGCGGCTGTTCTTCATCCAGTCGGCGATGTCTTTCATCCGTTCGTATAGGCTGGCTCTGGCGGTGGCGGGGTCGTTGGTGAGGGAGAGGATCAGTTGGGTGTCGTCGGCGTAGGAGATGATGTTGAGGTTGTGTTGGCGTGCGATGGCTGCGAGGGGGCTCATGTAGGCGTTGAAGAGGGTTGGGCTGAGTGAAGATCCTAGTGGTACGCCGCAGATGACTTCGGTGGCCTCAGATCTGAACGGGGGGAGGCGGACTCTCTGGGTTCTTCCTGCGAGGAACGAGATGATCCACTCCAGTGCTTTCTCCTGGATTCCGATGTTGCTGAGGCGCTGCACTAGGGTGCGGTGGCAGACAGTGTCGAATGCAGCAGAGAGGTCCAGGAGGATGAGGGCCCCTGTTTCCCCGTTGTCGATCAGGGCTCTTATGTCGTCGGTGGCTGCGATCAGGGTGGTCTCAGTGCTGTGGTTGGCCCGAAACCCGGACTGCGAGGGGTCCGTTCGTCTTGAGGAAGGTGGCGAGCTGTCTGTTGACGGTCTTATCGATGACTTTGGCAGGAAAAGGAAGGAGCGAGATGGGACGGTAGTTCTTGAGGTCGGTGGGGTCCGCCGTCGGTTTCTTCAGGAGGGCGCTAAGCTCGGTGTGCTTCCAGCTCTCCGGAAAGATGGCGGTGTGGAAGGAGGTGTTGATGATGTCCCGGAGATGGGGTGCGATGATGGCGTCGGCCTTGTTGAAGACGTGGTGTGGGCAGGGGTCGGTTGGTGATCCGGAGTGGATGGAGTTCATCATGCGGGTGGTGTCTTCGGTGCTGATCGGGGTCCAGTTGCAGAGGGTGGTGGTGGCGGGCGTTGGTTCGGTGGTAGGGTGCGTGGTCTGTGCGTCAAAGATGTTGTGTATGTCGGCGATCTTGCAGTGGAAGAACAAGGCGAGTGAGTTGCAGAGGTCTTGCGAGGGAGTGATGTCGTTGTTTCCGGCGCTGGGGTTGGAGAACTCTTTGACGATGCTGAAGAGTTCCTTGCTGTCGTGGGCGTTGTTGTCCAGTCGTTCTTTGAGTGCCGTCTTCTTGGTGGCGTGGATCAGCTGATGGTGTTTGCGGGTGGCGTGCTTGAGGATGGTCCGGTCATCTGTGGTCTGGTCGAGCCTCCAGGCTTTCTCGAGGGTGCAGCAGTTCTTCTTGGAGTCCTTGAGTTCGTCGGTGAACCAGGGGGTTTTCTTGCTGCCGGGTCTGCTGGGAGGGTTCTTTAGTGGTGCGAGGTCATCGGCGCAGGCGGTCAACCACTTGGTGAGGTTGCTGGCTGCTTCGTTGGGGTCCGTTGTGCTGGTGGGAGGGTTCTGGATGAGGGAGGCGGTTAGCTGCTCGGCGGTGATCTTGCTCCAGCTCCGGCGGGGAACCTGTTGCGGGTGGTGGTGGGTTGTAGTTCTTCTGAAGCTGAAGTGGACGCAGCTGTGGTCGGTCCAGTGGAGTCCGGTGGAGTGGCTGAAGGAGATGTGCTTGCTGGATGAGAAGACGGGGTCAAGCGTGTGGCCGGTGTAGTGGGTGGGGGTGTTCACCAGTTGCTTGAGTCCGAGGTTGGTGAGGTTGTCCAGCAGGGTGGTGGTGTTTCTGTCATTGTTGTTCTCCAGGTGGAAGTTGAGGTCCCCTAGGAGGATGTAGTCGACGGAGGGAAGGGCGTGCGGGCTGATGAAGTCTGCGATGTCTTCGCTGAATTGTGTGAGTGGTCCCGGTGGTCTGTAGATGAGGGTGCCTCGGAGGGTGGACTTGGGGTCGATGTGTATCTGGAAGTGGAGGTGTTCAGCGGCGGTGAAGGTTTCGTCGGAGTTGGTCGAGATGCGGATGTTGTTCTTGTGTACGATGGCGATGCCTCCTCCCGTCTGGTTGACGGGGTCCCTCCGAGTGATCTTGTATCCGTCCGGGATGGCAATGGCGATGTCGGGCGCTGAGGAGGCGTTCATCCAGGTTTCAGTGAGGAAGGCGACGTCTGGTGCTGTTGCGTCGAGCAGGTTCCAGAGTTCCATGGCGTGCCTGTGGACAGAGCGGGTGTTAAGCAGGATGCACTTGAGGTGGTTGTTGCTGGTGTCTGGCTTGGCGGGAGTGGTGCAGGTCCGGAGGCAGGTGAATTTGCAGTCTTGGCAGGTGAATGGTCCGTGGGTGCTTCTCGGGGTGGCTCGGTAGCAGGCGGGGTTCCGGCCAGCGGTGAGTGCGTTGAGGGTGGTGGGGTCGTAAGTCCGTCATGTGGGCTGGCGTTCTCAGGGGCCAGGGGTCCTGGCACTGGGCGCGGTCCAGGCGCGGACGGGCGCAGTCGGGCTTGCCTTTGGCGCACCTTCGGCGCACAATCGGCGCACCCGCTGCGCGTCAACGCTGCGCGTGGGAGTGGGCGTCATAAGTAAGGAGCCGGGAGGGCGGGGCGGCTGGGTGGCGGGAGCGGGGCGGCGAATGGGCTGGCGGGGCGGGGCCGCAGGGAGGCAGCGGCGGGAAAGTCTGGGCAGGCGGGCGGCTCAGCGGCGGCTGGGTCGCTCGGGAAGCGGCAGGCAGGTAGCCAGGCAGAAGAGGCTGCAAGCGGCAACGAAGGGAGCAGGAGGGGCAACCAGGCCTTGTTACAGGCACAGTGGTTGCTCCAGAATGGTGTCCGCGGTCCCCTCAAGTAAGGAGCCGGGAGGGCGGGTCAGCTGGGTGGTGGGAGCGGAGCGGCGAATGGGCTGGCGGGGCCGCAGGGAGGAAGCGGCGGGAAAGTCTGGGCAGGCGGGCGGCTCAGCGGCGGCTGGGTCGCTCGGGAAGCGGCAGGCAGGTAGCCAGGCAGGAGAGGCTGCAAGCGGCAACGACGGGAGCAGGAGGGGCGACAAGGCCTTGTTACAGGCACAGTGGTCGTTCCAGAATGTTGTCCGCGGTCCCATTAAGTAAGGAGCCGGGAGGGTGGGTCAGCTGGGTGGCGGGAGCGGGGCGGCGAAGTGTAGGGCCCAGTAGCATATTTGGATGTAATGGAGTCTTTTACCCTCACTGAGATGAAATTCTATTTTACATTGGAGAAAGGATTTGGTTACTCCCTTTGAGAACAGACCTAAAACAATTATACAGCTCCACTCACTCTGTTTCGACAATGGGTCTTCTGCACATGTTGGTTTAAAATCTGTGTTAAAGTGGATCAGGATGTATGGTGAGGGAACATAACTTAAACCTTTATTGACAACTACTTTGTCCCATATCAGCAGAGTCCTGGTTACTGGATTATTGAGATATGTATTTTGGGGGTGTTGTTTTTTTCCCCAGAAATATCAAGTGTCACACTTTCCTATCTAGTATTGCATGGTCGTTGGTGCCCCATATTTTGGCTGAGTCTGATCAGCACCATTTAGTCACCACTCTTCACTCTGCTGCCTCATAGTAGGCGTATAGATCAGGTGATGCCATTTGCCGTCTCTGCCTCGGTTGTGGCACTGAATCTAAGATGACTTGTGTCCTGTTCTATATGAATTTCATAATCAACCACTGAATTTTCTCCAAGAATGTCTCTTTCAAAGGTAACAAGAGTACCTGGAAGAGGTACAAAACCCATGGTAAAATATTCATTTTTACACTACTGACTCTCCCTATTCAGTATAAAAATAATGATCAGTTTTACAAATCTTGTTTAGTGGCCTTTGTCAAAGGCGGGTAATCTGCCTTAAAAATTCTTTACCTTTGGTCGTTATTTTAACCCCAAGTACTTAACAAGTTGCAACATCCATTTAAATGTAAACTTCTTTTCCAAGTTTTCAGCTACCTTTCAGAACCCGCATCAAATTAAGTATTTCTGATGTACCCAAGTTCTTTCTATCTCTCACAATGATTTTGATCTCTGCCAGGATGTGGACCACCTTCCGAAGCAAACCTGCAGGTGTACCTAGGGTAAGACATCGCCCACACATAGATAGCTATTCTGTGCTCTTGCATCCCAAGTTGCATTCCCTTAATACCTGTGGACTCTCTTGTCTTCCTTGCCAGCGGTTCAATACTAGGTGCAACCAGCATAGATGACAAAGGGTCACCTCTTCAGAGTTCCCTTTTTCAGACACAAAGGTATGTTATACTGAGATTAACATACGTTCTAGTTCTAGAGAAAAAATAATTTGCCATTATAATTCTTAAGTATCTAGGGCCTATGCTCACCCACTCCAACACCTATCTCAGAAATAACCAGTCCACCCACTCGAAGGGTTTTTCTGCATAAAGATATTACTTAAAAGTTTCTTTTTGTTAACCTTTACAACCTTTACATCTTATATTATCATGAGTTTGTCTGCCACCTACAAAATCACTTTGAACTGAATGAACAACTCAGACCACTTCTTTTTCTTTGATTCAGTCGGTTGGTTGGTTAATACCTTTATTTGATCTTAATTAATTAGGTCATAAATGTATACAGATCATACATTATTCAAAGTATATAAAAAAGATACATCGCAAGCAGTATAATTAAAACATCACAAACATGTACGAACAAGGAACCATTTAAAATAGTAATACTATTCATTGAATTATTCAGACTAACTTAACTGTAGCTCATACAGTGCATAGTGCTTAAAGTGCTAACAGTGCCCTTTGTAAACAATACCATTAAATTGATAAAATACATTGCAATGGCGAATATATGAATTATAAAAACATTTTGGATACTTATCAAATTAGACTCCTCCCAATCAATTATTATAAAATGTTAATTAAGGCTTTTTCAAGCAGTCTAATGCCTCACTAACCTCCTTTTGATAGAGCCGAACATAAATACGATGCTACACAGTAGTTGACATATGGATTAGGGAGCATTTGGAGGAAAAACTGGGCAGGATGGCACTAGGTAAAATTATATTTTAGCTGTAATGGACGAATGTACTTTTTCCGGTTATATGAATAAAATTTACAAAAAAGTAACAAATGTAAGTTAGAATGTATAGATATATTGTCACAGGGACAAACTGGAAGTTTGTTTGCTGAGTAGGTCCCTGATGGATCACCTAACATACAGGGGATACAATTTAATCTAAACCGTTGCAATATAAATCTATGTTGGGGATTTGTTACTGATGTCAAGTATGAATTAATTTCTCCTAAAATACACGGTAGGGTTATGTATAGTACCACTGTAGGTTTAGCACAATTTAAATTCTTTTCTATAAATTCTTTAGCACATGCTTTAATTACACCTGTGGGTGTACCCCTGCAGGCAGATGGATCTAAATACAGGGGCTCTAAACCCAACTGCAACAGTGTGTTTTTAACGTAACACAACCAGGGGAGTCTGTTTACCTTATCAAGCAGTATACAATCTTGGATGATACCTTAGGTAAGTCCTACTGTATCTCTCATTTAAATTGAATGCCAAAGTAAAACTGGGGCTACAAACGTAAGATCAGATATAAAAGGTACTTGTAATTCCTGATGCATAATATAATTAGAGCACCCTTTGGGGATAGAAAATAACTTTTTTTAAAACATATCTTCCTTTTTTTGTAATGTGTCATTATTAGCTACACCCCATATGCCTTCGTCATATGTAGCAGAAGCTACAGCTCTTGTACCATAGATTTGTTTAATTGGTTCTACCGGTTTAGTGTCCAATTGTTTTCTTAAAGATCGAATGGCCATGGTATTTTTTTCCAAGGCGTTACATCTGTTCGCCACCATGTCTTTCCATGTCCGTTCACTATTAAAAAGTACCCCAGATATAAAAAAGGTTTAGTTATTTCAATTTTTCGGGAGGCAATGTAAAAAGTTGGTATTTTTCTTGGTTGCTTCCCCACTACCAGAACAAATGTTTTTGTTTCATTTACTTGTAAGTCTAGACCCGCCATATAAGATACGTAATTATTTATTAGTTTTTGTAAGGCCATGCCAGTTCTTGCCACCAAGAAGGCGTTGACTGAGTATAGTAGTATGGGAAGCTGTTTCTTATTTACCCTAGGTACATCGATAACATACACATTTACTGCTGACTCTACCCCATTCATGTACATAGAAAATAAAAGGGGGCTAAAACACAGCCTTGCTTAACCCCACAGCGAATTGGGAAGGCTCTTGTACATTCACCCTGGGATCCGTATCTGACACAAGCTGTGGACTGAGAGTATAACTGTCTGATAAAAAGTATAATATTTTCCTCCACGCCCATCTCTTTTAAAATAAACCATAATTTCCTGTGTGAAACTGAATCAAACGCGGTGGAGAGATCCATGAACACCATGAATATATTCCCCTCCTTCGCACTGGTATATTTTGCCGCAATTAGGTTTAGATTTAGACACTGGTCTAATGTCCCCATCCCTTTTATAATACCATATTGTGTAGAAATTAAGATATTTCTGTAGCTGCCCAGTCCTCAATTCTATTTAAAACAAGGCGAACCATTAATTTACAGGTGCTGTCTATAAGTGAGATTGGTCGATAATTTTTTGGCAGTGCTTTGTCTCCTTTTTTAGAAATTGGTATAATTACCATAGTTTCCTAAGAAACCGGTATAGGGCCTTTTGCAATAGCGTGAAAAATATTTGCTAAAAGCAGGATCCAGAGTCCCAATGGCTCAAAGAAATAGTCAATCGGAGCACCATCGGGACCCCGGGCCTTAGCAATGCTACACTGTTTTAATTCCTTTTGCACCTCTGTCATAGTAAATGTGATTGGTGTATCTCTTTCAAAGCTAATAGAATAATCATCATTCGGACTTACCGAACCAGAAATTGCAGTATAGTGGCCCGCCCAGGCTTCCTCTCCCACATTCGTACTTATAGAGGCATCTGAGTCTTCACACAGCAACGGGGAGTTAACTATCCCCCAAAACTTTGGAACTTTTTAAGAGGAAGCTACCCAAAGTTTTTCCAATTCCTCTTCTTTTAAGAGCCATTAGTCTCACCTGTCGACATTTTTTCTATTCGCCTTGCAAGAGGCTCACCAAAGCAATATTTCTTGGCTTTGCCTTTAATACATTAAGAAGTCTACTCAGAGCCTTTGTGTAGGTCCCATCAAACCAATGCAGAGTTTTCCCTACACTTGCCTTGAAGTCAGATTTGCAATTACCTACCACCACGTTTAACAGAGTAGCAAAAGCTTTTACTATACTTTGTGGATCACCTTGCAAAGTGAGACATAAATCAATTTCTTCCTGAGTATGACCGATTACTTTAGGAATTAATACAGCTTTCTTTATGTTTATCCATTTGAGCACTATAGCATTTTTTCTAACCATACTTGGTGCCACAACTTTTTTAATATTGCTATTGAAACAGTCTTCCATTTCAAAGTAAAAATCAGAGCGCCGTGATCACTAAAGTTCGATACAAAAGTTCCTATCTGAAGTAAAAATTTCTTGTAGGCAGTGCCACTACAAGGTAGTCAAGCGTTGATCCATTACTAGGATCCCCGAACTTTTTGCCCGTGTACCAGTTTCTTCCTCTACAGGGTTCCAAATCTCCAATTTCCTAGTAGCCATTAGTATTTATTTCCTCCCCGTATTCATGGTATATAAAGTGATATGGTATAACCCCATCCTCTCCTACTATTCCACAAACTGGCCTTATAATGTTTGGACAGCTGTGGAAATTAGAATCACCCACCCATAATTTGTGCAAATGTTTGCTGTGACTTCCTGTAGCTTTTTCTATTTCATTTCCAAGAGAACGGATTACATCTGTCATGTGGCCTTCAAAGAGATTATTATAAAAATGTACTAATAAAATGTCTGCTTGACGATCCCCTCAAAGAACTAATAGGTGATAATACGGTGACAGCACATTTAAATCAATTATTTTCATATCTAAGGCTTTCTTTATCATCGTTGTTATGCCGCCTCTCGCTCCTCCAGACCGCGACAGGATTGCTGGAGTATGGAATGTACGGAACTGATGATAAAACACAGTGCCCACCTCCCAAGCTTCCTGGAGGCACACTAAGTCATACCCATTAATTAATGCTAAGCAATCTACGTTAGCCTTCTTAGATCTAAGCCCCGCTATATTCCAAACCAATACTTTCATATTATCCCTTTCTTTAGCCTGCAATTGAACTACTCTAGAGCAGGCTATCTCCTGATGTATTTTAAGGCTCATGGTCTCTCCATTATCCCTATGTCAATTGCATGCCTCTAAAAACTCCAAGGGCGCAAACTTATTTGTTAGGGGTATATCTAAAACATTTGCCTCTCTAACAAAAGGGGGTGCTACAGTTTAAATAGAGAAAGGGGGAACAACAGGCCCCTGGGCACTGCTTTTTCTTCGATTCAGTCATTCTCTTCACTTCTGCACTGTGATTAAACAAGGTCACCAATTTAGGCACAAGCTTAGAAGCAAATTTGTACAAAAGGTCCCATTCGAACCTTCAGGCCAGGCGCATTTTTATTCTTTAATGCTTTTTTAACCATTTTCACTTATCCTTATTGAAGCATTGTTTAGGGGGATTTGGATAGAAGGAATATAGGAACTTACCTCTATTAGTTACTCTGGGTAATTTGGATGTTTACCAATATTCTGACAAACAAATGAACACAAGATTTCGATGGAAAACAAATGTGATTATAGAGAGGTTTAAATTCATTCTAGGAAACATGGTGCAGAAGATACTGGTGATTTCGAGCATATTAGCTATGAACAAGTGTTACGAGATTAGATTGTAATGAAAACAAATATTAAGAGGGTACAAGGCAAACTTTGGACGAGCGCAGATCTCTCTCTTCATGCTGCCATTGAAATAGCCAAAACAGTTGAATATTCAGAAAAGTTTGTTCAAGAGATAAGAAGTAGTCATGATGGTGAAATTAATTCTATGATGAACAATTTGTCAGATAAGTTTTAAAAAAATCCTCTCAGGAAAGATGATACCAAAACTGTTATAGATGGTAAAGTTTTTCCCATCTTGGTAATTTTAAAAATGTCCCTGTTTTTTGTCAAAGTTTAGTCAAAGTGTAGAAAGGAAAGACATTTCAGCAGAGTATGCAAATTTAAATCTTAGGAGTACATTTTAAAAGTGATGAACCATTGGTCAATTGTGGGAATATCAAAATGGACCCCAGTAACATTTTGAGTGTAGAAAGTGAAGATAAGAAGAAGGGTTTCCCTTCTTGTAATATGTCAATTGATGGGACACAGATTTCTGTGTTGGTTAATTATTGTGCTTGGTATACAATTATAGGAGATAACATTGTTAAGGACTTGTGGCCTAACATGACAATGTTACTTCCTGTTGTATTTCCAAGAGGATATATGGGATTTTAAGGAAGAAATACGAGTACGTGTTTAGTAAAATTTAGGGGAATTTTGTGGGTTTAAATATTGCATAATTCTGAAGGAAGATGCTCTACCAGTCTGTCATGGAACTAGGAATGTTCCACTTTCTACAGAGGAAAACTTAGAGTAATGTTGAAAGATTGATGCAAGGAAGGTATTATTGAGCCCATGGAATTGTCTCTGTCGGTGTCTCCATTAGTTATTTAGTAGTTATCTCTGTGAAGGCATCAGGAGAGTTAAGACTTTGCATCGATTACGCAGTGCCTGCACTTCCATTTGAGCTGCTCATCCCCTCCCAATTCTGCACAAAATGTTTAAAACACTATATGGAGCTAACGATTTTTCCACATTAGACCTTGCTAGTGCTTACCATCAAGTTAAGCTAGATGAAGAGTCCAACATTTGGGGGGCGTGGCTTAGCGCCCGGCGAAGACGGCAGCGCAGATGTAAGCGCTCCCGGTCGCTCGGGGATTCCGCCGCTTTCTTCGCACCACTTCTGCCTGCAAACCTGCCTTCAAAGCAGCGGAGACTGCAGCCAACAAAGCGGTTCCGAGCTCCGGCCTCGCTGAACGCCGGAATGGTGGTTTTCGGCGATTTCTCGGCGGACGCGGCTGAGTGATAGTCGCGCCCGCCATTTTTGTTTCCTGTCAGAGCGGACCTCGGCGCTCCTGTTACTCGACCATGCCGGCTTTGCTCACAGGACCTGGGACTTACTAACTCTCTCTGGTGAGGCTTATTCCTGCATTTTTGTCTCACCGCTGCCCTAATTTTATATAAGCTGCTCTTTACTGATGTTCCACGAGTTTCCTCAGCGCTCTACATGTTCTGGGCGGCCATTTTACGCTAATGGACTTTCCTTTTTCCTAATATCCTGCTGATGCCATCACTGTAAGTTAACCCTTTGCTGAGGGCGCTGTTTTTTTTTTTTTTTTTTTTTTCTAACGCTCCTACAATTAACGCTATTTGCATTTAAATTACAATTCAAAGCAGCTTTGAACATGGCTCCTGCGTGCTCCTTACCTGCTATCCATATCTTTTTGACGTCCTCCACCTAAAGGACTCTCTCTGCTTTCCACAGCGAATTGGTGGCGGCTCTACCCATCTTTTGACTCTTTGGCATTCTGATATTCTGTGCAGTTCTCTAATCCAGGATTAGGACTATTGCTGGATTACCTTCTTATTTTCTCCTCACCAACGACTTCCTTCAACTTCATTTTTTATGGAAAGGAAGACATTTTCTCGGACCCCCAAACATCCACGTCGTGTCTTCATCAAAAATTCAAGAGTTTTCTCCGCACTGGCACACCTTGAGGCCTCTCAAACTCCCGTCACTCAAATGTCGCAGTCATCTGCGGAGCGACCTATCCAGTCCTCAGGGAAAGTCACGACGAAACGCCTCAAAAAAGACCCTCCATCGCCAACGGGATCCACATCGGCTGTCTCTATGGAGCTGTTATTGGAAGAGATACGTGCTCTCAAGCCCTTCATGGAGGAAACCAATTCTAAGTTACAGGTCCTTACCGACAACTGGTCCCAGATGGATGCCAGAGTGACTACAGTGGAACACTCTATAACTTCTCTCCAAGAGTCTTCCTCCAAGGTATCTCACATGCAATCTCAAATTTCCTCTCTCCAAAAACAAGTTGAGGAATTGGAAAATCGAAATAGGCGCAACAATCTTCGTCTTTACGGCCTGGTGGAGAACTGCGAGGGGGCTGACCCTATTGCCTTCTTCAAATCATTTTTGCCCAAACTTCTTCATTTGCCTGAAGACACTAAGCTCAACATCCAACGTGCACATAGATTGGGTCGGCTCCCTTCTACTTCCTCTCCCTCTTCGCGACCAAGAGGTGTCATCATGTACTTTTTAGAATATACTGACCTCCTCAAGGTTATTTCAGCAGCTCGTGCCTCACCTCGCTTACAATGGTCAGGCTCCAATCTTTTCTTTGCGCAAGATTATGCAAGAGCCACAGCTAGTCGCCGCAAGGCCTTTTTGGATATGCGACCAGAACTTCGTGCAATTGGAGCTAGATATGGCCTTTTCCATCCTTGCCTATTCAGAGTGACCCACAACAACAAGACCACGACATATGAAGATCCTGTCCGACTTCGCAGCTTCTTGAATGCAACCCAAGCATCTGACATGGATTTTTCCAGCTCTTCATCATCTTTCCCGCCATGATTCCAGCGTGATGCAGCATCGGAATTTCAATTAATCTGCACGCTTATTGTGCATTCTTGAATGTGTTACTGTCTGTTTTTGCCATGTTTCTTGATGGCTCTGGTTTTCTTGTTATCTCCCCCACCTTTCGTCATTTTTTCTTGTATTCCAGTTCGTTAATTAATATTGTTCGCCACTATTTCTTCATGTACCCTTGCGTTTTTTCCTGTTGTTTTGTTCCCATTTTCTCTTAATTGTTTCGCTCACTACTGGTTTTCTCCCCCTTTTCCTTGCAGGTTTTTTTTCATTCTATATGACGTCTCCCCCTCGACTTGTCGGTCCGCTTGCATTGGACGCTTGCTTCCTTTGCCTGGTGCTCCCCCCTCATTCATTTCCTCGTGTACCCTTCCCTCGATGATCGACCCTCCCCATCTCTACCCTTCGTAAGTATGTTTTCCTTTTTTCCCTGGTTGTTCACTTCCCTTCTTGTTTCTTTCTCACTTTTAAGTTCACCAATTTCCTTCTATTCACAGGTGTCTCTCCCTTTTGTTTCTCAAATTTTCTTCGCTCACCATCTTCTTCCTATTACTCTACTTACCTCCTGGACTACCTTCACATTTTCTTCACAGCGAGTGCTTTTATTCTCCTTTTCTTTACCTCCTTTTCTCTTTCCTCGTTCCTTTGCTCTCCCTGCTTTTCTCACTCCTCTGGGTCTTTCTCTAATTTTCTTATCTTCTTCTGCTTTTCTTTTTTTCCTTTTCTTTGATATGACATGTCTCTTAAAATAATCACTTGGAATGTTAAGGGTATCAACTCACCTATCAAAAGACAAAGAATCTTGTCTCATCTCTCACGTCTAAATGTGGACATTGCTTTTTTGCAAGAAACCCATCTGTCTGCTGAAGAATCTGTTAAGTTGAAAAGAAGCTGGGTGGGTGATGTTTATTTTTCCCCTGGGGACGGTAAACGCAATGGAGTTGCTATTCTGTGTCACAAAGCTCTTTCTTCTTCCATGATTGCTCAAGAATCAGATACTGAGGGCCGATGGACCTATGTTAAGCTTTCTATTAAGAATGTTCCAATTTCTCTTCTAAATGTTTACGCCCCCACCACTGGTGACCCCACTTTCTGGCATTCATTCTCCCAGCACATCACTAGATTCATGGATGATAATTTCATCCTAGCGGGAGATTGCAACCAGCCCTTAGATCCCTTTTTAGACAGGAACTCCAAAGCACATTTCATTCCTAACAAACCTCATAAACTCTTCTCCCAAACCATTTCCCAACATAAGCTCACTGATGCTTGGCGTCTTTGTAATCCAAATCTCCAAGAATTTACCTTCTACTCCCCATGTCACCACTCCCAATCTCGAATCGATTACATTTTTGTTACTCACACTATTGCCCAAACTCTCTCTTATGCAGAAATAGGTCCAATCTTACTTTCTGACCATGCCCCTACATTAGTTCAATTGGATCTCTTACCTAAATCGACAGGCCCTAAACGTTGGCGTTTTAACAATTCTCTTCTTCTTGATTCCAAATTCACTACCGCCTTCACCTCTTTCTCCCATGAATTTTTTGCCCTAAACGAAAACTCCCCTGTTCCTAAGCATACCATTTGGGATGCTTTTAAAGCGGCAGCGAGGGGCTTTATCATTGGCTTTGTGGCTAAAAAACGTAAAGCTGCTCGAGAAGCTACTAAAACCATCCTTCTAGATATTAAGAAATTGGAGCATTCTTATTTTACCTCTCGGTCACAGCAATCTTTAACCGCCCTTATCAGCGCTAAGATGAACTTTAACAAAAAATCTACAGATGACGCATCATTATATTTATTAAAGTCTAGTGCCAAGTTCTATGGAGGCAAAAATAAAGCTGGCAAGATCTTGGCCAATTATCTGAAGGTGAAACACAACAAACTAAACATTGAATCTATCTACGACAATGATTTGAACCTTAAACACATAGACGCAGACATTCTTACTACATTTTCTGCTTTCTATAAGACTTTATATTCTTCTGAAACTCAACCATCTTCCCATTCACTGGACACGTTCTTCTCCACCATACAAAAACCCTCACATTTTCCACTTGACCTTTCTCAATTAGAACACGATATGTCCCAACAAGAATTGCTCAAAGCACTCCAAACCCTCCAAAAAGACAAAGCCCCTGGGCCCGACGGCTTCACAGTAGAATTCTTCCTCCACTTTTCAAAGCTTCTTATACCCAGACTTCACTCACTTATTGGCACCTTCCTTACCTTGGGTTCTTCCTCTGGCTCTTTTTCAGACGCCCATATCTGCCTCATACCCAAGGAGGGGAAAGATCCTCAATATTGCAAAAATTACAGACCGATTTCCCTGGTCAATATTGATTACAAAATTTTCGCAAAATCTCTTGCAGCTCGACTCGACCTTCTCCTTCCAGACTTATTGGGTGAAGAACAGTCCGGCTTTGTCAAAGGCCGGTTTATCACTGACAACACTAGACTCTTATTTAACATTCTTTCTAAATCCCGCCCTTTACCTCACCCTCTTGCGGCCATTGCCTTAGACGCTGAAAAAGCGTTTGATAGGGTTGAGTGGACTTATCTGTTTCATACCCTCCAATGGTTTGGTTTTGGTCCTGTCTTTACGTCTTTAATTTCGTTGCTTTATTCTAACCCACGTGCAGCGGTCTGCGCCAATGGTCAAATCTCCTCATTTTTTGAATTAAAAAGAGGTGTTCGTCAAGGATGTCCCCTATCCCCCTTTCTTTTTAACCTAGCTTTAGAACCCTTCCTCTCCAAGCTTCGTCAAAACCCCTCCATTCATGGTTATCAACTATCAGATTCCCATATCAAACTAGCTGCTTATGCGGATGACATCCTATTATTTATCTCCAACCCCTCTCTCTCCATCCCTGCTTTTCTTACCGAAGTTCATGCTTACTCCCAAATCTCTGGTTATAAACTTAATAATGATAAATGCGAGATCCTTCCTTTAACCAAATTTACATTCAAACCAGATTTTGCCGCCTCCAACTTCACATGGAAACCTTCCCATATCAAATACCTTGGAATGCATATTGCCCCAACCATTCCGGATACCGTTTCCTTATGTATGTCCAAATGTATTCAAAAATTGACAGATCTTACGTCCAAATGGCATCCCCTTTACCTCTCCTGGTGGGGCCGACTAGACACTATAAAAATGATGTTGTCTCCCATTGTTTTATACACGCTCTCTAACATTCCGGTCCCTATCCCATCCAAATTTTTCAAACAGATCAACTCCATTCTAACCTCCTTTCTTTGGAACAAAAAGAAACCACGAATGTCCTTGGCGCGCTTGATTCGTCCTAAATCAGAAGGTGGGGTTAACTTCCCTGACTTCCCAGCCTATCACAAGGCGTTCCAATTGAGACAAGCCTCTTTTTGGCTCCAAGACCCTGATACCCCATCCCCATTATGGGCCAAACTCGAACGCCTTCTTCTATCTCCCTTCTCTTTCACCGAATACCTCTCCTTCTCTCGCAAACCAGCATCTGTTTCTACTCAGATCCATAAGTTTACCACAAGAATACTTCTTTCTTCCTCTCATTCACCCCCTACCACTATTGCTGATTTCCTCTCCTCCCCCATATGGCATAACACCTCCTTACTTATCCGGGACAGACCCCTTTTCTGGAAATCATGGCATACTCGGGGTCTGCAATGGGTTTCCCAACTCTTTTCCAACTCCTCCTTTTTATCTTTTCATGAACTCCGCATCCTCTATGATCTACCCGCCTCTTCGGCACGTCAATATCAATCCCTCAAAAACGCAGTTCTATTGAAATACGATCTCCTCACTCAACCCAACCCTCCTTCCCCCCCATCCACTCTCACTTCCTCACTTCACTCCTTCTTACGCACTGCACCAAGGGCTACTGCTATTTATAAATACCTTCACGCTAGTAAGATTCCGAGACCTAAATCTAAAGTCGAGGAGTCCTGGGAGCATGACTTGTCAGTCTCTTGGTCAGTTCCCCTCTGGGACAGAATCTGGACCAAACTCCGCAAATCTTCAAGAGCAGCAACACTCACTCAAACTTTATTTTTTATTTACAACAGACTCCTCTTCACACCTTCTGACCTGCACAAACGCTTCCCTAATACTCCTCACACATGCTGGTCTTGCTCCTCTCCGCAAGCTGATTTATTTCACATGTTATTTTTATGTACTCATGTTCGCAGTTTTTGGTTGCAGGTTTGGGCTCAAGTTAATATGATTTTCCACACTTCTATCCCTTTCTCTCACACACACATTTTTATGGGTAGCCTCTCCCCTTGCTGGGATGATGTTGATTTGAAACCCCAAGTTGTTGACCTTTTACTTGCCGCTGCTTTCCAACAATTAACAGTTAACTGGAAGGATCTCTCCAAAATCTCCTTCAAAGCATGGTGGTTTAATGTATGCCATAACCACAGGCTCGATACCACTCATGTTTTCCCGGCATGTTTGGCTGTCAAACGCATGGACTTATGGACCCCAGTTACACTTTATTTGGACTCTTGCAGTAAGCGTCTGTTTCATCCTCAGCCTCCACAACAAGAAGTTCCCAAACCCCCTTAATCGCCCGATACGTTCCATTTATTCTTCATTGTATCACTTTCTCAGGTTTTCTCAAAGTTTTTAGGATTGCCATATTTTATGCTCATGTATTTCTCCTGCATCTTTTCCTTATTTTTCAATCTGTACCCAGATTTATTTCTCATTACAAATGCATTTATATATTTATGTTCTTTTCTTTTATTTTATTGCTTAAGAGTCTTTAACTTTATATTCCATTGTATTTTGTTTGACACCTGATTTTCTCTTTTGATTATTATCAAATAAAATTCTTTTGAACTTAAAAAGAGTCCAACATTTTAACGTTATCACACCAGAGGGGCTGTTCTGATATTGTAGGATGCTTTTCAGGTGTGCCAGTGTGTAATGATGTCAGGTGTGTCAGGTGGGGAGATGGGGGGTGGGGAGATGTGTAATGACAGCTAGGTTGGGCAGGTTGGCGTCCAGACTACAGGTTTTCCACTACAGTATTGAATTTGTTCCGAGTAAGAACAATGTCCATACTGATTGTATATCAAGATTGCCTTTATCAGATGGAAATGTTTCTGGAGATGAGTTCAAGGTATCATTCACGTGTTCTAAAATCATTATGGTTGATGTTGGCAATGCAATTTTTGATGAGTTTAAATGGTGGGCAGAGATGACTTTGGATTCTATGATGAGTGCTGTGCCCAAATACATATAGGCTGGCTGGCCTGAAGAACGTAATGTTTTTGGGGAATTAATGACTTTTTCTAAAATAAGTGAAAAACTGGCTATTGAGAAAGGTGTGATATTGAGAGGGGACAAATGTGTACCACCTTTTGGGTTGATAGTTGCTTTTACTCATGAAGGACATCTAGAAATTTCAAGTACCAGAAGACGAGTCAGAGAGAACTTCTGGTGGTCCGGTATGGATATTAAGGTGAATCACCATGTGAGGTTTTGTCACAGTTGTAATTTTAGTGCGAAATCAGCTAAGCTTTGATTACTGATGCATCACCTTTTGAACTTCCGGTTAGACCATGGAGGAAATGAGGTGGGGATATTATTGGACCATTTGCAGTTTTGTCCAGACAGGAAATGCATGATATTATCGTAGTAGACTTTTTCAAAATGGCCTGCGATCAAAATGGTTAAAGAGGTCACTTCAGAAATAGTTTCCCTGAGGAGATTATTTCAGACAAAGGGCCACAGGTTATACGCATGTATACTCAAAGGTATTTGGCCAAATGTGGTATTTATCACAGAAAGATTTTGGTTTTTCATCCTGAAGCCATGGACAGGTGGAGAGGTTTCATAGATCTGTTAAGGATGCTACTCAATTTGCTATCAAGAGAGGAATAGATTGAAGGACAACTTTACAGTTTATGTTGCTGGCATGGTTGAAGAACAGGAAGGAAAATTATTTTTAAATCGATTTTCAGAGCAAAAGGAAGGCAGTAGAGGAGTTTAAACACAGAATGAAACTCAATATGAATGTGAGAAGTTAGGCCTGTAGTAAATGGTGTGTGAATGCGACGCATCCATGGTGGCGCAAGAGGTGTCCGCTGTGACGCACAATAACTGGCACATCCCTGCTGATATGCAGGGATGCGCCAGTTATTGTAAATCTGCCCGAAACACTTTCTCCCAGAAGAATTGCATAAGGGTAGTCATTACGTTTTAGTCTTGGTAATTTTTATCTCTAACCAATTTATGCACTAAGCACCTTTGCTTGAGCATTTGGCCTACCATTATGCTTTTTTAAACTAATAATAAGGAAGGATTGTATAAGGACAGTTATGTTTTAGTCTTTGTAGTTTTTACTTGTTGTGTTCTTAGGATGATGATTTGTTAACCAATTCAAGCACCTTTCATCGATTATTTGGCCTTTTACATTAGTCTATTATGACGACAGGGAACTCTTGTCAAGCACTGCACACTTTTCATTGTGTTTTAGCATTAACAAAGCGATTATGTTGCATGTCTGCTGATTCTGTTTACTCTGAAATTTAGGCTTGCACTTCCATGAAGAATCTTACACGTTTTATATCGTAAATTATATTTAATCCTTTTAATCTGGTACTGGTTTTGGTGATTAGGTGTGTTACATTTTTACGATTCTTGCCCTCTGTATGATTTTTACAATTCTTGCCTCCTGTATGACGACAGAGACCTCATGCCAAGCACTAAGCCCTTTTCTTTGTGTATTTGCATTATCAAAGCTATTATGTTTCAGGTCTGCTGTTTCTCTGATTTGACCTTGCACTTGTTGCGTGATGAATCTTGCACGTTTTATATCATAATCCTTTTAATCTGGTACTGGTTTTGGTGATCAGGGCCAGATGTATGAACCTTACAATTTGCAAGTAGCAAATAGTGCCACTTTGCGACTCGCAGAATTTAATTTACAACAGTGCCTACGACACTGTTAGCAATTCCTAATGCTGTCACAAATTGCCTGCCTCATTAATATTCATGAGGGAGGTGCTATTTGCGACCCCATTAGAAATGTCTAGCACTCCCAGGGATGGTGGTCTGCTGGGGACACCAGACCACCATGTCTATGACTGCCTTTTAAATAAAACAGTTCTTTTTTAAATGCAGCCTGTTTTCCTTTAAGGAAAACTGGATGCATTTAAAAGTGAAAAATGAAATGTTTCTGTTTAATTTTTAAAGAGTAGACAGTGTTTCGTGGGACCACTGCCTGCTCTTAATAAATATTTTCACACACACTCACAAAGGGGAAGGGGTCCTGTTTGCGAGTGGCTTACCACGTACTTGAAGGAGGTGGTAAAGTGCAAATGTTTTGTGACCACAATTGCGGTTGCATAACGATCTTACATTGCAGTTTGAGTCGCTATTAGGAAGGGACGCTCTTGGCATGCCTCTTCCAAATAGCGAGTCGCAAACCCTATTTTGCGAGTTGGTAAAAGTTTAACAACTCACAAAAAAGGGTTTGTACTTGGGGCAGACCAATTTTGCAACCGCAAACGGGCCGACTTTCCGTTTGCGATCACAAAATACGGTTGTACATCTGGCTGTTGGTGTGCTAAATTTTTTATAGCAAATGAGGCCTGATAGTACAAATTGACATAAATGATGGGTTTTATTGTATGATGTTTTAACTTGTGAACTTTTGACTAAATTGTAAGTGTTAATTAACGTAACAATAACTTTTTTTAAGGTTA
Source organism: Lissotriton vulgaris (assembly GCF_964263255.1). NCBI lineage: Eukaryota > Metazoa > Chordata > Amphibia > Caudata > Salamandridae > Lissotriton > Lissotriton vulgaris. The sequence goes on from NC_141694.1 coordinate 281,314,666, forward strand.
AGGATTAAAATACACAGGACGTGCTGCAAAAGTGGGTCAGCCCTGGGAACATTTAGCCCATTGGTTAGGGAGTGACCAGGAGCTTCCCCACCCACAGATTGGCATTAGGCATTATTATTGCATTCCCAGTACTCACCTCAGATCACTTCTGGAGCTTTGGAACAACAGAGGAGGACTGGGCCTGCTGTTTGTGACCAGAGAAGAGCCTTGAAGAATGAACTTGTTCTCTCTCTTGTACCCAGGACACAGAAGAGGACTCTAAGCATCATAAGGCTGACCTGTTTGGGCCACATGGACACAACAAGCTCCAAGAGGCCTTTTCCTGCATTCACAGCTGACCAGTTCTAGGCGGACCTACCCCGTACCATGCTGCTGGCCTCTGCTGGAGTGACTCTTGACCACCAAGTGATGTCCCCAAAGAACCTTGACCCTTAGTTGGTGTCAAAGTGTATTCTTGCTAAAGTTTACCAAAACCTGGAACTTGGGAACTTTTTGCCAAGTTTTTACTCACAGAACAAGGACCAACCACCAAGCCAATCTGACAAAGGTTCATCACCACTAGGCCAAATATCCAGGTTGCTCCCACTATATTTTTCTCTCGAGCAGAAAATCCAATCCAGCAGGACTTTGCAGTGAAGGTGTCTGGACTTGTGGGGTCTTCTTTGGCTACAGCCTACACCCTTGCCTCACTGGCAGAATCTGAGCTCCAAAATTGTGACTAAGTCCAAAGTTTTAAATCTTCGCCAGGTAAAGGGGTAAAAAAGTTTTCAACTGGTGAGGGACCTTCTTTGGGTGCAAATTACAAATGTTTCTCTCTTGGAGCTTTCCTTGTAAAAGTTAACAGCGTCACCGGGAACTCATCCTGTGATTATTTGATGACATGGAGCCCTTCTCGGTCACAGCCTGCTTCCTTGCCCCACTGAGGAATTTTGACTTCCTTTCCCGGGACTACGTTTGAAGTAAAACATTTCTCCAGGACAAACATGGACCCTGTATCCAATCCACCCTCCATCGTGGTTGGCCCTAAACCATACTGTGATGAATTGGGATACTGGTTGGGGGAGGTGAAACCCTACGCAAACAGCAACCACAATCCTTGTAAGGGTGAGGCACAAGTAAATCCCAAATTAACCTGTGCTCAACCCTCTGGTAACGTAACACAGAGCAGTTAGGCTTACCTTAGAGGCAATGTGTAAAGCATTTATGCAGCACTTCAAACAGTAATAACACAACACAAAAAGACCAAAACAATAAAAATCCAATCAGTAGAACCAGAGATATGCAGCTTTAAAGATTTAAGAGAAAATGTGCCAAAAGTCCAAAGTGGCACTCGTGGCTATCTGGACGTGCAAGACCAGGAGAAAGACACAAGTTTAGGCAGACTATGATGGCGTCTGAGTTGGATACCTTCTCAGTCCACCACAAAGAGTCCTGTTTACTAAGGAGGGGGCTGCGAGAAGCGTCACAGACAGTCATCCATGTTGCTCGAAAAGCATGCCTGACGTCGCTGATGGTCATTGCAATAGTGTGAAGAACCTTTTGTCATGACGGGGGTGGCCCTACCCATGAGTGGTCTATGCTATAGCACGAAGAGTCAGGTTGACGGAACTTTGAGTTGGCGGGCAGTAAGAGCAACAAGGTTTCGGCACCAGCAGACCCATTGACGGTCACAAAGAACCCAACCCCTTCAATTCAGCTCCACTGAGGCAATACCAATGGTCCAGGACCTGAGGTGCACCACTGGGGAGGGGAAGGTAGAGGCTGGCTCCAGCTGAATCTGGGTGCTGGGTCAGGTAGTTGGAGCCTGTTATATCCCTGTGACTCTGAATAGAAGGCCAGCTGACTACCTGTTGGACTTGGCCCCTTTTCCCAAAATTTTTCGCTTATCACCCCCCTGTTTTAGGATGTCTCCCCATGGTAAATAAAATTGTGTAGGCCATGTGTGGTATGAGATGCCCTGTTTAATGTGACAATGCAATGCAATGGTGTGCAGTTATTAACCACCCATTATAGAAATGTACCCTGGTGGAATGCTGTATTCAAAACGGATGCCATGGCTGTACGTTGTGCCACCTGACTGCAGTAGGTTAACGGTCTAGATGTTAGGTACCCAGTCATCCCTGCATTTGGAGGGAAAGCCTGGCACCCAGGGTGCTCTACTCTAAGCATGAGCGGATTTTGCGGATTGGCAATCCGCGAATTTGCGGATTTGCGAATTTGCAGATTGCCAAAATCCGCAAAATCCGCGAATCCGCGCGGATTTTTTTTTTTTATGTTCGCACAGGTTTCTGCAAGTTCGCGAGGGTTTTGTACAATTTCGCAAATTGCAAAATTGTACAAAACGCGTGCGAACTTGCAGCAACCCGTGCGAACATAAAAAAAAAAGAGAAAGAAGCTCCTAGTCACAGGAACAGCACGGGGATTGCGCTCATGAAAGTCAAGGATGCAAAGGCCTCTACCCAGCATCACAGATGATTTTCCACAGTAGATTTGGGAAGAGGCACACCTGTCCAGCCTCGAAGACGCTCATGATTGTTTTTGGGCTAATGAATGAGTCACTGATTTTGAGCATCAACTAGTTCGAGTGACCATGTGTGTGTTACTATGCAATCGCCCTGAAGGGCGCAGGGGTCCCTTGAGTGACCTGTGTAAGGCTGTAACTATTTTACAATGGCGCCAGCAAGCTGCCAGCGCCGTTGTAAAATAGTTACAAAGTTAGCTTGCACAGGAAGCACCTGCTTCGTTTTATCTAGTGGTTCCTGTGCAAGCTAACTTTGTAACTATTTTACAATGGCGCTGGCAGCTTGCTGGCGCCATTGTAAAATAGTTGCATGAGTGGGGGTTCAACTTTTGAACCCGTTACGTTCGCGGATTTTTTTTGTGGATTTTGCGGGAAATCCACAAAATTCGCGGATTGCGGATTTCCCAAAAATCCGCAAAATCTGCGAGCGTAACGGATTTCCCGCTCATGCTTACTCTACTCCTCCCCCTGAGCCAGTTAGAACTAGTTTGCCTGAGAATTCTAGAAGCTTCCAGCCTTTCTGGTATAGGGAGAGCAGTAGAGTTGTCATGTGCTGAGACAGAGCTGGGACAGGAATGTGAGGGGACCTGCTGCCAGGGGATACCGCCAGTTGGGCCTGTGTGCTGGACCCTGCACCCATGCATCACCCCTCTACTGTCCCCAGGGATAGTGGAAGCCCCACTTCAAGAGTTCAGGCTGCTGTTCAGGAGGAGGGCCACGCTGCAGTGGAGGATGGTGTCAGCCTACCGCCCTGTTTTGATGAAGCCCCCACTGACTGTTGAACCGGCCCGCAGTGCCAGCTGCTCTGTCCCCCGGGCCCCTGAAGAAGGAGGGCACTCCTAGGTCCCTGAAGCTGCCGGGACCTTGCTCCACGCAAGCGCAGCGCCCAGAAGCACCTGGAAGAGAAGAAGCACCTTGGACCCCCCAGGAGGTGAGGAGTGTTACCCTGGGGCCCCGGGGGCTTGCTGCTGGGACTATCTGCCCCCTAAGCACCACAATCCTAAAGCGCTATGTCTAGAAGAAATGCTGTGTGCCTACAATGCGCTAACCTTGCCCAGGACTGTTGCAGCCTGCTGTGCCCTTGAAAGCGCTGGCCTGCAGGAGACTGCCTCGTGTCCCCAAAGCGCTGTGACCAGGACTGCCCTGCTGTGAGTGTTTTAAGCTCTGTATTGCCCTGGGAACTGCTACTGGCCCAAGCGCTGTGAGCGCTGCTGTGTACTCTAAGCGCTAGAACACTAAAGCGCTGTGCCATGAAGACGCTGTTGCCCTGCGAAGCGCTGCGCTGCTAGAAGTGTTACTGCCTGACCTGCTGATTCCTAAGCGCTGTATTAGGAGGACTGTGCCCCCAAGCGCTGCTTGGCCTGAAGAAACTGTTTTATTGGGAAGAACTGTCTTATGCCAGGACTGCTGGCTCTTACAGCGCTGCATCTACAAAGCTCTGTTTAGCCCCCTGCAGTGGCCGGTGTCCTTGATACTGTTTTCTGTTGGTCCTAAATTAACCCCTGGCTAGGGGAGTGCTCTTTGCAGCCTGTCCTTGAGCAGGAAATGTGGTTGATGCTGACCAGGTGCATAGGAAAGGTTGTCTTTGGTGCACGGACCTAGGAAATGTTACAGTCATTGAGTCTACTGCGTACCTGTGTAGTTTATGCCTCTTACATTTCTAGGCCTATGGTGTACTTACTTGCATGAGGTTAAGCCCCAGGTGTTTAGGCCATGTTTATACGCACAGTGTTACTGGCCTAATGAGTTCATGCATGATGTGCCTTCCTGCCTAATGTTTTATTTCATGCTGACATGCCCAAAGGCTGATGCCTAGTGTTTCTTCCACTCACAGTGATATTGCTGATGTTCTATGCCATTTTTATGTGCAGTGTTCCCGGCCTCATGATTTAGGTCTAAGGCATGTCTATGCCTAATGTTAATGCTGTACGATTTCTGTTTCTGTTCTTTTCGCAGGGGGTGCTGATTTCATGCCTAATGTTTTCCCTGCCAAAGGTATGTGCCCCATGGTAGATGTGATTATGCCTGCCTAGGCCTGATATTAAAGTTTCATGCCTAGGCCAGATGTTGATGCTAGGTGTTTAAGGTTCCATTTTGCAGGAGGTGCTAATGCAGGCCAGGTGGTGTTTATGCCTAATGTTTCCTTGTATGCTAAAAGCCTACTCCTAGGGTGGTGCCGAGGATTAATACCTGTGTTTGCCCTGCAATATTGACCCTATGTTTCATGCATTTGCTAACATTCATTTTATTTCAGCTGGACACTAATGGACTTACTTGCCTTTTTCTTGCTTTGCCCATTTCCCCTGTAAATAATCCCCCTGGTATCCATTGCCCTGGTGCCCGTTGGCGCCCTACTGTGATTACTGTGCTTCACGGTGTTTTACCTTTGCAGGTCGGAGACAATACATGAGTTATTCTTTTACTTCCAACCCCGTGTCGGGTCTCTTTTGTAGTGTGCCTGGTGTGTCGTCGGTGGGTACTGCGTGGATGCTTCACACATGTCCTCAGGTGTTTGGCCTGCCCGCTCGGCTCCATGCTACCCCCCTGTAGAATTGGCAACCCCATTTCTAACACTACCCTTGGAGTCACCATGGGTTACGGTGTAGGTCCAATTCCTCTGACAGGAGGGCAGTAAGGCAGTAGTTTAACAGGGCAGCAGTCCAGAAGAGTGGCTGTACTGTAAGCAGCACAGCGATCCTACTTCCTGGTTCAGAAGCGTACTGAAGAGTTAGTGTCTGAGGTTTTATATTTATACCAGGGGCCTCCTTTGAAGTCGGAGAAGCTTCAAGAGGTTTCCCATTGAAGTGGACAGGTTTATTGCCTCTGCTGCCCTGGCTCTAGACTAATTACAGGAGGTATGCAGCCCTTTGTGTGGAGGCAGGACACATCCTATACAAGTATAAGTAGGGCTGTGCCCAGCTCTACCCTTCCATCCTGCCAGTAATGGCCCATCCAGGCACATCTAAGCTTTCTAATGTGTATGTCTGTCTAGGAGGAATAAACAAAACCCAACTGGTAGCTACACCATGTTATGTGTTCCATTTACAGGCTGCAGGCACTAAACGGCTGAGGCAGAAAATTGCCAGCTTTCTAAAAGGCAACTGCTATTTAGTTGGCAGAAGTGGAAATAAAAGGAAATTTAATTGATTCAGGAAAATAATTGGGACTGAATTATCAGAATATTGAAGAAAACTTCATAGTGTCATAGTGGAGTGCCTATGGCACATTGGTTAATGTGATATTCATGTTCATGTGAAACTACGTCAAATTGTTGTTTTTTCTAAAAAATATTGGTATTGTACATTGTGATAAATGTGCAAATTGTTGTATATGTAAATATGTAATGTTACTGTTTATATGTTCAAAGAAAGGATATACAGTCCTCTCATATATAAGAAAAGAGTTGAAAAAATAGGGTGAATAAATAACCCAATCACTAAAAGAATATAGTGAGGTTGTTTCAAATAATCCATAATTAATTTGGATACCAGGTTTTCCCTTTCTTGTATTTATATATAGGCCCTACCTTGATCCTGTCCAAAAGGGCCTGACCCCCCCCCCCCATGTGTAAACTTTATAAAAGGGGCATTTTACAATTGTAATTCAAAATCAGAATTTACCATAAAAGAGGATGTTTTCAGCGACATTCCAAAGACAGCAAACATGAACAGGCTGCCTGTTCCCATTTGGTGGTTACACCTCATTGAATGTAATAAGTCAATGTTATCCTAGGGGAGAGGGAGGCCTTGCAGTAGTGAGAAATGAATGTAAGCATTTTTCACTACCAGGACATATAAAACTTAGAAGTACATGGCCTACTTTTTTTTCTGGGCTGCCAAGGGCCTGATCGTGGGGTGACTTATATGGATTATAAAGGAAAGTTTGGGCCTGGAAAAAGGTTTCTTTTTCCCGGTCGAAATGGCAGTTTAAACTGCACACACCATCTGCAAATGCAGGGCTGAGATGGCTTTAAAGGGGTACTTAAGTGGGTGGTTGTAGGAAAGTAGGTTCTGCTTCTTATGTTTACCCTCGCTTTTTGCTTGATGTTACACTGTTTTTGACTAGTCCAACTCGGATCCTGCTAATCAGGGCCCCAGTCTATCTGATTTTTCTTTAAAAGGTTATGTATGTACCTAGGTACCCTCCAGATTGGATACTAGGGTACCCTTGTCAGTCCCTAGTATATGGCACACATGTACCCAGGGCATAGGTACCCCAGAGGCCTCCCATGGGCTGAAGCATGTATTATGACACTCATGAGAGGACATGCAAAATGGAACTACAGGCCTGCCATTGCAGCCTGTGTATGATGGTGCTTGCACCACTTACTTTAGATATAGGTTTACTATATCTAAAGGTCACTACACTTAAAACCTATCAGTCACTCCCCTAGCAAGCCTTGCAATACTGAAGGCAGGTTGCTGGGTTTTACGTGAGAGGGTGTCCCCTGCATGAGCAGAGCCCCTCTGCAGCTTTCGGAGCCCATTCTCCTGGGTTGTCGGTGACACAGCAGACATATAGGTAGAGGTGCCTTATATGCTCACGTAAATTACTATCTTGAAAACGGCAGCAACAAAACATGTCATGTTTGGTATCAAACACCTTGGAATCATACCTCCACACTGGTAACTGGTGTGGGAGGTATGATTCCACCCTTCTGAAGCAGGCTTCGTGGGGTCACTGGTCTTCCCCTTACCAGCTTTCTCGACCCGGGCAGCACAAAACTGTTGATGCTGACCAGAGACACAATTCTGCCAAGCTCAAGCAGGGGAATACAGGACAATAGGCTTCCTGTCACAGGGAGGTGTGACCACCTCCCAGACAGGATTTAGTGTAATGTGACTGGATGGGTGCACTTCCAAAGTGCCTGAAAGTCTGCATCTGGGGCACACTTGGTCTCCCTGTGCATAGTCCAGTTCAAACCAGTCTTGGGAGCTGTTGGCTCCTGCTCTGGCGTGAAACTAGACAAAGGACATTGGAGTATCCTCCCCACTGTCCTGACCCTCCTCTGAATCTGTCCAACCCTCTCCCGTGGATACAAAAGGGCTTACCTGACTGTAAGACCCTAGATTCGATGTTGACAAGATTCTGATAAAAAAACAACTGACCTTTGACCATCTGGATACTCTGGACTTCGCTGGACAATGACTGGGCCCGACTTTGTCTACCTCTCTGTCCAAAGCATTGTCTGTGCCCTTGTACCATACAGGCTTCGGCATGGACCTGTGGAGAATCAAGGACAACTGAAACTTCTCCCTTGGGGTGAAGGAGTCCCTCCCCTGCATTAGCAGGCACTGTAACACAACTGACTGGTCTGCTGATCCTGAGCTCCTGTTGACTCTGAAGGCAAGGTGTTAGCAGGACCTAAAGTGTCATATATTGATGTATTACTGATATCCCTGTAGGCCTGTTCATATATTTGTATATATAGATTTTTGCCTTTTTTACTTGATGATAAATTCAACATTTTCATATACACCCGCCTAGTCTTGTTTTGTTTCTTTGTTTCTCTTTATTGTTGACAACTGCTTACATCCTTTGAAATTTATATGACTCAAAAGGAATTTATTGTTGAACGTTCAATCTTGGGACAGTTAATTTGTCCTTACAATTGACTCAAATTAATCCGAATAAAGACTTGAAATAAATTCCCTTGAAGGCATCCTTTACCTTTCCCTTCCAAGAGAAGGAGTAGGAGGGGTAAGGCTGTGTCTTTTCCTCAGGCTCAGAGAGAAGATCAGGCTCTTGAGGGAGATGATCTCAGTCCATGTGAAGAAACTGACTCAGATGAACTGGAACCTCATCAGATTGAATTCTTAATGACAGGGGGACCTTCTTGGGCAGATATGAGTCAGGAGCAGCAAACCCGCCCCTCTCTTGAACCCCTCAGACAACAAGCTGCTGCTGAGGCTGCTGGGAGTGTCATTGGATCCCACAGAATCTGTTTGGATGCGGGACTCCTTTACTCATAGGATAGAGACCCCAAGCTTGGTGCCACCAGGAGGTTGGTCATACCTCTGAAGTTTAGGGGCTTCCTACTCACCTTGGCACAATATATTCTCTTAGCAGTACACCTAGGCAAAGTAAGACTTGGGACAGGCTTGTTCCTCACTTTCACTGGCCTCACATGTCAGAGGATACCAAGGAGTTTTGTCGCTTCTGTACCCCCTGTCAAGCCAGTGGTAAGTCAGGTAGTAACATATAGGCCCCCTCATACCATTACCTGTGGGTTGGGATTGACATAATTGGTCCCATGAACCCTCGTACAACATATGGACACAGTTACATACTAGTGGTGGTGGACCATGACACCAGGTATCCAGAGGCAATACCCCTTAGAACCACCACAGTTCATGCAGTGGCCAGGGCCCTACTGGGAATTCTTTCCAGACTGGATTTCCCTAAGGAGGTCTTAACTGACAGAGGTACAATATTCATGTCAAGTTATATTACTGCTACGTGGAAGGAGTGTGGAGTGAACTACAAGTTCACCACACCCTATCACCCACAATGAAATGGGTTATTTGAGAGATTCAACAGAACCCTCAAGGGCATGATCATGGGCCTCCCAGAAAAGTTTAGGTGAAAATGGGATATCCTGTTGCCCCGCCTTCTCTTTGCCTACAGAGAGGTCCCACCGAAGGGGGTTGGCTACAGTCCTTTTGAACTTCTATTTGGGCATCCAGTTAGGGGTCCCCTGTGTTTGGTGAAGGAGGGATGGGAGTTACCTCTCAAACCACCTAAGCAAGACATTGTGAACTATGTACTTGGTCTCCACTCCAGGATGGCTGAGAACATGAAGAAGACAAGCAAAAACCTTGAGGCAAGTCAAGAATTGCAAAAAGCTTGTTATGACCAAAAGGCTGTACTGACTGTCTATCAGCCAGGAAAGACAGTATGGGTGTTGGAACATGTGTTCCCAGCAGCCCTCCAAAATAAGTGGAGTGGACCCCATACTATTCTTGAGTAGAAGGGAGAGGTCACCTAATTGGTGTACTTTGGAACTCCCTGGAGCCCCCACATAGTGCTCCATGTAAACAGGCTCAAACCCCATGTGGACAGGGCAGACATGGGCTTGTTCATGGCTACTGATGAGGGACAGGAGTGTGAGAGAGACCCACTCCCTGACATCCTCTCGCAGAACCCTGATAATGGCTCAATTGATTGTGAAGCTTTGGCTGGCAGCCTCACTGAGTAACAGGAGATTGATTGCAGGAAGGTTCTCAATCAATACAGGCCTGCGTTTTCGTTGACTCCTAGTCAGACCACCTGGTGTACCCATGAAGTGGACACAGGTGAAAGCCTACCTGTTAAAAATAAGATTTATAAGCAGCCTGACCATGTCAGAGATTGCATCAGGACTGAGGTCCAAAAGACGCGGGAATTGGGAGTGATTGAACCCTCAGATAGCCCTTGTGCTAGTCTAGTGGTCCTTTTTCCGAAACCTTATACCCAGGGTGGTAAGAGAGAAATTAGGTTTTATGTGGACTACAGGGGGATCAATACAGTCACTAGGACTAATGCTCATCCTATTCCTAGGGCAGATGAACTCATTGACACTTTGGCCTCAGCCAAATTCTTGAGCACATTTGACCTCACTGCTGGATATGGGCAAATCAGACAAGCTGGTGATGCCATACCCAAAACAGCCTTTTCACCCCCAAGTGGGTATTATCAATGTATTGTAATGCCCTTTGGTTTGAAAAATGCCCCTGCCACATTCCAAAGGCTGGTGGATAAAGTCCTTACCAACCTGGAAGTCTGTAGTGCAGCATATCTTGATGATATAGCTGTCTTTAGCTACACCTGGGAGGATTAACCATGAAAGGCCATGAAAAATTGAACTACAGGCCTGCCATTGCAGCCTGTGTAAGTTGGTGCTTGCACCACTTACTTTAGATATAAGTTTACTATATCTATAGATTACTACACTTAAAACCCCTCTAACAGGCCTTGACAATGCTGAAGGCAGGATGTTGGGGTTTATGTGAGAGGGTGCCACTGCATGAGCCGAGCCCCTCTGCAGGGTTGTCGGTGATGTAGCCAGACATATAGGTAGAGGTGCATTGTATGCTCACGTAAAATGCTATCTTGAAAACAGCTGCAACAAAACATGTTGTGTTTGGTATCAAACACCTTGGACTCCTACCTCCACACCAGCAGTGTGGGAGGTATGATTTTACGCTTCTGAAGCAAGTGCTGTTGGGTCACCGGTCTTCCCCGTACCAGCCTTCTCGACCCGGGCAGCTCAAAATGGTTGCTGCTGACCAGAGACACATTTCTGCCCTCCTGCTGCTCGAACAGGGGAGGGCAGCACAATAGGCATCCTGTCACAGGGAGGTGTGACCACCCCTCAGACAGGATTTAGTGTATTGGGGCTGGGTGGGTGCACTTCCAATGTGCCTGAAAGTCTGCATCTGGGGCACACTTGGTGTCCCTGTGCACAGTCCAGTTCAAACCAGTCCTGGGAGCCGTTGGCTCTCGCTCTGGCATGAAACTGGACAAAGGATATGAGAGGATCCTCCCCACTGTCCTGACCCTCCCCTGGGAGCGTCCCCTAAATATGTCCAACCCTCTTGTGTTGAAGAACCGGGTTTTAGAACCCAGAGGCGCCAGGGGCACGCCCAATGTCTTCGGGTTCACCTGTCTTAGAATACAGAGACACGGGATACTTCTCGGTGGCGTCAAAGATCAAATTTATTGGCTGCAACCAGGAACAGAAGTCTACGAAGCTCGACACGGGTGGTTCGCTAGAGACTGCACAATTTTCGTATTGCGAGACATCGTCTTTTATGCCAAAAATCACATTCCTGACTAGCACCAATTATTTACAAACTATCCAATCACAGATGACATTGCAAAAGGTATCGCATAACGACAAGCCCACTTTTCAGTTGTCCAGCCCATCATCAATTACACGGGAAAACCCAACATTCTTGCTCGGACAGGCCGGACGAACCCATAATAAATGACCACAAACCAAAATCAAAAATAGGCCATAAAAGAAGAAATAGAAACAGATGAGAAGCAAGATAGAAGGGAGTGTGCGTGTACCATAAACTCAGCAATGTCCTGCTCTTTGATCTCTATCTTGACCAGCTGCCGAACAAGGAACTGGCTCAACAAGTTAGCTTCGGGCAACGGAGTCGGTTCGCTCAGGTCACCTTAAAAGTCAGCTAAAGGTGTACGTGTCCCAAAGACTCGTTCGGCCGTAGTCATCGGCCTATGTGAGGGCAACCACAAAATGGCTGCCGTACACAAAATGGAACCCGAGGGTTCAGAACGAAATCCCTAATTTCATAGTGAATCCATAAATCGAACATGACAAAAAACACTCGTACATGCCGCACTCTTCATTTGCGGTCCGCTATTACCAAAATCGTCACGATACGACGACCTTTATGAAACGGGTTCAGAATCACGGAACCTCAGACCCTCCTTTTGCCCTTACATAGGCAATAACCTAAACTCACGTCAATCTGAATCCAGGTCTACATTCATCAGGTCATCAAAATGTTGCTGTAGCATCATCCTAGTACTTAGTAGCTCTCTCTGGACAGGTCTCCTCGCACACGAAGTAGCACAGAGGCCACACATAGCAGGAGCACCCTGTACACAAAGACAGAACAGGAAAAGGATAGCTAAAACCATCCCAATGATCATCAGAATCTTCCATCCCCAAGTGGATAACAATTCCCAAAACCATCCCATTAACGACCAATCTCCTTCGTCCACGTATATAGACTCGGAGATCTTATGTAGCTTGGAAATGGCTTGGTACACTGTTGGAGCGTTGTCTGGAATGAAAAGGCAACAGCTCGATTGAATCAGTTTACATACCCATCCTCTATCTGCAAGTATGACATCTAACGCAACTCTGTTCTGAAGAGTCATAAGGCGATCCGACTGGAGCTCAGCAGTCAAGTTACTAAGGGCACCGGCAGTCTCAACTACGGTGGACTCAACTATTCTCGTCAATTGCTGAATGTTCCTGCTGTTAACCATAGGTCCCCAAAACTGCAGAAAACTCTTCAGAAAATCTCCTAATTCTTGTCCTGAAGTATCTTCCTTACTGAAGACTCCTCTAACAACTCTCGTGTTATGGTAATCTGCCGCAGCTGTATACGTGGGAGGCAACAGGAATGAGACATAACATGTGCCCGAAAAATCAGGGGGCAACCATGTGTATGCTCTATCGTAACAGACAAAATAGGAACCCTTAGCTGCTAAAAACGATGGGGAAGTCTGGGACGCAAAAACATACGTCTCAGTGCAGATACTCTTCCCTAACTGAGCTCTCGGATTCTTGCCATTACCTTGCAGACAAAAATGACCATGATGGGGTACGATCCAAATCGGAGACTATCTTTTCGCTCGCTGGTTTCCACTCAGACTAACACCATATCCAGTCACGTTCCATCCAATATACGCTAGTGTCTCATCTTTTGGAGTCAATTCCTCTAATCATGTCTACTATACCCTTGACTAGAGCACTATTCTTTGGATTGTCTTTCACAGAACGTAGGGGGTAAACTTCACGAGCATAAATGAACATCGTTCTGTATGCCCACACGGTACCATTGTAGGTGAAAGGCAGAACCAGGTAAGGAATACCTTTATCAGTAGTATGAGGCATAAGGCCACACACCCAACAATTAGTGTTGTTCACTACTAGCTGGTGTTGGTGCAGAAGTTGAACAAAGGAGTTATTAACAAATTCCAATCTTCTAATGGACTCATGTTCAGGCAAAGGATGAAAAGAATGCGAAGAAACAGTAGAAGAAGATATGGGTTGTGTAGTGGGTGCAAACGTCACTTGAAAAGAGAAAGTTACATATCCTATCAAAAACATCATTATGCTAAATAGCATCAAAAGGCACATTATTAGAAAACATTTTCCACTCATAAGTTTACACATTTTTCTCTTAAAGTTCATTTCTTCAACAGGTCTCTCCATCTCGAAAAACTCCATTCTCTAACCGTGCTGTTCGCGGCAGTTGGTTCGATTCGCTCAATGTACCTCTGAATGTCCCAGGGAACGCCCTAGAACAAACCAGAACCGTCGACCTTGTGTCTACACGGCAGTACGCTCTGAGTCTTTATACCGCGACCCTACAGCTGAACCCGGATGGCGGTTCGAAAAACAAAAATCGGTAAAAACAGTTTCTCAGATGGGAGAGCTTAGCTTAAAAAAATAGCAAAGAAAAGAATTCATTGTTTTATTAGTCCAACGACTCTCGGTCGCAAATTATAGCGGCCTTTACCAGGCAATGTCTGATCACGAAATAAAAGTTCATGTTCAGTGGTGTCCAATCGAGCTGACGGAGGCACAGCTTCTTGCTGATGGTTGTCGCTTTCACGCTCAGAATTTGTCCCAATTAAACGTGCATCACTGAACGGCACAAAACGAGGCACGGTCTCACTTTCTGAGTCAGGAATACCTTTCTGGACCCACCGGTCGTACGGCAGAGGCAAAGGAGCTCTCTTACAATGTACGTCGTGGATCCAGTTCTTTTTCCTGTGCACTCGCACTGCAGATCGCTTCGACAGTAACACCAAGTGGGGTCCGGTCCAGCGGGGCTGATCGTTCTTTGTCTGCTGAAAATTCTTCACCAGGACCCACGAACCAGGATTGATGGCGTGTCCTGGATCTTCAGAAGCCTGAGGCAGTGTTTCATGAACCTGTTGGTGTAAGACACGCAATTTAGCCGTCAAATCATACAGATACTCAAGAGATACAGGATGTTTGATCTCACTAAACTTGGTCGGCCTCTGCACTTCCCATATATTTGCAGGGCGACCAAAAACTATCTCATATGGACTAAGTCCCACTCGAGAATGTACAGTCATTCTAGTTGACAAAAGTGCTAATGGCAAAGCATCGGGCCATTGGAGACCAGAGCTCGCCTGAATCTTGGCTAACTTCAGTTTGAGGGTGCCGTTATAGCATTCTACTAGACCTGCAGATTGGGGGTGATTTGCAGCGTGAAACTTCTGTCGGAATCCCAAACCATCCCATACTCTCTTCATCACTTGACCCACAAATTCACTCCCATTGTCACTCCAGACCATTCTCGGCAAAAACCTAGGGAAGAATTCCTTAACAAGGACTTTAGCTGTGGACAAAGCAGTATTATCTTTCAGGGGATATGCTTCTACCCATCTCGAAAAGGCACAAACAACCACGAGGACATATTTCAAGTTGTTACACCTCTCCATATGGATGAAGTCTAATCGCAAAACCTCGAACCGATACGTCGGAGGTGCAAAATGACCAGCTGGAGTTGGAGTTCCCTTTAACAGGATTGTACATCAGACAAACCATGCAATTCTTGACCACATTCTCTGCACACTTAGGAATTCCAGCGTTTTTCTATACTGGAGCCAACAACTTACAAATCCCTTTCACACTAATGTGAGCCATTCCATGAGCCATTGTAATCACTGGAAGCACATACGCATCAGGTAACAACCATTGTTGATGCTCTGACAACTCAATCCAACAACCATTCAAATCCAATTTACCATTACTTTCTCTACATTCATTCAATTCTTTTTCTGTAGCTTCAGCTTGAATTGACTTCACGCTCTCTATCGTATCTTCACACATACTTGTATCCGGAACCCATCTCGCCGGACCTGCAACATACATTCGACTCATCACATCTTTCGCCACATCTTTCGCAACTTCATCTGCAAACGCATTACCATGACCAACGTCATCAGTAACCTTCTTATGTGCACTGCATTTCACGATCGCAACTTGCATCGGTAACGGATGTATGACGGTACAACGCGTACCGTCACAACGTATCCCTTTACACCGCATCCCTTACAACGCAAGTCGTTACCACGACTTGCGTGGGGGCTCAGATTTCGAATAGTATAATTTACTATTCTAACACCAGTCCCCGTGGACCCTAGGGAAGGTGTTGGGATAGTAAATTTACTATTTTTAATCCTTTAGCGCCCTCTAGTGCAAGTCGTGGTAACGACTTGCGTTGTAACGGCTGCGTGGTAAACGTACTGCGTGGTAAAAACTTCGTGGTAAAGGATGTTTACCATCGGTAACGTAAGTGACTCAAGAAGTTCATTCACCAACTGACCATGCTGAATCTTAGTTCCATGAGACGTGAGGAACCCACGTTCCTTCCACAAATGACCAAAACTATGAGCCACACCAAACGCATACTGACTATCAGTGTACACAGCCACTCTTATCCCTTTCGACAACACACAGGGTCTTGTCAATGCAATCAACTCTGCTGCTTGAGCTAAATTTTGTGGGATACGTGCAGCTTCAACAATCGTATGCAAAGTTGCAACAGCATATGCCGCAGTCGTATCACCATTCGGAAGCTTGAAGCACGAACGATCTACCCATAAAGTTCCATCACACTTTGAAAGAGGAGTGTCCCTAAGGTCTATTCTCCCTTTCGTTTCCTCCTCTGTCCTAAGAAAGCAATCATGCTGTTCAGAAACATCTGTCTCTACTGAAATCGGCAACAACGTAGCTGGATTCAACGTGTTGCATCTCTTTATATGCACATGACTAGCTAAGAGTGTCAATTCATAACCTGACAACCGAGCACTAGTTAAGTGCTGTGTCTTTGTCCTGTTCAACAAGGTATCCACTGCATGTGGAACCATCACAATCAGCATATTATCCATCACCAAACCAGTAGGCTGTCGAATAGAAACAGCTGCTGCCGCTGTAGCTCTCAAACAACTCGGCAAAGCTCTAGCTACAGGATCCAAAGTCGACGAGAAATACGCACATGGGCGTTGCTTATCGCCGAACTGCTGTGTCAGGACTGACAATGCACATCCCTCTCTCTTGTGAACATAGATTGTAAAAGGCTTACTGTAGTCGGGAGTACCCAACACAGGAGCCGAACACAACGCATCACGCAATTCTGAAAAACTCTTTTGGCATTCGTCAGTCCAAGGAATAGGATTCGGAGTATCCCTAACAGTAAGTGCTAACAAAGGTTTCGAAAGAAGCAAAAAATTTGGAATCCACTGTCTACAGTATAAGTTAATACCCAACAAAGCACGCACTTCTCTCTGTGTAGTTGGCACACTCATTCACGCAATCGCTTGAATTCTCTCTGAGGTCAATCTTCTTCCCTCCTTCGATAAGAGATGACCTAAGTAGGTCACATCTTGTCGACAATACTGCAACTTCGAACGGGACACTTTATGATGGAAGTCAGACAAATGACGCAACAACAACAAAGTAGCTTCTTTACAAATCTCCTCATTATCAGCAGCAACCAACAAATCGTCGACATACTGAATAAGAGCAGCACCATCAGGTAAGACAATCGTATCAAGCTGTGCTTTCAAAGCCTGACTATAGATGGATGGACTCTCACAATAGCCTTGAGGAGCGCGTTTAAACCGGAAACTTCGGCCTCCTAAAGAGAAGCCAAAAATATCTCTACTCTCCTCGGCAATTGGGATGCTGAAGAAAGCATTCTTCAAATCAATCACCGAAAACCAGGTAGCAGAAGCTGGAATCATAGTCAGTAAAGCAGTGATATCCGGAACAACAGGAAATTGCGGAACTACAATGTTATTCACTTCGCGGAGATCGATCACAAACCTATACACAGGCGGTTGCGAAGAATCAGTACGTTTCAGAACAGGCAAAACCGGACTATTGCACACATTACCTATCGTTTCTTCAATCACACCCTTCTCAATCAGATCCTAGATGATCGCTAGAAGTGCTCTTTCACCATCACTAGAAATCCGATATTGGGGAATACGTGGCAATCTAGTATTCGCTTTCAACGTCACAACATAAGGCGGAATCTCTAGAAGACCCACATCATTAGGACCAGTAGCCCAAAGAGTATCAGGAAGAGAACACAATTCCACTGGAAGTCGATCTTTCGATAAATACATTGGAGAGACCACTCTCTTACCCAATGTAAGCTGTACTCCTGAAGGAGAACAATGTAGCGTTGCATACAATCTTTTCAACAGATCTAATCCTAACAAGTTCTCACCACAACCTGTCGTCAAAATGAGGGGTGCTTCAAATTCACAAGGTCCAACAGAAAGAGACAAAGGACTAGAAATCGGATTACGAACTGGGGCGCCAGAAAAACCTACGGAAACATTCGTCAAGCCAGACAAAGGTGCGCCAGGGAGTTTAGAGTGCATGATAGAACTCTTCGCAGCACCAGTATCCAACAGAAAAGGCTGTGACACACCTGATGTAATCACTTCAACATAAGGTCCACTCTGATCTACTGGAACTGACACAACTCCCTCTCTTTGTCTATGGCCGTCCTAGCAAGCATTACCGTCGATATTCTCACCTTCGGCATAGTAGTCGTCAGCATACTACTGAGTCGTTCTACTAGACGCACCATTCTGTTGATCAAAACAATTCATTGAATTCTGTGGAGGAAAAGAACGCGCATTCTGGGGGAACACACCACGTCCCCTACCTCTAGGAACTTGCTGAACACCTCAACCTCTCACACCAGAAGCACCATTCGTGCGCTGTAACAGAACCGGACAACTATTCTTGAAATGACCCTCTTCTTTACAACACGCACACTGATTAGGGCCTACAGGAAAACGCGGTTGAGAAGACTCGAACCTTTGTGAGTTTCTCTGAAACTGCTGAGGTTGCTGATAATCACGCTGATTATTACGGGGCGGATACGCTTGCTGCAAAATAACCTTCGTCTTCAGATCTTTAGTCTTCTTGTCTGCCTTATCTTTCTCGTCCTTATCCCTATTTTCGTAATACTGTGCAGCAGCCAATATCTGCGCCAACGAAGAAACAGCCCAAGAACTTTCAGAATCCTTCAACTTAGTACACAACTCGGGAAGCAAGTTATGCACGAACTTATCTACGAACAACCGTTGGCCACCTTCCGTACGCATGTCTTGACCACTATGGTCTATAAACGTCTCTTCAAACCTAGTAAAGAAACCAGACACACTTTCCTCTTTCTTCTGCTTACATGCAGACAATTTATCCCAGTTTACCCGCATAGCAGGCATCAAAGTCTTCATATAAGTAATAATCCTACCAGGAAGTTCTGCAACTAAAGGCTCAGGTTTAGCACCACCACCTTGTCGACCATCAGCGGCACTAATATTATTCCATGTATCACCTAACTCTTGCGCATGATCCGCATGACGAATCATTCCCCATAAGGGCTGAGGAACCGCATTTCCAAACAACATATCTATATTGGCTAGATTCATAAGACATGAGTCTGCTGTCTGTGATAATTCCTTATAGTACCCTGCAGGATTTTTACTGGGGTCAGGTAAAGTCTGCTCAAGAGCCAAGACTTCAGCTCGCTTCCACGGAACATGTACCCAAACACGCTGGAAATGAGCCGGTACAGCTACAATACCAGCAACGGCATCGGCCTGAACTGCATCTTTCCACATCGGAGGAACCTCTCTCATCGGATATTGTCGCACTTTTCTCCTACCAGAAGGATCAGGCTCAAACAGCGGCTGAGAAGGAGACTCGCTCCTAAACGAAAGCAGTGTCGCAACTGCTCTTTCAACATGGAGACCCACAATCGTAGCTTTCGCAAACTCAGACTGTACACGGAACAACTCAGACGGAGTCTGTCCCAAATCACCATCTTCCCATTCTTCATGAAGGAAAGTACACATCATGTCAAAGACATACCTCTGCTTCGGTGCTTCCCATTGACGGAAGACATCCATAACAGACTCTAAACTATATCTCGAAGAATTAGTAACCCATTTATGCGCTAAATGATCCAATACTTCCCGCTCTTCGGGACCAGGCATTTGGCAACGCAACTGTTTACGCGCTGAAGCAGGGGTCATCCTCAATGACCTAAAGAAAGGAGACAAAAGACCAGTAACAGTATCAGTCATTCACTGTCGAACAGAAGGAGAAGTTGACAGAAGAACAGGAGACAAAGCAGACTGAGAGGAAACAATCGTAGGAGCAGTAGCAGAAGAAGTAGTAATTACAGAAGAAAAAGTCGTAGGAGTTGGAAACGGAGCAGGTAGCAAAGTCAGCGGCCCTTGAGAAGGCTGTGCCAAAGGAATAGGAGCCAACTGAAGAGGAACTGGCAGCTGTGCAATAATTGGAGGCAAAGCTACTGGAGGTTGCGCAGCTAAAGGTTGCGGAGGTCCTGTAGCACTCTGCACATAAGGGGGTGGCGAACTCAACAAATGTGACCATAAAGGATCTTTCTCAAGGTCCTTTGTTGCACCTTGCTGAAGAGGTGACAAAGCTGGATAACATTTATCGATAGTCATTTTACGTTGCCTGTGCAACTGCTCACTCGCTTGTTCTTCTTCATTATCTTTAAACTGTGTAGCAGCCTGCATTATCGAGATACCCTTGTCTCTTTTATTTCTCTTCGCTAATTTAATTTCTTTCTGTTTGGCTTCCTTTCGCCATAGGCGGAAAGAGTCAAACATCGCCGGCCGGGCTTTCTTCTTGAAGAGTTTAACTTCCAGATTATCTAAAATCTCCGTGTCATAACTACCATGTTGGGGGCCACTGTAGGACACCATCCTTTCTAGTGTAGCGAATCCAACCTTCATTATACATGATGGGGCCCATGCCATGTTTCGAATAGAGCTCATAGGTCGGAGTCCCAACCGGAGGTATCGGACACGAATCCTCCAATCGGGAATCCCTATTACAACCACAACAAAATATCTTTCCAAGTCTGCTAAGACCAGGCATCTTCGCTCACTAGTCTAGCTTCAAACTTCAAGGGATTATCAAATACGATAGTCTCGCAAATACACGAGTCCCTCGGCTTTGGAGCTTGCAAGCTCCAAATCAAAGATCCCGAAGGATACCCAAAAACTAAGGACTGGGAGACGCTCCACTCATACTTAACTGAAATATCGATGACGTCACCAGAAGACCCGTCTATCGTCTCGCTCTACAAATCAAAGGGGGTCCAAGACAGGGCGACAGTCAGGGCAGCAGTCCTTCGTAGCCGCCGGAAAGCGGGGAACCTCGCAGCAAAGACTTTCGGACAACGACGACATACAGGGGTCGATGAAGTGGTAGGCCTTCCTCCAGAATTTTCACACGAAGCTCCTCACGAACTTCAGGCTTAGACCGGTACCACTGAAGTCGCCCCACGTTGGGCGCCAACTGAAGAACCGGGTTTTAGAACCCAGCGCGCGCCAGGGGCATGCCCAATGTCTTCTGGTTCACCTGTCTTAGAATACAGAGACACGGGAGACTTCTTGGTGGTGTCAAAGATCAAATTTATTGGCTGCAACCAGGAACAGAAGTCTATGAAGCACGACACGGGTGGTTCACTAGAGACTGCACAATTTTCGTATTGCGAGACAACGTCTTTTATGCCAAAAATCACATTCCTGACTAGCACCAATTATTTACAAACTATCCAATCACAGATGACATTGCAAAAGGTATCGCATAACGACAAGCCCACTTTTCAGTTGTACAGCCCATCATCAATTATACGGGAAAACCCAACATTCTTGCTCGGACAGGCCGGACGAACCCATAATAAAAGACCACAAACCCAAATCATCAATAGGCCATAAAAGAAGAAACAGAAACAGATGAGAAGCAAGATAGAAGGGAGTGTGCGTGTACCATAAACTCAGCAATGTCCTGCTCTTTGATCTCTATCTTGACCAGCTGCCGAACAAGGAACCGGCTCAACAAGTTAGCTTCGGGCAACGGAGTCAGTTCGCTCAGGTCACCTTAAAAGTCAGCTAAAGGTGTACGTGTCTCAAAGATTCGTTCGGCCGTAGTCATCGGCCTATGTGAGGGCAACCACAAAATGGCTGCCGTACACAAAATGGAACCCGAGGGTTCAGAACGAAATCCCTAATATCATAGTGAATCCATCAATCGAACATGACGAAAACACTCGTACGTGCCGCCCTCGTCATTTGCGGTCCGCTATTACCAAAATCGTCACGATACGACGACCTTTATGAAACGGGTTCAGAATCACGGAACCTCAGCGTGGGTATAAAAGGGCTTACCTAACTGTAAGACCCTAGATTCGATGTGGACAAGATTCTGATCAAGAAACCACAGACCTTCGAAAGTCTGGACACTCTGGACTTCGACTGGGCCCAATTCCCTCCCCCTCTCCGTGCAAAGCATTGTCTGTTCCCATGCACTATACAGGCTCTGTGCAGGACCTGTGGAGCATCAAGGACAACTGAAGTATCTCCCTTGAGGTATAGTAGTCACTCCCCTGCATTCACAGGCACCGTAATGCAACTGACTGGTCTGCTAATCCTGAGCTCCTGCGGACTCCAAAGGCTCCAGCAACACAGGAGGTGGGTTCCTATGTTATTTGAGGTTTAGCTGCCCTCTCACCAAGTTTGAGGACAGTATCCCTCGTGGGAACCCCTGCGCACCACGTACATTTCCAAGTGCATATGCTTGTTGGCACTTCCCAACTAAATACACTGGGCATTCGATAGCCCCAACCTCTGCGCACAGTTCTTACAAAGGACTTCAGCCTACTCATACTTTGTGCCCTGCAAGCTGTTGTTTTGTGAAACTGCTAAAGGTCCCCTCACGACTCCTGTGCCTTCAGCCTGTTGGTCCATTTGAGGGACAACACTGCTTTTCTTGGGCTCCCCTGGTTGCACCACGTCTTCCCTGACTCCCCTTGGTGTGATGAGTCACCTGGTCCTTGCTGGGCCAGACCGTGACATTCCTCGACCTTCTTTGTGGGTTGCCGCTGTCAGGGCTTGTTGGTGCTCCCGCTGGACATCGACTCTTCAGCACTCGACATCCTTTGTGTGACAGCTCGTATCCGGCTTCTGGTCATCCTCAATGTCTCCTGGCCCCCATGGCTGCAGAGTCAAGGTCTCCATCTTCTCACCTGAAGCACCTGACTTTGGTGGGCATTCGTCTACCGAGTCCCTGGTCACTCCTGAGTGACCTAGACTCTGTCCCCTCTGCTTTCAGGTTCTTTCCTTCAAGAATCCAACTGTGGGTTCCACCTGACACTTTTCTTCTTTTCAGCAGTGGCATTTCTCTGAAGACTCCCATTGAGAACAACGGCGGTTTCCGAAGCCACTTCGACCCTATGCACCAGACTTCCCTGGAATAGGTAACTCTGATACTTTGGTATACACGGGTGGGGTGGATCTCCAACCTTCTATGTTCTAAAGTGCTTCTTTGTAATCCACTGGGAAGGGTCCTTAAACACTAAAACTGCAACCTCAACTCTCCCATTGAATTGTACGTAACACACGGTCGTGTTCTCACACTGCACCTGTCCTCCATGGGGTCCCTTCTTACTCACCTTGGGTGGTTCTTTGGTGTCCCAGCGATTCTACAATCTCTAGACACTGTCTTAACTCGAGTCGTGGTTCTTATACCACTATTTAATATATGGTTTGGTCTCCCCCTGGAGCCCACTATGTATTAGTGCTACTTACCATTGTTTCTGTGCTATAGTTTTGTGTGTTTTGTGTTTATCTGCATTTAGCAGATACTGTGAGGTATTTAAGGTGTGTTATAATAATAAATATATATTTGTATAACTACTGTGGCATTTTCCTTTCATTTAACCAATACAATAAGGTTGCATTCTAGTAAAACAAGCTGCTTAACTTTCCTTCAAGACTAAGCCTGAAGGCTGCTCTCCACAGCTACCACCTGGATAGCTTTCTAAGGTTATCTTTGGCCTCTTAAATCACCATATGGGTTGTTTGGACTGGTGCAAGGTGCCCACTTTAACTAGTGGACATCATATAGCAGGCTAACTTCTCACAGTGGCAAAATCAGTGATGCAGGCCCACTGGTTGCATTTAATTTACAGGCCCTGGGTACAGGTAGTGGCACTTTACTAGGCACTTAAAATTAAATTAAATATACCAATTGGTCATAAGACACGTCTACCATGTTTTTAGGAGAGAGCACACACATGTTAGCACTGGTTAGCAGTTGTAAAGTGCACAGAGTCCTATGGCCAACCAAACATATTGAGCAACAAACTGGAGGATGAAGGCAAAATGACTGGGGGTGACTATTGAGAGAGGGCCATGTCCAACACTTACCCATGTCCCAGTCAAGCAAAAGCAGGTAACTGCTGTAGGCACTTAATGCTTTTAGGCACTATTTTGAACCTTAAACTTTAAAAATTCATAACTCTGTTTCTGCCAATTGTATTTTTCTCCATTTGGGGTCATTTTATTTATTACAATTTACTCTACGTTTTCTAAATTGATTTGGGATTTGTCTTGTGTAGTATTTTCACTTTATTACTGTTTGAGTACTGCATAAATACTTCACACAGTGCATCAAAGCTAAGCCTGACTGCTTCTGCCTAGCTACCAGAGGGTTAAGCACAGGTTTATATAATGAATTTGTAGTTTAACCTGTTAAAGATTGTGATTTTTTTAAGGTGGGATCTCCCCCCCTCAACGAATACTCAAATCTCTTGCACTCGTGTAACCGTTCCTTGCCCCTCTCCCTACCCCAACATCTAACCAACCTCACATTCAGTCCTATGGAATGAGCCTTGAGAGTGGTGCTTTCCCACCACACCCAGAGCCTTGCTATTCCGAACTAAACATTTTGATTCAGCTGGGCAGGAACCCCTCAGAGGCTCCTTTTCAGTTTAGCCTGTAGACACTCTTCTGCCCAGGCACATGATACATTTGGATCATGGGGTGATGCTTCTCACAATCCAGGTCCCAACCCTGGCCCCATGAAACATTCTTCTCCATGATCAATTGTACTTGTATGTATGTATGTATAAACCATTTTATAGCGCGCTCCGTTACTTGAGAGTATCCTGGCGCTGGTACGGGAGAGGCAGACAGCAGAGCAAAGAGAAGGCATCTTAGCTAACACTCTTGAACAAATGTGTTTTCAGGTGTTTTTTGAATGCAGCCACTGTTGGCATAGAGCGCAGATGGAGAGGGAGAGCGTTCCAGGCCCGAGCCACGATCACGGAGATCGATTGGCCACCGAGTCTAGCTCGTTTGAAACGGGGAAGGTACAATTTGAACAGAGTGGAAGATATGAGGGTGCGTGCAGGGACATAGCAGGTAAATCTCTTTCTTAGATACAGGGGGCCTTGATCGTGAGTTGCTCAAAATGCAAGCACCAGAGATTTAAACAAAATGCGCTGTGCAACAGGAAGCCAATGGAGCGTGCGCATCTCAGCGCGGACGCTCTTCCATCTAGAGATGTTAAATAATAGACGGACAGCCGCATTCTGGATAATTTGCAGGTGTTTCACCAGATAGGCCGGAATGCCACTGAACAGTGCATTCACGTAATCCAGCCTTGCCAGTATAAGCGCCCGAGCAACCGTCTCCTTAGCATCCCTAGGGAGCAAGGGGAAAAATTTGCGGAGCATTCTCAGAGTGGCAAAGCAGGTGCCTGTAAGTTTTTTAATGTGGTCCTCGAATCTGAGATCCTCTGCAAACCAGATGCCAAGGTTTTTGGCAGGTCTCCCCATCTCTTTCGGGCTGGGAATGTTTGGAGGCCATAGTGTGTTCTTGAACGAGGGGGGGAAGGAACCATAGAAAAGCACTTCAGATTTGTCCTCGTTGCATTTCAACTGGGCCTGCGTTAGCCAGCGAAATACAGAGGACAAACACAGATGGACTGCCGACGTATCCAGATTATCGTCTGGCCAGGTGAACAGCAGTTGGGTATCATCTGCATACCCTATGATCTTAGCCCCAAACTGTTCCGCCAGATAAACCAGAGGGGTAATGTAGACATTGAACAGTAAGGGGCTAAGAGTGGACCCCTGCGGGACCCCTGTAAGCAGTGGTTTAGGCTCAGAGGCGTGGGGAGGCATCCAGACCTGCTGGGTCCTGTCAGATAGAAAAGAGGACAGCCAGTCTAGAACAACCCCCCCAATACCAATGGCCGATAGCCGGCCGAGAAGAAGCTCATAAGGGACGGTATCGAACGCGGCAGAGAGGTCCAATAAAATTAGGACCGCTCTGCCACCTCCGTCTAGGCAGTCCCGAATTGCCTCGGTCATCTCCACCAGCGCCGTCTCAGTGCTGTATGCAGCCCTGAAGCCCGATTGAGCAGGGTGGAGGGCATTGGAGGTTTCAACAAAACTCTCCAGTTGTTGAAGAACCACCTTCTCACAGATTTTCGTGAGTGCCGGTAGAAGGGAAATGGGACGGTAGTTCCCGGGAACCGTCGCATCCAGTCCCGTTTTTTTCAGAAGCGGCAGCCGTTTGGCCTGTTTCCAAACTAGAGGCACCTCGCCAGCGGCCAGGGAGAGATTAACTATCTGCGTGATCTCAGCGCAGACTGTTTCCGCCACCTCCGAAAGCACTCGGGCTGGGCACGGATCGGCTGGAGAGCCAGATTTCAGGAACTGGAGGAGAGGGAGAACAGCACACTCCGCAATTTGCGCGAAGTTCGTAAGCTGCTGTCCAGAACATGGGCATAATGAAGGACACAAGTCAGCTGCTGAGCAGTCGGCGGGAAGAGCCGCTAGAAGGTCCTGCTGAATCCTCGCTATTTTTGTGATGAAAAAAGGTGGACAACTCCTCGCACCATTGTGCAGAGGACGGGAGGGAAACAGCATCTGCAACAGGTGACACAAAGCTTTTAACAATAGCAAAGATCTCTCTGCTATTGTTATCAGCCTTAGCGATGCGCCCTGCATAGTAGTTCCCCTTAGCTACCTTGATGGCTGCATAATAGTCTTTCTGGGCGAGCCGTAGAGCGGATTTAGCCTCAGAGCTATATCCACATCTCCACGCTCGTTCTAGTTTTTTGCACCCCAGTTTCATCTCTCTCAGTTCAGGGAAGAACCAGGGTTGAGAGGGAGAGCGTCTGGCTCTAGTCAGCGTGGTTTGCTTAGTGGAGGCAGTAGCCGCCTGCCGTACCTACTCATTGAACTCGCAAACCGCATCGTCCAGAAGCGTCTTAGATTTTGGTCGGGTTCTGGACAAGGCCTGTCTAAGCGCGGGCAAGTTAATCTTTTGAGGATGACAGATGGGAGGTGGGAGGCTGGGTTCTGCCATTTCCCACGTAAACCTGACCAGATCATGGTCGGACCAGGTTGTTTTTTCAACAATCACGGACTGAATGGGGAAGTTGGAGCAAACCAGATCAAGCAAATGACCACCCGCATGCGTCGGGGCAGTCACCCATTGTTTGAGCTGAGCAAGCTCGAGAATTTTGCCAAGTCTGCGGGCTTCAGGGGAGTCAGGAACATCCATATGAATATTTAGGTCGCCGACCAACAGAAACTTGGGGAAACCTAAGGCCCGCGGCACTATATATTCTTCTAGGGAGTCCAGAAAGTGATTAGCCTGGCCCGGGGGCCTGTAGATCAGAGATCCACCTAAGGTGAAATGGGGGGAAGTTTTTATAGAAAAGTGAAGAACCTCACCCCCTACACCCGCAATCGGAGGCTCAGAGGCGAAGCTTCATTTTCTGATCAGGTTTAACATTGTGCCTCTGTCTTTAAAATTGCAACCTCCTCCCACTAATCTTATCTGAACTTCTCCCTCTGGAAAGCAGAATAAGCACTTCTAAATAAAATCTACCATATCCCATTACTACCCTCTGCCTTAGTAGCTGTGGTGTCCTTCTATCTGAGTCTCAGCACCTCCTATTCCCATATACTTCTTTCCAGTGTGTTTATAAACAATACCAAAAAGGCAGGCCCGTCTGCATAGAATTTTCTCACTACTCAGCAGTCGCAGTGAACAATTCTAAGTTCAGACTTTGTCACTTTCGTAGAAGTCAGAAATCTCTAGTGGGAGGAAGCAGCAGACAACAAGGGCTATACAAGGACGGATACCCTTTGTGAGAGATACCGCTTAACAGGATTTGCTGCTGCAGAGGAGAACATAGCAGGAAATCAGGCTGACTGTCGTTGTATCTCGGGCAGAGTGGCGAACAGGTAAATCCTGGTCTGTAAGTTCTCAGGCCATTTTTTGTGAAAAAAATGTTATCCCAAGTTTTATGTTTTGACTGTTAGGGCATCTTTATTGCCACTTCCAAGGTGCCAGGGCTGATTGGGCACCACGTGGAACATTATTTTTCACTAAAAACTGTAAAAACGTATAACTCCTGTTCTACTGATTGGCTTTAATTGGATTTTATTTATTTGATTTGTCTAAAGTGGTGTGGGATGTTCTTTGTGTTGTATTTTCACTTTGTTATTCTTTGTGTGCTACATAAATACCTTAGAGATTGCCACTAATTTAAACCTGTCTGTTTTTGTGCCGCTCTATCAGAGGGTTGAGCACAGGTTAATTTAGTGACTTTTTGTAGTTCACCCTGACATGGGTTGTGTTTGTTGTTTGAGAAGGGTTAACAACCCCTCAACCAAAAACCCAATTTCCTACAAACATATATTCTTGCTTGTTATTTTTTTGTTTGAGTTGCAACAGTCCAAATGTGTATGCTGTCACAGGGATTCTGCTGGTAAATCAGAAATCTGCCTTGGGATGTTAGGACATCAGGGGCTGGGACTGAGTCTCTCTACAATGTCAGTATCCGTCAGCCCAAATCCTGGCTAGCTCACAGTGCCTCACCTCAACTCCTAGCCTTCCCAGAGTAAGTCATAAGTCATAAGTTCTTATGTAGCGCACGGATCACCAAAAAGGTCTCAAGGCGCTTTGCAGAAAGAGACAACAACCCTGAGTTAAAGAATGTGACGCTGGTTAGTTAGGGAAGAGCCATGTTTTCAGACCCTTCCTAAAGGCCAAGTGGTTAGAAATGGACGACAGATGAAGGGGCAGTTTGTTCCAGAGTAGGAGGGCTATATAAGAGAAGGCCCGACAGCCATTTCCCGTGGCCTGGCCCTTGGTTGGACCAGGAGGCATTTAGAACTGGATCTTAGGACTCTGGAAGGATTATACAAAACCAGTTTCTTTGCTAGATAGGAAGGACCAGTTCCCATAAGAAGCTTGTGGACGATACTAAGTATCTTGAAGTGGCTTCTTTGGCGCACAGGGAGCCAGTGTAATTCCCTGAGACTAGGCAGAGCTGGTGACCTAGAGGACATCCCAAGCACCAAACGAGCTGCGGTGTTCTGAACCGTTTGTAGCTTGGTCAACAGACACTTATTTATGGAAGCAAACAGGGCATTGCCATAGTCTAAATGGCTGATAATAAGCCCCTGAATCAAGGGTTTCCTGGATTCAAGGGGGAGCCATTTAAATATTTTACGCAACCCGCGCAAAATGCCATAGCAGGTGTGAGACACCAGATTGACGTGGGACTTCATAGAAAGGGTGGGTTCAATCATGATTCCCAGGTTGCGTACCACTTCTTTGGGCTCAGGGCAAAGTCCCATTTCTTGTGGCCACCAATCTTGTGTCCATATCTGCTTGGCCTTACCAAACAGCATTATTTCTGTCTTGCTGCAATTCAGTTGGAGTTTGTTGGTACTCATCCAGTCCTTAATCGCAATCATACATTTCTGGAATCTGGAACGAGTATCAAGCAAATCCAAACTGCAGGTAATCAACACCTGAGTGTCATCTGCGTAAGATACTGTAGAAAAACCAAAAGATTTTATTATGTTGGCCAGAGGGGTGAGATAGAGATTAAAGAGCAGGGGACTTAGAATTGACCCCTGGGGAACTCCTATGGAAAGGGGGATCTTACTGGATTCCAGGGTGTCCACCTTTACATAGGTGTGCCGGCCTGCCAGATAACTCTCAAACCAAGCACGGGCTTTGCCTCTGACACCAATCTCCCACAGTCGTTGATGAAGAATACTGTGGGAGACGGTGTCAAACGCGGCCGATAAATACAGTAAGATAAGGACAGCAGACTCACCCCTGTCAAGAGTGAGGCGGATATTGTCCACTACCTACACTACTGCAGTCTCGGTCCCGTGGGCAGCCCGGAACCCCGACTGCGAGGGATTGAGGAGACCCTGTTCCTCTATAAATGTTGAAACTCGCTTGTTGACAAGATGCTCCAGTACCTTACCAAAGTAAGGCAGAAGCGAGATTGGCCTATAATTAGACAGGATGGTAGGGTCACTGTTAGTTTTTTTTAGAATAGGCTTAATCTGAGCCACCTTCCAACAACTGGGGAACGAGGCCAGATCAAATGAAGCATTAAAAATGTTGGTGAGGGAACTAATCAGTGACGGAAATATCTTATTACACTTACGTGGGACCAATGAATCTGTAGGGGAACCAGATTTCACCTTCAGGAGGGTTTCTAACACTTCCGCCGTAGTGATGGGCTCAAATTCCAAAATGGAAGGGCACTCGGTGTGGGCAGGGGTAGAAAGATGGCAGGGAGGGGCCTCTCCGATTTGATGGATATCTGATTTAGGGGCAGCAAATGAGGAGTAGATCGTCTTGATTTTATTATCAAAATAAACTGCAAGTGAGTCGACCCACTGAGTAGTGGGCAAAAATGCCGACTGCTCCACCTGCGGGGAAGTGAACTCATTAACTATTTTATATAGTTATTTGCTCGAGTGGGCGGCTTTATTGATCCTAAACGTGAGGTAAATGGATTTAGCAGCTTTTATGTTTTTTAGGTAGTTAGCATGAACCCGTTCATATTTGAGACGATTTTCTGGTGTTCCGGTCTTTCTCCACAGTCTTTCCGCCGATCTACTGCGGATTTATCCGCTTTGAGTTCATCCGTAAACCAAGGCGATGCTATTGATTTCACCTTAACTGTGGTTTCAGGTATAATAGTGTCCAAATTACCCCTAATTGAAGCTTCTAGCTAGACTGCGGTTTACTTGATGTTTGTGATATGAAGGTTAGGGGGTATAAAAGCGGAGGAAAATGCTTCTAAGGTCAACTTACACCAGGGCCGTATTAATTTGGTGTCTGAGCGATTAAAAGGTCTAGAGTCAGTTGGTTTGCAAAAGCTAAACTTTACAAGGTGGTGATCAGTCCACGTCATAGGTAATGGAGGCTCGCACTTAAGGCTAGGGAGATTAGTAAAAATCAAATCAAGAGTGTGCCCCGCCTGATGTGTGGGTCCAGTGACTCTTTGAGATAATGATAGCGTTTCTAAGGTTGAGAATAGGTGGCAGGTATCTTCACTGTGGGCAAGTTCAGCGTGGTATTAAATTTGCCTACCAAGATAAAATTATCTGTGACTAGTACATGGGAGGCTATGGTGTCAAGAAGAACATTGACAAATTTAGTTTTGTCTCTCGGAGGTCTGTAAACTAGGGCAGCCCTTCCCAGTGATGTTTTATTATACAAGATGTTAACTATTAATATTTCAAGCATAGGACTGACGAAAGATTCGAGAAGGGTAATGGAGATGGGAGATCTGTCCGCCACCACAACACCTCCACCTCTCCTACCTTCTCTATCTTGCCTGATAACATGATAGTCCTGGAGAAAGGCGGTAGCCACATCTGGCGAGGCTTGGCTATGTAACCAGGTTTCAGTGAAGAAACAAATGTCAGGTCGCTCAATGTCTAAAAGGCTCCAAACCTTGAGGGAATGCTTGGGGATGGATCTAGTATTGAGGTATAGAGCTGATATCTGAATGCATCCTTTGGTTGCATCCGAGTTCGTAGGGGCAGAGCGATCAAGGCTAAGTAGGGACATAGCAGAAGCAGTGGGTTTACAAGTACTATCCTTCACTATGCTCTGCACAGCATGGACTTTGTGTACATTTGGCAGATATCTTGGATTGAGGGCGTGTAGTTCCTCCCGAGAATAATAGAGCATGATGGCTAGTGGAAAAGGCTTACCGCTAAACAGCTGAGGAAATAGGCAGGGCTCGGGGTGGCAGGCGGCGTCCTGGCGCGGACGGGCACAGACGGGTTTGCCTTTGGCGCGCCAGCAGCGTGCCGCTGCGCGCTTCCGCGCTGTGGAGGGGAATATGTAGGAGGAAGGGGCGGGGGCAGCTCTGATGACGCTGCTTTGTGTTCCGTTGCTGAGTGTCCCTCGGCAACAACCGGCACACGCTGTGGTGGACCAGGGACCAGCAGGCGGTGCACGGAAAGGATAAAAGTTAATTGCGGTAGTATTCACTGCAATTTACAGGTATAAACTGTATTTTAAAAACGAACAAACATAGTGCCACACAATAGCATGGGGTGCAAAATAGAACAAAGCCCCAGATTAGAAATGAATTTTACAGTTTAAAATCACTGCCAAACATTGAAGTGTAAACAGAATCTCTCCCAGACAATTTCACACAGTACAAACAACGCACGTCAGCCACCTTATAACAGGGGTGCCGCTCTAGCTGCGCGCGTTCGTGCTGTGGAGGGGAATATGTAGGAGGAAGGGGCGGGGCAGCTCTGATGACGCTGCTGTGTGTTCCGTTGCTGAGTGTCCCTCCGCAACAACCGGCACAAGCTGTGGCGGACCGGGGACCAGCAGGCGGTGCACGGAAAGGATAAAAGTTAATTGCGGTAGTATTCACTGCAATTTACAGGTAAAAACTGTATTTTAAAAACAAACAAACATAGTGCCACACAATAGCATGGGGTGCAAATAAGACAAAGCCCCAGATTAGAAATGAATCAGATGATTTTGACAACCTGACCCTGAGCATGACCCTCTAGTCCCAAGGTAACCGTGGAAACAGATCATCACCTTTTGTCTCTCATTCATGCATGCCCTTCGTAAAAAGATGAAAGGCACAAAAAGTTTACAAAACATTTATTAAAACTATCATGGTCTAATATAAAGCAAATGTGCTGGGATTATTAGGCAGATACAACTAAACAATCCTCCTTTGCGAGCTCCTCGCCAAGGCCGCAGGCCACGCCCCTTACCGGAGGCCACGCCCACCGCCCCCCTCCACCCTTCATAAATTATGTGTTTTCCTCGGCCGCGCAGCGGACAAGCGCATCGGGCGTGACGTTTGTGCGCCGAAGGCGCACCTAAGGAAAGCCCGTCTGCGCCGATCCCTGTCCGACCGGGGCTAGGGGCAGGCCACTCTGCCGCTCCCACCCAATACTCTTCTGCGCAACTAACCAGTCTCCAAGGCCCGTGGCCGCTGGATGATACTTTTATAGCACGTATCAACAGGTTGGGACTGTCTTCCCCATCCGCGTCTTCCCATCCCCATTCCGCATCCCCGCCCCCCCATCATCTGTTCGTCCGCTGCTTCATCAGCTTGTACACCCCCCAATGCTCTCTCAGCCTTTTACCTTAACACCAGATCAGCTGTCAAGCATCATCACGAACTCTTTACCTTACTCGACCTACACAAACCAGATCTTCTATTCCTTACAGAAACTTGGTTCTGTGACAGCTCCCTCCCTTTCCTACTGGCCATGCTTCCAGCATCCCACTATGCTCTTCGAGCTGACCGTCCCCCCGGCAAATCAGGTGGTGGCGTTGCACTGATTGCTCGCAGGGAAATCATCTTACAAACCCTAACTTGCCCCTCCTTTGGATCATCTGACTGCCTAGTGGTTCGCTCACTTTCTTTCAGATCTCCACTTACATGTGTCCTCATTTACCGTCCTCCTTCTTCCCCCCAATCTTTCCTTTCGTGTTTCCTAGACTTGCTGGCTACCTTAACAGTAAACAACTCCTCTGTTGTGGTTTTGGGGGACTTCAATTTCTGGCCTTCTGACCCGGCCGAATGCGCAATATCTAAAGAGTTCTCGGAAACTCTCCGCTCTCTTAACTTTACTTCCGCTGTCCACGCCCCAACCCATAGCAAGGGCCATATCCTTGACCAGATATGGTCCCTCAACTGCCCGGTCACCTCGCTGCTTATTTCCCCCTGTACTTGGTCCGACCATTCCCTTATCTCTTTTTCTTTGTCCCTCAGTCCAGCGGCTAAGCCCCCTCCCACTAAAAACATCTGGATGCACTCATGGAACCGGGTGGATGTGGCCTCCTTGTCTGCCACACTCTCCACATCCAGCCCGGACCTCCGCGGACTTTCATCTTGCAGCCAAGCGGACTCCATTAACATGTGGCTTCGAGCAGGCTGCGACTCAGTCGCCCCTCTTAGGCGGATCTCATCCAGGCGTCTTAATGACGCAAATCGCTGGTTCACCGAGGAATTGAAGGCACAAAAACTCAGTGTCCGCCGGGCTGAGCGATCTTGGAGGCGAAATTACTGCCCAATTCTTAGGAATCAGTATGTCACTCTCCTGGCTTCGTATAAAAACCCTATTTTGACAACTAAGAAGGCTTATTTCTCATCCAGGATCCACACAGCCGAAAATTGTCCCAGAGAAATTTTTACTATCGTGCATGACCTTGCATATGCTGATAGGGCCACACTCAAACCCTCCCCATCACAACACCTCTGTGATTCCCTCAACTCTTTCTTTCTTGATAAAATAGTTGCCATCAAAGCGAACATCCCACCTCCTTCCCCTTCTTTTGTTAGCCCTCAGTGCCCCCCAGCTGCAGCTCGCCTTGAATCCATTCCTCTTCTTACAGAAGACTCTTTTTTATCTCTTCTGCCATTGGTGAAATCTGGTTCCCCCCTGGATCCTTGTCCAGCACATATCCTTAAACAAATCTACTCTACCTGTGCTCGGCCACCTCTCACCTTTCTTAATAGCTCCCTCTCACACGGCATTGTCATCCCTTCTCTTAAATCGGCCGTTATCCTACCCATTCTAAAAAAACCTGGTGCTGACCCCTCGCTGTCCATCAACCACCGCCCCATTTCACTCTTACCATTCCTGGCGAAGGTACTGGAACGTCATGTAACCAGTACACTGAGCACCTTTGTGGAGACGAACAACGTATTGGCCCCTAGGCAGGCTGGGTTCCGCCCCGCTCACTCCACAGAATCCGTAGTCATATCGGTCCTTGACAATCTCAGAGAGGGCATGGACACCATCCATCCCCAGGCCGTGGTCCTCCTTGATCTCTCTGCCACTTTTGAAACGGTTGACCATACCATCTTACTGTCCCGTGTCAGAGCGGCGGGAATCGAGGGCTCGGCCTTGGTCTGGTTGTCCTCCTTCCTGCACGACCGCTCCTAAGCTGTGCAATTGGGCGACTACTCTGCGGATTTCCGGGCAGTTCAATGCGGGGTACCCCAGGGATCTTCCCTCTCCCCTCTGCTATTTAATGTATACATTTCCCCTCTTATTTTTGCCCTTCAACAGCTGGAGGTCTCCGTTTATAACTACGTGGATGACCTCCAGCTCATCTTCTCCCTTTCTTCCTCCCCCCAGTCAATATCTAATTTCCACTCAGTCATGACGTTTATCCAAGACTGGATGAACCACAACCACCTGAAGCTAAACCCCGACAAAACGGAGTTGGTGCTGATGGGTGGTTGCTCCAGTCCTTGGTCCTCTCGCTTCTGGCCCCCTTCCCTTGGCTCCCCCCCACCCCTTCTTCCTCTGTAAAAACCCTTGGTTTCAAACTCAATGACCAACTCTCTCTTCATTCTCAAGTCAGCTCCGTTGTTTCCTCATCGTTCCTTTCCCTCCGCACCATTCGCAAAGTCTCTCGCTTTTTCTCTTTCTCTGCACTCAAACTCATAGTCCTGGCGATGGTTATCTCCCGCCTGGACTATGGCAATGCCCTTTATAGTGGCATGCCTGAGTACATCGCGAGACGCCTTCAGTTGGTTCAAAACCAGGCGGCTCGCCTGGTTTTCAATCTACCCAAATCACACCACGTCACTCCTCTCCTCAAGTCCCTGCACTGGCTCCCTATAACGGAACGAGCCCAGCTTAAGCTGGGCTGCATTATTTTTAATACCCGATCTGGGTCAGTCCCCGCCTTTATCACATCCGAAATTCACTCATATGTCCCATCCAGGGAGCTGCGCTCATTTACTCAACAATTGCTCGTAGTTCCCCGTTTTAGAAGGAAAAAATGGGGCGGCTCCAAATTTTCTACAATCGCTCCCACATTTTGGAATTCCCTCCCGGCTCATTTGAGATCTTGCACCCAGTATTCTCTTTTTCGCAAGGCACTCAAAACCTTCCTTTTTACCCAAGCCTTCCCTTCCTAACTGCACCTTAGGCGCCCCCGTTTCTTCTGTCCCTCAGGATTTGTAGTACTCCATAGCACCATGAAACCGCTCGGTGTACGTGCGCTCAAGAAATATTTTAAACTCAAACTCAAACTCAATTAGCATTACCATCAGGCTGTATAAAATAAACATTGAAACCATGGCAAATTTCTAACTGTCTAGGCCTATCCTTACTGCATGAGCACAGGGATATATGAGTGATCTCTGGAAGTAGCAACAGACCCCAAACCTGGTGTATATAGTTAAGTGGTCAGCATCATGAGTGTAAAGTCAGTTTACTCAAAGCTTTATGCTAGTCAGGGGGGGGGGGCGGGGCATGCATTCCACAACAGGTCTCTCTGCTGGAATTCTCATCTCTGTCACCAAGGGGCAAGACACTGTTTATATGATAAGAACTACTGTGTTGGAAAGCGGCAGCTGTGCTACCGTATTATGTTTAAAACATTAGGAGCTGTTGCTGTCCGGGCAAAGAAAACATCACCATGTTGTTATGTATTCTAGGCAACCTGGTACAAAATGTGCCTATTGAATCCCAAGAAGAATAAGTGAATAACAAAGAACAAAGGTTATTCCCATAATAATGCCATGAAAACAAATGTATTATGTGTGGCTGTGCAAAGCAGTAGCAGCCTAAAACATCTAATACGCAAAACTAGGGGAAACCAAAGTGGGCCCAAAAGGGAAATCACTGCCATGCCAGCATGTATACGTTAGTCAGATGCATTATAGTACTTTCATCATTTTGTTCGACTAGTGTTTGCTTGCATAAATGGAAATTGTCTTACAAATATGAAGGTAATCACAGCACTTACCATATCATTTTGGTTTGTGGAGACTGTACCTGCCACTTACAACCATGTTCACCTGAACAAAAGTTTGCTTTCTCTGGTGAAGAGGCATACTTTTTGGGCCATGGTTCCTCCTGAAGTCCTGCAATAAACTTTTTGCAGATTGTGCCGAGGCCCTATCCCTGAACAAGGTTGTTAATGGGGATCAAGCACAGAAACATAGACTGAAACATGACCCAATGAGCAACATGCGCTAAACTTGTCAATCAATTCACATTGGGTTTGCACCATTGGTGCATTTGTGTGGGAAACGATCAGGAAAGCAAATAAAGTGCCTGATGACGCTCTATGTGGACTGTTCAAAGCTTGGTCCTCTCAAAAGTTTTTTTTAACTTTTCATATTATAAATTAGTCTCGTTTCAGTGGTGTACCATTTATAAGGGTTAAGGGTAAAGAAACTAAACAGCCATAAGAATATTCGAAATGTATAAGTTAATGAAGTTGACCAGCTGAAAGGGTGATTGAGGAACTCACCTGTTCAGGTTTCTCGGTAGCATATTTTTTGCAAATATTGTCACAGGGCACAAATTCTTTTTTACGTGGTTATGAAATTTTTGTCACAGCATTATAAGAAGTCGATGCACAGAATGAGAGGGTGATTTAGCATAGGTGTGCAGATATATTGTGATGGATTCAAGATTACAGTTGTGGAAGAAACTTGTTTGAAGTGGCTCACCCCCATTTGAAAGCAGTGTCGTGCTGTATTCAGAAAACAGAGACGCCAAGTTTTCCAGCTTCTACATGAGTGAACCGCCAAAGTATTAAAACGAATAATAGGGTAAAAATCCCTACACCATGGTTCATTCTGTGGAAGTTCACATTCAGTGCATTTAAACAATAAGAGACCAGAGAAGGCCTCAAAACAGCTGCCGAGTTAGCGGGGCGACCGCTCAGAGAAGAGCCCGCTCAGATCTGGTATCCAGATAAACATGGTATTCAGGCCGACCATCTGCCTTCGGGTCGGCGAGGACAAGGAATGAAAACCATTATGTTTTAATGAATGCGCCTCGCCTGCGAGGCACGCGGTCGCGGCACACGTACAGTACATGGGGCGGGCTGGAAAGAGTTCTTCATAAAGTAAACAGCTCTAATTTGATTTTACGTCGTCTCTGAAAATTACGAACAGTAGCAGGCTTGAAATCTTGGCGAGTATTCAATTACCGTTTTCTGCACAGGGCTTCTCCGGCGATTGTTTACAGAATTGTATTATCCTCAAACATATGTTGTGTTTCGTGTGTTCCTTTCATCCTAATAAATAATTAACCAACTCTTTATTTTTAGAGCCCCCACTGAATGAATATACAACCTCAGGAAAAACCCCAGACTAATTTAATGTGGCATTTTCATTAAGCCCACTTGCGATTAAAGCGACAGTACAGGCTTACCGAACTCTAAACAAACAGGTGCTAAGTGTATTGGTGGTTGACCAAGGTGACATTTGTCATCGTGAATTGGTGAAAACGCACATTTGCTTGTCTTCCACGATCTCGAAAATAGTTTGTTATCTCGTTTCATGTACTCCATTTGTGAAGGCCATAGTGCCCACACCGCCAGCGCTCCCTCTACCTTGCGCCCCATACCACATCCATACCAAGGAGACTCATGAGACATAATTGTGGGGAACGGTGGTGCAGGTTTATTTTGCATAACAAGTAGCAGATAAGGTGGGTCATCTTACAGGCGATCCAATGCGGCAGCCCCTCGCTGACCCGCATGTCTAATTAGCCATCTTGCACGGTAAGTCGATGCGCTTGACGGTGCAATACGTTAGTACTTTACTAGGTTTTACTCCCGCCCCCCCTGTCAGGGCGGAGCGATGAGGCACACCCCCGGTCGGTTCAGGCCCCCCGACCGCCCGAAGGACTAACGGGGCGCCGACGCTGTTTCCTGGGCCCCCTCGGCTCCAGGTTGTTGGCTCGGGCACCCCTACTGTGCCAGGCAGAGGTATTGACTGTATCCTTCTGCCGCAGAGGTACCCTTACTGTCCATCTGCTTCCAGATCGCCCTGTGACTCCGCCTGCAACACAAAACAGACCATTAATTTGTTCACAATTCGCCTGCCGCTCTGCTGCTGGGTCAGGGCCAGGGTGGGAACAGCGCAGAGCAGCCCAGGAAACGCGGCAGAAAAGACCGAGCCAGCTTGCTCTCCCCATTATAAATCCTGTGAGTCCACCCCCAGCTTGCACAATCTCGCCACTGATTGGCCGATCCAAAAGGGGGCGGCTCCCGAGCCGGCGCGCTGGTTGTGTTCGCGCGGCATGTGGCACTAAGACGCTGTCTCGCGTTATCTCCCCTTCATGTCGCGCGGCCAGCGGCAGAATCACAAGACAGGAAGGAAAGGACAGATGGCTTGGTTTGTGTTCCTTTTGCTTGTGATCTTGCTGTTTTGAATGTGCCACTTCAGTATGCATTGCGTTGGCTGTGTGGTTCCCTCTGTAGGCTTTGGCATCAAGCCCTTTGTTGGTAGACATGTTGGCTGTGGGGAAAGCAGCTGCCTGAGGTTGATTGATCTACAGCCCTCCCGTGTCTGCACCTACATGAGTGTGGTCACAATGACGGCAATGTACTAGTGGTTGTTTTGATGCATTCTCAGAAACAATCTCCTACACGAAACAGGGCTTGAGTAAGGAGCAGTAAACTAGTAAATGACGGAACAACAGACCTGCCAACTTGAGAATATAATTTACAGTGTAAGAAAGGGGCGTGGCCTTGGAGGGTCGGGTTTTGGTGGTCCAGGCATCCCTGTCTGGTCCCTCTCATGATGTTAAACTCATCCGTTAGCAAGCCATTGACTCGCAGGAGAGCCACAGGGTTGGAGTACAAGAGCATGGTCAGGGAGACGAAAGTGGTGAGAATACCCAGTTTAACCAAAACTGCCTTTAGAAAGGGCCACCCATTGGCATAACGAGGGCCCAGAGGCAAGGCAGGCTCAGAAGCAACCCATGCCCCATTGGGCATCTTCAGGGGTGGGGCGATGTTAGGGAATGCACTGCTTTTCCAGAGGTCAGTTATGGGGTGCAGTGTCCTTGAGGAGTGTGCAATTCTCACGGTCCGGTCATCACGCAGCAGCTAGATGATGCAGCGGGCCCTGCAGGACCCAGCCTCAGGTTTGCCCACAGTGCTTGTAACTGTTTGGCCTCCAAGGCAGTGGCAGGTCATGCGGGCAGCTCAGTTCAAAATAGGTGGTCTGATGCAAGCGCTAGAGGCCAGCAACGCCTTGGGCCAGCAACGCCTGGGGCTAGCAATGCATGGGGCCAGCAATGCCTGTCAGCGTCAGTCATGGGGCACAGCAGCTGTGAAGAGCACGTGCCATTCACAGGCCGTTTACCAGGCAGCTGCGAAATGTCGACCCTCGGGCAAAGCAGGGCTGCAGACCAGTCTTCCCCGGGGGATCTTTGTGCTGGCCGGAAGGGCAAGGTGGGGGAGATCACAAGGGAGGGTCTAGGGGCAGGCCTGTGGTGCCTATATAGGTGCTAGGGAGTGATTTTCCGGCCTCTTTCCCAACACCTCGCACCACCGGGTTAGGGAGGGTTTGCATATTTAGTCCACCCATCCACCCTACGGTTAAGAAAGGAAAAAGGGGTGAGAGTTAAGCGGGTCAGTTTCACACAGGTATACGGCTCCAGAGTTGCAGAACTTTGGAGGGGTGGCAAGTCACAGACAGGTGGAGCAACCCCTCGGGGGGGAGGTACACAGGTGAATGTGGGCAGAGCGCAAGGTGCAGCAGAAGACAGTCAAGAGAGGATGTTTAAGAGGGCTGTGAAGGTGAGAAGGGATGTATGGAGAAGTTTACAGTAAGAACAGAGAGGAGTGAAACAGGTGAGACAGTTGGAGAATGGATGAGGGGTATGAGTTATTATTGCTGAATAAAGTTATATAGTTGCATGTTATGTTTAATAAATGTTTGGAGTTAGGATAACCTTGTCCTAATAAAATGGCCTTTTATGCTTTAAGTCAGCGTGAATTGTAGTTATTGCGTGATGATGCGAGTGGCCGCAGCATCGATGAGCCCAGGTTGTCTTGGCCTCAGGCTCGCCCTGTCACAGCTGGGCCTCTGAGGCAATGCTGGGCCACGCGGACCACTCAGATAAAAACAAGTGTTCAGGAAGTGACTGCCATGCCCAGGTATCATTTATCCGACAGCCTATGCACTTAGGAACAATAGTGAGGCACTATCCGTGGGCTAGAGGTGATGATGGCAGAGTTTAAGTGTGGATAAAGCTCATAGCTGCCGGAGCCTCACAAGATTGCAGCCATCTTGGCTGCTGCCATGGCCACGCCTCCAGCAGGAGGCTTTTTAAAAGGGGAATCCCTTTGGCCCGTTTCCTACAATCCAGGATAGATGCTGACTCCAGGGACCAGTCGCAAGCTTGGTTAATACTGGGGCAATAGAAGTGGCGAATAGTCTGAATAGGGCTGGAAGAACTGGGTTTAGAAGGGAGACACACTTGCAATGAAGTAGTGCAGACTGAGTTTCACTCAAAGAAAAGGCCTCCTTTTTATTCAGAGAGCAAGATACAGTAGGATTTATATCAGTTTATGCTACTTCCAATAAATCAGTAGCTGGGACTGGCGGTTCGAAGTCGCAATGGATCCTTATGATGTTATGCTCAAAGAAAGAGGATAATTACTCCCACAGACCATCTGAGGCATTGAAGGTGTGGTACATGGTGAGGAATTGAAATAAGATTTTACAATTAAAAACATTTCCCTAGAAAAGTTCTCAGCTGCTTCAATGCGGTGAGCATAGAAGGAGTGGTTAGCATTTTTAATTACTATGTGGTAGTCCTTTAAGGCCTGTTTATTTCAATATGTGTAGGCAGGGCTATAGTCCTCCTTTAGTCCCTACACCATTGCCCCTCTAAATGTTTGCACTGTTCCTTGATATACAAAACTGCAAGTGAAAACTAGGGAGTGAAGGGGCCTCTTTCTTTGTGTGACACCTTTTTGGTGGGGATAAATAAAGTACCACCTCCTGCACCCAATTATTGAATAATACGGCATCTTCATTCATTGCAACCAAGAAATTCAGTAGAGAGATCCTCAAAAAAGAGGTTGTTTTGGCCTCATTAACTTTGCTCCAATGTTTCACCTCCATGGGGTCCTGATTAGTATGCTGAATTTTCCTAGCCCCAGTGTACCAGGACAAACGTTCAGACTGGCTGTAAGAAATTGAGTTACTGTTAAGGAGGGCGGAGGGTGAACCCTGGATCAAGCAGCAACCACAAATTAACCTGTGCTCAATGCTTTGGTAACATGGTACAGAGCAATCAAGTTTAATTTATAGGCAATATGTTAAGTATTTATGCAACACTTCAAACAGAACAAAAGAAAAATCCCACACTAATTTAGAAAAGTATTGTACATATTAATACAGAAAACAAGACCAAAATGACACAAATTCAATCAGTGGAACCAGAGAGTTCAGAAAATATAGCACCAAAAAGCGCAAAGCGCCAACTGTGGCTATTTGGTCATGCGGGACCAGGACAAAGTCACAAGGCAGGCCAACCGTTATGGAGCACAGGCTGGTTACAAGGATCCGTTAGGCCTGCTGAACAAGAATACCTTAAATCCTGGTTGTGGAGCATTGCGAAGTCCCATGTCAAAGATGTGTCATGCAGCCAAGGCCATGCATCAGTTTTAAGGGTCTGCACACCTGCGATGCAAGATCCTGTGCCATTGTCAACAATCCCGTTGGTGAGGATTGCGATGTGAAGTTCTGCTTCGAGGATGTCATGCACAGTCAAGAAGATGTGTTGGTCTGGAAGAGCTCCAAGGCTGCGATGCGAGGACCTGCATCATGGTGGAGGCAGCCATTGCCGACAATTGAGTCAGTGAAGCCCTGCACAGCGGCGGTTCCAATGTTGGCTGCAAGGTCAATGTGGAGTCCTTTGACTGAGAGAATCCTCATTGCAGAGGCAGTTCTTTGGTTGCGTTGGGTTTGCACCGCACAGTAGAGATGCGTTGGTTCTGCTGGATCCACAGGTGGGCTGGCAGAGCCCCTTAGGCCCATTTCCCTGGCTCCAGGATTCGGGTGCACCACATGGCAGGGTAGGAATCACAGATGGCAGAGTTCAGGTGGTGGGGTCAAGGTTGTTGGAGTCTTCTGTTCCTGGGGCACTAGTCAGGAGGCAGGCCAACTAGCCCTTGGAGACACTCTGGGGTCCTGGGTTCAACAGATGTAGGTCCAGTCCTTCCCACACAGGTAAGAAGGCAGCAGGTCAACAAAGTGGGGCAGCAGTCCTTCAAGGCAGCCGGCCAGCAGAGTGGCAGTCCTTCAGCTGCACAGCGATCCCTCTTCCTGCCTCTTCCTGAGTATCCACAGGCTCAGAAGTTTACTGAAAAGTTGGTGTCTGGGTCCAAAATGTATACCTGAGCCTTCCTTTGAGGCGGGAGAAGCTTCTAGAGATTACTCTTTGAGTTTGAAGTCCCCAGGCATCCTGCCTTCCCTGTCTTGGCTCCAGGCGAACTAGAGGGGGTATGCAGCCCTTTGTGTGGAGGCAGGACACAGCCTATTCAGGTGTAATGCATCTGTGCCCAGCTGTGCCCTCCTATCCTGCCAGTGATGGCCCATCTAGGCAAACCTCAGCTCTCTATTGTGCATTGCTGTCTAGGAGGAATGGACAAAGCCCAACTGTCAGCTACACCCAGTCATGTGACCCAGAGATAAGCTGCAGGCATTAGTTGGTTAAGGCAGGAAAATGCCCACATTCTAAAAGTGGCATTTTCAGATTTGCAATTTAAGATCCAACTTCATCACAAGAGTGGATTTCTCATTACAATTCCAAAGACCACCAAACATGAACTGGTTATCTGCTCTCACTTGGACATTATACTTATTGGGTGTAATAAGGTAACTCCAATGTTAGCTCACATGGGAGATAGCCTTGCAGTCACCACCAAGGCATGTGAAGCTTAAAAGTAAATTTCCCACTTTTTAAATACACT
Organism: Lissotriton vulgaris; assembly: GCF_964263255.1. Classification (NCBI taxonomy): domain Eukaryota; kingdom Metazoa; phylum Chordata; class Amphibia; order Caudata; family Salamandridae; genus Lissotriton; species Lissotriton vulgaris. Next base: position 281,357,903 of record NC_141694.1, read on the forward strand.
GCACCCTGCCCTCTGGTCTGTCCACGGTCTACCCTAGGAGTGACTTACATGTATTACAAAGGACGGTTTGGGCTTGGAAAAAGGTTTATTTTGAAAGGTCGAAATGGCAGTTTAAAACTGCACACACAGGCTGCAAGGGCAGGCCTGAGACATGTTTAAAGGGCTAATATAGCGGGTGGTACAATCAGTCACACAGGCCCACTAGCAACATTTAAATTACAGGCCTTGGGCACAGGTAGTGCCACTTTATTGGGGACTGACAAGTAAATTAAACATGCAGATTGGGTAATAGTCAATTCTACCATGTTTTAAGGGGAGAGCACAAGCACTTTAGAAGTGGTTAGCAGTGGCAAGGAGTGGGGAGTCCTAAACGCAAACAAAAACAGTTTCAAAACACAGAAGGTAAAAGCAAAAAGTTTGGAGATAACCCTGCAGAAAGAGCCAATTCCAACATTGACCATGCTCCCAATCATTAACAAGGCAAATACACCCCTCAGCATTGCTGAGGAAAGTATAATAAAGTTCACAAAAATCCCTAGAAAAAAATGTTTGGCAGATATAAAGTGTGCTCATCACCAACAGATCAGACCACAGAAAACTGCTAATGAGTTAGGACACTAGGCTGCAAGTACAAGGTTTACTTGTTACTATCCTTCCTCCAATGATCAGTGTTGGGATCAACATGATCGAACTACTCATAACAGTGCTTGGTGGTAGTAGAGAGTAATATTGCGGTTTGTGCAGTTGAAATGCAATGTGTTTGTCTGCATAAGAGCCATTTCTCAAAATGTGTCTGGCCTTTCAAAATGGTTGCCGATGTCTTGTCATTGTGCATAGCGTTGTGGAGTTGCACATTATTTCAAAAGGTTGGGGGGAAACATGCAAAGCATCATCTCTCAAAATGATCACCAACATTCTCACACAATGGAGTCGTATATTGTTTTGAAGAGTGGGGACCATTACAGGTGATGTCATGCAGGCAAGGCCCCAATTTTGCCCCCTAAGAGTGGGCAGAGTACAAAAACCTTGCAGCATGTTAGTGGCACCCAGGACACCCCTAGCCCCTGTGCAATCCTTGTGACATGCTCTAGTTCTGCCTTAGCCGATTCCCCCAGCAGCCTTTCATTCTCCACTTGAAACTGCCTTTCGGCAAAGGCCACAAAGTTAATAATCTCCCCCCTCAAGCTGGCTTTGAAGGCGTCCCAGACTATGTTCTGTGGTGCACTAACCCTATTGGTGTCAAAATACCCCTGTGCCCAGTTCTTTCTATGTTCGACAATGGTTGTGTTCACCAATAGCTTCCTGTCAAAAGTCCACTTATACTGGTGGTTTGTAAACACTTGAAGCTTTACCTCTAGGATCAGTGGGCTGTGGTCTGAGATTATCTTTGGGGGCTTCCTAATATCGGTTTTATTTAGCAGGCCCGCTGATATTAAAACATAGTCGAATTGGACATATTTCTTTTGCAGGCATCTTGAAAACTGCTCAATAAAATCACTGAATAAATTTTATCAAACCTCAAGATGGGGCAATTCTGAGTAATATTCTTTCTTTATGTGAGGTTCTATTCAGCAGAATTTGTTGTAGCAGAGAACAAACATTTCCCTAGTACATAAAATCCTATGTTTAGAGAACCTCAAATAGCTTTTTGCTCTGTGATTGATGTCAGTGAAGTTGCAAATAAAGAACCTGAGTTGGAAGGGTCCATCATCTACAAAATTTCATGCAGACTTCTCAAAGAGTGCCAAGCCATCTGCATAAAAAAATAGTCTATGCTTGATGAAATTCATAAAGACAGATTAGAGCTCTGAAGAACAAGTCCTTAATAGATTAAAGTGCTCAATCCTTTATTCATTTATAGTCACATGCATCAAAGTCCGGTTTTGCGATTCCTAATTTGCGATTTTTACCGAATCGCAAATAAGGAATCGCAAAACGGGATGCATGATTGAAAGTGCATAAAATTTGCGATTTGGTAAAAATCACAATTTTTACCGAATCCAAATATTATGCGTATTCCAATTTGCGATTTCGCAATTCCCATTGATTCCTATGGGCCAAAAGGCCCATAGGAATCAATGGGAATTGCAAATTCGCATATTAGAATTCGCAAAATGTTGATGCATTCCATGGGTGCAGGGGGGGTCCAAAGGACCCCCCCCCCCTGCTCCCCTGAAATGTATTTTGAAGTGCATGTTTCAAACACACATGTCCTAAGGACATGTGTGTCTGTAGCATGACAGTGTTTTGAAATGCAAATTAGAGCATTTTAACACATTTTCGCAAATTACCACGAGGTTCAACCTCGTGGTAATTTGCACCCCCTATTTGCGAATTCGCAATTTTAAAATTAATCATGCATTGCTTTTAAGAAATCTCAAATTTGCGATTCCTTAAAAGCAATCGCATTTTTGGAAGTCGCTAAAAATAGCGATTTCACCAAAAATGCTTGATGCATCCCAGAAACCTATTTAGGAATCGCAAACGGCCGAATTTTGCGATTCGCACTGTTTGCACTTCCTAAATAGGTTGATGCATGTGGGCCCAAGTTTTTTCTTTTATACAAAATCCATTGCATAGTGGGTGCTCTCATATATTTAACTTGTATATATTGCCAGTTTATATGCAAATGGATATTCTCATCTGTGACTGGGCATTTTCAATGTGTTATTGTGGTTTCAGCCTAGCGGGTATTCTTCAATTAGGTGGTTTGTGCACCACCATGGTGTTTGTGGGTTAGGGGGTGAGTGTTGTGTAAAAGGAAGAAGAATGTTCAGTGGAGAATCTGGAATGGAGAAAACATGTGAGTGGGATGTTTCACAGGGGATAGAAGGGACATTGGTGGTGACAGGTGGATATAAGTACGCATATAGGGCCAGATGTAGGTAAATGGCATTTACCGATTCGTAAATACCGAATTTTACTGATTCGATATTTACAAATCGGTAAATGCTATGTAGGTATTTTTTACAGATTAATTTACTGAATCTGTAGAATTCAGTAATTACCGAGTCGGTATTTACCAATTCGGTAATTGCCATTGATTCCTATGGGCCTTGAGACCCATAGGAAACAATGGTAATTACCGAATCGGTAAATACCGATTTGGTAAAATTACCGAATTGACAAGGGGGACAGGGTGTCACTTTGACACCCTGTTGCACCCCTGATTCAGGCTTGTGTGCCATGTGACACACATACATGGCCTTAGGGCATGTCTGGGTGCCACATGGCACAGGTGTACATGCACAGATGTGCATGTACACAGTAATTCGTTATTTACCATGCAATAGTATTACATGGTAAATAACAAATTCTTAGGGGCCTGTGGCACTGTTTGCAGTGCCACTTACATATTGATTTACCGATTCGGTAAATTTACTGAATCGGTATTTTACAGCATCAGTAAATTTACTGAATCAGTATTTTACAGAATCGGTAAATTTACTGAATCGGTATTTTACAGAAACGGTAAATTTACCAAATCGGTAAAATTACAGATTCTGTAAAATTTTGGCCCCCTACATCTCAATCACCAAATACCGGTCGGTAACGGGCGAAATCAGCCGTTACCGACCGGTATTTGGTGACCTACATCTGGCCCATAGTCACTGTGCCAATAAAGTATACTTACCTCCTTCCTTTCAGGCATGATTCGTCTTCTTCATCCACCTTACACTGGTGATGGGTTTTGCAGGTTTTTGAGGAGCACAGCGAGGTAGTTTGAAAGAGCTTTTGCTTCATTTACCAGAAAGACCTTATCTACACACCCTCCTGGAAATTATTTTGGTGGCTCTGTTGGTTGGTGCGATGTGAAGTCTGGCGTCAGGATGCCTAGCACAGTTGAGACAATTTGTTGGTTTGGAAGAGCTCCGAGACTGCAATGCGAGAACCTGCGTTGTTGTGGAGGCTGACATTGGCAAGAGATTTGTCTTGTGCTATTAAAGCTCCACATAGCAGCAGTTGAAATATTTTAATTAGTTATTTCCACTAGGTTTCAGTAAGGAAAGACATAAAATGTTAAGCTCATGACTGTTTGCAGGGCATTTATGGTAGTGGACTTTCTTTCTCCTGCAACAACATTACAAAATACTTAGGGGCTGATTACTAGTCTGGTGGTCTATGGACCGCCAGACTCGTGGGGGCTCGGCGGTGGTAGTCTCCTCACTGCCCTATTATGTTGTGCAGTGGGACCACCACAGCCCCACCACAGCCGCTAGGAAACGGCCATTCTCTGGCAGTGTTTGGTGGTCAGGAGGCATCCATATGCTTGGGGGGACCGCCACAGTCCCACCAAATATACTAGGAGTTTCCTCTCCCCCAGGGTTTACAAGGTGGTTACTCCTCCACTTAACCACTGATGGAGAGGAAACAAAGGGGATCATACAGGGCTCCCGTGTGCCTCTGGGCCCTGTGGATGCACACAGGGGGGCACTAAATGTATCCCCTCTGTGCAGGCGCACTAGTTCCTGCACAGCATGGACTTTTAAGTCCATGCCGTGCAGAAACTGTTTTTGGCGTTCTCATTGCTGTGCCTGTTTTTAAAGGCACCACTGTGGGAATGCCAAAAAAGAGCCTGCCAGAAATGAGTTACACTCGCAATCTGGAGGGCTGCTCACTACTGGTTTGGAGGAAAGGCCGGGGGGCGGACCCAGTGCTGCACCGCCAAACTCGTAATCGGGCCCTCAGTCTGTGTGCTCTTCTTCTTCTTGGAGGGTCTACTAAAACTATCCAGCTTTTGAATGGCCATTTGGGGAGCCTCAGCTTTCAGTTACCAAACAACTTTTGTCTCAATCTATCGTCCCAGAAGCTCCCTGCAAGTCTTACTATCCACTGTTCGGCAAGTCCATCAAGATGTAGCTACATTGACAGTAGATATTTTAATTCCAGTTTGAGTACCAGGATAACGGAGTATGTTGAACGATAAATCACGGATGAAGTGTTCTGTGAAGTGTTAAATTCACAGCCTCGAAATTTTCTTGGTGGATCAATGGGTTCTCCAAAGTTGAATAGTTCCAGCTAAGTTCCTTTCACCTAAGCGGGGACTTGGAAGAGGCAAGATGTCAGGTTAAATGACTGCTCCTGTGAGGTCACCACTGTAAAATACAACTAGGCGTCAATAGTATGAGAAGGATTGTCATATTCATGACTCCTGTTCATATGTGTTCTTGGATTCATGTTGGTGTTGAAAAGGGGCAACATTTTGGTTATGGGTTATTAGGGTCCGTTTTATGATCATGTCCCCACAAGCTGTGTTAAATTTGCAGTAGTCATTTAGATACATTTTCTTTTCTTCATTTACTCTGTCCATGTTTAATTTTCCACTAACAATGAGATGCATTGGAAAAGGTAGAGGGCAGAGCGTGTGAGATGGAAAGGAAATGGGGGGTAGGGGGTGAAGTAGATATGAGAAGTTTGGAAGATGATAAGCAAATATTAAAGATGCTACATGCATATTTAGAATGTGTGGAAGCAGTCCAGGTTGATTTCCTTTTCAGAATTGGCTAGGAATTTGTTGATCATGTAAATGCACCCCAATAGTAATTAAAAAGGTTAATGACCACCTTTAGGCCATTACAAGGTAGAATAAGAAATGCCATGTCCATGATGGTCACAGAGTGCACACACTCAAATTGTTTTATTTGACACACTAAAATTCACTAAACTATAATAGTTATGCCATTGTTACTCTTGCGACTAGGTGTGATAGTGTGTAAACCTTTATAAGCTTGATAACACATCTTTGAAATCATTTCAAAGTGTAAGGTGGAAATCCATCAAAACCACCAGTTTATTTACAAAAAATCAAACGTTTAGATATGGATGAATTTGTGTATTTAGCTGTCATAATCTTTTCTCAAAACTTCATCTGAAATTCTTGGATTAATGGACGTTTTGCATTTAAAGAGAATGTGAATAAGAGAACCATCTTACAGCCCCATTTGCCAGCATTGACTATGATCGCCATAACTTGGATTTACTTAGATTCACTTGGGTGCATAGACAATGACATTAACTGTATACATTAATAATGCATTAATTAAGGGGTTCCAGCTGCAGTCTTCTTGTTTATAAGTCTGAGAAGCCTGAAGTCTCTTTCTGAAGGTGTTTTATTTTCGGTGAAGTACCATTATTTTTTACTGTATTAATAAGTACCCGATTTATAATGTTTCCATCTACACAACTGGAATTGCATGTTCGGCAGTGTCCAATACACAGTGACATAGTCATTAAAGAATTCATCAAAGTATCTTGTGTATATTGCAATTCAGATGGATATTTGTTGAGTAAGACTAAGGGCCTGATTTTGAGTTTGGAAGTCCATGAGACCGCTAAACTCGCGGTGGAGATGCTGCTGCGGTGGCGGTCTGGGACCTACCAGCGGTCCGACTGCTGTATTACAAGTACAGCAGTCAGACCTCCAGAGAACCGCAGCAACCGCCAGGGATCCTCGATCCCTGGTGGAGTTGCGACGGTCTGAGGCCACAATATGCTTAGTGGTGCCAAGCACATTATGAGTTTCCTCACTGCCCTCTTTTTTCTGGCGGTGAGTCCACCATGAAAAGGGTGATGGTGAGGAAACTTAGGGGCCCTACAGGGCCCTCTTATGCTTCGGTGCATGAGTGTGCACGCAGGGGGACACTTGGTGTGCCCCCTGTCTTTCTGCACCCACATCTCTTTATAGTCCATGTCATCCATGCCGTGCTGGAACATGCTGTGGCTGGCCCGCAGCATTGCATTTCTAAGGCTCTTTTATAAGCCGTTTAAAGACAACACTGTGGGCCCGCTGCCGCAGGACTGCCTGCCCATATTACAATTTGTAATTCGACAGGCAGTGGTGGAGTTTGACAAACTCATAATCTGGACCTGAGCTCTCAATTAAAATGCAGGGAGGTCATTAACAAAGATTTTAGATACTATCAGCGGCAAAATCCTCTGTTTAGATCAATAAAGGTGCACATTTCAGATATCATTTGACTTCTTGTCCTTTGTTAAGTGCATGTACCAATGATGAAAACCAATATCATCTTTAACAAGCCTTAAAAAATTCTTAGATTGTGGGATCTGATTAAGAACAGTTTTTGGTACTACATGAATGGCAGTTATAAAATTTAAAATTCATCCAAAATAGTTTGCCTTTATTGAGCTCCATCCATTGAGCTCCATCCATTGATAGGGCAGGAGTTTTATCAATAGTCAGGTGGGTTAGTCTGAATTCTCTTAGGCTAGGAGAATTATGCTCTTTTGCCCAAGCTTGTAGATGATATACTTTTTCTTGGGTAAAACATGCCTGTAGGCTCCAATAACAGTGTTGACCAATGTGAGCCTGGCTAAGAACCTCCTCATTTTATATTACAGAATAACTACCCCTACAGTTTGCAATTGTGATTATTCCCGGCCTCAGAATTGAGTGAAGTAAGGTTTTCCTTTTTGACTCGACTGCGCTTAGACCTATTAGGGACATTGGTGATATTCAATTTCAACGAAACACCTTTTATTTTAGTCAGCACCAAGATGCCCCTGCTGAGGTCAAAATGCGCTTTACTAATGCATGTTCTGTTATGCTATGTTATGCTACGTTACATTGCGTTATGTTACGTTATGTTATGGTATTTTATGCTATGTTATGTTATATTATGTACCGGTTTTACAATATCAATCTTTAGTGTCGGCCGGCATTATTAGCGGGTGGCGGGGTGGGGAAGGGTATGCAAGGTGGGGGTGGAAGGAAGAAACAGTAAAGACAAATATTAATAAAAGCAACACTTACTTTGGTGCGCCGGTCCTGCGTCACTGCTCCTGCTCTTTTCGTCAGACTGAGGCACAGGAAGCACAGAAATGGTTCCCCTGACCAATCACAACGCTGCAATGCAAAGTTGTGATTGGTAAGCACCCAGGCTCCTGATTGGTTTTGAGCGTCCTAGTTCGACCCCCCACCAGAGAATGGGGCCTGGGTTTGTTCTCCACGCAGGCTGTAATGCAGCCTGCATGGAGAATGGGGAAACTGCGCATGACTGGATTGGGCAGACTGAAAGGGCCGACCAAACAGTCACTGCGCGCTTAGGAGTGGGCAAACCACTCCTCTCTGCCCAGCTCTGACAGCAGACAAAACAGGTGATGGACCGAATGTGGATCAATGTCACACATTCACCCCAGTCCGAAGATCTGGGCCCAAATCCATCGTTTTTTTGCACTCCACACCACCCTGGGTTAGACAATGGCGATATGCAAATCAGCTCTGACCCTGTGCCCCATGGGAACAGTCCAGTCCGAACTACAAAAGCCATGTCCTTCCCAGAACGGAATCAAGCATCCGAGGACCGGACCGGTTTCGAGGTAACACCTCTCATCAGCCCGGCTAGCTTGACTCCAGTGGTGTGGAGTGCCTGGGACCCACGTCTGGGCATCCCCAGCGCACTTAGGGCGGAATATGCAAACAAAACAGGTGATGGACCGAATGTGGATCAATGTCACACATTCACCCCAGTCCGAAGATCTGGGCCCAAATCCATCGTTTTTTTGCACTCCACACCTCCCTGGGTTAGACAATGGCGATATGCAAATCAGCTCTGACCCTGTGCCCCATGGGAACAGTCCAGTCCAAACTACAAAAGCCATGTCCTTCCCAGAACGGAATCAAGCATCCGAGGACCGGACCTGTTTCGAGGTAACACCTCTCATCAGCCCGGCTAGCTTGACTCCAGTGGTGTGGAGTGCCTGGGACCCACGTCTGGGCATCCCCAGCGCACTTAGGGCGGAATATGCAAACAAAACAGGTGATGGACCGAATGTGGATCAATGTCACACATACACCCCAGTCCGAAGATCTGGGCCCAAATTCATCGTTTTTTGCACTCCACACCACCCTGGGTTAGACAATGGCGATATGCAAATCAGCTCTGACCCCGTGCCCCATGGGAACAGTCCAGTCCGAACTACAAAAGCCATGTCCTTCCCAGAACGGAATCAAGCATCCGAGGACCGGACCGGTTTCGAGGTAACACCTCTCATCAGCCCGGCTAGCTTGACTCAAGTGGTGTGGAGTGCCTGGGACCCACGTCTGGGCATCCCCAGCGCACTTAGGGCGGAATATGCAAACAAAACAGGTGATGGACCGAATGTGGATCAATGTCACACATTCACCCCAGTCCGAAGATCTGGGCCCAAATCCATCATTTTTTGCACTCCACACCACCCTGGGTTAGACAATGGTGATATGCAAATCAGCTCTGACCCTGTGCCCCATGGGAACAGTCCAGTCCGAACTACAAAAGCCATGTCCTTCCCAGAACGGAATCAAGCATCCGAGGACCGGACCGGTTTCGAGGTAACACCTCTCATCAGCTCGACTAGCTTGACTCCAGTGGTGTGGAGTGCCTGGGACCCACGTCTGGGCATCCCCAGCGCACTTAAGGCGGAATATGCAAACAAAACAGGTGATGGACCGAATGTGGATCAATGTCACACATTCACCCCAGTCCGAAGATCTGGGCCCAAATCCATCGTTTTTTTGCACACCACACCACCCTGGGTTAGACAATGGCGATATGCAAATCAGCTCTGACCCTGTGCCCCCTGGGAACAGTCCAGTCCGAACTACAAAAGCCATGTCCTTCCCAGAACGGAATCAAGCATCCGAGGACCGGACCGGTTTCGAGGTAACACCTCTCATCAGCCCGGCTAGCTTGACTCCAGTGGTGTGGAGTGCCTGGGACCCACGTCTGGGCATCCCCAGCGCACTTAGGGCGGAATATGCAAACAAAACAGGTGATGGACCGAATGTGGATCAATGTCACACATTCACCCCAGTCCGAAGATCTGGGCCCAAATCCATCGTTTTTTTGCACTCCACACCACCCTGGGTTAGACAATGGCGATATGCAAATCAGCTCTGACCCTGTGCCCCATGGGAACAGTCCAGTCCGAACTACAAAAGCCATGTCCTTCCCAGAACGGAATCAAGCATCCGAGGACCGGACCGGTTTCGAGGTAACACCTCTCATCAGCCCGGCTAGCTTGACTCCAGTGGTGTGGAGTGCCTGGGACCCACGTCTGGGCATCCCCAGCGCACTTAGGGCGGAATATGCAAACAAAACAGGTGATGGACCGAATGTGGATCAATGTCACACATTCACCCCAGTCCGAAGATCTGGGCCCAAATCCATCGTTTTTTTGCACTCCACACCACCCTGGGTTAGACAATGGCGATATGCAAATCAGCTCTGACCCTGTGCCCCATGGGAACAGTCCAGTCCGAACTACAAAAGCCATGTCCTTCCCAGAACGGAATCAAGCATCCGAGGACCGGACCGGTTTCGAGGTAACACCTCTCATCAGCCCGGCTAGCTTGACTCCAGTGGTGTGGAGTGCCTGGGACCCACGTCTGGGCATCCCCAGCGCACTTAGGGCGGAATATGCAAACAAAACAGGTGATGGACCGAATGTGGATCAATGTCACACATTCACCCCAGTCCGAAGATCTGGGCCCAAATCCATCGTTTTTTTGCACTCCACATCACCCTGGGTTAGACAATGGCGATATGCAAATCAGCTCTGACCCTGTGCCCCATGGGAACAGTCCAGTCCGAACTACAAAAGCCATGTCCTTCCCAGAACGGAATCAAGCATCCGAGGACCGGACCGGTTTCGAGGTAACACCTCTCATCAGCCCGGCTAGCTTGACTCCAGTGGTGTGGAGTGCCTGGGACCCACGTCTGGGAATCCCCAGCGCACTTAGGGCGGAATATGCAAACAAAACAGGTGATGGACCGAATGTGGATCAATGTCACACATTTACCCCAGTCCGAAGATCTGGGCCCAAATCCATCGTTTTTTTGCACTCCACACCACCCTGGGTTAGACAATGGCGATATGCAAATCAGCTCTGACCCTGTGCCCCATGGGAACAGTCCAGTCCGAACTACAAAAGCCATGTCCTTCCCAGAACGGAATCAAGCATCCGAGGACTGGACCGGTTTCGAGGTAACACCTCTCATCAGCCCGGCTAGCTTGACTCCAGTGGTGTGGAGTGCCTGGGACCCACGTCTGGGCATCCCCAGCGCACTTAGGGCGGAATATGCAGACAAAACAGGTGATGGACCGAATGTGGATCAATGTCACACATTCACCTCAGTCCGAAGATCTGGGCCCAAATCCATCGTTTTTTTGCACTCCACACCACCCTGGGTTAGACAATGGCGATATGCAAATCAGCTCTGACCCTGTGCCCCATGGGAAAGTCCAGTCCGAACTACAAAAGCCATGTCCTTCCCAGAACGGAATCAAGCATCCGAGGACCGGACCGGTTTCGAGGTAACACCTCTCATCAGCCCGGCTAGCTTGACTCCAGTGGTGTGGAGTGCCTGGGACCCACGTCTGGGCATCCCCAGCGCACTTAGGGCGGAATATGCAAACAAAACAGGTGATGGACCGAATGTGGATCAATGTCACACATTCACCCCAGTCCGAAGATCTGGGCCCAAATCCATCGTTTTTTTGCACTCCACACCACCCTGGGTTAGACAATGGCGATATGCAAATCAGCTCTGACCCTGTGCCCCATGGGAACAGTCCAGTCCGAACTACAAAAGCCATGTCCTTCCCAGAACGGAACAATGATCTACATTCTGTCCATCAAATTGTTTGTTGTAATTTTCTCCCTGAGTGTACTGGGGTAGCTCAGACGTGGGTCCCAGAGCCTCCACACCACTGGAGTCAAGCTAGCCGGGCTGATGAGAGGTGTTACCTCGAAACCGGTCCGGTCCTCGGATGCTTGATTCCGGTCTTGGAAGGATATGGCTGTGTAGTTCGGACTGGACTGATCCCATGGGGCACAGGGTCAGAGCTGATTTGCATAAAGCCATTATCTAACCCAGGGTGGTGTGGAGTGCAAAAAACGATGGATTTAGGCCCAGATCATTGTACTGGGGTGAATGTAAGACATTGATCTACATTCTGTCCATCAAATTGTTTTTTGTAATTTTCTCCCTGAGTGTACTGGGGTAGCTCAGACGTAGGTCCCAGAGCCTCCACACCACTGGAGTCAAGCTAGCCGGGCTGATGAGAGGTGTTACCTCGAAACCGGTCCGGTCCTCGGATGCTTGATTCCGGTCTGGGAAAGATATGTCTGTGTAGTTCGGACTGGACTGTTTCCATGGGGCACAGGGTCAGAGCTGATTTGCATAAAGCCATCATCTAACCCAGGGTGGTGTGGAGTGCAAAAAACGATGGATTTAGGCCCAGATCATTGTACTGGGGTGAATGTAAGACATTGATCTACATTCTGTCCATCAAATTGTTTTTTGTAATTTTCTCCCTGAGTGTACTGGGGTAGCTCAGACGTGGGTCCCAGAGCCTCCACACCACTGGAGTCAAGCTAGCCGGGCTGATGAGAGGTGTTACCTCGAAACCGGTCCGGTCCTCGGATGCTTGATTCCAGTCTGGGAAAGATATGGCTGTGTAGTTCGGACTGGACTGTTCCCATGGGGCACAGGGTCAGAGCTGATTTGCATAAAGCCATTATCTAACCCAGGGTGGTGTGGAGTGCAAAAAACGATGGATTTATGCCCAGATCATTGAACTGGGGTGAATGTAAGACATTGATCTACATTGTGCCATCAAATTGTTTTTTGTAATTCAGCTCTGACAGCAGAGCAGCCCTGGCCACAAAGCAGCAGGAAACATAAAATGATAATACCTCAAAAGTTATTATCATTTTATGTTTCCTTGACTTTGCAGTTCACTGCTTAAAAGCAGTGGGGCGACGCTCCTCCGTCCTAGTGGAAGAGCCGCCCCAGTTAAACCTACCGAAACTTACAAACAGGGACACAATCTTTTATTCTAAATTTATTCCCCAGCCGAGGCATATACATCCCCTAGAGAGCCTATTTATTTGAAAGCGATATCATGACTACTTATGAATGGTTATGTGAAGTGTCAGGGGTAGGTTGTTCCATTATGCCTGGTCTTTTTGTCTTCTGCAATAAAGTTGAGATAGCAAAAGAGAATTTGATGCTTAAACTTTTGAGTCATGAGGCACGCTTGTGGTATTTGATAGAGGTTTGAGGGCGTAATGTGTACTCATGCCAGTACTTTTCTTTAAATATTTCTTACCTTCTGCATCATCATTCTGAACGTTCTTTGTCATCGCTTACTGTGTTGTGACATTGATTTGACAACATGGTATTTCTGGTCAGCCACACAGAGGCAACCAAGCAGCCAGCATGGCTCTTCACAGTGGTCCACAGTGCTATATTATTGTACACTGCGGATCCATGCTCCATTTCGCTTTTCTCGCCTGCCTAGATGTTGCCGTTATTAGAGATTAAGGGACTCATTCACAGCATTACGTGGACAATAGAGGCATCTGCGCTTTGTAATATTGGATTCTGAACCACAAAATCATGATCCATTGATTTCTCCATTCTTAGATTGGATATTGGACCGGCATAACCTGCCAGATATGCTAGGTAGGGGGTGGCAAATGGTCATTCCTGTGGAGTAACACATAAGGATAGGCCCCCCCCTGCAGAATTGGATGAGGGGCCCGAGTCTCCCATATCGCCGAGATATTCATTGGCCTTCAGGTGCTTTGGGTTGCCCTTTAAGAGTGGGAGGCCCCCCTATAGCCCCCCCACCCCACCCCTCCGCAATGCAGAGGCAAGAGGGGCATGGGTTACGCCCCTGCTGTGTGAGTGTCTTGGGAGGTGAAGAAGCAAATTTGGCAAATACCGACAAATGAATAACAAATGTCTTTTCCATATTTGTCGCCCACCTTAACCGCATCGCTGCGGAGGTTATTTTTCTGCTACGCAGCTTTTTTCTAAAAGCCGCGTTAGATGACGAGCTCAGCTCATCATCCGCACACGACCACCGTGGCTGATGACGAGCTGAGCTCGTCATCAGCATCGAAGGGGTTAAGGTAGAATTACTTCTTATTGGGCACATTCATATTCAATAGCAAGAGACTTTCTTTAGAGTGGGCGGGGTGTTGGGGGTGTGTACGCACACAAAAGATGAAAGAAAAACTTAAGATACATTTAACATTGACTTAAAATTGACAGCAGCAAAGACACATTGCTTCCTAGAAAGAATAGCAGACATCTACTACTCTTCTTTTCAGAATATTTAGGAGAAACGAACAGTTATTTAGTCTGCTATATTTCAATTACTGTTACTAGCTTTCAATCTTTCTAGCTTTTGTGTGTTTTTCCCTCTGGTGCTGGTGTCTGTCATTTGGTTGTTCGTGCACAGAGTGACTTCAAGCAGCATTTTGTTCTTCACGCATGTATGTGCTTTTTGACCCTTAGTGCATGTTGGTTGTCTTGGGGGTTTTACTTGCCCTCCTGCCATGCTATCAGTCTCTGGTCTCCTTCCACGCATTTTGAGAGGTACGCTGGCAGCCTGTGGTGATTATCTGCTTTGTACACACCACTGAATGTAAAGTGAAGGGGGTTAAATTGAAGGCACTGACTTATCTTTGCACCTGGTGTAAAATCGAGTTTTGGCTCCACGGGCAGCACTTGCAGAATGACAAAACAGCTTGCAGAAGGGCTGGTGATATGTATCGTATAGACTGTACCCATATAAAGACATCACTCGGTGTCACTTAGGCCCCTGGGCAAGGATATCCCTGACGCGAGGAAGGGAACGGTTCCAAAGTGGCAGATGGGCATGCCTGTGGCCAGGCAGGACACCATGTCTGTGCGCCGCCTGTGTGAGAGTCACAGCCACAATTCCCATCTGAGACTGCCAAGACAGCTGCTTCTGCTCAGTTCATACTGACAGAAATAATTCATCCTTTTCGAGGTTTGCTTCTAAAAATATTATTTTTCTGTTGTTAAATACGCATTTTCCACCAGAGTATCTCTTCTCCCTCGTGTTTCAAGATGTTGTGTGAAAGGAAGATCATTTATGATAAGACAATGATAGAGAGAGAAAGGTGGTAAAAAAAGGCGGGAACAGGGATGTGAGGGTAGATAATGACAGGAAGAGGGGGAGGAAAGAGAAAGGAAAGAAGAAATGAACGGAAAAATGGAAGAAAGGAAGTCAGTGAGAGTAAAATGAAGGAAGAAAGTAAGAGTAGAAGGAAAGAAGTGAGCGTGCAAAGGAAGAAAGGACGAAAGAATAAAAAGAAGTTAAGGGCGGAAGGAACCTTGGGGCATATTACCAACAACTAGCGATAATTTTTGTCTCTAACTTGTTTAGAGACAAAAATTATCGCCGCATACCGGCGATTTTTATCGCAGATAAACCTTGCTATTAGCAAGGTTTATCGCAAATGCGATAAAAAACGGCCGCAATGCATGAATATCGCTGAAAAGTCAGCGATATTCATGCATTATCGAGCAAATGCTCTTAGCCATGTTATCCACCTCCCATTGGATAACATAGCTAAGAACTGCTCAGGGGCAGGTGTTAGCTTTTGGAGATATTCGCGCTTAGCGCGAATATCTCCAAAAGTTGGTAATAGGAGATAGCGATGTTAGCAACTGTTTCCATTCGCTAACATCTTGGCACACCCACTTTGCATGTCATTAGTGATAAATATCACTGACATGCAAAGCGGGGCCCAAGATGGTCGCTATCTCCTATTAGCTGTCACTAACTAGTGTTAGCGACAGCTTGGTAATAGGGAGATAATTTTATCTCCGCTTTCTTGGCTTTTAAAGCCAAAAAAGCGGAGATAAACCCCCTCGATAATATGCCCCTTGTTCCTTCTTTTCTTCCTTTCCTTAAGAAAGGTAGCGAGGAATGGAGGAAGGGAAGATGTAAGAAAGAGTGCTTAAGTGAGGGAAGGATGGATGGACGAAAAAATGTAAGGTAGTGTGGGACGGAAGAAAAGAAGAGAAGAAGAAAGGAGGGAATGGAAGATGGATAGAGTGAGCGAATGATGAACGTAAGGAATGAAAAAAGGAGGTGAAGAAGTGAGGAAGGAAGGAATTGCAAAACGAGGGAATGAAGGAAGGTAGGTAGGTTCCTTCTTTCTTTTCTTCTCTGAAGTAATTTTGCGTGTAAAGGAAGGGATGAATAAGTGAAAGTAGGAAAAAAGGGAGTGTTTAAGTGAGGGAAGGGAGGATGGACGAAAAGAAGGGAGATAGTGTGCAGAGAAAGAAGGATGGAAAGGAAGAAAGAGGGAAGCAAGGTCGAAAGGAAGGAAACGTGGACTGAAGTGAGTGAATGGGGAAAGTATGGAATGACAAAAGGAGGTAAGGTATTGAGGAAAGTAAGTAACGACTAAAGGAGAGAGGCAATGAAAAGGGAGAGAGTGAGATAAGGAAGGAATTAGGGAAGTAAGGAAGGACACGATTCTTGAATAAATTCAGTACACACGAGTTACATTTGGTGTGAACGGCAGGCAAGAAGATGACATCCCAGCAATACTAAATCGGGATTTCTTCAGGATAATTTTACTACGAATAACATGGGGAATAATTCCCCATTTGAGTGGACAACTGAATGGTAAATATTGTGTTATGAAGCACTGCATAAAAAAGTATAATATTTTTATCACTGTTTTTCAGAGTAGAAATAAAGGATATGAAGGCAGAAAATAAATCTAAATAAGAGTGCACACATACTTACTTTTAGCTGGTACACTTGTGGAAGGGAATGGAACATCACGAATATTAAGACGTTACAGCTAGACATTCCCTCTTACCACATAGTCTACTTTGTTTATCCTGAGCACGCCTGATTCCCGTTAGAGAATTATTTTAAGAAAACAAAATGGAAGGATGAAGTGTACTTATACGAACCTCCACTTTCCTTGACTCATAGTCTGTACCACATGTAATGGAGTGATTATTTTAGCAACTGATGAATGGATAGATCTAAATGCCTTTAGGTTTCTAGGCTTTACAAAAAAATATATCTGTTGGAGATTTTAAATCTGTCAAGCGCTGGTTTATTAATCCAATATACTCTAGAGTTTGATCAAATATTTTATCCAAACAGAAACCTCTTCAGGTACTGTGCAATAAGATATCTCTATTTAACAACTCAACATTTTTAAGCAAAAAAGAATTAAACTTTTCGGTATACAGCTCAAATACACATGATCAGGTTTCCCGTCATTATTAAAAGTGCTGTGATAATCTTCATCACCGCCCACCTGAGAGACCTGCACTGGCTCCCGGTCCACAAGAGGATCACCTTCAAGCTCCTCACCCACGCGCACAAAGCACTCCACAAAACCGGACCAGAATACCTTAACGAATGGCTCACCTTCTACATGCCAAATCGCCAACTTCGCTCCGCAGACCTCGCCCTCGCCACCGTCCCACGCATCCGCCGAACGAACACTGGCTGCAGATCACTCTCCCACCTCACTGCCAAGACATGGAACACCCTCCCCATCCAACTGCATCAGACCCAAGACCTGCTGACTTTCAGGAGACTACTTAAGACCTGGCTGTTCGATTAGTAGCTGCAACATCCCCCACCCTCCTCCAGCGCCTTGAGACCCTCACAGGTGAGTAGGGCACTTTACAAATCTTTGATTGATTGATTGATTAATTGATTGATTTATTGGTCACTCTGAATCTTAAACTGATCCTGTATGCACTCTAGTGTTTCTCTCCTTGCATGGCCATGGTATTCTCTGCCTTTCTGTGGCATCTGGTGCTGCTGACACTATTGGTGAAGCCTGATTTAAATCTTTAGCATCACACTACACTGTGAATGGTGGTCTTATGCGTGGACAAGTGAGAGATGTATCGTTTATACTTTTGTGTGTGTGTGTGTGTGTGTGTGTGGAGTGTGCATGCATGTCTAGCTATGAGAAGGAGAGAGAGAGAATAAAAGAGAGAGAAAGATTTTTTGATTCTCACTGTTGCATCTGCTCCCATGTTATTCCCTAGTCACCCCCCTGCACTCTCTGTTTGCTTTGTTGGATAATCTGCAGTTACAAGTTGTGGAATCGCCTTGATTACCCAGCCTCCCAGTCCCCATGTACTCTCTACCAGATCTGGTTCCTGGATCTATGGATCTCCACTTCTTGGGCATTTCTTGATTTCTTTTCTCACCAGGCTGGTTACAACAGGATGTTCATGCCCTTCAGTGAAGGGTTAGAAGGGTTTATTCATCCTATCCAATGACATTCATTTGGAGGCTGTTGGCTGCTGAGTTGCCCTGTCTCGCTCCATGATGTGGCAGGTCCAGGGCCATCAGTCTATGGTTGTTTTCTAGTTTCCCACTCCATTGGTGCCACCTTTATTACGACCTCTGGGTCTCCATCCACCTCATCACTCTATTCCCACCAGCCAAGACATCGTAATGTCTTCATCACAGCAAATAAAACATGATCCAAACCACAAAATCAACAATATTGCAAATCGAAAAAGTGCTAAAATTCAATATGACTTTTTTTTACAAATATATAATAAACATATTAAATATATACTATTAAATATATACGAGTACATAATTAGGCTTTACTGTATTAGTTTATAAAAATGTAATAAACCCAAATACTAATCTGCAAACAATAATACTAAATTTAAAAACCGCAAATAAAAACACTTTTGCAATAAAAAATTCAGTATAGAGAGGAAATAAAAAATTACGCTAACGACAAAAAGCTGCAATAATGTAAAAAAATAAACCTCTTACAATTAAAAACTAAGGGCCTGATTAGGATGGAGATCCTAAGGCCAAATTACAATGCTGGCTGCAGCACCCGTCGCAATGGAAAAAAGGATGTGTAACGGACTCCTGTACTTCGTGACAGGCACCATGCAGTGCCTGTCACTTGGTTCAGGGATCTGTTACGGGGCGCCATTGGCACCCACACACCAAAAGCAAAGGGCCTGGGGTGATGATGGGCCCACTACGGGCCCCCAATGTCCATCCCTGCCAGCCTTTCCATGATGGGTGAACTGCCATGGAAAGGCTGGGGGGGAGGGACAATCCTAATTCCTATGGCGGTGCCTGGTATGCACCACCAACATTGTAGGGATTGGGCGGCCCTCCGCAGCACCGGCAGCCTCAGGGAGCCCTTCGGAAGCGTGGCGGTTGGGCTCTCCGCCTGCCTGCAAACCGCCCACCATCAAAATCTGGTGGGCGGAAAAGCTGCTTAGGATGGCGGGGAGGCCGTCACCAACAACCTGACAGAGGCTGTCTCCCCGCCATCCTAATTAGTCCCTAAGTACTGAATTAAAACATAATTTAAACTTAACTACAAAAGTAATTTAAACATTTTAGCTTACAAAAAATAAACTAGGAATGATCTAAAAATTATATTTCCAGAGCATGGCTACCAAGACTGCACAAAAAAACCAGACCACAAAATTAAAGAAAAATCATATCACAATATAGAAAATACAGAATTTAAGTTTAATAAATAAAAAGAAAATATAACTCTTTTTTAATGTTTTAAACTGGCCAATAAAAATTTAAAAAAAAATAAATGTTACTCCAATAACTGAAATATTTCTCCTTCTCATCAGTAATATTTAAAAAAGATCAACAACAACAAAAAAAGAAAAAAGAACAGGTTCCACCAATCCGAAGCAAAGACGAAAAGCTAAAAACCAAAGTAAAAAATGTAAAACATGTTACAAAAATTTACATTTTTCAAATACTACATAATGTAAATAAAAATAAAATATACATAAATAATTCGGTAATCCATAATTGTGATGTTGGAACTGCAACATATGTCAAATTATAAAAAGGGGAAATACTATTAATATATAGGTGATTCATTTATAGTAAAGTAAGTGAAATCTGCAATGTACCAAACTTTACTCCAATGCCTGCTATGATAGGGCCCCCCCAAAAGATATTATTGAAACTGTGAGGGAACACAATCATCCTCTGAATGTGACTGAATTTCAAATCAGGAAGATCCTAAGGACTCAAGAGAAGAACGCATATGTTTACTAGAGCTCACAGAACCTATGCTACACAATTTTATTCCCAAGCTCCTGAAGAAGCAACTGGGCAACCTCCTGCCATAGAAAATGTAAAAAGTCTAATAACAAAAACATGGAGGAATGTTAGGTAAACACCAAGAGCCCCCAGAAAACAAGAAGAAATAGAAATCCCCCAAAATGTAACAATAGCACATACTAACCAACATTCGTTTACTACATAACAATGAAAATTACGAAAAATTAATCATTGTTTATGCAACCATCAATAATTTGATAATTCTAACACAATGCGACACATGAATGAGAATAGAACATTTTAATCAAGCCATTTACACAAATATATGCTAAACATGTTCAATATCATTACACAAATGTTACTTTGAACTATTGTTCACTACTTCTAAACAAGTAAAGTGCACCCTACAGTAAACTATTAACATTAAGCAAACAAAAAACAAATAACAACAGTCCCAAAAATCATTGATTTTTAACGTGCTATATGAATTTGACAACTTTTAAGTGTGCTTACACATAGCATTAGAAGGGTGTTACTACCATTTCAATTGAAGTAGATGGGGTCAAATACAAAAATCAATGCTTACTGTAGAATACACCACAAATGCAGATTATGCATTTGAAGTAAAAAAAATATAGCTTTGACCTATGTCTTGTCACAGAAAAAAACACTACATCTTAGTAGAACCACCATACTGCCATGTAAATGAAAACAAACTCTCACCACCAATTGGTTATTTTGAAGACACTTGGGTTGACCTCCTGCACTGTTAGGGTGCAAGTGCCAACCCAAACTTAACATTCTGTGGTTGAATATCTATGATAGCACCATCTCTTCAGAAGCAAAAACTAATAATGAAAAGGAAAGGTGGCGCAATTCCTTCCAAGGAACACTTGGAAGAAGCCACTCCACACTATACCAATTTCTAGAAATACTAAAAAAAAGTACAACGCTTCCAAGAGCTAAGATTAGAACCTTCCCTAAGACAAATAAAACTAAAGGTATCCAAATAAACTAAACAAATGTATAAAATGCTACCAATCAAAGTGTGATTATATATTGATCTCCAAGGACTACCCTACCTTGGATCAGTAACCAGAATACTGCTGAAAAACTAGCCCGATAAAATAACTCAAACTAAAAACTGGCTCAAAGAATCTAATGACAATAACCTAACCAATTTTATAAAAAATAAATTATCACTTGATTTTTTCACTCTAAGATACTTTAAAAATGACCAATCATAACTGAGAATGATCAAACAAAATTATATTATAATATAAATTGTAGTTAATCATAATCAAAAGAATTCTGCAAATTAACACAATAAACATACAATAATATATAATATAATATAGAGCACACATAGATCAAAACACTACAAAAATATCACAAAATAAAATTATAGAATATCACAATATAAACTAGCACAATGCAATAAGTCAATTCCACCCAACAGTTAAATAATATATAAAATGCACTTGCAGACCCCAGGGGCAGCGCTTCGGTAGAGACCAAGATGCCCACTTCCTGAATGAGCTTCTCGACCATGGGGTGGGGGATGCCTTTACCTGCTAGCACCCCTGCACCGTGCTGCCCTAAAGCAGCAACCTGGGAAGAAGGCCCCAAGTAACTGAAAGGTCGAGTTGTGGCCACAGGAGTGGTGGCGGATGGTCAGCGGGCAGCAGCCGCCACTCAGAAATCTTGCCCACGCCCTGCGAATGAGATGATGCGAGTGGTTGGCAGGCCAAGACAATGCAACTGCCCACCAGTGCTCGAAGGCTCGGTGGGTTTCTCATCCCACCTGGAGGCAGAGTAAGGGGTGGCCTGCATGAATACAGTGGCACGAGAAACACCACAGACATCAGCATCCAAAGCAGCTAAGCAGAGGTAGTGAAAGCACTGCAGTGGAATCTTCCAGGCCCGGTGTGAGTGTAGGGCCATTTGGAGTGCTGGGGCCCTGGGGGAGGTGCAGGTTAAACTGCTGCCCTAATGGACTCGACCCTAAAGAGATTTGGCATGAAGTATGCCCTGGTGAAGGCACAGAGGAGGGCTGGCGGGGCCCACTTTACCATGGTGGAGGGAGGAGACCCGCTGGCCAGCCGCACCACCAGTGTAATGAGGAGGCAGCACTTGCGACTATAGACCCTGTTGGCTCCCAGACCCTCGACTGCACCACAGCAAATACCTCTAAGACATGCTTGTATCCACTACTTCTGCACAACAGGGGCTTAACAGACCTCCTCAGTAATAGCATCTGGACCTCAAGGGGAATGGTCCCTGAATACACATCTCAGGGTAAAGACCTGTTTGGGGATAGCAGACAAAGCACTGTAGTCGAGAGGTCCGGTAGAGGCTGCTGCTCCCACCCACCTCTTTGTCATGCCTCTAGAGATCTGCTCCTATATGACACAACATAAGGATTGAGGTCACATCAAGTATGGTAAATTAGGCCTGGTTGAGAACCAGGACACCAGTACGCACTACTTGATTGAGTTTAGACGTTAGTACATTTATTTAATTTTCATCAGTAAATTATCTTAGGTCAACATAACATTCATATTCATGTTACATTTGTTCTAGCGCATGTTCATTAGCCAACAGATACATTGTTGTTTTCAAACATATATTATACATCAAGATATCAATACATTCAATGTTCACCCAATGCAATTCGGGGCGCGAAGCCCCTTCGTCAGGGGTCTGTGTGTAGAAAAAGAAAGAAAAAGAAAAGAATAAGGAATCTTTTTACTGTTGATGCACTGTCACAAGTAGGGCAGAGTCTCTATATAGTGTATTCGTCTTACCGCAAACTAGGTGAAATATTGGATGATTCTCCAAATTAGGTGAGTGGTACGAATCTGCGTAGCAAAGAGAACTGAGTTTAAACATGTGGGTTTTATTGAACCAAAGACGTGTGCAAGAACATTGCATAAAGCATGAGGTTACCTGTATTCATGTATTGATGAAGTCTACGGGGACAAAGAAAGAAGAAGAACGTGGAAGGTTTAGAATGTTTTCATTGCACAATGCTGAATTGAGTGTATGTTTAAAATATATATGAGAGCCCTCACCTTGTAAATGCCGACTTGAAAGCAAGGAGCCTGTGTGAAAACAAGTGAAATGCTAGTCAATATTGCGAACTAGCGGTGGTTGCAGTAAGTAAACGTGCCAGAAGTGGCAAAGTTTACCTGGGAGTCCTACTTGGTGAACGTCAGACTCGACAAGTACTCAAGAAGTAAGTAGTGGAGATCTGTCAAAGAAGACAAATAAACACGATGTTTTAAAAGGGTGCTGGCTAGCGTGTGATTTAATTAAAACTAACAGCTGCTGAAATGCTCGGCTTGGCGGTTCAGGGGAGAATCTTACCGGAGATGGGTGTTAAGTATTCCCGTATCGGCGTTTCTTCAAGCGATAATGCGAGGGCAGCCAGTCCTTCCTTTATTCGAAAGGTTATTATGCGCGTAGCTATAGAAAACGGACTCTAGTGATCCCGACTCCGCGTTTGTACGGGAAAAGTGGCTAGTCCTTCCTTTATTTAAATGACTGTGTATTCGTCAAGTGTTGACTCCCGATGGGTCTGGCGCATAATAAAGCGTTAATTATTTCAACGAAATAGTGAAGGGCGCGCTATAAGTGCGCTGCTAGTGGAAATCCTGGTTCAGCAGATCAGTGATATGTACAAGATTGTAGATGGCGATGGGCGCCATCTTAGAGTGGTGTTCATCGCTGCAAGTTCTATATGTGAAGTGAACAGGATAGATTAAATGAGATGAATGAAGAAGGAGAATGAAAAAAGTTTAAGATGAATGAAAGGTTTAAAACGCATGAGGAGGTCAAGTAATTCCAACCAAGCAAATCTTTTTGCCTATAGCATATAAACACCTTATATTTCACTGTGAGCATTGTTGAAATATCAAAAGTATATAAGCATGCCTGCCTATTTACATTCTACGAATAGAATATATTATATATCCTTAATAGCCTAATCTTGTAATGGGATATGCCTGTGTAAAGTGGTAGTAAGGAAAGTAAGGAAAAAGCAAAAGTATTCAAGTGCACATTAATATGAAACCAGGGGTGGGGTAGTGAATGTGCATCGATGAGATACAATGTTTGGTTGAAGAGTGGGTATTGCAAAAGGGGATAGTGGTGGTTTGCGGTTTGGAATACCTATAGAAAACATATAAGATCTAGCTTGTCATTCAAACCGTTTGGGGTGAGGGTTTGAAGCCTGCGGATCCAGAATGTTTCTCTCTGAATTAGTGTTTTAGCGTTGTCAGTACCCAACTTTTGGGGAACCATTTCGATAACTTGGAATCTTAGTTGGGCGATGGAGTGTCCAGCTTCGTTCCAATGTTTAGCAAGGGGAGCAGTTAGATTCTTGTTACGAATACGGCTTTTGTGTTCCGTCAATCTGATCTTAAGTTTTCTGTCTGTTTTACCAACATATAACAGTCCACATGGACATTTTATGGAATAAACCACGTGTTCTGAGTTGCAGTTGGTTGTGTGCCTCAGTTTTATCTTTTCACCCGTTCGTGGATGCAACAAAATATCTCCTGAAATTACATTGTTGCAATTTTTACAGTTGTAACATTTCTGGGTTCCTTTATGCATTCTTTTTGATGCCATGTCGTCGTCGGTAGCCTTATTCAGTAGTTCTTTTAAGTTTAACGATCTTTTATATGCGAACAGTGGTTTGTCGTGAAAGAGTGTTGCGAAATCTTTTTCAGCTGTGATGATTTCCCATCTTTTGGAGATAATCCTTTGTATGTCTTTTGACACAGATGAGTATTTAGACACAAATACCGTCCTTTGATTGTCTGTTTTGGTCTTTTTTTGCAGTAGATTCTTTCTAGGCATATTTTTGACTTTTTCCAAGTGACCTTCTAGCAGCTTTTCAGGGTAACCCCTGTCCAAATATCTCTGTCTTTGTTGTTCAAGGCTTTTCTCACAATCCTTCTCATTGGATGATATTCTTTTAATTCTCATGAATTGAGAAATTGGGAGATTATTTATGAGATTGGTTGGATGAAAGCTCTCGTAAAGCAGTGCCGTGTTTCTGTCCGTTTCTTTTTTAAAAAGTTTGGTTTGGATCGATCCATTTTGGAGTTCAACAAGAACGTCCAGAAAGGGGAGTGCTGTGTCACTGATATTGTGGGTGAATTGTATCCGTGGGTTAGCCAGGTTCAAACTCTTGATATTCCGTGATAGTTCTGCAGATGTGTGTCTCCATATGATGAAAATATCATCAATATAGCGTTTAAAATAAACTAGTCCAGCTTGCCATGTGGGATCTTCTAGTATGAAGTCTAGCTCGAACTTCGCCATAAAGATATTCGCGTAGACGCAGGCTCCTGGAAATCCCATGGCCGTGCCTGTTTGTTGAATGTAGAAACTTTCTTTCCATACAAAGTAGCTGTTTAAGAGACAAAATTCGAGTAGTTGTAGTAAGAAATATTTCAGTTCATCCGGTATTTCTGATCTTAGTAATGCCCATTCCATCGCTTCCAACCCTTGTTTGTGGGGAATTGATGTGTAGAGCGAGGTTACATCAATCGAGCATAGTGTCCAATTTTCGTCGTTCATTTTTGTGACTTCAGTTAGGCTTCTCAAAAAGTCTGACGTGTCCTCTATGTATGTGGTCCATTTTTGCATGAACGGTTGCATGTGCGCATCTATGAAGATGCCAAGATTTTCGAAGATCGAGGAGCAACCTGATACGATTGGCCTAAAGGGGGGGTTTTCTAGGCTCTTGTGAACTTTCGGTAGAAAGTATATTTTAGGTCTGCGTGGATAGGGTTGCTGTAGGTAACGTTTCGTTGAGTTGTCAATCCAGTTGAGCTCCTCCGCTTTGTCTAGAATGTTATCTAAATGCTGAGACATGTTCATGGTGGGGTCTTGCTCCAGTCTGGTGTATGTGCCAACATCCTGAACGTGTTCATCTCCTTTTTGTGTGTAGAAAGTTGTGTCCATTAGAACTAGTGCACCGCCTTTATCAGCTCTTTGGAATGTGAGGTCTCTGTTATTCGCTAATCTTTGGAGAGCACTATATTCCGCTCTGGTGAGGTTTCTGCTTTTCCTTTTGAGTTGAATTCTATTTATATCCGCTTTCACTAGAGTTTCGAATGTGTCTAGAGTTTTGTGGGATGTTGGAGGCATGAAGTTGCTCTTTGGTTTAAATCGTCTATCTGTTTCCGTGCTGTCCGCTATTGGATTGAGGACTGAGAAAAAGTACTTGAGCCTTAGGATTCGCATAAATTTGAAGAGTGCTACCTCCATTTCCAGGGCATTCGTGTGGTACGTAGTTACAAACGATGTGCCTTTGTTCAATACCTTTTTTTCAAAGTCGGTAAGAGTGTAGCGTGAGATATTGATTATGAGGTCTTGGTCTGGCTTCTCAGTCCAGTTTTCTTCAGTAGGTCTCTGTCTTTCTCCCGCTGCTTTTCCCTTTCCCTGTCCTCTTCGCGATTTTTTTCTCCAGTTGTTGTTGTAGAAGCTTCTGGTGGTTTGCTTGGTGGAGGATCCGTCGCTAAAAAAGGAGTCGATAGTGATCCAGTTGCAGCACTTGCTGGATCAGAGGGTTGTGCTGTGGGTTTTTGTGTTTGTGTGGTTACCACTGGTTGCCTTCTTGAACTTATGTCGCTATCTGAAACTACACTTTCATCTGAGGAGGTAGGTTGTTGTCTTGTTTTGCTGTTAAATCGTCGTTTCGCGTACACCTCCGCCCAAGTGTAGGCCTCATTTAATTTATAATCAATAGTGTCACGTTTGAATTTACGTAGCTTCGTTTCTTCCAGTTCTTTGCCATATTTGTCTAATCGTGTATTTATGTCTTCGAGGGTCCTACCCCATACGTCATCCTCGATTCTTTCTGATAAGTCACGTTTAAGGTTGTGTATTTCCTCTTCTAAATCAGCTATGGTTTTAGCAAGTTCCTCGACTAACAAGAGTATTAGATCCAGGGAACATTTGTTAAGGATTTCAAACCATTTTTCCATGAACTTTTGGTTGTTGTTCAATCTGTACAGCATAGGTCTTATTGCTAGTCTGAGTCCTCTAGGTATCCGCTTAACTCGATGGTATTGAATGAGTGTTGTTGCGTGTAATCGCTGGTTTAGCTCACGTCGAGTTAAATATTCTAGTTGCTTCAGTTGTTGTGTTATTGTTCCTCCTTGTGCATCAAAAGTTTTGGATTCCTTAATCAATTTGTAGATCTGATTGGCATCTTCGACAGTATAGACTTTGGTATTGGCTCTGTTGTCTGTGATGGCCGCTATTGATTCAAACGACATTTTCACTGCTTGGTGCTAGTACCCTGTGGTTGCAGTAGA
The DNA here is from genome assembly GCF_964263255.1 of Lissotriton vulgaris. Lineage (NCBI taxonomy): Eukaryota > Metazoa > Chordata > Amphibia > Caudata > Salamandridae > Lissotriton > Lissotriton vulgaris. Next base: position 281,385,133 of record NC_141694.1, read on the forward strand.
GTAAATAGTGGATTTGGAAGGGTGACTGCACTCTTTTTGCTAGGTGTGATAGAGCGTTAATCCGGTATGTGTGCTGTGCTGGTATGTAGCCTGCAAACTATGGGGTATAAGGTAAATTAGGCCTGGTTGAGAACCAGGACACCAGTACGCACTACTTGATTGAGTTTAGACGTTAGTACATTTATTTAATTTTCATCAGTAAATTATCTTAGGTCAACATAACATTCATATTCATGTTACATTTGTTCTAGCGCATGTTTATTAGCCAACAGATACATTGTTGTTTTCAAACATATATTATACATCAAGATATCAATACATTCAATGTTCACCCAATGCATTTCGGGGCGCAAAGCCCCTTCGTCAGGGGTCTGTGTGTAGAAAAAGAAAGAAAAAGAAAAGAATAAGGAATCTTTTTACTGTTGATGCACTGTCACAAGTAGGGCAGAGTCTCTATATAGTGTATTCGTCTTACCGCAAACTAGGTGAAATATTGGATGATTCTCCAAATTAGGTGAGTGGTACGAATCTGCGTAGCAAAGAGAACTGAGTTTAAACATGTGGGTTTTATTGAACCAAAGACGTGTGCAAGAACATTGCATAAAGCATGAGGTTACCTGTATTCATGTATTGATGAAGTCTACGGGGACAAAGAAAGAAGAAGAACGTGGAAGGTTTAGAATGTTTTCATTGCACAATGCTGAATTGAGTGTATGTTTAAAATATATATGAGAGCCCTCACCTTGTAAATGCCGACTTGAAAGCAAGGAGCCTGTGTGAAAACAAGTGAAATGCTAGTCAATATTGCGAACTAGCGGTGGTTGCAGTAAGTAAACGTGCCAGAAGTGGCAAAGTTTACCTGGGAGTCCTACTTGGTGAACGTCAGACTCGACAAGTACTCAAGAAGTAAGTAGTGGAGATCTGTCAAAGAAGACAAATAAACACGATGTTTTAAAAGGGTGCTGGCTAGCGTGTGATTTAATTAAAACTAACAGCTGCTGAAATGCTCGGCTTGGCGGTTCAGGGGAGAATCTTACCGGAGCTGGGTGTTAAGTATTCCCGTATCGGCGTTTCTTCAAGCACTCCCCTTTCTGGACGTTCTTGTTGAACTCCAAAATGGATCGATCCAAACCAAACTTTTTAAAAAAGAAACGGACAGAAACACGGCACTGCTTTACGAGAGCTTTCATCCAACCAATCTCATAAATAATCTCCCAATTTCTCAATTCATGAGAATTAAAAGAATATCATCCAATGAGAAGGATTGTGAGAAAAGCCTTGAACAACAAAGACAGAGATATTTGGACAGGGGTTACCCTGAAAAGCTGCTAGAAGGTCACTTGGAAAAAGTCAAAAATATGCCTAGAAAGAATCTACTGCAAAAAAAGACCAAAACAGACAATCAAAGGACGGTATTTGTGTCTAAATACTCATCTGTGTCAAAAGACATACAAAGGATTATCTCCAAAAGATGGGAAATCATCACAGCTGAAAAAGATTTCGCAACACTCTTTCACGACAAACCACTGTTCGCATATAAAAGATCGTTAAACTTAAAAGAACTACTGAATAAGGCTACCGACGACGACATGGCATCAAAAAGAATGCATAAAGGAACCCAGAAATGTTACAACTGTAAAAATTGCAACAATGTAATTTCAGGAGATATTTTGTTGCATCCATGAACGGGTGAAAAGATAAAACTGAGGCACACAACCAACTGCAACTCAGAACACGTGGTTTATTCCATAAAATGTCCATGTGGACTGTTATATGTTGGTAAAACAGACAGAAAACTTAAGATCAGATTGACGGAACACAAAAGCCGTATTCGTAACAAGAATCTAACTGCTCCCCTTGCTAAACATTGGAACGAAGCTGGACACTCCATCGCCCAACTAAGATTCCAAGTTATCGAAATGGTTCCCCAAAAGTTGGGTACTGACAACGCTAAAACACTAATTCAGAGAGAAACATTCTGGATCCGCAGGCTTCAAACCCTCACCCCAAACGGTTTGAATGACAAGCTAGATCTTATATGTTTTCTATAGGTATTCCAAACCGCAAACCACCACTATCCCCTTTTGCAATACCCACTCTTCAACCAAACATTGTATCTCATCGATGCACATTCACTACCCCACCCCTGGTTTCATATTAATGTGCACTTGAATACTTTTGCTTTTTCCTTACTTTCCTTACTACCACTTTACACAGGCATATCCCATTACAAGATTAGGCTATTAAGGATATATAATATATTCTATTCGTAGAATGTAAATAGGCAGGCATGCTTATATACTTTTGATATTTCAACAATGCTCACAGTGAAATATAAGGTGTTTATATGCTATAGGCAAAAAGATTTGCTTGGTTGGAATTACTTGACCTCCTCATGCGTTTTAAACCTTTCATTCATCTTAAACTTTTTTCATTCTCCTTCTTCATTCATCTCATTTAATCTATCCTGTTCACTTCACATATAGAACTTGCAGCGATTAACACCACTCTAAGATGGCGCCCATCGCCATCTACAATCTTGTACATATCACTGATCTGCTGAACCAGGATTTCCACTAGCAGCGCACTTATAGCGCGCCCTTCACTATTTCGTTGAAATAATTAACGCTTTATTATGCGCCAGACCCATCGGGAGTCAACACTTGACGAATACACGGTCATTTAAATAAAGGAAGGACTAGCCACTTTTCCCGTACAAACGCGGAGTCGGGATCACTAGAGTCCGTTTTCTATAGCTACGCGCATAATAACCTTTCGAATAAAGGAAGGACTGGCTGCCCTCGCATTATCGCTTGAAGAAACGCCGATACGGGAATACTTAACACCCAGCTCCGGTAAGATTCTCCCCTGAACCGCCAAGCCTAGCATTTCAGCAGCTGTTAGTTTTAATTAAATCACACGCTAGCCAGCACCCTTTTAAAACATCGTGTTTATTTGTCTTCTTTGACAGATCTCCACTACTTACTTCTTGAGTACTTGTCGAGTCTGACGTTCACCAAGTAGGACTCCCAGGTAAACTTTGCCACTTCTGGCACGTTTACTTACTGCAACCACCGCTAGTTCGCAATATTGACTAGCATTTCACTTGTTTTCACACAGGCTCCTTGCTTTCAAGTCGGCATTTACAAGGTGAGGGCTCTCATATATATTTTAAACATACACTCAATTCAGCATTGTGCAATGAAAACATTCTAAACCTTCCACGTTCTTCTTCTTTCTTTGTCCCCGTAGACTTCATCAATACATGAATACAGGTAACCTCATGCTTTATGCAATGTTCTTGCACACGTCTTTGGTTCAATAAAACCCACATGTTTAAACTCAGTTCTCTTTGCTACGCAGATTCGTACCACTCACCTAATTTGGAGAATCATCCAATATTTCACCTAGTTTGCGGTAAGACGAATACACTATATAGAGACTCTGCCCTACTTGTGACAGTGCATCAACAGTAAAAAGATTCCTTATTCTTTTCTTTTTCTTTCTTTTTCTACACACAGACCCCTGACGAAGGGGCTTCGCACCCCGAAATGCATTGGGTGAACATTGAATGTATTGATATCTTGATGTATAATATATGTTTGAAAACAACAATGTATCTGTTGGCTAATGAACATGCGCTAGAACAAATGTAACATGAATATGAATGTTATGTTGACCTAAGATAATTTACTGATGAAAATTAAATAAATGTACTAACGTCTAAACTCAATCAAGTAGTGCGTACTGGTGTCCTGGTTCTCAACCAGGCCTAATTTACCTTATACCCCATAGTTTGCAGGCTACATACCAGCACAGCACACATACCGGATTAACGCTCTATCACAACTAGCAAAAAGAGTGCAGTCACCCTTCCAAATCCACATCAAGTATGGCCCATATCTCTCAGGGCATTCATTGGGCAGGCCAGTCTTAAAAGCTTGAAGGTGGAGCTGGAGAGGAGCGCAAGGCAGACATCTCAACAGGGTTGATCGCCTATGATCCGATCTTGATGAAAAGATAACCATGCTGCAGTCAGACATGGATGTGGTGGGGACAAGAGTCACTGAGGCAGAAAGCGACCTAGAGACATTGAAAGAAAAAAAGCCATACACTCATGGACACTTGCACAGGTCTCTATGCCCAGAATGATGTTCTTACATGAAAGATTGAAGACCTTGAAAATCGATCCTGGAGAGATAACGTTCAATTCAGGGACCTGTGTTAGGGGGAGGAGAATACTGACCTTGAATACTTTGTTTTCTAACTCTTCTCTTCTTTAAGAGGTGCTGACCTCTTCTTGATCACTGTAGACAGAGTCCACCATGTAGGCCCCCATCTAGCGGATGGATGACCTTTCCTCTTCGCACTCGCGTGGAGCCCTATGTTGCGTGCCTCCAAAAAGACTCAGGCTGTACTTCGGAATGGCGGAACACAAAGTAATGCTCTTCGCAGTTCACATTCTGCTGGCCCTGACAAACCCAAGAATGTCACTCCCGAAACATTGCACCCACCTCGAATGGTCCAAACAAACATCTGGGTTTAAAATTACCATGAGTGAATCAGAAATACTAAATCTCACTCTCACAGAGGATGAGGTTGCTCAACGTAAGGGTCTGCTGAAGTTTCGCTGGGCATCTATCAGCATTTATTATTTGGGGGTGCAGATCTCATCGAGACTAACCAACATTTACCGGTTAAACTATGTCCTGTGACTAACTGAAATAAGCAAGGATCTGCAGAGATAGAGTACTCTCCAGGTGTCATGGCTGTGCCAACTGAACACAATTAAATATGAACATATTATTAAGAGTATTGTATCTATACTCCTTGTTTTTTTGATTGATAAAGCATACCTTTTTGAACTACATCTGGGGAGGTGCAAAAATGCAAATATCTTATGCCATACACTACAGACCAAAAGAGGCTGGTGGAGTGGAATTATAAACCGTCCACTTGTATTACAAAGCTGCCCGACTATCAGTCCTTGCAGACTGGAATATGCAAGAATTGAAAAACGCTTGGGTGCACATGGATAGGGCTGTTGCAGACCCTTCCTTATGGGACTTGATCTTGAAACTTAAATGTGACAGACACCCAAACCTTTAAATCAGCACCGCTCCAGCCGCTGCTTTGATGATCTGGGATGATGTCAATAGGAGACTGCACCTGACCACATACCCCTTGCCTGACACTTTGATCCACTTCAATCTGGGCTTCACCCCTGTGCGACCCCTAGACCCTTTGACACATGGCACCGGGGAACTGCGTCATGATATGGGATATGCATACAAGAATGGCATCAAATCCTTTAATTATTGCAAGCAAGAATGCTGCCTTGATGAGATGGAACAGGTGTACTTCACCATGCTATGACACTGGGTGACACATCCCACCATGAAAGTGGCTCCCCATAGAAATCTGACGCAGATGAAGAACTTTGTTTGACTCACTAGTGGCACATGAGGGGTCATGTCTACATTATATCAAATTCTTCTGAAGGCCTGGTTCCCTCCCACCCATCGGTACCTAGAAATGTAGACCACCCTCACATGTTACATATACATAGATAACCAATGGGTATTACATGGGGTAATATAAACAAATATTCCCATAGCATAATAGATCAAAAGAAGCACTACAAGCTGTTATGCAACTGGTACATGCACCCCACCAAGCTGCACAAATGCTACCCAACAGTTAGCCTACTGATTTGGAGAAAGATAAGGGTAATGGGGAGGCTTACCTCACATTTGGTGGACATGCACCAAAATCTGGGGTTCTGGAATGACGTGTTTGCAGGGGTGCGTAGGATGCTAGGCTATTCCGTGAGTGAGACATTTCCCCTCATACACCTGGTTATGGGACCTTGTGATCTTCACAAACAAAACAGGTGATGGACCGAATGTGGATCAATGTCACACATTCACCCCAGTCCAAAGATCTGGGCCCAAATCCATCGTTTTTTTGCACTCCACACCACCCTGGGTTAGACAATGGCGATATGCAAATCAGTTCTGACCCTGTGCCCCATGGGAACAGTCCAGTCCGAACTACAAAAGCCATGTCCTTCCCAGAACGGAATCAAGCATCCGAGGACCGGACCGGTTTCGAGTGCGCTGGGGATGCCCAGACGTGGGTCCCAGGCACTCCACACCACTTGGAGTCAAGCTAGCCGGGCTGATGAGAGGTGTTACCTCGAAACCGGTCCGGTCCTCGGATGCTTGATTCCGTTCTGGGAAGGACATGGCTTTTGTAGTTCGGACTGGACTGTTCCCATGGGGCAACAGGGTCAGAGCTGATTTGCATATCGCCATTGTCTAACCCAGGGTGGTGTGGAGTGCAAAAAAACGATGGATTTGGGCCCAGATCTTTTGACTGGGGGAGTGTGTGACATTGATCCACATTCAGTCCATCACTTGTTGTTTTTGCAATTGCCGCCCTAAGTGCGCTGGGGATGCCCAGACGTGGGTCCCAGGCACTCCACACCACTTGGAGTCAAGCTAGCCGGGCTGATGAGAGGTGTTACCTCGAAACCGGTCCGGTCCTCGGATGCTTGATTCCGTTCTGGGAAGGACATGGCTTTTATAGTTCGGACTGGACTGTTCCCATGGGGCAACAGGGTCAGAGCTGATTTGCATATCGCCATTGTCTAACCCAGGGTGGTGTGGAGTGCAAAAAAACGATGGATTTGGGCCCAGCTCTTTTGACTGGGGGAGTGTGTGACATTGATCCACATTCAGTCCATCACTTGTTGTTTTTGCACTTGTGATCTTCACAGCCCATCAAAATCTGACAAATGTGTTATATGGCTTGCCTAGGGGAAACAAAGATGATGATTACAACCACCTGGAGGAAAAAAGAAACCCTGGACATTCTACAATGGCACTCGCATCTCTGAACATTGTGTCTATGGAAAAACTGGCATCCACTAGTACTGATAGTTCTGATGCCTTGGTAATGTCCTGGGACCCACTATCACAATATCTCTTGGTGGGGCACCCCAAGAGAGCGCTCCCACTTCACCTGATAGCTTTGAACATTTTCTGATCCTCTCCCAACTTTTGCACTGAAACTAGTCGTGATGCTGTCTCTGATTCAACAATACACTGCATCCTCATGTAGAGACCCTAAGCTAAAACCAGCCAGGTAACTTCTGGTTGGTCTACGAACGCTATGTGAGACATGGTCATGCCACGTGGAGGGGTGATGGGGGTTTCTTTTCCTATAAGGGTTTGTATATCTGCCTTGATGAACCCTGGTTGACTGGCTTATATGCTATGCAACTTGTACGAACCCAGGCCGAAAATTTTTACTGTATTTCTGTTTGAAAACCAATAAAAGTAGTTTGACACAAAAAAGACACTTGCAGTTTTGTAACTAAAGTCCTCTGTATGCAATATGACATTAAAAAACAAAATACATAATTCATCAAAATGTGTTGAAAATATTGCTGAATTTTTTAATAAATGCAGATAAAAAGTAAAACCCACCCATTTCTACCACAAAATACACTCCAGGAAAACCACAACAAACAATGTAAAGTAAATAACTATTTTTAATTCTAAAAACCTAAATGCACCCACCATTAAAACATTGAAGTTTGACTTTAATAAAAACACTTACAAAAGAAAATCCTTCTAAAGTTACTACAGATAAAAGGGACCCAAACGTCTTTAAATTACTCCAGCTCAGAGTTGAAGTAAGTCCAACACCACAGATGACCAACCACTGTTACTGCAACACCTTGCCATAGAATCAATGGAGGTAGGTAACTAAATTAAAACCTCATAGGAAAAAATGCTATAATGATTTAAATTAGTTAAAATGTCAATAATACATAATTTAACAATTTATTTTTTAAATACATATATGTGAGATTCAATGTTAGTAAAATATAGTTAACTTACTTTTAGGTATTTCTATATAAAATTCAATAATTATTAAACCATATTATGTTTTATTTTTTATTTTAGATGGGAATTCATTTTTTTCATTTAAACTTGAAAAAAATAAATTTGATTTAATATATGTACATTTAATTTAAAATGTTAAATTATGACAATGTTGCTGTAACATTGTCTTCTTTAGTTCTACATTTGAAATTAATATATAAAACTAATTAACAATAATATTTAACATAAAAATACTTTTACTAAATGTTTCCAAGTTAAACTTTTTTCTTTTCCCTAGACTAAAAATTGTTTTGGTTGTTATGTATTATTAATTATGAATTAAATGTAGTTTAAATATATTGTAATAAAGTACGTATTTACATAAATGTTTACATCGAAAAATTAAAATAAAACATTTTATAATTAATTAATAACTATGTATTATTTTATGCATTCTATTATAATTATTTATATATTTGACTAACATTATTTCCTTTTTTAATTTTTTTTTATTGAGATGTTTCAGGTATTTAAGGTACAAAAAATTCATTACATATATCAATTCATTACATAATCATTACATAATCGGGATAAATAATCAGAATAAATAGAGACATCAGCAGTTATACAAAGGCAATAGAAAAAACAGTAAAATACGGCGGCTTGGCTAAAAGGATGGACGGATAAGATTAAAGCGTGCCTTGTAATAGACAGAAGATATATGAGAACCCGACCATTCTAAACACACAATCCGTTTGCATTTTCAGTGTCTAGATTCTCTCCATTTCCTAACTGGTGCCCATATATTCCTGCCCAGTTCCCGTTTTTTCTTCCCCTTAAAATCATATAAGCACTCTTCAATATTATGCATTCCTAAAAACCTAGAAAACCATTGTTGGAAAGTGGGTGCGGAGGTATCTTTCCATCCAGCCGAAATTAAGAGACGTAGTATGGCTGCAGATATAAAAACTAGGGCTTCCGCCCCATCTTTCGCCTTCAGTTTTCCATCCATGCCCACTAAGATCACCGTAGGGGATAGAACAATGTTTTGTTCTAGCAGCCCCTCCAGAAAAATTGGTATCTCCTTAATGATTGGTGTTAAATTCGGGCAATTATAAAACATGTGGAGTAAATATACTGGGCCCGAATTACACCTAGGGCATCTATCATTATCCCTTACTCCCCAGGCAAACAGTTTTGATGGAGTGAAATACAAATTAAATAGTGTTTTGTAATGTTGTGCCCTTAAATTTGAGGAGCGAAAGATCTTTTTATTTAATACTAAGGCTCGATCTAAGTCCACATCTGGGTCACCTAGTTTTTGAGCTATTGTGGATTCTGTCTTTTCCACATCATCCTCTAGCTCCTGCAGAAGATTGTTGTAACATATTTTTATTTTGCTACCTCCTTTTTTCAAATATTCCACTATTGAGTAACTCGACAAGGGAGATAGCCTAGGCCTAAATGATCTAATTGTTTGGGCCATTTGTGTATATAACAACCATTGATTAGATGGGAATCCGAATTTTTGTTGCAGTGTATTAAAGCCAAAAATCTCATCTCCTAATATAACATCACCCAGACACTTAACTCCCATCTCCCTCCAAAGACGACTATTTATATTTTGGCCTAAATGAGCAAAGATGTTCGATTTCCAAATGTCGATATTAGCATGAATTTTTGGAATGTTTAAAAGTTTCATTATCATCCTACAGGTTCCCCATACACCCATCAAAATCTTATATCTAGCTCTTTTATAGTATCTTCTTTCAACCTCACACATCAACAATCCCACTGCCTTCCTTCCTACTAGAAGCTCGAAGATAGCGGGGAGAGCTTGGGCGTCAAGCGGGCATTCAACTGTTCCTGGATCATATTGAAACAATAAATTCATTTGTACTAGCAAACATGACCAGTGATATAGTCTGATGTTGGGCATTGCCAGTCCACCCCTCTCGAGTGGTAGAGACATATGTGCAATCGACCTTCTAACTTTACCGTACTGCCAAATAAATCGGATAAATGTTCTTTCAATCTTACTAATTGTCCCCTCTTCCAAAAGCAATGGTATGGCACGGAACAGGTAAAGCAGCTTAGGGAACATAGTCATTTTCAGGACATTTACCCTACCGATCAATGAAAGATGTAACATGTCTATCCTCTTAAGCTCCTTTTCAATTGACTCTATCAATGGGAGATAATTATCCGATATGATCTTATTTACATTGGCATTCACCCTTATCCCCAGATACACTGCTGAGTCCACATATCTTTGATCTGATTTGATTATATTGTTTGTGCAGATGATCTGTGCTTTTTCCTCATTCAGGCGATATCCTGACCGTGCCCTGAAATCCTTAGCCAGCCGACATATCTCAACCATTGCTTGTTGTGGGGCGGTTGTTGTAATTGCCAGATCTTCGGCGTATGCCAGGAGTTTGGTGGTGTGGCCATTAAGTATCACCGGGACAATCTGATCTGACTTCAGGATTTTCTGGATCAGAGGATCTATGTATAGCGAGAATAAGATCGGGGAGCAAGGGCATCTTTGACGGGTTCCCCTTCTAATTATTATTTTGTCCGATTTTTGACCCATAACCATAACCCTCGCGATCAGGTCGCTATACATTGCCTTAATTGCCTTCAGACTCTTTTTTCCAAACCCTCTTCCAGCCAATATCCCCCATAAGCATTCCCAGGTCACACGGTCGAATGCTTTCTCAGCATCGATTAGGATCATGGCCATATGCTCCCCCCTGGCAGCATGGGCATCAAACAAGGCTATAGCACGTCTAATATGGTCTGTGGTGCCACGACTTGGAACAAACCCATGCTGCCACGGGGAGACCAACCGACCAATGATCCCTCCCAGCCTCTTAGCCCAGACCTTGGAATATAGTTTTGTGTCTGAGTTAATAAGGGAAATCGGGCGATATGATCCTGGATTATTCTTGGGTTTGCCCTTTTTGTGAAATATGACAATGTTAGTCTCCTTCCAAGATTCCGGAATTGACCCTGAGCATGCTATACCATTAAATAGGTCCAGCAGAATTGGGGCAATTTCCTCCTCGAGACACTTATAAACTTCGAGGGGAATCCCATCGGGTCCCGCGGCTTTGCCAGCAGCTAGTTCCTGCAGCGCTATCTTTATCTCCGTCAGAGTCAGATCACATTCCAATATTTCCCTACTTCTTTCATCCACTTTTGGGCCATCATCTTTGAGAATTGGGCTCTGTATTGTCCCCCCACCTTCTTCATCATATAACTTTTGGTAGAAGGTCTGGAAAACTTTCAGAATCTCCTCCGGTTCGGTATATCTGATCCCATTCTCCTGTATACTAGATATCAAATTATTAGATCTCTCCTGCCTAATCCAGAGTGCTAACACCCTTCCTGCCTGCTCCCCCATCTCATATCGATTTGCCCTTGAGGACTGGTATTCCCTAGTCTTCTTCTGTGTCGCTATCCCCTGGAGATCCGCTTTGATGGTATTCATTCTATTTAAGCTTGCCTTTCCATCGGTCCCCTGCCTAATCTCTGTAATATGTTGTGTTTCCACTATGCCCAACTCCCCGATCAGAGTTTCAATCTTCAGCCTATCTTCTTGACTAACATTATTTCCTAGGGGGTTTCAGTTTATTCCCTGCCTCAATTATTTTCGATGGGAAGGTGTTGCAGTACTAGTGGTGAGCCATGTGTTGACATGTGGTGCCAGACTTACTACTGTTTTTTTTTCAGTAGTAACTGCCACTCGTATGTTTGGCTCAACGCCCCCTTTTTCAGGCAATGGAGTCGTGTAAGTGGACACTTTTGAGTAACTTTACACTCAGATTTTTGTGAATAGCTTAAATTATTAAAGTTACTCAAAAGAATAAGGGTAAATACATGTGTAAATTATGCACAAGAGTAAGTTATCTTCATGAGCAGCCCCCCATTGTATGTAAAAAAGAATATTAGAGTGTGAAATACTAACTACTGTGTATGTGGATTGATTTTGAGGTAAGGGATGTGACTCTGCATATGCCCCTACAGATGAGAATTTCATTAACATATTTTCTGCCTTGAAATACTCCCTCTGAGAGAGCCCTGCTAATTCTTACTTTCTCTGAAAAAGGCACAACTACCTATGGAGGCTTAGTGGATCTACCAGATGTAACCCCATTAGTGTGACACAGTGCCCAACATGAGGTCTGGTCATTGAGGGCCCCTGAGGGCCTAGAACCCCAAATATCAGTCGCATACACAAACATATGCATTGAAATCAAGAAGTATGTTATGGTTCTCCTCAGTACTAGTAAAGGAGTGTCTGTTGTCCAACTGAGGTTTGCTGAGCACTTAAGTTACAACAGACCTGCATGAATCATTATTATCAATTCTGGGATATAAACAAGGGCATTATAGGCGGAGGCGATAGAAGGAGAAATGGTGTAAATACTAAAGAACTTGTTCTCTGCCCATGCTGCCCATCTGACTGTAAAGGGATTCCCACTATTCGAGGGCAAAATCATATTAGTGGCAAGTGCAAACTCACTGTATACCACCATAGTATTCTATTAATCGAAGCTGCTGACACAGTAAGGCTATTTGAGGAATATACAATAATAGATCCCCCACCAAGTTCTGATTCAAACAAATTAATTGACATTAACATCAATAGAACATAAGTCATGGCCCAGTTTCAACAGAGGTTACTGCATGTAACACAAATAGTATGTTTCGGTCCTTTATCTTTGGCAGGAGAGACATGCCCAACATTAGATACATACACACCTCATTCTTAGGAGAGACTTGTAAAATATTGATGGATGGGATGGCCGCTTACAGACAGTTGAGACAGATTTTGTTGTAGCAGTGTGGCACAGAAGTCAGGTCCACTCTCCAAATAATGAAACATCCACAAGCCACTGACTACAATCCACAGTCTAAAAATGCAGTAAAGGAGTGCTGCCCACCCAAACAAAATTAAATTCCATTGCGGGGAGCTAGAAAGACCTATCAGGTGGAGGGGGGTTATCTTCATTCATCTCCACAGAATAAACATTGAATGAGATGGACGCCTCCACTATGTATTCACATTAGTCACAATACCTATACAAGATTCCAGAAAATCCAAGAAAACTGTTATTAATATTATTATTACTTGGGGAGTCTGCAATATCGACATAATTTGCGTTAGATTGATTATGCAGAATTTCAACAAAAGTATGCAAAAGTACATGAATTACAACTCTTTACTCACACTATATTTTAGAACAAAATAAAATTTAAAAATATTGCAAAAAAGAAAAACCATTGATGATTTTGTTCTGCCATTCCTGGCAAGAGGCCAACCACACAATTAAGGACCTGTCCTGGTGTGGTGTTGAGATTATCCAAATGAATTTAAGAGGAGGAGACATTGATCTTAAAAGAAAAAAACTAGAACAATTTTTCATGTCCCGTTTTAACACTGTGAGAAACGGGTTGAACAATAAAGAAGACTGGGAACGTATTCTATGAATAACTGTAAGATTCTTTTATGCGACTGTACTTCCAAAAAACCTTCTATATCATTTATTCCCTCAAAATGTGGCACGTAAGAAGTGACATTAATATTAGACCTAGTGATTAAAAAGAGGACGGGAATTAGTGAATTTACAGATAAATTCAGTCAGTTGAATCCTCAAACCCGAGAGGGTATTTAATTGACGAAATTAGTAGTATATTATTACGCCTTGAAAGAACCCTAAACACAATAGCAGTAGAATCGATTTGATCAATAACAAACTACCACAGTAGTTCTTCATACGAGTCGCACACCACAACACGTAAAAAGGATCCGTAGTGGTCTCGCGAGTTTTTCATTCAATACGCGCGAACCGGAAATACTTAAATACAAACAAACACACAGGATGTGTGTATCTGTAAACCTGACGAAAAGGAGTGGAAAAAGGAGCAGGGAGGCCGAATACCGGACGAAAGGTAAGCGAGAGAGCACCCATAATAGCAGGGAGTTTCACAAGACTGCGCACGAGTTTATTGAGGAATCTCGCTATGTTGTCGTTATAGATGCACTTTACGAAGCAGCTTCTGTTTCTAGCCATGTGGAGCGGCCGAATTTATGGTCTCATCTCGATTACGCCACTCAAGCGCGGACTGAGACCGCGTTAGGGTGTCATCTTGTGGATAGTCTGTGACCCACAGTGATAGGAAAACGGGAATTAACCGTATGGGTCTCGGGGGTATCACAATAGAATACGAGTCTCTTTTTTAAAAAAAACCCCGTGTGTAATGAAAACTGTATAAAACCCTCCGAGTATTTTAAGACACGCAGCAATAACTCCGCATGCGTTAAACTAAATTTAACCAACTGTGTTGGATCAGCCAACCGGCACTCGTAAATAAAAGTCTTGATGCACGAACAATGAATAGACCAGGTGCTCAAAGTCGCGACACTGCTGATTCCCTTAAGGATTATACATGACGGAAACTAATGAATATGTGAAAATGAGCCGGGAATTGATGAATCCGTCACCTATATATGTTTTTTCCAGGGTGTTAAATTGAGAAAAAAAACCCCGTACAGAGTTAACGAATAAAACAGCAATTTTTTACAAAAGAACTTGACGTCATCCAGTCACGTGCTACACTTTAGGCTGATCCCCTGTATCCAAGGGTAAGTGTTTTAGACTTATGGAGAAATGCAATTGTTAACTAAATAACTCAACTATTTGAATAGAAGTATAAATTGACACACCCCATGGTTTTAATTTTTTCAAGGAACTTCAAAAAAAAGTCCCTCATAACGGTGGCTCCTTTTTCCTTCATATAAAGAAAACTCCATGACAAAGTGAAGGTAATTAATAGACCTTTATAGTACTAATATGTACAGAGACCCTACATTAATAAAGATATGAATTTGAAGTAAGGTTTTTGTAGTTTCAGACACAAAGAGATGTTTTGATCGTTTACATCCATTTGTGTATATGATGTCCTATGATGAGTCAGGGACTCCCTCCTCGAACTGAATACAGAGGAATACGTCTCTAAAGTGATAAGAGTTCGTTTTTTTAAAGTAAGTAAAAAATCCTCAGCCCCATACATAACATAAGGAGGAATAGTTATAGACTGTTCCTATAGGTTGATTGCCATTCGAGATGTAACTCATCTGGAAGTTCACCAGTGTTGAATTTCCAATATAGCTCAAGAGATCTAGTTGCCACTGTCCTTTGTGCCCCAGTACAACATGCATCTTTTAAAAATGTGTTTCACTGATCACTATGCCTTAGTATAATGAAATGTATCCATGAGAAGTGTGTCTCTCTGCTCCACCATAGAAGGAATTTGAGAAACTATACAAATGTAGAAAAGAGCAATGGGTAGAATGCAAAAAAGTGACGATATAGTTGTGTTCTAAAGAAAATGTTGTTTTAATACTGTGTTTCTTTATTGTATAGAACCCTTTCCTGATGAAGGTGTCATCATAAAAACCGAAACGCTGCGTCGACAACTTGTTTTTAATAGCTAACTGCTTTTTTATACTGATTTTGTGTGTTTATCATGTGTGCACCATTGAACCATTGGTAGGGTGCTGACACTCCCCCTTTTTTTAACATTTTACATTGTGGCACTGTAATTGAAATTTGACATTGTATATTTTGTAATAAATTGTTCATAATTCTTACCCCAATTGTTTTCTTATTGTGTATATAATTTACTAGAGTGGATTTAAGTGTAAGGATCTCTTGAGCTATGGTGGCATACTATGGATAGCATTATCCTCTTTTCAAGTTAAAGATAGGGACTGTTTTGATTTCTTGTATTCCTGTGCGTTCACTATAAATATTTACCATGAATAGCGTATTTGCTGTAATTTTTTAAAGCGAACGTCATCTTGCTTGAGATAATTTCAGGAATGTCATGTAAAAAGCATAACACAAAATTACCTAAATTACCTTAGCCTACTTTGAATTTTGCACAGGCTTAATTTAAGTGGGATTTTTCCCAGATATGAATTGTCTTGTAAAAGGAAAGGACTCACCACCAGAGTTCCTACAAATGTGTGTGACATCAGACCTCCCACCTCCTGAAAAATCCCAGAACGTTGCAAGCATTTATAGGGTTGATGAAATTTGAATAGACATAACATCCACATTATGTGAAGATATGAAAACTGTTAACTACCCCTATGTTTCATGGAAGGACTGAAAAAAAGAATATATTTAATCCTCAGGGATTTGCAGAAGGACTTGAAAACAACAGCACATTTACAAACACAGGACAAAAAACACAATTTAGTGATGAGATTAGTTTCTACATGTTACTTCCTGGCATCCTTAGTGTGGTTCTCACCTAACATTTTGCCTTCAATGCTCCTGTTTTGCTATGTTTGTTTTGCTGGCCTTAAGACTCTGCGTACTTCAGCACTGCTAACCAGTGCTAAACTGCTTGTGCTCTCTCCTTTAAACATGGTAGAATGGCCTTACATCAACTTGGCATAGTTACTTTACTCTTATGTCCCTAGTAAAATGGTACTACATGTACCTAGGCCTGTAAAGTAAATTCTACTAGTTGGCCTATGGCACTGATTTTGCCACCCACTTAAGTAGCACTTTTAAACATGGCTCAGGCATGCTGTTTGCACAGGTTTAAACTACCATTTCAACCTTGCAAAACAAACTTTTTGCCAAACCCAAACCTTCCTTTTTTAATACATATAAGTAACCTGTAGGTAGGCCCTGAATAGCCCAGAGGGCAAGGGGGCGTATATTTAAACAGTTGGGCATGAACTTGTAAGTCTTACTTGTCCTGATAGTGAAAAACTCTTCAATTCATTTTTCACTACTGGAAAAATGTGTGTCCCCTAGGATAACATTAGAATTACCTTATTACATTTCATACGCTGTAGCTTCTAATTAGGAGGGGATAGGCAGATCACGTTTGGTGTTTAAAGAATTGAAATTTAAATCCCTCTTTAATGCTAAAGTTGGATTTTTTTGTATGGGTGTGTGGTAAATTCCGCTCCGCTGGTGGAGTTTGTGGAGTTTTGCCACTCTGCGCTCCGCTTGGCTCATAGAGTTTGGCAAAAACTCCACCAACAACCATGTAGCAGAGTGTACCGGTGCCACCCCTATGCACACTGCCAATGTATCACCAGAAGCGGCCTAGAAGCCTCATTGTTGTTGTATCAACAACAGAAGGCTCGGAACAGTTTATGCGAACCTAACTTCAAGCAGCAGCGTTACCATCACATAATTTATATATGCTTATAAATTCTACTGCCTTCCCCTTGCATCCCCAGCAGCTGTAAACAACCTGCTGACGTTTTCTATAGGAAAACACGTACAAGCAAGTGCAGATGTTCATTTATTTATAGGTCTACTCAGTGCAAACACCAACCACAGGAAGGAAATCCAATAACTTTACAGAGTCGAAGGTTATAGAAGCATTTTTGCATGAAGTTCTACAAACATAACGTAGTTGGGGTGTTACTGAGAAGAGCAGCACTTCCCTAAATAGCAGCCTTCTCTTATTTATCCAGAATAATGTTTGATAATACTCTAGCTTAATTTAAACTTTTTTGAAGATGCGTTATTTGACAGATTGTTTTTTTGTGCCCTAAAGTGTGCCTTAAATTCATACATTGTATTCCTAAATCTCCCCGCCATGAAAATTGTTCAAAGCAATAATAATAAAACATTCCTGCAGGAATGCAATCCTCTCTATCTGTGCAGCTCAGGTACTTTCCATGACTTTTAGACCCCCCCAACCCTGAGAAAAACCCTTCAAACATACACAAATATCCCTAGTCTCCTATCCCAAAATCGAAAATTAATGAATGAAAGGAATATATATACCAGTACGAGCATCTACGACTACCCTGCTCAGATTTCAAGGAATATACTTTCGGCCACTGTTCTGAAAACCTTGAATTAGTGGGCTGTCATTCATGTTTACAGGAAAGCCTGTCTTCGGCTCTCCATATGATGAAAGTGGCAGCCTTCTTAGAATGCCCTAACAGTTCCCGTCGACTCAGCATTCTTTACCTCTAGTTTTTGACAGTAATAGCCCTGCCGTAATGTGCTGTATTCATATTTGCCCATGGGCTCACAGTCAGCTTTTAGTTGCAGCACTCAAGTCCATATTCACCCTGGCTACCCTCCTGTGCTTCCTACGGAGTGTTACGTGGCGCATATCGGCATTGTCATCTTCCCTATGTTAGCATGAGCATATTGCTGACTATCCGCTGCTTTGCACATGTTACTACACACATTTATTTTGCTTGTGCCACACTAAAACTTTCACACAGAACAATGTCCCTTGTTATTCTGTCTGGCCAGGCCCTAGCATCTAGACAAAACATGCAGCTGCAGCAGTTGTTTGGGAACACATACTTTGGTCATATGAGAGTGCACGGATAGGTAACATAGATACTTGGATGTTTGACATTGTGCAGAATTCTGTTCATCAATTGTTCTTTTTGCATATGTCACACCGAGTAGGGCGGGTATGCTTAGACAGGGGTCCTGTGCTCTCCATGCCACTGGAGTCAACTTATGCCTGGCTGATGAGTGGTGATGCCCCGAAACCGGTCTCAGGATGCCTTTTTCAAGTCCGGGGAGGACCTGGCCTGGCAGTTCAGGCTGGACTGTTCCTATGGGGAACAGGGTCAAGATTGATTTGCATATGGCTGGGTCTGAACTGGAATGGAACGGGGAGCAAAACAACTATGGATTTAGGCCCAGATCTCTGTACTTGGGTGACTGTTAGATATCTGTTTGATATTGTTGAGCATTCTGTCCATCAATTGTTAATTTTACATTTGTCACCCCGAGTCAGACGAGTATGCCCACATGTGGGTCACGTGCCCTCCATGCCACTTGAGTTAAGCTAGCCTGGCTGATGAGGGGTGATGCCCCGAAACCGGTCCCAGGAAGCTTGTTTCCAATCTAGGGAGGACCTGGCCTGGCAGTTCGGGCTGGACTTTTCCCATGGGGAACAGTGTCAAGACTGATCTGTATATGGCTGGGTCTGAACTGGAATGGCATGGGGAGCAAAAAAACAATGGATATTTAGGCCCAGATCTATGTGCTGGTGTGAATGTTTGCCATTGCACAGCATTCTGTCTATCAATTGTTCTTTTTGCATTTGTCACTCTGAGTGGGACGGGTATGCCCAGATGTAGGTCCTGTGCTCTCCATGCCACTGGAGTCAAGCTAGCCCAGCGGATGAGGGGTGATGACCTGAAACCAGTCCCGGGATGCTTTTTTCCAGGCCAGGGAGGATCTTGACTGGCAGTTTGGCCTGGACTGATCCCATGGGGACAGGGTCAAGACTGATTTGCCTATGGCTGGGTCTGAACTGGAATGGCATGGGGAGCAAGAAAAAAAAGGATTTAGGCTCAGATCTCTGTACTGGGGTGAATGTTTGATATTGTTCACTATTCTTTCCATCAATTGTTATTTTTGCATTTGTCACCCTGAGTATTGGTCCCGTGCTCTCCATGCCACTGGAGTCCAACTAGCCTGGCTGATGTGGGGTGATGCCCGGAAACCGGTCCCAGAATGCTGGTTTCCAGTCTGGGGAGGACCTGGACTGGCAGTTTGGGCTGGACTGATCCCATGGGGAACAGGTTCAAGACTGATTTGTATATGGCTGGGTCTGAACTGGAATGGCATGGGGAGCAAAACAACGATGGACTTAGGCCCAGATGTCTGTACTGGGGAGAATGTTTGACATTGTGCAGTAGTGTGTCCATCAATTGTTCTTTTTGGAAAGAGTCTTGCAGCATTACTAGTGTTATTGGTAATGTATACTAAGGCCACTTCAAAGTTCTGACACCCACTTGCAATAATGAATAATGTTGAAGGTGGGCGAAATTACACTCTACTGCTGAACCAAATAATATTGTGAGCCATGAGTGGGCCATAGATGGAGCAGCCGCTGTTGTTTATGACCACTCCATCTCTCCGTCCTTTGATGCCGTCTACATAACTATGATTCTGAAAAGGGGGTGGTGATGAACAGAGTGTCTGAATTAAACAGACCACTCTTACCCATTCCAAAGAGTATACTCAGACATGAGTCCCTTGCTCACTGCACCATCAGGATTCAAGAAAGCCGGGCCGACGACGGCTGAAATGCCAGAAACCGGTCCCCGGAATCTTGTCTCCTTTCTGGTGAAGAATTGGCTTGGTAGTTTGGTCTGCCCTGTTCCCATGATGCACTGGGCCAGGGACAGACTAATTTGCATATAGCCAGGTTCTGAGCTGGATGGTGCAGTGAGCTAAAAAAACGGTGATGGATCAAGCCCTGATCTGTTGACTGGGTATGAGTGTTCTGTTTAATTCAGATACTCTGCCCATCACCACCCCCTTTTCTGAATTGTTTTGTCCACCATAAGCGTGGAAGGGTATACTCAGATGTGACCCCCTTGCTCATTGCACCATCAGGATTCAAGCAAGCCGGGCCGAAGACGGCTGTAATGCCAGAAACCGGTCCCCGGAAGCTTGTTTCCTTCCCAGTATAAGAATTGGCTTGGTAGTTTGGTCTGCCCTGTTCCCATGATGCACTGGGCCAGGGACAGACTAATTTGCATATAGCCAGGTTCTGAGCTGGATGGTGCAGTGAGCTGAAAAACGGTAATGGATCAAGCCCTGATCTGTTGACTGGGTATGAGTGTTCTGTTTAATTCAGATACTCTGCCCATCACCACCCCCTTTTCTGAATTGTTTTGTCCACCATAAGCGTGGAAGGGTATACTCAGATGTGAGTCCCTTGCTCATTGCACCATCAGGATTCAAGCAAGCCAGGCCGAAGACGGCTGTAATGCCAGAAACCGGTCCTCGGAAGCTTGTTTCCTTCCCAGTATAAGAATTGGCTTGGTAGTTTGGTCTGCCCTGTTCCCATGATGCACTGGGCCAGGGACAGACTAATTTGCATATAGCCAGGTTCTGAGCTGGGATGGTGCAGTGAGCTAAAAAACGGTGATGGATCAAGCCCTGATCTGTTGACTGGGTATGAGTGTTCTGTTTAATTCAGATACTCTGTCCATCACCACCCCCTTTTCTGAATTGTTTTGTCCACCATAAGCGTGGAAGGGTATACTCAGATGTGAGTCCCTTGCTCATTGCACCATCAGGATTCAAGCAAGCCGGGCCAAAGACGGCTGTAATGCCAGAAACCGGTCCCCGGAAGCTTGTTTCCTTCCCATTATAAGAATTGGCTTGGTAGTTCGGTCTGCCCTGTTCCCATGATGCACTGGGCCAGGGACAGACTAATTTGCATATAGCCAGGTTCTGAGCTGGGATGGTGCAGTGAGCTAAAAAACGGTGATGGATCAAGCCCTGATCTGTTGACTGGGTATGAGTGTTCTGTTTAATTCAGATACTCTGTCCATCACCACCCCCTTTTCTGAATTGTTTTGTCCACCATAAGCGTGGAAGGGTATACTTAGATGTGAGTCCCTTGCTCATTGCACCATCAGGATTCAAGCAAGCCGGGCCGAAGACGGCTGCAATGCCAGAAACCGGTCCCCGGAAGCTTGTTTCCTTCCCAGTATAAGAATTGGCTTGGTAGTTTGGTCTGCCCTGTTCCCATGATGCACTGGGCCAGGGACAGACTAATTTGCATATA
Organism: Lissotriton vulgaris; assembly: GCF_964263255.1. Lineage (NCBI taxonomy): Eukaryota > Metazoa > Chordata > Amphibia > Caudata > Salamandridae > Lissotriton > Lissotriton vulgaris. The sequence continues at coordinate 281,406,642 of NC_141694.1, forward strand.
GCCAGGTTCTGAGCTGGGATGGTGCAGTGAGCTAAAAAACGGTGATGGATCAAGCCCTGATCTGTTGACTGGGTATGAGTGTTCTGTTTAATTCAGATACTCTGTCCATCACCACCCCTTTTCTGAATTGTTTTGTCCACCATAAGCGTGGAAGGGTATACTCAGATGTGAGTCCCTTGCTCATTGCACCATCAGGATTCAAGCAAGCCGGGCCGAAGACGGCTGTAATGCCAGAAACCGGTCCCCGGAAGCTTGTTTCCTTCCCAGTATAAGAATAGGCTTGGTAGTTTGGTCTGCCCTGTTCCCATGATGCACTGGGCCAGGGACAGACTAATTTGCATATAGCCAGGTTCTGAGCTGGGATGGTGCAGTGAGCTAAAAAACGGTGATGGATCAAGCCCTGATCTGTTGACTCGGTATGAGTGTTCTGTTTAATTCAGATACTCTGTCCATCTCCACCCCCTTTTCTGAATTGTCTGCATAACTATGACACTGCTCTGCCTTTTATACTCCAATGGGTCAGACTTGACAGAGTGCATTTAAAGATTTACTCCGCCTGCTCATGGAGCTCCTCAGAATTTGGCAGAGTTTGTAGATAAGTCTGCGGAAATCCATGGAGTGAAACCCTGCGAGCTCGGCCCAGGCCTCATTTTTAGTCACAATTTTGAAAATGCCACTTTTAGAAAGTTGTTATTTTTCTGTCCTAACCATTTGGTGTTTGCTGGTTGATCCTGGCTTACATGACTAGTGGAAGCCAGCAGTTGGTATTTGTGGATTTCTCCCAGACAGTGAGACAGAGGGAAGTTAGGTGTTGGTGGGATGAGCCGCACTGAGTTAACGAGAGGGAAGAGCTGCCACCTACCAAGCTTGCACATCACAAAGGTTCTGCCTGAGCACTCTCAGAAAGTGTTTGTCACTAGTCTTTTGTAACCCTGGGCCAAGCTGGGGCCTAGACAGGTAGGAAGGGGATGCCTGGCATCCCAGGGTGGTGCAAACCATTAGACGCTACCTCTACTTCAAAGTGGGCACTATGTATAAATATTGGACCTTTAGACCTGACTCTTCAGTTAAATTCTCGACCTGTGGACTCTGTTAAGAAAGAGGGACTGCTGTGCTGCTGAAAGGACACCCCCTGCTGTGCTTACCTGCTGCCCTCTTTTCCCTTGAAAAGAACGACTGGATCTGCATCTCTAAACCCAGGACCCCAGAGTGAATCAGAAGCCTCAGGGACAGCACTGGCATCCAACAAATTTCAACCTAGCACCTAGACTCTGCAATCTCTGAGTCCTCCCCATTAAGGGTTGTCACCCCAGTCCTGGACCCTAGGAAGTGGCCCTAAAGGTGCTCTGCCAGCCCATCTGTGGATTCACCAGTGCCAACATAAATCCTCCACAGTGCAGCGCATTTCCCACAGAACTACGGCCTCGCATCTGATGCTCAATGTCTAACCCTCTGAACTAACGAGTCACCTCTGCTGTGTTAAATTCCTTGACACAAGGATTCATCGCCAATCGCAGTGCATCAGAACTTCTGCTGCGCAATGCATCTCTATGCAAGGACATCACCTTGCTCAACGCAGCCCATCGGAACCAATGCAATGCGATACATCTCTAAACAACGATATCACATCGCACTTTGCAGCTTCCTGGAACCCCTGCAGCGCGATACATCTCATCGTCCAGATCTTGCATCACCTCTGCTGCACTCATCCTTAACACGGGCCTCTGCATCTTTTTGTTAACAGGATTAAAGTACTGTGTTCAGTGGTCCTAAGTGGGTCCGTGTAGCCTACCCATGCTCCATTGCTGTCAGCCTGAACTTGTGACTTTGTCCCAGTTTGGCGCGACCAGAAAAACACACTTGGTATGTTGCGCTATTTTCACCAACATTTTTTAACTCACACATCTCCAGTTCTATGGATTAGATTGTTGTTGATCTATTAATTAACACTTACTTTATTTTTCTAATTTAGTGTAAAATTATTCTTGCATTGTGTTCATGGTATTACTGATTTGCCTCTAAGTTAAACCTAACTGCTCAGTGCCAAGTGCCCAGAGGGTTGAGCACAGACTAATTTAAGGTTTAATTGTGACATAAGCCTGACAGGCATTGTGGTTGCTGCTTGAGTAGGGTTTGCTCTCCTCAATCAGTAACCCAGGGCCATATTTATGTTTGGGTCGCATCGCTTTTCCACCACGCAACACAGTGCATGCATGACACAGGCCTAAAATGTGATTTATCATGCCACACAAGGCCACCTTGCGTGGCCCTGAGTGGCTTGATAAATTCAGAGCAAACCAATGCAGCGCAAATTACTGCTTTGACCTGGGAAGGCGTTCCATGGGTGGAGCACAAATGTTACCAAGCAAAGCCAATGGATTTTGATGCATTCCCAGATTTACCATTACTGGTAGACGTGAGAATGTTCCATTTTCAATCGCACAGCCAAAAACACTATTTCCGAAACTATTTTTACTTTAATCCATGTTTATTCCGTGTAATCACTGCTTCAACCAATTCTTTTCTTTTTGATTTACGATAAAGCTGATGAGAGTCCCAATTTTTTCAAATGACACAATTATGCCCATCCGGGACTTTTACTGCATCATGTGGGTACGATCGGCAACTCAGATTTGAATAATATCCTGATGCATATCGCCGGGCCTTCTTTGTGTCCTTTCTCAGGGGAAGCTGCTTCTCCTTCTTCTGTGCTTTTGACGATTCCAACGACTCCTTTCTTTGTGACCATGAGGCCAAACAAATGCTCAAACCTTTTGAGCAGGATATTATTCAATTCTGAGTTGACGATTGTGAATTATATTTACGAGTAAGAGTTTCGGAAAATAGTGTTTTTGGCTGTGCGATTGGCAATGGAGCGTCTTTATGCAACATATGTGTGATGAATTTCGTAAATGTGCGTTGAGGTGAGGCACGGATCCAGTCTGCACACAAACCTGAAAATAATTATAACTTTGAGTACACCGATACTAGATGTGCATCCCGCCACTCCTTAAGACTTGGAAATGTGCCAAAATGCTATGCCTTCCTAGGGGATGCATAACAAGGAGAAATACCTTTATTTTTCTTTGTTTTTTCCTCTTTCATTGTGGGCTGCGTAATGCAGCAGGCATAGAAAGAGGAACATGCCTCAGGGGATTATTTTTGTACAGGAAGGTGTCCCTTCCTGCACAAAAGCAATCCTGTGTACAAGGCAGGCACTCTTGCACTGCGGTGCAAGAGTGCCTGCATTGGCGCTAGGCAGCACATTGTGCACCAGCACTGGAAAAAGGCAGGAATGGGCCGTATTGTGTTTACATATGGTGCATCCCTGCCCTTTCCCTGCCACACTATGCTGCGTGACTTCTACATAAATATGCCCCCCACTGTCTTACACTACATAAATATGAAAATACTCTTTTGTGTGGCAGTGGGATTAGGGTGGATAAAAGTTACGGAAGGATATTTTGATGTTCACTACTGTGTAAATAAATAGTGGTCTCTACAATATGGTGTGCCTTCCATTTTTATGAGCTGCTGCAAAAATGGAATGTTCTTTATAAGAACTATTGCCACCCCTGCAAGAACCAATCATGTTGCTTTAGGTGCCAAATACTACAGAGACCGTGTAAGCAAGCCTTGCAAATTAGCTATGATAGCTTCATTAAAATTAAATCAGGATGTAGCACTAAATCAACTAATGATTACAATGCTCTACGTCAAGCACATATAGTACGTATGCAGAAAAATATCCACCAGCATGCCTTGGGGCTTTAAAAACAATTATACATACATTAAACATGACAGGGCTGGTCATGCATAAAAGAAACTGAAAAAGGAATATTAAATGTGTTTAAATACACTTTAGGATCAGCATCGCAGACGTTGTGGCATTTTACATCTACGGCCACATGCATCATTGTTGCCGTTTGCGATTTCTTAATTGCGAAAATTAAGGAATCGTAACTAAGAAATCGCAAAAGGCTATGCATTAAGAAATCGCAATGTTTTTTGCGATTTCTTAAATTTCCTTAATTGCGATTCACAATTTGCGAATCGCAATTAAGGAATTCCTTCCAATTGATTCCTATGGGCCTAGAGGCCCATAGGAATCAATGGGAAGTCATTTTCAATTTCCGAATAGCAATTTGCGAATCGCAAATTGAAAATGCAATTTCAAGGGTGCAGGGTGGGGTCCAAAGGACCCCCCCAACCACCCTGAAATTTACCTTTAAGTGCATTTTTCACACACACATACCCCAAGGGCATGTGTGTGTGTAAAATGAAACTTTCAAAAATGCACTTTTGTGCATTTTTGAAAGTATTCGCAAATGACCATGAAGGTCAACTTCATGGTAATTTACCTCTCCCTATTTGCGAAATTCACAAATTTAAAATGTTCATGCATTGCATTTAAGAAATTGCGATTTCTTAAATGCAATCGCAATCTAAGAAATCGTAACATGATTGCGAATTCTAAAATTGCGAAAAACATGATGCATCCCAATTTTGTCAATTGCATTCGCAAACGGCCGAAAATTGCGATTTGCACCGTTTGCGAATGCAATTCACAATGATGCATGTGCCCCCTAGTCTTTTATCTGGATTGGTTCCAAATAATAATGGTAGGCTGTCAGTAATAACTACAATACTAATAATGACTAATGAAGAAATTAATGCACACAGTACACTGAAACGATGTTTAAAGTGTGAATCAGGAGATAAATATGTTTGGTTGGGAACAACCCATAAAATATGCATGAACGAAGTAAAAGTACCCGATTGTCAAGACATTGTTATGTATTTTAATGTTTCTGGTCTCAGAATTTCCCTTCAGGCAAAAATGCACTAAGAACATGATTTGGCACCCGAATGATTCACTGAAGAATAACCCCATGAAGACATGATGGTCTAAAGCACTGGGTAGGGCAACGCTGAAAGCCCAATGAGTCATTTTGTATGCCAAATGCTTATGCATAAAATTAGGCCTAGGAGTAATTTTAATTATGTTGGAGTAATTTTGTTAATTTCTGTGTTCCTCTTTGATGAGGAATTACTGATAATAATGTGGTTCTGCCCGCTCGCATAATTAAGAGTAATTTGCAGGAAATATCCTACAGTGAGAGCACATTTAGGGTGTGTGAGCGGCTGCTGGCGCTACTGGTCATGTTCTGTTGCAGTTAAGGCTATTTCTTAGCACAAGATGCATTCATGCTTCCATTTTGGACCCAAGGGGGCCTTTTGCCTTGAAACACTGTTGCTAATATCTGGAGTAAGTTAGGGAAAAAAACTACTACAAGTTCACAATTTGTTAACGTGAGCGGCTGCTTGCACTGCTATACATGTTCGGGTGCATTTAGTGCTATTTCTTAGTGTAAAATGCATCCTTGTGTCCATTTATAATTAGAATGCAGAATTACTCACGTAACTCCATATAATCTTGCAGGATATGCTACACGGAATCACGCGAATTATGCTGACACCTACATACAGACATTTAAAACTACAAACACATAGGTCAGGAAGGTGTTCAAATTAATTTTTAAGATACTAACTAGAGTTGTGCGAAATTTGTGTAATTTGCTTTAGCATAATTATGCAAAATATTGGTAAAATTTCACAAAATGCAAATCCAACACTTTGCGCTATGTTTTAGTACGAAATACGTCCACGGATTAATTTTTTATGCAGTGTGCAACAAAACAAAAGCATCACAAAAAACCGACATTCATTTTTTAGTTTTCCATGGATTCGGGCTAAATTTGTACACCCAATGGTGCATTTCGTTGCAAATTATTACTAGAAATGACCCGCAATTACGAGAAGTGCTGAAATGGCGTCATTTTGGGAATTTTGCATCTGTACTAACCTCTGGGTGTATGCTCTTCATAAGCCACTTGCAGGTGAGACATTCTTTGAAAGGTTTGTCTGACTCCTAAACCTCCTCCTACCACAGCATAACATCAGTAGGGGATGAGTTAGAGACCTCTTCCAGTTCTTTCCTCTGAAAGGACCCAGTTACCTTTTGAGGGTTAGGCTGTCTTACAGGTGTGATCCCGTACTACTCTGCTACTGCTGGGTTGAGCACCTGGTTAGGTCTAGGTTCCCTTTCAGGGCAAGGACAATCATTATGGATTTGAGGCCCCTACAACATGTGGTAATGCCTTCTGTGTTAGCTCAAGTACATGATGGACCTGGTCAAACCTTCGTGGTTGCTGTGGGATCATAGGGGGATTTTCAGAAGTTCTTGGGAAAACCTATTGCTTGCTAAAAGATGGCAAACAGGCAGGTAGGTAAAGGCTTTACTGTCCAAGAGTCCAGGTGGGGATGGCACTCTTACACAACTCATGTCAGGTCCTGTTAAAACAAAGGGCCATATTATCAAGCAAGGGCGATACATTATCGCCGCTTGTATCGGCAGGAAACTGCAGCTAAAGCAGAGATAATGGGCTTGATAATATGCCCTTGACAGATACACCTGAATCATCTGTTATACTTCCATATACTGAACATAATGTAAATGGGAAATCAGTGGGGGGCCTTCATTCGACTATTACCCATCTACCATGCAAATCTGCCCGCATTTGTTTGACTTGTACCACAATATTGCGAGCTAAAATAGCCACCTACCAGTATGTCCTAGATCAATCTATACACAAGTGATTTTAACACATTCCTCTGTGCCCCTTCTATATGAGTTTCTTGCAGACAAATAATGTCAGTGTATATCGATTGGAGCCCATGAGAAACTCTCTGCCTCTTCTTTGCATCATTCAACCCGCAGATATTGAGGGTAGCAATCCGCAATTTCCCTTTTCCCGCCATTAGATCATCCTGTTTTCCAGAGACTGTATCCTATCCCAGGTCTTGTAAAAAGACCTCTCAGTCTGTCATCCTGTAAAAACTCATTCTCCACCTCAATAGCCCATCAACGTGTGAAGTCCCCCTTCCCGCCCACCCCGGCCTCGCCAACCCCACCCCGCCCTCCTGCCCAACCCCCACCAAAAAAAGGGCAATCAGGCCGAGCCTGAATGATGTTCACCTAACCCAAGAAACCCACCGCCAAGCTCTCCCCAGCCCAAAAAAATTGCAGATGAATTCAGCTTTACCCTGCATTTTTTCTGAGTTGTTGCCACAATATGCTCCCCTTGGTAGAATACCCATGCCCCCCCCCCCCCGCCCCCAGAAATACCTCATATTATCTGGCAACTTTGGAAGAACCCCTTTTGAGCTCTTTTACAAATTCCTGCGCCTGAATTTCTGAGGTAGAGCTACGGCTTTGCCCAGTAAAAATGATTTTCAATCATGCAGGATTTTGTAAATACACTTCAGCACGCATTTTCAAGAAAGGAGAAAACAACCTTTGGCAAGCGCCACCTACGCCCAACTGTGACATGTGCAAAATCTGGTTTAACAAAGAAAAACACTCCCTCATGTTCTCTTTCTGCATTTGGGTGCATCAGGAATTTCAAGATAAATAACCTGGCCATTACCCCCTTCCACTCCCTCAGATCATACATTATTTCTCCGTTGCCTATTCTCCTGGTCCTCTAGTTTTCACATGACATTATACACGATGGCTGATCGGGATGCACTTGGGGTTTTCAAGGAGCTAACCTCAGTCTCAAGGCTCTCAGTCCGGCCTTCCACCATTGTTAACCGATCTGCAATTTCTGAGCAGGTCTTATTCAATTTCCTCACTTTTCCCTGCAATTTTTTAGATGCTAATTTTGACCGACAGCTATCAGTCGGAGCTTCATCCTGCAATTCTTTAGTAGAGGAAAAGATGTTTTGCAAGGGAGGGCTCCATAGAATCAGCTACCGCCATGGACTTCCCTTCCAACCTTAGAGCTTTTTCAAGTTTCTCCCCATCAGGATAAGCAAGCTGAGTAGCGGAGTAGTCCCATTTTAATTGCCAACTATTCCCCGTCCTTTTCTCTTTTCTTTTTAAGGATGATATCTTCCATTGAGTCATCAACAATGGATCATCCAACAAGCGACTGCAGCTGCTGCTTGAATCCAAATGCACATCTTCGCTAGTTGATGTGTCATCATGATTACAAGATTTGGAATCGTATATTAGCAAAAAAAAAATCTCACCCAAAGTTCCAGGGGACATAGCCGTTTCTTGTCTCCGAACCTCGGTATCACTCCCAGTAGCAGCTGGGAGGGAACCAATACTTCTAGTGGGTATACTTGCATCAGTATTCTGCCCCTCAATAACATCCAGGGGGGTCAGTCTCCTTGCATAGCCTCTACCAAATTCTTATCACCTGCATTAACCTTCACCTCCCTTGCAGCCACTAGAGATATTGACCCACACTGTATTTGAGGTAGTGGCGTCACTGAGTGCTCACCAGCTATATTGCTCGGGTGTTCTTTAACCGTCTGTGTCTGAGTTTCCTTCATAGGAGCCACACTGTCATTTAATGCAGATATCTGCTGAGAATCTCCTTTTGGCCCTTTAATGTGAGGGGCGTAAAACAGATTTGCAAGAGAAGGCTACGAGCCCCCTCATTCCAGGTGGGAAGCTACACAGTCCGGACGTTGTGACATTTTTTCCGCGGGCACGCGTTTCCATTTGCCAGTATCTTTGCCGATTGTAGATTCCTATCTGGATTTGTGGCATGTTAGGGCCAACAAAGACGCCACAGAGACCGATCCAGCCATCACACCAGCAGAGGTCAAAGGAGCCGTGGGTCGTGTCTTTGCATTATTCGTTCTCCGGCCCAACATGACCTCAGGCAGGAGCACTCTCTGGTTCCATAGTAGGATCAGAACCAGAAAAAATTGTGCCATACCAGCCATGAGACTGCTGCAAGAACCAAGCAGGTCAGTGCCCTGTACTTAATGCTCCTGCAGCTGGATCTCCAACAGCTTGCTTGTTGGTACCGTCTTCCTCCCTCAGTCTGAATCACGGCACCAGGTCCTCCTCGTATAACACAGTTGAAGTAGCCGAGCTCCGAACTAGTGAGGCAGGGGAAGAGCAGTGAACTGTACGGTGTGCTACTCAGGCACCCATCTTATCCGCCAATTAAGAGGGATGTATGACGTTACAACGCATACTTTTACAACGCCTACCTTTACAACGCATTTTTTACACCGCAACATCCATTACAACGCATACCATTACAACGCATTCCATTACAACGAATTCTTTGAAACTACCTTTACAACGCATTCCACTACAACGCATACTACATTTACAATGCATACCATTACAACGCATAACATTACATTGAATGTAAGGTAAGTATTGGATAGTGTAGGGGTAAAAATTACTATTCTAACTCCAGGGGGTGCAACAGTAGGGTAAGTGTTGGATAGTGTAGGGGTAAACATTACTATTCTAACTCCAGGGGGTGCAACAGCAGGGTAAGTGTTGGATAGTGTAGGGGTAAAAATTACTATTCTAACTCCAGGGGGTACAACAGTAGGGTAAGTGTTGGATAGTGTAGGGGTTAAAATTACTATTCTATCTCCAGGGGGTGCAACAGTAGGGTAAGTGTTGGATAGTGTAGCGGTAAAAAAATTACTATTCTAACTCCAGGGGGTGCATCAGTAGGGTAAGTGTTGGATAGTGTAAGGGTACTATGTGTTGTAATGCTATGCGTTGTAATGGTATGCGTTGTAATGACTGCATTGTAATGGCATGCGTTGTGGTGGTGTGCGTTGTAGTGTCATGCGTTGTAATGGTTGCATTGTAAATGCATGCGTTGTAATGGATGTTGCATTGTAAAAGTTTCGTTGTAATAGTAGTGCGTTGTAAAAGTTGCGTTGTAAAGGTTGTTTCCCATTTAGAGTCTCATTGGCATGTTGGTCCTGGATCTTGTCAATCCAACAGATGATTTCCTGTGGACCCTGAACCTGTGGAGATAGCCTATGGGGAGAAGGGAAGATAGACAGGGGTAAAGCCAGTTAACCCATGACCTACTTCATTGGGAGGGACTTATGGAACATGTGTTTTAGACCTGCCCTAAACCCTTCCATTGGTAACTCAGGCACAGATCTATCAATCAATCAATCAGAGTACTTGTAAAGTGTGCTACTTACCCGTGAGGGTCTCAAGGCGCTGAGGGGAGGGGGTGCCGCTACTGCTCAAAGAGCCAGGTCTTGAGGAGTCTTCTGAAGGCGAGTACGTCTTGGGACTGCCGTAGGTGGGTAGGGAGGGTGTTCCAGGTCTTGGCAACGAGGTAGGAGAAGGAACTGCCGCCGGAGGTTGTTCGTTGGATGCAGGGGACAGCGGCAAGGGCGAGGCTGGCGGAGCGGAGCTGGCGGGTGGGGGTGTAGAAGCCGAGTCAGCTGTTCAGGTAGGCTGGTCCGGTGTTGTGGAGTGCTTTGTGTGCATGGGGAGGAGCTTGAAGGTGATCCTCTTGTTGACGGGGAGCCAGTGTAGGACTCTCAGGTGGGGGGTAATGCCGCTGCGGCCGGGGATGTTGACTATCAGTCCGGCGGAGGCGTTTTGAATGCGTTGTAGTCATCGTAGGTGTTTGTCTGGGATTCCTGCGTAGAGTGTGTTGCCGTAGTCCAGTCTGCTGCTGACGAGGGCCTGTGTCACTGTTCTTGTTTCGGTCGGGATCCACTTGTAGATCCTTCGGAGCATGCGGAGGGTTTTGTAGCAGGAGAAGGAGACGGCGTTGCCCTTTTTAGACATGTAGAGGGAGGAGAAGAGGATGAATCCTAGGTTGCGTGCATGGTCGGTGGGTGTTGGTGCTATTCCCAGTGTGGTCGGCCACCAGGAGTCTTCCCAGGCTGAGGGGGTGGGTCGGAGGATGAGTACCTCCGTCTTGTCCGAGTTTAGCTTCAGACGGCTGTTGCTCATCCAGTTTGCGACGGCCTTCATTCCCTCGTGGAGGTTGGTTTTGGCGGTGTGCGAGTCCTTGGTGAGGGAGAGGATGAGCTGGGTGTGGTCGGCGTAGGAGATGATGTTGTGGTTGTGTTGGCGGGCCACTTTTGCAAGGGGGGCCATGTAGACGTTGAACAGGGCCGGGCTGAGGGATGAGCCCTGGGGGACACCGCAGATGATGTCGGTGGCTTCGGATCAGAAGGGTGGGAGGCGGACGCTCTGGGTTCTGCCGTAGAGGAAGGACGTGGTCCAGTCAAGGGCCTTCTCTTGGATTCCGGCTTCTAGGAGGCATGTCTTTAGAGGGCGATGGCAGACCGTGTCGGAGTTGGCTGACAGGTCCAGGAAGATGAGGGCTGATGTTTCGCCGTTGTCTAGTTGGCGCCTGATGTCGTCTGTGACGGCGATGAAGGCTGTCTCGGTGCTGGGGTTTCGTCTGAACCCGGACTGGGACGGGTCCAAGATGTTTTCTTCCAGGTGGCGGGCCAGTTGCATGTTGACAATTTTCACGATGACCTTCACCAGGAACGGGAGCAGGGAGATGGGCAGGAAGTTCTTGAGGTCCTTGGGGTCCGCCTTGGGCTTCTTGACGAGAGCGTTGATTTTGACGTGTTTCCAGCTTTCCGGGAATGTCGCTGTTTTGAAGGAGATGTTGATGACCTTCCGTAGTTGGGGTGCGACGGCTGCGTCTGCTTTGTTGAATACGTGGTGTGGGCACGAGTCTGACGGAGATCCTGAGTGGATGGAGTGCATGACCTTGCATGTCTCGTCGTCGTTTACGTTGGACCAGAAGGTTAGGCAGTTGGCGCTGGTGGTGTTCACAGGGGAGGTGGGGTCTGGCATAGTTGGGGCGGTCATGTTGTTGAAGCTGTCATGGATGTCAGCGATCTTGCGGTGGAAGAAAATGGCTAATGAGTTGCACAGTTCTTGTTAAGGTGGCATGTCGTTGGCGTTGGTGCTGGGGTTGGAGAGTTCCTTTACGATGCTGAAGAGCTCTTTGCTGTTGTGTGCGTTGGCTAATCTGATGAGGTGGTGTTGTCTGCTGGTGACGTCCTTGTGGGCTGCGTGGTTGTCCGGAGTGCATTCGTGGAGCCATATCTTCTCCAGTTTCAGGCATGCGTGTTTGAAGGTCTGCAGCTCGTCGGTGAACAAGGTGGCTCTCTTGCTGGCATGGTTGTTGGAGGGTTTCTTGAGTGGGGCGAGTGTGTTGGCGCAGTCGTCGATCCTATGTCTGAGGTTGTGAGCTGCGGTATCTGGGTTGGTGGGGTCGGTGGGTGTGTTTTGGGCGAGGGTGGTGATCAGCTGGTCTTCGGTGACTTTGCTCCAGCAGCGGTGAGGTAGCTGTTGGGTGCGGTGGTGCGTAGTTGGTTTCTTGAAAGTGAAATGGATGCAGCGATGGTCGGTCTACTGGAGTTCGGTGGTGTGGTTGAAGGTGTCGTGGGTGCCTGTGGAGAAGACGGGGTCCAGCGTATGACCGCCGGCGTGTGTGGGTGCGGTGACGTGGTTGGCCAGGTTGGCGATCAGGGTGGCGGAGTTGGCGTTGCTGTTGTTCTCGAGGTAGAAATTCAGGTCCCCGAGGAGGATGTAGTCTGTGGAGGCGAGTGCGTGGGTGCTGGCGAGGTCGGTGATGGAGTCGCTGAACTGAGTCCAGGGTCAGGGGAGTCTTTAGATGAGTGTTCCTCTGAGGGTGGTGTTGGGGCCGGTGTGGATCTGGAAGTGCAGGTGCTCGGCGGTATTGAGGGTGTCGTCTGCGTGGGTGGCGACCTTGAGGGTGGACTTGTGGACGATGGCTTTTCCTCATCCGATTCCATTGGCGCGATCCCTGCGGGTGATCTTGTAGCGGTCCGGAATGGCTATGGCGATGTCGGGCGCCTAAGAGTCGTTCCACCAGGTCTCGGTCAGGAAGGCCACGTCTTGGGCGGAGGTGTCGAGCAGATCCCAGAGCTCGACGGCATGTTTGCGTGCGTAGCGGGTGTTGAGGAGTATTCAGAGGAGGTGGTTGGGTCCTGACCTAGGAGGTTTGCTGGTTCTGTAGCAAGTGAAGCTGCAGGTGTGGCAGGAGAAAGGATTGTGAGTACGTTTCGGGGTGGCTTGGTAGCAGGTGTGGTTTCGGCCGGCGTTGAGTGCGTAGAGGATGCTGGCGTCATAGCGGAGTCTGGTGTTGTGGCGTTCGCAGGGTCCAGGGGTTCTGGCGCTGGGTGCGGTCCAGGCGCGGACGGGCGCAGACGGGCTTGCGTTTGGCGCGCCAGCGACGCATCCGCTGCGCGGCCGGGAAAAAAGGCTGGCAGCAGAGAACAGGCACTAAGCAGCTGGCGGCCGTGTGGTGGTGTGGGGAACGACCTGCCTGCGAGCAGGGTCAGACGTCGCTTTGCTTCAGGTTTGCTTTGCTTTTGTAATGCAAACCCAACATAAAATATTAAAGTGGCATTTACTATCCAATATAAATTTGGATTTGGTTTGGATGGCATTCCAAATTAACGAAAAGTTGTGAAATGCACTAGCTTGCATTAACATGCGTCAAGGGGCACCCAGAAAAGGATTGATATTCTGCCTGTCAATGTAAAGATATACAACATATTGATTAACCACCAGACAGATGTAAATCAGAAAGCTTCATGCCAGGCAGTTTGGGTGACTTCACAGTTATCTACATCAGATGGACATCAATGTTTCAATATTGCACCTTTATAATAGTATACATAGAAGGTTTCGTACTTGACTATACAAATGCTAGTCAAGCAGGCATGAAGCATTAGAAAATCTTTTAGACTGTGGAATGTTTACAAAAATATGTGAAATGCTTCCACACCTAACTGCGCCTGATGTGATAAACAAATGTACCAAAAAAGTAAATAAAAATATAAATCTTATATCGCTTGGTTAGAATCTAATAGAGTAATGCTGTAGTAAATGTATCACCTACCCCTGCCCCGACGATTTTATTGACATCTCATTTTTTACCATAATTCCGTGAAAGGAAGTTTTCTTTGAAATCTGTAATTATAAAATAAATTTGAGGGTAAAGCATGTGTCTGAAACGCATGTTAAACATAACATCAAATCACTTCTGTTTAGTTAGCTCCCTTGAAAGTGCACAAGTGTATTTGTATCATGATTTGATAATTACATTTGTGCAGTTTTATAACGAACAAACCAGACAGAAGCATTTTAAGACAGTTAAAGGAAAAGTGGAGAATTGGTTACTGGTCAAGGATAGATGTTAAGAGCATAAAAATCTTCATACTGAGTTGAAATGTGCCTCAAAAATTCTGTGTTAAGACACCAAATGGCAGGGCATTGGATCTAATGTCTGTGCCATTTTTCTGCACTGCCTCTTTTTATTTCCCTCAGACATACCAACAAGCATTAGGCAAGAACATGGTACTGAAGCACTTTGGTAGACATAACTATTTGAGTATATTGAAATGAGCTAGGCCTCGCGTTATCAGGTACCGAACAGAACAGTAAAATAAATCCGGTCCCGTTTTCTGGAACCCCACAATAAACATCTATGTGGACAATGTGCACACTGAGCTCCAGAGGACATTGTTTGCCCATTTCTGGGGTGTTCTGAAAGCCTGTTCGGATTTTACTGTTTGGTACTACATGTGACAGAGACCTAGGTTCAACTATTTGTAAACTTAAGATCAGATGTACTGCAGGAAAGGAAACTAGATGTGTCTCAAAAAGAGGAAGCAACAACAAAACGAGCCAAGGCTTGAAACAAATACACCAAACAATTCATAAGAAAGGCGCTAGATTGTTTTTGTACAAGATAAATAATTCAGGTGACATCTCTGAAACTCATCAATAATCATTAACCAATTTTTCAAAGATGTAGGTACAAATTGTCCAAATTATTTCGAGGTACATTCTGAAGAATGTCCTTTGGTAATGTTGCGTCTATCTGAACGAGACCTATTGCATTGCAAATGCTTGTTAATTTAGTTAAAAGTAAAAAAGTGATTCCCTGAGAATCATTAGAGGACGATTCATACATCTTTGAAACCCAAGTTCAATGCACAGAAGGCAAATGGGGGTAATCAGTGCCTTGAGTGGGATGACAAAAGTGGGCAACTCTCTAGAGGGGTGTGGCCAAAAGACATGAACCAAGGAAGCCTAGACAAGAGTGGTGGCCTACTTAATTCAGGACATGGCCTAAAACATGTAATGTAGAATACAGTGCTTGCCACAGTGTGTGCCGCCTGATCAGAATGTGGGTGCATCTATGTGCCAGTTTTTGGTAGAATATCCAAACATATATGTGGGAGATTTTTTTTTCCCAGAAATTTCGCAAATGATGATGAAAATTGTGTTAAACTACATGAAATTAATTTAAGGTTATCTCACGTGAAAACTAACACAAAGTTATAGCTGCACTGAACTGTCACATGAGATACTAGCTTGAGATTGGTTCACAGGGAAAATGGTTCACATTTTCTCCTTGAACCAAAAGATTGTACATAGTTGTGCATCTGCAACATTTTAAGAAATTTGCTTATCGTGAACTTTGCCGGCGTAATAAAAATTTTGCACTGTCCTATAGTCCCACAGCAACAGACACGTAAACCTGAAATAAGCCAGATCGGGTTGCTTCAATTCCAACGGCGAGTGTAGGTGGTGGCAGCACCTGTGCCTCACACTCGTGTTCGGGGGCAGTATGCAAAAGGGTGTTACCTGGTTTTACTATTATACTACTGCACTGACGAATTCATGTGCATAACTTGTTTTCAATAATTTCTTAGGCATTTTACACTATGGCCTGATTTAAAAAAAAGCCTCACTAATTGCATTTTTTACTTACCTGTGCTAGAGGTGGTTTCCCCTGCCCCGTTCCACCACAGCTTTCTGAGCTGCTTGAGTGGAGGGCAGGGCGCCATCTTGGGTCGAGTCCCTGTTCCCGGCGGGACCGTAGGCAGCAGTCTAGCTGGGGGAGGGGTTTGTCTACAAATTGATAGGCTGTGTTGGGCGCGATGTGGCGAGCGTGGGTGGTGGCAGCACCAGCGCTTTACGCTCGTGTTTGGGGGCAGTCTGCAAGCGAGTGTGACCTGATTTTACTATTATACTACTGCACTGACAAATTCATGCGCATAACTTGTTTTTAATAATTTCTTAGGCACTTTACACTATCGGCTGATTTTTAAAAAAGCCTCACTAGTAGCATTTTTTACTTAACTGTGCTAGAGTTGGTTTCCCCTGCCCTGTTCCACCACGGCTTTCGGTGCCACTTGAGTGGAGGGCAGGGCACCATCTTGGGGTGAGTCCCGGATCCCGGCGGGACCGTAGGCAGCGGTCTAGCTGGGGGAGGGGTTTGTCTACAAATTGACAGGCTGTGTTGGGCGTGATGCGGCGAGTGTAGGTGGTGGCAGCACCTGCGCTTTACGCTCGTGTTTGGGGGCAGTCTGCAAGCGGGTGTGACCTGATTTTACTATTATACTACTGCACTGACGAATTAATGCGTATAACTTGTTTTTAATAGGAGGTGTTTGTCTAAAAATTGCACATGCCTGCCCGGACGTGCAGCGGACACGCGCAGCGGGCACGCAGATGGCACGCCAAAGGCAAGCCCGTCTGCGTACATCCGCACCCCGGATGCGACCAGCGCCTGCTACGCTGGTCAGGCTTCGCCCGATTCTGTTAGTAGCGGGCGGTTCTTCACCTGCGAGGAACTGCTCTCGTTCAAAGGCTCTAGTTGTGGCGGAGGTGAGCAGTGGGATGTCCTCCCTTGCCTTTCTAGATCTTGTCCTATTTGTAAACTCTGTTTCATCACCAGCTTGTTAAATCCTCCTATCTTAACCTCCAGTGAGCCCAGGGTACAGGCTGCACTTAATAATGCGCGCTCCATGGCCAAGCATGCTTCTGACATTTATGAGCTTCTGTTGGATGCTAAATTAGATATTCTCTTTATTACGGAGACTTGGCTTAGTGAGTCCTGTGCCCCGGTAGTGGAGCTCGCCATTCCTAGGGGATATAAAATTGCCCTTTGCGACCGCAGAACTGGGAGAGGAGGGGGAACAGCAGTGGTGTTCAGGGACTCGTGGACCTGTTCCAGTGAAGTCTCGGGCGATTGGGTGGAGTGGGAGTCTCTGGATTTTACTTTCATTCTTTCCCCTCACTATACGCTGGGTGGAACGTTGGTTTATCGTCCGCCCGGTCCCCCCCGAGCCTTTCTGAAAGCGCTGGATGACATCAGTATCCCGCGCTCCCTTCGCTATACTAAGTTTTTACTTTTGCGGGATTTTTTATCCAACTGGATACGCCAGATGCACATGATTTGAGGGCTTTTTTGGATCCTCTCAACTTGGCCCAGCTGACTCAATGGGTCAAAATGCCATCACATTCTGGTGGCCATCTTATTGACCTGGTGTGCACCAATTTTGCCCTGAGGGTAGGAAATCCAGAACCCGTTACTTGGTCTGACCATTATTTGATCAGGTTTTCTTGGGCTTTGGGTAGGTCCTCTCAAAGTCCTATCCCGCCTCCCGCCCTGCTCCCTGGGAAGATTAATATTCCTGCTTTTTCAGAAGCTTTACTTCAGTCACGCCCGGTCCCCTCCTCGGATTTTGAAGGGGCAATTAACAGTTTTCATTGTTGGATCAGTCAGGGGGTTAGCGTCTGGGCAAAACCAGTTTGTCGTAGCAAACAGCGCTCTCCTCCCTCTCAGCCTTGGTTTTCTAATGTACTTAAGGAATTGAAATTGAGGTGCAAAAAGCTGGAGCGCCATTGGCGTCAGAAGTATTGTACTTCCACCAAGGCAACCCTTTGAGTATCTCAAATGAAGTACTATATGGCCATTCGAAAAGCCAAAAGTGACTACTTTGCTGGGAGGATTGTGATGGCTAGCAATAACAGCAAGGAGATCTTTGCCATCGTCAGGAGCTTCTTATCGTTGTGTGCGGAGCAAAGGACTCTCTCGGTCTCCCAACAATAGTGTGAGGAGCTGTCCACCTTTTTTGTCGATAAGATATCAGGGATCCAGGATAGTGTGGCTTCTCATTCCAGGGTATTGGATTCACCCCTGGTGGTGCCTCCCCCTATACCTAGTGTTTCTATCCCTCGGTTTACATCATTCTTGCCTGACACCGAGGCCGACATTTTGGCCATTCTTAGATCTCTGCAGTCTGGCTCTCCCACCGATCCATGTCCGTCTCGTGTACTTGCTGGGGTGGCTAAGGAGGTTTGTCCCAAAGTAGTGGAGATTCTCAATCTCTCCCTTCAGACCACCACGGTCCCCGTGAGATGGAAACAGGCCAAAATGTTATGCCTGCTCAAGAAACCTTCACTGGACCCTTTGGTGACAGCTAATTATCGGCCTTTTTCTCTCTTACCTGCCTTAGCCAAAGTCTGCGAGAAGGTTGTTTTTCGACAGCTTGAGACTTTTGTTGATTTTTTTTTTTTGAGTTTTCTATAGCACGAACCAGACCCAAGATAGGGTAACAGAGCGCTTTACAAAGTGAGCAGGTTAAACAAGAAGCATTTGTATCCAATATCATCGAACAATACAACATAAACATAAGTAACAACAGAGACATAATATAGTTCGGGGTACAGATGCAGACAATGGAACAGCTCTGTTATAGGGAGTCAGATCGTGATTGAAAAGGACTACTCTTAGCATTAGAGTTTGCATCAGTCTTGGGATTTGTGAAGAAATTACGGTAGGAGTTTGCTCATCAGGAATTATTTTGCTTCCTTTTTGAAGAGGAACTTTGAGGTAATTTTTCTGGTGGAAGTGAGTTCCAGATTCTTGCCACCGCTCCTCTGGTGATTTACACCCAGCCCAGTCCGGGTTTAGAAGGGCCTACAGCACGGAGACCGCTTTGGTGGAGATGTCGGAGATGATCGGGGAGTGCCTAGATGGGGGCGGCAGGGGGGCCCTGATCTTACTTGACCTCTCGGCTGCCTTTGATACGGTGCATCACCAGATGCTTCTTGCCTGGCTCTCTTCTATTGGTATTTCGAGCCTGGCTTGGGAGTGGATTAAAACTTTTTTGGATGCTCGCACGCCGCAGGTCTGCATGGCTCCCTGTCTATCCTCTGTCAGAAAATTCGCTATGGGGGTGCCACAGGGCTCTACTCTGAGCCCTCTGCTTTTCAATGTTTATTTGACCCCTTTGATTTATCTGGCAGAGGAGCTTGGGGCAAAAATCATAGCGTATGCGGATGACACCCAGTTGTTATTTACCTGGATGGGCTCGGATCTGGACACCAACATCGTCCAGACGTGCCTAGCATTCGTATATCGCTGGCTTGCCCATACCTCTCTGAAGTGCAATGAGGACAAATCAGAGGTCCTCTTGTACGGCCAATTCCCTCTGGCCTTCAGACAATCTCTGTGGCCCCATGATTTCCCGTGCCCTAGCTCTGTGGGAGCCCCGGCAAATAACTTAGGGGTATAGTTTAGTGAGGATCTCCAGTTTGCTGACCATGTTAAAAAATTGACTGGTGTCTGCTTTGGCACCCTCAAGGCACTTAGAAAGTTCTTTCCTCTGCTCCCTAGAGAGGCTAAAGAGATGGTAGCCTATCCTCTGATTCTTTGCCGTCTTGATTTTGCCAATGCCTTGTTCATTGCCATTCTCGGGTATTTGCTGAAAAAACTGCAAACTATACAGAATGCCGTAGCTAGACTCCTTTTTAACATCTCTAGGAGATCTAGTGTTTGACAGCATTTGCGGGATCTGCACTGGCTGCCTGTGGCCCAGCGAGTACAATTCAAAGCTCTCACTCTCGCGCACAGGGCCCTTCATGGTCTTGGTCCTTTGTACCTAAGGAGGTGGTTCGCCCTGTATGTACCCAATCGATCTCTGCGGTCTGCCTCTTTACGCTAGATGGTAATGCCTCGTTTCCGCAGAGCTCACTTGGGCGGCCAGTCTCTTTCTGGTAAAACAGCAGTGGCTTGGAATTCGCTCCCTGCGAGGCTTCTGTTTACACAAAATTTCCAACTTTTAAAAAAACGCTTAAAGACACATCTGTTCAGTCAGCTTCCTTATTTGGCTTCCATCTGCTCTGCCCCAGTTCACTTCCGTGCCGGGACACTCTAGAGCAGTGGTTCCCAAACTTTTTGGACCAGTGGCTCCCTTGACCTAATTGGCAGTTGGCCGTGGCTCCCCACCATTTTTTACCGGTGGGTGGGTGGGGAGGATGTAAGCCCGACCTCGGGAGTACTTCCTGTTGTCTTCCTTAAATTAATTGGGATGCAATGAAGGTATTATAATCATATTTGTAACAAAATAAGATAACAGCTGTTTAATTAAAACTTAAGTGTAAAACAATACAAGATTAATAGCCAAACATTAAACGCAAGCAACTTCTTTCTAGCATGAATTATAATTTTGAACAATTCTCCTTTAAAAATACCATGGCTAAAAATATAAAAATCTGATGCTTGCATGTTGGAATATTCATTACAATCAGCTCCAATGTAATAGCTTTATTGGTTTGTATAAAGTCCGTTCATTTTCCTGCTTTTGTCCATTTGAAAGTGCAAGTATGTTCATGCAAAATCACCTTGAGACTGAAAAGTAATTAATTAATGAAATAACGCAGTGCCCCTACTATCTTACCTATTTCACATGTTTTGACTGACATGATCATGTATGGTCTCTTAAAGTGCATTTGTGATAGCATTAAACCAGGCACATCTAAAGGTGTAGACGTCATGTTTAAATAGTTGATAGACTACATAATATTCATCAGTTCCTTTGCTGTCACTAACTGATCTGCTTCAAGCAAACATTATATAAAATCTGCTATTATTTGAGGTGTCTCTCCTTTCATGTAAAAGAGCACAGCGTGTTTTTATCTGATTTAAACACAGATGATTGTATACGATTTACACTGGGGGCTCCACTCGATCTTTGTACGTTTACAACTATAGTAGTACTATTCGGGTTAAAAATATTCTCGCAAACTTCTTTAGAGTCTTTTTATTTGCTTTGAGGCAAGACTTCCATATCCATAACAGATTGACATAATAGAGTAGCAAAAGTTAGTTTTCCCAAATGTCCAGGATTATTCTGTTTTCTTGTGATGGTTGATCCTCATTGTCTAGATCAGTGACTGACAACTTTCCAAAAACAACTATTTTCTTTATAGTTAATTGACTATAGATTATTAACCATTGCTTTTCAGTATATTTACTATTAAACACTCAGTAGGCTTCGGTCAGTGATGAAGCATCCTACATAATGCGGGTGAGGGTTTCCATCTTTTTAGAACTATATATTTGGGATTGTTTCTGTGAAGAATGGCCCCTACAAATAAAAAATAAGTTATTGCTCCCTGGATCTATGGTGGTCCCCAATCAGAGCTTTAAGTGAAATGAAAAACATGGGGTGGGGGGAGGAATCTCTAAAAGGCCTGTGACCTAAGAAGCATAACTAGGAATCCTTTCTTGGAGTTGTGTCCAATGTAATTAAGGGAATGTCTTGAAACTTGCAAACTAAAATCCTGCGCTTCCTATAGTGTACCTACCAACCAGTATTTGTGTTCATCTCTCTGTGAGATTTCTGTTATTGTATCCAGGCATGTCATGCAGTGACAGGCATGCATCTAAAACAAGCCAAACCTATTGGCATCTCCAGTGCTTATTAGCAAAATCCGATAAATGAATAAAAACTAATATTTTATTGTAAATAATTAGAATGTCAAATGTTTCAGTTCTGAAAATATGAGACCATTAACATTATAAAGATATGTGGAAAGGGTCTCAATCACTTCCGTTTTCACCTTCACACCATTGTCCTCTCCGTATGTGGCACTCACGCCGTTTTTTACTTACATATTTCTATGCAGTCTACAGAGAGGCCAAGAATTTGATGAGCATTTAGTCTGACCACTTTTTTGACCCATTGACTCGCACTGCCATCAGCCTCAACTCCAGCGCCCCCCATCGTGGTCATGAACACTGAGCCAAAACATTAACTTATCCAGACACCTAGAAGTTAAATAGTTCATTGTATGACCTATAAGAGAAAGACATTAGTGGTAACAAAAAAACGAAAGAATTGAAGCATACACAAACCCTGGAAGAAGTAATCACTGTTAGCGTATGCATGATTAAATAAAACATGAAATGCAAACAGGAACTTGTATTGCTGACATGGATTACCTTACAGTCATCGTTCAGAAATCAGGCAGTGATTTCCCTGGAAAATTAAGGACCCGTTTTAAGACATCTACATAAGGACCCATAATAATGACCCGTGTTAATGCCAATGTTAATTACTGCCAGGTCTTATGCCCGGAGGGAGCTGTCCCACTTAAATCCATGTCACCAATCTTACTGTCACATGATATCCCAATAACTGCGTGTTCTTTCATACTTCGATATACTGTTGCGGGGAATGAGATTTTGATATCAATTTATGAGTATGATAAATTTAATAAAGAATCCCATTCGTCTGTTTCGGACCGCTCTTATCTGTCATTGAGGAAAGGACCACCCCCTCCTTGGTTAGACAAACCCCATTAACTGACGCCACTCTGAAGAACTACTTACAACTGATAAAGTTTTAAGAGTTTATATATAAAGATTAATATGAATACGATACAATCCACTCTGGATAAAATCTCAAGGTATACAATTTACAAAATCAGTTTCAATATCCGCCTCTTAAGCTTCGGTGTGAAGTGGTTCCTTCTGCGTCATCTGCAGTAAGATAAAAACAATCATCAAGTTAATCTGTCCCTACTCTATACTAAGTGTCAACCCTACTTCGCCAGCTTCTTCCCTAAAAAGGTGTCAGCAGTTTGACTTCCAAAGAAGTTCAAACTCTCTTTAGCCTCTAAAGGAAATCTTAAGTTTCAGAAGCAGTACCCTATCTGCCTACCCATCCGCTCTCTAAGGGTCCTCGGCCTACTGCTCCCTTGCGCTCTGATGTCCTAGCGCATCTGCTCAAGGCATCTACCCTTCGCCCTTGTTCTGAGCAATTCGTCTCGCTGTTCCTAATCTCCCAATTGCTAATTGCTCTTTCCTGATTGCCCTGATTGCTCTCTCCTCCCCGGGGTGCTGTCCCTAAAATACACAATCACAGTGTGGGTGGAACGCCCCTTGACGCCCACCACGGACTTCCCCCGATGATGTCAACTTCTTGCTTCTTCCATTGGTCCATTCCTTACGTCGTTCGTTAAGTTGACCCTTCTCCTTTCGATGTCATCTTCATCATCTCATCGTTGACATTTATTGACTCTTTCGGCTCAAGTGTCATAGAAACTTAGACAAGGCCTTAACTTATCTGCACACTTCTTAACCTTCTAGATCATGTGAATGGTCTTGTCAAAACATAGTCTACTTCAACATATGCCTCTCCTCACGTTCGAACAACAAGTTCCGTCCGGCATTGTCACCTTAAATCTAACAAGTGCTAGACTTCTCGGCTCTCACGTCCACATCAAACTATTTACGACTTTTACAAACCCTCTAAATTACATTCTTGTGACTATGCTCCTTCGAACTCTTGGTCAGTCAGGTTACAAACACAAATGACCTAACTCTTCCAACATTCCTACAGAAACTCTCTATACAGTATAACCTTTGGCCTACATTTATATATTCGTACTTTAACAAACGCCCTAGTTATACTTAAATACATTCTACATCAGACATATATATATATAGAATACGACTGTATAGAATATAACTTATGCATTCTCCTTGATTACATTATCATATACGTTCCCTACATTTCTTCACGTTATATTTCTCTACGTTTATGCTTTTCCGCATTACATTTCTCGCCGCTTCTCCTATTTAGAGTTACACATATACGCGAATTCTACTGTGCACGTTCTACATTTCATAAGCATTTCTACATTACCCATCATGTATACAGGCCTTCTAAATCTAATGCATTTTAACATGTGAATACATTTACATTTCCTATATCATGTTATCATATTCGTTGGCTTTTATGTTACAATTGTCAACTTTACATTACGATATACGCTTCATTCCTACGTTTATAACATATACGTCTAAATATGGTTACAATATACTCTGCATTCAAATTGCGCTCTCTCAGTTCCCCCCTTTGATGACTTTTAGGAGTCATCACTAAAAGCAATTTGAATACATCATTTATACTGAACTAGTTACATCAGTTCCTCTTTTTATCGATTCAAGTGTTCTCAGACTTTTATACTGCTGATCTTGTAGGACCGCTAGTCTTCTTTCTTGGTCTCTCATCGATCTTTGTAACTGGTTCGACCTATACCACTTATACAGTTTTACTAATCCTAATAATATAATTATACAAATTAATACTATTAATCCAGGCTTTAAAATATACCAAACTATACTTTTGCCTAGATTAGCAAACCAACTTCCAACTTTTCCCACTCCATTTCCTACTTTTTCCCAAACATTTATTTTTGATAAATCTTCACTTTCTTGATGAATCTGTGTAATGTTCTGTATGACTTTCTCAAGTGGTTTTGAATTATCAGGAATATAAGTACAACATTCCTGAACTTTCAAAGCTTTACAAACTCCGCCTTCCTTTGCTAATATTACATCTAAAGCAAGTCTGTTTTGTAAAACCATTGCTCTAATCGACTGCATCTCACCTTCTACTAACATTAATGATCTTGCAGTACTAGCAGACAATCTATCCACGACTGTCGCTAACCTTCTAATCTTAACATCGTTAAGAATCAAACCTAACAATGGAAACATCGCTCCAAATACATCTCCTACTACTTCTGCATCTCCTACTTCCCTTCTCGTTCTCCTCGAAGCCTTTCCTTCTATAATCGCTAAATCCTTTGCATGATATATTTTGGGGAAGACAATTGCCAAGTAACACGAACCATACCAATTGTCAGGTAGTTTTACATAGGCATTTCTCCCACATACAAAATACACATTCGGAATAGCTTGCATTCCCTTCATAAAATCTTTCGTGTAATACTCTAGTTTAAAAGAGTGCTCGCAACTAACTTCACCTACAAATTCACTCTCGTAATACGTTTTGCTTCGAGTTAAATATAATTTTCCTTTCTGCGTTCTATCCAATGCTATTGGACCATTACTACCTTTCTTTTTATGTGCCTTCTCTTCTTCTGTCCAGTCTATTTTCCATTGTCCTGACATCTTTAGAATCTTCTGCCGTCTGCATCGATCATCTACTTGTGCTATAAATCTTTTCTCCACTTCTGATACTTTGCAAGTCAGATTATT
Organism: Lissotriton vulgaris; assembly: GCF_964263255.1. NCBI lineage: Eukaryota > Metazoa > Chordata > Amphibia > Caudata > Salamandridae > Lissotriton > Lissotriton vulgaris. The sequence goes on from NC_141694.1 coordinate 281,431,661, forward strand.
TCTACGTGCATATGATGTATCTAATGTGTCCCAAGGAAGAAAGAATTTAGCTAGTCTATCCTCCTTTTTGTAGTAGTCCCACTTATTCATTTGTTTATAATTCGGAACTTCAGGCAGTACCGAATCATAATTTGAAAAGTAGTACTCAAATCCTTCTCTACCATAAAATATACTAAGCAGTAAACTACATGTTATCCCATAAGTCAATGGGAGATGGTGATATCTAATGCCTTCGTCCACAGAAGCCGGCAATTGCATACAAACGTAGCAATCTTTGGCCTCCATGGCATCGATATATTCGTACAATAATTTGGCATATGCATTTGACCTAAAATTTCCCTGTGACTCGTCTATATGTAATCTACGAGCTTCATCTGCAAGTAACGCCTTTTCACGTATAACAGTGCTCTCCTCCTTCTTTCCCACAAGAGCAGGTTTCAAAGTCGTTACAATTTTTAGATTCGCTAATTCCTTATCATGCTCATGTCCTGTCAAGTAGGATATCGTTACTACTAAAATTATAAGGAATATCACTATTGCTATAAGTGTACCTACTATACATCTAGCTTTCCTGTTTGGGTTGCCGTTCTCCATGTTATCAAAACAGCGTACCTCGCTTCTTTAGCAAAAGTTCTCTCTGTTCAGTCTTCAGTTGCTTTTTTTTTTTTTGTTTCCACAGTCTTTAAAGTGCTTTTTATCAACAGGTATCTTTTCGCAACAATGTCTTTTCTCTCCTTAGCAGCAGACAACCCTAGCCCTTCTCCGTCCTCTAAATGTAATCCCTAATTTTATTCTTCTTTCCACTCGGAGCTAGGTTATCTTCTTCTTTATAACATACGTACAAAAGTCTTTTATGCATCAACAATTATTCTCGGACCTGCAGCTTTCACAACAATTATTAATAGTTCAAAGCGAATAACTTTTTCTTCTTCTTCTGTCATCTGTTGACCAGCTGTTGGAAACTGTAATCTTTTTAGCACTAGATCTTGAATTTTACTCAAACGTGGGGGTATGGGAAGTGTGAAAGTCAGTAACCCCTCAGTCTCGAGTCCAGGTGCCAACATCCATATCTCCACTGCCACAAATGGATCGAGATCGATTACTTTCACGCTCTTCACTCTCCCAGATTTCTGTCCCCAATACATCTGCTAGGTAAGTCCACTCTGGGGTGGCGTACCTTCTGCAGGGCACACGTACCCTTCTCGATCTTCGTGGACTCTCAATTCCTGAATCTGCCGTTTCTTCCTCCTGATCCGACTCTTCAGCGACAGGAGCAAGAGTTCTTTCGTTCTTTCCCTCCGAATTTGGCCTTTTCCTTCTCTCCGGCCAAACGGCTTTGTCGCTTTCCGTCTTTCCGCTCCTTGTTCTTGGACCAGTCTCTTGGTCACTCTCAGCTTGTTCAGTTTCCGATTCAGTCTCCCAGTTACTGTCTTCTCCTGAGACGACTTCGGTCTCGCTAGTGTCTTGACCTTCGTCGACCTGTTCCAACACAGTTTCAGCTTCTTCGATCACCTCCACAGCTTGGCTTTTCCCCTCTATGGCTTCTCCGCTTCCCGCCGGATTCTCATCCGAGAGAGGAGCTGTGTCTTCTGGAGGTGTTGGCACTCTTCGGGTGTGTGAGGCATGTATCCAGTTCGGCAGACCTCCACACTTCACTGCGGTATTCGTTACAAGTATGACTTGAAACGGTCCTCGCCAACGCACGTCTAAGCAGTTCTTCCTGACATGCTTCTTCACCAGGACCCAGTCTCCTGGACTCAGGTCATGGCACAAGTCTTGTACTGATGGAACCTCTGCAGCCTGGACCTGGAGGGACACAGAATTAACGGCATCAGATAGTCCCTTGCAGTAGTCCAAGATCAAATCGTCTGTGATGTTCACTAGCGCTGCAGTCGGAACCGATGGCAATCTCATGGCTCTCCCCATTAGCACTTCATGTGGAGAGAGGCCTGTTCTTCTATCAGGTGTGCTACGTATGCTCATAAGAACTACTGGAAGTGCGTCTGGCCAACTCAGGGATGTCGATGAACAAACTTTAGCCAGTCTGGACTTGATAGTACTGTTCATTTGCTCTACAATCCCTGAAGCTTCTGGTCGATAGCTGCAGTGTAACTTTTGATCGATATTTAAAGCTGAACACAGCATCTTCACCACTTCGCTATTGAAATGAGTTCCTCTGTCCGATTCCAAAGAGGATGGCACCCCAAACCTCGGTATTAACTCTCTAAGCAACAATTTTGCTACTGTAAGTGTATCGCACCTACGTGTAGGGTAAGCCTCAACCCATCTAGAAAATATGCAAACAATCACTAAAACGTATCTGAGTCTGTTGCATGGAGGCATTTCTATGAAGTCAATCTGCATCCTATTGAAAGGCCCCCCAGACCTTCCTATATGACTCAAGGTAACTGGTGTTCTCTTACCCACATTTAGTTGCTGACAGATCGTACATCGCTGACACACTGCTTCTGCCGCTATTCTAAACTTAGGATTGAACCACGTTTGTCTGAATACTCTCACCATAGCATCTCTTCCTATGTGTGCTGATCCATGCAATTTTCTTGCCATTGGACTAATGAGTTCATTTGGTAAAACTGCCCTTCCGTCGGCAGAAACCCAAAAGTTCATCTCACCTTTCCCGCAACCTGCTGTTTCCCAGCTCTTTTTCTCCTCATCTGGTGCATTTTCCTGTACTGCTCTCAACTCATCCCATGTATCTACAGTATCCAATAACATAGTCAGTTCAGTTCTCTCCTGGATTCCCCCCACTTTCACATCCGTGTGAGAATATCCCTGCTCTGCGCAATAACGTGCTACTTCGTCTGCGTACCTGTTTCCTAGCGATACAAAATCAACATTTTTGGTGTGAGCTACACATTTGACCACAGCTATGGCCATAGGTTTTTGTAAAGCCTCCAACAGAAGTTTCACGAATTCTCCATTCCTAATCGGAGAACCCGAGGAGGTCATATAACCTCTTTGAGACCACAACTGCCCGTAATCATGAACTACGCCGAAACCATACTGACTATCGGTGTATATAGTGACTCGAAGTCTGTCGCCTGCTAAGCAAGCACGAGTCAAAGCCACAATTTCAGCTACCTGTGCGGAGTGGACTCCTTCCAGGCAAGCGGCTTCTACAACTCTGGTAATCGTGCATACTGCATAAGCTGCTCTCAGCTGACCGACATCGTTTCTTACGCATGAACCATCAACGAAGAAAATTTCGTCTGGGTCTGTCAATGGCTCATCTACGATATCAGGTCTCGGTTTGGTACATAGTTCAGTCACATCGAGGCAGTCATGCTCTGTACAATTTTCATCTTCCACTTCGTTCGGAAGTGGCATCAAAGTTGCAGGATTCAAGACAGAGCATCTCTTTAGGGTCACATTCTCGGCAGCCAGTATGACCTGCTCGTAGCGTGTGAGCCTGCTATTCGTCAGATGCTGAGTCTTAGTCCTGGTCATTAACAGTTCTACAGAATGTGGTACATACACCTCTAACTGATGACCCATAACTACGCTCTCAGATCGTTCAATGCTGACACCCGTTGCAGCTACGGATTTGAGACATCCGGGCAACGCTGCGGCTACTGGATCTAATGTAGCCGAAAAGTACGCTACTGGCCTGCGCGCATCTCCGTGGACCTGTGCTAATACCGCTAAAGCGCATCCCTCTCTCTCGCAGCAGTAAAGCAAAAACGGTTTTGTGTAATCAGGCATCCCTAAAGCCGGGGCACGACATAAGTCCTCCCTCAGCTGCAAAAATGCCATCAAACAATCCTTGTCCCATGGTACCGGATCACTTACTCCTTTGTGCGTCAGTTGTAATAACGGTTTAGCCTTCAGTGAAAAGTTAGCTATCCACTGTCGACAATAACCGACCATGCCTAGAAACATCCTGACTTCTCTCTGTGTCGTAGGCGCGTTCATTTTCATAATCGCCTCTATTCTGTCTGGAGACACCTTCCGCTTTCCCTTTTCAATCCTATGGCCCAAGTATTGCACCTCAGTCTTACAATATTGCAATTTACCTGGAGACACCTTGTGTCCGTTCTCGGCCAAGTGATTTAACAAGGTGATGGTGTCTTCTCTGCAAGCTTCCTCAGTTTCTGACGCAACCAGGAGGTCGTCTATGTACTGAACCAGAACTGAATTCTTGGGCAGTACTAGACTCTCAAGATTTCGTTTCAATAACTGGTTAAAGATCGACGGGCTTTCTGTATACCCCTGAGGGATACGACACCATGTTAAGACGCGATCTTCCAGTTTGAAAGCGAAAAGATATTGGCTCTCTTCATCTAAAGGAATCGAAAAGAAAGCCTGGCACAAGTCTATCACTGTAAACCATTCAGCTTGGAACGGTATCTGAAATAATATCACTGATGGATTCGGTACCACTGGACAACATGAGACAACAATATTATTAATCTTCCGAAGATCCTGTACTATTCTGTATTTTCCACTAGGTTTCTGCAAACCCATGATCGGGGAGTTACATGGACTACCCACGATCTCCTTCAGTATTCCCTGCTTAATCATGGATTCGATCACAGGCTTTATTCCCGCAATCGTCTCCGGTGTCAACTTGTATTGTGGTGTTCTTGGATACTCAGCATTGAGTCTTACCAAGATCTTTACTGGTTCCACTCCTTTGATCAGTCCTATTTCTTCTCCAGTAAAATCCCACACCTCAGCTGACACTTTCTCCCTCAAGTCCTGTGGAAGCTCCTCCACTGTTAAGGTAGGATATAGTTCCACGCATTCCTGCGACTTCATGACTTTAAAATCAGCATCCTCATCGTTGGTCTGTACTTCTACTCCTTCAGGTGTGCAATGTATTGTGCAATTCAGTTTACACAACAGATCTCTTCCTAACAAACACACAGGGCTAGAATCACAGATCACGAACTGATGTTCGTCACTGTAATTCCCTATTCTTACTGACACTGGTTCGGTCAAGGGATTTGTCATCCTTTTGTTCGCGACTCCTACCACCTGTACCGTTTCTCCCGATATTGGCAGACCCGGGACTACCGCAGATCTTAACGTGGATCGGGTGGCCCCTGTATCCACCAAAAAGGTTGTAGGACATCCCGCTATTTCCGCCTCTACGTATGGTCCTCTCTGATCTACTTCCAAGGCGGCTCCTAGAGTACAGTCTTCTTCCCTACTCGCCCGCTGCCCTGTAAGAGGATCAACGTAGTAGCATTCCTCTCCTCCTACAAACAATGGCATCTGTCTGTAGGTTTTCCCTCCGTTTGAGATGCGAGGTGGTTGAGGAAACGGGGCTCGAGGAGTCTGAGTCCCCCCTTTGACAAACTTGCCCTTCGGGACTATGGCTCCCTTAACCACGTTGTTCTGAACCTCTTCCTCCTCCTGTTCTAATTCCCCTGACTCAACATTGTAAGGACACTCGCGTCGCCAGTGTCCTACTTCATTACACTGATGGCATCTTGTTGTCTTTTTCAGTGTCGCGATATCCATTCTCGGTCTTGGTCTTTCTTCCTCATCTCTGCTCTGATTATTCTGTTTCTTTGCCGGTGTTCCTGTTCCCTGCTGCCGCTGTTTATCCTTCCCAGCAGCTTGCATTTGCACTAGCATTAACTTTTCTTTAAGCTTCTTTGCCTTAGAGTCTATCTCGTCACTACAATACCTTGCGTATCTCAGAATCTCGTCTAAAGGTTTGTTTTGCCAACAGATCAGATGCTGCTGGATCATTAGGCATATTTCTGGTCTCAATCCGAGGACAAACTTTGAAACAAACTGTCCTATATCCTTGGGATCCATCACATCTAACCCGCTGTACTGCTTGAATGCTTTCAGCAATCGCTCATAAAACTCATGAACTGTCTCTTTCGGCTCCTGAGTAGTTCGATCTATCTTTACCCAGTCTATGTCTTGCACCGGCACTTTCTCCTTTAGCCATGTTATTACCCTCTCGTATTTTTCCATGACTCTATGAGATGGACCATTCGTCCTGGCTTCTCTCGTTGGCTCACAAGTGGGCCAGTCAACACTAAGCTTGCACGCCGTCCACAAGTCTCCGGGTACTACGATATCGAACAGTGTGTTCAAATCGATCCACAGTACCTTCGAGATCTTCACGAATCTTTCTACCTGCTTGTACCACTCAACAGGATTATCCCTAAGCTTTGGGAAGGAATTGGTAAATGCCGCCAAATCCCCCCTACTCCAGGGCACATGAACGTAGCTTCCATTCGCGATTTCTCGCAACGGGAAGGCTTCCATTCTCATCAAGTCTGCGTCCTGGGACTTCTCAAGCACACTCCGTCTAACGGAGCCCTTCTTGGACCATCTTTCCTCCCATCTATCCAGATCTCTCCATATCCTGATACTTATGATCAATTCCCTTATGTGAACCTTCAGCGCGATCGTTCTACGGTCATCCAAATCCTGATCCGTGCATGTTAGCCTATGGTTGCTCTGTAAAGCCCTAGTTCGTGACAGGTCTACCATGTACCTGTTTGCCAAATTAGATAAATTCTCATGAGCTGACCTCGCTCTTCGAGTAATATCTTTGGATAGGAACAGTATCTCATCTGGTGTATACGAGGCTAATCTCTCTAATGACACTGTACCGTCGATCAATTCATCCAAATCTGCCTTCAAACTCGTTATGTCAAGCCGTTTTGCTTTTATTTCAGCTTTCAGCATCTCAGTTCTGTGTTCTTCTCTCATATCTCTCTCACCTCCACTATGCGCCCTACGCCTGAGCACAGGTGAGTTATGAGGAGCTCTGCTTCCTTCTCTTCGTTCCCACCCCTCGAGATCCCAAGCCTTTCCGTCTTCACGTGGGGTATGGTGGAATAATGCTCTATCCTCCAACCCTACATTCCGTCTTCTAGGCTCGGTCTCTCCAGCTATGAGATAGGATTCACCGTTCTGCTCTAGACCACTGTAACTCGCTTGCTGTCTGGTATCACTTAACAGACGATAAGGACCTTCATGGCTCCCCATGCTCCCGCGATCTCTTTCGTGATCACCGGATGGATGGCGAGACGTTTCGCGACTCCCTATATTTTCATGACTCCGACCGCTATCACCAGATGCATGTCGAGACGCTTCGCGACTCTCCATGTTTCCGTGACTCCAATGTCTTGCCTCCTCACCCGGGGCATGGTGTGTGCACCTAAAGGTATTCCGGTACTCCTGTGTCCTACGTTCCCCTTCACTGAAGGTGACGCGAGGCACTTCGCCACACCCTGTACTTCTATCTTCGCATATTAGCCTATTGCTGTTATCAGTAGGACAAATGTCTCTTCTGCTTTCTTGACTTCCTCTCTCCCACTCGGGGCTGCTTTCACCCGCTCCACAATGAGAGAGAATCTTGTTATCCTGCTCTCTCCACTCGGATCCCGTTTCTAGACTTCTATTCCGCGCTTCTTCGGCAGCGTCCCATTCTCTCAGGTATTCCCTTAATTCCTTATAGGTTTTCGGTTTAGGACCCCTCAAATCCATTGACCCTCTTCGACCTCGCTGTTCTACTCTGGGACCCGTTGCAGAATCTAATGGGGTACTCCGACTGACTGGTGCTCGTATTTGCCTGTGGGTATTCATTGTGGCATTCCTATTCTCTGCTCCTTCACTGTCCCACCGTGCCTGTTCATCCTGCTGGACCCCTTCCGGGTTGTAGATTGACACAATATGGCCTATGGTGACCGGGACCTGTAAAGCGTCCGGCATTTGGTACGACCCAGCGCTTTGCGTCTCTGGAGCCTTCTGGACCACAAATCTTCCCACTACTCTCTGTTCTGAACTAATTTGGGGTATCTCCTCAGCCTTGGTAGCGTCCCACTCTGTTACTGGGATCGACTTATATTCCCCCCACCTAGTTCCGTCTGTCTGCGGTAATATGGGACTTGCAAGTTCCCCACTGTATGGAGGTGGTCTGTCTGTCAATAGCCTCTCTAGCAGTTCCTCCTCCGACTCGCTTTCCTCATCTTCCTGTTCTAGAGGTTTCTTTTCTCCCGCAACTTCCAACATCGGGTACAGTTTATCTGCTTCTATCTTCTGCACCCTCCATTTCTTAGCTTCATCGTCCCATTTAGCTTCCTGCACCGCCTTTACCGATCTTCTCACTCTTTCTTGGCGCCTCTTTACGCCTCTTTCGTGTGCTGTTCTAAACCACACACCAAGAGCTTCGAATTGTGTTGGCCTCGGTAGAGGTCTCGTTGAAAGCATCGTCGCCTTCAGTTGATTCAACACTTCTAATTTAAACGTTCCAAATCTTGGGAACGCCAGTTCTTTTTGCCCTTCAGTTAGTCTGTGCCACTCGGAAATCCATAATATCGAGTGTAAGCCTACATTGACTGCCATATGATATGCTGGTGTGCCTTCTGGTGGAGCTTCTTCTCCGGCATGTAAATTTCTCCTTTTCTTTTTAAAGATTTTTCCTAAACCCTTAAAACACTTCATCTTGATCACTTACGATATTTCTTACTTATTTGCGTCTTGATAACAACCACCAATCTCTGTACGACTCTCGCTAATCCGCCTATCCCAGCACAGTTCTATGCCAACCGACCAATCTCAGCGCCGCTTTACGCTGACGTCACTTCTATTTTCTTCAGCAGCTTCCCTCGTCTCTCAACTCGTTTCACGATCTCACATGCGTTTTCATTCATACATCGAAAAATGACTACTTCCGTCCAAGCGATCACTTTTCTCTGACTGTATGGCCACAGTCTAACTGTAATTGCTACCTCAACTGGCACAGCGTCTTTCCTCTTACGGTCGGACACTTGCCTCAACTGATAGGTTACTTACGCACAGTAAACGTACGACCAGCGTCCGTTACTCATTCACTCACACATACGCTCCCCCTATCATCGGTCTGTCGGGAAATCAATGGTACCTCATGACCCCCTTTCAACGGTAGACAAATTACTCTGGGTGTTCGATACACCCGAACCACTTAAGTCCTCTTGGACATAAGATTTCATCCGGTTGCGCGCGCTCACAACTTTCCCTCAATCACACTACAGGCATTCAACTCCGCTTGACATTACAACACAGGAACAACATAAAACACCGCAATCTTACAACGCATGACCCTTATACTCACTCTCGACCGATTCTGCTGCTTTTCTCTCGACGCACCATCAGCACCGTCTTCGGCTGCGATTCTTCTTCTGGTCGACGATGACTAGGGACCTTGGGGTAAACTAACCTGGCCTAGGTCGTCTTCCTCAAGAAGATAACCATCCTCTGCTACCAACTGCGGGGAATGAGATTTTGATATCAATTTATGAGTATGATAAATTTAATAAAGAATCCCATTCGTCTGTTTCGGACCGCTCTTATCTGTCATTGAGGAAAGGACCACCCCCTCCTTGGTTAGACAAACCCCATTAACTGACGCCACTCTGAAGAACTACTTACAACTGATAAAGTTTTAAGAGTTTATATATAAAGATTAATATGAATACGATACAATCCACTCTGGATAAAATCTCAAGGTATACAATTTACAAAATCAGTTTCAATATCCGCCTCTTAAGCTTCGGTGTGAAGTGGTTCCTTCTGCGTCATCTGCAGTAAGATAAAAACAATCATCAAGTTAATCTGTCCCTACTCTATACTAAGTGTCAACCCTACTTCGCCAGCTTCTTCCCTAAAAAGGTGTCAGCAGTTTGACTTCCAAAGAAGTTCAAACTCTCTTTAGCCTCTAAAGGAAATCTTAAGTTTCAGAAGCAGTACCCTATCTGCCTACCCATCCGCTCTCTAAGGGTCCTCGGCCTACTGCTCCCTTGCGCTCTGATGTCCTAGCGCATCTGCTCAAGGCATCTACCCTTCGCCCTTGTTCTGAGCAATTCGTCTCGCTGTTCCTAATCTCCCAATTGCTAATTGCTCTTTCCTGATTGCCCTGATTGCTCTCTCCTCCCCGGGGTGCTGTCCCTAAAATACACAATCACAGTGTGGGTGGAACGCCCCTTGACGCCCACCACGGACTTCCCCCGATGATGTCAACTTCTTGCTTCTTCCATTGGTCCATTCCTTACGTCGTTCGTTAAGTTGACCCTTCTCCTTTCGATGTCATCTTCATCATCTCATCGTTGACATTTATTGACTCTTTCGGCTCAAGTGTCATAGAAACTTAGACAAGGCCTTAACTTATCTGCACACTTCTTAACCTTCTAGATCATGTGAATGGTCTTGTCAAAACATAGTCTACTTCAACATATGCCTCTCCTCACGTTCGAACAACAAGTTCCGTCCGGCATTGTCACCTTAAATCTAACAAGTGCTAGACTTCTCGGCTCTCACGTCCACATCAAACTATTTACGACTTTTACAAACCCTCTAAATTACATTCTTGTGACTATGCTCCTTCGAACTCTTGGTCAGTCAGGTTACAAACACAAATGACCTAACTCTTCCAACATTCCTACAGAAACTCTCTATACAGTATAACCTTTGGCCTACATTTATATATTCGTACTTTAACAAACGCCCTAGTTATACTTAAATACATTCTACATCAGACATATATATATATAGAATACGACTGTATAGAATATAACTTATGCATTCTCCTTGATTACATTATCATATACGTTCCCTACATTTCTTCACGTTATATTTCTCTACGTTTATGCTTTTCCGCATTACATTTCTCGCCGCTTCTCCTATTTAGAGTTACACATATACGCGAATTCTACTGTGCACGTTCTACATTTCATAAGCATTTCTACATTACCCATCATGTATACAGGCCTTCTAAATCTAATGCATTTTAACATGTGAATACATTTACATTTCCTATATCATGTTATCATATTCGTTGACTTTTATGTTACAATTGTCAACTTTACATTACGATATACGCTTCATTCCTACGTTTATAACATATACGTCTAAATATGGTTACAATATACTCTGCATTCAAATTGCGCTCTCTCACTGTGTACCGAGGCGATGTGTCATTTTGGCAGGAACCTGTGACACTATAAAAAAATTAGCTTCACTGTCCTAATGCAGATGAGCATGTGTGTTTGAAAATATACACGTCTTCGACGACTTTCCAAAACAAACACAAGATAGTCTCTAAATGTATACGTTTGTAAAATATTCGTTAAAAAGTAAAACGCCAAATATCTATAATATTGTGCCTAACTGCCACGTTCCTTTGACAGGCAAGGAAGACCAACTTTTCAGCTGACAGCGCCTGCTTACAATGGGTTCAATCTCGACGTTCATTTGCGTCAGACGATCTAGCCATTGTGATCGCGGCGCCCCTGGCTCCTCGTTATGGCGCACCGGGGTGCCGCGGCGCACAGTTTGGGAACCACGGCTCTAGAGTATTAGTGCGCGATACAAGCTTTCTATAACATAACATAACATAACAATGTGAGATTCTAAACAATTCTAAAACTGGAGATTGTAATGTAAACTTTAGAAAAATCTGCGTTAAATATGTACACCCTTTTTCTGCTGCATCTCTCTTTCTGAAGTACCTTCATCTGCCTGACTCACACTTCATTTTCTTACTCTTTTCACGTCTCCACCTCACCATCACCCCTCCCCTCACACATAACATGCGCCCGGCTGTAAACACAGCATTTTAATTTCCTTTGGCTTTGTCAATATTTCGACAGCTGTGTACCTCCTTCAAACACTTTCCCATAGATTTGTAATTGTGATGGCCATATACGTGGCCATCTTGTGCGCTCTGCATAGAGGCCTATGACTCGAATGAGCATGTAGTTTGTTTGTCCCTGGGCCTCAAAGCTGTTCCCTTTCAGAAACCTGCTGTGCCTTCAGCCTCAACCCCACAGCTCTCATTTGTGTCCAGTCCTAAAGATCAACTGTAGGAGATTCAGCACAGGAAAGGAAGAACTGGAGCTGTAGGAGGAGAAGAAAAGTGAGTTAGAAAAGGTTAAGAAGAGTTTGGCGGGAGAGGGGAGACAGTAATGGAAAGAGAGTAGAGTTCAGCTGGAAGAAGTGTAAGGTGAGCTGGTAAAGGAGGAAGAAAAGGGCTGAAACTGAAAAAGGGAAAAAAGTTGAGCTGGATGGGGCTGTGCAGAGCGGAGAGAAGTGAGGTGCAGGAAAGGGTGGCTTGGGAGTACGGCATGAAGCAGGTGCAAGGGAGCTGAATTAAAAGGTTGGAAAAAAAGGCCATGGGCAGAGGAGGAACAGGGAAGCCAGAGTGGAAGAGGGGGACTAGGCGATGCTCAGTTTGCGCTGAGGGGTCGGGGAGAGCAGGGAAATGGAGAAATGGTGAATGTGGAGAGGAGAGGAGGTGTGTGCCCATCCTCTGCGCCACTTTGCTTGGTAGGTCATTTCATGCATTAGCCTTGTTGTTACCTGTAATCTCAGAGCTCTCAGATCCAGCAGCCCTCACAAGCTTAACGCATCTCATGATATCTGAACACTTTTTCAATAAATATACGCATCCTCGCAGGTTCTGACAGTAATCGCGAAAACCAGGTTCTCACAGCTGTCAGCACTCACCTTTATTCGTACTCCTGTACACAAACAACATGTGCTTTTGTTTTAAGGGGCTGTGGAGTTCAGTCAGAGAAGTTGTTTGGCTGGAGATAACTTATGAAAGGCGGGAACTCAGTCAATTACTCATTTGACGCTTTCACTCATTTCTTGGTGCGCTGGGACTGTGCTGCTGAACACAATCTCCTGCATGGATGCCACGAGTAACACGAGAAAGGGAGTTTAGCTAAACTACGCAAAGCACAGCACCAGACTGGGATTGAGCATTTACAGCGGTGTTCCCGAGCAAGAACAAGCAGGGCAATGGCTTTTGCAAGCCCAGGAGGACAACGCCTTGATGGCTAGAGCAGTCTACGCTCGGTTCCGTAGTGAAATGTCACTTGGACATGCAGAGCTCGTGCGCTGCCGCCCCACCCTAACAAGAAAACTCACTCTCACCAACAGCGGATGGCAGCCGGGAGGAGCGACAACCCTTGCAAAAAACACTGGCTCGCTATATTTCGGGAGTGGTGACCACGGCAAGCACTCAAGTGGTGCGCGCCCCACAGCGAGCCAAGTGTTTTGCATTATCGTGCACGCGTCTGTGCACAATAATGCAAATCACATGTTACCCTCTGCGGGTACCAGACACCAATAGGCCATGGGCGGAACAATGCGCCCACCTTTGGTCTATTGCGTTCTCTGTTTCTGAAATATAATCACACAAAATCCAATCCCGTCACAAAAAAGAAAAAGCACACGCACAAGCATGTGTAATTTCTAGGAACAGTTTTAAACCCCCTACAAAAGGGCTCTCGCCTGCGAGAGCGCAGTGCTGTGCACTGCATCGCTAGGGGCGAGCCCTAAACACAGAGGGGCGTATTTATGAGCCCCTTTGCTTCGCTCTTGCACCACGCAACATTGTGCTAGAGAAACATAAATGAAAAATGAGATTTCAGAAGCCAGGCCACATTGCGTGACCCTGCATGGCTTCATAAATCTTGAGTAATATAACGCAGACAAATCACTGCAGTACATTACTCTGCACAAGGGAGGCGCTTCCATGGGTGTTAGGTGGGTGTTCCCACACATCATCAATGGATTTTGACACATTCCCAGATTTACAATAACAGGCAAACCAGGGATTGTGCCTAGGAGATGTGCAATACGGCAAAATATTTGTATTTCTCATTGTTTTTTCCTCTTTCTATGTGTTCTGCATTCTCGAAAAGCCCTCTAAGAATTGTTTTTGTGCAGGAAGTTGCCCATTCCTGCACAAACACAAACCTGCATGCAACGTAGGCACATTTACACCTTGCTGCTCTGCGCCACTTTTCATAAACATGGCTCTTAGGGGCCTATTTATAAGCTGGTTTGCATCGCTTTTGCATCATGCAAAGTGGTAAATGAGCAACCCAAACCTTAAGTCAGATTTCGGAAGCCATGCAAGGCCACTTTGCGTGCTCCAGAGTGGCAAATCGCTGCGTTGGCTTACTCTGCCCTGGAAAGGCATTGCATGGGTCTTCCCATGCAACTCCCATGTTTTTTGACACATTCCCAGATGTACCAGAACTGGTAATCCTAGAAGTGCAGAACACGCAAACCGATAAAGAGGGATCCTAGGGCATATTTAGAGACCTAGCATGGACACAGCCCCCAAGACTGAACAAAGCACACAAAAAGTGTCCACGGGTCTAACAAAAAAACCAACAACTACCTTTGAGAGACATAAATAAACAGAATGTATGTGTGTCACAATGAAGGAATCCTATTACAGATACGGATACCCATCAGTCACCATTCGATACCACACTATTCATAATTTGGGCACCCTTTAGTTCTTCCCATAGCAGCTCATAAAAGGTGTGAGTTAGGACCAAGTTGACATGTCCTCCATCTAGTTATGAGACATAGGGTCACCTCATAGATGATAAATGATGGTGTTTAGTGATGTGTAAAGAAGAAATGACTGCGGGTACGTGAAAAGTGTCAAAAAGTCAGTGACTTAAATTGGGTGAGAGAAATACAGATTTATTTGGTTGCCTAACTTGCCCAAGGAATTAAAGGAGATCACATGTCAGAAATACCTCCGCCTCCTGCGGCTCATGGACACGTCTACCCCAGAGGACAATACCGCTAATCAGAACTGAGCTTGATCTATGACTTGGCGCCTCCATAGGGAGGGATACAGCACACCGAGTGGGGACGGTGGGGGGGTGGGTAGGGGATTGGGGGTTTGTTGTTGTTTAATAGAGCGGTTGGGTATGTAGACTAGCGTTGATTGACCCGGACATGCTCCCATGGACACATAATTTCTCTGCGACTCAGGGACCTATACACCTTCTATGTAGGGTAGGGATAGGGTCATCGATACGGGGGGTTTGGAAGGGGCATGTGTTTATTGTAATGTATACTACCTGATGATCTTGAAATTCAATAAAACAAAGTTAAACAAAAAAAAGTTGCTACTAGCGGAAATGTGTGAAAGTAATATTGCTAGAGAACGTGATGCATAATTTGACTATTCTTACAGCCTAACTTAGATAACTTTGCTGCATATTTTGTTCCTCAATTGTGGCATATCCCTTGTGGCGTTGACAACAGGAATGCATGGGAGAGATCTTTGTTGGTTGCCATTATGATGATAAAACCCAAATTCACAGGGACCAATAAAATATTGCTCATATTTCACACTTCCCCCTCAATATGAATTTGTATACCATTGCATTTTGAGCAATAAACCATATATGGATTACACAATGGCAGTTTTCACTTTATAGTTACAGTTAGGTCAAACTTTCCATAGGAAGAACATTTATTGTTTGTCTGATACTTTTGCTGCAATTTGGAGAATCTTCATGAAACTTTCCAAAAAAGTTCATGAACCTTAGCTCCTTACTGGAACGTTTCAAGCGGAACTGAGACAAAGGGAGGGTCCCAAAACGCTTTCCCCATGAAGTTTCCCCAGGGAATTTTAGACAACAGTACAGAAAACAAGCATTGGCAAAGCAAGTAGGTTTCACCTCTGCTAAATCTATTGATTTTATGAAGGTATTTATAGATATGTTGCACTGCAGCATGAGCTGCCGTGTAACATGGCTTAAAGTTTAAAACAAAACTGTATGATGTGGCCAATGTTGACTGCACCATAGCACTTCTTTTCTTTTAAGACATGTTGCCCAGCAGCTAATGCTGCTGTGTAAAAGCAGAGTGGGGGAGGGTGTGGTTAAGCAACACAAGGCAGGGTAAACAACAACAAGGACGGGAGACGTAGTGGTGGTGAAAAGGACAAGAAGAGGTAGAGAGAGTAAACACATGCACTCTTAAGGTATTTTAGTTTAAAAATAATAAATAAAAATACCACTGCAGGCGGCAGCCAGTGGAAGGACACTTGCTGTAGAGACAGGAAATTGTGCTTGGTCCAAGTTCCATGGACGACCGGAATAATCAACGGGAAAGTGTAAGCAGCAGGATGCCTGACCAATGAGAAGCATGAAGATGAGAGTGTCCTGGGAGCTAATCAGTGTTAGGTAACAGTAAGTATGGGACGGACTCTAGCCCCTTTTTAAGTTTTTTTTATTTATGGTAGCTTTTGCTGACAGTGGCTATGCACTGTAGGCGAAACCTAGAAACAGCTGAACAGAATGACACCAACTTTGGCAGAAAGCATAATTTTTGTGATTGTGTAAAACCATTCAGCCATTGTTGAGAAATAAAGAGTAAATAAATATAGCAAATCTAGTGATGTGGAACTCCAGCTGGAGTCCTGTGCAACCTGAATTAAAAAATAAAGCATTCTGATTGATTGAGTGGACTTTTTTACCTGTTAGCCAGCTCAGTCTTCAGTGACTGACATCGATCCTGTGGGGATATTAAAGTCATCTTGACAGCTGCCGGTTGGTGCTGAAGAACACGCTCCACCCTAGAACACTATCTGTGTCGCTGCATCATAGGGAGGGGGAGGCAACTGAAGTGAGTGGTTTTAACACCATCTTCTTGCTCTACAGCATGGTGTGACTGGTTGACTCCAACCTGACCACCTCCACTTCAAATGCTGAAGCACCCTGTACAGAAACTAATCCCAATGTTGAGATCATGTTTTACAGCATAATTGTTGGGCTCAATGGTATTTGACACTTTACCATGCTTTATCACTTCAGCACATTCATTTCAAGCAATGCAGTCCAGCAGCCGATGCTCCACATTTATACATAGTGTGAAATGGACCACTTCCAGAAGCTGTGGGGTCCTCTTCATCCAACTGTGGTGACATCAACAACAGTCGCTGCAGGTCCAGAATGTCTGTCCGCTGCCACAGGAGCATTAAATCCACCTTCCACGTCAATCTCATTTTCAGCAGCCTCTTGTCCTGTGAATCCAAACAGCACTAGCAAAATGAAATACAGATTGTACATTTAAGGATTTAAAAACGTCTTCATAAATTTACTTGAAATGGAACACCCAAGCACATAGTGGTACAATTTCACAGAGATAGCAAACAATATCAATAGAAATCCCAAAAGTACCTTTATTTTAATAAAGCCTACGTTTGAAAAAATACATTAAACATATTTCAAAGCAATTTTATGAATAAAATTAAATACAATTTTAAATCATACACTATAATGTATGACATTTAGTGCCATTAGGTAAAATGTGGTTCTCTTTCTCATGCTGCCAAAAGTCAAAATTGGTCCTCTTTAGGCAAAGAATGTTTCAAGTACAAGAAGATTGGTTACTTAGTCAGTATTCGTAACAACACCAAAGTAAGTAATTAATTTGTTACAAGAAGTTGAGAATGCTGGGCCTGACTCTAGAGCTATAGTGGTTTTGACCATAAAGATTAGAAAAACTTGCTGCAACAGAAACCTTGATGTTTATGATAAAGATGAAGAATCTCCTCCTAATTGTGATATTTTCATTGTTAGTTCATTGTTAGCAGACTCTGGTTTACCCAACACAATTATTACAGACACTTTCATTGACAAGAATTGGCATACAAATCAAAGAGACAAAGCTCATTTAAGAACTTTCTCTTATTGATGTAACACAATCGGCATGGTGGGATGTTTCATTTCCACCATTGACTTTAAATAAAGAAATATTCCTAGTAAAGTGTACATCAGCAAGAGGAATAAACGCTTTCTTATTTGGCAACATCAAGATAATTTAGATATGGTGTTACGCTCTGGTTCTGCTGTTCCCTTTCTTTGTATTTCAATGCAGAATGGTCATTTTCTACAAATCCTGGTGAAGAAGAGTTTTAGAAAGGAAGTGGGTAGCGCACATGCCTCTCGCGCAAAATGAAATTAACAGAAAATGCTTTACCAGTGAAGCATAAAATAAGAATCGCATCAAGTGACATAAAATAATTGTTGCCTATCTTAAAAGACATAAAAGGGTCTGTTATAATCTTCCTTGGATCTCTGTGAGTACGATTAACACTTTGCGAAAGGGGTTTCTATGTTAACTAGTTCAAGGAGATCCTTGACGAGAAAAAAAATCCAAACTTGAGTAAGCGCTACAAATTACTAACTTTGAAAATGTGAAAGAAAAAATCGGAAACCCTGTGCTTTAGCACCCTATATTGAAGATAATGAGTGCACTTGTACTTTGGGTGCAAGTAGTGTGGGTTTAGGTTCAGCTCCTATTCAGAAAATCAAAGGGGAGGTCATAAAGAGAACACAGTGGTGTTTGCAATTGAGGATTTACCTGTGAATGAGCAAAGATATTCCTCAATACAAAGGGAAGCTTTAGGGTGTATGTTGGCAGTAGAAAATTTTCAAACATTTTTCAGGGGCAGAAGATGTATGATGACAATCCCTGATGGTACTGGAAATGACACATGAAAGTTTGCCAGGATTTTGTCTTATTATTTGTTTTATGTTTGAAAAGCTTTATTAAAGAAGATTATAAGCAAACAAAGACATCAGCAAAAACAGTAAAAATTGTTCAAAACAGAGCAAAGAACAATAGGTGTTAATGCCAATGATTAGATGACAAAAGCATTTTATGGGGATTTTAAATAGAAAGGGGAGAGGGGAGAAAGGGAAGGGGGGAAGTATAAAATCATTGTATAGTATAATATTAAAAATAATTATGGCAAATAAGCAAATATCCTATTTTGCAACACAGGGTATAACAGCATAAAAGGGTAACAAAACATGTGAACTCTGTAAAATATAAAATGAAAGAGGGAGAGAGTAAAGGTTCTTCAAGGAGGCTTAAAGTTGACATAAGTAGATTTTTTCAAAGCCAATTGATCCAGGTATATGGTGAGAGGTAACCAGTAAAGATAAGTGTTCCGTATTGGTTTGCAAGAAGAGGCAAAGGCAACATCCAGCCTGTGAAAGTGACATAAAGTCACCAACCTTGTATGGAAACATTTGTAGGGGATTTCCAAATAGAAGAAATATGTTGGAATACAAGAGCAAGAATAAGGTCAAAAAGGCCATGTGAAGATGCAGGAAGTTCTAAAGAATCAGAGAGACTACCTAGAAAGAGAATGGTTGTTGAGTATGGAAAAGAAAGTGTAAAAATGCGAGAAAGGTATGATCAAACTTTTTCCCAAATGGAGGAAACAACAGGACAGAAGGAGAGACGATGAAGGAGATCAGCATGTAAGGCACCACAGGTCCAGCACTTAGAATCAGAAGAAGGAATGAAGCGGGACAAAGCAAGAGGAGAAAGGTAGAGTCTATGATATGGATAAAGTAAGGATTGAGTGAGAGAAGCAGAGAGAGAAATTTTTAAAGATCTGGACCAGAGTTTATCCCAAAGAGCAACAGACCACATACAATTGAAATCTGCTTCCCATGCAAACTCCACTTTGGTTTTAGCACGCACTGGATTAGGAGTTGAGAAAAATTTATAAATAAGAGATGCTTTAGGGAGAGAAGCAAGGATTGTAAGAAGAGAAGATCGAGGTGACAGTGATGTCGAAGAAGGGAGGGAGTAATAACGATCAAGAATTATGGCCATGAGGATAGTGAATTTCTGCAGAAAGGATCATGGGCAATTGAATAAAAGTTGAAACTGAGGACAGGAACAAGGTAATAAACCATCAAAAAGATGATTAACCCACATGACGCCCTTCAATCTCCAGGAGGACCAAAAGATGGGTCTGTTATTTAAAAGAATAAGAGAAGTATAACAAATGGGATTCACGTGTGATTTTATTCGGGAGAAGTAAGGGCTTTAGAAGAGAAGAAGTATATTTGTATAAAGGAAAAGAAGTACAGGGAGATTTGGAAGAGAGACGCACCACTTCATCGAAAGAAAAGGGTAATACTGAAGATTGTTCAATGAGTATCCAAAGAGGAGTAAATGGGGTAGGTTCTGAAGAAAGCCATCGCAATGCCTGGAATAAAGAAAAGGATTTATGGTAAAGGCGGAAATCTGGAAATTTGACCCCACCATTAACTTTAGGACAGCAAGTGAAATTCTAGATGTTTTATTCTTCCAAAGAAACTTCGAAAGGGAGGAATCAATACGTTTAAAATAAAGGGCAGGGATATGAACAGGTAACATTGAAAAAATATAAATTAGAATAGGGGCTATCATCATTTTAATTGAGTCCAATCGACCCCACCAAGAAAGAAAAAGAGGGTTCCAAGAGGAAAACAATTTATCAATACGGGATAAGACTGCGGGCATATTTAATTTATTTGAAGAGGAAATAGAGTTAGAAAACAAAATACCTAAATACTTAATCTTTGAACTATTCCAGGCAAAGCCAGTCGAGGAGAAAAGATGAGGAAGACAAGTTTTGGTTAAAGGAAGAATTTCAGTTTTATCTGAATTAATCTTATAACCTGAGACTTGAGAGAAAGAATTGAATTCAGATAGCAAAGGGGGAATAGACACTTCTGGATTAGAAATAAACAAATGAATATCATCTGCATATGCAGAAAGTTTCAAGTGTTTGACAGAAATGGCTCAAGAGCTAGGACGAAAAGAAGCACTGAGACCGCACTCATCACAGCAACAGACGACATTCGTACTCTACTGGACAATGGAGACACAGTCGCCCTCATCCTCCTCGACCTCTCCCCAGCCTTCGACACAGTCTGTCATAGCACCCTGATACAACGCCTCAGAAACATCGGAATCCAGGGAAAAGCACTGGAATGGATCACCTCGTTCCTCACCAGAAGAACCCAGAGAGTCCGCCTCCCACCATTCAAGTCAGAGGCCACTGAAGTCATTTGCGGCGTGCCACAAGGATCCTCGCTCAGTCCCACCCTCTTCAGCGTATACATGAGCCCCCTCGCGGCCATCGCACGCCAACACAACCTCAACATCATCTCCTACGCTGATGACACGCAGCTTATCCTCTCACTCACCAAAGACCCTAACACTGCCAAAACCAACCTACATGAAGGAATGAAAGAAGTAGCCGAGTGGATGAAGCACAGCCGTCTGAAACTGAATTCCGACAAAACAGAAGTCCTTATCTTAGGTACCTCCCCCTCTGCCTGGAACGACTCTTGGTGGCCAGAGTCCCTTGGAAAAGCACCCATCCCGACAGACCACGCACGGAACTTGGGCGTCATTCTGGACTCCTCACTCTCGATGACCAGACAAGTCAACGCCATTTCCTCATCCTGCTTCAACATTCTTCGCATGCTCAAAAAAACATTTCGCTGGATCCCCACCGAAACTAGAAAAACGGTCACCCACGCACTGGTCACAAGCCGCCTGGACTAAGGAAACACCCTTTACGCCGGTACCACCGCAAAACTTCAGAAAAAACTCCAACGCATCCAGAACGCATCAGCCAGACTCATACTAGACATCCCGCGTAACAACCACATTTCTGATCACCTGAAAAACCTCCACTGGCTCCCCGTCAATAAGAGGATAACATTCCGCCTCCTAACCTACGCACACAAAGCACTTTACGAACTTGGACCCGAATGCCTCAACACTCGACTTTCCTTCTACACCCCCTCCCGCCAGCTACGCTCCTCCAACCAAGCCCTTGCTGCTGTACCTCGTATCAACAAAACCACCATGGGAGGAAGATCCTTCTCCTACCTGGCGGCTAAAACCTGGAACTCACTTCCCATTCACCTTCGCCTCACTCAGAACCACCTAGCATTCAGAAAGCAACTTAAAACCTTGATATTCGACAAGTAATCCCTCACCCTTCTCCTAGCGCCTTGAGACCCTCTGGGTATGTAGCGCGCTATATAAATTAACTGAATTGAATTGAATTGAAGTTGAAGAAAAAAGGATGAAGAGAGTTGACCACTGACAAGCACTGAGGCTTTGGGTGAAGAATATAACAGGGATATAAGAGAAATGAACTAGGGACCAAATCCATGCAAGCGTAATGAGGCGAACAAAAAGGACCAATCAACCCTGTCAAAAGCTTTTTACGCATCAACAGAAATAGCGGCCGGAGGAAATGAAAGAGATGGGGCTTTTTTCAAAACATTAAGAAAGAGACAAGAGTTATCACAGGTGAGTCTACCTTTAGCAAAGCCACATTGTTCCTTGCCAATAAGGTGTGGCATAAAGGGATCTAAGGGTAATGCAATTAATTTGACAAACAATTTATAGTCCACATTAACTAAAGAGATTGGACGGTAATTTTTAAAAAATTTGGGGTTACGGCTATCTTTCGGATAAGACAAATGGTGGCATCCTGAAAGATACCCTCGGCCTTACCAGAAGAGTAGAATGATTGGAACAGTGTTAAAAGTTTGGGGAGTAAAAGATCAGAGAAGTGTAAATAAAATTTGACAGGAAAACAATCAGGACCAGGTGTTTTACCTTTAGTAAGGGATGTCAAGGCTACGGAAAGTTCCTGTAATGAAAGATCGAGTTCAAGAGCTGGAAAATTGAGATGAGGATTAGAGTTCGAAGAATTAGAAGGATTCTCAAAGTACTTCTGAATAAGAGAAGGAGTAGGAGGAGATTCTGGAGTATAGAGCTGTTTGTAAAACTGTTGAAATTGGTCCAATATTTCCTTGTCTCTATGCAGGAGAGTATGATCAGGACAGTAGATAGATTCTATACGTGTACGCTCTTTACTAGATTTGAGATAGTTAGCCAAGAGTTTCCCAGATTTGTTACGACGACCATAATAGCGAGCACTACTACCAAGGAGAATTGAAGATGCATTATCAGTAGTAAATTTGTTAAATTCTAATTTCGCTCTTAAAAGAGCTGGAGACATACATGAAGTATAAAATGTATGTTCCAAAGATTTTATGTGTGCTAGAGAAGATTTGCGTTTCTGAAGAAATTGCCTCTTTTTCCTAGAGACAAAGTCAATAATGAATCCCCTTGCAGTAGCTTTAAAGGAATCCCAGAGGATATGAGGAGGAGTACTAGGATCAGAATTAAGTAAAAAGAAGTCCTTGGTGAAGGAACGGAATGAGGAAGAAAAATGAGAATCAGTAACAAGTGTGCTATTGAAGCACCAACGAGATGGCTTGGGATGTGGCGGAAGTAAATCAAGATCTGTAACAATGGGAGCATGGTCCGAAATAACTATAGGTCTGATAAAGGAAGAAAGTGAGTTTTGAGATAGGATTGGAGAAAGAAAAATATAGTCCAGTCTGGAAAAAGATGCATGAGGAGGAGAGAAGACGGAATAATCCCAAGTGTTGGGGTCAGAGAGTCTCCAAGAGTCAATAAAACGTGATTGCAGCACAGTGTCAAGAAATTGCCTACGTGTTTTGTGAGGAATGAAACGAACTAACGGTTTGCGATGTAGGAAAGGGTCAACAGTCTGGTTACAATCTCCACCTAAAATAAATAGATCATCTTTATGCTGAATACACTTATTTGTAATTAGAGGCCAGAAAGAACAGTCAGGCTGAGTAGGACCATAAACATTAACCCCTTCTATGCTCATGACGGAGCCGCTCCGTCATGAGCCTCGGTTGAGCTGTGCTCATGACGGAGCGGTTCCGTCGCGGCCCACTCGGCGCGCCTGCGCGGCGTGAATTCCGCGCCTGCGCTGGACGTTCCATTGAGCGGGCGGGGCCATGACGGAACCGCTCCGTCATGAGCACAGCTCAACCGCGGCTCGTGACGGAGCGGCTCCGTCACGAGCATGCGAGCGCCGCTCGGCACCCCCCGCCCCCTTAGCGCTGCGACGGAATTCCCGCCGCAGCGAAGGGGTTAAAAACAGTTAAAGGTATAGAATTAATAAGCAGCTTAGTTAATATCCATCTACCATCATTGTCATTTTCTTGTGACAGAACTTTACACTTTAATTTTTAATGACATAAAATGGCAACTCCATTCTTTTTGTTGTTAGAGGGAGAAAATAAAACTGTACCAACCCAATTTCTTTTTACTTTGGAAGATTCAAGTTCAGTAAGGGGAGTTTCTTGTAAAAGGACTAAGTCAGGGTTATAAGATGCTAAATGGGAAAGGACTCTCTTCCGTTTAATGGGATTAATAAAACCTTTCACATTCCAGGAAACAACTCTAAATTTATATTAAATACAAAATTAATAAAAACAAAAAATGCAAGAAAATGTATACTTAGCAAACAACCGAAAAATAGAAAAAGAGCAAAAGGACATGAATATGAAAATGAATATCAAAAAGAGGAATAGGATAAAGTAAAGAAAGGAGGCAGATGACTAAACTAAGTCGGGAATTGATAGAGAAAGAGTCAAAGTGAAGAATAAACACATATGACCAAAGAATAGAGATTGGGAGTCAATGAGTAGGAGGAAGGGGAAGGGAGGGAAAAGAAAGGAAGAAAAGAAGAAAGCAGAAGAAGAGACAGTACATATCCAAAAGGATGGCTGAGGAAAACGTACCTGAAGGAGACAAACAAGAGGAAAGTGGGGCAATGGCGACACTCAACAAGACGAACCAGTCAAGGGATGGGAATCCAAACCGCACCATGCAAAACTCACAGAGGACGAGCCATATGGGTTAAGGGAAAAATCCTCGTGAACCTATGTAAGGATATATAAAAAAGATACGTAACAATAGGGAAATAACAATAGGGCGTACATGGTAATGTACTCAACAAACAAACATAACAACTAATCAAAGAGAATAAGTGATAAGAGAAGATATAACAATGTATACAAAATATCTAAAGGTAACCCTGAATGCAGAGCACCATCAGGAATGCTATAAGAAGAAAAACAAACACAAGCACATATAAATAATGATACAATCAGCCACTAGGAGAAGTGGAAGTATCCATGGCACCGTTGGATTGAAGATGAATAAAGTTCTTAAGTTTTCCAGGATCTTGAAAGGTCCATGTTCTATTTTGTTAAGTGACCTTGAAAATACATGGATGAAACAAGCTGTATCTAGCTCCAAGAGATCGCAAAGGCGCACGAAGATTCAGAAACTCCTTTCTTCTGGATGCGGCGGCGTTGGAAACATCTTGAGAGAGGAACACTCTCTGGCTTAACCAGTGAACTTGACGCTTGGATCTAGCTGCAGAAAGAACTGAAAGGAGATCCGTAAATTTTTAAAAAAGAATAATAACTCCTCATGGTTTCGGTGAATCAGATGAATGTGGATCAAGTCTATGGGCTCTCTGGATACTAAGAGAGGAAGTGGGCGGCATGTCCAGCAGTTTCGGAATGAAAGAGGTGAAACATTTCACAGGGTCATCACCTTCCAAAGTTTCTGGTAAGCCATAAATGCGAATGTTATTCCTTCTATTCCTATTTTCTAAATCCTCAGTATGTTGCTGGAGGGCCAGGACCGGCTTTTCCAAAGAAGAGATGCGTTGAGAATTGGTTTGCACCTCCGAAACTTGTTGTTCTACAGATGCAATCCTAGTATCCATAGCCAACCATTTGTCCTTCAAAAGTTGCATGTCCTTGTTAGTTTCTCAACAAAGTGGAGCAAAGCGCGAATCTCCTCTAAAAGTAACTCCATGGAAATAGGAGAGGATAGTTTAGCTGGAGATGGAGGGTCATGTTTCAGACGTTTAGACGAAGCATTAGGAGGAGAAGATTTATTTGATGTTGATTGTGTTGAAGAAGAACAGTTAGGAGCTAGTCCAGCCATTGGATCCACAAATGTGGAGATACTGGAGGCTGAGGTGGGCCCCTCTTGAAGAGTCTTAGAAGAGACAAAAACGAACTTTGGTTTACGCAATTTGCCCATATAAAGAGAATTATTGCTAGTTGTGAGGTAAAATAGGAGACCTTAAAAAACTAAAAAGAGAGCAATATTGCAAAAGAGCAAGCAGGCGTTTACAGAGAAGCGCTGTGGTGCACATGAAACAAGTGAGCAGAAACTGCATTGAAACACAGCCCCCAATAGTGGTGGCAGTAATGGAAAAAATTCCTTGAGGTTGGGAGAAAAATTTGAAAAACAGTAGGTATGGTTCAGGAGACAATAATGAAATAATAGTTTAGAAAAATACTCCCTGGCAATGCGTTACATTATTACTGGAAACATGTAGGAAGAAAGTCATGAGAAAGGCATTGCAAAAATATATACCAGAGTAATCTTGTTGAAAAAACGCAGTATGAAGCAATACAAATGCTTAAATAGAAAGGTATATATCCAAATGTAGGAGATTTGAGCATCATGACATTGAAGTAGAAAGGCGACATGAATGAGAAACACTCCTCACTTCCACAGTAAGCTCCACAAATCATAACCAGCTAGTTTCCTATGGTGCATAGTGAGAAACCGGAACAAAAGAGCCACAAAATGGAGAAATTGAAGCAAAGTTACTAAATACACGCTCCAGTTATGTGGCAGGAGGTGTAAAAAGCCAAAGAAAGGTGACAGAAGTCACAGGGGGAGCCAACCTGCAGAAGCGAGTTTCTTTGACAAAACGCGCAGCTCCATAAAGAGAATTTGTGCGATCAAAATGGCGGACGCATTAGGCTCCGAAATACGAAGGCGTCAACACCCGACCCAATGTTGACAGAGGATGTCCAAAATGAGCGCGTTAGACGCAGCTCACATTCCGATTCATGTAGATGGCATGGAAGATCCAGGAAGACGCCGTGGGACCGCAGCAAAGGCACTGAAGGCAGGTCCGGCGAGGCAGAGAAACACCCCTAGGCGGCCATCTTGCGTGGAGCAATAGCCACGCCCCCTTGTCTTATTTTTATTATTTCAAATTTCACAAAGGATATGTTGTAGGGAGGGGCAAATGTAAGGTAGATCCAGGTTAGAAATGAATTGTGATGTAGATTTCTGTCTGAAGAACAAGGATTGTGTAGGGGACTTTGCTGGTCTTGTTGAGAGCATTATGATCGATTATCTCAATAGGAAAGATTGTCATGAAGTCAAACAGAAGTTTGAACAAAGCGATAAAATCAAATTATAGAGCTAAAGATAAATTGTCTTGAGTGAAAGATTAGGGTGAGAGAGGACATATGTACACCTCCTGAGAAGATTAGAATGAGAATAATTAAAGTTGCTGATGAAGGACATTTGGGTGGGACTGCCACAAAAAATGATTGGGTATCTATACAGGTAGCCCTATATGGATGGTATCATCTGTTGTTATATCAAGTCCAGTATTGAGTGTGGCAAGTAGGGCAAACTTCTTATGATTCGCAATTCCCTTACCCAAGACCGTTGACAATGTTTAGCAATGGATTATTTGGGTCCCTTCCTTTGACCTAGGAAAGATATGATATACATCATACTTAATTACTGCTTAGTGGGTGAAAGAAAGATTTGTTAGAGAACTCACTACTGAAAGTTTTTAAAAAATTCATGAAATGTTTATTTCCAGGAATGTTTCCATGTGTCTGTTACCACTGACAGTGTGGTTCAATTTATGTCTGTTAAAATGAAATTATTTCCTCTCATGAGTAGTATTGTTCTCAAATGTACTTGTTTGGACTCTTTCAGCAGTAATGGTTTGGGTGAACGAATAAACAGGTTTCTGTGTGAAGGTACACAATCTAATCACGAAATGAGAAGTGCAAAGGTTAATTCGATAGAAAATGTTGGCATATCATCACACACATCACTCCAACACTGGTTTCTTCTCTTTTGAAATGTTGAGAAGCCACATTCCCTATTCTGCTGTGAGTCCCTATTGATTATCAAACTATCACACTCATGATGTTAACAGTAGTGTGTGGAAGATGGCCAGAGAGAAAATGTGTAAGTTAAACAACTATAAACCAACATTGCAGGATTCCCAGCCAAATTTATCATCCTGATCTCTGTTTTTTATAGAGGGGCCTTGGATCAGATAATTATTAATTCTAGCTGCATTGGCATGTGCTCTGTCTATAGAGAAACGAGACAAGGCTATCCTTTCTCACCAATACTTTTTACTCTTTTTATAGATCCATTAGCAATTGCCATTCGTTCAAGCAACAACTTAACCTCTCCAATCCGATGGAAGACAAATATAAACTTGTTTGCAGATGAAATAGCCTTATTTCTTAAACTGGATTTAGAGATTCAAAAAAACATATTTGAGATTTTCCAGGGGTACCAATTGATGGGAGGGTATAAGATAAATAAATCGAAAACAGAGATTATGCTATGTAATTCTACACTAGACACTTTAATACCAGAACTTTGCTCAGAAGTTAATGCCAGACCCAAGAGGTATTTGGGAATATACATCTCAGAGAATATTAATGATTTATACATTTTACATTTTGTTCCTCTGTTGAATAATATTAAAAGTATGTTCCTAAAATGGAATAACTTACCATTGTCAATAAATGGCCGTGATGTACTGATTCGTATGTTAATTTTAATATTATGTAATTTTTTATTTTCTGCCATTCCAAGTGCAATACAGATTATTTTTTTTAAGGAAGTGCAGGGTATGCTTACACATTTTTTGTGGGCAAATAAAGCATATAGATTAGCTATAGATACATTATGTCGACCACAAAATCAAGACGGATTTGCCCTCCTTGATTTGAGAGAATATTACGTTGCGACTTTGCACATACGGCATACAGATCAGATAAAACTTGAAATATCGACAGATATGGTAACTCTTTTTTCTAGATTAAAATTTTCAAAAATATAATATTACTGATTTTATGCGCTCAACCAAAAACCCAAAACTGTTAGTTTATAAGGTTTTACAGTGGAATCTAAAAAGCAGGCTGCAGTTTTTTAGCTATTATGATATCCCGATACTCAGTGCGATAACCCTTTTATCAGATATATACGCCGGGGAAATTCCCCTGAGTAAATAGAAATGGGGTGTCAAGTTGGTTGAGTAATGGTTATGAAAGGATAGGGGATTTTATGTTTCGATAGGAGCTGGAAAAAGTGGAATGAAATAGAACTCAGCAACCAACATTATACAGCAGAAGGTCGTTTGTTAGAATAAGAAGCAAAAGGAACCAGGAGTAAACCCGTAAACCCAGCTTAGACCGGGTAAGCTTTATAACAAATTGTTAGAATAAGGCACTTTCTACAAGATTTAAACTACACACAGATTGCGGCATCGGCAGAACTTGTTGAAGATCTGATAGAATCCAACACCTGCAGGTCAATTAGTTTCTGGTTTTCTCATTTGCGTAATTATGGGATGTCTAAGCTCCATGAGAAAGCACTAGCTAAATGGCAGGCTAAAGAAAATCTCCAGATATCCGTGCCAGCTTGGGATAAGATTAACAAGTTTATTTTTTCATTCTTGAAGTGTGCAAATATGCGACACATGCAATTTTACACCAAGAGGCTGCAAGACAGAACACCCGCCTTCCTCCACATGATTAATCAGCAGATTCTGGACAATTTTTTCTTAGAACAAATCTACCAACCTGATACAGACAATAAACTGGTGCGCAACTAAGAAAAGGGATGGGAGGGGTAAATGTTTGGGGACTGTTTTGTGGCCACTTGTGTTGAATGTGAGGTAGATGTGATGCAGACTGCCAGTCCAGTCTAGATCACTAATGTAACGTAATGTATGATGAATGGTATTTACATAAAAATTTCAATAAAATCTGTTTAAAAAAATTATGATGTTTTGTTAAATTGTGTTTTTGGGTTCTCATTTTGTTCCCAATGTGTTGTTGTTTATTGCATTTTGTTTATGTTTTAAGTTGCATTGGTGTGTTGTGTATTTGTATTATTGTTGAATTTAGATGTCATATTGACTATTATTTACAAAGTTTTGTGTGGGCTCATGCGTGGCGCACTGCCTCACAAACCTTCACAAAGCTACACAAAGCACTGCATCCATTTACTTACCATTAAAAAGGCCAATGTAAACTGTTGAAGGGTCATTGGACAACCAGGAAAAGCTGCATCCATGAGTAATACACAAATCTAAGACTCAATGTGGGGTAGGTGGATTATGAAAAGCCAGCAGTGAAGCAGTCAGCATGTGTGGGTAATGTGCTCAACAGAAGAAGGACGAGTACAGGCTTCGCTGTCAGATTTTCTGTATTATTTGTCTCAAAGTTCTATTGAAATACATCCTATTGTGGAAATAAAACGAACATAATAAACTTTAGTTTTATTTGAATCTTAAAGACACTGTTTGTATGTGAGATTCTAACAGGAGAGACTTAATGTTGTTTAGGTTTTCCTTTGGATTTCAATTTAAAAAATAGAATATGATAAATTCACTTTATGGCCTTTGTGTATTGTGCATGGACATGTGGTTGTCAACAAAAATATTTATTGGCCAAAAAAATTCCTTTGTGCCAGATGGTTTCGCAAAAAAACAAATCGGCGATCCTCTGCATGTTCAGTATAGATGTATGCCAGGCAAGTCATGTTTAATTATTGCTTTTTAGCCCAATATATATTTTGTTTAATTGCCAATCAGTACATCTGTCCATGTGTGAAAGTCAATCTAAAATAATTGGACACTTTTTATATCATCATATGGTAGCATGTTCATGGTCCTTCAACAGCATATTTGTGGTGTGCACACTGCATGTGAAAGGCGTCACAACACATTTGAGATGAGTTTTTCAGTAATTTGTTTCTCAGACACATACTGATGAAAAGAAAACTAACCATTCTATAACATGATATGTTCAGCTTATTTAAGGTATATACTTTAGGATTATTTGATGCTGTCTTAGCAATTGACGGCAATGAGTTTCATTGATCATCATCGTGGTGCAGCCCTAACTGGCTCTGTGAAAGCGCTGATCAGGACAGTACACAAGTATGTTACACAACCATAACTGCATCTTTTTTAACTTACTGACATTTTATACAGTAAGATATGAGGATCTAGAAATTAGTAGTTCAGTGATCTCATAACCGTTCCACCAATCAATATGGATATTATTGGTGCAGTGATCTCATAACTGTTCCATCAATCAATGTGGATATTATTAGTGCAGTGATCTCATAACTGTTCTACCAATCATTGTGGAAATTAGTAGTGCAGTGATCTCATAACTGTTCCACTGATCTCTGTGGATATTAGCTGGGCTGCCCTGATCCTGGAGGTGAGTGGCGGAGAGGCCAATGATGTTCTGGATGGTTTGGGTGTCGATGCTTGCGTTGTCCTCCTCGTCATCAGTGAAGAGTGGCTGGGACTGCTCTTCAGGAGGTGTTGATGGTGCCCCCTGCGATGTGAAGGGGAGATGATGTATTACAACGTGTCCACATGTATGTAGCGGCATGGTACAAATTGACATTCAGACAGCATGGCATTGTACATTGAGACAGACTGTGGATCTGGGTGAGGACCAAGAGTCATTGTGGGTGTACACTGTGCTCTGCTTGATTGTGCATGTGTGCCATTGTGTCCATCTCCACCCATCCCCCAGTACAAGGTGGCCACTCACCCTGTTGTGGTTGTGTTGTGTCGAGCAGTGTCCGCTCCCCCGACTCCGGCCACAGTCTCCACACTGATGACTGTCGACACCAGCTCCTCCATTTCATCCAGCTCGAACTGTGGCACTGTGCCCCCACCTCCAGTCTGCGTTGCTGCCTTCTGGTTGGCAGAGGGTTTCTCCTTGGTCCGCCGCTTGATGTCATTCCATCGCCTCTTGACCTCGTCCATTGTCCTCTTGTGCTCACCGATGGCATTCACCTTGTACACGATGACCCGCCATATCCCATTTTTGGTGCCCAATGACACGTTGGAGGTGACAAACAGTTGTTGATGGTGACTATGATCCTGTTTGCCTGTGGACTGAACTTTGGCTTCCTCTTCTTCTTGTCCTTGTCCTTTTCTGTCCCCAAAGTCCCGAACTGGTCATCAGGGATGCTTGTGGCGTTGCGCTCATCCGCTGCTCCTGCTCCGGCTGCCTCCATGGTGCTTGGGTGTTGGTCAGTTTGTGATTGGGTGTTTTTTCTACTTTTATGGTGATTTTCCACGCCTGCCAGGTGTGTGTTGTAGGCCTGGCGCTGCTTATCGCTGATTTCCTCATCATGCTTTGGCCCATCGCAGGTTTTTTGTTGTTGCAGTTTTTGTTTTTGTCTGCATTGAGGACGTTGTATCGCGGACATTGGCCACAGTTTCGGCATCGCATGCTACCGCCGTGTTGTGAATTCCACGTTCTCACAGAGTTATTTTCCGTCGATAGGCTGCAATGTTGAAAGTTGCGTTACGCTACTCTTTCGGTAGTTATCACATGTTCTTGTGAATATACCCCTTTGAGTATTCATTAGGATAGTGTTGAGTGATATGACGTTATCCGGGGAGGAGATTTTCAGATAAAGTTGTGTGTCATCCGCATACATATGGAAGAGAAATGTCTGTGGAATTTAGTGCATTAGCTAATGGTTCCAAGAACAAGTTGAAGAGTGGTGTTTGGACCCAGATCATACCTTCCCCCCAAAAAGCTGCAGTAAGTGCAATTGGGGGCTGTGCCCTAAACCCAGGCCAGAGGGCTGAATCATGATCAATACCCCAGGGATGTGAAAGAGCAACTAGTGGAACCCATGGGCTTAGTTTCTCCCTCCCTAGCATAGAGTAGATGCAGAAGGCAGCGTGGGAAGGTGGTGACCCATCTGCCTCATGTGAGGATGGTTGGGGGGGTAAGGCGTGGACCACGATCCCAGATAAAGCAGTGAAGGCACAATTTGGGTGACACTTATCTGACAGCAGCACCAGTACCCAAACCATGCAGCAAACTGCAGATCCTCACTACGGAAGATGCAGAGACCTTTTTTTGGTTCTCACCACACAAGTAATTGAAAGGTGACTTGGTTCCCTCAAGCTTTGAAACTTCAGCTAGTGAGGTAGAAGAGACACACACAACAGGCTGAAGTGGGCAAAGACAGTCATGGGGCCTACTTTCAGGGGGAAATTGACAAATGTATGAAGCTTCCCACATCCCAGCCGGCTCAGATGCTGAGGCGTTCAGCAGACTCTGCAGGTAGCTTTTAGGAGGTGACTTCCCCAGCTATTATCCTGCAAGCAATCAGGGGAAACGGAACTGGCACTCAAAGATTAGATTCAGTTACTTGGAGTGGATGTTTAATTGTTTCAACAAAATCTTCAGAACATGGCCGACTGCACTAAATAAGCAGAGACGTATATCTCCATGGTGGAAGATGAGGTACAATCACCTAATAATCACTTGTAACATCTGTGGGATGTATTGCTCTTACTGAAAGGCATGGAAGGCTGATCTAGGAGGAACATTTTGAGGCGTGTGGGCATCCCAGTAGGTGTGAAGGATAACAGACCCAAAATATACCTTATCACATAGCTCAAAATGTGGGTTCCAGAAACACATGAGACTCCCTTGTTTGTATTGGAGAGGGTACATTGTGTTTTGGCTCCAAACCTCGACCCACCCCCCCACCCCACCGCCCTGGTTGTTCTCATAATTGTAAGGGTGGGAAACTATGCAAACTGAAATACCATCCTTAAAGCAGCACAACAAGATATTTAATGTAATTCCATTAAAGTCCTCTTTTTCTTAGAATACACGGCCCGGATGTAGTAAAAATGAAAATCCTCCGTCAAGGTTCAACAAAAACTTAGAGCTCTGTAACTTAAATTTAAATATATGCTGCATTAGCTAGTGTTGCACCAAGGAAAAGCCTTCTTTTTTGAGACCCCATCTATGTTTGGAACTCGGCCGAGCTATTTAAAATTACCCACTAAAATCATGATACCTACCCAAAGATCAGAGAATAAATGAGTTATCTGGTGGCTGCCTTCCAAAGAAGAACCTCATCATAAGCGCCGGCAAAGATGACGTACCTGATCAAGAAAATGGAAAATGGAGTGAGGTAGCACAATCTGCTTCTCTAGCTCCAGTGAAGATGAAGGCTGTTTCTACAGCACTGTGCTGTACTACCGTCAATGTGGTGGAAATTGCTGCACTTGTAATCATTTTCTTTACACAAAATGGGTTCTTACATTCATTTTGAACACAAGGACGCATTTGACAATATGTCAAAATATGCAAAAGAACTCATGTTCTGTTCATTTGAGCCATTCACATGTTCCTGCAATATCTCATTTAGATGAAGAGGTGTAATGGTGTAATCTAAGGCATTTTGAATAACGCACAATGCTGAAAATTGCACAAGATTAGCCCGGCATAAAAACATTTGCCCCGGCCTAGGGAAAAATGTATATCTAAACTTAGGTGTAAATCTCCATTCAGAAATGATGAGTCCCAAAAAACTATAGAGTTACACTTTGGTGTAGTAGCAAATATACATGTGAGTAAAAAGACACAGGTATATTTACCTTTGTACATATGGCCCCACGATTCCAGTACTGGGATTTCATTAAAAGAAATCAGTAGCTCTTGTAAAATGAAGGACCATGTCAATGAAAACCTTGGTGTTCAACTGCCATGAAGCAACTTGCAAAAACAACAGGTGATGGACCGAATGAGGATCAATGTCACACATTCAACCCAGTCAAAAGATCTGGGTCCTAATCCATCGTTTTTTTGCACTCCACACCACAACTTGCAACTCCCCCCATCACTTTAGCTCTTTTCTTACTTCTGCCCATCAGCCCATCCACCCACTGATTGCTACTCTGCTTTCTCTTTCTTTGTGCCTGCCATCCATCCTCTCTTCTGTACCACAATCCCACGCCACCCTCCCCCCACCACATTTCCATATTACCATACATATACACTCACTGCCACCTGTGACCCTCCTTACTTCTCAGTACCAGCTATTATTCTACCACCCCCCACCTCTTGTTTTTCAATAATCCTCTCCTCTTCATTAACACTTATCACCCTCCCTCATTTGTCACTCCCGCCTACCTCAGATATCTGGGTTAAGTGCTCAATAGAATGTATGAGAAGATATGACCAAAGGAGACAAGGTTCTCCCTTACCTCTTCTAGCAGCTTGTGTCTCTTATTCAAACACCTGGTCAATAATTTACCTCATTCAAAGCCATTCAGACTAATAAAAATGTTTTTTCAGCATACTCTATATTGAGAACTATAATGTGGTCAATTAAGCTTCTTTTGTAGTGAAGACACACCAAGCTTCACAAAGGGAACCTTTTGCTTACATCTACCTTTTGCATATTCACTACCCTTTATCAAGAAAGCCTAAAATTATTCCCAGGAAAATTACAGATTAGAGAGAATGCAGAAATCTCACTTTCAGGCTGGTCGTACAATAGGAGAATGGGAGAATTGCAAACAGCATACTGTTATTAAAGGAAAATATGGAAGGCCGGGACAAAACATTTACTCAGTTCTTGGAGATCACATATACATTTCAGGTTATCAAGTACATCAATTTTACCGGAGAATGACGAGTCAATGACCCATCCGCCTATTCCACAAAGGCCATATCTTAAGAAAATCAATAAGGAAAATCTAGAGAGGTTGAAATGATGGTTGGGTTGAACCAGCTTCAAAAACTAAGGGGCTCATTACCATGGCGGAATGATGTGATCATTCTGCCATCACAATGAGATTTACCCACCGCCATATTAGGATGGGGGTGGGCATCGTGGCGGACGCAAAGTCCGTAAGCCGCTTTTCCGCCAGTGGCAATCGTAAGGATTGCCTGACAGGCGGAGCAGTCCACTAATATGGTGGCGGTGCCTAGCAAGCACTGTCCGCCACATTAGGATGTGGGTATTGAAGAGGATGCCGCCATGGAAAGGCCGGCAGGGATAGGGTTTGGGGGCCTGTTGTGGGCCCTCCTTGTTTGGGGGGTTGTCCCTGCACTGGGGGGTACCCCATGGTACCCTCCTGGATTTCTATGCACCAAGTGGCAGGCACCCCGTGGTGCCTGCCACGCGGTGCAGGGAAATGCGGTACAAGCACTTTCAACATTGCGGACGGCGCTGCAGCCAGAAGCACCGCCCGCAATGTTGAAAGCCTAGGATGCGCCCGCCAGTATGGATCCTGCATCCCAATTGCAGTGGTGGGACCGCCGCATGTCAGGTGGGTGATCTCAATCACCGCTACAGTGGTCCGCCCGCCATCGTAATCAGGCCCTAAACTCTTGATAGGACAAACATCTGATATATTTTATCATTTTAGGAGCAGGCAAATGTCTTTGGCAAGAACTGTACTTAACTGCCATGGTCAGACTAACACATTTACTACCATTCAACTAGCATGACAACTGTTTTTCCTGTAACCCAATGAGAAAGGTTGAAGAACCTGAGAATTCATTTCAACTCCATCCTGTACTTCTTCTCAGTTAATGTGTAAGAGAGTCGTGCAACTAAACCTGTCCAGCAAAAGCTGTCTGCCAATTAAATGAAAAATTAGTTGTATTTGATGCATCTGTAAACTATGACCTCAAAGTGGTTGAAGGATTAGACGATTTGAGGGACAGGGGGTCAGGAATACCTGGTGCCTCCCCTGATATTTCCTTCTTGTGCCTGGCTCGGACTTATTCTTGTGGACATGTTGGTGGATATGTACATTAAAACAGGCAGGTGCAGGACAGCAAGTATTAACGTGAGTTCAGCTGCACTTCTTTCTGAAAGTTGGACTTGTTACTTAGCTATTATCACATACAACAAGAAGAGTAGATTTGAGTAGTCAAAACAGATTTCTGAAGTGTTGTGGAAATATAGGGATTAAAGGCTGCGACACAGCATTCCCTTGCTGCCCTGCCACTAATTTCATTATTCCTGACCAGGACTGGTAAAAATTCACAATCAGGAGACTTTTCCTTTTGGCCTGCTTAGTCACCTCAGTATAACACGGAACCAGAGTGTACTGTGCATCATATGCAGTTAACTTGATGGATTGTCTCAGATCCATGAAAAAGACAAAAAGGTGACAAGCAACTGCATCAGAAGACCATTTTCAATAATTTCTCTGTGGAGCCAACATGTACCTTTCCCATTTCCCTTTACTTATTTATTTATTTATTTATTTATTTTTAATATTTATAAAGCGCAGCATATACCCTTGGGCGTCTTGGCGCTAATAAATCATTTGTTTACATTCGGAGCATGATGCTTTGGGCCAGATGAAGAAGCAAACTGGCAAGGTGATATAGTTATTGAATAAACAGCCAGGTCTTCAGGAGTTTACGGAACTGAAGGAGGGTAGTGCTTTGCCTGATGTTGTGAGGCAAGGTGTTCCAGAGTCTGGGGGCCTTTACTTGAAGGGATCGTGGCATCAGCTAAATGAAAGTCTTGAACTGGCTGCTCGACACACGAGGGAAAGGTTGGGGAAGTCAAATGTTCCCTGATGCCCCTGTATTCAATTACTGGTATCAGAAGCAAGTATCCCCACGTCTCACCGACTGTCAGGCTCTCCTTAAAGTCCAGCGACAGTCTGCACCAAAACAGGGATCAGAGAGGCATCCACACCTCTCTCACCTTGTCGTCTGCTAGAGAGTGATCCCACATTGCCTGCTTACCCCAATCTGAAAGCATCTCTCCCTTTAATTTACCCATGCGGTTTTTAATAGAAGTATTTTACGCTTAGAAATGCATATGCAAGGTCTGCTGTCCCTTGCAGGCCACCATCCTTGCATTTACAGCAGCTCCTCAGCAGTTTGATTTCTTAGAACAAAACATAAATTACCCTGATGTGCAGGAAGCTTTCACCTTTGCACAGGGGCCATGTAATATTTCCCATGTTCTTCTCAACCATATCTGGTTTGATATGGCAGGGAAAAGGAATAATGGCAGTCCCTCCCTCAATAGGATGTGATGGCTGTATCTGTGACCCAGTGGTAGAGAGACCACATGATCAGGGCAGTGGCGTAGCATTAGCACTGTGCACAGAAGGGAGCCCTGGTCTGAGAGCTCCTGACTGGATCTGGGTGGGGGAGAGGCCCCCCTCCATGGGAAGGGGGTGCTAAAGTGTTGTTACACCACTGAGTCAGGGATGAACGTTGACTGCAACTCAGCAGTTCCACGACAATAAATAGAGTTGGGAGAATGCAGGAGTGGGGGGCGGGAGGACTTCTATTTTATGGCTTTCATCCTCATGTCCCAAACCATACTCTGACCATGACTTTCAAATCTCTGCATGGTACTGGTGCAGTCTATATTAGGAAACATGTCCAGTTCTGGGAAACATCACTTACAACGCAAGCATTACAACGCTCTACCATTACATCGCAACCATTACAACGCAAACCATTACAACGCATTGCGCTGGGGGGCGCTCTAGGATAGGGAATATATTTAATTTACTATCCAACACCTTCCCTACTATCCACGGGGACTGGAGTTGGAATAGTAAATTAAATAATTCAC
This sequence comes from Lissotriton vulgaris, assembly GCF_964263255.1. NCBI lineage: Eukaryota > Metazoa > Chordata > Amphibia > Caudata > Salamandridae > Lissotriton > Lissotriton vulgaris. Next base: position 281,469,665 of record NC_141694.1, read on the forward strand.
TATCCAGCGCCTAAAAGCACTATGCGTTGTAATGGTATGCGATGTAAAAACCGCGTTGTAACAGCAGGCATTGTAACGTCATAGATCCCCAGTTCTATCATCCTTCTATATCTCTACGCTCGGCCACACAAGCCCTGGCTGTTGTCCCAGCAGTAAAGCGTGCACGTATTGGAGGCCGCTCTTACAGGGCTCGTGCTCCGTAGCTCTGGAATAAGCTCCCTCTTTCTCTGAGAAGAACAGACAATCTCCTGTCTTTCAGAAAAGGCCTTAAGACCTGGCTTTTTGGCCTTTAGTGTGCTATGATGTGTTCTGACTCCCTCTACTGATCTGTACAGCGCCGGGACACTCTGCCCAAATAGCCGTGCACTATATAAATCACCGACGAAAATTCACCATGTAAAACAATTACTGCATTTGATTAAATACATTTTTAGTCAGCTCTAGAATAAATCTGTACAGTTGATTAGATAAGTATACTAGCCCACATTGTCAAAATATTACACAAGAGGCACCAAAAACCTTGAAATTTCAAATGAATCCAATCGGATTATCTTATTTAATATACAATACAAAAAATGAAAGAATTTAGCAGATCTATATACAAATATTTACATTAGCAATAAACAAAAGTTATTTCCAAGGTAAAAGAGAGGCGTGCACAGAGAAAGGTCAAAGTGTGTGCTCAAGTGATTGATCAAAGAGATCAGAGAAACAAAGTGCATTCCATAACGCGAAGACGAACCGGCAAGTCGGGCAGCGCTCAGAGAAAAGATTAATTCCTCTGCGCTTTGGATAGTAAATTTAGCAATCCATCTTGATTTTTCATTGGAAACCATCCCCGAAGTCATTGGTGGTGTCACTGTGTGATTACAAATTTTGGGTGCGGACAAAACAAAACGTCGCACTGGTGGTGATGCACCACAGAAGGGTGCCCAATGACAATGGTTTTTAACCTGCGTGCACTTTGAAAGACTTTTTACGCCCCCTCCCCACATCCCGTCCTGATGAAGACCCTGTGTTGAGGAATTGAACCACCCGGTTTATGGTTGGGTCGAAACGTCAACATTTTCCTGTGGGAGCCTGCACCTATTAGTCTCTGCCCCCTCTCCCCATCTCCCTCCCAAATCCCGTTGCCAACTGTGCAAACTAAGGATAACGGAGTTCAGAAAACTACAAGCTAGTAAAAAAGAATACATTTTTTGCAAGCGTTCTCTAGGGCAGCCTCATTTTTGTATATAAGTAATCTGCACTTTGTTTCTCTGATCTCTTTGATCAATCACTTGAGCACACACTTTGACCTTTCTCTGTGCACGCCTCTCTTTTACCTTGGAAATAACTTTTGTTTATTGCTAATGTAAATATTTGTATAAAGATCTGCTAAATTCTTTCATTTTTGTATTGTATATTAAATAAGATAATTCGATTGGATTCATTTGAAATTTCAAGGTTTTTGGTGCCTCTTGTGTAATATTTTGACAATGTGGGCTAGTATACTTATCTAATCAACTGTACAGATTTATTCTAGAGCTAACTAAAAATGTATTTAATCAAATGCAGTGATTGTTTTACATGGTGAATTTTCGTCGAGGACCAACTGTTTACTATAATATCGGATAGCCAGGTCCTTTGACTAAATTGGGTCAACCCCTGTTTTATAACAACTATATAAATCACCATCATAACATAACATAACATAACATAAATGAGGCACTTACTCTTTCCTTTGTCTGGTTTCCGTGGTGATATGCCACAGATGTATGATTGATGATACCTATCGAAGACAACGTTTATTCCCAAAACTGGTGATGAACTAGGAATCTGTGTCTATTACAATATCTTAAGTAATCCCAGTAAGCACACTATTTCCTTGAAAAAAACAAAAGTAATCTATGGAGCTGTTGGTAACTTCATTCAAGGGACGAAATGCACTGCTGTCATAAAATCATCTTAAAAGTAGTGTATACTGTTGAGATGTTACCCTATGGGTAGCAAAGTGTTAACGTCTGTATTAATCTCATTGGGTTATTTTGAGCGTTTTTACTTAAGCTCCTGTACCACATAATTTCACACAGGTACAGTGACTCTAATATGTAGCCACCAATAATTTCTAACCAACAGCTGTACCATTTTATGTATTCTCAGATGACCTGCTGCAGGGGTAATATGGCATCACTGAAGTAACTGCAGCTAAGGGGCTTGCTGGGCACAAAGAGTTTTATATGAAGAAACATTTTTCTACAATTCTTCGACCATGTGGGTTTTCCACAATTCAAGCTGCCTGGTGTAAGGTTTTATACTGCTATTGGGGGTTTTCCTAAATATTTTTACATTTCTGCCTGTGAGGTAGTTAGCATAGCTAATATCTTAGGTTTGTGGGTGTATGTCTGTTTTTCTTCATCTTGCTGGCAGAGGCATTCTCATGGCAGTTCCGTCGACGATAAGAGATGATTAATGAAATCAAGAGCAAAGCATGACATACATTGATGCTGTTCATTGACTATAGAAAGTATAGGTTCTACAAACCAATCCACACCATTATGTCATGTTTGGTTCCTTATACATAATGCCTCCAATGAATACAAGCGTTTTTAAGAGGAAGTAATTCTTAATCTTTGATGGTGCATTTCTTTTCTGATACGATCGTGTGTGAAAATAGTAAGTCACTGGTTGCCACGGCTCAGTAACAGATTGTAGTTGTGACTGGATCATTTCTATGGTGAATGAAAGAGCGCCAGTTTAGAAAAAAAGATATGAGGTTCCAATTGTGCATGACAAACTATGGGGCATATTATCAAGACAATTATCGCTGCTTTAGCGGCCGTTTTCGGCCGATAAGTGTCGATAATTCTATCGCAGTATTAACAAGGACCCGCTAACAGGCTTTAGCGTATGTTTCCTTGTTAGTACCCGTTTCACTAATGCCTTGCATCCCATCGCTAATGAGATGCAAAGTAGGCGTACCTTCCTGTAACACCATGACTAAAGGTTGCTGACAGGACATCGCGTTATTTACAATGCGGTCCCGGAACCACGAAGTGAAGATGAAAGCCGTGCTAACCGCGGTTGTCGCAGGATCCTTAACGCCTGGTCAAAACTTGACTTAGGCATGTTTTGAATGGAAGGTGGATTGTTTGGTAACGTCCACACTCCCCTATTATCAAGCTTTTCATTAGCGTGTGAATAACGCTGTCTATCGCAGGTTTGTACATCGCCTGTGAGCAAGGTGTGTAAATACGCAGCTAACACGGCGATGTAATCCAGCGATAGGCGCCGATATTCAAAATCGCGTTAAGCATGATTTGCGATGTTTAACGCAAAGTGTTGAAAATATCCCCCCATAGGCGCAGTACCAAAAACATCCTTTAATGCTACTAAGGCTTGATCTTGCTTTAGGCCCCATGCAAAAGGAATTCCCTTTCTGGTCACTTTGGTGATATGGGATACACTATTTGAGAAATTCTGGCTGAAATGGCAATAGAAACTAGCAAATCTAACAACACTTGTATTTTTTAAACATTCTAGGCCAGATGCCTTTTTTAAACAGCTGTTACTTTATTAATGTCCTGTAGGAGAGATAGGTGGATATATATGGACGCAGAGGCTGTATTTATTTATTTATTTTGAGACTTTATTTAAGTTCTCAGTGTGAAAACAATATGAATGAATGCTGTCGTTCGTTGTTCCTCCGGTATGGTCACTGGATATCATCCATTCTGACACTGTATTTGTTTCTCCTTTTCTTTTCTAGGTCCTTCCAGGAGTCGCCACTGCAGGTACCCTCGAGGAAAGAAAGTTCGGTAAGTATCCACTGAGCTGTGCTACGTTTATTCACCCTTCACCAACACCGTTAAAAGAACCTTACAATGATCTTTCTTTAATAAGGAAAGTAAGAAGAAGGTATACGTGAGCTCTGTCCCACTGTATCCAAAGGACTTACCTGGTTGGAGTCCTTGGACCAAGTGAGATCCTCCTTTTGTGGAACATGTTGCTATATAAAAGACTTTCACTTTGAAAAATAGAAGAACCACAGCTACAGACCGTAGAGAAAAGGGGACACATCCACCGTCTACCCATGTGATTTAAACAAAACACACAAACAAACAAAAAAAGGTGCCCACTCTGTGACTTTAAATGAAAACATAGTGACTCTGGACGAAACCAAAGTGATTTTAGGATCAAACACAGTGATCTTAATGGCCTGTCAGAAAGTATAATAAACTAGAATATAGTGTGGTCATTTTGAAAAGGTCCCATCCCAAAGGCACATATCATCCAACCTCCCCCTTCCGATTCACTCCCTGCAATGCCACAACTCTCCTGAGTTGTTGTCGGCAAAGGTTTAAATTGAATTGTGCTAAGAAGGAGTGATGTTGGTGGGTACTCTTGAGTACCTTTCTGGTTAGGCTAAAATCACGTGACCTACTTTTATGGGAGGTGTGTGGTTAACTTTGGCCACGCACAACACATTGCGTACTCCCCTCAGTGAGAGACACAGGATGAGAGCTCACAGATCCTGACATTTACAATGGAACCATCATTACCTAGCACAAATGTCATCTCCTGTCTCTCAGTTTTAACATCCTCTTACATATTCGAAATAGCTTGAGCCATTGCTTGTAAGAAGGTAACACCTGGGCTGTGTAAGTTTCAAGAATATTAGGTATGTGACAAGAGAAGTAGAAGAACCAGAGATACTCCTAGTCTACTCAGCAACCTTATTCCTGACCAAAGACTAGACTGCTAGTCTTCTGGTCTAAATTAAGGAGTTAAGGGAAAAATAGGAGAAAAGGAAAGAGTAGTGATTAGTTAACTGAGCTCAGATCCCAGAAAGTGGGTGATATAAACCTCTCTGGGATAAGGTGATGGCGAAACAGATCATGGCGATGATCCAGCGCAATTTCATCTATCTCTATTTATAACAAGCTTTTACAATGCAACGCTTTCGCCTTTGACAAAGTTAGAGCTATTGGCATTGTAAATGACAAATTGTTTATTTATGTGTTGATTTTGAAAACAGATAAATAAATGGCATTGTCATTTACAATGTCTATAGCTTAATCTTTCGCAAATGCGAGACCTATTGCATTTGCACCCACACACACACACAGGCACATGCACACAGAGCCACACACACACACAGAGCCCCCCCCCCACACACACACAGCCCCCTGCAGACTCCTCTCAGCCTGCCCGTCTCGTGCTGGGAGCTATCCTGTTTCAGTGTTTACTTGCACACCCAGATTTTGCACTTCTCATCTGCAGTGCCATTTGTCCACCTGGGGGAACTCTGTCAGAAATAACACCCCCTTTGCAGTTTGAGACGATCAGATAACAAGCCAAGAAAGAGAAAACACGACGATTTAAAACGTGCTTCATTTCAGTGTTTATTTTAAACGGATTGCCAAGCCGTTAATAAGCTTAAACTAGTTCACTTATATCAATAGGGGAGAGTTTGCATTTTCTTCCACTCAAACGTGGTTTTGTTATCGGACAGTTTGAATTGGCCTATTGCCATTCGCTGCCTCATCTCTTCCTCCTCAGAAGGGTGCCGTGTATCTGGTAATCTTACCACAGGAAGTCTGTCCCTCCTTACCTGCATATAAAAACCGTTTGCTAAAGCTCTTGGGATGTTTGGTTAGACGAGCACATTCCTGATATAGGAGAGACTGTAGATAGACATCAGTATATTTGGCTTTCTGCTGATAGTGAGTGAAGTGCGTTATCAGAGACCAAAGAATAGTGGCCGCACCAGAGCTCCCAAATGTTACATTTGTCTCTGCTTGCGGTTGGCCCCGTTATACTGGGGGGGGGAGGGTGGTGGTCTATGAATTTGCTTTAGTACTGTCCGTCACACTGAGCTTGGAGAAAGGATGGCCGCTTCATTTACCCTCTAGAAGACTGGCGCGTTAAATGCTCGAATAACTCACCCCGTTGCTGTGCGTGCACTCACTCTTTACTGAACGGCACACCGACAGAGGGAGGGGGGACTGGATAAAAAAATTGTACTAAATGTCGCTTACCTGGTAGCAAATGAAGGAAAGTGAAATCGCGCAGCCCACCCCTGCAAAGCCACATACTGTTCTAACATAAGTTTTCGCCTGCGCGAACGCTGCTGCGCAGCGGACGCCAGGCGAAACCTAATAAATGGCCCCTCGGGTCAAATGGACCTTTTTTATTATTGACAAGAAGTGTATGAAAGGAGCCAGCATCAGCACAATATTTCCATTACAGCAGAATCAGCATGGCTCCACAAAAAAGACAGAGAGGATGGCGTGCAAACCAGGAAAGTGTATTGGCAACATTTTGTCAACTTCTAAATCCATCAATCAGTAAATCAATGTATCCAAAAAGCACATGTATCCATAAAATGATGCAATCTGAATATGTATATTGTAAAGAAGTAGATGCAAACTATAACAAGGTACACAGCACATAACATAACATAAGTTGGCTCCATAAAGGAACTTCCCTAACCTAATAAAAGCAATGAAAGTGACAAGGGGAAGTTAGGAGGAAGGTGTCAGTGTCAGATGCACCAAGTTAAGGTTCAGGGGCATAGGCACAGATGTTCAAGCATGAAGCTTAACACCACAGGCAGTGGAAATCAGCAGGGTTTGGGAAAGGATCTGCCATACTATTCTGAGAACACACAATTGATACGCAGTAGAAGTTTCTGGAAACTTCGTCCCACCAACTCTCCCTATCAGGATATATCATGTCCTAAGAGCAGGTAAACTTCCCACGTTCTCACCATCGGACAAAGAGGCACAGAACTGCATGGCCTTGACAGTAGCACATTTTTGGTCTGCTTGTTACAGGAGACTCTCTCCCATCCCCATGCACAGCATGTCCATATCCAAGTTTCAATTAGGACCTAACTAATGAGCAGAGATAAGGCACCTTCCGACAAAAAGAAAATGTGAAAGTTACAATGTAAATTGATACTTGTATAGCGCACTACTCACCCGTAAGGGTCTCAAGGCGCTTGTACAAATACCGCTGTGGAACCCATCCTGGCTTTCCCTGTGAGGCGTCCACTCCTGAGCACCCCCAAAGTCCCCAATTCATTTTATGATGAGGCAATTTGAGTGACCTGGGCCTTAGCACAGCCAGTCTAATGTTAAGAAAGAAAATGGTAATCAAAAGAGTACAGTTAGCATAAGCAAGAACACAGTTTGATTATATAAATGTGGCTTCTGCTAAAAGTAAATACAGTTACTGACTAATATTCTGATTAGTACAAATCCACATGAAATAATAGTTGCTTACATATGCAAACATTGATGAATAAATGCATAGAGCACTAAATTACGCTGTTCCAGCGACAAGATTAACACAGCCTGTAGCTCCCCGGTTACAGCTGGGACTAGCATCCTAGAACACCAGGATAACTTCTTGAAAGTAGATTAAACACAAATTGGGAACCAAAGCATGTGCATCTTATGTGGGCCAATAAGTAAAGAAACAATGCATCAAATTATCCTGAAGAAAAGATAAGAAGAGAAAAATATGAAAGCGGAGGGGGGAGATTTGAATATGTGTGAGAACTAGTACGAGGTGATGAAGTCTTACACAAAATACAGATACGTGTAACATATTCCGAGTGCATCTGGCTCTCCTGTTCAGAGGCACTGTGCGTCTAAGCCTGATGTACTGCTGAAATCTCACCATATGCATGTGTCCTGCTGCCACTGGCTGATCCTACAGCAGCACTGCTGCCATGAGCCCATGGTTGATAACCTAGTATGTGACAACGTCTATCTTGTTTCCTTTTCTGTTGTGTTGGTGCAATCAACTTACCTCATCACTTCTGACTACTAAATAACTTCGTATGTAACACTTTATTTAGTGCTTAATTTGAGCCTTTTTTTTCCAGTGCTTGGAACCAGCACTTAATTGTCAACACCGGAGCTTGTGACAGTCTGCCACAAGGTGGCGCTGTCTGGCTAATATAGAGATTTACCGTTGTATGATAGTACAACGCGTGCTTTTACAACGCGTACCGTTACGACGCAGGTTTTACAACGCAAGTCGTTACAGCGACTTGCGTTGGGGGCGCTGGATAGTGTATAGTTTAATTTACTATTCCAACTCCAGTCCCAGTGGATAGTAGGGAAGGTGTTGGATAGTAAATTAAACTATTCCCTATCCTAGAGCGTACTCCAGCGAAAGTCGTTGTAACGACTTTCATTGTAAAACCTGCATGGTAATGGTACTGCGTTGTAAAAGTTTTGCGGTAAAGGATGTTTGTCGAGATTTACAGATGGCCACAACAGTATTTAATTATTATTCAACATACATAAAAAATGACTGTTACCTGCTGCCCAAGCCATTTTTATAGCTCCCGGGGTTCTGAATAGTCAGAATTATCACACTTAACGGAATTTAATGGGTGGCAATTGTGTAGTTACAATCATTGGCAGCATAGCAGGGGCAATGTGTGCTGCTAGCTGCAGTGGCCTCCTTAAGCAAGCCCTGGCACTTATTTATTTTTTACAAATTAAACACTGCCTTTATTCCAGGCAGAGCAGTAATGTAAACCCTAAGTATGGGCCCAATATCATCTGATCTACTCTAGCTGAATTCAGTTACTCTAGTTTGGTTACTTTTGTTTTTCTTTTCGCTCTTAGACGGCGAATATGTGTTATTTTCTTTTTTTAAGAAGGTCACCATTATTTTAGGAAAGCTACATTGGGGCCCTCTTAAAATAAGAAACAGTATCAATCACAGTGGTGGTTGATTATTTTATCAGAACGAGAGGAACAAATCTAGTCTTGAAAAAGGTGGTCCAGACTGTGATGATATCACCGAAACGCATCAACGCTTGGAATAGACAAAGGGGTATATTCACAAGAAGGTGTGCTAAACAACACCAAAAAATGCTAACACCACTTTACACATGGCAGCCTATCGCGGGAATATAACCATGTGTCAACGTGGAATTCACAACACGACGGTACCATGCGATGGTCTGCCAAAACCACAGTCAATGTCACCGATACAACCACCTCGACGGAGATAAAAACACAAACCACAACACAAAAAAACATGCGATGAGCCCATTCACGATGAGGAAAGAAGGGATAAGCACTGCCAGGCAAGCAACACACATGGCACGCAAGAATAAGCACAACAAAAGCCTGAAAAAGAAAGACAAACGAAACAGAAACCAGCTGCCAAGCACAATGGATGCAACCCGAGCCAGTATACAAATGCAATGAGCACATATCCCCAGTCCTAAAATCTCTTAATGAGCTCCCCTACAAAGAACAAATTCAGTTAAAGATTGCCGGTATGATGCACAAAGCCATTCACTTCAATACTCCCAGGTACCTGGCGCAAAAACGTGAACTATCTTGCAGTGTAAGAGCCTCAAGAAGCGTCACTACTTTCCTCTTCAAACCACTCATCCTTAGCAAAAAGAGAACTTGTCACAAGCCTTCTCTGGCACTGCCCCAAAGATATGGAACTCTCCACCACCGAAAGTACGCAGAATCTCCTCAACAACAGTGTTCAAACTGGAAGTGAAAAGATTCCTTTTGAATAAATTCCTACTGTAAGTGGGCTAGGCTCACCTTAACGATGACATTGTTCCTACTACCATGGTACCATCATTTACTACTACTCTTCTTTGCCATATGCTATTCCCTCCTTCGCTACCCATGTCCAATTGTTTATTATAGCCCTCTATGTTGCATTTGTCTTGTAATCTGCAATCATTCTTGTTTTTACTCCTACCTGATGTTGATCTTGCATTATTGTCCTTTCCTTCCTAATGTAAAGCGCTCTGATATCCTTAGGGGGATATTGTTCACGCTATATAAAACTTTTTAAATAAAATAAGTCTAAATAAATACAATCCCATAAGCCCCATTGGCACCAAAACATTTACATGTAAGGCCATCCCGGGCAATGTGAATGCAGCCTGAGAGTGGAGGAGGATAATGGACTAAAACCAGAACATCCGGAATGATGCGAAATGCACAAACAAGCAGAAACACGCCGACAACAAGAAGGCAGCAATGCCCACCGGAAGTGGGAGTGTAGCGCCACACCAGGAGCTGGATTACATGGAGGAAATGGTATCCACCACATCAGTCTGAAGATCGTGGCAGGACTTGGGCACCGGAAACTGCGCAAAACAACAGACACAACAGCAACAGGGAGAGGAACCAGCAGGGGCTGGGGGGAAGGGGAAGACGGGCACAATGGCACACATACACAATTGAGCACAGCACAACTGCAGACAAACCATGCCCAAGAGTAACAACACCAACCAAGAGCACAAGTCACACAACCCAGCAATATCACACCACTGAACAAGCACAGAAGTGCAAACCACAGTGCCCGAAAGGGAGAAGGGTGAGCCAAATCAGAGCTGAAGGGACATCTCACACACAATGCAGCACACACACATAGGAAGCATAGCACCCCAACATGGAACACAATGTGGTACAAACGCCATCATGTGACACAGGGCACATGTGCACCTGCCTACGGCAGGTAAACAGACATACGCATCTGGCAAAGCACGAAACAGCACATGATAATGTACAAGTTCAAACCCACAGTCCAGATGGGGCAGCATTGCACGCATGGCAGGGAGCCAGAGAGTCCGTGACACACACATTGGCATACAAATCAAGACACATCACAGTTAGAGACAAGTGAAAGTGCGGAAACTTTATCAACAAGTGTGTGTCAGTACGGCCAATAGAAGTGCCACGACATGCAGACCAATGCAGCAGCATGCCTGAATGAGGAACATAGGAAAGTGCCCATGTCTACCTCTGGGGAGTCAATCACCAACACAAGTCAGTGCCATCCCACGTTGGTTGTCCACGCCTGGATTATGAGTCCAAGCCAATGCAGCCATGTTCACTGTCATCTTGGGACATGTGACCAGATTCCCAACTTGCAACCAGGTGTCGTGACACGTGCAATGAGTCACATCCAGTTGTAGCTGCAGGTACCTTGTCACTCGTCCATGAACGCAAGTGCAGCAGCGTAGGCCAACATCTCCAATAAGCGATCGTTGTCCACCACATCGACATGTTGTCAACGTAATCCATTGGCTGACCCAGTCAGATCTGCTGACTCCAACCACTGGACCCAATGTGCACCAAAGCCCAATCGAGTAGTGGCTCAATGTGCTCATTGCACACGAGGACTTGTGCAATCTCCCCCGTCCAGTTTCCAGCCTGCATGGCAAACATCCATGCATGCCATAAACGGGCATTGCAGAGACACTCCTGGGTCAACAGGGGGCGCACACACACGTCGAAATCCAGGTCAGCTACCAATACATTGTAGAGGCAGACATCCATGGACTACTCAAATATGCACGAGCGACAATGCAACCTAGGCTGAACGCAGGTGATGTCCGCAAAGCTGAAGCTCAGCTGGTAACTGATCCGCAGCACTGCCAACGGCACTGCCCCAGTACATGCAGAAAACGTGCATGGTACAGGTCCACAGGACTGGAGTTTAGCATGTGTCCGGGATGGTCTGCCATTGCGTCAGAGGCTCTGCTTGAAGCGGGACTGGCTTGCCCTGCGCCAGTGCTGTGCATGAAATGGCACAGCTCGTTGCACTGAGCAGTGTCTGGGTGCAACGGTTGCAGGCCTGGGGTGGGGGGGAGTACGTGTGAAGGCCATTTCACGCATGCTAACTACAACCTAGGGCCTCTGCGTGTGGGATGTGTACACGTTGGTCTCACGTCGGGCAGTGCGTAGTTTGGGAGTCGCAAGCAAATGCCATTGTATTTGTCAGGGGGTGCTGGCCACATGCCAGTTCCTGCTCGGAGCTGCAGATGTGCTACTGCCTGTTAGTTCAGACAAAGGATCTTTCACCCTTCAGTAACTTCACCATCTACATGCATACAGGAGATGTACAGAGGCCTGGCGTGGGTGTGGTTGGATGTCTGTGACCCTGGGAACACCTTAATGCAGGCCTTTGAAGGTGTGCGGCCACGTGAGTGTAGGCCAATGGTCTGGACAGGACGCACACAGGTGTACAGCCCATGGCTGGCTGTGATTGCACTGTGAATGAGGCCCGGCAACTGACTTATGCATCCACAGGATTGATACACATAACACTTGGCATGCATGTGCCAAGACTCAAAGCGGTCTTGCGCTCCTACATGATCCCGTATGTGCGGGCCCGCCCTCCTGGTGCATGCTACATTGCAACTGGCCCTGGTGGCGACTACACTCCAACCCAGAGACACACTCACTGCACCTCCTGCCGAAGGCCAGGCCAGAGCCATGCCCTGCTCCCCCTCCCGAATCAGCACACCCCTGCGCTGACCTGAAGTACGCCAGACCGGCACACGCCACTTGTGCATGCAGGGGGGTGCATGCGGAGCTACATGTCCAAGGTCACTGCCAACGCTGAGGTGACATGGTAACGTCCACCGAAGGCAGCACACTTTGATGTTGCAGGGCCCGTGCCATCATGCTTACACAATGACCACACGGATACACTTGCTCGGGTGGTGTGAATGGCTACAGGCACGTGCGCCCGGCCACATTTATTAGCAGGCACACATACTGAGTGACACCTGTGTTGGATGTGTGTGGGGTGTGTGCACACTAGCCAGCAAGGGCTGCTTGGTGCAGTCATAAATCAACAACAGTGTACATCGTAAAGGACACAACCATTCAACCATAAAGGCCACATGACGTGCTGAACAGAGTTAGTGGCCCCGGATGCACAGGCGGCCTGCACGGGCCTACCGTCAGGGGACGCAGACTTGCGGTGAACAGGGTTGATGTACCAGGTCAGTTGTTGATAGTGTTCAATCAACTTGGTGATTCTGATCCGGCTTTCATATAGACTGAGCCGCATCTTCCTCTTACTCCTCTTCGTGTGTTCACTTGTGTGGACTCTGTCATTCATGATTCATGACTATGTGCTGGATGTAGGACCTACTGGTCCACAGGGTAAGCTGGGGCCCTCATCCACATGTCACCGGCTTGCGTTGAACAGGGTTAGTGGCACCACGTGTCGTGGGCTTTCGTTGAACAGGGTTAGTGGTACTACGTGTCACAGGCTTGCATTGAACAGCGTTAGTGGCACCACGTGTCGCAGGCCTGTGATATGGGATTATGCCTCACTGATCGAAGTGAGTCTGGTGCTGTGGCCACTGCCATGGACTTGGGGTCATTGCCATTCAGGACGCAGGACACAGTTCCACATGTGGGACCTATTGGGTGGAGTATGTCAATGAGAAAGGAGTAATGTGGGCCAGCGATAGTCTGCAGAGTCTGCAGAGGTCGTGGGACTGGTGCTTGGAGCTTGCACCAGCCTGTGGTGGGCCCTCTTTGACACACGCCGGTGTAGGCAGGTGAGCGGAGCCTCGTTGGTGTGCTGGGGTAGGCATGACAGGTATGGGGACCAGTGGCCTGGGGTGCAACAGGGACGCAGGCCCCGCCGTGCTCGGCGCAGGACTCGTGGTGGGCTGAGAGGCGCTGCCCTGGCATACGCGTTGTCCATTCCGAATAAGGACCACGACCAGTGCGACAGGCTTTTTGTTCACACCCAAGCAAGCCTGGCGTACGCAGATCCAACCCACTGTTTATGCGCATGCAGGGGCAGACGTAACGTGCAACATTTCCGCATTCTGCCCCACAGTCTGTGGGTACTTGGTAGCGTCCACTGGCCACTACACTCCATGCACCAACAGTTGATCTCCACATGGCCATTTCCGTGGTTTGCATTCTGTGATCTGTCCGGCACCTCCAAGCCACACCTGGCATTGAGTAGGTCCACATTCCTCAGTCCCTTGCAGCTCTCGCACATGCCTGCTCCATGCCTCACCTCACATCCTGCTATTGTGTGTCTGTGGTGCCATGCCGTGGCTGGGTTGTGGGCATGGCAAGGCCGGATTCCCAATGGAGTTGTGTTGTCATGTCTGGTCTGTTGACATATTGTGTGTCTTGTTGAATGTAGTTGTGCTGCGTGCCCATGGCAGTGTCCTGAGTTGCATGACTGTGGGCTGGAGGTGAGTGGTGTGTTTATTTTGGACTTACCAATGGGCCCTGCATTTCTGCCATCCTGGGAGCGCTGGGTGATGATGGACTGTCGGGAGATGTGAGTTTCATGCACTCTGCCTGGGGAGTTGGCCACAACATTGTTGAGGAGTCCCAGGTGGTTCACTATTGGACCAGCCGACTGAAGCTGAACGCGGACAAGGCGGAGGTCCTCATCCTTGGCTCCACCCCCTCAGCCTGGGATGACTCCTGGTGGCCGACATCACTGGGATCAGCCCCGACACCCACTGACCATCCTCGCAACCTGGGGGTCATCCTCGACTCCACCCTTTCCATGACTAAACAGGTCAACACTGTCTCCATATCCTGCTTCAACATCCTATGAATGCTTCACAGGATCTTCAAGCGGATCCCCACCGAAACAAGAAGAACAGTCACCCAGGCCCTCGTCGCCAGCAGGCTGGACTACAGAAACGTCCTCTATGCAGGAACATCAAACAAGCTCCTGAGACAACTGCAATGCATCCAGAACGCCTCGGCACTATTGATCCTCGTCATCCCCCGCCACAGCTACATCACACCCCACCTAAGGGACCTACACTGGCCCCCGTCAACAAGAGGATAACCTTCAAGCTCCTCATCCACGCACACAAGGTCCTCCACAACGCCGGCCCAACGTACCTCAACAGATGACTCAGCTTTTACGCCCCTACCCCCAAGCTCTTCTCCGCCGGCCTCGCCCTCGCCACAGTCCCGCGCATCCGAAGAATGACCGCCGGCAGCAGATCCTTCTCCCACCTCACCGCCAAGACCTGGAACACCCTCCCCACCAACCTACGGCAGACCCAAGACCTACTGGCCTTCAGAAGACTTCTTAAGACCTGGCTCTTCGATCAGTAGCAGCACCCCCCCTCCTTACTTGTTCTTCAGCTGCTCCTGCGCTGTGTGGGTGACGTGGGGGTGCTGGGGTACCAGACTGATGTTAGCATCTAGGACAGGTTTGATGACCTTGGATGGGGCTGGCTGTGTGACTTCTCTGACTCTGGCAGGTGTGGTTAGGATGGTACCAGAGACCGGTATGTGCAGTGCAGCTGGCAGCTTTGTTTTTCGAGGTACGTTGGTTGTCCGCTGAGTTGGGACTGTCAGCAGGTGGGGGATGTGGGTCTGGATGCAGGGGATGGTTGTCGTTTTGGGCCTGTAGTGGGCAGTGTCCTATTCTGGTGTTGGGTTTAGGCGGCAGGTGCGTTTCAGGTGGGTCCGCTGTCTTTGTGTACACTGCCTCTGTGGTGTTCTGGGGGGGCGGGACGGGTCCTGGAGGTGGTGGCGGGCCTGGGGTGATTGCGGGCCTGGGGTGATTGCGGGCCTGGGGTGGTTGCAGTGGGTGTTGTGGATGTCATGGGTATCCGCGTAGCATGATCCATGACTCCATGGCATCTGTGGGTCTTCCAGTGTGGCTCTTGGCTGGGCTCTTTTTTATGCTGCAGGTTGTCGTCTTGCTTAACACCAGCAATAGGCAAGTGTTAATTCCTTGCTGCTACCGTGGCTTATCGCCTGTTTTTGGTACGCATTGCAGATCTGGCAGTTTGTTGTGAAAGTAGTGTTGTGTTTTTTTGTGTGTTTTTGCACGGAAACGCTTACTATGCATATCATTAGGGTTAGTTGGTGGTGTCCACTGTGGAGATACATTTTGGGGAAGTTTTCGCTGGAATACTGGCGATGGCGGCAGTGTGCACCAGCTTGTGAATGGGGTGTTAAATCCATCTCCACTTTTATGAATTATGGTGGGAATAAATCGGAGGTAATTCCTTGTAAATATATCCCCCTAAATTGGGTGGACATAATGGCACGGTTGAGAGAAATTAGTATATACATGCTAATTGTGATCTGGATAATCGATCAACGAACAAGAAATATAAACTGATTGTCGTAGATGCCCTTCTTCCCTCTCTTTTTTCTCCTCTATATCTTACTTTTTTTATCCTGTGTGTGTTTTAATATGTTATAATGAATTTGAAATGATGTCCTGACTGTTGTGAATATTTGTGGTGTTTCTATGCCATGATACAACTAAATATAGAGTTTATTAATTCTTGTTTCTCTGTACTGTGTGGAATCTGCTTTTAAACAATTGCGCTGATTTTATGTTTATTTATGAACAATAAAAATGATATTTTTAAAGGTAAGTTATTGTTATGGTACTGTGAATATAATCAGGGTTGAGTTTTAGTAGCAATTGGCTTTGAGATTAAATGTGGAGATATGTATGTTTGGGATGTGACTTACCCAAAGGGAACCATTTTTTTTGAGTTTTTAGAACGATTAGATCCCTGTCCCTTTGATGCAAGGGGTCTCTCTGTGGTTTCCTATGTCTTGGAGTAAAGCCTTATTGGCACTTGTTGAACTTATGTCAAGATTAAAGTACAGAATATATGACTGAAACATGGATTACTTTTTGAATAAATCGGATTCAATAAGTAAGATATTGTTTGAACTGTATTGGATGGTTCAAATATACATGTTTGTAGTGCACCCTGTGTTGGGGAACCTGACGAGGCTGCAGCTCTTACATTTATATATTCACACGCACAGATGGAGTATATTCCAGGGTGGCACGCTTCATACCTGCCTTGACATTTTGCAGGACATTATATGTCGGTGTGCATTCTACCATTGTTTATATGAAATTCTGATCCATTACCTGCTCAAAACGTGTACAGGTATTTAAGTTTATATTTGTTTCGCAGCACGCAGAAACTACAACAAACACATCAAGAACAAAAAATCTTCTTTCTTATGCTCCGCTCTAGATAATGCTTAAAACCGACCCAAAGAACTCTTATCATCATTAGAAGCCAAACATCCAAATCAAATACATCTGAGTTAGTGGCCTCCATAGAACAATGCGACAACTTTGCCAGCTTTTTCAACGAAAAAATCGTCAAGATCGACCTCTCTCTCAGCACAAACCCCTCCTTTCTTAGGGAGAACAAGACAGCAGCATTAGTGGACAGCACCCCAGTGAACCCACCCACTCACAGGTCCGTCTCCACGCTCATCCAGGAAGCAGAGATAGTCAGTCGGATCGCCAACGCCAAACCGTCATCCCATTCCCTGAATCAGCTTCCTACAAACCTGGCAAAAGACCTGAAACACACCCTAGCCCCAATTTAGTGCAAGATCATCAACAGCTCGCTGAGCTCAGGAAATATCCCTGACTGCCTCAAGGCCAGCCAAGTCACGCCGCTATTAAAAAAACCTGGGCTAGACGCGGACGACATGAATAACTTTAGACCCGTGTCGAACCTACCTCTCTTATCCAAAATACTGGAAAGATGTGTTCTGCCACAGTTAACCCAACACTTGGAGAACATCAAGCTGCTCGACCCACACCAATCGGGATTCAGAAAGGGATGCAGGACTGGAACTGCAATCCTAAACGTCATAGACGATCTACACAAATCACTTGACTCAGACCAATGCTGCCTTCTCATTCTCCTTGACTTATCGGCCGCTTTCGATACAGTTGATCACACATTGCTCCTCAAAGTCCTTCAAGAAAGAGCAGGCATGGAAATGACAGTACTAAACTAGTTCTCCTCCTTTCGACACAATCGCTCGCAGAGAATAAAAATTAAAAAGTTTGAATCTGACCCACTACCCGTCATCAGAGGAGTCCCACAAGGGTCAGTACTCTCTCCCCAACTCTTCAATATCTACATGGAACCCCTCACCACACTACTCAGGAATTCTAACATCCCCTTCCACTTCTACACAGATGACACGCAGCTTTATCTGGAAACCACCTCCATGGACAACATGCTCAAACTTAATGACACGCTCAAAGAGGTTCAACAATGGCTCTCACAGAACCACCTGAAGCTTAATCAAGAGAAAACAGGTTCTACTTATCTCCAACAGAGACGAAACCCCCAAATCGAAGAATGGCTCAAAGCCGTCGATGCCCTCAATGGCACCCTCACACCAACATACTAGGCAAAGTCCCTAGGTATCACCCTAGACCCCAAACTAGACATGAAAAAACACATCTCTTGTTCCGCCAAAAGAGCGTTCATAAATCTGAAACTTCTATACAAAATAAAACCCTTCCTTCCTCCGAAAGACCTTCAGCAGGCCACTCAAGCACTGGTGCTCTCCAGAATTGACTATGGAATCGCAGCCCTGACCGGATCAGCCAAATTGCACCTAGGCCCCTTGAAAATCACCCTCAATGCCGCAGCTAGAATGGTCACAGGAACCAAGAAATTTGATCATATTTCTCCCGCCCTCAAGGAACTGAAATTGCTCCGAATTGAGCAACGAGCCAACTTCCGAACAGCATGTCTTACGCACAAAGCCCTTCACACAGGCAAACCAGAATACCTGGCAGCGAAACTCAAAAGGGCCAGCCAGTCCAGGAATCTCAGAAGCTCCAACAAGTTATTTCTCATTCCATTGAAATCTCGGAAACGCAAAACTACAAGTAAATCCTTTGTGGGAATTGCACCCAAGATTTGGAACACCCCCCCCCCACATTAGAATGATCTCCTATTTCCCGAAATTCAAGACTCTACTCAATGCCCTCTTCCTTGAGTGCACCTGATCTTAACGGGATGAACATAAGACATGATGGAAAAAAAGCGCGACAACGCTCCACATCCCTGTTGGGAATGAGAGATCAGCTGCCTCAGAATTTTAACCACCGGGATTCTTCCATACCTCCTCTGACTTGATGGACTCCCCTCTCGCAATCAGCAAAAGATCTCCTCTGTTTCATACCCTGCAGCTGCAACCCTCCTGAGGACCACATGATCTGTATGGTAATGTTATTTGCAATGCTCTTAAGTTGACCAGATGGGGATTCTACCTTTGCCGCTAAGGCACATTATTGTACCTGATGTGAAGTGCTCTGATACCCTTAGGTCCAGCTAGCACTATACAAAACTTAGAATAAATAAATAAACATGAAATCAAGAAATTCAAGTCTTTCCAATAAGTATTCCTGGGGAAGCATTAAACATATAGAACACTGTCACACTCTGCAACCTGGCAGACCCTTATGTGGGTACAGATCAGGACAGTGTGCTGTATCCCAACAAATGTGCTGTTCCCCATTCAAGCTGGCACCTGTGCTGGGAATACCAAGTGAGCGAGAGAAGAAATAGCTGTTTGAAGCCGCCGGTCCACCTTTCACAGGGTGTAGCAGATACAGCTTCGTATTTAAAGAGTGACTCTAAGTTCAATTCAATTCAAAATAGCTTTATTCGAATGTTGAAAAGCAATCATAAAAGCATACAATTAAAATCCGAATTTCATTTCATATTATAAAATCATAAAAATTATAAAAGAAACACATTAAAACCACATTCAATATTTAATTATTATAGTTTCAGCTCAAATCATCATCACTATACAGAAAGTTTGACTAAGTAAACATGCTTTTTCTCCAGTATACCACTTTTTTCAGGAAAGCTGTAGTTATTAGAATGCCTCTTTCATTATCCAGATATTGTAAACATAACAAAGCTGGGCGACATTGACGTAGTCCCATCTGTTTCAAAAAAAGGGACCAGTATCCCACGCCTAACGGTAGTATAACATTTTCAAAATAAGATAACATGAATTGTGGTTTGGATTACACATTATCACAGGGACAATGCTGGAGATCTTGCTACCAATCATTAATAACTGGAAAACTAACTAATCTATGAAATATCCCCAGCCTGAAATGAGTCAATACAAATCTATCATAATTGCCGGGGACAAGAATCAAATAGGGTTGAATATTAAAAGTGGCTAATACCATTTGATGTTGCAGGACAGTTGGCTTTATAATCTCTGTTGACATTCTTATGGTATCGAGCAGTGTCAAGCCCTCTTTCCTCAGGTTCTTTCTGGTTACTGCTGAGATAGTAAGGGGATTTAGAAAGTACTCTGGTTTACCAAGATCCTTACAGAATGTATTCACATATCTCAACCAGAGAATCCTCATAGCTCCTTCCAGTTTCAAAATATCTGAAAGGATATCCCTATTCAGCTTTGTTTCCTCTTTTGTCCACAACCTGTGCCATAATAGCACAGGCTCAAGCTTAATTAGATCATATATGAATGGAAGGCCTAATTCTACATGGCAGATATATCCTGAGGTGCTGCTTGGGACAGCTAAAATATACTTTAAAAAGGAGTTTTCGAATACCTGGATTGGTGTAGAGTCGGCAAACCCCCATACCCCACTCCCATAGATAGCAGCAGATACACATTAGGCCTCGTATATTTTGATTAACTCTATGGGTGGTCTTTTACCCAGTTTTTTGGCAAAAATGGTGAGGGCAAAAGTAGAGCGTAATATGGCCAATGTTTTCGCTGCTACAGCTTGGGCCCAAGAGTCATTCTGTGCAAACAGTATGCCTAAGAAAATTGTTTAGTGGCGTCAAGCTTCTGTCCTGCAATAAAAACAGCTCTATTAGCCTTAAAACCTCTGCCACAGCACATAATGAATGTTTTAGAAGAGTTTATCCTTAATCCAAGATCTTTCATGAAAAGGGTAAAGCTATCCACCACGCGTTGTAGGCCCACTTGTGTACGTGCCATCAGCACGGCATCGTCTGCATATAAAAGTGCTGGAATCGGACAGCCTGATGCATACGAGGAATCAAAATTATCTCTGCACAAGGCCGCCTCCAACCCATTTATGTACAAATTAAAAAGGAATGGAACCAGGACACATCTCTGCTTGACTCCGCTCTTAATTGGAATTGCGGCCGTGCGTTCATCCTTCACTCAATAACGGACCCGAGCTGAAATATCACTATAAAAACGCTTAAGAAAATAAATAATATTTTCATCAACCCCTAAGTCCCCCAGAAAACTCCATAATTTAGAGTGGACCACGCAGTCAAATGCGGCTGAGAGAACCACAAAAGCTAAGAACAGATTTCCTTTCTTAGCCCTCGTGTATTTCTTTACCAGCATTAAAAGATGTAGGCCTTGCTCTACAGTTCCTAGACCGGCCCGGAATCCATATTGTAAATCAGATAAGATGGCATTTTCGTCAGCCCAATCCAGGATGCGTTCCAGGATTATCCACCCAGCTACCTTTGTAAAAGAATCCAATAAAGCGGTTGGTCTATAGCATCCCAGATAATGTCTATCCCCCTATTTGAAGATAGGCACGATAATAGACTCCACCAAGGTAGATAAAAAAACAGTATTACAGCTTGCATTAAGCACCTGGACCAGAAGGGGCCCCCACAGAGGAACATTTGCCTAAAATATATCTATGGGGACACCGTCTGGGCCAGGACCCTTGCCACCCTGGCTAGCACAAAGGGCCTTTTCAACTTCCTCCAAAGTAAACACCAAGGGCCATATGTATCATACTTCCGTTTTGCGAATTCCAAATAGCGAATTTTAAGGAATCGCTATTTGGAATTCGCAAAACTGTATGTATGTACAAAATCGCTATTTAATAGCGATTCCTTACCATTCCTAATTTGCGATTAGCAAATTGCTAATCGCAAATTACCCATTCATTTCTATGGGCCAGGAGGCCCATAGGAATGAAGGGGCAATTTGCGATTAGCAATGTGCTAATCGCAAATTAGGAATTTTTTCAAGGGTGCAGGGGTGTCTCAAGAATACCCTGCTGCACCCCTGAAAAAGACGTTTGGGGGCATATGGCACACATACATGCCCTAAGGGCATGTATGGGAGTCATATGGCACCTTTTGTTTTTTGGAAAGAAGCTTTCTGAAAAGAATTCGCAAATTACCTCCAACTAGAAGTTGGTGGTAATTTGCGAATCCTTAATGGCATTTTTTGAATATTTTTTGTTTGATACATTGCATGTAAGGAATCGCAAAATTTGCGATTTCTTAAGTGCAATCGCAAAATAAGGAATTGCAAATTTTGCTATTCCTTATTTTGCATCAAACATGTTTGATACATACCATTTGTCAAATTAGCATTCGCAAAGGCTGAAATTCGCAGAATTTCGGCCTTTGCGAATGCTAATTAGCTTGATACATATGGCCCCAAGTCCCTTGATTTAGGATGATGAATAGTGGGACAAGGAGAAAGTGAGGGTTCATCTCCCTCATAAACCTGAGCAAAATGCCTGATCCAATCCGTTTCTCGATAGCTATCTCGATTTTAGGACCAGTCTCCTCAGCTAGGAAGGGAAAGAAGCCTGCACTATCATTATTTACTGAGGCTACATGTAAGGCCTCCCAAGCCTCTTGTTTTATTATGTTCTTCCTGTCTCTGATCGCTAATTTGTAAAGATTCCTCAATCTTCTCACCTCAGAAGTACTTTTTGAATTTTTATGTAGTTCTTTCTTTAAGAGTGCGTAAGCATGGGTGAATCTAGAATCAAACCATCCTCCCTGAGCTCTGTTATTTTTATGTTGCCTAATAAGGGAATTCCTTATTATATTTGTGATTGTTAAAAAAGAGGCTAGAAGAGTTTCAGGGGTGGTATCTTCACTCAAACAAATCGCAAACTGACATACATTTACCAATTACTAGTTTAAGTATTTCCGATTGATCAACCATGGCCCATCGTAAGGAATAGCCATTAGTACTACCAATTGTTAAGTTCTCTAGAACTCGATCTCTTTTATTAATCCTTATAGTATTCTTTGTTGGGATATTATGATGGCCAGGCAAAGTGAAAACTTATCACTAAGTGAATTATCAGAGACTTTGAAAGAACGGATTCTATGAGCATGATTTCTAGTAGCAAAAACATAATCAATAGTAGAGCAACAACCCCTACCATTAAATGTTGGAGGGAGGGGGGATGGCAGTGCACATATTTCATTTACAAAACCAAGATCAAAACTATTAAGTAATTCATTTAGTTGTTCACCCAAGGCAGTATGACCAAAATGAGAGGTACACGTACCCTCTTCCCACAAAGCACCGCATCGGTAATCTTCAGCATTTCTACATAATGTACAATTAAAATCAACTGCCAACAGAATCATCATATCTTTTCTCCTACCTTTAACAAGGCAGGACAATGTTTTAGACGTGTTGTTAATAACATTCCATACTGCACCCAAAGGGATATTATTATAAAAATTGACCAAGGCAATAGAAGAAACAGAGTCGAAATCAAGCACAAGAAGTTGGTAATAAACATCTTTGACAGGCTCTGTAACCAGTTTTAAATTCAAGTTATTAGAAAGATATACACACAGCCCCCCTTTGCTCTCCCACTCACTCACTCACTCCCTCAACGGCCGGGGTATGAAACGACCTATACTCGTTTAAATGGACCACTTCCTTGGTCCAAGTTTCCTGGAAACAAAGCAGCTCTTGATGTTGAATAAAATCCCACCATAGTGGATTATTAATTTTTGATTTGATTCCAGCAAGGTTCCAGAAGACAATGTGGCATAATGAAGATTCATCAAAAGTTGGGGCAGAAACAGCAGTGTTAACGCCTTTGAAGTCCCATTACTTTGCACTATCCGAGGAACCGCTGCAGGAACAGCCTGCTCATTATTTATACCCTCAATCCCAACGATCCTGGGCCCCTTCACCCTCTCACTCACTAAATCCCCCTGATTGAGAGTGTTTTTATGCTGACCCGTTACACTAGGCAACTTTACATATGACTCGAGCTGCAGTCAGTCGTTATTTTCCAGGCACTCAATACCTCAAAGTGGTTTGATGTCGGTATACAATATCTTAGTTGTCTAGCTCCCAAATAGTTTTCGGCTAGACGCTGAGGGCCTGGGTACATTACAGGTTCCAAGGGGCGATAAAAGTAACCTAAAGGTAGGATATTAATATCATGAGCATTCACAGTCCCGTTAAAACCCCTCTCAATGATGGTATGCACCAAGTGTGGGGCCCTAAAGGTTAAAACAACACAATCTCCATTTAAGGATTCAGAGGACGTACCCACCCAGCTAATCCTTCTGGCCATTTTAAAATCAGAGAACAGAGAGTTTTTAAAACCTGTCCTACTTGTTAAGACATGAATAGATTTCTTTCTTAAAGTTGACCAGTGTTTAGGAGGTAAAACTAGGACATCAGCCAAGACAACCATGTACGGGGTTGCTTCTGGTGGTAAGTTTAAAATTAGTGAGGGGTTATATGAGTTATCCCTTTAGCCTAGTTGGTTTCTGCCATTTTCACTTACATTGTTATCTCCCCTGTTTAACCCTCCTGAGTTTGCTTCACTGGTTCCGTTTATACGGGCAGGATTATTATGTTCTAATATAGTATTAACCTCCCTGCTCTTTGATTGTCCGGCATTAGCAGGATCACAGGTCAGGCTCTTGGGATTTTCTGCCCTTTTACAAGGGGGTGGGTATGCTAGTGTATTGGTAGGAGCCATCTGGGCAGATTGACAGATGTTATGCATCATCTCCTCCATTTTAGCTAAACGGACTTCAATAGTAGTAATTTTTAAGTGCATAGGCTCTAAAAGAGTCGACATCAATGTCTCCATTCTGCCCCAAAAGTTCTCATCCTCTTCGGGTTTACCTGAATTATTTCGCTCAAAGTTGCTAGCTACCTGCCCCTTAGGTTCGCCTACGTTTCGCTTTCCTTCCTGGGGAATTTGCAGCAGCTTTGCGTGGTTTTGTATTATTTTTACCCTTCCCTTTAAGAGGAGTTGTGGGGAGTTCCTCTTATGTATGTGATTGCGTTCACATTTCGCCTTTTGTCCTCTAGTTATTACATGCGGACTCGAAGTGTTATGCCCGGATGATGATACTAAAACAGGGCTCAAAGGGGAATCTAATCCAACCTGTCCTGAAGAACCAGTAGTTAAATAGGAGGTATCATTATTGCCCATCAAATTCAATGCCAATATCGTAGGGGTCAGAGAGAGTCTTCTTTTCAAGGGACAGTCTTCGCTCAGTGAGCTGGATTTCGTGGATAAGGACAGATTCTGCCCTTAAAGGCATCTAAGGTCCCAGCCACGGACCTGCCTTTAAAGGTATTGCCCTTATTCATACTTTAACCAGAAGAGTACAAAACAACAACCAATGAAGTATACAATACCACAAAGCTTATATAGAGTACTAAATCCAGCTTCTTAGAGGGATGGCCCAGCCCAGTCTCATCCGGCCTATGACGGGCGCGGACAGGCCCGCCCTTGACCCGGGCTTGGCCCGGGCGCCCGCGCAGCGGGAGCCCAAGCGTCCTTTTATGCGACTCCTGGCGCTGTGTGGTGCCGTCAGCGGCATGCGCGGCGCAGGGGACACTGGGAGGTGTAGTACTCCTCCCCTCCGGCATCCGTCTGGTAAAATATGGCCCACGTTGGCGGCTGTTTGCCCGCAATGCCCCCAAGTTAGAAAAACAGGTAACTGACTCTTGGCGGTGGCGGGAAATCCCCAACGAGGTCCCATGCCGCAGGAGCGCAAGCATCCTTTTGTGCGCCTCCTGGTGCTGTGTGGTGCCGTCAGTGGCGTTTGCGGTGCAGGGGACGCTGGGAGTTATAGTTCTCCTCCCCTCCGGCGTCTGTCTGCGCAAAATATGGCCCCCGGTGACTCTTGGCGGTGGCGACTGTTTGCCCACAATGCCCCCAAGTAACAAAAACAGGTAACTGACTCTTGGCGGTGGCAGCAAATCCCCAACGAGCTCCCGCGCCGCAGGAGCCCAAGCGTCCTTTTGTGCGCCTCCTGGCGCTGTTTGGTTCAGTCAGCGGAGTGCACGACGCAGGGGACGCTGGGAGGTGTAGTTTGCCTCCCCTTCGGCGTCCGTCTGCGCAAAATATGGCCCCCGGTGACTTTCGGCGGTGGCGGCTGTTTGCCCGCAATGCCCCCAAGTTAAAAAAACAGGTAACTGACTCTTGGCGGTGGCGGCAAATCCCCAACGATCTCCTGTGCTGCGGGAGCCCAAGCGTCCTTTTGTGCGCCTCCTGGCGTTGTATGGTGCCGTCAGCGGTGTGAGCCGCGCAGGGGACACTGTGAGGTATAGTTCACCTCCCCTCCAGCATTCGTCTGCACAAAATATGGCCCCCGGTGACTCTCGGCGGTGGCGGCTGTTTGCCCGCAATTCCCCCAAGTTAAAAAAACAGGTAACTGACTCTTGGCGGTGGTGGCAAATCCCCAACGAGCTCTAAGTTGCTCACTGCACCCACCTGCAGTGTGACGCTTATGGGCTCCCTGGGCCTGCTTTGCCTTCTCACAAGGTGCTCCTTCAGGAGGCACATTAACTGTCCACCACCTCTAAGTGGCTCACAGTCAATGACCCTCCTGATGGCCCCTTTTCCTTGTGTCCCATCTGTAATTGGTGCGGACTCAAAGAAAAAGGGTCTCTCATTTGCATGGAACCTTGCACCATTGCAGGCATGCTGTCTTGGGATTGAGCTGGTGCAGTTTTAGCACATATCTGCTCCTTATTACGGGAGTCACAAAGTGTGTGTGGCCCCTTCTATTATGCCATAGTGACCCAGGGTGCTAAAAGCGGGCAAAAACACCAATCGCGCTCTTGGGCCCTATGTATAACAAATCCTCAGCTACACGAAGATCATCTTCTTAAATTCTTTAATTCACAATAGATTTAATCTGATACCAGATAACTCATATTTTCAGATGGATTGCTATCATGTGGCACATGGTTAAGTCATTTCACCTCAGGTGCACTAACAGCCCTTGGATTGCTGCCTTTATATATATGCAATTATTTCAGTACGTTGGGAGTTAGAGCTTTAGGCTACTTTTAAAACAAAGGCTGAAAAAAGCAGGGGTATATTTACAAAAAATGCTGCTAAGCAGTTTTGACGTTGTTTAGCTGCAATTCATTTAGCCCTGCCGATCGCCAAATTCTATTACTATGTTTGCGACGTATTATAACATGTCCCTACATGGCGTTAAGATCAGCTAGCGGCTGATCTTAACACTAACACTAGCGTCAGGACGATAGAAAAATACATGTTTGCGGTAATAAAAGTAACGTCCGGCCAATTAACGGCCAAAAAATTCACGTTGGTCAGCCCAACGTGACTTTTCAGCATCTAGAAGCAAAAAGAGCTTACAAATACACCTCTAAGGAAGAAAAAAATAATAAAAGCACTGAATGCAGAATGGAGCAGTCTGGACCAAGTTCAGCACAGTTCAACAACTCATGGCCTTAGTTCTGAAAAGTG
Source organism: Lissotriton vulgaris (assembly GCF_964263255.1). Classification (NCBI taxonomy): domain Eukaryota; kingdom Metazoa; phylum Chordata; class Amphibia; order Caudata; family Salamandridae; genus Lissotriton; species Lissotriton vulgaris. The sequence continues at coordinate 281,496,767 of NC_141694.1, forward strand.
GGGCATTGTTGGGGAAAACCAGTGATGCAGCATTTTTTCATTGCACCATCCTTGCGACACTATGAATGAGGAGTATTTAACGTACGCGCTCCATGTCGCAAGGACTCAACAGATATGTCAGGAATCCTGACGTATCTGGTCCTGCAATATTGACACATTGCTGGAATGTGTTGGATAGCTGGCGCAACCCCAGCAATGAGTCAATACACATGGGCAAGTCTATGTGAAAAGCCCTGATCACTCCTTATGCCTGAAAGCTCCCCCAGCAACGATGGCTCCGCTGCAACGTGGCCATCTGGTGCAGAGTCCAGGCGGCCCCTGGATGTGACTCCTCACACAGCAGATGACCTAATTTAAGGTGTTGGCTACCAAATGGAACATGTGGTGTGGTGATATCTGATCCATTCGGCATGGGCCTCTGGTGCACCGGCTGGGATGATTCCATTGACAGAGAGATGGAAGGTAGTCTGGGAAGCTTAGCGCCTGCCCTCACAGCTGGACTGAAGACTGATACAAATGACACTGAGCACTCTATCCTAAGGACATGTGGGGCACTGGTGTGCTAGACTCTCAACTCCCTAGAGCTTTAAGCTCTATTCGGCTGGCGATACTTGGGAGCAGTTACCCCAAGGCGTTATTGCCAGTATGGGTGGATACATGTCGTCCCTCCGCTCTTATGCGGTTCAGTCTTACAATACTCCTGATCTCCCCCTCACCTTATTGTTTAACATGTGCATATTACAGGCAATGTTGTCCTGCAGGTTCTGCAAATATCTGCAGGCTTTTGACCGAATACTCTGCTCGCACCCTCCAGCTGGGTTACCTGTGTACCTTAACACACCTGCGCCATTCCACGCATGCCAGTTACTTACATAATCACCTGGAATGTGAGGGGCATGCAAAGGCCATCACGCCGCTATACCATATATTTATGCCTTAAGCACAGGTCAGCCCATAGTTCATTATTGCAAGAAACACATTATCACACTGCCTGAAGCCCGCAGGCTCCAGCACCAATGGCGTGGTCGGGTATTTGCAACGGATTACTTCACGTATGTGAGACAGTGCTTATCTGGGAGCGGCTGGGCGAGCCCATTGCGGCTGAGGAGACGGAGGTGGATGGGGAGGGCCGCTACATATTTATACAGGAGAGGTTGGATGGGAGGCGTTTATTACTTGGAAATGTGCACGCACCTAACACGGACCAGACTGCCTTTTTACGCACAAACTCCGGCACACTAGCCCGCTGGAGCACCAGCCCCCTTGGCTCATTGGGGAGATTTCAATGCTGTCACCAATCTGGCATTAGACATGTCTTTTCCACCACTTTCCGATACAGTTGCCATGTCAAACGCCTGGGCACTAGGAGATTGGCTGCAGCATTGATGCTTAGCTGAGAGTGTTGAACCCAGATGCGCGTGTCTATTTCTTTTATTCCACGCTGCATAACCTCCACATCCGCATTCATCGCATTGTGATTGTGAGCTCATCAGAGCTGCTCCCAGTTTGTCTGCATATAGACTACTTGGGGCGCACACATTTGGATCACAACCCCCAGCTTCTCCAGCTGGAATTGGAAGACACCAAACAGGTTGGGAATATCTGACACCTCTAACCCGCAGCGATGGAGGATCCTCCACTTCGGGTGTCACTGGGCACTGCCATGGTTGACTTCTTTGAAACAAATGTCTGATCTGCTGCCACCAGAGGCGCGGAATGAGAAGCCTTTAAAGTCACAATCAGGAGGCACTGCATGGGACTCAGCTGGGTGTGCTTGCAAACCAATTGATGGAGATCATATGTGATTTTGAGTGCTCCCTCCTGAAGCTGGAATCTGCCTCAATAACATACTCAAGCGGTACTTGTCATTTGACAGATGGCTGGCATGAGCATGCAGACCTACTAGAGCAATTGTGATGCCTGAGATATTCTGTGCATTCTACCCGCACTCATACAACTGCGGACTGAGCAGGGCAGTTGCTTGCATGGCTGATCCATCGGGAGCAGGCACGGTACCCTATACTTTCACTACATTCCCTTTTGGGACAGCTGTTGTACACTAAGAGGGAGATCCATGGGCATCTCACCAGACACTGCACAGCTCTGTATGTGTCTGCTGCCAGCGTTCATTCGGCTAATGTAGCAGGCTTCTTTGCATCCACTCGCTTGCCCACCGTAACGCCGGAACAGGGGGCGGAACTAGAGGAACTGATCACACATATTTGAAGTCAGGGAGGACGCCACGGGCAAGACGTCCAGGCCGGATGGGCTGCCAGTGGAATATTATAAGGCATTACACTCCTCTGTTGACCCCCAGGCTTGCAATTGGCGAGTAACATTGTGGTGGTAGCAGCTGCTTACGCTCTAGGCCATGCCCTGAACTATTGCCTGAATTGTTATTAGCTGTGATGTATGCACCTCTGCGCCTGAGCTGAAGTGATGCTTATAACGGTATTGCAACTATGTTTTGCTTAAAATACCAATAAAGAATATTAAACAACAAAAATGTGAGCTTCATGCTGCAGCACTCCTTGATGAGCCAAATCCCCTTCCTATGTTATTTTTGTGCTGGAAAGTGTCCCTTCCTGCACAAAATCAATCAACCCTGTAACGCAGGCACCCTTGCAGAATGGCGCAAGGGTGCTTGCATTGGCGCATGGCAGCCATTGTGCGCCAACGTTGGGGAAAGAGACAGGAATGCGCCAAATCTTATTGATAAGGTGCATTCCTACCCTTTTGCTTTGTTGCAGACCAGCGAGGGAAGATTCCTTGCAGTGCTGTCCTGCACCAAAACTCTTAAATAAGGCACCAGGGGCCCGATGTAGGTAATCCCAGATTACCGATTCTTAAATACCGAATCATACCGATTCGGTATTTAAGAACTGGCAATCGGGATTTAGGTAATTTTACCGAATTCATTACAGAATCGGTAAGATTCGGTAATTACCGAATCGGTATTTACCGATTCGGTAATTGCCATTCATTCCTATGGGCCTGGAGGCCCATAGGAATGAATGAGGCAGATTCCAGCTTCAGGAGGGAGCACTCAAAATCACATATGATCTCCATCAATTGGTTTGCAAGCACACCCAGCTGAGTCCCATGCAGTGCCTCCTGATTGTGACTTTAAAGGCTTCTCATTCCGCGCCTCTGGTGGCAGCAGATCAGACATTTGTTTCAAAGAAGTCAACCATGGCAGTGCCCAGTGACACCCGAAAAGGAGGATCCTCCATCGCTGCAGGATAGAGGTGTCAGATATGCACAACCTGGAGGCCCATAGGAATGAATGTCAATTACCGAATCTGTAAATACCGATTCGGTAATTGGGGGAAACATTGAAGGGTGGCAGGGTGTCACTTTGACACCCTGTTGCACCCCTCAATTGTGCATGGGTGCACATGTTGCAGACATACATGCCCTTAGGGCATATATGCCTGCAACACGGCACCGTTTTAAAAGCAAAAAAAATGCTTTTGAAAGGGTTTTCATTATTTACCACCAACTTCTAGTTGGTGGGAAATAACGACTTCTTAAACTCCTGTAGCACTGATTTAAGTGCTACCTACATGTCAAAATACAGAATCGGTAATTTTACCGATTCGGTATTTTACGGAATCAGTAAAATTACCGATTCTGTATTTTAACATGCCCCTACATCTCCATCTTCAAATACTGGTCGGTAACGGCCGAAATTGGCCGTTACCGAACGGTATTTGGCTACCTACATCGGGCCCCAGGTGTCTTTGCATGATTTTTAAGACCAGGTAATTTCTGATGCTAAAAAACTGCCGCTAATGGGACTTAGCTGCAGTTTTTTTTTTTTTGCGACGTACAAGGAAATCCTTGTAAATATCGTGTTGTGTGTATTGTGGTACTTTTTAAGCAGGAGTGCCTACCTTGCATCTCATTTTCGGCAAGTAACGCTAACAAAAGTGGCGCTGTGAAAAATTCACGTTAACGCTGAAACAAATGCTGCTAACTGGACTTTGCGGCAAGTTGTAGTTTTAGCGATAAAAAAGCCACCGTAACGTCAAAAAATGTACGCTACAGCGGCGTTAAATCCTTGTAAATATGCCCGTAGTTTCTTTCGACCATAAAAAAATCAGTCATAGCTTATTCACTACTCTTGATCTTTGCATCTATTTTCATACAATGTATACATTCCTAATGCCACATATTTTTTGTTTTCTACAATGCACTATTTACTGCTTGTATCTTTAAAGCATTAGTTCTTTCAAGTCCACTGACACAACAGACATGATTTTGGGTTTATATTCAATGAGAGATACAAAAAGAAAACATGAATTAAATATTCTATTCGACTGAAAAGAACCGCTGTTTTTCCTGCAGGGGAATTCAACATACTTGTCAAATCTTTGTGCACTCCTGTCATAGTTTAAAAAATCCAGACTGGCTGGGCCCACATTTCAGAAATATTTCCATACCAAAGGCAAACCTTCCCAGTGCAGTTCATTCCCAAGCTTGTCAATCAGGTGCTCAGCATTCCTTTAAAGTTTAAGCCTTATTAACCTACACACTGGATGTGACTGACGATAGGCCACAACAAACAAAGGAAACCTGCTCTCAGGTTCCAAATCCTGTCATCCCAGTTCAGAAGGGCCCTGGAAACCCCGGGAGGAGATGAAAGGATTACTCACATGTCTGATCAGGCAGACACACAGGCAGAGACTGCACATTGTACGGAGTTAGCAACCCCCTGCTGATTGAGATATCTTAGCCCAAAAAGGGCTCTTTAGAACGAGCTCTTCACAAAAGTTGCGGCAATCTCTTTCTGGGATCTTCGCAGCCGTGTCAAACCCTTGCTGGGAACACACTAGGCCAGATCAGGCTTTTCTGCGTATACTTGGCAGCAGACACGAATTCAGGTTTTGCTGAGCCAAGTTTGCCCGCATTCTGCAAAAAAAAAAAGACACCGACTAGCTATCGTTTTTCTGTGCGTGTAATTCAACTGCAACCTCCAATATTGGATATACCGCGATATGCGTGCATGTAATTCAGAAATTAAGCTGCAGAACAGAGAGTATATGCGGCGTAGCATCTGTGGGGTAATTCCACAGAAAATATGCGTGGAAAATGTTCAAAAGGGTGGGTCGAGGATAAAGATTCAGATAAACAGCAACGCTTTAATGGAAAAAAGAAATGCATTCAGGACAAGGAGCACACAGGCATTACAAATGGTTCAGGGGCAGTGCCTTATTGACACAAGGGAACATATTTGTAATTATTTTTTATAATTTTTGTTTTCACTTTGTTATGCAATAATATGATGAATAGTATTAATTATCGTGCCCCCTCGACCCCACGGGAAGTAAAATTGTCTGCATTTGTTTTGGGGGTCAGCCGCTCTGATGTACAGGCCCGGCCCACTGGGAGCTAACATTTAGTTTGAATATGTTTGTTTTCCCCTGAGAGGGTCTGAATGCGTCCCACGGCAAATAATAATTGAATGCATTTATCATAGGGATCTGCCCCCTAGGGGGCCACATTTATTTTGTTTCCCCTTGGCGACGTCGACCAGGCTCCAAAGAAGTACATGCACCCCCCCCCCCCCCCCCTCCAGGGGAACCCATAAAAGAGGATAAACATCGTGGAGATCGGCCAGCTGGAATATGGCCGGCCCCATGGGCACTGGCATAATGAAACTTGAGGGGGCCTCCCTTCAAAGCACGTGGGGGGCCGGGGCCCCTCTTAGCTCAACCAGGTGCCCTGCAGACAGATTGCTGTGCTGAGGGGGCCCCCTGGAGCTTGTGCCTCACCGCACCGCAGGGGCCTGTGTTATATCCCTGCCCTTGGGAACGAATGATGATTTTTTTTGCTTGTAATGTTTATTTTCCCCTTGGGCGGCACAATCGCACCTTTCTCCAAAGGGAAACCAAAACGGGTCAAGTCTACTGGACCCCGAGGGAGCTTATAGTTTGATGGTCTGATGTGCAGGTTTTTACCTTTGTGATATTACCACAAACATTGCCTGCAGCAAGCTTAAATGCACACAGTTGTCCATACCTTGCAAAACACCTACACAGCATGTGATTATAGGTTCGAAACAGGCCAAATGTGGGCTACGTTTTAGGTCTGGTGTTAGCCATGATCTTCTGATTTTACTAAAATTATATATTTTATTTTTCCATAGGAACATTTAGCAGTGATACCACAACAACTGCTGAACTGAATTACAATAAATTTCAAAAAAAGCTAGATCTTGGTCCAGACAGTGTAGTCAGTAGTTTTTGAGAAATTAAAGGTTTGAAAACTTTGTAGATTTCATGTCTTCTAGGATCTGCGGAGCCAATAGATTCCTAGATAAGATCTGATTGGCTGCTACCACATCAACAAAGATGTGATGCAATGCATTTAAGACTCCATGACTCATTCCCCTAACCTGTGAAAAAAGTTAAGAAAACATATGGGGAACAGAGTAGGTATACCTTTCCCCGTTAGGCTTGTTGCAGAAAATATGTTTTAAATCAGTAATATGGATCTGCAGAGAATCCTCGGCTGCAATAAGAAAAACAAAAAGCCCCTGAGGAAGGGCCAGAACCTGGGGGGTTGTGGTACTTGTATTTATAGAGGAGAACAGCCCTCCTCCTCGAGCTTCTAGGAGGCTCCAAGGACCCCAACCCTGGGGCCGTTATCATAATTAGGTGAGGAGGTGCAGGCCCTCCTCGCCGACCGTCTTTGAGGTCCCCGGGTCCCTATCCATTGGGACAGTTAATATTATTGGAGGAGATGGAGCATGGCCCCGCTACACGAACCTCTAGGATTCCCTGGGCACCTCATCCCCAGTACTCTACCAGGCAGGAAACATAACTTTGCTCCCGCCCGGGCAGAAGCTGTGAATAATACTTCTCCTGCCCAAGTTAATGAGCCAGCTCTCACCAACACCACAATGGGTGCTGTCTGGGTGAGCTGGCAGTGGGCACGGGGGCATTGGGAGTCCCCCCCAGGCCCAAATGGTTTTCTTGAATATGGGTGCCCCAGGAGGGGCACCAGGGAACTCACCTAAAAAAAATCAAATGCCTGTTTCCACTGGCACCTGGTATTGGTGCCGATGCCAGGAAACCCTTGTTGGGTAGCTGTGCACCTTACAAAAGCAATTTAACATAACATAACATAACATGGGGAGCTGGCAGGGGCGTGTTTTTTTTTGCTGTGGATGCCAGCAAATTAGGTGATGTGGGAGCCCTGGGTGGACACTCTATTGACAAGAAAACAGAAAGGAAATAATTAATGAGTGTCAGGAGCCGCTCATTTATTTTTCACTGCTTCATTGAAGAAGCTCCCCATAATGCACCATAACGCCCTAGGATATATCTACAATATTGTTTATTCTTGGTGGTGACCCTAAAAGGGGCAGGGGTACATTGACAACATTGAAAAAACACCATAGTAAGTCTCCTGGGTCATTGAAACCATGACACTAGCAGTGCTTATCATATTTTTTTAAACACTCTGTATTCGACCTGTATGCTCTTCAGCTCGAGTGCAGAACCCATGTATGGTTGGTGTGGCTTGAACAAAGTTAGAAAAAGACTCAAACATCTGTTTAAAGATTTTTATAAAAAATGCTTTATTAAAAATAATTTGAGGCAATCACTAATATTACACATTACAATGTGTAAATTTATGAAAATATATGATCTCTTGACAAAGCCATTGAACCCATCTTTTTTTGTATTTTGACCCTTTGACAAAGCCAGTAGGTCTGCCTTACTTAAAATGACACCCTTTATATTGTGACATCATATAGTTAGACGCGTATAGTCACAGCAGCGTGGGGTTAGGCGCCTACAAGGAGGTTGGGTGTGTCCAGGCCCTGCACCATAACCCACGCCACACATGGGCACCCACAGTGGTTGGGTTCAGGACTTTGCTACAACCCAGGCCATGCCACTCACAGCGAAAGACATCATAAAAGCTTGGAAAATCACTGAAAAAACATAGGTTAAAGTGACATTACAGTTGGGTATTGTAATTGTGTCTTACTTTAAATTTTAAAAAACCTTGGAATTCACTGAGAAAACTAAAAGTTAAAGGGACATTATAGTTAAGGGAAAATGTCAGTTAAAACGTACTGTTCTAGATGCACAAAACCACTGAAATTCACCAGTTATAGTTATCTCAAGTAGCTATAACTCATGCCCTAATGAAAGTATAACTCATGCCCTCACCATGCGCTGCTAATTACCTCACATATTACATCACTCATGAGATGTTCTATGACATCATTGATAAAGTTACTGAAACATCTTAAATGGCATCATTGAAATCAACACTGTGCATGGCAGGGGCGTGAGTTATAGTTACTTTATGGCACGAGTTATAGTTACTTAAGATAACTATAACTGGTGAATTTCAGTGGATTTGTTCATTTAAAACATTAAGGGCCTTAATACAATGTCGGGCAGATGCACCGACCGCTTAATTACAATGTGACGAACACTGTTCGGTCGCATACTCCCATTTCTCAATGGGAGCTTGTGTTACGGTCATAAGCCGGCCGTAACACAAACTCTCATTGAGAAATGGGAGTCTATGTTCATCCCTGTACCCTGTGACAGGCACCTCAAGATGCAGAGATCAACAAGTGCCTCCTCAGCCCCCAACCAGAGGCCAAATACAGAAGGGGACCCTGCTAGGTTCCCCAGACACACTTTCTGACATGGTTTCCATGTCGGACAGGCAGGCATGGAAACCATGCCGGAAACCATGCATCGCAATCCCAAGGGCTGAACGGCCCCGCCCTTTGGGATTACGAGCCAGATCCGAATGACGGACAGGCTTCTTGAGCCCATCACGATTGAATGTCCGGTTTCAATTCCAACTGGCTGATACATAATCCAAAGGTTGGAGGCTTTCCGACCTCCATCGTAATCGGCCCCTAAGTTTTAACTGACATTTTCACCTAACTATGCTGTCTCTTATATATAGAGACTTTCAGCCAACCCTTTACATCCATTTGTGTGTTATTGTGTCATTCCCATTTTTCTTCCAACCACTAGAGTACAGGGCAATGGGTCACTTCAGCCAACGGGTATCTTCACTGTGAGTGATGGTATTCTGTCTTTTCACAAGAAACAAGCCCGCACACGCAGTAGGGTCGTCAGTTCGATGCCAATGTGTGCTTCTTGGGACTTAAGTAAAATCTTTACTTTCAGGCAATTTTTTTCATGTTGGCTGTGGCCCGACAGCTCCCTCTACAATAAAGTTTTGCAAAAGCCATGACGAAGCAAAACAAGCATTGAGGAAACCAAAAGTCTGACATCGATTGCCAGTCCTATCAGCTTTGCAAATGGTTGTTTAAGTATCTGGTTTGCTAATGGGGCACACTTTTATTGTAGTGCCCAGGTCGACTTTCTCTACCTGACCAATATGCCTTGGTTTTAGCTGCTTCCCACCTAAAATTGTCTCTGCTGCATGCGAGTGCCATATTAGATGCACAGTTTGGCTGTAGTAGGCTCACCCCTCAGACCATGAAATATGCTGTGGTATATAGAAGTAATACTTTGTTTTTTATGTCTCTTTTAGTGTCATTGTAAAAGTTCTTTGGAGGAGTTCTTCGGACTGCAGCATCTAGAAACGAAGTATTTTTTTAAATTTCCCACTGTGATAGATATCGCACATGCATACACCCACCCACTGCTTTATAAGCAAACTTCTGGCTTCTAAGAAGGACATAGTCTTTCAGCAGGAACATGTTAGACAGGATTTAGACAGGTAAGAGACGTGTCGTTTCAGTGTATGTCTGCTGACTAGAACCTAAACTCAAGTAATTGAGGACAGCGCTGAGGCAGGATCTGTTACTGAAACAACGTCAGTGGGAGAGTGAAGTGGGGCAGAATCTGTAAGTCATTTTTAAGTGAAAGGAGCTCCGTTCGGTCACTAGTCTTCCAGTGATTCTGAGGAACAAGGTTATAGTAGTTATGAAGTACCTTCGGAAGCACAATCTGTGCAACAGAAAGACAATTGAAGAGTAGCCCAACTCAGAAAGCAGACATGCGCGGCGGTAAGCAAATATAGAGCAGTCTTTTGGCAGCCCCTCTATTTATTCCAACCTCAAATTCCCCCATTCCCTGCACATGCTGGATGTGAAGTTACAATGCACATTTTTTGCCCATTGACAATGCCCATCTATTTCCGGATATTGACTTCCTTGAGGAGACAGTTTCTGAGGGAGTATGGGCCTCATTCTACGTCACTCAAGTGGAATCCCACTTAACTTGGTGAGTTGGAAAAAGTTCGGAGCCTTAGGCTCAACATGGGAACAGTGCACAAACCAAGCATATAGTTCTACTGGTCTACTTACATGGTTTGGACAACACCTAGGTACACACAGGTCATGAGCAGAGATAGGTTTTTATATTGCAGCATATGCTGCATTTCAATTAAAATGTTGCTGTATTGCCCCAGGGTCATCCAGACCATGACATGTTGTTCACAATGTGGCCTGTCATAGAACTTTTGGCTGCCAGGTTTAAAGAGATGTATACTCTTGGAAAGAATATAGCTTATGTTGAGTCCTTGGTCCTGTATAAATGGAGGCTGCTGTGCAGATAGTAGATACCAAGTAAAGAAGCTTGTTATGACGTCAAGATGTACATGTTGTGTGAGAGCTCTGCTGTTTTTGTATGCAGCCTTGGAGTTCATAGGAAAGGCTCAATTGTCAATTCTGCAGGTTGCAGTAATCCCATCTGTGGAAGGCCAAAGGTTGTATGGGAGTATGTCAAATCAATACTTCATAAAGGTTCCAACCTTTATGTGGACAACTTCTATACAGATTCCGAGCTGTTCAATGAGCTGTACAAAGCTGGCACAGCCGCGGCCGGCAGTAGGAGTACCTGCAGGGTGGTGACGTGGGGAGGGGCAGAGTGGGGGGTAGTAATGTATGGATAACGGAGTTTTACAGGTAAGTAAACATTTTAATAAAATAAACAAATTTCGTAGAGTGCACTGCATCACCAAATGCAATGCAGTGCGCGCAACAAATTTTGTTTTATTTATTTAAATGTTTACTTACCTGTAAAACTCCGTAATCCATACATTATAACCCCCTCCCTGCCCATCCCCACATCACCTTCCTGAAGGTACTCCCACTGCCGGCCGCGGCTGAGCTGGCACTGTGTTAAGCAGTACAGTTCGATGTTGCTGTGACAAATTTCTAGCAGGAGTTTGTTTGTAAGAAACTTTAAAAAGGACAGAGCAATGCCTTGCTTTCCAATGAACTGCTCGCAATCAATTTTTCAAATAGCCAAGTTCTATACATGCATTATTACAATACATGAGCAGAGCACTTTCTTGGTCACAGTTTTGGGTTCAGTTGGCAGATATTCACCGGCCCAATTGCATTTTTTATTACAACAAGCGGATGGGTGGAAAGGATAAGAATGACTAGGTCAGGGGTCTCCAAACCGGTCCTGGAGGGCTGGATATAAGAAGTTGTTTTTTCATCTGATCCATGTAGCAACATACAACGTGCATGTTATTTACAATCAGACTACCACAGGAGCGCTGATGTCTTTCATTAACTTTCAGTTGGCCATCATTGAAAGTCTTATTTCTGCAGAAGCAGTAGTCTCTACTTGATCTGCTATGAGGGACGTTGTAAGACTGCAGGATTGGCACTTTGCAAACTGCATTCCATAATATTGTCCCCAGGCCCCATCTCATCCAGGGCTATATTTTCCATTGTGTTTTCCCTTGTACCATACAAAAGTGAAGTATTGGGAAATTGGCAGACGTGAAGCTGCTTAACTGATAATTTATACTTTTCAGTGGGTATGCATGGATGGATATGTTCCATGGCCCATAACTTCACTAGGCAAGCAGCCTTTCAAACTGTTTCCTCTAGTTAAGAAAATCCTTGTCTTGCTTGTGGCCTGCTTGACACCTTCAGCCATGATCAGAATGCGCTAGTTTCAAAGGTGGATATGTAAGTAGGTGAAAACCACAAAAAGTAGGAAAAAATTGATCATCTCCTAGATAAATGCCAAAACTCTGGTAAATATTATGTTGCCTGATGCAGCTCTTCTCTATCCTTACAGCTGGGAAGATGGAGATTTTAGCATAGACACTTTCCTGCGCAGCACTTTTACCCTTTTTGTAAAAACCCCATAATTTGTCTATAGTTTGTCTATTTTCTCAGGCCCGTTTTGGTGAATCTACAAACCCTGGGTCCTTTAAGAATCCTCAGAATGATGGGAAAAAGGACGCACATTTGGCATGGATACATTATATGGGGGGAAAAATCAAGGCATATGCGTAAAGTATGCTAAATAGCAAAAAAAGGGCTCAGCACTGGCGTGCTAAAGCCTCAGCAGTTAAGTGGCTAATATTAACACAATCATTCCTGGAAATGATGCATTGACGCATACTAATTAACACTAACAAGGAGTGCTAATACCTCTTAAGCTTTTTCTAAGTAGAGCCCATCTTCAGAAGAACAAGTAGAGCCCTGGTCTTTACCCACCTCGAGGATATTAATGCCCTACTTGCCAATATCCCCAACTATTACCAGGATCCCCATTGATCAATGTCATTTACACATACACAACTGATCAACGGACTGTAGAAATACCGGTAGATTGCTCACTGGTTTAAAGAACTTGGCTAACTCCCTCGAGCCACCAATATCATCTTCACACTATGCTGCATTCCTTAACAGATGACATTCCATCATAACAGACTACCAAAGATATACTTCCTGATGCTCTTCATAATGTTTGTAACTGAATATTTTGCAAGACTTAAGACAAGAAAAAGCAAGGTGAAGATGAGAGACTAAGGTTAGTGCAGGGAAGAAGAAGGGGTCTTCTTGCCCTATTGTTGGGTAGTGAAAGATGGGATTAATTGGAGTAATGAAGGCCCTTCTCCTCCTTGCTGCCTGGTGTCATACACCTGCTGCACCAATAGCTATGTGCCTAGTATTCTGCAATAATGATCCCCTTCACATTCTGAACAGACTGCTTAAATTTAGTAAAAACCTCAATAATGAGGATAATAACCATCAAAAAAGGGATTCTTGGTCATTGGCACTACTACGTCTGCTGCTTCTTCATTGGCGAGTAGTAAAGAGGAACACCACATTCTTACAAGTAACAGATACGAATTATGAAAAGTACCTCTGTGGTTCATCTACGTCATAGAGATCATAACAATCCCTCCTCCCAAACTTAGACCTCTGGAAGAATCAGCGGTCCCTGCATTAAAGCCAGCTGCATGCCAGATTGGGTGATTTTGCTAACATGTGGTTTAGGGTGTTTCCTTAGGCAGTGGGTCATTCTACCACATTCAAATAGTACCTGTCTAGACTGGACTACGCACCACAGACTTACTGTCCAAATAAAACGCTTGCATGAATAGTCCAGTTGCTGTAAGTACTACTTCAGTAGGTCCTGTAATTCTGGTATGCCCTCTCAAAACTGAACACCTCGGCCCAGATTTACTATGATTTTGCATCAGGGTTGCTTCACATTTGTGGCTCAGTCTCAGTGCAAAATAATTTTTGTCATTTATTATACCACACAAAGCCACTTTATGTGACTTTTGCGTGGTTTAGTGAATACAAAGTAACACAATACAGAGCACAGCCTCATGTTACACTGTGTCGGGTAGGGGTTACATAGGTGGAGCATGGGTGTTCCCATGCATCTACCCATGGTTTTTTATGCAAACCCAGATTTAAAAAGACTTGTATATCTGCGTTTGCGCCAAAATGGTGCACCTGACCTAGAGAGGTGTAAAGAGGGGAAATATATTTATTTCTCCTTCTTATTTCTTATTTCCATGTGTGTTGCATTCTGCAGCACACATAGAAAGAGGAAAGTGCCTCTAAGGATTGTTTGTGCATGGGAAGGTATCCCTTCTTGCAAAAAGCAATCCTGCCTGTAACACAGGCACCTTTGCACCATGGTGCAAGGTGCCTGCATTGGTGCTAGACAGCACACAGTGCGCCAGCACAAGGAGAGAGCAAAGATGCTCCATATCATTGTAAATATGGAGCAATTCTGCTCTCTCCCTTTCACGCAGCACAGCAAGTTCCTTGCTGCACTATATTGTGTGAAATAATAATAAATGTGCCCCCTAATTCATATCCAGTAATGAAGGTTGGCCGAGTTAACTCGGTGCTACAGACCAGTAGCAGGATGCGTTTGCACCCCTCACTATAGTGATTTGGGTGAGTAGCCCATTATCATCATTATGAAATTGTGTCTTGTAGCCCACAATGAGCCATCAATCTACATGACTTTCAGTTTACCAGGGTGTTAAACCTGTCTGGCCTTTTGCGTAGTTCCTCCAATTTATTATTTATTTTGTCCCCTTTTTGCCCCTCAAACCCCTTCTCATCTTTTTGTGTCCACTAGATTTTTATGGTGCTGGCCTGGGGGGATAGGTGCTCTTTTACCCTCATAGTTCTTCACCTTAGGCCTAGGCGCCTTTCCTGACAGGAATTCACCCAGGTTTACAAAATGGTGGTTTTCAACTGTCACAACTGTCACACCTGGGATCTGTCCCATAAGATAGAGTAGGGCATTCCAGAACCTTCTGGTCCCTTCTGGACCTCTGAGGGTCAGCCTATATAAGGTGGAATGCTGGTCAGCCATTTTGTCTTGCAGTGTAGGCTGGCTGGAGTTAAGGCTGGAGCATAAGGCGGGGGTAGGATCATCAGAGGGTTGACCTCCCATTGTAGGGACGCTCCTTACTGGTTCACCACCCTTCTCCCCTTATAGTTGTTGACCTGACCCTGCCTGTAGGAAATCCTGAAGATCCTGGGCACCTATTCTCTTCCGGTCCCAGAGGAAAGAGAGGGTGAGAGAGGTTGCACTGGAGTGAAGCTCCTTCCACTGCCCAGTGAGGAAATGGGGTCCTGGTGCAGATTAAGAGTGAGGGTTTCCTGTGTGCCTTTGTCAGAATCCACAAGAACAGAGTGAAAAGGAGGACTTATTAAGCATCCAACCGAGCCCCCCTCCCCTTTCTGCTGTTACCTGGGGTGTTGAATCGCCTTGTCAGGGGTAGTGGGATTGACCTGGTTGGGGCTAAAACCGAGTGCCTGGCGCGGTGTCGCCGAGTGAACTGTCCGTCTGGTGAAGTCTGCCCCCATCTCCCTGTGTCCGGTGATTGAAGCGGCGAAATTGCGTGTGGAGTTTCACCATTTCCCTCCCCTTTCCCGCATTGCGCAGGCCCTGCTGACTGAACGCATTAGTCGGCGTGCGTGGGCGGGACCAGAGGAGGAGGTCCCGCGAAGCCGAGCATTCTCCGGCCCCGAGCCACTACTTCCCCGCGCATGCCCGGTCGAGCGGCTTCCCTCAAGGAAGGCGGAGGTGTTACCGGAGGAGGAAGCGGGCGGAAAGCGAGCATCGGCTCGTGTCTGCTGTTGTGCCCTTCTTTCCCCGCTCTAGCTCCAACACGGAGGAGCTGGTTTGAGTGGGAGAGGAGAGTCGAGGAGCCAATAAGCCTGAGTTCCATAGTGTGGTCTGGTTCCCTTTTCTTGTCCCCCCTGTCGACCGGAGACACAGGCCCGGCGGACTCACCACAAGAAAGTAAGGAGGAGAAGGAGAGGGGGAAGTTGGAGACAGTAGGTTGACAGAATCGAGGGCAGAGGAGCAAAGCCTAGTGATTATTCAAACGAGGATCGAGCCAAACTGTGCAGAGCCCTTAAAGACTTCCACAAGGGTCTTCACAGATCGATTGTTTACCGCTGGGTATATAAATGTTGGTTTACTACCCGCATCGTGACAGTTCTTCAGGAGAGCAAGTACAAGAATAAGTAGAGTGAGAAGGGCTAGCCAATTCTTCCTGGTGTCAAAGGTGGGGAGGGGGTAAATGTGATAACCTCTATCAGAGGAGTCAAGTCTAGTTAAATTTAGAGGAGTGCAGACACTGCTCCCTGGAAACCAATGTAATGTGTTGTTAAGCTGGAAAGCTGAATGGTGAGATATCTTGACAACTTTGAAGAAATTAATAATTTCACTGATTGAATGTAATGTATTGAACTGTGCTATCTGAAGATAAATAATAGACAAGAGAGCAAAGAATATTTTTATAAAACAGCTCATATTTTTACACAAAGATTGGTGTAGCGTCATTTTTGAGTGGAATTGCTTGATGTTACTGCTGGGTCGTAGGCAATCTTTACACATGTGCCTCAATTAGAGTTTGTCTTACCCTAGGCCAGGCTACCCTAGGTGACCTGACAACATTAGGTTCCAACACAGGGTAGGAGTTTTTTTTATTGCATTTGACTTAACAGTACCTTTGTAGGAGAATCTTATAGTGATCTAAGGGCCGATACATCTCACGTAACAAAATGTGGATATAACCTTTCACAGGGTGCAGAAAACAAATAAAATTGAACAGTTAAGCAAACTCTCTACTTGGGCATTAATGAGAAGAGTGAGAAAGGGAGAAGACCTAAGCATACGTAAAGCTATTGCAACGCTTAGGTTGGTTTCTTTCACCTTTATCCCAGACCATTTCACCCACAGTGGATAGCCTGGAGCAATTCTCAGTAGGTGTCAAGGGAAGCTACTTATTGATGTACTCAATATTTGCATCCATTCAATCAACTTTAAAACTAGGAGGCTTGCATTACAATTGGCCTGTAAGTAGGTTTGGTAATCCTGTCACCTGGGGATGAAGTTACTAGCCAAATGTATCTTCAGTGGTTAGAAAAACTGACACACTGCAATCTGGAGACTCGAGGGAGTGAGCTGCTTTTTGGTTGCATTGTGGGCAGAGCATGGTGGAGTGTGAGTCCGAAGGCTGTGAGAAGCAGGGAGGAGCAGGAAGTGAAGAGAGGTGTGGGGAGTCCATAGGCCAGGAAATTAAGTGGAGTTTAAGGTGCACTGGTCATTAGGAGATGCCTTCAGTCAGAGATCTGGAGTGGAAAGTGATGAAGTGGAGTAAGAAGGCGCTGGGCAAACACAAGCAGCACATCACCATTTTTATTGCTAGGTCCCTCTGTGGAGGGCCCGGAGGTGCTTGAGTCACAGTCGGGCTATGTTGGGCCATTTTGTTCTCTTCTGTGCTACTTGTCCCCTAGACCTGCTGGAGGCCCCTTGCCACAGCCCCTCTTCAGCCAACCCAGTGGTTGTAGTTTCTCTGTCTCGCCTGCATCAGCAGTGGAGGTGAATCGAGCTTGGTGGTTCTGAGCCTGGTTAAGGAGCAGTTTTGAGGCGCAGTGGGGATTGGGCTGGTTGGGGTACGGTGATTAGGTGAAGGGGCTAGTCGTGGCCTTGGGTCTGATTCTTTAGTGGAATTAGTGGGTACATCCGGAAGGCGTTCTCTGGTGCAGCTTGGCAGCAATCCCCCCTTACCTTTCCCCACATTTTTGGCAGATACCGCTGAGGAAAAGAGGACATTATAGAGGTCTTGAAGAGTCAGCATTAGTCATAACGGTTCCACTGACATACGCTTAGGATCCCTCCTGTCATACCTCGAAGTACCATGACTAACCTGATTTTGAGAGAGTATCTCTAGGAGTCGGGGAGGGTGGTAGAGCTTGAAGTTAGGAACAACTAGCGGCATTGGGAGTGGCAACAGTTGTAAGTGGGTCATAGTATTATGATCTTGGCCCAGGTATATTAATAAGAAGAGTATAATTCTTCTTAGTGGTAGTGTGTCTATATGATACTCTACCTGGCAAGGACATTCTATATATCCTCTGTTAATTAACGTTTAGCAGTGAGTGGTGGCACAACGTCTGCCAGACGCTACGATATGCAAGGATGATTCCTTTTAGCGTTTATAAGAAAATAAAGTCCAATCCATTGAAAAATATATCTTTTCAAATAAACGCCTAGAAAGGCTTTAACACATTTCCTGCTTTTTTAACAAATTGGACGGGATAAACAGTATACTTGTCCAGTGTTGCCTGACAAACCCCAGAGATATCAATAGGCAAAGAGGAGGTAATAGGTCCTACCGTAAGATCTGATGCTGCAGGAGTAGAGACTCTTTAAAATATTTAAGTGTTGGTGCAAGTGAAGGAAGAACTGTATATCCCACATCTGGATTTTACCCTACCAGATATCAAGTGCAAAGCTGTAAATAGGTCTGGTCGTCTTCAGTTATACCCCAATGGAGATTTCTTCTATAGCATCAGCAATATCTAGAACTCCTGAATTTAATCTAGATGCAGTATGTAATTTTACTAGGGAGCATGTTCAATACTCTGAGTACCTACAATGTTCAGAGATAATTCTATCTTAAATTTTGTCACTATTGGAAAAACTAACAAAAAAAGTCTCACCATATTTTGGACTCTTTGACAGCGATTCTAATGTGTTTGGACAGTAAGAAAAGAGATGAAATTGTGAATTCTAGGAGTCAACAGGCATGGAAAAGTACTCCCTTTTGCCTAAATGATGTATTAGAGACTTTGGTATTCAACTGGGATCTTTATATACTAAAAGCCACAAAAAGATCAGCAAGGAATATAACTTGTATGCACCAGCAGTTCAGCTAACAATGGGTTCAAACTGTTTTACTGGAACATAGCAAGTTTTCAGAAGATCAAATAAATTAGCAACAAAACCTGCAGGCAGATATTATCTGCATCCAGGAAACATGGCAGACAACACATATAGACTTAGATAATTATTATGTTTTAGTAGATGAGCATCCCTCTCAAGGCCTGCAGAATCTTGTTTAGCCTTCCATCTTACACATCACCTGCTCAAATAAGGCTGGAGTTTGGTCTCCTACGGCAAGATCTAGCTAGGCATGGTGCGTATATTATCTGCCTGCACAAGATCAGAAGTGCCACTATCAATACGTTAAATTACCTGCTGAGGCAGGACATACAGCATAGGGAGCATTCCCAAGCCAGATGCTACCTACAACTAGCCCTAGAATCTACCCAACTCACAGAACTTTGGAATGCACAAATTGACTATTCCAATTTCAAGAAACTGGTCTGGAAATCCTTAAAACAAATCTCTTTGGTGGAAGACAAAGCAACCTTCTCAAACAGATTGCACCCCTGGATGACCCTTAACTCCTATAAAACACTGGCTCCACAACTGTATTTCAACCAGGGCTACTCAAAGTCCATAAAAAATGAACTTTTTGAGGCACGCGCCAAGCACCTTCCACCATGGCATAGGGCACTAGCACACGAGTCGTGCAGGTTGTGCAATACCAAACAAGGTGACATACTACACTTAATCTGCTTATGCAAGTTCCTGTGCCAAGCACGGAATCTGCTTCTTAAAGAACCCCTCAGACAGAAAGGCATTAGGACCAGGAGACAAGCGGTGTTAGCATGCTTTAATCCAGGAAATACACAATTAAATTGTAGATTGGTCAAATTCCTTATGCTGGCTGAACAAAAAATGCCCAAGTTAGTGGAAGCTGAACAAGGCCTGGGCCGCACAATGCTAAAAAGCATATTTTCCCAACTAGACCACAATAAGAACGTACTGCCATAAGTAAAGCGTTAACCCTCACAACAAGCAGAGATTGCTGGACCCAAACAATTATGCGGACCTGCAGAGAAACCAATGGCTAGACTAATTGGTCATTCATAGCAGCAAGACACTCAAAGTCCCTCATAATGCCTACAACTAACTCGGACTTTAGACCGGAAAAGTTGTTCCCAATAAAGGGTTTTAAATTTTGTTTAACTAGATACACACACTGATGAATTTGTTAATTTATTTTTGTATTTTATGTAATAATATTGCAATGGTTTTAAGTAACTATGCATGAAATCAAGAATCTGAATCTGAATCTCTCAAGTAGGTGCCATGCTGGGGGTGTATATTTAAGCAATAAGTATAAGAGGATTTATTATTAATTGTGAATGTTTATATTCCTCTGGATTATTCGTATTCTACTTGGATAATAGAGTTATTTGTTTTCATAATTGATTTATTGGTACAGGAGAATTGTTGTCAGCTATATTTAGTGGGTGATTTTAAAACAAAGATTTCCAATAATGCCTTAGGTGTGTTCAAAGACCAGAGTAGAGAAAAAGGATCAATTTGATTAGATTGCATAAGAAAATACAAACACTTGATAGTGAACAGCCGAGTAGGGGAGGGCTGTCCAGCGTAATACAGTAACTAAGCGAAGAATACTGTGTCATTAATTGAATATATAATTGGCTCCTAGCAAACTTTTGACATGGTTATGGATTTAAATGTAATTGAAACTTCATATGTAATCACTCTGTTATCTCACTTGTCTGTAACAGGGGGGCCTCTTTGAGTTATACAGTAGACAATCGGTTTAGTAAGTCCAAAGGATGAAGGCACTGGAAACCCAATAAAACTGCTAATCTCATGGAGGCTGTAATATAGGAAGGTGCAGTGTGGGGCGTATTATCCTAAAGTATGAGCAGCATATGAAACAGTTTGTGGTAAAGGAAAACAAGGTATATCCCTTTCAGGATCCTAGTAGAGAAGTAGGAAAAGTTGTACTTCAAAACAAATAGATTAATAGGTTAGATGAGTCGCCAACTCCCCTTTTGAAGATAGCTGAGGCCAATGAGTGGCCAGGCAGACACAAAAAAGATTCACGTCCAACTTATGCCAGGGGCGTTTGAGAACTGGGTCGGGGCAACACCGATCAGATTTTCCCTGCAGATGCAGCGAGAACGAGACCAAAAAGTGGTCAGTCCAAGCATGCGGGACAGCTGGAAAAACCTTTACAGGATTTAAGTTAGAGAATATGGGGTCCAGTAGATGACCAGCCACATGCGTGCACTCAAGGACACGCTGCGCCAATTGATAGGCCCCAAGATCAGCCAGAAAACTTGAGATTACCGCCTTTCCACAATTCTCAAGATGGAGATTAAGATCCCCTAAGATCGTACAATTCGCAGCCTTGGTTGCGAATAACGCAACTTTATCCAGAAGGT